>NW_027117348.1:375000-1663279 GCF_038025025.1 Phyllosticta citribraziliensis
ATAAGCTAATAGACTAGCTATTAGGTTATAAAGCTCCACCTACCATACTCTATCTTAGTAGTTTATTACCTAGGCACATATAAGCCCTATATAATAAAGTATTAGGCTAGGTACATATAACTATCTTTAGGGGTCATTATTTATTACTACTTATTAAGTACTATATCTAGACACCTAGAACCATTAGTTAAGCACTAAGCGGCCTTAGTAATTGCCTAATTAGGATTACCTAAAGCATACCATTATAGTCATTAAGGAATTAAATTTTAAACTTAAGACACTTCAAACTTTCTATCTATAAAATATAAGTTGCGCTAATAGAGATTTATACTATCAACCTTATACAAGTCTAATAAGCTATTAAAGATAAAGAAATAGAGGAATTACTAGCTTCTAAATTACCTTCTACTTATAAGGACTTTTAAGATATTTTCTCTAAAATAGAGTCTAATAAGCTACCACTATATCGCGTAGGAGTTAATCATAAAATATCTCTCATATATAAGGGTCTACTAGAGCTTCCTCCTAGTCCTCTCTATAGAATGTCTCTAGAATAGCTTCAAGCTATAAAAGAATATATTGTAAAGAATATTGAGAAGGGCTTTATTACTAAAAGCTTTACTACGTTTACTTCTCCTATTCTAGTAGTGAAAAAGCCTAGTAGAGGTTAGAGGTTTTATATAGATTACTAATAGCTTAATAAATAAACTACTAAGGATTTATACCCCCTTCCTCTTATCTTAGAGTTACTTCAGCGCGTTAGTAAGGGCAAGATTTATATAAAGCTAGATATTTAATAAGCCTTCCACCATATTCACCTTATACTAGACTAAGAAGATAAGACTACCTTCTATATAAGGTATGGCCTATTTAAATACTATATCCTTCTATTTAGATTACGCAATAGACCTACAGCCTTTTAATAATTTATTAACTAAGTCCTCTTTAAGTATTTAGATGATTTCATAGTAGCTTTTATGGATAATATACTCATTATTTCTAAAAACCCTATAGAATATAAAGAATAAGTAAGAAAAGTACTTATAAGACTATAAAAAGTAGGACTCTAGGTAGATCTTAAGAAGAGTAAGTTTTCTATAACTTATATAAAGTTTCTCAGATATATTATATTAATAGACGGTATTTAAATGGACCCTAATAAGGTAGAACCTATGTAAAACTAGCTAGTACTTAAAACTCTAAGGGCTCTTCAATCCTTCCTAGGTTTTTATAATTTCTACTAATAGTTTCTTCCTAATTATGGACGAATTAGCCGGCCATTAGAAATGCTAAGTTCTAAGGTAAAATGGTTATAACTTGGACCACTAGAAGAAGAGGTAATTTAAGAACTTAAGAAGCTTATATATAGTGACGCACTCCTAGTAAATTATGATCCTACTCTTAATACTTATATAGAGATAGATATAAGTGATGGAGTTACTATTAGCATTCTAATATAGCTCTAAAAACTTTTATATAAGTGGAAACTAGTAGCCTTCTACTCTAAGGTAATAGCTAATATAGAACTCTACTATAGTATCTTAGATAAAGAACTACTAGCTATTAAGAATAGACTAGAAGAATAGAGGCCTATACTTATTAGCCTTAAGAAACCTTTTCTCATAATTATAGACCACTAGGCACTAGAGCATTACTCTATAAAATAATAACTTAACTAATGACAAGCTAGATGGTCTAAATTCTTTATAGAATTTTATATATAATTCTCCTATCAACTAGGGAAAGAAAATATCATTGCTGATTACCTTACTAGAAAATAAGAAGACCTAAAGACTTAGAAAGAAAAGGTAAAAGCCGCGTAAGAAATATGCCTTATTCTACTAGGAACTATTATTTCTCTCTCAGTTATAGAGTAAGAACTTCCCCCTCTAATATTATTTTTAGACGAACTTCTCCGCATAAATGGAGAAGATTCTTAATTAGAATACTAGAGATAGTAAGCTCTACTAGAAGACCTAGAATAAAGGAACAGTTAGGAACTAAAAGACAGTCTCTTATTATAATACGGCGCCCTCTTTATACTAGATTAAGATAACCTCTATATAAGAACTCTTAATACTTTATATACCACATATATAACCGCGTATCCTAGTATTACGAAAATACATAAACTCCTTAAATAATATTACTATTAGCCTGCCATAAATCGCACGATTAATATTTATAGATAAGGATACCATATCTATTACTAAACGAAGGAGTTCTATAATAAATATCTAGGCCTTTTATAACCTCTTAAAGTTCCTACTTAACCCTAGTAACATCTAGCTATAGAGCTTAAGTAAATACCTAAAGATTAAAAGGGCTATAATATAATCCTTATTATAATAGACTAGTTAAGCTGATAAACCTTTAGCCTACCTTATATAAAGAAGATCAATATAGAAGGAGTCTCTAGGCTCTTTTATAAGTACGTCTACTATATTTATAGGAACCCTAAATCTATCCTTTCTAATTAAGGCCTATAGCTTGTCTTAGTATTCATAAATGAACTATATAAGCTTACTAGTATTAAATAGCACTTTAATTCATCTTATTACTCTTAAACTAATAGTATTATTGAGATTATTAACTAGTATCTTATATAAAGGTTAAGACCCTTTATTAACTATTTTTAGACTGACTAGTCTAATCTTCTACCTTCTACAGACCTCACACAAGTAATACTTCCTTACAAGGCCACTAGACTCTTACCTTTTAAGATTAAATTGGGATACTCCCCACAGATATATTATAACTAGTGATAATAAACTAAGATTCCTTAGTAGCTAGAGAAATGGCTTATATAGTGGTATAAATACTATAAAAAAGAAGATAAGAAGCTTTTAAGTTTGCTAAAAACCTTATCCTTAAATTATAAGAGTATATGTGTTAGTCAGCTAATAAATACTATCACTTACTAGACTTTATAGTTAGAGATTACATCTATATTAAGAAAATAGGATGGTCTACTAATTAACTAAGTCTTAAGCTAGATTTTCTAAATACTAGACCTTTTAGGATTTTAGGAATAGAAGGATCCTCTTATATCCTTAACCTTCCCTTACATATAAAGATAGTAAATCTTTTCCACATAGATAGGCTCTATAAGGCCATAATAGAAAAACTTCTAGGGTAAGAAAATACTAAACTAGAACCTAAAATTATTTAGAATAAGCCTAAGTAGGAAGTTAACTATATTTAAGCTAGCTAAGTCTCGCGCAGAAAGCTTTAATATTAAGTATAATAGACTAGATATGACTAAGATAACTAGTAGTATAATATAAGTTCTTTTAGTAGTATACTATAAAATATTAAAGAGTTCTATTCTTCCTATCCTACTATAGTAGGACCACCTAAAAACCTAGAAAAATAGAAAACTACCTTCCTATAGGAAGAACCCTAGATAGAAATAACAAGTAATAATAAAATAAGTCACTTAGGCCTAAAGTAGATATTGTAAAGATATAGAAAGTAGACTAATTAGTTTACTATCTACCTTTATATTAATACTATCAACCCTAACTTCTACTCTCTAGTCTCTCCTTTTTACTATTCAGTTCTACTTCCCTATTATCTATTTACTTTACTTCTTTCCCTTTCCTTTTCCCTTCTTCTTAACTTAACTATTATAATATAAGGCAGTTTCCTTCTACTCCTCTTATTCCTCTAGAGTATTATCCTAGTCAGCTAAAGTATAATTAGTCTCATCCTATATTATAGCCTAATTATATACACTAAGGAATATATCTATATAAATCTCATTACCATACCTCTTATACTAAGTAGGTAGCTTTATACCCTATAAGTTACTAATAGTATAGTCAAGGTTGCCTATACCCTAGATATAGTTAGTATAGTGGCCCTATAAGAAACTAGGTAAGTAGTAACAGCTAGTAAAAGTATAAGTATTAGTATTATCATAATACTTAGTATAGCTAATAGGGTTATTAAACCTAGTATACTAGATAAGAAAAGCATCATATAAGCTGGTACGAGTCTCTACTAATAAGTAGTTAAAGTTCCTAGCTAAAACCATAATATATAAATAAGGTAGGCTATCTCCTAGAGCTAAAATATATCTAGTATACTCTTATACTTTATAGCCGCCTAAGTAAGCCTATACTAATTATTTAAGGTATCCTTATATTAGTAAAGAATACTTACCTGTATGATACTCTCTATATTCTCTTAAGGCGCCTAAAGTACCTATTTAAAGTCCTACTTAATAGGCTCCTTATTAGAACTAACTGGTAATATAGTAATATAAATCTTACTATTATCACTATCATATAAACTAATAGGCACTAAGTACTTAGCTATAGGAACCTAGTAAGCTATAGGATTATAGTAATAGCGCGTATAAGTAGGCTCCTCCTCTTCTTTATCTAAAATAGGCTATATAATAGTAAAGCGATAACAGTATAGTATAATGACAGGTGAAGCTAACTGGTCAATAATAGGCTAAGCTACTAATAATGATAAACCTTACGTGATGACTGATAATGCTAATTGCGTAGGGACTAATACTATAGGACTAGATACTATAGGGCGGCGCTAGTAAAGTAACAAGCCTAGCTATATAAGTAAAGCCTAGCCTAACTATATAGTCACGCGAGTAACCCTAGTATTTTATCCCTCCATAACTATATTAGTTAGTAAGACTAGATGATAGAGCGGTGAAACCTAGACGTGTAAAGCTACCTAGTAGTAAATTAGTCCTATTAGAACTAGATAAGTCAGTAGGAATCTTTAAGAAAGATAGGCTCTCTTACTATAGTACTACTCCGCGCAATAGTCCTAGCAGAAACTACTAGCAGGAATAGCTCTCTAAGTAAGCGGCGACTAAGATGGATTATAAATAATACTACACGACGGGATAGTAGCGCGTGAAGATTCCTAACTGCTAGTATAACTAGCAGCCGTAGCTATAGGTAATAAGAGACTTAAAGAGGTATTAGGGTCAGTTTCCATCTTATATAGCTCTTTTAAGCCTTCGCGCGACTGTTAGTTTACTAGATCATGATTAATTTAGCTAGGATAATAACGTACTTTAGTAGAGAGCTCTAGATATAGCTAAGGTAGATAGTAACCTTTTATAGGTTATACAGTAATAGAAGATGGTAATAGAGAAAGATGGTATAGTAATAAAGCTAGACTAATAATTATACTTTATAACTATATAGAACGCCTAAATTACTAAACTACTACTACTATATATTATAAGTCTATACCTATATAAGTACCTATAGCCACTAATTCTCATAATTTCAGCTTCTCTTTAGGGGGGATATGTCATAATAGGCGCTCACGCACCTATATAAGTACTAATACTAGTATAGATAAACCTAGTATCACGCGGTTATAAGCTACTAGCCACCTTAACCTTAGGCTGATACAAGCCATAGCTTAGGCTAATACTAGCTACTATAGCCTTAGGCAGATATAGTATAATAACCTAATAACAACCATTAACCCTTATATAAAGGTCTAGAGATGGAAAGGTATTATAAGGCTCGAAGAGGCAAGTACTACATTCAGCTAACTAAAAGTCTAAGGTAAAGAGAAAAGGAGAAGTAGAGTAAGAGAGAAGGTAGAGAAGTAGTTATAGTAGGCTGATTACTCAGCCTACTAAGCGAGCGCGTAGTCACGTGCTCGCTTTCGCCGGGTAGGATTCTGGTGAACTGGACCTTACGCAGGCGCGGGCCTGACACTACCCTCCCCCCCCCCTCCACTAGGCGAAGTCCCTTAAGCCAGGGAAGCGGCGGCGCTGGGTGGTCCATCCCCTAGATCTGTCCAATTGACTAAGTTATCCAGAGGTAGTGGCTTGTTTGGGTTAAGGCGGTGGTATTCTAGGACAAGGTTCTTTACGCGGATAAAGTCGGTCTAAGGGAGCTACTGGGGGTTAGCATTCCAGTCATCCTAATAGCTAACAAAGGTGGCCTTGTACTAGACGCCGAAACGCTTTATTTTACAGGAGTTAATGACTTTAGCAACCTCCCACTCGCTGTGAGGGCCGTCCTTAGGGCTGTTATAGGTAAGGACGTCGGGGCCAGCCGGCTCCTAGACCTAGCTAGGAAAAGGGGCTAGGACGAGGCGGAGTTTCTAGGGGTAGAAGATCGGGGTGAGGCCCTCAGCAAGCTTATCCTCTAGGATGGCGAGTTTATAAGCCTTATAGTCGATGATGCGCTTGATTGGCCAAGGGCCGTACCATTTCTAATCTAAGCTCTTACTAGGCCGCGTCGTGGAGAAGTCCCTCGCGCCCATATAGATAAGGTCCCCAACCTTGTAGTTCAGGTATGGGGCGCGGTGCTTATTAGCATGGCGGGCTTGGTCTTCTTATGCAGCGCGGATGAGCGTCCCGAGCTGCTAATTAATAGCTCGGGTCCGGGTAACGATGCGGTTAGCGCGGTCGACTCTAGGGTCTCAGTCGACATTTAGTAGCGGTGGCTCAATGCCGATCCGCGGGTTGTAGCCGTGGTTGGCGAAGAATGGGGACATGCTAATAGAAGAGTTGACGCAATTGTTGAGCGCGAACTCCACGCAGGGAAGCCAGAACATCCAGTCGTTTTAACGGTAGTTGACAAAGGTGCAGAGGACGTTTTTGACGGACTTGTTAGTCACCTCAGTCTAGCTATCAGTCTTAGGGTATTAGGCGGAAGAGTACTTGATCTTGATGCCGTAGCGGTTATAGATGCGCCTCCAGACCTGGGCTAATATGGCGCTTCTGCGGTCGTTAATAAACTCCTCGTAAAAGCCATATGTGCAGAAGAGGCGCCGGGTGATTGCTTCGTACAGGGAATCGACGCTATTATCCGGTAACCCTTCTAGGATGACGGCCTTCGTGAGACGGTCAACCATGATGAGGATGTAGAAGTGGTCTTGGTTATAGAAGCAGGAACTAGGAAGGTGCTTGATAAAGTTAAAGCTGACGCTGGTCTAGTGGCAGACTGGCAGGTTAAGTAGTTGAAGGAACCCCTGCTTCTTCTAGTTATCAGTAGAGGAATAGTGGTAATAGGCGCAGGCGCGAGTGAAGGTCAGGCAGTCGTTCTTCAGGTTGGGCTAGTAGTAAGAACGACTGATAAGTTCGCTCATCAACTTATAGCCAGGGTGGCCGAGGTGCGGCGGAAGATGATGAGCTTGTATAACCCTTAGGCGGAGCTCCGCGTTGTCAGGGATAAAGAGCCGGTTCTTTATAAACAGCCGGCCGTTCTCCACTTTCAAGTGTCCCATGTGGAGATAGTAGCCCTTCTTAATGAGGAGCGCGGGGATTTTCAGGTCCCAGTTCTATACGGCTATAATGAGGCGCCGCACGTCCTTATCAGTCTTGTAGGCCTTGGCGATGAGTTCTCATAGGTAGGCAGCGCTAGGTGCCCTGTGGCCCTCCTCTGGTAGAGTAGGGGGCGTGGCTGGAGAGCTCTGGCTAGGAGAAACGGGGGTAGGATGGCTCGTGGTATAAGGCGTCGCGGAGAGGCAGGAGGCGGCAGGCGGCAAGGCTAGGTTGAGGTGGTGTCATTTTAGGACTGTCTAGTGTTGGTGCAACCGGCGGGCGTCTAAATCATCCTAGGGAAGGTCCTAGGAGCGCCTTATAAGGGAGTCAGGCTTCTCACCTTACTTGCCTAGGCGGTATATGATCTTAAAGTTGAATTCAGATAGGAACTCAGCCCAACGGGCTTGCCGGCGGCTAAGGTTCTTAGTCGTCATGAACCACTCCAGGTTCTTGTAGTTAGAGAAGATCTTTACCGGGTTATTAGGTTCCACACCAATGGCCTTAGGGCGCTAGGCCTCTAGTACTTTAATGATAGCGAGGAGCTCCTTATCATAGATCTCATAGTTGTACTCCACAGGGGACATCTTCTTAGAGAAGAAGGCTACTGGGCAGGGCTATCCATTGACAACCTAGGATAGCATGCTGGCGGTAATAAAGTCAGAGGTATCCGTTTCAATCTAGGTTTCCTGCTTAGGGTCAAAGTAGGTAAGAGTTAGGGTAGAGGTGAACGCGGTCTTAAGGGCCTAGAAGGCGCATTCATACTTAGGGGTCCAATCTAGGGCGGCATAGACGCGGCACTTCTTTCCTGAAGGAGTGGTCTTCAGCTCTCCCTTCATGAGTTCTATGAGAGGGCGGGTGAGTAAGGAGAAGTCCTTAATGAAGTGGTAGTAGAAGTTGGCAAAACTGAGAAAAGCTTAAATATCCTTAATAGACTTTAGGGTATGCCAGTCTAGTACTACCTCCACCTTCTCAGGGTCTATATAGACGCCATTAGTGCTGATAAGAAGGCCGAGGTATTTAACTTCTTCCATATAGAACTCGTACTTATAGACATTAATAAAGAGTTTCCTACCAAGGAGGCGGGCGACGACTTTCTAGATGTACTCTCTATACTCTTCCAGTATCTTACTAAAGATGAGAATATCATCAAGGTAGGCCGTGGCCTAAAGGTCGAGGTAGTCTTTAAGGGAGTTGTTAATATAGCTTTAGAAGGTTCCGGGGGTGTTATAGAGTCTGAAAGGCATGACAAGGTATTTAAACTATCTATAGTAAGTGGTGAAGGCTGTCTTCTACTTATCTCCTGCAGTGATTCGGATGCGGTTGAACGCGGCAATAATGTCAAGCTTCATAAAGTATTTATAGCCTTAGAGGCGCTGGAGAGTTTCGTTTACATTGGGGATTAGGTACTAGTTCTTGATAGTGATCTCATTAAGGCCCCTATAGTCGATATAAACCCGGAGGCCTCTACTAGGCTTCCAAACAATAAGTACTAGGGCTGTGGCTAGAGAGGTGCTGGGTCGGGCGTGCCCTTTATAGACGAGGTTGTTAATATAGTAGCGGACTGCTTCCATCTCCTGAGGGTTAAGGGGCCTGTAACCGCGAGTGAATGGGGGATCCTTTCCGGCTTCCAGGGCGATCTCATGGTCTTTAGGTGAATGGCTGGGGAGAGATTCAGCCTGCTCCTGGTTAAAGACGGAGATAAGGTCATGGAGGTAACTAGGGACTTAGGACTTTAGTTTAGAGAGTGAGAGTTTAGGTTTCCCCCTTTTAAACTTCTTAAAGTCTTCTAGAGTGACGGCGTTGGTCGTGGCGGAACAGAGTCAGACAGTAGAGTTAGTAGGGAAGAGGATGCCAGAGTTGTAGTTGCGTTTATAGGCGAGTTGGTAGAAGGAGGTGGCACTAATAAACTTCATGTTAAAAGCAGACTACTCCTTATCCTCCTGCAGCGGAGGAGCGTCTATAGTGAAGACTTGGACTGGTTTTCCTTTGGTGAGGCAACTAGCGCGGAGATAATCCTTAGAGGAGAGGGTAATGGAGCACTATTTATAGTTGGCGGCAGCGTCATGTTTAGAGAGCCAAGGGTCCCTAAGGATGAGGGGGAGTTGTGGGATGGTCGTGACATAGTAGAAGACCTAGCTAATGTGGTTACTAAGGGCCAAGTTTACTAGTGCGGCGTGTTTAAGGATGGAGTTAACTGACCCATCAGTATTAAGGAGCTTTATAGGTGACCAGAGTGGAAAAGTATTGATGTGACGTTTGCGCACATAACTCTTATTAATCGCGTTCACTTCAGCACTACCATCAAGTAGGATCTTTATAGGGGAACCATCTATTAAGGAGTGAAAGACTAGGTGGCCCCCGACTTAGGGTTAGGTGACATCTAGTATTAAAATCTTACAAGATGGTAAACTATAAGTTAAATCTTATTTGGTAGAGAAGGAATAGAGAGTTATAAGCTATACTAGCTAAGAACCTAGAGGGCGACTATCCCCTAGGTTTGACCTTTTAACTTAAGGTTGGCAGTGATCTCCTTATTAGTAGAGGAATTATTAGAAGAGCTGACATCTATGAGGTTCAGGTGAGCGGGGTGAGGGTTAGGGTCCTAGGTAGGGCAGACTGGGTTACTAGCGCGGTATCTAGAGCCCTAGCAGTGGAAGTAGCAGTCCTAAGCGGCGAGCTTTACGCGGCTAGTTAGGTTGAGCTTCCTAGGGGACAGCTCAGGCTCATACCAGACTCTAGTCTAACCTAGAGGTTTTATAGTGGTGGGCCTCCATTTAGGGCTAGAGGAGCTACTAGCAGTTAGGACTGAGGAGTAAGTTGCAGGGTGAGAGGGGTTGTTTCTAGCTGGCTAGCTTTACTGGCGCGAGGACTAGGAGTAAGGTTGGTGGGTGTCAATGCTAAGTATGTTTCTTTTAACATTTTAGAGGATCTTAAGGGCGTCAAAAGTCCGGGTGAAGGTTAGGTGGAGGATGTGGTGAGAGAGAGAGGGATAGAGAGAGTAAATGAAACTTTAGAGATGCTCATCCTCTATATACCTGGCTCGGGACTAAAGGGTAAGAAGCCTTATATAGAACTTAGAGGCGTTCTTATCTCCTCTCTGGCAGATGGAGTAGAGTTCTACACGGGCTCTCTCAACTAGGTCAGAGGCGCCTAACTAGTATTTAATCTCACAAAAGAAGTCAGGGAGGGAAATGAGGTGGCCCTCAAAATTATGGTAAGAGAACCATTCTTGTATAGAGGTGAAGAGGGGGTTATTAAGGAAGCGGAGGGCATAGAGTATCCTTCTCTTCTCTATAGGGTAGAGGGGGGCATCTACTTCTAGTTTTATTTTAATAGTAAAGCACCACTAGACATACTTATCAGGGTTAGTGCTGTTAAACTTCTCTGACGGGTTCATGCCAGATTTCTAGAAGGACTTTAGCAGGATGACCTGGGTGGTAGCAGAGTCCTTACAGAGAAAAGGGGTTTCTTTACGGTTCTAGTTAAGGTTACGGGCGGTGGTTGCTCAACTAGTAGGGGCTTAGTTCATAGGTTCTTAAGAGGTGGCAAAGTGAGGTGCTCAGGCTGAGCGGCTAGGAGGAAGGTCTTCATTATTGCTAACGGCTTCAATATGGGGAACATTAGTGACTTTATTAGCAAGCTGGTTCTATAAGGAGGCGGCCTCCATTTCTAGCGTTTAGATCTCCTTAGAGAGAGCTTAGTAGTCCATCTTCTAGGCTAGTATAGTGGCGTCCCTTCTTCCTATCCTGGCATGGAGTCTGTCAACGGCGCGGCTGAGGCTGAAGTTCTTTTTTCTAAGCTTATTAAGGATGTCCTTCATGCTATTATAGGAGGCCTAGAGTTGTTTAAAGGTTGCCGTTTCTTTGATGGCAGCTGAAGAGGTCCTAGAGGAGGAGGCATGGTAGAGCACCTATTAGTAGTCAGTAATAAGGTCCTAGAGAAATAAGAATAGGGAGGAGGCAGCATTTAGAGTTTTAGTAATAAAATCCTTAAAGGCGTGTAGGGATTCCTATTCTAAAGGGAATAGGTAGCAGGCTCCTCCATTATAGATAGGGAGGCTGGTAAGGTTCAAGCCAGGATAGATAACTAGGATGGCGGTGCGGTTAGATAAGGAGTTACTATCATTATTGATACTAGTGGTTTCTAAGCTAGGGAGCGGGATGTTGGCCGGGTTCGTGTCTAGATATGTGGTAGAAGGGCCTCTACCCTTATCTAACTAGGGTCCTTATTTATTAGTGAAGAGCGGGCGGCTAGTAGCCGCCGCCTTAGCCTTATTAATATTAAGTTTAAGCATGTTAGAGGTTCGGGGGGCTAGTTCATTTAAAGTGTTCTAAGTGGTATCTATTAGAGCATCAGTGGTGGAGGAAGTTTAGGATAAGACCGATTAAGAGCGGGTAATAGGGGTGTGGTATAAGTGCTCTACAGAGCGGTAAGGGCGGGGGCTAGAGGCTTCAGAAAATATGGTGTTCTAGGTGCTTAATTGGTGAGGCGGATTTCTAAAATAGGAAGTAGGGGCTACTTTAAACGTAGCAATAAGGTCGTCGGGTAAAGTTGAAGAGACCTTAGACTTATATAAGGCTTAAAGAGGCAAGTACTGCATTTAGCTAACTAAAAGTCTAAGGTAAAGAGAAAAGGAGAAGTAGAGTAAGAGAGAAGATAGAGAAGTAGTTATAGTAGGCTGATTACTCAGCCTACTAAGCGAGCGCATAGTCACGTGCTCGCTTTCGCCGGGTAGGATTCCGGCGAACTGGACCTTGCGCAGGCGCGGGCCTGACAGGTATAAAGAGAAGGTTAAGAAATAGATAGGAAGTAAGTATCTTTTATATTTTATTCTTTTAACTTAATATTTAATTAAGATATATATATATTCTCTAGCAGTTCGCCTTTAGCCCTAACCTATAAAATGAGAAACTTATAAGTTATAATAAGTTTTACCTTATTAGTAATATTAATTAATCTTTTTTATATCTTATATCTTATATACTATTTAATGCCCCTCTTCTATCTATTACTTACTCCTTCCTCTTATACACTTCCCTCCATTATATATAGCTATAATAACCTCATATACTCTAATTATCCCCTTCTATATAAAGTTATTCCTTCTTCTTCCTCTAATACTCCTTCTCTTTATATAACCACTCTAGATCGTGTCCTTTCTTAGTTAAAGTCCATCTTAGACTATTAGTATCTTTCTTATAATCACTCTAGACTAAGTTCATCTTAGAGATCTTTCTATTTATATTAACTACTAATATAATAAACCCCTTTTCTCCTTCTTAAAGAAAGGGTTAAGCTTAGTTATAAAGGTCTTATTATATACTCAGTTTTTATTAAGAGGGCCTTAACATTTAAAGTTACTCTTAATACTTATTATATTTCCTTATTTATAGTATAGATGGCCATTAATAGTATTTTAGAAAGGACATCATCAAGATTACTAGTAAGGCTAAAATTTCTTAATATTTTTAGTATAGTTTTCTAGTCTAGATTCGCCCCTTTAAATATACTAAGTAGGCTACCTAGTATACTATCCCCCTAGTATAGTTACTAATTTTATCAGCCTAGAGAGAGACCTTTAGAAAAATAACTCCCCTAGTAAACTTAGTAAATAGAACTATCTCTCTCTTAATAGCCCTTCCATAAATAAAGATCAATCACGTGACTAATCACGTGATTTAGTAAAAGCTCTAGTTTTTCTAAGTTATCCCCTTTAGCAACTCTACTTTAGGACCTCTAGGTATTTTTATTTATAGAGCTCATTTATAGATAGCTCTTTTAAATTCTCTTTTACCTTTATTTCTTTATAAAAACTAAATATTAATTTCTCTAAAATAGTATAGAGTTTTCTCGCGGCTCTGCTAGGTTTAAATGAGTAGAGAGAGTTCTTTTTAGAAGGAAAAATACTTTATACCTGAGGCAAGAACTACTTTTATATAGAAAGGGTATGTTAAATTTTTTACTCTTTTCTCTAGACTAAGCCTATAAAGCCTAACTATATACTTCTTCCTTAATCCCTACGCGTCACGTGATATTAGTGAGCCTAAGGTAGTCTTTTAGCTAAGTCTACTCTACCATCTCACAATACCTTTCTCTAGCGCTAAGAGAACTAGCGTCTATTATATAATAATAGACGGAAGTTTCTAACTTAGTATATTCTTTCTAGTAAATAAAATACTAGTGAGTTAGATAATGCCTAACTATTAATTAGAATAACTAGAAAGAAGGTACTTTACTAATTAGTAGTTTTCCTAACTACTAATAAAATATACTGGCCTAATTAATTTAGAGCCTAGTACCTAATAAAAATAATAGAAGGAATCTTTCCTTCTATATAATTATATAGTAGTTATCTTTCTACCTATATAACTATATAGGAACTACGTCTAGCGTAAAACTAACTCTCTAATAAAACTTAGCTTTAGTAAGATATTAAGGAATTATTAGATTCCTTAATAGAATAAAGTTATTAGGAGAAATCATTATTCCTAATAACTTTTAAAGGTTTAACTAGCAATAACTTAATAACTAATTAAGATATAGCAATTCTGAAAGATGTTCTAGGCTTCTACTATATAGAAGTATAGAACCTCTATATAAGATATTTAGTACCCTGCTCCCTATTAGGTAGGTAGGGAGGTCCTAGCTAGGTCTTTATATAGGGAAGACCTATAAATTGAGATAGATTAGAAGGTGACTAAGCCTAAGAGGTATTACCATATAATACCTTAGGGCCTATAGTAATTATCTAGTAATTCTGAAGTTTATCCATCCGCTAGGTAATTTTCTATAGGAATGTATTGTTTAAGCCTTTCCTTCTTTTTATTTTAAATATCTCGCTAACGAGTTACCGGATTAGGACGGGAAATATACCATTTAAACTGCCTAATTCTGCTCTATAGGCTCAAATATTAAGCTTATCTAAAAGTTACCTGGAAGGTACTAAAACTGAATAAACCTTCTAGGATGAGGTTATTATACTAGAGGCTAATTTCTCTCTAAGTAATTACTTAATTCATTAAGGATTATATAAGAAAATAAGGTACTTAGGAAAATTATCTATATATCTAAGTAGTCTTAGCTATTAAGCCTATTTATAGGGATAGCCTAGGTAACACTATTATATATATATTTATAAGGTACTACTTATAATTTATTATATTTAGTATTTAGCACTCCTACTTATGTATATACAAGCCCTATTTAATTAGTCTATAGATTAAAGTAAGCTTTATTATCCTATACTAGCTATATAATAACTACTCCTACTCCTTACCTATTAAATATTAGTAGTCTATATTAATTCACTCTACTAGGCGCCGTGATATACTAGTTCTAGTTGATCCCTTAATATCTACTAGTTTATGAGCGCTATTTGCGCAGCTATTCCTAGAAAAGATGTTAATTCTCAGGTAATAAACGAGCGTAATTAAATTAAGTTGTTAGTTAGGCGCTAGTATAAGGGGAAGTGTGCGGTGAAGCGTAAGAAGGCTTCTAGTAAAAGTAATCATCACCATTATCGCAACCCCCGTCGTCATATCCATCATCTTCTTCATATTAGTCTTTACTTTCGTCATTTTCTTCATTTCTACAGCCATCGTTATAACCGTCGTCGTAGACGGCTTTATGTCCCTTATTTGCTGCCTTTACGTGGACCGTCCCACAAACTGCTCTTGGTTTTCTTGGTTATCTTCTGCTTGGGGATCATTTCGGTAAGGTCTAAAGGGTGCGCTACGGCATGGATACGGGCATTGATAATTAGATGCTGCTAGAAGCGCTTAAAGTGTTTAATGTGGAGAAAGGTGAAAAACTCGTCGGCGTACTTTCTAGTAGAAGAAAGGCATGGCTCTCGGTTATGCCGGTATTTGTGCATTCTCTTTAGATTAAAGAATTCGAGGAAGACGCGCAGGATAGCGGTCTCGCGGGGAAGCCTCTACTCAGGATGCCGCTCAAAGATGTTGTAAAGCCGGTGCGCCTGCTTAAGGTTTCGGTCAAGGTTCGTGAATTCGTAGTTGTTTCCAGGTCTTCGAGGGTGAGAGGAGCCATTGCGCGCAGGCGCGGAGGCGCGAAGGGTTGGCGAAGTGTTTTTTGTCGAGGAGGTCGTCTTTGGCGCGCGGGCGCGGGCGCGGGCGCGTTTGATCGGTCAAAACGTTTGGACAGTTTGATTCGCGTGGGCGCGTCATTTGCGGCGGCGCACCCGAGTTGTCGTTTGCTTGAGGTTCGCGGGCGCGGTGGCGCGAGTTATCGTGAAGTGTTTGTTCCGTTGCGGGCATGACGCTGCTTTAGGCGCAGTTTGCTAAAGAGACGCAGGCGCAGTTTGCTAAAGAGACGTCCATTAAGAGTCATTTAGCACTTCAGAGGCCAGCAGACGCACACGCTGCGGCGCGGAACCAAAGTTTTCAGCTACCACTATTATGGAAATGGATTATGAAGGCATGGAAGGTTGGTTCGAGTAGGTGTCGCGCCCATAGGCGGCCAAAGGGACGTCCAGGGCACGTGCCACCTGACTAACTACTACTACTCTGCAGGCGCTCAGTGCTCGATTCCGTAAAAGTGCGGGATCATCGGTCAAGATGTTTCCATGGTTTGCTTGGTCATTCGCGTGGGTGCGGCGGCTCGCGAATTATCACTTTGTTTGCGCGCGAGGCTTTACAGAAGCGTGAGTTTTCGGTTTTCGGTTTCGCGGGCGCGATGGCGCAGTGGTGAAGTGGCGCGGTAGCGCTCGAGTTGTCGTTTGTTTAAGCGCAGGGTTGTAGAATCGCGAATTATCGTTTGCTTGAGCGCGAGTTTGCAGAAGCGCGAGTTATCGTGAAGTGCTTATCGAGCAGAACACTCTCAGGCGCAGTCTACTAAGAGATATCTATCAAGGCCCTTGGCTCAGTTCAGAGGCTAGCGGATACACACGCCGAGGCGTGGAGCCGAAGCACCCAGCTTTCAATATTGTAAAAATGGAAGATCACCATACAAAGCGAGAGTGTCGGTAATCAATCGACGGGTAATGTGCATGCGATAAGCAGAAGTGGGGGGCCGACGCCTTGGTGAAAAGCGACAACAGTTTCACAGGCAATCCTGAATGATAGCCGAACCGACATCGATATATTCAAAGCATGAAGTTCGCCAGCGCTGGTCCTTGCACGTGGCTGCTGATTGGCGCAGCTGTCTCGTCCACTCAGGATGTCATCGCAGAGCCGCAGCTGTCCATCAACTCGATCCCGTTCAGCACTCGAGCATACTGGATGCGACAATCGAACACAGCGCTAGCTGAGCTATCGTCGCCATGTCCCTTTGCTGCGTTCGGGAGTGTCATCGTCAACCACACGGGCGAGGGCTTGGGGGAGCTGGTGTGCATCGGTGCAAATTCAAATAGCCAGACGGGCAACCCAAGCATGCACGGTACGTTGACGAGGCTACCAAGAAGCCTGACTGACGCCGATTTCGCCAGGAGAGATGGCTGCCATTGCCAACTGCACAGCGACGCTGACCGATCCTGCTGGTCGGTACAAGCTGACCGCGAGCGAGGCGCAAGCCGCGTTTGCCCAGCTGAGCCTCTACACCAACGCCGAGAGCTGTCCCATGGTATACCAACCCATCCCCATGTTGTTCATCGTCGCTGAGTTTCGTCGCAGTGTGCATCGGCGATTCGTTGGGCAGGCTTTCGAGAGTACGTGTACGGGACTAGCATCGAGACGCTGATACGGCAAGGATGGGGGCAAATTCGAGTTTCGTCGATGGAAATCTTTCGGCAGTCGTTCGACCTGCCGAACCAAGCCAGGCTCATCGGCGACGTTTTGACGAACGAAACGGACCCGTACTTTCTGTGGCAGTACAACCCCGACTACCCGTGCCCGGCGGGCTGCGAACGGAGGAGCGGGACCTGCAAGGAGAAGAGCAGTTAGCCGTGTGCTTTTCCATCGAGGGCGGGGTCGTCGACGGAGAGATAGCGAGCAAATCGCACGCGTCGGAAGAGGGTGACGCGAACCGGCGAGTCGCGACAGGTGAGCTCTAGGGTGGGAGAGATAAAGCCACGGTCGGCCGGCAGCGGATGGTCTTCGTCGACAGCAACCCTTCACCGTGCTAAGAATCGAGCAGCAGGTAGACAACGAGAACAACCATGGCGACGCAGTATAGCGACCGCGCGATTCCGCAGGTTGGTCCAGGCTCCAGTTGGTGTTTTCGGTTGATTCGCGGCGGTCGCGTCGGCTTACGTAACCTGCCCAGATCTCTCTCGCCGACTTTGACGACCGCGTCGAAGTCATCACCGGCCAGCTCATCGATGCCGCTGAGAATGTCGGCTTCTTTTCCATCGTCGACCATGGCATTCCCGTCGCCGACATTGAATCCATGTTCGACACCGCCGAGGCCTTTTTCCGGCTCTCCGACGACGTCAAGGCCACTGTCCCTTGGAACGCCCAGAATGTAGGCTGGGAGAAGAACTCTCAGGTCCGGCCATCGACTGGCGTCGCAGACACGAAGGAGTCGTACCAGATACAGTTTGGCGAGAACATGGACGGTCTTTGGATTGCCGATGAGAAGGTACCTGGGTTCAAGCACGAAACGTCGCGTTTCATGCACCGGGTCCAGGCCATCTCTGAAAAGCTGATGGTCTGCTTCGCTCGCGGCCTTGGATTCGCCGATGACTTCTTCATCAAGGCACACGATATTGCGCGCCCGAACAGTCAGTCCGTGCTTCGTCTTCTCCACTACTTTGACTTGCCCTCAGAAACCCCAGCCGGTGAAGTCCGTCATCGAGCCGGGCCGCACGCCGATTGGGGCTTCTTGACCCTGCTTTTCCAGCGCACCGGCCAGAGCGGACTTGAAATTTGTCCCGGTCGCGAAGTCAGTACCGAGTTTGGGTATGGTGACGACTGGACCAAGGTAGCTCCGCGGACCGGCGAGATTGTCTGCAATATTGGCGACTTGCTCATGTCATGGAGCGACGACCGATTCAAGTCAACCTTCCACAGAGTCAAGGCACCATCTGAGCCGGGAGACTTCTACGGCGATCGGTACTCTATCGCATTTTTCAACCAGCCATGCAAAGACACAGAGATCCAGGGTCCTATGAAGAAGTATCCCATGGTCACTGGCCATCAATTCACGGCTGCCGCTATGAAGCGGAACTTCGCGGCTTTGGAGGCAAAGAGGAGCGCGATGGCGCAGGTCAAATGATTGTCGAGCCAAGGATCTCGTGCTTTGAATGGGGGCTTGGGCCACATCCAGTTATACGAGTCGAATTGAGACAATGATGTTTAGTCGTTGCACCTACCATCTTAATGTTGGATCTACATGAAGAGGCAGACCTACCAGGTATTCTTCATCTTCGTGGAATGTTTGAAGCGATTGCCCAATGCCGCGCTTTTGCAGTGTACACCACGTACCCATGTAGAGATGCGGGTGTTCGTAAAGGCGCGAAACAAAGCTTACTCGACCACGACTCACCTGAATTTCTCGCATGTGCTGTTGCTCTCCTCAAGCATCTTTTCTCCCGCGTCACGCGATCAAAGCCCGCAGAAATCTTGATGCGGCACGCAGCCATTCTACAGCCGAGACGCCACTCTGCACTTGACCACGGCGAAATGAGAA
Organism: Phyllosticta citribraziliensis; assembly: GCF_038025025.1. NCBI lineage: Eukaryota > Fungi > Ascomycota > Dothideomycetes > Botryosphaeriales > Phyllostictaceae > Phyllosticta > Phyllosticta citribraziliensis. Next base: position 393,854 of record NW_027117348.1, read on the forward strand.
AACGACGTCCACGCAAATGTAGCTACAACACTTACGCTTCGTCTTCTACTGTTCGTACCTCAAAGCACTAGCTACACTGTACTCCATCTTTCTCTTCCTCAATGATGTCGATCCAAGCTTCTCAACCACTTCGCTTCTATGCAACGCGCAACCATCCAGAAGTCGCACTTGTGGATTTTTGGTGGAGCAGTAGGTATAAAGTCTACATGCGTAAATCCCTAGCACATCCTCAAGAGGTGGAGGCGAGATGAATCGTTGAAACTATAGAGCCAAATCGCGATCGGATTGATTCTTTTCCTTCTTTTCTAGGAGAATACGTACATGTGTACAACACAAAGCGCCTGCGATAGATGATGTCTCCTACATCATAGGAGTCTGACTAGAAAGGATCACTACTGCGCCATGTTACTGTTTGCCTACATCTGCTCTTGCTCTTCCTCTTCCTCCAGTTCTTGCGCGCCAAGAAGATTCTTCCCTAAAACTCGCGGCTTCGCACTGCTCCAAGTCTTCAACCGCTTACTTGAATCTTGTGCGCGCCTTTTTAGACTAATCTGTTCTCAGTTGCTCTAAATCGCTGCGAGATTACACACCAAACCAGAGTTTTGCTTCATGGATCACGGTAGGACTTCCCCGGCTCTACTTGCCAAGAATTGCGTTTAAAAGCGACCCAAGCCCGTCAAGTAGGCCATGGAGCATTAATCTATAGGAGTTCAGGTGCTCTAGCGACTAGAAAAGCTCCGCTCCTCTCGCGATGACATCGCATCGGTCGGCCAATGAAATGCCTCTTGTAGTGCCATTCACGGATCTAGGCCGAAGTACCACAAGCCTTTCTTCGCAAATGTGCTTGGTGAAGCCGCCACTAGCAACACATTTGTGCGCTATTTGGCTTGGAACAGCAATAGGGACCCCGCTCTTAAGTGTCTTAACGTCTTGACCCTAACCGTTACATTTTCGTTTGACTTGTGATAGATAGAGTCAAGCCAGCATCAATACAGTTTGAGGCTCTTTGGACTCGAGGTTCGTGGTCGCGTGCTAGCGCGGAAAACAATTTCTTCACGCTTGCCTAATAATCCTTCTAAGCACTTTACACTCGGCTTCCCGCAGCCTCCATTTACGACGGGCGTGTCAAGATCCTGTATCCCGACTTCTATTGGCTAGAAATCGCTGCCGTAGTCCTCAATACGCATGGTATCTTGAATCTTACTGGCAGGCGATAGGGGGCTTTTTGTAGTCTACTTGCGGCCGAGAGCGAGAGCAAGCAGCCAAAACGGTAGAAAGCATGCAATAAGCTATGTAGAGAGGGAGCGTGCTAGCCGTGCATGCTAAGCCTTTCGTGTAGGCGCATGGTGGCATAGTATTGCTAGCTCAGTCAAAATAGAGCCCTCGACTAATGAGCTCCGCCAGTGTTGGTGATATAGGATCTTGAGTAGATGCTGGTCTATAGAACTCCAGTCTCGTAATAATAAGCAAATAAGACCGTCATGGTCAATCTTCATTTACTTTAGAACGCCGCTCGGTGGAGCCAATATAGGGAACTGGTTTCGCTTTCATATCTCTACTAGGAGACGATCCGGAACCACTATCGAGTTCAATAGGCACCGAGCAATGAAGGTAAATCGCCTTCATTACTCAGTTGACTAAGTAGCAATTGAAGCTTTAACTGGAGCTCCTCTTAAGCAACTGAATCGTGCTCGTTAGGATCATTTAGTAAAAGCTTACACGCATGGGCAACTTTCGCTACACGGTACTTACACGTCGACTCCAGTGCGTTTTAATCGACGTGACATCGCTTAAGCTCGTTGAGCTCAGAATTTAGTAACGACTCGTGGTCCCAGGGCTCTCTGTGGTCGTGTAGCTTTCCCTATAAAAAACCGTCAGAATGCACAGCTTTCATGGCAGGCATCTTGTTTCTTAAACTCAAGTCGATCTAGTTCTAGCTTCTCATACTGCATTTGTTTCCCAGCAGCCTGTCCTTGTGGTTACGGTGGCCTCGCACCTGACGTTTTCATGTTGCGCGAGATGGAAATGCTCGATGTTGTTTGATTTCGCCGCTGCCGTTTTTGGCTGTCCACGCGCAACTGGCCAGGGCACAATCTTTCTGAATGAGCGATTTGGCTTCATGATTTGATACTCGTGAAGCTGCGTGACGTCTGCGCGTCATTTCTTGTCACTCATTATGAGAGACGCCGCATCCTGTGTGAAGTCTCGGCGGATTTGCTTAATTGAGAAGCGACGGGAATAGAGTATACCAAAGTAGATGGCGGGTAGCGAGGTCGGGTGGTCTGCAGATTGATTGGAATTGTAGGGGCGGAGGAGTTCGCCTGAGAACGCAAGTTCGTGCCAGTTCGCTGACCATGTTCAAGGCTTTGAGATGTCGCAGTGTGGGAATTCTTTGCTGTCTCGGTTTCATGCGCTGGTCAACACCTATAGGACCGCGAGCGCTTTTCGAAGACAGCGACAATGAATGTAGTGGTGAGCTTGACGAGCAACGCTCTAGCTGCCGCAGTCATTTGGACGGCTTCGAGACCGATGAAGAAAGCGACGTCGCAACGAGCAGATTCGATGGAGATGAAGTGGATGGATCGAAATGGGTCAATATGCCGACGACGACATTGATGGGCGCAGCGACGAGGGCCGTTGAACCAATAAGGATAGCGGTGCCACGAGAGACGAGACTGGCGCAGACAAAGACGACAAACGAGACAACGTCGATGAGGACCGGAGAAGCGATGCGAGATGCACATCGCAACGAGGAAGACGAAACAAGTAATGAGCCATGTTTTGGATATGTCACATTTGCAATGACTTGTTGTCGATGATCAAAATTTTGCGCAAGCCCCTCGCGCTTTGCTCAGATTCTATAAGAGACGGCCGTTGAAACCAAAATCCAATACACCATCGCCTTGTCCAATGCTAATTTATCCTGAACCATGCGGAATGAAATCGTTATGAACAACATGTGAAAGAAAATCCGAAATGACGTTCCGCGCCAGAATTAGACGGCAACGTCAGGCTTGCCGAACTCCTTGAGGAACTCTTCCGAGTAGGGGTAGTCGATGTAGCCGGGCTCGGGCTTGTCGCCGGCCTTCTGGTTGATGTAGAAGGTGAAGCGGTCGTAGTCGGTGAAGGGGATGTTCTTCTTGACACGGTAGACGAGGTCCGGGTTCGAGATGAAACGGCGGCCGAAGACGACGGCCACGTCGTGGTCCTTGTACTTCTCCTCGACGGCCTTGATGGCCAGTTCAGTCGTGAAACCACCAGCGATGAAGACGGGCTTGTCCCTGCCCCAGGACTGGAGAGCAAAGTCGAGGCTCTCGTTCTGGGGGTCGCGGTCGATGACACCGGCAACGCGGGGCTCGACAAGGTGCAGGAAGGCCAGGTCAAGAGCACGGAGCTGGTCGATCAAGTAGGAGAATTGGGGAATCGGGTCCGACATGCGCATGCCCTGGAAGTTCGACCAGGGAGACAGACGAATGCCGGTGCGGTCGGCACCAACGGCCTTGATGACGGCCCTGGAAACCTCGACGGCAAAGCGGGCGCGGTTCTCAATGCTGCCACCCCACTGGTCGGTGCGCTTGTTGGAGACGTCCTGGGTGAACTGGTCGATCAGGTAGCCGTGGGCGCCGTGGATCTCAACGCCATCAAAGCCGCCCTTCTCTACCGCGTTCTTGGCGGCAGTCGCGTAGTCGCCGATGGTGGCCCAGACCTCCTCCTCAGTCATGGGCCTTGGTGCAGGCAGGCCCTTGGCCATGGGGACATCGCTCGCACTGACGAAGTTGTTCTTGAAGTCGAACTCCTCGTTCTTGACGGCACCGCCAGAGCCTTCCGGGTCGGGCCAGGCAGCGCGACCGAGGCTCCAGAGCTGGACGTAGATCTTGCTGCCCTTTGCGTGGACAGCGTCGGTGGTTTTCTTCCAGCCAGCAAGCTGTTGCTCCGTCCAGAGGCCAGGGATGTTGGCGTAGCCTCCAGCGCGGGCGGAGATGAAGGTGGCCTCAGAGATGAGGAGGGTGCCAGGGACGACAGCGCGCTGGGCGTAGTACTGCGCCATGACATCGGTAGGGACGTTGTCGTTGGTGGCCCGGAAGCGGGTGAGAGGGGCCATGACGACGCGGTGGTCGAGCTGGGTCGAGCCGACCTTGAGGGGCGTGAAGAGCTTGGTGTTTTCGGCCATGTTTTGCGGTTTCGAGTCGAGTGAATTGGGGTCGGAGCGAATGTTTCTTGAGTGTCGATTCGATTTTCAACGTTGTCGGCAGGTCCTTTTATATCGAAACAAGACTTCTATGCTCTTCCACTGAAAAAAGCACCAGCGCGGCTCCACCGCCACTGCGACAGGTCCATGGACGTTGCTTGTTCAGCGAGCGAGCACGGCGAGCCGCAAGGCACACGCTCGAGCGTAATCCTTGGCGGGTAGATTTCTGGATTGGGGAATGGCTCTGGCGTGAGGCTCTCGGACATGACAGCGTACGTAAGGACCAGGCAGGACTAAGCATGCAATTGTCAGCAGAGATGAGGTTGCAAGATTGGGCATGCAAGATTTTGAAAACCCCGACCCCTGCGTAATGATGGTCCGAAAGAAGGCCGAGGTGTGTGCGTCACGGCGGACCTCATGGTAGTCCCTTTTCTCGATCTTTCGCGAGGGTTGTGGCAACGGCACAGCGGCATGGGCGTCAGGGATTTCGAAGGCGGCCGGTAGGCGTCGCGGACCGGCCCGAAATGGCAGAGCAAGAGGCTGTCGTGGTGCGTGCCGGTGGTGCGCCACAGGGCGGTTGGGATGCTTGCTAATCCGCCGTAGCGATACTAATCACCAACCTGATCAATCAGCTTCCTGTGGCTGAGCAGCGCAATCAATCGGCCCGGGCGTGCGACATCTCCATCTCCTACGAGCCCATCACCGACGACTCGCTCTGCTTTGCTCTGCCCCCCGGCCAAGATGTGCATCGACGCGACGAGATCGAAGTCCAGCAGGCCCAACTACCCCGAGACGTGAGCCCGTGTCGCCCTTCAAGCAACGAGTCGAGTTCCGTTCCACCATCCACGCGACGGTGGGGCGATCCACGACGGGAACAACGCCGATCGAGGCGACAATCGTGGTATCGACGAGGGTGGCGCCGGCGACGTCATCCGAAACGGCGCAGACGATGCGAGAATCTACGAGCGAACCCACGAAGGAGTCGGTCGGCGAGCGATGATTGCTGTCGAGATGGCGAGGTGAAGCACTTGCAGCCACGGTTGACGACACGATGAGACGAGACGAGCCGATGCGACGACGCAATGATCCGACGATACGACGACGTGACGACGCGGCGACGAGGCGATGCGAAGCCACATCAACCGTGACAGGTTGCAAAAAGCAGAGGAACAAAGGGCGGAAACGGGCGACGCGATACTGGTACAAAAATGTCAGCGTGGTGTTTGAAGATGATGGATGGCAAACAGGTCTACCGCGGATGGTTGGTCTCGTTGGGGCGAGCAATCTCAAAGCCAGGATCTGCGGCTTGTCCTGGCTGTGGTCGACCATGGCTGATGCAATGCTGATGCTCCTTGGGTTGGGATGCTGTTGAGATGTTGAGGTGGTGTTGGAGATGGTCGGTCGGCGCCTGGGCATACCGGTCCACTCGTCAACCATGCCGCATCAGCAACCCAAGTTCTCGACCTCGTGCCGTGGCATGGACATCATCCCGTCGCTCCTTCAAATGTGGCCCGGTCACGAAGGGTAGTATTCTGCCATCTCCGTTCCGCAATTCTGGCCTTTGGGGGGAGCGTTTCGGTCGCCGCCGGCATGCTGTGATTTTTCTCTTCGTTCATCCTTCTCCGTCCTTTTTTCCATCCGTACATCTCAATCGAGGAGGCTCTTCTGGGCGGTCGCACACCGACGGGGCCAATTCAGTCGATGGCTTCAAAGCCATCTGGTACGCCTCTTGTGGCTCCAAGGGCCGTTACGACGCCTCATGCTCTCTCGTTCCGTTTCTTGTGTCGAATATAGGGCCAGATATGGCAACACTGTACCATACTTACTCTTTCCCGAGAGTCCCCAACAATCCCATGCGTGCCATAAATTGCTCTCTTCTTCCATCTCTGCTCGATTCTGCAAACGGCTCCCGACACCTTCCACCACGCGCGGTATCAAGCTCTCGGAAATCTTATTCCAAGACTTCAACACATGATGCGCTGCCACATTACCAATCCAGCCTCTGCTCTCTTGGGCTTCTTCTACCTTGGGGCGATCGTGGGCTTACTGTCTTCTGCTGAAGCTGCTCCTACTAGGGTGGCTATCGCCCTCGGGAGTCATTCGACAACCTCTACCCCCGTACGTTCGAGTTCGAGTTCTTGCATCCCGATGCCCGAAATTGGTTTCGATGGTACAACTGCGCATCCACTAGGCAGTTGCATCAAAGACGGTCTCGTCTATCCTCACCGTCAAAAACGCCACGTCAACCTGCCACGAGATTTGAGTGATGCTGTTCAACCTAAATCTGCAAACTCTACGGCCGTCCGAGACTTTGATGATGCTGTTCAACCTCAATTTGGGAACTCTACAGCCGTCCGAGACTTGAATGATGCTATTCAACCTCAATCTGGGAACTCTACGGCAGTCCAAGATTTGGATGATGCTGTTCATCCAAAATCTAGGAACTCTACGCAAGTTCAAGATTTGAATTATGCTATTCAACCTAAGTCTAGAAACTCCACGGCCGTCCGAGATCTGAATGATGCTATTCAACCTCAATCTGGAAACTCCACGGCCGTCCGAGACTTGAATGGTGCTATTCAACCTCAATCTGGAGACTCTGCGGCCGTCACTCAATGGCGCAATCACAAGCCCGCTGGCAATCTCAATCTTTCAGCTGGAGAGGTCGAACCCGTGCCAGAAGAGAACAAGGAAGAACACAAGAAGCAGATAGAACAGGTCGATAAGGGGGAAAAAGAGATGGTAAACCATGAAAGGAAGAGGGCAGAGATGTTGCGAAAAGATATCGAGGATCGCAAGGAAAAAGAAAAGAAGCGGCAGGCGGATGTCCTAGAAGTGGAACAAAAAGCGGCGGAGCAGGCTTATTACGACATTGCAGTTAGGGAGTCGGTGCTCCGTTCGTTCAACGCACTCTTGAAGAAGGTCGACCGATTGAGGGGCAAGACTATGAAGGAGAGGGAGCAAGGTCTCGGCGACATCGTTAAGGGGAACTTGTAGAAGCGGGGTGTGTAATCTAGTGAGGGGAAGAGGGGCGAGCAGGCCGAAGAATGACGCGCGAGGCCCGGGATACGAAAGACAAGATGTGGAGGAGGAATGTTGCTGCGACAGCCTTTGCCGCTTGGCTCGATACTGTGTGGATTTTCCAGACGAGTGGTCAGGCGGATGCTGGATAGGAGTCGACCTCTTTCTAACTCCTTTCCATGGCTGTACTTCTTCACTTCTTTTCCCTGCCGCGAACGTCTCAGTCTTTTGTATTTGGCGGCAAGTCCACTCGTGTATCATCCATCTTGTTGGCTCACTCAGCTGAAGAGTAGGGAGGGTCGGCATAGGGCTTGCATTCAGGATAGAAGTTTCGGCCCTAGAATGCATTTTCCAAATCTATGCATATGTTTACGACAGTTAAATAGTGTTGCGTCCTTTGCAGCTCAGTGGATACGCGCGCCTTCTCGACCATGCCGACTTTAGAACAAGGATGCATGAACGCCGTTCCCCGCATCGTTGCTTTACTCAGCACACTTTCGTGTCTTCTCCTGCCCATTCAACGTTTACAGCTGCCCTGATACGCCGCTCCGTCGCTCAACTCTTCCTTTCCGCCCGGCTGCTGTTCTCCTTTCTCTCCCCATCTTCCAAACGAACTCACTTCATCTACACGACTTCTCTCTCAGTCAACTTTGGCATGACAAGCTCAATCGAACCTCTACTACGACCAAGGCCAGATGGTTCAGGCTATGAGTCGGCAGATGACGACGTCCCTCGCCGGATGCGCGGTTATTATTCCTTCGCGCCTGATCCGTCTGACACCTTCAGAGCTCGACATGCGATGGGAAACGGAGCGAACGGCGTCTGGACCGCTACCAGATTCTCCATGCCACCTGGGCTTTCGGACTCGAATCCACACGACATCTTTGCTTCTCGCCCGATTCGCAGCGCGACTGGTACTCGCAAACGTTTCGTCATCCGCTCCCGCCACGTGCCTGCTTTGAGTCCGTCTACGACAATGGCTATCTTTACGGACGGTGCGTGTACGAACAATGGCGCAGGAGTTGGAAAGTCTTCTTCGACTGGTACTCCACAAGGGGGCTGTGCCTTTGTTTTGAACGGCGATGCGGGAGGAATCATTGCATTCCCGTTGGAAACCCAGGAACCTAGCAACGTGGGCAATGATCAAACCAACAACCGCGCGGAGCTTCAAGCGGCGATTGAAGCACTTCAATTCCGTTCATGGTCTGGAGAAGGTTGGGGCCGCGTTGTATTGATCACCGACTCGGAGTACGTGGCATTTGGTGCTACCCTGTGGCTTCGCAGATGGGCGGAAAACGGATGGCGGACAAGCCAAGGCGGAGGCGTCAAGAATGCAGACCTTTGGCACGAGCTGAGCGATAGCATGGGGGAGATGGCCAACGACGGCTGTGAAGTCAGCTTCTGGAAGGTCCCGAGACGTTGGGTTGCGAAGGCCGACATGGCAGCAAGGCAAGCCGCAAACAATGCCGGTCCAGACCAACACGCGCCCATCTACGGAATCGTTCTGTAATCCGATGACTAGGACCATGGGACCAATGGAATGACAGCGGGGACAGGGCTACGATGGAAATTCTACCAATCAGGGGCTTTGTTCGTGGTAGTATTCACCTTTGCAGTTATCGCTTGCTTCTGTTTCAGTTTTGATGTTACTCTAGTGGGATAATGGACACTACATATCATCACAGCCATAGCTTTTCAACAGAATGCAAAGTTGATGAGAATCGCTGGGAAAAGGTGCAACTTCACAACGATCCGAGCTTGGGTTGGTCAGCGTCGCAGCTCGTCCCTTCGCTGCGATGGCGCGGAGGCGACGCATGTCACTCGGTCGCATTGGCTCGCTGCGCAAAGGAAATCCAAGAAGCACGATTTGGATGCTTTCAGTGGCATGCAATTGGCAGCTTCATTTGTCGGCTGAGCCTTTGGACATGCAGGTGCGTTCATGTAGTGCAGTCGGCGACGGTGGTGAGCACGATTCATTTTCTCGGAAAGTTCGCACCTTCCATCGAGATTCGCGACTGTGGCGTAAGTCCGAGATGCGAGCTCATGATTGAGCGCCGCAGTCCGAGGTCCTGCACCACGTCCGTCGCGTTGCCGGCGAAAGAACGCGACATTGACTGAAAGTTTGCTTGCCAATGGCAGTGGTGTCAGTCCAGGCGCATATTCTGAGAGACGGCGAACTCTACGTCTTCTTCCTGGCGCAGTAAGGACGTTTCCACTCTAGGGATGGTTTCACGTGGAGTTTTGCGAATCATTGCGGACGGAGAAATTGGAGTCGTCTTGGTCCTTGGTGATGAAGGGTAAATGAAGCGTTTATGCAGACACGCAGTGCTCTCGAAGCAAGCCTCCTCGCAAGAGCGTCGTTCAGTGTGTATTGTACTCTCATGGACAATCGAGGCTCGTCCGACGACCGAGGAATACCTCTAAAAGCACACGATAGATGTAACAAAATACAAAAGCGCGAATGAATTTGAATGTCCGGCCTGTCAACACGCTCAAGAAAGTTGGGAAGGATATCATGTGCAACAAATTTTCCAAACGCCACAGCGAAAATTGAGAAAGGAACCAGGTAAAAGTCATGTAAAGCAAACTGCCTCAAGCCCATCGAAACAAAACTTTTGGCATTCTGACACATACAATGAATCTATGGCAGACGCCAGGGCGAGGTGATGTCGAACGAAAAGTGCAAAAAGACACAACGAAAGTCGCACTGCCAATGCTTGAGCGTGCTCAACGACAAGCCAATCAAGGGGGAGGAAAGGGTGTCTTGCCACGAAACCGCCCATTTTTGCTGCGCTTGACCTTCGGATCATTCTGACTGTTCAAAGGGCCCGAGGACGGCGCGTTTCTCTGACTTGTTCCAACGTTCGGCGGCTGCGTCGACGGACCTCGCGAACGGGAGCGGTTGATTGCAGTGAACGATTTGTGTCTTGGCTTCGCGCTGTTAGCGGGTTCCGGCGGCCTGGGCTGATTGCTAGAGCGCCATGCGCCTTGGTGACTCCGTTGCAAAGCACCTGAGTAGCTGCCGTGAGTGACCGGCCCGGTGTCGTCGCGATGATTCTGCGTTGGAGCGGGAGTCACACGGCGTGCCATCGGCTTTGGGGTTGCTGCGCGCCGCTCACCGCTCAGGCTTTCTGGTCGCTGATCTTTCCGCCGACTGGATTGGCCTGGTGTCGTTGTTTTTGCACTCGGGCTGGACTGTTTCGATATAGATTGATCGCCGGCAAGGTTCAAGCTCTGCAGAAGATGTCAGAAGCGGGAGAAGGAAGATCTGGGGAATCACTAACAGGGCTTTGCTCTTCTTTGAGTTCGTCATCTTCACGACTCAAATCTACGAAAGCTATCGCAGGGCGAAGATTCAATGGTGCGTCTGAAATGTAGAGGCGCTGACGCAGATGCTCGATTGGAATGTCTTCAGCCTCGCGACGGAGGAACCGGCGCTTCCAGGATAACCGAACTTCGGGCCCCAAGGCGTTCCAGTATTTCTCGACATGCATCTGCCACGCGTCTCGAGTTCCAGATGCTTCAATCAACTCGTCAAGTTGATACCAAATGAAAAGAGTTCTTGGACTGTCGATGAGTTCAGGAAGCAAATCTTTTCCTCGCGTGGTACGTAAGCGTTCTTCGTCCATGAACCAAGCCACCCGTGGGGCTAGAGTCCGAGAGATTCTCGATGGCTCCCAATAAAGAAGACGTTCGTCGGGCATATCCTCAGGTCGAAGGGCAGGTGGGGATTGGGGACTGTGATCGGGTTGACTTCTTGATGAGGAGCTCTGTCCACGGCGTTCAGCTGGAACTTCTGGGAGACGGTTGAGGCGAGCTCCATCAGCAAGAACCAATGCTCGACCTCGGTCGGCTTGGGGTCTCGGACGCAGATTGGTGTGAGGTTCTCTGTTGGACGGCTCGGCTACTTCACGAGTCTCGGTGGGAAGGTCGGGTGGGCGTTCGGCGCGAAGAGGGCCGCTCGTCGGACTAGTTGCTGGCGAGGACCAGGCACTTGTGATTTCTTGAAATAATTCCCTGTGGTCTGGGGTGACGAGCGGACCATGGAACGCCTCCGAAGCACGATGCAAAGTCTGGAGTTGCTGGGCCAAATGGGCGGCGTTTTTGACTTTCCCTCCGAGGATCCAGCAGAGCTTGAAAGAAAGCTGGTCGTGCAAGGTTTTGTGCACAAACTGCTTTATATCCTCATGGGCCTCTGTCAAGTCCAAATAGGAAAGCATTCGGCGTCCCTGGACTTCCAGAATGCTTTCCCAGTGGAGGTCGATGTTGATGATTTTTTGGATCATCCTGACCACAAGAGCCGGATCTTGGCGAAAGTCGCTTGTGGCGACTGTGGCCAACCACAAGCCCACATCCTCATGCGTCGACGGCCAGTTGACGTTTTCCGGGTGAAACGGGTCGACATTCGACTCAAGGAGGGGAGGGGGCGAGCTTCTCAAAGCTGGTGCTGGCGAAGACTGTGCGAGCCGTGGCCGCACATTCCGTGAGCTGCCCACTTGCGGAGCAGGCGAAGATTGATTCTACCCACAATGGATGGTCAGTCCCTGGAAAAGCTCGGATATCACTGCGGCGACGAGAACATACCTTGCGCTTGCTGCCACTCTTTTGGTGAGAGCGTGTCATTGTAGAAGTTGGGTTCTGGACTGGATGCTAGAGATGGTGCTGCCTTTGTGCCTGAGAAACGGAGGACCGGTGATGGACGTGTTTCAATATAGAGGATAGATTGAAGTTGATCTCGGAGAGTTAGCGTGCAAAATCGAGGATGAGATGAAAGATAACGAATCGCTTGAATAGAGATGAGAGGTTCAAGTTTGAATCATTGAGCGGACAAGAGTCAACGGGCGACCTGAAATTAAATCTCCTGTTCCTCGACTTGTGAAGCAGAGCATTGGTAAGGGTAATTGGGAGGCTGGTAGCTGCAGGGGTACAGCCAATGCTGATGCGAGAAGTCGAGTGCGCGTCCACGTACTCGCGTCGAAATTCATGACAAGGGCATGGGGCCACAGCAGCCGTTTCTTGTTGATCGATTGTTTGTTGCTTGTCCGACAGGCACACTGATCGGCCGGTATCGCACAGTCGTAAGATGTGGAAAAGGTCCTGTCGCAAGTCATCCCGTGCTGAGCTGGCCGAGCATCAGGTGGCCGGTGGTCAAGCTCGATGTGAATTTGCAGAGAAACATGTCATCTGGACTGCGTGCCATAGAGCACTCCAAGGGAGTCTTGGAGCAAAGCCGACTGGGCTTCTAGTTGTTGACGGCGGCTCCGTGACGGCGCAGGCCCACAAAAGAGTGGGAATCGGAACTGCATCTCGACGATTGTGGGAGGGTGCGAGGCTGGGAGACTGGGGCTGGCGGCTACGGACGATGGTCCCGGCGACGGCGGCCTGCATTTTGGAATGGCCGTGGTGTTGAGTCGTCCGTGCGGAAGTGATGGGACGGTGGCCCGTATGCAGCGTAAAATTGACCAGACGTCGACGGCGACGCGCTTGCCGGATTGGGCGTAGCGCAGGTCGACGCGTCGTCCCGAGAAGCCGCGTCGCGCTCGGGCCACGACAGGGCCAGCAACTCAACTTCCAATTCCCGTCTCCACTCGACTCGGTCTCGTCTCTTCTGTACCACCGTCGCATTTTTTGCGACTCTACCGTCTTGCCTCACATCACCTCACGACCCTCAGCTTCCGATGTCATGAAACTGCTCGTCAACATTCCGCCCTTGCCGCCGGCCATCGTCGGCACGCTGGGCCCTCCCCCGCCAAAGCCGGAACCGAAAAGGTTTGGCGTCAACGTCCTCCCGAACGAAACGTTTGGCGACATTTGGCCCAGGATCGATGACAGCTTCAAGCGACTGTATCCTAACGAGTATCTGTGCGACGTCCTTCTCTGCCCTCGCCATTGGAACCCGCTGACCCTCGCAAAGTCACTTTGCCATCAAAAAGCTCCAGGTCCTCGGCTGCGACGTTGCCTACGACGAGAAAGTCTGGGATTGGTTCGAAGGAGAGACCGACCGTTCCAAGCAGGTCGTCGAAGTCATCCGCCAACCCATCGATCGCAACATCTCCGTAGCGCCCACCTCGTTTCTACGACCGCCGAACCTGCTCAAACGAACCCACCTTGCCGCCATAGACGAGAATGCAAAGCGACGTCGCATCGACGAGGAACAGTATGGCGTCGCAATCGAAGACATGCTCCCAGACAGGCCAATCCGCTCCCGGGAACACGACACCGAAGGCTTGCGGCCCGGCAGCCGCGCCACGAGTGGAGCGAACTCTGATGTCGTCGTTGTTGCGGACTCGCAACGTGAGGCTGTTCCCTGGGGGGCTCCTCGAGATGCCACAAGCACTAAAACGGAGTCTCCAGATCGAACATCGCTGATGGATGTCCCAGAGGCGGTGCCGGGCGCTGTGGCCGCCGAGGCCAATGGCCTTCACCCGAACCCGGGAGCGGGGGTTTTCAGAAAACCCGGCTTGCCTGCGTCCGCGTCGAAGGATACAGCAGGTGCACCATCTGTGCGTCGAAGCGCAACACCCAGGAGGCGGAAGAAGTCAGTCCCAATCACTGGCTTCCCTCCCAGGCCCCCATGGAACCCATCACCCTCGCCTTCGACCCGTTCCCGACGCGAAAGCCCCAACGAGCCGGCGCCCGATTCCTTACCAGTCTCCCAACGACCGGAGCATCGGAGCGAACACGCCGGGGGCGAACCAAGCTTCGATGTTGGACGGGAAAACAACAATGAACGAGTCGCTGTGCGTGTCAGTCAAACGCCAACCCCGACTCAGCCCGACAGCCTCGCACAGGCACTTTCTTTCATTCCTCCAGGAGGCGAAGCCCCGACTTCAAGCCTTGTTCGAGAGCCATCAGCGATACTCGGCACCCCGCCAAGTGCGCAAAGACCTCCTCGCAGCCCTGATGGATCGCGGTCGCAAGCAAGCTCCTCAAAACCCGTGTCTGACGACCACCAAGCCGCCAAGAGCCTGGAGCGACGTCGTCACCAGAACGCAGAGCCTTCAGCTGCCGATCCCAGTAGCCAGCAATCTTCCCAACCAGCTTTGTCATCGCCTGCCAAACGGTCTGCTGACAAGAGAGGTGGCGCGGAGACCCCGAAAAAAAATGGTTCCAGCATCAGTCGCTCTCGCAAGAGCACGGGCGCCATTCAAGGCGAAAGCGTCATCGACAGGGGAGCTGCAGCACGTGGAGCTGACAAGTCTCGCTCTCGCAAGAGCACGGGAGCCATTCAAAGCGAAAGCGTCATCGACAACGAACCCGCAGACAAGTCTCGCAGGAGTAGCAATCAGCGACGGAAAAGCTCCGCAGGCGATTCCAACGCCAGTTTGCTCCGGACAGAAGTCGAGGAAGAGCCTCTACGGAAGCTGAAAAGGCTCAACGACGGCAGAAAAATCTACGAAGACCGCAAATCGAAATTCACGCCGCTTGAAGATGAGGCCCTTATTTTGGGTAGACAAGCAGGGCTCGAGTACGCTGAGATCAGTAAGGACTATCTCCCGAACCGGTCTTACAAATCCCTCCGTAATCGATACTTTCGTCTTCAAGACGGCGGCGACAACGTATCCCAGATTTCAGAGCCTTCCGTCGAAACCACCCCACGCACCCAGTCCAACCCAGCAGGATCCTCCCCACACGTTCCGACTTCTCGCAAAGACTCTCAAGCATCTCAAGGAAGACAATCATCCTCTCAGGCCGCGGCCTCCCGCAAAGACTCTCAAGCATCTCAAGGAAAACAACCATCTTCTCAGGCCCCGGTCTCCCGCAAAGACTCTCACTCATCTCGGAGAAAACACTCGTCTCCGGAAGTACGCATCCCCGCACCGTCGCAGCCGGCTCGCAAGGCCGATGCTTTGCCCTTCCAAACTTCGTCGGAGCCTCGATCGTCCCGTCAAGGAGGCTCTTCGCTTGCAAAATCGACACGGAAGCCGGACTCTGGCAACTCAAAGTCTTCGCAAGATGTCAGTGACGAAATGGAGAAGTTGGCCCAAAAGTACGTGAAAAAGCTAGCTGAAAAGGCAGAGGCCGAGCGGAAGATAAAGGCCTGCCTCGATCGACAGATCAAAGCTAAGAACTTTAGGGATCGCACGGACGAGCGCAAAGAAGGTGACAAGCGTCGAAGGAAGCGGGAGGCCAGCGAAAAAAAAGAGGTAGCGCGCCTACGACAGCTTGAGCAGGATGAGCTGCGGAGATTCCGTGCTAATCTCTTCATCTGTGAACAGGCGGGCCTGGTTTGGGCCCAGTCCGAGAAGCTGCTCGAGTCGGACCCGAATATGACGCCGGATGAAGTCCGAGGTAAGCTGAAGACGTACGGCTCTTCGAAGCCCCCCATTCACAATCATGTCCCCGATAGTGAGCACGATGGGTCGCTATCCAGACTGAGGCCTCGGCGCACGACACGCTCTGTGCCGAGTGTCGCAGACGGGGCAGGCGACCGGCGACAATCTGCGGAACATGTCAAGCAAAGGCAATCGTTGCCCAATGATGACCGTAGTTTGGGTGCTACGACTTCTCGGGTGAAAGACTCGAGCATTCGTGGCAAAGAAGCAGCCAAAGCCGGAGCCGGACAGATCACGGAGCCAGTGGAGATTGATGTGGTCTCGTCGACGAGCGGAGGCCCTGCTCACGGCCAAGCAATTCACGGACAAGCCATTGTCGCCGATGATTCGGACAGCCCCTCCGACGATCAGTCCATCACTTCCCCTGAGCCGGAGCAGCCAACAATGGCTGCAGCGTCGACTCAACGAAAGAAGCCAACCGTCAAACCACTTGAATTCCAGTCGGAAGAGCTTGGCCACGACCTGAACCCGGCAAGCTTTGTTCCATCGTCGCCATCTGATGCTTCCGATATTGAAGACGCTCCACCCTCATCTCCACCCGTTTTGCGCAGCCCTCTAGATGAAGACCGCCTGGCGAGATCTCCGGAGTCTTCGAGCTCCGAATCGGAAGAATCGTCCTACTCTGACTCAGAGGCGTCGAGTGAAGAAGAAGAACCCAAGCAAGGAGCGGTGATTCCCAAAACCAACGGTGTCAAGTCAAACGGCATCAATCCGCAATCTTCGGCGACGGAGCTTCAGCGTGACCCGAGAGTTCGGCCGCCTGCCGAACCCCGACCAGCACCAAAGTCGCCGGGGGCACGTTTTCGAGATCCACGTATCAAAAATTTGTCTGAACTCAAGGCTGAGATTGAGAAGGAGAGGGCGCCGATTCCAAAGCCTGTGGTTGTAGCGCCTCCTAAAAACCCCCAGCCGGTTGAGGAGAGTAGCAGTGACGACGATTACAGCAGTAGTGACGGCAGCACTGACACTGACAGCTCGGTCGAGAGGAGGAAAAAGGAAAGGAGGGCGAAGAGCAATCGCAAGGCTGCTCAGAGACTTCAAAGGAGTATGTTCACAGCCCCAGCAGTCTACCTTTCGTCGCACTGGGTTTGGATCTAACTGCTTGTTTAGTGGCAAATGGAGGATTCTGAAGCAGATGCCGGTAGATGTCCTGGCGTTCGGTTCGGCTCGGCACTCGAGACGCCTGTTTGCAAAATTTCTAGGAGTGGGAAGGTGAGAAGGGACAATATCGTGGCCTCATGGTGCAGGGTCTGCCGTCGCTTTGTGTTAGTCGCTCGAGGTGGTGGCCTCGCGGTACAGGGTCTGGTGTCGCTATGAGTTAGTTGCTTGAGGTGGTTGCAATAGCCAGATCCTGATGATCATCAAGATTGCTTTTATGCTTTATGCTTAAACGGGGCATTCGTTCCATGGCGGGGACCACTGACTTGAGAGTAGGTTGCCAAACTACCAGGCATCTCCAACTGCTGAAGAGTTTCCCAATGACGTTTCGCTAGATGGATGTGGCTGCGATGGCTGCAACTTGTGTGACACGGAGGTCGAGGTCGCGTAACATGCAGACCACGCCGCAGCGGAACAGGCGGCATCAACGTACCTATGCGATGGACTCTCCCCGCATCCTCGGTGGCCGATGGCGTGCGACAGATTGCCTGGAAATGACGACTCATACCGACAGCCTCCTGTCAAGCCATAGGCAAGGCAAAGTCGACAATGCACTCGACTCGCTGTGGCCACGAACGACATGTTCCTGGAGGGACGATGCACGTCTTGCAAGGAATTGACGACGGGCGCGTCGTACCTGACAATGGCGTTGGGGATCCCTGGACGATCAAGGCTAAGCCTTTATCAAGTCAATCTCGCAGAACCGCCCGCCCCGGCCCGAAAGCTTGCGCATCGACCGCGACGTCCCGCAGTCATGTTCTCGACCTTCGCTGTTTGCTCTCTCTGCTCGGCGCCCGCTGGAGCCGCCACTTGTTCTGAACGACAGACTGCCATCGCTGGCGCGGCCCATGGAAGACTCTTTCGACTTTGGCAACGTACCTGCCGAACCCAGAGGCGGTGAGGGCCTCGCGAGCCCCGAATCACCTTCCCAACCAGGCTTGGCCTCAGGCAAGCGAGCAGCGATGCTTATCATTCAGGCTGTCCCACCGCGCTTGATTGACCCCATCGTGCCACCTCGCTCCATGTCTCTTTTCCGGTATAAAGTTACCGTCTTCGACGGATACTGGCTCAAGCGCTTCCCAGCACCATACCAGCCATGTTGACCTCGGCTTTTCGCGCCAGTGCCACCGTAGCGGCAGCGTCTTTGCTAGTCACCGGCACATCTGCGCTAGCTAACAAGCTGCCGTTGAATGCAAGGGCGTACCTACCAGGCAACGCTACCGACGTCAAGACCATCGTTTCGCCGACAAATGTGACGATACGCTACAAGGAGCCCGGGCAAGCCGGAGTATGTGAGACGACGCCGGGAGTCAATTCGTACGTTTTTGCAGCATTACAACCTTTGTCGGCCTGCAGCTGACATTGACCATCAGATATTCTGGTTATGTCGACCTTGCACCCGATGTCCACACCTTCTTTTGGTTCTTCGAGTCTCGACGTGATCCAGCCAATGATCCCATCACGCTCTGGCTGAACGGTGGTCCCGGCAGCGACTCTTTAATCGGACTGTTTGAAGGCAAGTGATGCTCGTTGGGTGGACATTCTGAAACTCTTTCCCAGCTGTAAGCTTACAAGATCACAGAGCTTGGACCTTGCAACGTTACTGCGAATTTGACGTCAGAAGTCAACCCGTACTCATGGAACGAAGTTTCAAACTTGCTCTTCATCAGCCAGCCTCTTGGGACAGGGTTCTCATACTCTGAAGAGGCCGTCGGTAGCTTCAACAACGTTACCGGATCGTTCGTCGCCGACAACTCTGGATCCGACTACGGCAGATGGCCTGTCATCAACGCCACCGAGCTCGATACCACCGACCTTTCCGCCATTGCTACGTATCACGTGCTACAGGGTTTCCTGAGTGCTCTTCCTCAGCTTGACAGCGGAGTCAAGAGCAAAGAGTTCAACCTTTGGACAGAGTCTTACGGCGGCCACTACGGGCCTGCGTTCTTCAACTACTTTTACGAACAGAATGAGATGATTGCCAATGGCACAAGCTCCGGGGTGCACCTCAACTTCAACTCACTGGGCGTCATCAACGGAATCATTGACGAGTACACGCAAGCGCCGCACTATCCAGAATTCGCCCTCAACAACACCTACGGCATCAAGCTCTACAATGAGACGATTTACCAGTATGCCAAAATCGCCTTGAATATGCCAAACGGCTGTTTGAATATGGTAAGTTTGATTTCAATTTGGAGATTGCTCTAAAGAATCGTGGTGCACTCAGTCTGGAAGTTGAAAGCTCCCTAGTACTCCCTACCTGGAACTCCTTGATCTCTCGTTTGAGACACCTCGCTTTGAACCATGCTGACAAACGCAGATTGATTTCTGCCGCGAGTCCGACAGGAGCACAATGGCTGGACAAGCGCTTTGCTCGGAGGCTACATCCATGTGTAGGGACAATGTCGAAGGCGTATACTACAACTTCGGAGGTAAGATGGTCCAGTACGCATTTCGCGATACGTTTCCTAACAAGTGGCAGACCGTGGCGTGTACGATATTAGACATCCATACGACGACCCCACGCCTCCTTCCTACTACGCCGATTACTTGAACAAGGCGGATGTTCAGAATGCACTCGGAGGTTAGCAGAATCCTGGAACCAGGATTTTATCAGCTGACACGTGCTGCAGTGAATCTCAACTACACCTCGAGCAACAACGACGTCTACTACGCATTCCAGCAGACGGGCGATTTTGTCTATCCCAATTTCATCGAGGACGTGGAGCAGCTGCTTGCGGCCGGCGTGCGCGTGGCGCTCATGTACGGTGATGCTGACTACATCTGCAATTGGTTTGGCGGAGAAGCGTGAGTTGGCCGCAGATTCAAGCCGTAAAGACTTGCAACTCTAACTGCGTACAGTGTCTCGCTCAAGGTCGACTACACCCACCAGGAGGAGTTCCGCGCTGCCGGATACGCGCCCTTCGTCGTCGATGGTGCCGAGTACGGTGAGGTGCGCCAGTACGGCAATTTCTCTTTCCTCCGCGTCTACGAAGCTGGCCACGAGGTGCCGTACTACCAGCCGGTCGCATCTCTGGCCATGTTCAACCGCACCGTATTCCACTACGATGTCGCGACCGGCGAGACTCCCGTCACCGCGAATCTGACCACAGAGGGTGAGCCGGAGGCCACGCACACGGAATCTTTTGTGCCTTTGCCAACGAGCACCGGCAACTTGGCAGCGTCTGCCGCGCTCGATTTGGGCAAGTCGAAGCTGCCGATGTTGATGGGCTTTTAAAGACGAAGTCGAGATTAGATTTCCAATTCGGATCGAAGAATCATGAAGAACAATTGATGGATTTGCCAATTCGCTTAACCAAGCATCCCTTTGACTGTTTACTCATCTCCTTCCGCTGCACCTTCCATTTCAGGTTAGGTCAATATTTAGCATTGGCCGGACCTCGCTCCCAACCATCTTTCAGTCAACTCGACGCAGTCGAAGATGGCAAAGTCGCGCGGTCGCACCTGTTCGTTTGCAATTGCGATATCGGCCGTATCACAAATCCACCACACTCTCCGTACGCGAGGACAGACTGCCAAAATGCAGGAAAAGCAACTTTGGATTGTGCATGATGCGAAACAAACCCCGGCCGACAGGGCTCGGAATTGACCCACACTTCAAAGTCCTGTACCGCGCAACCAACGCTCAACGGGGAAATAAACGGATTTTCCATCCGGCAACGGCATCACCATTGGCCAACGCAGCTCGCTTACGTCGCCGGCGTCGTCAATCAGACTTCCAATGCAAGCGCGCTTTGATCGAGTCCCGTATACAGCGCAGTGCATAAAGGAAATTTCAAGCTGCCTGCCGGCTGTACGCCAGATCATGTGCAGCCCAAGACTCTTGTGTCAAAGTACATGCATACGCAGACCAGCGATACCAGCGTCGTCAACGTTTTCACTTCCCCGCTGCACGCTCGGACGACACAGACGCTCCCGTTGTTCCTGACAGGAAACGCCTTTGCATTTGCACGCTGCAGGCGCGGCAGCGGAAACGGGTGCCGGGCGTCAGCCACAACGCAAGGGAAAAGCAAAGCACCTGTCGGTGGAATACCCGTTGGTCGCCTGCGTCGGATGTGACAGCCGTTGGACCATGCGTGGATGCAGCACAAACGCGTCGACGACATCTTCCATCATTCTGGGTTTGTGAAATCTAGAGGCTGGTCAATGGATGTACAAAGCAGGTTCGTGGTTGCTGAGGTGATGCAAGTGCTGTTTCCTTGACCGAGTATCACCGATGCATCAATCATGCAAGCAGTGATCCGTCCACTTTACGAAATACCTATCCCATCGAACGACGTCAGACGGATCGCTCAGTTTCTGAGGCGCGCAACGGAAGCATCCTGCAGTCGTTACTCAACACTTCCTTCCGAATTTCGGTGGCTGGTTCGCAAGCCGCTGCGGAGGTCCGTTCTACAACGGAACAGGCCTTTCGAGTGGCTGAGGTTGCGAGTGGAGACGTTTAGCGAATTTGTGGCTGCGTGGCTTTGCGGGTGTGGAGTTTCGGGAGGCTGAGGGCATTGTCTTTGTCTGTGCTCGAAGTGGCCGAGAGCAATCCATTGTACTGACGACTGGCAGTCAGTGTTGACGGACTTTTCGAGATCACCTTGGAGAGCTGGACTTTTGACGGATTCTCGCTTTGTAAGCTTTCTTCGAAGCGAATGTCCTTCGGCGGCGGAATTTTTCTAGGAGAGTGCAATTCAACGACTTGCAAATCACTCGTGTCGCTTTACGCATCATGGCTGATCCTCCGCAGGCTTTACAAATGCTCTCGGGGCTAGATTCCATGTCTTACTTCTCAGAGTGTCTTCAATTGTTTGGCAGTGGCTGGGCATTGCGACAATTTTCATCCAGCTTCTCCGCCTGCTCTTGGCGATTCGATCATGTGTCTTATCGAGGGATTCCGTGCGTTTCTCCAAGGCTTTTGAGAGTGGTGGCGAAGTCAGCAGAATGTGGACAGACCACGAAGGAAATAATGGTCGATGCTCCCAATGGTCACTCAGCCTGCCTGACTCGGTTAGTGTAGTTCGCTAAATGCCTAGTCAGGAACGGCGGCGTTGGCCTCGGCGGCGTCACTTCGACTTGGTTGCTGCAGTGTGTTCCAGTTGTGCTCGACTGTCCTGCGCAACACCCAAGAATTATTTGGTGGAGAGGAGATGCAAAGGACGAGGGCTCGTCTCTGTCTCGTTGCGAGCGAAGGCCTGATTGCCTCAACGGGCCGAAGGGGGCCGATGATCCCCCGCTGCGGCCATCCCCGCTCGGACTCCATCTCGTCCCCGTCTCCCTCCTCTCCACCTCCACATCAATCACCCGTCGAGTCGCGCCGCGTCACTGGCCTTCCAAGGCCTCAGGTCTCTACCCGGGCAAGCTCCCGCCGCCCTCACGTCACCATCCCACTCCAACGTTCCTCCAGTCCTCGGCCCCGCGGAATCCGTCGTCCTCCGTCGACCTTGCCGCCTTTCCACAACCGCGAGATGCGCCTCTGAAATCACGCTGGCTGGAGCTCTCTGACCAATCCTCGACGCATGATTCGCATTTGCACCGCCCCCGCGCACATCGTCAGAAGTCCAGGGCCAAGATCGACAAACGAAAGTCGCGTTTCGGCGATCCATACCCTGAAACCACCACCCCACACTCAGAGTCCTATCTCTGCCACCTCAGTCTTGGACCCTTTTGCATCCCGTGAGCAGCAATCAAATTGCATGTCTACGAAGCGAGGCCAAAATCCTTGTGCTGGGAGAGGGAAGCTTGATTAGGCAAAATGGGCTGACGGCCGCCCCGGCCTGACTCGACGCGCACAAGAAGTGGCTTATCCGCGCATTTCCAATCCTCTCGGTCTGGCACTCAGGCATCCACACGTCTTTGGAGCCAAGATGGAATCTTTTCATCCCGTTCATGATGCGCACTGAACGTGCTGCCGCGCCGAATCGATTGCATGTCCTCAGCATCGGAAGACGACTTGGATTCGAGTCCATATCGATAGCTTTTGCTGAATCCGAGAGTCGCAATCCTGCAAACATGACCAATCAGTGACAGGCGCATTGCGGAATTCTTCGGGTTTTCGAAAAGCATTCTGGCGCCCGCCTCGTCTCGAGACGAAACATGCAAGTCACCAGCAGTCCAGATACCGACGGTTAAACTGGTATTGGCATGAGAAGGATGTCGCCAGCGGAGAGTCCTCTTGGCGCCAGAAATGTCTAGGCACGGAGTCCGCCGTCCACCTCTCCCAAGCCAAGCCTCCGAGCAAGCCACTCCAGCTACGTGAAGAGTCCTCACGCGGCGTCTTGACCTGCAGAGAGTGGAGATGCGGAAAATGCCTGCTCAGATGCCAATC
Source organism: Phyllosticta citribraziliensis (assembly GCF_038025025.1). Taxonomy (NCBI): domain Eukaryota; kingdom Fungi; phylum Ascomycota; class Dothideomycetes; order Botryosphaeriales; family Phyllostictaceae; genus Phyllosticta; species Phyllosticta citribraziliensis. The sequence continues at coordinate 416,895 of NW_027117348.1, forward strand.
GAGTTTCGAATCATCAACCGAATAGGCCATGTCTGTGCGGAGTCTCGACGACTCAGGGCGAGTACTGCCGAAGGTACAGCGTCAAGCCCTGCCCAATACCCAACTGGGCCTTCCATCAGTCGTATTTGTTGATATTAGCCAAGCGTCGCGATGCGCAATGGTCGGGCTCAGGTCTGGCGGGCACATGTCGTCGGCGTGAAGGCCTGGTACAGCGACACTCATAAATATCTTCGCCGTCTGGCGATGTCTCTTGCATTTAAGCAGTCACAATAAGCTCACCTTGCCTACACTCTATTTTCAAGCGTTGCTGTTTCCTGTGCTCATCACAACTCTGTTGACTCAAGCTTCAAGCCACTCCCTTATACCCTAGAGCCTCAAAATGTTCTTTCAAGCACTTCCACTCGTCGCCCTCCTGGGTCAAGCACTGGCTTGCCCTCCCCATGACAACGCCGGGCCCATTTCCCACAGCAAGCGGGAAGACGGTGCATGGAGCAAACGCACACCCACTCCTGCCGATTGGCACTACGATCACTCTCTCCACTGGGAGACTGTCAACGCAAGTAAGTCACTTTCCCCCTCGGCTGTATGTATATCGATTGACTCGATGCCAGGCTACGAGACATGCCACACTGGCACGCAACAATCCCCCATCAACATTGGATTGGACCAGGTCCTCTCGAGTCAACACAAACCCGACCTCAAGAACATCCACGGCAACTTCAGCGGTCATTTTTACAACAATGGATATGGACCTGCTTTTACCCTGGACCACGACGAGGGAGTGTACACTACGCTTCCGTCGATCAAGTACGACGACGTCGAGGCGTACTTGACCGGGTGGCACATTCACAACCCTTCGGAGCACACCATTGGCGGACACCGCAGCAAAGGAGAGATTCACTTTGTTTTTGCTGATGCCAAGGGCAAGTACAAGGCTGTTCTTGGAATCCGCATCGACCCGTCGGCCTCTGCAAGCTCGCCATTCTTCGATCAGATGCCGGAACTGATTCACTTCAACGAAACCGACGTCCAGCTCAGCACCACGCTCGACCTCGGCCTTGCCCTGGACCAAGTGAACGACTTCAACGACTTTTGGACGTACAAGGGCAGCCTTACCACGCCGCCGTGCACGGAGGGAGTGCGCTGGTTCGTCGCATCGCCGATTCTCCTGACCAGCATCGATCAGATGAAGCAGCTCATCCGAGCATGCACGTACTCGGCGAGGCCAGAGCAAGAGGTTTGGCTCCACGACATCAACGTGTGAGCAGAGAAAGCCAATCTACGAAGCGCTTTGGATCGCAACTTTTCACTTCTTGTCCATATTCTTTCCAGATTCATCATGTACTTAGCTGAGCGCAACCCCACTTGTCGGTTCTCCAACGCATAGATTTGGGCCAAATAGACTCGACTTTCCACGTTTCGAAACTTTTCCATCCCGCCATCTTGTTGCAGTTCCGGGCACCCCCACAGCGCGCCACGACGTGTGTTGACAGGGTTGGACCATTAAGCGACTGAGGAGAGAGAGGAGCCAAGCCATGGCTGCCGGGGCCCTCGAACGGCAGGATTCCTGCCAAGAGCGGAGTCTTTAGCCGCCGCCGCTAGACGTCGCCCAGCCTTCTTCACTGGCGTGGGAACTGCATAGGGCAGGAAGGCCTCATGCCCTAACGAATGACATGCATGGGCTCCCTGATTGAGCAAACCTTCTTTTCTCCTTCCAAGCCAGACGACATCCACGGACCCGGGCTCCGAGAATCCGTTCGAGTCGGGGTCTGTCGTCAGGCTGTCGCAATGCTCGTCTGGCCCAACTACCAGAGGCTGGTAAGAGCCGTCGCAGGCTTGGGTCGACCTACGTCACATTTCAAGCTCTGAGGACAATCCAGCTAAGCACCTGCCCGATTGGTTCGTCTGCCTTGGCGAGACTGGACGACGTCGACGAGGAACCCGGGTTCAGCCGCGTGCTGAAGCGACTTCTTCCGCCCATCTGACAATGCTCAACTACAATCAGTCCACTTTTCGTCATCCCCATGTTTTCCCCGCCAACTCAGCAGCTCTTTTGGGTCGCTTCCGCAGAGTCGGACGATCGCGACCTGTATCTTGTCGTTCCCAACACTTTCGCGCCTCCGCCCGTCAAATGCACAGCCGCGACCTCTCGCGGCGAGGCAGGACGTGGGTCCGTCAGCCTGATGCTCGAACTCGACCGTGGAGCGAGCGAGGTTCCCCGCAAAGAGTATCAACTCACGAGACGACGTGGTCTTCGTCGATCAGGCTATTTCGTTCGAGCAGCAAATGAACGACCTCGTCGGTCGAAGTGCGTCGAATCCCCACCGCGAGGGAGTGATTTTCCAGTGAGATGCGGAGGATGACACCAAAGAGCTTTCAGATCGTTTTTCAAGGGGGAGCAAAAGCCGAGGACAAGACCGCCGCTGACGCTCGACAGGATTCGGTCGTCGTTCCAGAGAAGTCTGCAAATCGTGAGCTTCAGTTTGCCGCCGCCTGACATTCCGACGAAAGAGCGAGTTGTCCGTCCAACGTGAGAATGTAGCGCAGCACTGTCGTATGCCGTCCCCTCTGAAAAGTCTCGAGCAGTCGATCGCATTGCTCAACTGATTGGCCAACATTCCTGAGCGGTTGAGGCCCGCGAACGATGAGCAACGCCTCGCACAACAACTCGACACTGTTGAAGCAGGCGAGTGGTGGGTCCGTGGGCGCATCACTTTCGAGGCGGAACGCGATCGATTCTAGTCTCCATTTCATTCTTTTGCGCCGCATGACCTAATTTTACAGCAATGACTTGCCTCGCGCATTTTCGACCACCTCTCAACAAAGGAAACGAGCATATCCGGCGTCACGCATGCAACAGCCTCGCCATCAGACGTGCAACATTAATTCAGAACAAACAATTATCAGCACACAATACTTACTCGTGAGAAAGAAGAAACGAGGCTAAGCTCACAACAGCATCGCTTCGCCAACGAACAAAGGAAAAAACGTCGAGTCTAACTACAAGAGGAGAAGCAGAGGGCCGAGAAGGAACGTGGGCCAGTCCGCCCACCCGCGTGCCGCAATGTGGTGGGACGCCGCACCCGTGAACATTGCCGGTGAAGATGACGCCGCGCCCGGAGTCGAGGCCGACGGGGTAAAGGTGCCGCCCGGCGTGGTCGGAGTGCTCGAGGTCGGAGTGCTCGAGGTCGGAGTGCTCGAGGTCGGAGTGCTCGAGCTCGGAGCGGTCGAGTCCGTCGAGGAAGAATCCGTCACGGCGAGACTGCCCGGGCCGCCGGGGAAGCTGAGTTCCGAGGAGGTGCTCGACGTAGTGGGCGTCTCGACGACCACTGTAGTCATGTCCCCGAGGCTTGTCGGCGAAAGCGTCGTGGTCGTGGTGTCGCTGCCGGGCGTGCCAATAGTCGTCGTGCAGATGGATCCGTCGGCGGGTGTGTTGATGATGAGGGAAATCGTTCCTCCAAGCGTCAAAGGCAAAATGGTCGAAGTGCTGGGGGTGGGGCCGCAGTACCCTTGAGTTGAAGTCACCGTCGGTCCATTCGTGGGCGTTACTACCACGACCGTTGTCGTCTCTCCGCTCGTTGCTGGCGTCAATGTGGTCGTGGTGGCCTGGGTGCCGGGGCCAGGGGTGAGCGAAGTGCAAGAGTCGCCCGAGGCCGGCGTACCGATAAGCAAAGTGGTCAAATCTCCAAGCAGTCCGGGCAGGATGATGGAGCTGATCGTCAGAGAGCCGCAGATTCCGGCCGTGACCGTGACCATGCCGCCAGCCGGCGTGGACGTCGTCAGGGGCGTTTCTACGACGACCGTCGTTGGCCCACCGCTCGTCAGGGGCAATAAAGTGGTCGTCGTGGGATCAGCGGCTCCGGGCGTACCAATCGTGGACGTAACCACGTCGCCGCCGGATTGAGAGGGTTCGACGACGACGACAGTAGTCGGATCGCTGGGGTTGAGGGGCGTCAGAGTGGAAGTGATGGGGTTGGCGACGCCTGGAGTTTCCGTGGTCGATGTCACGATGTTTCCACTAGATTGAGAAGGCAATTCTACGACGACAGTAGTGGGATCACTCGGGTTGAGCGGCGTCAAAGTCGTGGTAGACGGCTCGGCGGTGCCGGGAGTTTCAGTAGTGGACGTAACGATGTTCCCGCTCGACTGAGATGGCAATTCCACGACGACAGTAGTGGGATCACTCGGGTTGAGCGGTGTCAAAGTGGTCGTAGAGGTGAATTCGCCCTCGTAATCGGTAGTTTCGGTAAGAATAAGTCCGCCAGGGGTCGGGAGTTCGACGAGGACAGTGGTAGGGTCTCCACTGACTAGCGGGGACAAAGTTGTAGTGAGAGTCACGCCGCCCGAGTAGTACAGGGTGGTGGTCACCAAGCCGCCGCTCGAGAGTGCAGTCGAGGGCAATGCGGCTCCAGAGCATCCGCTTCCCGCCAGCAACACGGTGGCCGTGACGGGCTCGGGGCCGCAGTTTGTGCAAGTGGTGACATATGTCGAATAACAAGCAGGAAGGCCAGTCACAGTCTGTGTGATAGTTTGGGTAACGAAGGACACGACGTTGGAGCACTGGCTCTCGCTGGCGAGGGGCGAGGTGAAGGTGGCAGGAGGAAGAGGTCCTCCAGGGGTGAGAGAGCCAGTTGGAGACTCTACGGGTCCAATGGGGACGGTCAGAGTCGTGTAAACGCCAATTACGGTCGTCGTGAAGCCTGGAGGAAGAGTGCCAGGCGCCGGGGACCCGCCGATGGTCTCGGTCACGGTATATGTGACGGGCTGCAAGACTCCCGAAGACAGCGTTTGATAGACGGTGGTGTAGATGGTTGTCGAAGCGGTCGACGGCGTCTCGGTGCACGTCGTTTGCGTTGTAGTCGTCGTTTCAGTGCTTCCAGGCAGCGTGGCAGTGCTGACCAAGAAAGAGGCCTCATCTCCTCCCACGGTGTAGGTGCTGCTTCCGATGACCGTGGCTGTAGGAAGCGTCACCACCGTCGTCTCGCAACACGTGCTTGTCGAATCGGTACCAACGTTTGAGGCATCTTGTGGTATGGCCTCGACGGCCAAGGGGAGTAGCGCTGCCAGCCAGAAGGAGTGCATGGCTTCAACAGGCCGCAAAAAGCCGCAGAAATGTGCAGCAACAAAAGTGAGTGTCGACTTGGTTTGCCGTCTGAAGATGGGAATTCAACGGTTAAGTCTTGTCCTCGGCAGCCAGGAAAGAGCCCCGGGCTGGCATTTGATCGTCCGTAGAAATGAGCCCAAATTCAGAAGCACCGCGTTCCAAAATGCGCCTCTGCGTCACTTCAACCACACGGGTTGAAATGGATTGGGAATTGGTCAGTCATTGCTCAAGAGACGTTTGCCTGGCACGGCAAACGGGGCCAACGCCGCACATTCAACAAACCACAGGGTCCGAATTCCTTGTTGCAAGAGGGCTGATCGGCATCAGGAATACGGAGGGCATGGTCTAGAGCCATGACGATAGCCTTGTGAAGCATTCAAACGGCCAGGCAAGCTTGCAGACGAGCAGTCGACTCGTTGCAAAGCTTGTCGTGGAAAAGAAATCCCAAGCTCTTTCGTGCACCGTGTGCCAAGCAGATTCAATGCTGGGCAGCGCTTTTCATGCAGAGCGCTCGCTTGCTCCGTCCGGCTGCAGGTTGCGGAGGCGAATTCCGCCATGTCATTCTCCATGGAGCAAAAAACAAACAAACAGACAGATCCAAGGAGGCATTCAAGCCTTACCGGCAATGGAAGAAAACGGGCGATCAAGTGCTTGAGTTGCAAGCCAGCGTCGGCGGCGCGTCAGGGTTGATCCGCAAGCTCGCTAACCATTGCATAATGTCCACGAGCGACAGGAATGGGTCGATATTCGGCATCGCTTTCGCCCTCTGCCAAATCCAACGAGCATGGACATTCGAGCGATTCTTCCATCGAAACTGGATTCCAGCATCTTCGATAAGATGCTCTGGCGAAGGTGCGCGAAATGGACCAGGCCCGAGTGGTGCGAATCGGACACGTGCGAAGACCTGCTCAAGCGCATCGCCATTTCGCATGCCCTCAGCTTGGGAACGACACCATTATATAATGGGGTTTGAGAGGACGAGGCGAGTGTCGAGGTTCAGAAAAGTCGCGATGGAAGGAACAGGAAGTCCACCAGGAAGCCACGTGACTCTCTCCTCCGGGCACGTGCACTCGCGCTGGCTGTTGCCGACGCGTTCACAACTTCCTCAGTTTGGTGTGCGGACCACGTTCAAGTCAAGCGCGCGGATCTGCAATTCTCATCGAGTGTTCCCTGGGTTCCAGTCATTTTTCTTGTTGCTTCAGTCATATAACCCGCGTCAAACACGCACTTCCTCCCGCCATGTCTCCGCCGTCGGCACCACGAAATGGACAAACAAACGAAGTGCAGCCTTTGACTGGGCGTGACAGACTACACCCCGCCTCAATCGCCTCTGAGAACTCGACGTTGGCAACCTTCTTCTATGCTGATCAGCCTCGCATTCCCCACCAATCCAGAGACGGATTGATCAAAGACGCGCACCGGTCAGTCGTCCCCGATAAGTGGTGGTCGGGAAATCCACGACCACACGATCAGAGATACCACATCGGCCGCATCATGGAGACCGAGCTGGGATAGCAGCTTCACGGCGATGCCCGATGCATCCAGTGTAAGAATCGAGGCAGGGAATGCTGGGCGTACTCTGCAGTGGGAGTCACGCAGATTTCCAAGCCCGGCGAAGCTTGTGCTCGCTGTCGCTTCAAGGTCGGCTCCTGCAGTCTTAGTACGCGGCCCAAGGAGACAAAAAAGCGAAGGCGTGCAGGCTCTTCAATGCCGTATCGGCTGGATAGGGTCCCGAGACTGCTTGCTCCAAACCCTCCCGAAGAGACGTCTCAAACCACACGTAGTGAACCCTCTGTTGCCTGACGCCCTTTTCTCGAGGATCGGGCACAGAATCGGGGCAAGCCGAACCAGCACTTTCCGGGGATGATACTCAGACAACTAGCCGCGATTCACTGTCTACTCAGCCTTCAACCTTGCAGCTGGTTGAAATCATCGAGCTTACTGATTCAAGCGACGACGAAATGCCAGTGCACTTGGAGTCTGATGTCGAAGAAATTAATCGCATCATCAGCTGCAGTGGCAAAGGAGAGGATGCTGAGGACACGCCGAGAAGCTCAGAAATGCAGAGTGTCGACTTTACGGTAAGTCCAAGTAAACGATGCTACCACTATAAAAGTTTGCTGAAGAGAGATGAAGCAGCGCAACGAACAAGGAGTAGCCGCTGGTCACTCCCAAAACGACAACGCATCACGCAACGTCAATCTCCTAACAAGTGCGATCGACCATTCCAGCCCTCTCGAATGTGTTTTGGACAGATTTGAAAAGGACGAAGACCATATCACAGCAGCGGCGGCGGCAAGGGCAGCAGTGGCAGATTTTGGCGGGCCTGTTGTCAATCCTGCTACGTATGGTGCTGTATATGCCGCTACCATCTCCAATCTTCGGATTCTGCGAAACTCGCCACAAGGTGGAACTCACACTGTCAAGGCATGAATGACGTGCGAAACGAGGCATGAGAAAACAGGAGAGACGAGCTTCTTTGGCAGATCACGCGGATTGCTAGCCCGCTCACCTGCCATCTCTTGAAAGCCACTCTCGTCAACCGAAAAAGGGATTGATTTAGTGACTTCGTCGACTTGAGCAAACTGAGCCCAGAAATTTGCCACCGAAGAAGCGGAGGACAAGAAAGGCCAAGGACCAATTCCGTCCATCAAGCTACGACGCTGTTGTCCTTTTCGCGGGCGTCTCGAAGACACATTTCGAAAGTCAAAACGAGAGGGTGGATTTTGTCATTTTCTAGAGACGTTTGAAGTTGTAGTAATGCCGAATATACCCCTTTCGGCGACCTGCATGGCTTGCTCGAATGGAACGAGACCTAAGCCCAATCTATTAATATTCAGGACAGGAATGTCGGCTTTTTCATCTCCCTGTTGATTTGTGGGATTGGTGTGCACTCACGCGCCCGCTTTGCTGTGGAATGCTTGGTCTCTCTCGTGACGCCGTCTTCTGGTGGATCAGTGTCCGCATCCCAAGGTCACCAGCCTGCAGGAACAAGACGAGAAAAAGAGAGCCAGGAGAGAAAGACGGGAACACCTCTTACCCGATAGTTCAGGCCGTTTGAAAGCAGGCACGTCCAAGCTTGTGAATCTTCCAGAGAAAAAGGGCACGAATTTAACGGCAAACTCGAGGAACGCAAAGGGTGGATTCAGTAAATTGTCAGTAACAAGGCCACGACGTTCGAAGTTGCGCAAAAGACCGCAATTACCCCCTTTGATGAGCCGCATGTCTGGCCGACCTGAACAGAGTGACCTCAACAACAGGCTGTCCGCTTCGCGGAATCTTTCCAAAGAGGCAGAGAAAACAGCAATGTTGGAGAAACACTACCGAGCGCCTGCGCTCACACAGATTCCAAACCACTCCTCGGATCCAACGACAGGCAAGCCCGAGAAGAAGCAAAATAAAGAGAAGGGGGTGGATTCAGTAACTTTACCGCCGTGTTTGAAGTTGTTCTCGAACCGCCGAATTTACCCCTTGTGGCGCGTCGCATGCGTGGACGCCTGAAGCGTAGGAGACTGACGAGCTGAACCATTTCATTGCAATGAAGCTTTCATCTATGTCGCTTTCGACAACTTTCTATCTTATCAGGCACCAGTTTGTCCGGTGGATTGATGTTCTGTTTTCGAGCTACACCTTCGTCGTCAAAGAACAAGACAGTCACCAGTGCTCCGTCCTCTTCTCGTCTTGATTGTCGACAATCTCAGCCCGCGGAATTCCGCAACCTTCTAGCCCAACCCTCAGCCGGCTGTCGTCTTCTCAAACTTCCAATCGAAAAGTCGATGCCTGCACCGATTCGACCGCACCATTGACCAGATCCCTCATTCTCAGCACCCTCACAGACACTGCGTCCCTGCCCTCAATGACTTCCCCGGCTGGGCGTGATCACTCAAAGACAAGACAATCTGAAGTGGTTCCTCCTCTTCATCATCGTCCTCTCTCCTCACCAAAACCTCGGCTTCCACCTCTCCCCCAAGCAAACAACCACTCTCCCCCGCAACCTCGACGACCAAGCTTTCGGCCAACCCGACGCCGTTCAACCTCGCCGTCTTCTGCAGTGTGCCCAAGTTCCTCGCAACGGCGTGAATCACGGCCGGGGCGTCAGGTCTGAGCACATCAAGCGCCACTCTGCCACAGGCTCCTCCTCCATCGTCACTGCTGTTGCCACCACCACCGCCACATGGCAATACCAGCAAAAACTTTGTCCTGCTGCCACCGCTGTCGCGCGCCGCGGGCAGAAAGTCCTTGGCCACAGCCTGCATGAGAGGCATGCCATCTGCCACATATGGGCCCCAGGAAGTATAGCTCTCGAGCGCGCAGTTGCGCACGAGGCTGATCTGGAGATGGCGCAGCGTGGGGCCAGCGCAGCGTACCAAGGCGCCCAAGACCTCGGTGTAGCGCTCGAGCTCGGCGCCCCAGCGCGTCGCGAACACGCGCCGTTCGATCCACTTGTCGGGCACGTCGATGTTGACGCGGCGCAGCAGGGGAAAGTAGCGCGGGGACAGGACGAACCGTGGCGTGCTGCTGCGCGAGCGCAACATGTTTGGAATGTGCACGACGCTAAAAGCGTTGCGACCGTATAGAATGGGTGCGGCTTCGAGGTGGATGCGGCGGCAGCTGGAGAGTAAAGAGGGCGTCAGGTGTCGTGCGTAATGCGTGCGTGGCAGGCCGCCGTCGGCGACGAGGAGGACCACGGATGGGTAGGTTAGCAGGTGGGCCCATATTTGACCGCGTATCTCTGGTGGTAGCTTTCTGAACAGGGGACTGGTATTTTGAGGGTCGACTGGCCCAGGGGCGAACAGTGGTGATGGATCTTGGAGGTGCGCGGCGAGAGATTTTCGTTGCATTTGTGGTCTCGAATCGGATGACGGAGTGGCTCGATGTAATTCGCAGTAGGGCGAAGTATCGGGGCAGCATTTCGAATCGTGGTTGGACCAGGCGTTGCGGATTTCGCGCGCAATGTCGTAGGTATATCGAGGATCAACTGGGGCGCTTCGAAGGCTGGTGCTCGCAACGTGCGTGGGAGAGCTTTCCTCTGAAGATTGTTCCGAAAGCCCCGAACGAATTTTTTTCACGTCCATCGCAAGCTTTTGAGTTCCTGAAGATCTTGAAGACTGCCAATGTCAATGTTTCGGGATTTCAGCGACTAGATTGAGAACGACTTCGCAGTGGAGGCAGAAACGATGGGTTTGCCAACGACAAAACGCGACGGCGAAACGGAACGAAGCAGTCAAATGATGAGCAGTGGTCGACCTGAAAGACGTAGCATATGTACCTGCCCGAGAAACAGCGCATTCAAACAAAGCACCTTGAGGTCTTGATCTCGAGCACCTTGATGGCCCGGCCCCTCGACTCGAGCACTGTCAGACGGTCAGTGGCGTGTTGATACTCGTCCGATTCGCATGTCGCATGCGTTGTTCTAAACATTCTCTCGAAATTCACATTGGTGTCGTGGATGCATCTTCCCATGTACTCCTCATGGGTACTTGAGTGACTTGCGTCCGCGTAGAGCGCGTTGCGGCTTCACATTCAGGGCGGAAGATTATGCTACCAGCGGATGAGGAAGGGCTCCAACACCTCAGATTGTCTTTGCTTGCTGTCCAAAATTTCCGAGAGACAGTCTGTTTCTTTTCATCTCGTGTTTGAGAAGTCTTGGCATCGGTCCAAGGCACATTCGAGCCCGTACCATAGGACAGCAGTTCTGAAGGGAAAGCGAAGATCCAAGCTGCTGTTTGCTACTATGCATCTAAGGCGGTACTTGACCTGGGAGCCCGTTGCGAGATGATCTGAAGCCGTTTGGATGTATGTTTCGCTAGCCATTGAGTCTCATCACCGCAGCCGCGAGGCGTGGTCTGGAAAGATCCGCGGCTTGTCGAGTAGCGGAGACCCTAACCATCGAAGAAGTTTCGAACCACTTTTCGGGTGCCCAAAGCAAGTAATCATCCAAATCCAGTGTGCGGGATGAAAAGATGGCTGGCTGTTGCAGACGGGCATAGTGCGACAGTCTCATCGCACCAACAGACTGCGAAACACTCCACGTGCACAAATTGGCGCAAAGACGAAGGAGAAAACCTTGATTCGTGACCCGCTCCATTGCGCCGCCCAAATGCAAAAGGGAAAGCAAAGATTGTATCGTTATCCTTTGCGCGCGACTCTGTTGAGCTTGCGCGAGGTTTGAATCTGGCAAGAATTCGTCAGCCCCGACAATATTCCGCCACAAATGGCACCATGACACTCTCCCAAGATCAAGCAACCATTGTAGGCGACACGTACCTGCGACTTGGTGTTCTGTCCTCTCACTGGCAGACTCATGGCGTGCCTCCTTCCCCTGTATGTGCCAATGTCCCTCAACCGTTGAATGTTCTCCTGCATTTGTCTGCGCAAGTCGTTTTCGATTTTGAGGGTGGAGAGGTAGGCATTGAGGTCGAGGACTTGCTGATTCTTGAGTTCCTGGACCCTCATGGTCTGGTGAAGGTTGAAGCGGGCCATGATCTGGCGCGACACCTGGGGGCCAATGCCATAGAAGGATTCGAGGGTTCTCTGTACGAGGTGCGCATTAGTGAAACGATTGGGACGGGCGTGGAGGCAGCTCTCTCAGACCTTGACGAGAAAGCCAGCTTCGAAGCTGTTGCCAAAGATGAAGACCTAGGCAGGGTAAGCGAGGGCCGTCACAGAGGCAGGGCCAGCGAGTGGACAAACCATGGTGGGCGCGGAGCAGATGTCACGGATGTGGAGTTGAAGTGGTCGAGATCGAATAGGTTTGGGGTGGAACGCGCAAGGTCGGGGATTTTCGACCTCCGCGTCACGTGTGTCCAAGGCCGCGGTCCCTTGCCGTGGTGTTTCAAGGGCGTCGGAGCGCCCCGAGCTCGCCTCTGCGCTCCGCTGTGGCATAACTATCCACACCAACGGCCCCCTCCACCTCTTCTCCACCCTCCTCTCTCTGCAGTCGCCCTCATCATGGCTACCCTTCAGAGACTCGTCGTTTCGCTGCTCGTTTTCCTGAGCGTCGTTTTTGTCTTTGCTCAGACGGTCGAGGCCGCAAAGGGCCCCAAAATCACCAGCATTGTACGTTTGTTGCGGGCTCCAATCACGTTGCGCAGGCGCGCTGACAGCTACGACAGGTCTATCTGGACATGAAGCAAGGTGATGAGAATCTTGGACGCATCAAGATTGGTCTCTACGGCAAGACCGTCCCCAAGGTACGTTGACGCGCCGTCGAAATGCACCGAGGCCGAGGACACGTTGCTGATTCAAACAGACGGCAGAGAACTTCCGGTACGCATCACTCGCCAATTGGACCTACAACATGACGATTGACCCTAGAACGCAGCGCTCTCGCCACTGGCGAAAAGGGCTTCGGCTACAAGGACTCCATCTTTCACCGCGTCATCAAGGACTTTATGATCCAGGGTGGTGACTTCACCAAGGGCGACGGCACCGGTGGCAAGTCCATCTATGGAGCCAAGTTCCCCGACGAGAACTTCAAGCTCAAGCACAAGAAATACGTTCTTAGTGAGTTGTGCGGGTCCAAGCGAGGGATGGCAAGCTGACGGCGGCAAGGCATGGCAAACTCGGGCAAGGACACCAACGGCAGCCAGTTCTTCATCACCACGGCCATTACCTCGTGGCTCGACGGGCGCCACGTCGTGTTTGGCGAGGTTCTCGAGGGGCAGGACGTGGTGGACAAGATCCAGGACGTGCCCAAGAACTACGGCGACAAGCCCAACGTCGACGTGGTCGTTGCCGACAGCGGCGAGCTGGAGGTCCCGCCAGAAGGTATCCGCGTAGAGCTCTAGTGTGCTCAGCAGCGCATGCGTGCCGTCCATCATGATCGCTGATAAGTTGCGTCTTTTGCTCAAGATACGTTCGGATCAGTCGAGCCCGCAGGAGAGCTGGACGAGGGCGACGTTACGACTGGCGAGGGCGCGTCGGAGCTGGTCAAGCCCGGAGAGCCGCAGGCCACGGGCGAGCCGGCCGGGTTCGGCTGGCTGCAAAAGATGTTTGCGCTCGGGATCATTGTCGCGCTCGTCTACCTCTTCGTCCGCACCCGCCCGAATCGGAATAGCGTGTCTGGTAAGTGGGACAAGGGCATAGTGTGAGGGATGGGAGTGGATGGGATGTGGGTTGGCGGCAGGCGCTGGTAGCTAGCTAGTTGGCTCAAATATGTGTGGCGGCAGATCTAGTTGTTCTTGACGACTGCAATGCGTGCCTCGACGTGGAAACCAGTGGAAACCAGGGCATTCAAGCCGGCAGCATGTGATGGTGACAGGACGCGAGGCGAGGGCGGCGGATGGACGAGGCTGGCCGACGGGATGGGAGGGAGTCGTCTGAAGACGCTGGACACCGTAGAACGTGTAGGAGTACCGACGGCGGAGCCCTGACCGATGAATGACAGTGCAATGAATCGAGCAGACGGCGATTCGCCACATGTGGGTGGTGGTGAGGTCAGCCGCTGTCAGTTTGGGCTTCAGGCGGGCCTAGTCCGCTTTGGGCTTTGGGTCGATTTCGCCTCCTGCAGCACAGATTTTGTCAAAAACTTCTGGAACCTCCGCTTCCTCTTCCCTCTCCTCCCACCTCCCCCCAACCCAACCAACTCTCCCCTCCATCACACTCCACCCACCACCCCCAATAGACCACTTCCTTTGGCTTTTACTGCGTCTGTTTTCATTCGTCGTTTCTGCCTTTTCCCCGTCTAGAGGCCCGACACCTCTGCCACTCTCTCGTCGCACACGGTCCCAGCAGCGTTTCCGCCTGACGAGACCCTTCGACGACACATCTCCACGACGACGACGACCTCTTCGCCTTCGTCTCACCCCTCGAATCCGACCGACTCGCTTTCCGTCTACTCTTCCTCTTCGAGCCCAACCGACAGACAGCCCGTCTCACAATCATGGCTGACCAGCTGAACATGGGGAATCTCTCCATCAACGACTCCCAGCACGCCCCCAAGGGCAACGGCTTCGCCGAGCGCTCTGCCTACATCCCTCCTCACCTCCGCAACAGAGGCCCGCCTCCCGCCATGGACGGCCCTCCGCCCATGATGAACGGTGGCCCGCCACCCATGAACGGCGGTTTCGCCGGCAGAGGGTAAGCACTTTCACTTCTCCCCAACCACGCCGGATGCTCACGCACCACAGCAGATTCGCCGGCGGCCCTCGTGGCGGCATGAACGGCGGAGGCCGCGGCGGCAACTGGGCAAACGCTCCCAGCTTTTCTCCCGACAACAGAGGTACCGACAACATCCCCGCCACCAACAGCTCTGCAGGAACATGGAACAATCAGCCTGCCAAACAATTCGACCCAAATGCTTACCGCGACAAATTTTCAGGTAGCGCAGGCGCTGCTCGTGGCTCTGGTGACGGACAGTGGAAGGATGGCAAGCACATTCCTGGTCCCGCCAACCCGCGCGTCGAACGCGATCTCTTCGGCGTTGCCAACGACCCCGCCAAGCAGCAGACCGGCATCAACTTTGAAAAGTACGACGACATTCCCGTCGAGGCCTCTGGCCAGGGCGTCCCCGAGCCCGTCAACATCTTCGAAAACCCGCCCCTCGACGACCACCTCATCACCAACATCACCCTCGCCGGGTACAAGGTCCCCACGCCCGTCCAAAAGTACTCCATCCCCATCGTCATGGGCGGCCGCGACCTCATGGCCTGTGCCCAGACCGGCTCCGGCAAGACTGGTGGTTTCCTCTTCCCCATCCTGTCCCAAGCCTTCCAAAACGGCCCCAGCGCGCTCCCCGCCTCGGCTGCCGGCAACGCGGGCTACGGCCGCAACCGCAAGGCCTACCCTACCTCGCTGATCCTCGCTCCGACCCGTGAGCTTGTCTCGCAAATCTTTGAGGAGGCCAGGAAGTTCGCCTACCGCTCGTGGGTGCGCCCTTGCGTTGTCTACGGAGGTGCCGACATTGGCTCCCAGCTGCGCCAGATTGAGCGTGGCTGCGACTTGCTCGTCGCCACCCCCGGACGTCTGTCCGACTTGTTGGAGCGTGGCCGCATCTCTCTCCAGAACATCAGGTACCTCGTTCTCGACGAGGCCGACCGCATGTTGGACATGGGTTTCGAGCCCCAAATCCGCCGCATCGTCGAGGGCGAGGACATGCCCCCCGTCGAGGGCCGCCAGACGCTCATGTTTTCGGCCACGTTCCCCCGCGACATCCAGATGCTCGCCCGCGACTTCTTGAAGGACTACATCTTCCTTTCTGTCGGCCGTGTCGGTTCCACCTCTGAGAACATCACCCAAAAGGTCGAGTACGTCGAGGACATGGACAAGCGCTCTGTTCTGCTCGACATTTTGCACACCCAGGGCAACGGTCTCACCCTCATCTTCGTCGAGACCAAGCGCATGGCCGACACCCTCTCCGATTTCCTCATCAACCAAGGATTCCCCGCTACCTCCATCCACGGCGACCGCACCCAGCGCGAGCGTGAGAAGGCTTTGGAAATGTTCCGCAGCGGCCGCTGCCCCTTCCTCGTCGCTACCGCCGTTGCGGCCCGTGGTCTCGACATTCCCAACGTCACCCACGTCGTCAACTACGACCTTCCCACCGACATTGACGACTACGTCCACCGCATTGGTCGTACTGGCCGTGCCGGAAACACTGGTATCTCGACTGCCTTCTTCAACCGTGGCAACCGTGGAGTCGTCCGTGACCTCATTGACCTGCTCAAGGAGGCCAACCAGGAAGTCCCTGGCTTCCTCGAGAGCATTGCTCGCGAGGGCAGTGGCTTCGGCGGCGGTCGTGGCGGTGGCCGTGGCGGCGGCCGTGGCCGTGGTGCTCAGGCTACCCGCGATGTTCGTCGCTACGGTGGCGGCGGCGGTGGTGCTGCTGGCGGCGGCTTTGGCGGCGCCGGCTGGGGTGCCCCCGCGGCTGGCGGCTTCAGCGGTGGCTACAGTGCTCCCGGAGGTGGTTACAGCGGCGCCGGCGCTGGCGCTGGCTACGGCGGCGGCGGATACGGTGGCGGCGGCTACGGCAACCCCTCTGGAGCCGGCGGCCAGTCTTCTTGGTGGTAGACAACACTTCCACCGCCCTGGTTGCAGAGTACATTAAGCCTCTTGTACTCTGCGCAACCATTCGCGAGGCCTTTTCCTTTTCCGTCTTTGCATTTCTGCGTTGCACTGGACTCGGCAGTCCACACCGAAGGTTCGGAACTTGCTCTTCTCATACCCCGATCAGCATATAGATAGCGTTGACTTCTCTGCGGCACCTCTTCATGAGCTTTTCTTCGAACCCGTCCATACAGGAGGAATGGCGCAGGCGTGTCAACGGCATGCTTTTTCTCGCGGAGGGACCCCTGGCATCGACTGCTGGATACCCAAACCTCCGGAAGAAGACTTCGAGGAACCGCATATCACGACTCTTTCTCTGCTTCATCGAATGGTGCTGCGTTGGGGTAGCACGTGCGAATTAGACTCGGCCCTCTGGCCCTTCGGATGCCGACTCACTTTCCGGTTTATCTCTTTATTTCGTTCAACAAAATCGATCCGACAGCCCTGCATAGCCGGTCGCGTTTCTGCATTTGCCACGAACGACGGGATGGTGGGAAACATGAGCTTTCCTTCGGTCAGGTCATTTCTCTAATTTTCCGTCGTGCTGGGCACGTTTCGACAAAAAAGGCGTTCGTCGAGTTGGGTGAGGCATTCAAAAAACTGGGATAGACATGGGTACGGGACTTGCTGCGCTGCCTTTTCTGCATCAGAGAAGGCGTGGCGCGATGGGTTCTGAACTGAGAGAGAGTGCCTCCCTTGATACGTACACGACTGGATGGAGCGCTTCGTCGACCGGCGCGTCAGTCCGATTTATTCCCCAAGACTTTTCTTTCTTACGAGTTTCACGAAGGCGGACATACAAAGGCATTCGGGTGCCTGCGGTCTGCAAACGAGGGTTAATCGTGGAAAAGGGAAGATATGGGAATGATGGGCTTCTTCAAAACAACAATCGGATCCTCCACAAAAATGCGAGCTAGTTAGTTTTTGTCTCCGTTGCGAGTCTGCTTATTCTGATGCGTTCTGAATTTCCTCGATCCACAATGCTCCCCTTTCTCGGCAGGGAGTTTTTCCTCTTCGCTGAATAGATCAATCGGATTTTCGCTTGCTTTGAATGTTGGTACTGAGGCCGTGAGACAGGCGTGACGCCGGTGACGGATTTGTCGAGACAGCCATTGACAAACAGGACAGACGCTGCGGCTGATGAAAAGAAGCTTTCCATGCTGCATCTCGCATCATGCAATTCCGGGTCAGTCAGACTGCCGGTGACGCACTTGCTTGGCCGACGTCACGTCGCGTGGCTGACTGCGCATCAAACCATTCAAGACCTTTCTTTTGACTCGGGAAGCTTGGCTGCTCGACCCAGCGCGGCGGAGTCCCGTCTTCGCATGGCAGACGAACCAGCGGTCCAGACCGTCTGGTGTGGACGTCTCTGACATCATGTCATGGCGAGGCGAGTCGAGTCAGAATGGGAGGAAGAGCTGCTGCCGTTTGTCGGGAGATCTGCTGGTCGCTGGCTCATGATGCCGGCACGAGGCCACAGGCAATGAAGCAACGACGCACGGCGAGTGAGAAAAGGCAGGGGGGAAGGGGGAAAAGGTACGTGAATCACAAATGCGGGCGAGGCTTTTGCTGGGACTGATTCGTCGAGCAGTCTGCAAAGTCTGTTGCTCTGTGGCTCCCACTGAATCGGAAAAGCACGACATGCCTCCTCACACGAGAGGCGGCATACTGTCAAGTGTTTGGTTGCAAGACATTATGCTGGTTGGTATACAACAATTTGCAAAGATCGAAAGACGAAGAGGCAAACGGCAAGCTGTGCAAGAGTCGAGAGACAGAAATGCAACGACTTTCCTTCTCCGCATCCCCAACGACCCAGAAAACGGAAACCAATGGAGCAGGCCATCTACCACAAATGCAGCATCTTGAGAACGTCGTGGCGCGCAAAGAAGGCCCTGTTGCGCTTGCCAAAGACATCTGTCGAGGTCAGTACGGTCTTGGATTTTGAGACGGGACGGGTACTCACACATCAGTATCGTCGTAGCGCAGACGACGACTTGGACGCTCGCGACGGCCGTGAAGACGGGCTTGACGCCCGCAGCTACCAGCCAATCATACGCCTTCCACGTCAGGGCGAAGCAGAAGATGTTCTTAAACACCATCTGGGCGGTAAACGCCTCGACGGCGAGCTCGCGGTGCGCATCAACCACATACAGAGCCGACGCGACAGCGCCAATGACCATGCCAGCCACCACGAGGGCGAAGAAGAAGTCGGGCCAGAACCAGCCGTAGCGCGGCGTGTCCTCGCTGACGATGCCGAAGCCGTAGAGGCCGGCGCAGCCGAGGACGAACTGCGGCACGACGAGGACGGTGCGGAACTCTGGCTCGTAGACGCCCTTGTTGGCGCGGGCCATGGCGCGCGGGACGCTGTCGGCCAGGACGCCCGCGAGCCCGAAGCCCGCCAGCGCGCCGATGAAGGCGCCCGTGTACATGTAGCCCGTCTGGACTTCGGTGAAGAAGAGCGGCGGGCCGAGCATCACGGCCGCGAGCACCACGCCGATCATGACCGTCCAGCCGATGAGCACGCCCTGGATCAGACACGACCAGAGGATGCCTGGGTGCAGGAAGAGCGGGAATGGCCGCAGGAGCAGCTTGATGAACGAATCGTCAGACTTGCGGCCGTTGAAGGGCCGCAGCGTCGACAGGTACGTTGCTTTGGGCGGGAAGCGAGGCGACGCTCCAGCTTCAGCGGAAACGGCGTCAGGGGCAGGCGGCGCTGCGGCAATGTGGTGGTAGTCGTGCTCGCTCGGTGCGTTTCCCTTGTCCATGGATGCCGTGTCCTCGCGGCTGCGCGAGAGCGAATCCTTGCGGTCACTGTCCTGCTCAACCCTCAGCGAAGGGGCCTCCAACTCGTGGCCCGTCTCCTCCCCAAGCCCAATCCCGCCGGTGCGAGACTCGTTCGCAGAGCTCTGCGCAAAGTCGGTGTTGAGCTTGTTGGAGCGCACATAGGCCGTCTCGGGGCATAGAAAGATGACGGCCGGCAGCAAGGCGCCAGAGATGATGGCGACGCAGTAAAAGCTCCACTCCCAGCCAATCGTCTCGGTCATCTTACCCACGATGACGGGAGTGAAGAAAGCACCGCCAAACAGCGCCATGTTGCTCAGGGCCATGCGCTTGCCGCGCTCGTGGACATAGTACAGGTCGCCGACGCAGGCATTGACGAGAGCCTCGAACGGCGCCAGACCAATGCCTTGGAAAATTCGCGCCCACAGCAGGCTCTTGTAGCTGGTCCCGCTGGCGCCGCCCCATGCGCTGCTGAGGACGACGATCACGCTGCCTATCAAGAATGCGTGCCGTTTGCCCCAGACGCGCGCCGATGGCACGAACATGAAGCCAGCCAGCCCGACTCCCAGTAAATGGTATCCCGTCAGCAACGCCATGTCGGTGAAGTCGCGGCCAAAGTAGAGGGAGAGCGTCAGCGTGTTGGCGGCGAGGAGCGATGACAGCGTCGCCGCGATGACGGACACGAGGGAGAGGATGAAGAGGATGATATCGCGCCACCACAGTGGCCAGTTCTGAAATTGTTAGCCGACTTCCACGCCATTGCGCGGGACACTTGCAAGAGGATCGTTTGGGTCATCGCTGGGCTGTGGGACGAGAATGACGGGGACAGGCCCGCTGCGGTCGTACTTGAGGTTCGGGTCAATTATGAGGTTGCTCTGATTCTTCTGTTCGTCTTCCAGCAGCACCGTGCCTGGTCATCATCAGCGACATGCTCACAGCTGCAAAAAATCAAACGCGCCTCGACACGTCTGTGATTTCCCCTGGGGAGAAAAGACAAAGTATCAAATCGGACGTACCAGGTACACGGTCCATGCGCCGGCTCTCGAGGATACCGAGCCCCATCTTGACCAGTACGCGGAGGCGCACGCTCTCCTCACGGGATTCTTGTTCGCCTTTCCAGTATGCTCTGCGTCTCCTCGCGCGCTCTTCTCTCCCGCGAATCGGGCAATCAATCTACTAGTCTTTCAGACGACCACCAATGTGGCAGGCCGCAAACGGTCCTTTTCTGCCCAAACAATCGACGGAGCACTCGCGAGAGCTTTCGGTCAACCCAAAAGGAAGCCAAACAGCAAACAAGCACCAAACGAGTAGCGGTGAGGATGTCGACCGCGAGCAAGGTTCGTAGACTGTGCTGGCAAGCTAGCTACCTAGCTATACTGAAAGAAACCCAAACAGAGCAAGGTGGTGGGCGGAAGGTGGGCGGAAGCGCCTCCTGGGGACAGCAACGAAGACCGATGGGCAAAGGCGACGAGGGCGCGACTTGATGGCTTAGGACAAGGGCTGATAGACGACGTGTATATGCGGCGGCCGGATCGATAGGAAGGCTGCGCTTCGGTGTATCTGTCGGCTAGACGGTGATGGAGTGACTGGACTTGCGTGGGCTGCTGGTCGGTTGGTCGGCAGCGGCGGCGGGGCGCGGAGGTGTGGGGGAGGGCTTTGCTTGCTTGGCCTTCTTTTCGTGGAGATTCTTTGGATTATTCTTGCTTTCGAGAAGAGCTGGTGCGAGATGAAGAAGCACAACGTGTCGAAGAGACGGAGACACAACTGGTATGAGAGTGGTTGGCCAACCCGATCAGCAAACCCGTCAAACAAATCGAACCCCTTCGAAAACATGCGCGTCCAAAAGCAGCGCCGCGGCGGCGGCAGCGGCAATGGAAGGGAGGGAGGCTGTAGCAAAAGTTTATGTTTATTCGACTTCTGCGTGAGCCAATCAGGCAGTGGAGCACAAAAGCTTCTTTCCCGCGTCAATCAATCACATCAGGGTCTGAGCGAGGCCAACGCGTCCGCCTCCAGCCCAGCCATCCAGCCTGCTTGCCGCGGTAGACGGTCCACTCTGCTCGATTGTTGGCGCGGGATGCCGTTTGGTTTGCCGCGAGGTGTGTAGTGCTGTAGAACCAGCCATCGGCAGAGCACAAACAGTGGCCCGCGTTCCAGCCACGACACTTTCACCAATTGTGTCAATTTGTAGCGATTTTGACCTGTCGATTGCCTGCCTGCTTTATGTGTTCACTTGGTCAGTTGATTGACTCGTCAACTGCCACTCCATTCCTCCGTGTCAACGACCGCAGAGTTCGAAACCCGGGATATGTATACAACAACCACTTGCCAATTGGATCCACCCCCCACGCGTAAAAACGAGCTCTCGGACTCCTCAGCTAAGTTGTCGATAGAAGCTTCCACACGTACGTTTGCCACGCTCCAACTTGTTTCGTCCGCCCCCGCCAGAGAGGAGCACCAGAAGCTCAAGCTCCCCCGCTCCACCCACGTGCGCACCACGTACCCTGTACACAACAGCTGCGTACATGAATCAAGTTGACTCGCCAACATGGATATCCCAGCTCAAGCCAGCAAGCCACGCGCTTATGGCGCAGCAGTGTTTGCAGCGGTCGCGGCGGTGGTGGTGGCGGCAGTGGCGGTGAGCCTGACCTTTTTTGGGCGCGAGCGGTTAGCATTGTAGGTCAGGCAGTTAGGTAGGTACATGTAGTTGGAGTGAGGCTGTACTGCTGTACATACACGTATTGGCAAAATGAGGTACTTGTGCTGTACACAAATAGAGCACCCAAACACGCTTGAGCCTGAGTGTCGAGAGCTAGGGCAATGCTGCGCAAGGTGCGTACGAGTGGCGACCAAGAGCCAAAGTAAGAACAGAGGAGGGAGCTAGTCCGAAACGGAATCGAGTCAAAGCACAACCCTGCTATCCGTCTGTAGCGGCCAGCCACATCACACCAAGTCTTCGTCAATCACAGGAAAAGGGAAAGACATTGCTGAATCATTCGAGGTATGCGCAAAGAACCAAAGTCCATCGACCACGCGGACAAAACACAGAAGAGGGGCCATCTTCAGAGCGATCAATTGATTTAACGTCGCACATTGGTGTCCGATCAATTCCTCGCACCCATCAAACAAAGAACCCATGAACCCCAAGGCCATCTCAGTCCAGCCTTGTCCATCCCAATCCAATCCGAAAACCTTGTCGTGAACCCGTTGCAATCTTCGCCTCGTGCTGCCCGTTCGTCTGCCTGGAGGAACCCTTCGCCATGAATCCGGATCCGCATGAGATGATAATGATATTCGATGCCACAAGGAAAAAAAGGAGAGAACGCTAAAAGACAAGAAGAGATGGACGGAGAGGAGAGAGGCAAGAGGCCCGCATCCACCTCTGCCGTAAGTTGATTGTTGCACTTGCGCCTGTGAGACCGTGGTATCATGCTCTGGATCCCTAGGCCGGAGTCTGCCCCATGCGCCACGACCAAACTTTGCGCCCATGATTAACGAAAACAGAATATATCCCACTGACACCAGTCAGGAGAATGCTCAAAGGAAAGAAGAATGAAATCTTGCTAAGCTAGTCATGTACCATGGCCACTTACGCGCACCGGTTCCGTACGCCAGGCCAAGAAAGATGAAAATGCCCGTAAAACGCCTTACCAGATGAATGCATGCATCGCAAAACATGGCAAATGTGTGCTGCCCTACGCGGATGCAAATGTCGATGCCAGCCGCCGCAGGCTCAACGCGGTGGCGTACTGGTCGCAAAGGGTGAAGAAGATGGCGACCCCTTGCCCATGATGGGCAGGCTTGCGCGCTTTTGAGATTTTTGAATCTCAATCTTCTTCCGAAGTGCCTTGAGCCGGCCCTTCATGCTTTCAATCACTGCGAGGGTTAGCAAAGGCGTGCAAAAGGATGGTGCGGCTTACATTTCAAAACAGAAGCTCGGTCCTCATCTTCGAGGCCATTGATGATCTCCTCCTCTTGATTCTTGCCGCTGGTCAGCCTGCGTCCGGACAGATCTTCATCGCTTTCGAAAATCGCTTCTAGCATGCGGATTGCCGTAGCGTAGTTGAGCTCGCAGCCGGGAAGGTCTTCGCCGACGAGTTCATTCACGGCAGCGGCTCTGCTCATTTCAATGGCTCGGTCATACATGAGTTTTTCAGCCGTGATTCCGGTCGGCAGATGAATGTTCTCCGCCGAAGTGTTGGCACTTGTGAGTGAAGACGACGCAGAGGGCATGTTGTTGGGGTGCGCCGGGTGATCTGCTGGCAGTTGCTTTTGCGCTTCGACAAGCTTGCGGCCGACAAACTCGGACTTTTCGACGCACTCGTTGAATCGATTGCGCACCCACTGCACGACCTGATTCATCTTGGCCCCAATAGCGGCAATGTTGGGGTTGCCAGAGCTAGAGCGGGGTAAGTTGCTGTCGCCAATGACCTCTCCTCTGTTGCGCTGGCCCCACCAGCTACCAGCTAGGTCAATGGACTTGGCCAGCAGCGCCAATGCCTTGACGTACAAGACCAACGCCTCCTCCGATATGGTGAGCACGGCATCGACGGTAAGGTCTTCGTCCGAGTCTTCCTCGTCGTCGGGGCGGTGGGCGGTCTGGTTGATGCCGAGGCCGTGGTCGCTGGGTGGCGCAGGCAGGAGCTGCTTGTACTTGACTTCGGCGAATCCGTAAATGACGTGACTGCGCTGCGCGAGCTCCTCTACCATTTCCAGGACACGCGTGTCCTTGTCGCGCGAGGCTGCACTCGTCTTTCCGTCGCCAATCACCAACAGGCCGCTTTGGGCGGTTGGGTAGATGGGAAACTGCGTGTAGCCCTTGGGCGGCGAGGGCCCGCGACCGGGCGGTGAGGCTCCAGTGCCAAAGATTCTGTAGCTTGCCATGTTGAGCGCCTTGGAAATGGCCGACGTAGCTGAGCCTGGGCTAGGGCCATAGCGCCTCTCGTAAGAGCTAGCGCGGTGGTGGAGAGAGCTTGGACGGTCTCTACCGGGAGCAATCTGAATTGCTCGAGAAGGTGTACCATGGGCACCAGTGGTCGAGGTTGGCGCGCCCTGAGTCGTAGCCCGTCTCACCATGGCTCCGTGAGAGGGCGACGTGGGGCGGTCTCTGTTAAATTGCGGGCTCGCAGCCAACTCGTCTGCAAAGGCATTGACCTCGACGCTGCGCTTCTCCACCAAGACGTAGTCGCGCTCAAAGGCGATTTCCTGGGCGGCGCGCTCTCTCGCCTCGCGCTGTGCCCTCTCCTCGGCCCTCTGCGGATTGCGCTCTCGTTCCAAGTGTTCGCGGAGCATGGACGAACTTGGCGAAGGCGAGTGGCGGCTGGCGCGACGGTTCAAGGTCACGGCGGCCGCCGAGGGCGCTCGCTCCTGGGGTAGCTGCTGGCGAGCTGGAGCGGTGGCATGCGAAGTGATGGTGGGCCTGCGTTCGGCCTGAACCGGCGCGGTTCGTTCTGGTGGAGCTTGGGCGGGAGCGTTGCTGTAACGTCTGGACGCAGGGATCGGCGGCGTTCCGGGGCCAGGAGCCGTCGCCCCAGTCCGAGAGACAGGCCTTGGCGATGGGATCATCTCTGCTGCCGGTCTGGGGCGAGACGAAGTCGGGTAGGCCTGCATCTCGACGTGCCGCGGGCTAGACAAGGGCTCCGGCAAGGCATGCCTGTCCTTGGACATGGATCCTTCGTTTTGGGAGCTCCGGGGCTGGTCCTCGTCGACCAAGCCGGGGATCTCGCCGGCCACGACTTCGTCGGAGAAGAAGGACTCGTGAGATATGCGCTCGGTGGGCGTCTTTTTGAGCAGCGCTCGGCAGACGGTCTTCATGTCGCGGGTGATGAGGCAGTCGTTGAAGGTGATTCTGTCATCCTGTTTCTCGATTCTGCGCAGCAGCTCGACGTGGTTGTTTGCTCGAAAAGGCGGCTTGCCCACGAGCATCTCGTACAAGACGGTTCCGGTCGACCACAGGTCGGCTTTGGCGTCGTACTTTTCGTAGCGGAGTATCTCGGGGGCCATGTATAGCGGAGAGCCGCAGAGAGTTTCGGCCAAGGACGACTTGGGCAGCCATCTGGCAAAGCCAAAGTCGGCAATCTTGAGCATTGGAAGCGAGGGAACGCCGACGGCGGGGACCATGGAGCCCTCGGCAGCGGCGTAGGGGATTTCGTGTGGTCGGTACTTTTGGTAGTACAGAGGTGAGGGGTTGAGAAGGAGATTCTGCGGCTTGAGATCACGGTGAACGTAATTCTTGGAGTGCATAAACTCGAGGGCGCTCGCAATCTGCTTGAGGAAGTGACGGGCGAGCACTTCGTTGAGACCTCCGACGGGCGGATTGGGGTATTTCTTCATCATGACCTTGGTGGCGGGATGGTCGGGCAACGAGGCGCGCTTCTTGATGAAGCTAGACAGGTCGCCAAGCTCGCAAAACTCGGTGACGATGTGTATGAACTTGGGCACCTCCTTGCAGTCGATGAGGGCGACAATGTGTGGATGGGTCAGGTTGCGCAGGATCTGTATCTCGGTCGAGAGGTTGTCCTTGAGCTTCTTGTTGAGCTTGGTGGTGTCGACCGACTTGATGGCCACGACGAGCTCGCGCTTGGTCTGCGAGGTGTTAGAGGGGTCATCGGAGCGAGAGGTGATCTTACCATGTGGACGCCCTTGTAGACGGTTGCGAAGCTGCCCTTTCCAATCTGATTCATCCTCCTGAAGGAGCCCACCATGGTGTCCGGATCCGAGGCGGCAGAGGGATGAGTCGACGAGCGCGACGGAGCCGGATGGCGAGAGGGTTGATTGGGAGCAGCCATGATGGCGGCTGGAGAGGGTGGCGTGGGAGTGTACGGGGGCAGCGACTAGACGGGCGGTGGTGTCGCTACAGTCACCGCAGGTGAAGGGAGGCCAAGGCGGAGTTGACTTGGGACATGGGCCGCGAGAGAGGGGCGGAGCGGGACGAGACGAGGATGGCGACGAGGTCGAGGTAGAGGTCGAGTCGAGGTTGGAGGAGAGGACGAGAGAAGTAGGAGGGTGGTCGTAGGTCGAGGTCAGGGAAGTGGGCGAGGCAGCTAGAGCGGCCGGGATGCGCAACGCAACGCAGCGCAGTGCAGTGCAGTGCAGTGCAGCCAGGCGGCAACGGGCCGCACAGACAAAGAAAGCCGGGAGAGAGAGTAGAAATAGAGTCGAGTCGAGTCGAGTGGACCGGGGGCGCAGGGGTTTGCGAGGCGCAGGAGCACGGCGGGAGGTGGAGAAGGAGGAGAAGAGGAGAGGAGGCAGTGAGTGGTTGTAGGAGTAGAGCAGAGTAGGTAGTGGAGGTGACCTGATGGGACAGGACGATGTCACGGGGTTTAGATAGCGGACAGCCTCAACTGATAAGCTGCAGTTGTCAACGAGCAGAGCAGAGCAGAGCAGAGCAGGCGATGGATGAAGGCTCTCTGCAGTGGTCGTGTATATCTACCCTATTGATTCATTGATGGAGCGCATGCCGTCATGACGGCTGACTCTTTTGCAATCCATCACGGTCGTGCTGGTGGCGCGTGGAGGCGACATTGGTCATGCCGTCGCGCCCGCTCTTCTCTCCGCCGCGCACATGGACGACAGCGTCTACAGTATGTGATGTTTACCAGAACAGCCGTGACAGCCGAAGTCGAGTCTTGAATGTATGTAGGTAGGTATACATGTACTGTGTTGTGTGTGCATGTCCCACTGATTGGCTCCCAAGCCGTCCTGTCACTTTGACCGGCGCCAGTGGATGCGCCGGTCAACCAACAAAGGCGCAGATTGCGGAGAGACTGGAGTCTGATGGTGCAATCCGGATGTTTCAACTCACTGGTATCTACATGTATTGGATATGATGTCGACGTCAACGCAGAACTGAAGTGAGCGACCGACCGACCGACCGACCGCGGCAGCCGACGATGCTGAGTCAGCCCGTCACGTGTCTGCGCTTTCCCCTCGCGTTGCGCACGGGCCCAGGCACACAATCCCCGGCCGGCCCTCTCCGCGTCGCTCCGACTCCTCCACTCTCCACATCCCCAACGTCCACTCGTCCTCTCCACGCCCTCCCTTGCTAAGAATGCCCTGGCCTTCCTTTGGCTCCGGCCGGAAACGAAAGGCTCCAGAAGTCACCTCCTACAATGGTCGTCGCTACAATCCCTATGCCTATGCCAATGCTCAGCGACGCCGCAACACCGAGGCCTCTCGCCCTTCGTCAAGCTCACGCACTACCTCCAGCTCGCGCCCTTCATCCGGGTCTCGATCTTCGTACAATTCAACGAGCTCCCGACCTCGCACTTCCACCACTCCACGGTCATCGCAAAGCTCCAGACCCGCGCAGAGCTTTCAGTCCTCGCAGAACTCCAGAGTAGACGAGTTTGGCGACGACTCCATCTTTGACAACGTCGAATGCATCGACTTGACTGGCGACACTCCAACCACCTCATTTGCTTCGTCGCAAAATTCAACCACTACTCCTCAGCGTGCTCCGCCGCGCTCTTCGCAATCATGGCGAGTCGATGAATTTGGCGACGAGTCTGTCTTTGACCAAATCGTCGACCAATCCCAGGTCTTGAATGAACGTGCCTTTGAGCAGAGCATTCTCTATGGTATGCTCGTCGCTGATGTCGTCTGCTGCCCAAACTAAAGCCACCCAGGCGTCTTGCCTACCAAGATTGTAGGCCTCCGCTACCACACCGGCTCTGCCACGATTGGAGAATTGATCATGTTGCGGAGGGAGCCCCAAAATAAGGTAAGCACGCCTTTCTCGCACCACGTGGCGTGCTTGTGAGGAATGCCCCTTTTCCATTGTCTCGATCTTTGCCCTATTGTTGTCTCATTTGATAAATGCATTTTTTTGAAATAACAATGGAGTGTGGCACTAACTCGTAGTAGTTCGATATCAATGCCATCAAGGTGCTCAATGTCTACGGCCAGCAGATTGGTCACCTCCCTCGAGTCTTGGCTGCCAAATTGGCCCGTTACATGGACAATCGGTCGCTGGTGGTTGAGGGGGCCATCACCGGCCACATGGGCACCTTTGACTGCCCTGTTGAAGTGAAGCTGTACGGAACTAGCGATCCCATTGCCCGGGCGGACCTGGTCAACCAGATGAAGGCCGACCACTTCCCTGTCAACGAGTTCAACAAGTGGGAGAGGCTCCAGAAAGAAAGGTTCAAGGCTCACCAAGCCATGCTCAGAGCTAGAGGACTCATCGGCAGCTCTCAATTGCAGATTGTAGAGGGTGGCAGCTCGCAAGTCGGCTTTGGCTCAACCCAACAGGTCCAAAGCCTTGAAAGCATCATTGGCGAGAGTCAGAAATTCGACCCTCGCAAAGCTGACCAGGCCGTCGAGAAGTTTGGCATCAAGGAAGCCGACCTCGAGCAGATGCCACGGGCCCCACAGCCAGACTCCATCAAGGCCCAGCTCTTGCCATATCAACTCCAAGGCCTCCAGTGGATGTTGGACCACGAGAATCCCAAGCCTCCGGCCATTGGATCCACCGACGTGGTCCAGCTGTGGAAGCGAGACGCCAGGAACCCGGACAAATTCACCAACATTTGCACCAACTTCTCCGTCAATGGTTCTCCTGAATTTGCTTCTGGAGGAATTTTGGCCGACGACATGGGCTTGGGCAAGACGGTGCAGATCATTTCTCTCATCATGGCCGACCAAGCCCTGCATAGCGACAAGGGTGAAGGCCACGCCACTCTCATCTTAGCTCCCCTCAGCGTCATGAGCAACTGGTCGACGCAAATCGAAAGGCACGTCCAGCCAGAGCATCAGCTTCGCGTGCTCATCTACCATGGCAACCGCAAGAAACGCATCGACCCGAAAGAGATTGCCAACTATGATGTCGTCGTCACCACCTATGAGACGGCCTCTTCCGAGTTTTGGGCCAAGGGCTCGGGTTCGCAGCCCAAGCCTGTTCCGAGGAAAGATGGGCTGTTTTCTGTCAATTGGCGGAGGTTGGTTCTCGACGAGGGCCACCAGATCCGCAACCCTGGCTCGAAAAAGGCACTCGCCACCTACAGCCTCGCTGCACGGTCGAGGTGGGCACTGACTGGCACTCCCATCATTAACGGATTGAAGGACTTGTTTTCTCTCATCAAGTTCTTGCGTCTCTCTGGCGGTCTGGATCAGTTTGAGCTCTTCAACGCAGCGCTCACGCGGCCTGTCAATCAAGCTCAAGACCATGGCAACTTTTTGCTGCAGACGTTGATGCAGGGAATCTGTCTGCGCCGCAGAAAAGACATGCCCTTTATCGACTTGCGTTTGCCAGAGCTTACCCAGGTCACTCGTCCCGTCGAGTTTTCGCCCCACGAAAAGGAAAAGTACGACCTCTTGGAGGCCCAGGCCCAGGGAACACTGAGTCAGTACCGCGACCAGGCCAACACGTCAGGAGCGGACGCGGCCAAGACCTACCGCCATTTGTTTGAGGTCTTGTTGCGCCTGCGCCAGGTCTGCAACCACTGGAAACTTGTTGGCGAAGATCGTCTTTCTGGACTCTACGACGCGCTCGCCAAGGACAAGGTGGTGGAGCTCACGCCCGAAAACTACGAGGCGCTGCAGAAGCTGCTGCAAATCAGCATTGAGTCGCAAGAGGAATGCTCCATTTGCTTCGAGGGGTTCCACGATCCGAAGAGGCCGCTCCACTCCCCAGTCATCACTTGCTGCGCGCACGTCTTTGGATATGAATGTATCGAGCGCTGGGTCGAAGCGAACCACACCTGTCCGCTATGCCGTGCCGAGCTCCCCGGCACAAACTCGCTGGTCAAGCCTGCCCAGGAGGAGCCCGCGGCAGCGCCTGTCGACGCCGAGAACGCGGGTAACAGCTCCAAAGTGGAGCGATTGATGGAAATCCTCGAGGCTACGCGGGCCAAGGACAAGTCGATCAAGACGATCGTCTTTAGCCAGTGGACGTCGTTCCTCGACATCCTGCAGCCGCACTTGGACACGACCGGCATCAAGTACGCACGTATCGATGGCAGTATGAGGCCAGAGGCTCGAGACGCGTCACTCAACGCGCTCGAAAACGATGACGACACCACTGTTCTCCTCGCGTCGCTGGCCAGCTGCAGTGTTGGCCTCAACCTCGTCGCAGCATCGCAGGTCATCCTCGCCGACACGTGGTGGGCGCCGGCCATCGAAGATCAGGCCGTCGACCGCGTGCACCGCCTCGGCCAGACGCGCGAGACGACTGTGTTCCGTCTCGTCGTCGAGGGCACGATTGAGGACCGCGTGCTCGACATTCAGCAGGAAAAGCGTAAGCTCATGGCGTTGGCCTTTTCGGAGAAGGCGGACAAGGCCAAGGGCAAGGTCGGCAGGGCTGCACGCATCGCCGATTTGGAGAGGCTTCTGGGCCGCCGCAGTGCTGCGTCTGGATCTGGATCTGGGTCTGGCGATGGCAATGGCGGCGAGGAGACTGCTGGCGAAGCCTCGGCTCCAGCTGAGGCTACTGCCACTGCGGTGTAGGGGGAAGTTCGATTGTGCCATGACGTTTTTGGCGTACGAAGTCACGACTAATGGCTTGATGATTGGGGGTTCGGCGCCGGTATAGACCGGAGTTTGGAGAGTTTTCTTTCCTTTCGTCCCTTTCTCCTTGGATTTGATGCCCGTTGTTCTTTCACGCGTTCAGAGCAAGCGACCGCGCGTCTTGCTTGCACTTTTGTCTCGTCCCCAAAGAGGGTCAGTTGGGAGACTGTACGACACTGTATCGAGTGTATGATTTGGTTGTTTAAGCTTGGATTGTACACGCACTTGTCTACGTTTTCTGGAAAAGCCTTGGACCGAGGGGCTGGTCCCCGTGCCGCCTGGCACGGCGTATGAGAGCGTCAATGGATTGACGATTGGATCTATGGCATGTCGTGTCGTCGGCGTGATGTTTGACGTTCGCGTTGCTTTCTCTTTATGCTTCAGGCCGTGCTGCCAACTTACGCCGTTCATCGCGCGCCAGGAAGCCACACGCCTACACGCCTACACGGGGCAAACCAGCGCAAGTCCTCTCTCACCCGACGATGGCCTTGCCTGTCACAGACACCTTCCTCTGCGTACACGCCGTAGACATGCGCGCACACGTCGACATCGATTCGACGTCAGCGGCTGGGTACAAAAAACGCTGCGCAGAACCAAGACGCCAAAGACAAAAATGTCCCAAAAATACGACGCCAGGCCAGCGAGGAACCAGTCACTCAGCCAGCCAGTCACTCATTCAGTCAGACAGTCAGTCACGCATCCGATGCGGGCGTGTGGTAGAGGGAGGGAGGGAGGGGGCGTTGGTATATTAGGGCGTAGGATGCGCGAGTGGGAGGGGTGCGCGGGTCAGATGATGGTGGATCATGGATGGATGGATGGATGGATGGATGCCGTCCGTGTGGCGCATGCGGCATGCGGATCGGACGACGGCGTCCACCTACGTAGGTGGGTGCGAGGCGTCCTATGTACCTGCATGCGTGCGCGTATCGTACTGCGTATCTAGTCATGCCAGCTGGACAGGGCGAGGTGTGGCGTTGCGCTGTGCTGCGCTGCGTTGGTTGGTAGAGTAGGCGAGGTCACGACTACATGTGTGCTGTTGAAGAGATGAGGGAAAACTTGTCCCATTTGACTACCCAGTGTATCCTAGCTGTGTTTCTCTCTGGTCTTCTTTTCCCTTTCCCTTGCTCGCCATCTGATCCTTAAGCTCGTACATAGAATCCTGCCCAGTGCCTACGCTGCCTGCCGGTACGCCAACACAAGGTGTGATGCCACACACGCAGAAGGAGAAGACCGGTGACGCCGGGGACGAGAGGCTCATCCAAAGCGTGTTCGGCAAAATGGCAACCTCCACCCATTATGCCCCTGTTCATTCAGTCCATCAATCCATGTGTGTCGCCTCCTCAGTTGACACCTTTGCCAGCCTTCTTCTTGCTCGACTTGTGCTTCTTCTTCTTGTGAGCGGTTGGAGTCTCTGCGGACTCCGAAACTTCGGACGCGGCCCTCTTGCGAGATTTAGATCCAGACTGTGCAAAGATGTTTCTTGTTAGCTTGTTCAAATGGAAGATAAGTGCTCGACCTACAGATTTGGTTGTACCACCCTGGTGATGGTCACACGTGTTCGACGGTTGCAAAACGGCATCCGGCGCGAACTTCTCCGGCTTGTAGCTAGCCGGCGTGACATTTGAGCCCATGGCCTCGAGCGATCGAGGGTCCATGGTGATCCTTCCAAGCTCTGCGACGAGCTTCTTCATCTTGACCTTCAAAGCCGAGTTCTCTGCTTTAACCTCTCCGTTTTCGGCTCTGACTTCAGCATTCTCAGCTTCAAGCTCGGCGATCTTCTGGAGGTGCTTGCGCTCCGCCTTATCAATCTCATCAGCGACACTTCTCTGCATGAGTGTCCTTGCCTCTTCGTACGGTGCCTCAAGATGAGCGGCCAACAGGTCCCGCATATCCTTTTCTGGCGAGTCTTCTGAGCCGGAGTCATCCGACAGCCTCTCCGGCAGCGAACGGCTTGAGCGCAGTGACTCAGCTCCCGAATGCTCCGACCGCATGGACTCCGCAGACGACGACAGCGAAGGGTTTGAATACAGTGACTCAGCTCGCGAATGCTCCGACCGCGTGGACTCTGCAGACTGCAGTGGTTCTGCTCGCGAATGCTCCGACTGCATGGACGCTGCAGAGGACGACTCAATGTACCGGCCTGGTTTTGTCAAATCATCTTCAGAAGCTTCCTTCACCAATTTTTGTCGTTTCTGCAGCTCCATCCAGCATGTGTTGGCGTACCGTTGACGGGTCTTGTGGTTGAAGTTGAAGAAGCCCGGAAGTTTGCACTCAAGAACTTTCCGGATCTCTTTGCAACTCTTTTCCGTGCCGTCAAGCACGGTCAAATTCAAGTCCCTATAGAGTCAGAATGTGCACATTTGGAGGGTCAGGACGCTTCAATCATACATTCTGGGGCGAAGGCTATCATCAGCAGATGACGGGACATTGGCCTTCTTTTCCTGCCTCGCTGTCTTTTGCTGCTTTTCGAGATTTTCCCAACATGTGAGCGCAATCTGGTTTGCCCTGCTGGCGTTCAGATCCCTCTCGAATTCCGGGAAAAAATCCTCGAGCTTCTTCTCGACGTCTCTGTAGCTTCTTTCAGTACCATCGAAGCACGCGGCGTACGGTTCACTAAGTACTAAGTCAGAATGGTGACAATCTGGGGCATCAGGATGGCTCACTTGTCGCTCGATGCAGGCACGGGGAAGTATTCGAGCAAGACAATTTGCTTGTCGCCCTCGGGCTTGGAATTCTTCGGTCGCTTGCCCTGCCTTTGCAGCGCCGTCATCAATTTGCCGGCAAACTTCCTCCGGTCGGCGGCGATCCAGTCCCTGAACTCCGGATAGTTCCTCAGAAGTGAATCTGTGACTTGGGAAGAATTCTTTTCCGAGCCGCTAAGGTAGACAAGGTGCGCGTCCCTACAAGGTCAGAAGATGTGCATGTTTCGATTCGGCGTGTTGCCTTACAAGTTGGCGGTGGCACGAGACGCCTGGTGCTTCGCGTCTGGTTGTCCGGCAGGTTCTTTTGCTTGTGCTCCAGTTTTTTCCAGCGCTTCCTTGCAGTTGTGCACGACGACATTTTGCTTGCGAGAGGGCCAGGTCTTGAACTCTGGATGATTTTTGGAGAGAGACTTTCGGACTTCCTTGTAATCTCGTTCCGAGCCTTTGAAGTAGGCCAAGTAGGAATCCCTAGATGATCAGAATTGGTGGGCCCAAAGCAGGGTGACGGCTTACGCTTTGGCAGAGAAAGACTGATCTGCTGAAAGTGATGAATCATCAGACTCGCTACAGGAGTCATCTAAGCGGGTTTCAAGCTTCGCGTTGCCTTGATTGCGCTTTCCTCCGCGTTGACTTTCGATTGCCTGCATGCACCTGCGCGTATAACTCGTGCGTTTCGCAATTGACCAACCGACGAACTCAGGATGGCGCTTCAGAAGAGCATTCCTGACTTGGTCAAAGTCTTTCTCCGACCCGTCGAGATACTCAAGTAAAGGGTCTCTGCTTACTCGGTCAGGAAGTGTTTGTGTTGGATCATGGCAATGACTTACTTCTTCTTGGCCATGGCAGGCGACGGGCACCCTGCAGAGCAGAGGAGTGCGGGTGCGGTGAACGATCGATCGCGGCAGCTGAACGCGCGCGCGAGCAAGCGATGCGGATCCCGACCGACGAGTGGGGAGGGGGGTGTTGGGAGGAGGAGGGTGTTGACGACGCGTGGAGGATGGACTTTGCGCCGGCGGTGGGCGGGTCGTGGAGGTTGTCTCCAACGAGGCAGGTGGGCAGACGTCGCTTCCTGTTTGGGAAATTGCCGTCGAGGCGGGCGGTCGAGCAAACAACCAACGACTCGATGCCAGCTCTACTCACCCTCTGGATTACCTCGCGCACCAGGTGCTTTGAACTCGTTCGTCTACGCAAAGAAACAGGGTGCAGTGGTGAGTCTGCCGATGCTTTCCCCTTCGTAGAGATGCTGCAGGCAAACGGCGAGGAGGAGAGGAAGAACTAGAAGAAGAGAAAGATATGAGACGGGCCTGGCTAACCTACCTCCTCCTAGTGAAATAGAGATGTACCTCGAGGCCTAGAAATGTCCATCTCTTGAAAGCAACGTGATTTCAGCATGCACGTTTAAACCAAGCCTTGCCTCAGCGATGGCGGCAACATCACATCCAGTCTTTTCACATCGCAAGATACAACCACGGGCAAGGGGAACGACAACTCCATTTCTCCCTTCATCTACAGACAGTCTTCCCCCGTTCATGCTTTTTCCCAGCCCTCTTCCCCATGATAACCACTTTTTGCCGCAAGCTCCACTGCAGAAACCGAGAAGCAAACGCCCAAACACCATGCGCAGGCCCGTGGGCCACTCGTGTCTCGCAGCATCGCCATTGTATAGCTTGGGGCGGTATTACCGCAGGCGGCGGGCCTCGCGCTCGGACTCGAGGAGGCACAAGATGTCGTTTTCGCGCACTATTGCAACGTCAGCAACCGCCATGCCCCGTCCACGTCTCCTCGTGTATGGTCTCGGGTGTCTCGTCTCGAGGTGGGGGATCGTCACGTACCAGGGCCCTTGACGTTGCGGATGATGCTGCGGGTGGTGTCGTCCATGAATTCGACGCGGACCTGGGTCACGCCGCCGCGAGAGCCTGGAGCGACGGTTAACCAGATGGTTCAGCAGTGGAATGTTGAGCAGGCAGCATACCAGTGCGGCCCAGGACGCGAGTGACCTTGACGAGCTTGACGGGAACCTTGGCGCTATCCATTTTGAAATGCGGACAAATGGTCGACGGGTGGTGTCTGGGGTGGAGAGAGGAATTGAAGATGTTCAGACGAGGTGTTTCGGCGCGGTCCGAAGGTGAAGTCGATTGACGAGGGCGGAGGCGGAGGCGGCGAGCGGAAGTGGAATTGGTGTGCGGCGGGAAATCTTGGCGCGCCAGCCTCCGCCGCGGAACTAGGAAACGCCCCAGGAACCAGACGAATTGGGAAAGAAAGAAAGGCCAGAGACAAAGGCCAAAGTCGACCGTCAACCCCCGAGCAGCTTGGCCAACTCCATCACCATCCACATCCCGAGACAGACTCACTCCATCGCCCAAGGCCAAGGAAGCAATGACGCCCTTCGAGCCTCCGGCGGCGGCGGGCGCGGGCCAATCAACCCCACCACATGGGCCTGACTCACTGCTAGAATTTACAGCACCGGACCGCATCGCATCGCATCATACTACCGCAAACCATCCCCACCCAATCTCGCTCCTCGCCGCCCTCCGCCGTTGACCGTCTGTCCCGGCCCCTACTACTTCTCTTCCGCATTCTCTCCCCTCATTGAACGCGACACTCTGAACTGCGCTGCTTCGCCATGGATCTCGTCAACCAGTATGCTGCTCCCAAGCACCCAATGGCACCTGTCGCAACCTAACTCGACCAGCCTCACCGACCGTCTCCTCTTCGCCGTCCCCAAGAGTCCGTAGCCTCACCTCCTCTGGCGCGAGTCCTCTCCGCTGACATTACACGCAATCCGCAGAGGGCCGCCTCCACCAAGCCTGCCTCGACCTCCTCCACGGCTCCGACATTCAATTCCACCGCCACTCGCGCCTCGACATTGCCCTCGTCAAGAACCTGCCAATTGCCCTCATCTTCCTCCCCGCCGCTGATATTCCCACCTTCGTCGGCGAGGGTCGCGTCGACCTTGGAATCACAGGCCGCGACCAGGTCGCCGAGCACGAAGCCGTGTCCCCGCCGACTGCCGACACGGGCGTCGAAGAGGTTCTCGACCTCGACTTTGGCCGATGCCGCCTGCAGGTGCAGGTCCCCGAAAAGGGCGACATTGAGACCCCGGAGCAGCTGGTCGGCAAGAACATTGTCACCAGCTTCACGAACCTGGCGGAGCGCTACTTCTTGGAGCTGGAGGCCAAGCAGGAGGGCAAGGAGCTGAATGGCGACGCGGCTGGAAAGAAGTCTAAGACCAACATTAAGTATGTCGGAGGCAGTGTCGAGGCTGCCTGCGCATTGGGCGTTGCCGACGGCATTGTCGACCTTGTTGGTGAGTATCCCAGCTGAGCGCAAGAGGGATCGCGTTGACATGGTGCAGAATCCGGCGAGACGATGCGCGCGGCTGGCCTCAAGGCTATTTCGACCGTCATCGAGACGACTGCCATCCTCATCAAGTCCAAGAAGGTCTCCGACCCCAAGCTCGTCGACTTGATCGCCGCCCGCATCCGCGGTGTCATCAGTGAGTTTTCCCTAGCTCTCCGCAGCTGCTTTCCCGCTGACCCAGACAGCCGCCCAAAAGTACGTCCTCTGCACTTACAACGTCGAGCGCGCACAGCTCAAGGCCGCCTGCGACATTACGCCGGGCAAGCGCGCGCCCACGGTCAACTCGCTCGAGGAGAGCGGCTGGGTCGCCGTCAGCGCCATGGTCGAGCGCAAGCGCATCGCCCTCGTTATGGACGAGCTGAGCAGTGTCGGTGCCTGCGACATTCTGGTCACGAGGATCGACAACTCGCGCACTGGTTGAGCTGCGCTTTCCAGGGGACGACGGGGATTATCGAAAAAAGAAGCATTTTACTTGCGGATCCACGTGGCGGGGTTACGTGCGTCCAAGCAACCCTCGAGCCGGGCCGTCGCTATTCGCGATGCGGCGCTGGGAAGGGTTACGTATGGTTGCAGCACTCTCCATTGCTAGGACGGGCGCGGGCGAGAGCTGCGGAGCAAAAGTCTTAAGTGATGGTCTAGACGGGTAGATGGATTGTAAGGCTTGTCTTGCTTATATGGCGCAGGGTAGACGGTACGTGCTGTAATCAAACAATCTCCAAATATTCGATTCGTCTACATCTCTCCGTCAATTTTCTTTCGTTTCTGAGTCTGGAAGTCCCGACTTCTCCTCATACGCGCGATGACTTTCCCCCTGAATGCCACCCAACAGCATCATCCCCCAGGGAAAAAGGTCACCATCATCAAACAATACTCGACATTCCCATCCCACCGCTCCTCTGCGCTGCGCTGCCCTCCGCATCCGCTCAAGTCCCAGCGCAAACAAAACCTCCAGAAACAGTAAAAGAAAGCCGATGGTCAAGCACAGCAAGTGCGAAAAGACACCAACAGAAACAGACAAGTATACTCCAACAAGAATTGGGCGCACACCGCAGTTTCATGGTATCAGTATGTCGGCTCTGCATCGACGCCGTGCCTGTTACTGTGCGATGGGCTGGGGAGAAGGAGGGCAGGCGGGCGTTTTATATCAGCGTCGATGGATGCCTGGCGCGCAGGCAGGCGGTGGTGGTGGCTGCGCGTGGATGCCCCCTGCGCGTGTGATGGCCCCCTATCCGCGTGAATGCCCCCTGTGCGCGTGCGCGTGGGAATCGCGGTATTGCGTGTGCTCCAATGCACGGGGCTGTGACTCACGACATCACGCTCTCTTTCTCTACACCTGGCTTCCAAGGCCTGTGACTGCCAGGGCCCGGGCCTCCTTTTCTGACTGGGTGGTATAAAGGATGTTCTTCTCGCCGAGCTGGGCAGCGCACACTTATCCAAGCCTTGTCCTTGCTGGTGGGAGATGTACAGCCTACCCAAGAGTGAACTGTTGTTGGTGGCTGTCGTCTACTTCCATTCCAGCCAAGAATCCGACTTTTCCGCCTTTGGTGCTAACTGGACGCCGTCGGATTTTATCATTCCCAGCAAACGCTGCTCAGCATTGTTTTCTGCTCATGAAGGAGGGCGGTGGCACCCTCTTTTGCAAGATCAACACCTGCCCCGGAAGCTCTCCCTAGGAAGCAAACAAGGCGAACAGCAAGTAGGGAATTCGAGAACGCGCCAGACCGCCCCAGCAGTGGAAACTGGAAAATTCTTCGGCCGGTGCTGTGGCAGCGAATCCTCGGGCGCATTGGCAGGAATTTGGAGCGCCGGAAGGGAGCGTTATATACCTCCTACTCCAGAGTTAGTTTCCTGTGCGTGCACCGCGTGGACATCCCTTATGTGCGACATCGGTGGCATGTGCTAGGTCACAAAGGCTTCTCATCTGCACGCGGAGTAACATGTGCTACCAGGTCACGGCAATGAGCACCGTGCTTTGGCCATTCTGTCATGTCTTCGCGCGTGGCAAAGATCCACTAGGGAAAAGGTATAAAAGGGGCGTAACTCGCAGAGCAAAAGTTTCAACGACAGTCCTCGATTGTCCATCCATCCATCCATGGTTGACAGATTACCACCACGCAAGATACTTGCCGTGCGTCGTGCGTCCGGGATTTGAGAATTTGCTGCAAACATGGCTGAATTGTTGTCGTCAACGTGACGGAATGCTGCTTGGCTCCATCCGCTAACAATGTGGTAGAATTTAGCAAGCCTGAAGCCTGTGAGGAGTCTGGTGAGCACACCATCATCCTTTATTGTCTTGCTGCTTGCAGGCGAACACTTGATTTGTAAAGGGGCGAAAGAGACGAGACAGCTGATTACGTGGTGGAATCACCGTGGAGGCCAAGGGGGTGGATGAGGACCTCGCGCGTAGTGGAGAAAGACATGAGGTAGAGGGAATCTGTGGCCAGTGCGCACCACGCCCATTACAAGACATCGTGGCATACCAACGTCGGTACCAATGCGAGAGATCTCGCAGTGGGCAAACAAAATACGCGAGATTTGCGAAGAGAGAGAGAGACCTGAAATCGCAGAGAGATGGAAAGGCCTGGCACCTTGGGGCAATGTGCAGGAAGGAAGTAATTCGAGTTCTGACAATTCATCAGCGTCGAGACCTGACGGATAACGCTCTTGAAAAGGCTTCAATGATTTTTGTCTAACTCTACATCCGTGTCTTAGTCTGGTGGACTTGGATTTTATGCCAAGAAAGTCTCGCTTGAATTGAGCTGCGCCGATCTTGACTGGCCCAGAAATGGATGCGCTCAGCTACACTCATGCCCAGTCCGTCATGGTGGGTGTCAAGAGAGATGAGATCTCCTGGAACTGCGGCTCGATGCAGAGAGCGTTAATTTACTGCCATGGCTGCCGTGGGGGCCGTCATCCACCGTCACCGCCACGCCCAGGGAGTCCCGATTCTTTCGACACCCGCTGTGCTGAGGCAGTCATCAACATCCGGGGTCATCGTCTGGAGTACGTGGAGAACTCGGGGAAAGCTCGAAGTTGCTCGCGCCACGAGTCACCTCATTACGTCAATCTGCAGGGACCTCTGCGCCAAGGTCGCCATTGACGAAGTTTGGCAGAGCCTGGCGGGCGGGCGAGACGATCCATCCACTCAACCTCCGCAGCCCCGCCATCTCTGCTCCATATCCCCGTGGAGAAGGCACCTGGCAATGCTCAGAGCTTCCCCTCCTTGTTGGGCCGTCGCTTTGCCGTGTTCCTCGACGAGTCCAAGATCAGCGCGACCTGACTGCTCAAGGCGATAATGTCACCGGTTTCGTCCATAATGACGACCTCGAGGTCCTGACGACCGTTTCTGATCTTTTTGGCCCTGACCCGCGCAAAGAGCCATTCGACGCCCTCGGCCGGCAACGCCTTCTTGACGTCGAGGTTCAGCAAGAGCGTAGGATACCAAGAAAGAGCTTGGTCGGCGGGACTTTTGTAGGCCTCGACAATCTGCGGCCAAAGATCTGCCACAAGGCCGACGCTCTCGTTTGTGAACCTCTCGCCGTTGGGAAACCTCAGCCATTCATCGGCCAGACTGCGCATGGCCTGGCCACGGCG
Organism: Phyllosticta citribraziliensis; assembly: GCF_038025025.1. NCBI lineage: Eukaryota > Fungi > Ascomycota > Dothideomycetes > Botryosphaeriales > Phyllostictaceae > Phyllosticta > Phyllosticta citribraziliensis. The sequence goes on from NW_027117348.1 coordinate 456,984, forward strand.
CGGGAGGTGCGTCCGCACATGACCGTATACCTTGCGGAAGTTGGGAAAGGGCCGGTTCTTTTGCAACTCCCAATGCTCGTCCTTGTCCTGTACCAACCTGGCGAGATCGACCGAAGGTGGTGGCGGATGAAGGGACCAGTCGGTCTCGAGCGAGATGCCCTCTTCGGCGTGCAGGTTGGAGTTGGTGAGGTAGCCAACTACTGCCTCACGGCCGCCTTGGCTCAGCGACACGTGGATGTTGGACGTCTGCCGGCCTAATTTCAAGTCTTGGACGGTGAAGACAGCCGGGCCTTCTTGGGTGCGGCGCAGGAACTCGAGGTGCAGGGTGATGGTGTGGGGCTGGTTCTGGCGGGCCAGGGTCGTCCTGAAGTGGGCGGCAGCGACCTGGAGAAATACCGCCGTCACAAAGCCGCCATGGGGGACTGCAAGGGGTCAGCATTCGAGCCATTTGGGAGCTTGGGATACGGACCCGAACCGACACACCACGACGAGTCAAAGTTGGCGGCGTAAGAGTGAGAGGTCAAGGGCTTGACGGCAGAGGCCTCGGCGAAGGAGGCCATGATGGGTGTGCGAAAGGGCCGAAGGCAGACCGAAATGCTGCGTCACAAGTTGCTGGGGGCTTCATCGGGGTCGAGGGAGAAATATGTTGATGGGCATGGCGGAGGACAAGGACGGTGACGCTGAGGTTCCGAACGGAGAGAAGCCTCGGCTGAGGGTCGATGTCGTTGCCGGTGACGCAGTGCGGTCTTGCTGGTGTCGCGGTCAGGACTTACGGCGTGCAAGACCTCGGTCTCAGAGCTCCCCCGGATTCTGGCCTGGGGCTCCACTTTCCGTCGTCACCTCCCCGCAAGCCCGCATTAGGTCCAGTCCAGTCCCGCTTCGCATGCCGCTTATCCTATCTCTTTTCCCAAAAAGCCCAATGGCCTCGCCGCACTGCTTCTTCTAAATTGTCTCTCGTCGCCGTCTCTGTCTCTCCGCTGTCTCAACCTCTCCTCCCACCGACAATGCCTACCGACTCGCCGTACCCCGCCATTTCCGTTCCCGACGTCGACATTTGGGCCTTTTTGTTCGAGAGAAGAGACCGCCCTTTTCCGGATGACAAAGGTGGGGTTGCCATGAGACGAGCTTTTACTGTTCGCATGCCAGCCGTCAACTTGTGAGACCAGCTTGACTCGGGGCTAACGCGCTCCAGTAATCTACCACGACCCCAACACCAAGCGCTCCTACACATATGCTCAGGTCAAGTCTACGGCAATCGACTTTGGCAAGGGCCTCAAGGGTCTCTGGGACTGGCAAAAGGGTGACGTCGTCGCCTTGTTCTCGCCCAACTGCATAGACACGCCAGCCATCACATGGGGCACCCATTGGGCGGGGGGGATCATCTCGCCGGCAAACCCCACCTACACGGTCGATGAGCTTGCCTTTCAGCTGAAAAATGCCGGGGCAAAGGCGGTCGTTACCCAATTGCCTCTGGTGCCCATGGTCAAGAACGCCGCCGATATTGCAGGCGTGCCTCAGGACAGAATCATCGTAATGGGCGATGCGCGGGACCCCAGCGGCACGGTGAAGCACTTTACGAGCATAAGAAACATTTCTGGCACAGCGCGCTTCAGGAGGACAAAGCTGAAGCCGAATGAGGATCTCGCTTTTCTTGTCTACTCTTCCGGCACCACTGGACACCCCAAGGGCGTAATGTTGACGCATAGAAACATTGTCGCAAACACCCTGATGAATTATGCAGTCGAGGGCAAGAACCTGCACTGGGATGACGGACCACATGGACCGTCGGACAAGGTGCTTGCGTTTCTCCCCTTTTTTCACATTTACGGTGAGCAACATCCCTTTGTATCCAGTGCCGCGCTGACTGAGTAGGTCTCACGTGCCTGATACACCACAGCATGCTCGGCGGCATGGAGCTGGTGGTCATGGACAAGTTTGACTTGGAGAAGTTCTGCCGCATCGTCCAAGACTACCGCATCACATTCGCATATCTCGTCCCTCCTGTCGTGCTCATGCTCACCAAGAACCCTCTGGTCGACAAGTACGATCTTTCCTCCCTGCGCATGACCAACTCGGGGGCCGCGCCCCTCACCCAGGAGCTCGTCAACGATTTGTACGCCAAGCGCAAGATACCTGTCAAGCAAGGCTACGGCTTGAGCGAGACCAGCCCGACAACACACGCGCAAGAATGGACTGACTGGAACAAGAAGATTGGAGCTGTGGGCAAGCTGCTGCCGAACCAGACCGGCAAGTACATGAGCCCGGAGGAGACGGAGGTGCCCGTTGGACAAACTGGTGAGCTGTGGATCAAGGGGCCAAACGTGTTCAAGGGCTACTGGAAGAACCCAGAGGCGACCAAGAATGCGCTCACGGAGGATGGCTTCTTCAGGACGGGAGACGTCGGCCACCAGGACAATGAGGGGCACTTTTACATTACGGACAGGGTCAAAGAGTTGATCAAATTCAAGGGTGTGCATAGGCCCTTTGCGTCACATGTTCCAGTCGCTGATCCATCGCAGGCTTCCAAGTTCCACCTGCAGAGCTCGAAGGCCTCCTCGTCTCGCACCCATCCGTGTCGGACGTAGCAGTGATTGGCATCTACGACAAGCAACAGGCGACCGAGGTGCCCCGTGCCTATGTTGTTGCGGTAGCAGGCGTTGAGCGCACCCCCGAGACGGAGAAGCAGATTGTCGACTGGTTGACGGATCGGGTCGCCCACCACAAGCGCCTGCGCGGGGGCGTTCGGTTTGTCGACGAGATACCCAAGAGCGTCAGCGGCAAGATCTTGCGGCGCCTGCTGAAGGAGCGGGCTCTGAAAGAGGAGGAGGGCCCGAAGGCGCGGTTGTAGGCTGGCCGATGGGGTCTTGTCATAGGGCGTGCATATGTCATGTACAGCAAAGCGTGTTTATCGTAAGAGCAGAGAGATAGGGATACCCGTCTGGAATGAGATTTCGAATGAACATGGTGTCTATGTCACGGCTCTTCCAAATCAGTGCAGACGTCGTGATTGCGAAGCTGTCTTTCTCGAATTGATGCCTCCTCTTGCATCCAGACAGCTCGTTCACCTGCCTCGCAATTGCAGAACAACTCCGGTGCCTCAATCGCCCAACCCTCAACACTCGCTCCTCGTACCCGCAAAAAACAAAAAGCAAACACTGCGCCAAACGGCAAAAGAATCTGGTACGAGTGAGGATCGAACTCACGCGGACTTACGCCCAATAGGGAGTAGCTCATGTTGCAGTGCCACTTTAGTGTTTAGCTAAGCTTAAACCTATCGCCTTAAACCACTCGGCCATCGTACCGTCAAATTATTTAAATTAGGGCGGGGTAACGTGTTTATGTACTCACAGCTTGGTCTGTGCGATGACGCTGTGGCGCCCCTCCTCACTCGGCTCGACCAGGGCTGAGGGGAGGGAGCACCGGGTGGACCCTGTGGCGAGAAGCGAACCGCCAGGAATCTGTCAACAACATCCACCAGGACGTCTGCACTCCAGCCGCTCGACTCTCCCATTCTTTTTTCTTGAGACCCTCCGTCGAATTCACCTCACGGGCTATGCATCTCTCTTCGTCTCGTTGCCTGCTGCTCAGACACAAACTTGTCGCCCTCATTCTTGCGCGCATGCGCTACTCGTCAAAAGCTGGCATTTCGACTTCGACTGTCCGCCATGGCACAGAAAGACCTTGATTCAACCTGAAAACCTTGGACGAGGCTTCGGTTGTCGAGAATTTGAGGTTCGTCGTCCAGAAGTACTCTCACATCACAAACAGACAGCCCGTTACAGCACGCTGGTCCGACTACATCTTCTCGTCGTTTGTTTTCATGCCTGTTGGCAAAAAGACCGGGCTTTTGCTGTCTACTGACATGAGACGTCTATCATTCCAACACGACTACTCTTAGTCTTGAGGATCCAAATGTTGCTGGTTTCGCCGCGCGCCTCATCTTCATCCTACCCAGAACCGTCATCTTCGACCGCCTCACGATGGAAGCGTTTCCACGTCCTTCTCCGCCCTCAGTCCTTCGGCGAGATCTCAACCTTGACCCGCTCGCCCAGCCATCTCGGCATGAACATGTCTCGGAACGTCAACTCTGATGGGCTGCCCTCGTCTCAGTATCATTCTCTCACAGGTCGTGGTGTATCCTACCTCGATGCCGCCAGCTTCATATCGTTTCCGAATCGATGGATGACGTGCGCAAACGTCAGACGCAACTCTGCCCATCCCAGACTGTGACCGGTCAGATTTGTTCTCCAGCTCGATGTTGTCAATCAACTCACGTGAGCCCCAAGCACATTCGTGGGCCTCGAGCAAATGGTACAAACCAATTTTCCAACCCTGGTTCGTCCAGCCAGCGCTCAGGCTTGAACGAATACGGAGAGGGGAAGATGTCAGCATTCCTATGGACGAAGAAGCTTCCCATTGATACGACTGTCTGCGAAACAATCAGTAACGGGATTTCGATAGGCTTGCTTGACTTACGCCGCCAGGAATTCTCTCTCCTGAGATGGTTGCACCCTCTTGTGGCACGACTCTCGGCAGCCCGGCTACGACACCAAAACTGAGCCTCAACGTCTCCTTGATGACAGCGTCCAAGTATGGCAATCTTTCTAACTCCTTTAGCCCCGGCGCCTTGTTCTTTCCGGACCACGCTGTTGTCAATTCGTCCGTCAATATTCGCAACTTTTCTGGGTTCTTGAGCAAATGAAAGGTCCCGATGGTCAAAGCCCATCCGACGGTCTCTGATCCTCCGAACAACAAAGACTGCGCCTCTTCCCACAGACTCTTCTCCCCAGGAGGCGCTTCGCCATCTGGATACGTCGCCGGGTCCATCAAGCGATGATATATCGTCATACCATGCGGCAGGCTTTCTAGAGCGCGCTTGGGATCTTTCATGACGTCTCTGACTTGGCTGTAAAGCAACTTATGCAAATGGACCATGCCGGCCATTTCTGGGTTGCTCACAACCTTGGACAGCACAGGTGCCACGGCCAGAATCAGCGCCCTGTACAGCGGGAAATGTTTGAAGCGCAGGCCTATCGGGACTGAGGCATCCACGGCAACCAGAAACGGCGAGCGAAATTCAGGCTCCGCGAGCGCATTGACCGTGGTTCCAAAGCACAGGTACATTATCACATCTAGAGACAAGCAGCGGTATGCGAAGCTAAGGTCGACAGTCTTGCGAGTTTTGCGACAAGTCTCCAGGGAAGCGCAGAGCTCCCCAATCTTGTCGACCAGGAGCTCCTCGCACTGCGACACGGCTGCTGGCGAAAACGACTTGCCGATGATGTCTCTCCGCTGCTTTGCGGTGTGGTAGTCGATGTATCCGAACGAGGACTCGTCTTGGGTGAAGCTTCGGTAGAAGCGAGGATCCTTGTCCCAGCGGTTGCGTGCATTGTAAATCTCATGGTACGCCGACGGCTCGCAGAAATGAAGCTGACTTGTATGTTAGTCAAGATGCTCCCATATCATCACACACTGTCTACTTGCCTCGTTAGGCCCTACGCGCACCACCTTGCCGTATCGAGCGTGCAGTTTCTCGAGCTCGTGAGTGAACGACTTTTCCTGCACACACTCGACCCACGCTTTCCAGTATCGCGTTGCCGCCGCCAGTCTGGGCCCGGGAAATCGCGCCAGAGGATGAAAGTAGACGTTGTACAACGCTTGCCAGGCGATCCAAGTGATGCCAATGGCAGCAGAGGTGAGCAGCAGCGTTGGAAAAGGAAGGCTGATGACCAACTCCATTTCCGCGGTTGAATTTCTTCGGCGTGAGAGAGCTCGATGACCGACAGCTCTGGATTTGCAGCCGGATGACTCTGTTTATACAACGCAAGCATGGCGCGAGGTCAAAAATAGGCTTGGCCTGCTTCCCTTCGCTCGTCCGCTTAAGCCCGTCAAAGTTGGTCCGCTCTGCGCAAGTGTGGATTGGCTCAGGGTAAGGTTTCGTATGAGTTGGCGGGACGGACGGGGGAGACGGGACCAAACCGGCGGCGCCCACAAAGTCAATCCTGCATTCCTGACAAGAAGCTGACTTCCTAGCCCAAAACGCCATCATACTATGGTTTACGGCGCTCATCAATGCCTCATAGTTCTTTTCACGCACTGTCATGAACCACGACGCTATCTTCAAGCGCGCTGCATTTGGATGCGTTCAAATCAGTAAGGTATTGAACGATGAGTACAGAGCTTGATCGCCAGCCTTGCCCAGCTCCCTCCCCCTAGGAGTCGCTGCTTCAATCCCACCAGCCCTCTACCGAAGCAAGATGATGAACTCTGCAGCGCTCTGCTCTCGGTCTACTTCTTGTCCGCCTCCCCGGAAGTCCATCTTGTCGTGCTTCGCGATCCGGACTGCGCCTGGACTTGGCGCACCCTTTCCCCCTGCCTTTCGTTTTCGGGTTTCGGCCTCGTGTTGTTTTGCGTTGATGTCCGCCGCCCATTTCCTCCGTTCCAGCTTGTTTCTCTTGGGCTTTCCTTCTCGTGTCCTTGTCAAATCTCGTCCTTTGGCCTCAGAAAGAGCTTGGAAAAGATTGACAGTCAAGATTTCCATCATGGTGTCTGTCTGGCCGACCGCTGGGCTTTGCATCGGTCCCTCTCGAGTATGGATTTGCGAATGTCGCTGCTGCTGATGTTTGGGGCGCTGTTTGTGGGGGTCGTGAGGAGTTGCTCAGAGTCTTGCAGTGCTTTTGCGACCCTTTTGAGTACGCCGAGGTGCTGTTGCCGGAGCCTGGCCAGAACGCCCACATTTGAACGCCGCAGAGACGAGTCTCACGCCGTAGGCATGGTCGAATGCCAGCAAAAAGCTTCCGAATGATGCTGCCGCCGGTCCATCCAGAGGTAGGCTCGTTGCGCTTGAAATTTGTGGGTGTCCGCCATGTCTGCGGAACAGATTGCAAAAGGCCCCGAGCTGCCTTCGCGGGATCTTTCATGGCGCTGATGGCCTATGCGCTTGTCGCTTTCGTTTCTCGTGAGGGCTGGATGCTTCGACTCGGAGAAAAGTGGCGGTCTGCTGGTCGCAGATTCGAGATGCTTGCGAAGAGTTGCGCTCCACCCGGTGGTGTCGAGGAGTGCAACCTCCCAGCACTGCAGCTGCACGAGCTGTCTTTCAGCGCCAAAGATGTGTTCAGGAGCTATCCGTTTGTGTGGCATCCCGGATGCCACGTGCTGGTGCCAAAAGGGCCAAAGCTGCGAGAAGATCAGCGAACATGACGAATGTAAGCCCCGGGCTCTGGAAAACCGCGTTCGAATGGGAATGCAAGTCTTGCGAGCCATTCCGAGTCTGCAACGGGAAGTCAATCTTCTGTGCGGGCTTTCGCGAATCTTTTTGTTGCAGAATCTCCTTGTACTCACCCGAGATGCCATCAGACTGCTCCCACTTTTAACACTTTCCCGTGCCATCAGGCAGTTGGTTACACAGGCATGGTGCGAACGTCGGCGTAGCCACCCCAATGGCAAGTCCTCCCGCGCCGCTTGTCATAGGTATGCCGAGCATTCAGTACAGCCCTCTGATTTCTTCGTCGAAAGGTAAACACAACACCATCTCCCAGCGTCATCTCCGCACCCAACAACCATTTCCTCACCTCTCTCGTCCCCCCACACCATCTCGCAACACGCCACAATGGGCAGGAAACGCAAGAGCAGCAAAGGGCCCAATCCCCTCAAGCAGATGGCTCGCCAGCCACGCCCGCCTCGAGAGCCAACGCCAGACTTACCAAAGCAAACCTTCGTCGTGGACGAGCGCGCCATGAACGTGGTGGAGATCATGTTTCATCGCGTCGACGGCCGCCTTCCCGGCGAGGTCAAGTGGACTGATATCCTACACCTGATGCGCACCATGGGCTACGTGTCGACGAAGAGAGAAGGGTCGCAATGGCGATTCGAGTCGACCACCGAGGAGAACCTCCCACCCGTGACCTTCCACGACATGCATGGCCAGCCTGTACCTCTCCGGCGCTTGTGGGAGAACGGCCGGTACTTACGAAGTCACTTCGGGTGGGACGTCGACTCCTTCGTGCTGGCCACCTAAGAGGGGCGCTCCGGCGCCTCCTCACTTTTCCAGCACGGAGGAGGCCAGAGGTCGGCTCGCTGTTCTCGGTCTGACTGTTATGGTCGGGCGCAGGAATGGCCTTCTCTTGGAGATTCGGAACTGCTTGGACATCACTTGGGGATATCACGTTGGCGACTTGAGGGTTCGCGCGCCGACTGCACGCTCTCCCCGTCTGGCTACGCAACGGGACCTAGCGGGAACATCATAGCAAGTAAGTCTCAACCCAGTCTCGGTAGATCTCCATCATCCATCGATACTGACATCTTGAGATCAGACGAAAGTCGAGCACGCGAGCCTGAAACTGTACCCTGTCACCATTTTGGACCACAATTCCCGCCGCGCTACCTGCTGTCGACCTCTGAATCACGACCTCACATCCACCAAGCGCTCGGGCGGCTGTCTCGAATAACATTGCCTTTTTGCCGCCATTCCGTTCGACTACACCGAGACCCTGTATATCCCCGAACACACATGAGCACCCCCAGCCTGTACATCCCCCACGATACGTCTTCGGCTTTGTCCCCGCGCTTCAAAAAGTACTTGCTGCTACAATACCTAATTTCATAATGCAACGGCCACATGAGTATTTGGCAACCCGGGCAACCGCGGCGACCCAGACAGCCAGCCTATTGGGACCATCGGACCTCGAATTCATCGCTCGCGCCCTTCTTCTGCTATTCTGCAATCGCTTGGCTCCGGTCAGGCTGTCTCGACCACAAAAAGTACGAACAAAACGGCATTGTCTGGCAACATCGCGGCCCTGTTTTCTTCCTCGGTGCTTTCGGTTCTGAACGACATCGCATTGTCCAGCAACAACAAGTTCGTCTTCGCCTTCTTTTTGCGATGCTACGTTGAAGATGGGCATCAACTCTGTGGGATACCTGGTTCGGTCGCTGCTGTTTCCGCCGGCCTTACTGCAGCACTGGGTAGGTCTCTCCCACAGCCATCCCTCGACGGCTCTCTGGCATCCATGACCAGGTGTACGCATCGGTTCCCGGCTTTCCGCGCGCGGTCCACTTTGCTTTCCAGAGCCTCCCCTACGAGCGCCGCACCACAACGAAAACAAACATGTCCGAGCATGCAGAGCACAAGGCAGAAACTTCAAAACAACAAAAAAAAGCACAAAAGTTCGAAACAGGATCACAAAAAGAAAACGGGAGGAAGGGAGTCGAAAATACAAGGTCAAAGACAAACAGAACGAGCAGGTAGAGTGTCTTGTAGGAAGACGAAGAATATGGAGTATGGAACCGACGGTATGGGCATGAGGTGCATGCACACTGCCACCAAAATTCTTGTCAAAACCGTGCTTTTTGAACGTTGTTGCCAAGTGTACAAGTTTCCTTCGTCGTACTCGAGCTGTGCTTACCGCTGACGACGGGGGAGCTGCCTCTTTCACTCGTTGTCAAGACGCTTTTCACGAACCGTGAGTTTACAGCCCACGCGCCCGAAATGGCGAAGAAAGGGCTGGCAAGTGAACTCGGTGGTCAGGCTCGGCGGTTCTTTCATGAAACACTTGCGAACCATTTAGACAGCAGCAAGGGATCAGACGAAGAGGCATGAGATGAATGATCGGTCGTTCATCCTACTTGTAAGTGGCTTTTGGTTCATCACACACGTCAATTGCAGATGCAGTGAGTGAACATGGAGAATTGCATTTCATTGATTTCTATTCTTGAAAAACTCCCTTGAACAAATGTCCGGTCCGTCGAACGTCTTGATCATCCCCAGCACATGATGTGCGCTCGGCATACAATGCCACTCGGCAGAACCACTTTGAAAACTCTCGGCCTCTCAGGACCAAACTCGGCATTCAGCCACTCGGCAGGAAAAGGTGAGCCACTCTGAAAACTCTCGGTCTCTCAATCGTCAGGACCAAACTCGGCAATCGAAGCCACTCGGGAGCAGGAGGCTCAACCACTCCGGACAAAGCAAGAGGCGATGTCGTCGACTCGATCACTCGGGCTGGTGATCGTCGGCGTCGGCGTCGGCGTCTGGGTTGGCGTTGTCGTTGGCGTTGCCGTTGGCCAAGACGTGCATGAACACCTCGAGACGGCCCAGACGGACGGCGAGAACGTCGTTTGCGGCCTGCAGGCGGCGGCGGTCGAGCTCGCGCTCGCGCTGCTCCTCGCCGAGGGCTGCCCAGAGGTCTTGGATTTGCCTGTCGCGGTCATCGGGCGATCTGGGCCGGAGAACAGGCGACCTGTGTCGGAGAACGGGCGACATGGACCGGCCTCTCTCGCTGCGTAGGGGGGATTGACTTCGTCCACGCAGCACTCCACGGTGGTGGTCATCATTGGGGTTCTTCTGAATCCCACCACCGTAATACTCGCCCCAGTTCCCGCGAGGGATCTGGGGGCACTCGCGACCCACATGCTCACCGGTGTGGCAGTGGTAGCACTCCCGGGTACATCTGCGCCAGCCGACGTGTTTTCTTTGGCCACAGCGGTAGCAGGCACCCTGGCTTGGCCTAAGAGACTACATGTTAGCAAGCTTCATGTGGTAGGGGTAGGGGTAGAGGCAGAGAGGTAGAGAGGTAGAATGGTAAGTGGTAGAGTGGGAGATGGTGAACTGACTGATATGGCCTTCTGTCGCGTTCGACATAGTGACCCTTGTCGCGGCCATTATCCTTGTTAGGCCTTCGCGGTGGCTGGCCGCCGCCACCGTGGGCACGCGCGATGCGCTGTTCGGGAGGGAGAAGTCTTTGGACGACTCGAGCTGCCATTTTGGCGAGCTGGAGTTTGGGGTGTGGAGGCGGGGAGGTGTGCAGAGGATGGATGAGAGGAGATGAAGTGGAGAGGAGGAAGAGGAAGAGGAAGAGGGAGAGAAGAACATCACCAGCCGAGGGCAGCACCAGAAGGAGCGGAAAAACCGGGAGCCGAGCGAAAGCAGCAGGCGCGTCCATCTGGGTGGTGTGGGTGGCAGAGGAAGGAAGGCAGAAGGCAGAAGGCAGCCTGCGGTGGTCGTCGTGCTTTGGCGGTCGAATGCTCCACGTACTGTACCCATCCTCAATCCTCCATCTCCACTCGCCCACCCCCAAAATGCCTTCAACAAGTCCCTCCGGCTCCGGCCTCCCCCGAGTCAATCCTCTCGTCCTCCCTCCCTCCAGATTCCAATGGGGTGCTGGCCCCTCGACCCAGCCAGAAAATGCCGAGTCGGCACAACAACAGCAGCGGCCTGCGAGCAAGCGGCCAAGGCTTGAAGTCGTCGAGCGTGACGAGCCGAGTGACGAGCGTATGTCTCTCCATCTGGCTCTTTCAAGCCTTTCAAGGTTTCTCTCACTGACTGACTGTATGGGACAGGCGATCTCATCCGCAAAGACCTCGCCGAAGCTGAAGAACGCGCCGAGGCATACCGGCTCCTTGCTCAGAAGTACAAGAGAGAGCGAGACGACGCTCGGAGAGCTCTGAAGCTTCGAGACGAGATTGAGCGGCTTTCGCCCTCTGAGCAGGTCCACGCAGGACCAAGTGGTGTTGGTGCCTCGCGCCCAAGCCGAGCCTTGCAATTGCAAGAAGACGTTCGGTCGACCTCGGGTTTGCCGATGCTGGGAGCCTCACAGCCAATTCCAGCCCCGGTACTGCAGGAAACAAGTACTGCAAGCCCAGCGTTGGCAGATGTGAGTCGAGACGACGACCGCGAGAACGACCCTTTCGGGTCGAAGCGTGCCGATACGCACAAGAAGCCCACCGGCATGACCGAATACGGGACCAAGCTTCCGGTCTGCTTGCTCCATCCTCGTCAAGGCAAACTGGGCGCTCAGGAGTTTCAGCGTCAATACCCAGAGCAATGGAGAGAGGTGTTGAAGGAAATCAGAAATTGGCATCGCGCTGGTAACCTCCCACGCTGCAAGAGTTGGATCAACACCAAGAGCAAACAATGTATGCACACCTACATCAAGCTCAGGACGAAACTCAACTCTGAGCTCTGGAACGACGACGAGCCGCACAAGCGGGAGTGTCAGCAATGCGCTGCGAAAGAACAGTATTGCGTCGTTCTGGGGCCGAATGCCGACGAGCTCATCGTTTTGCCGTCGTGATCTTGGAAAGGCATGGCCTTCTCTGAGGAGTACCATCATCACACCACTGTGGTGTTGCGAGATCTGCATCTGCAGGAGTGTGGTCTGAACGAACTACAAGTCTGAGTCTTTTCTCAGAAGCCCCCCCATCATACGCCGATGATGGAGGAAGCTCTGCCCCGGCAGGTGAGTGCTCTGAATGAGCCACGAGTCTGAGACTTTTCTCAGAAGTCCCTCGTCATACCTTGATGATGGAGGAAGAAGCTCTGCATCTGCAGGAGTGACAGATTTTGTCGAGCATGTCCATTGGGGAAGTGGAAAGCTGTTTTGCGGAAACAGAAATCGAGCACTGTATTGACATGGGCGCATTTTGATTCTCCTTGCGAATAGATTTCCGCTGGAATTGATTGCTTGTTTCTGCGTCCATGTGATGAGCTTGCCCGTGACATGTCGGGTGCGTCGACTTGCTTTCTCTCCGACAAGTTTCAGCGTGTTGCTGTCTTTTCCAGCCCATCGTGACGCCTCTTTTGTTCCTTGCGCCCCCGGCCATTTGCAGGTGACAACAAAGTCCACCCATTCACCTTCGTTGGCTTGTGCGATTGAGAAATAGACGTCTGCTTTGGCTCTACGAGGCGACCTAGTCGAAGCGAATTCTGCGCTAGCCCCTGAATGCTCCTCACGCCGCCCGGCCCCATTGTTCGATACTGGTGATGCTGACGACGGAGAGGGAGGGAGTCCGAGAAGGAACATGGTCGTGGCGAATGATACTCAAATGAATGCACGAGGCAAAGCCATCGTCCGGTATGTATTTTATACGATATGCAACGCTCGCGGCGAAGCAGCTCGTTGCACCTCTTTACAATTAGTTGCTGCAACGCAGCCCTGTCAAGTGCTGCTCAAGCCTGGCGGCTGGCTCAGCGACCATCACTACCTCACGCTGGAAGGCAGAATTGCAGCTGCAAGCCGCAGTCAAACGAAAGGGAGCGCGTCGTCGCGAGCGCGAGGCAATAAGGCAACAAGGCACCTTTCCCAATCGGGTAATTTTGCGCAACTTCGAACGTCGCGAGCTGGCGGCCAGCCTGGCGGTGGAACAGCAGAGCAGCGAGGCGAAATGGATGAGCCACATGCTCTTTTTCTCCATCTCTCTCAATCAGGTCGGCTGTCACAAGCCCATCGTGACCGACCGACCGACTGCCTCCTCGCCTCCGCATTTCGGCGGCATGTGCTGCTGGCCACTCACTCACTCACTCACTCACTCACTCACTCGCCAGCATTGAAGCCCAGGTATAAAACCACCTTCCCTATCCTGCTCGCTTCTATTTCGTCAACACACCCGTGGGCGCGCAGCTCCTCTGCTGACAGAAGTTGAAGGAACGGACGACTGCGGACAAAGGTCTCTCACATCTGTGAACTGTTTGTTTTCTTGCGCTGTGTCTTCGTGGCTTCGTGGCCTGGCATAGACAGGCGGCGGCAGGGGAATGGAGATTCGGTGGAAGAGAGGGAAAGGAAAGGATGGAGGAGACGGCGTCGCGAAGTGATGATGATGGTGTTTTGCACGGCGGTCTCACGCAGTGAAGCACGAAGTCAGACAGGCGTTGGACTCGTCGAAGAAGCCGTAGCGCCATTCTTCCAACACGCAGCAGTCCACGCAGACCCGGTCCTCCCAAGAGTACGCGATGTTCGAAGCATAGTGCAAGTGGGCGTAAAACAGGCACCTCCACTGCTGTCGAGGGAATTGAGGAACCGAGACCTTACACTTCAATCGCGCCTCTTATACTCCCGCCCCCCTGCCCAGGTGCGCGCACGAGCCAAACCTCCTCCCTCGCTCACAGACCCAACACATGACAATATCCGTCGCCGGCATCGGCATCGGAAACAGCATCAGCGCATGCTCATCATCCGCCATGAGTCCTGCCATGAGCCCTCGCCACGAGACCTGACCAGCCACGAGCCATCGGAGCCACCTGTAACCAGCAGACCAACAGAGCCAACGGTATAAAAAACCCCCAGCTCTTCCCTCTCCATCGACCCCATCACACCAACGCGCCGCCGGCGGCGACGAGACAAGGGGCCGCGGGACCTCCGTCAATCACTGCGGTTGGTGGCTGGTCTCGCGCGCCTCAATTCACTCTCGTCGACTGTGGCTGGTGGACTGGATGGATGTGCTTACGTTGTCGTCGGTCGTCTGGGTCCAGGATTTCGGCATTGGCTTTGGAGTGTAGATGATCAGCTTTGGTAGATAATGATGACACTCAGGGCGATGGTGGCGATGTTGGGGAAGAGAGGGGGCGCAAGCAACGTGAACGACATGTCAGACACTGCCAGGTCAACACGCAAGCACAGCCTTCGCAATCTGGGGACGAGTTGAACGGGACGAGGGAGGTGTTCGAACAGCAACAAGTCTTTTCGATTCTCATGTCGTCTACTGGCCGATCTTGTACATAGCCGCCAGTCTCGCGGTGTAATTTTCTTTTTCGAGCCAACTCGCGCAACAACAAAAAGAAACCCAATGAGTAGCGGAAAGAGAAAACAGTTGCATGAATCGGAAAAACGACCAAAACCACCGAGACGAGAACAGTGCCAAAAGGAGCGCCGAAAGCTCTGGGAATAAGAAGAGAACGAAGAAGGGGACCGGGCGCGACCGAAACCGCAAATCGGGAGGGTCGAGGGAGGAAAAACCAGTGCAATCGGACGTCTCTACGGCCTCTAGTCAAAGCCGCTCTTGAAGGTCATGCGTGCGTCCTCGCCGCTCGTGAACGGCACGCCCAGCTCAAAAAGCCGCATGACGCAGTTGCTGAAGTCCTTAAACCACAACTCCTGGTCCTTGGCGTACTTCTCGACCCAGGACTTCATCTTCTTGTCCTGGATGAGGGCCATGTCGGTGGGCAGCATCATGAGGCTCTTGGTCTTGACGTCCTCGAACTGCTTGGGCCCGTTCCACTTGCGCCACTGCCACTTCTCGTCGAGCAGCAGCCGGTAGTAGTCGTTGGTCAGGGTCGTCGGCGAAAACGTCCACGGCCCGTCGAAGCCAGAGCGGTCGGCGTGGCAGCGGCCCAGCGCATGGGCGCCGCTCAGCGCCACGATTTCCTGGTCGTTCCAACCCATGCGGCCAAAGATGGCGCGCAAGTGGTTCTGTTCTTTGGCGCCGTCTGGGAGACGTCCGTCGGGGGTGCAGGCTGACACGTCGCGGTCAGAGCGGCCTGGTCGCCACGGGACCTTGGGGCCCTGCATTTCTTGAACTGCTGCTACGCCTGCCAGCGTCCAGAGGTCCGAGTATGTGATCCAGGGAAACTGTTGCTTGATGGGCTCAAGAAAGTCGCGAGCGGCCTTGAGACCAGCGTTTGCGCCGTGATCAGCCTCGGGGGCGAAGCGCATGGTGGCACCATTTGAGCCGCCAGTGCCAGTTTCCTTGTCGTAGCTGCGAATTGTTAGTTAGAATTGTCACTCGTTCAAGGAATGGTTGGGCCACTCACGTTCCGCTGGCGTGCCATGCTAGACGAAGCACGACCGGACCGTAGCTTCCATCGTCGTAATCGTCATGCTCTTCCAATGCCTTGGCGACGGCGTCATACACCTTTTGGTAGTCCTCGTACTTTGGAGTAAAGTTGGCGAACGACGCTGAGTCGGTAGACTTTGCGCCGAATGCGGGGTTTGTGGAGTAAGCATAGTATCCGGCCCCACCAAGCACGGCGAGGAGACCTCCAATGAGGACGTTGTTGTTACTCTTTTTGGGAGAGCCGCCCTCTGATGAGTAGCCCCGTCGAGATTGTTGGCGGAAAGCTTGGCGAGGGACGGCGATGCGTGCAGAGCGCGTGGCGGGTGTCTTGATGGAGGACGAGGCGGAACGCAGCGCGGCGTTGCGAGCAAACAGCGATCTCGCGGCGGAAGCCATGGTGTGATGTGGACGTGAGGGTGCTTGTTCGGGAACCAAGAGTGTTGGGAAGACAGAGAAGGGAGGCAGAATAAGACAATGGGTATTTGAACAGGTCGAGAGGGGTAGCAGTGCGGAGAGGGTTGCAGCTAAGAGGCCAGATTAACTTATAATCCCGGGCGAGAGCGTGGGAGAGGGTTGATATGGACGGGGGGCGACCGGCTGGTACACACAGACGTCTGTCTGGGCACCAATGGCGAGTGAGTGATTCCCAGCATGACGCGGGCTTTGCTTCCAGCCCTGGGCCGCTGACTGAGCTCCATTGCAGACGGCCCCGTTGGCCGTTTTCCACAATGTTCGATTATGCTGCCACGAGCTCAACGGCGCCAGACAAGAGTCGTGCAGCGTCTCAGAAGGCTGAAAGGTACCGTTGCGCGTCGCACATGGCGCGTTCCACAGACTCTCCCTTTGTTTATCCCTGTGGTCCCTGAGGTCGATATTTGCCGGACGTGCCGCCACCTCTCACCACCGCCCGCTTTCCCGAGTTGCGGGCATGGGCAGCGGTCCTCGGCTGAGATATCCGGTCGTCAGGGTGGACTGTGTTGTGTTGCTTTATAAGTTGCGAATCCGACTCGGCTGGACCGGGGCTGCTGACAAGGAAGGGTACATGGGTCAGCGTCGAGTCTTCAGCAATCATCGTCATGTCTGCTTTTCCTTCCAGCCAGTGCAAGCACAGACTCACGACGTGAGGCTCCATCTTCAGCTTCTTCAGGCGTCATCAGCGCCGGCGATCGATCGAGAGAATGCATCAAGGTGGACCAGGTCGGCGTGGTTTCGGCGTGTCCAGGGTATCGTCGTCGGATGATCGACAATACCCGCCAGTCGCTTACGTCACGACATTCCCTCCGCTGCCATTGGTCCTCCCGCGTCTTCCACCACTTTCGATACCACCCCCTCTCCATGTCATCCCGCTCTCATCGAGTCAACTTGGGTTTCAACTCGCGCGTCGCTCGCGCAGCTACGCGTTCAGTGCCGAGCCTCATACACAAACAATTCACCGCGTGGGAACAGAGCTAACTTCCGCTTTCACCATTCTCAGTCTCTACTCAGTTCGTGGTCATCTGCCGGACCAATCCACCACACCACCTACCGCCCTGCAAGCAAACCGAGCACGCAATCCCTTCGTGAAGCCAACGAGGCAGTCAGACAGGTGCGCCACCAGACGAGAGGAGAGGCAGGACCCAGCTCCCAGATCGACCGCCAAATCGAGTCGACGGCCATGACCTTTGCATCTCCCCATGGGCATCCTCTCTTCCCTCCTGCGGCCGCGCACGTAGAGCCGCGCGTCGGTCCTCGCGAGCGTGGGCATTGGGAGCGTTCGACGTGGGCGAAGGGTGAAGCTCAAAGGGAGTCGACGAGCGTCCTGACAACACAGTGAGAAAATACGCCACCAAGCTCCTCTTGTGGGGCTGGCTCACCGTGAGTCTCCACGTGCGGGCGCGAGCGCTGTAGCTTGGCGTCGTTGCTGAGAGAGGAGCTGGCTGGCCATGTAGTCTTGTTCTCTGGAGGTCTTGGAGCTGGCGGAATCGAAGACATTGGAAAACTCGACGACTGGTGCAGGGCAAGCAGAATAGAGCTCCAAGCCCGAGTAACCATGAACGCTTCCTTTCAGCCACCAGTTTGCTGCCAACCATGGTGTCAATCGTTGGAAATCCCTGCGTCCTACAAGGTTGCAGTCGAAAGACGCTGAAAACGAACAGGGGCGCAATCTGCCCCGATTGGTATTTCGCAAGTGCAGACAGGGAGCGTTATATCCCCAATCAGCAGTAACAGAGCTCCAGCATGACGCAAAAGGTTGCAAAATCGCCGCATCCAGAAGCAACATCGAAAAAGTCTCACCATCTGAAGGCGAATTTTGAGTGGGGTGGGTTGGCATGCAAAGGCCGTGGCACAGAAGTCTCTCTTAGCATCCCCATTCGTCAATGACTTGAGAGAGTCCCTCTCTTAGCATCCCCGTTCGTCGACGACTTGAGAGAGTGCCTGGTGTATTTGAACGAGGCCCACACCCGTGGCACAGAAGTCCCCCTTTTAGCTTCTCCATTCGTCGATGATTTGAGAGAGTGCCCAGTTTATTTTGGACGAGGCCCACACCCATGGCACAGAAGTCTCCCTCTTAGCATCTCCATTCGTCGATGATTTGAGAGAGTGCCCATTTTATTTATTTGGATGAAGCCCACACCCGTGGCACAGAAGTGCCCCTCTTAGCACCCCCACCGGCGACGACTTGACAGAGTGCCTGGTTTATTTGGACAAGGCACTGAAGTCCCTCTCTTAGCATTCCCGTTCATCGACGACTTGAGAGAGCACTTGGTTTATTTGGACGAGGCCCACACGCGTTTGTTGACGACTTGAGCGAACGCCTGGTTCATTTCAACGAGGCACAGAAGTCCCTCTATTAGCATTTCCGTTCGTTGACGACCTGAGAGAGTGCCAGGTGTATTTGAACGAGGCCCACACCCATGGCACTGAAGTCCCCCTCTCTCAGAGCATCCCATTCATCAACGACTTAAGAGAGTACCTGGTGTATTTGAACAAGGCCCACACCCATGGCACTAAAGTCCCCCTCTCTCAGAGCATCCCATTCGTCGACGACTTGAGAGAGTGCCGGGTGTATTTAAATGAGGCCCACACCCGTGGTACCAAAGTCCCCCTCTCTCTCAGAGCATCCCTGTTCGTCGACGACTTGAGAGAGTGCCTGGTGTATTTGAACGAGGCCCACACCCATGGCACTGAAGTCCCCCTCTCTCAGAGCATCCCATTCGTCGACGACTTGAGAGAGTGCCTGGTGTATTTGAACAAGGCCCACACCCATGGCACTAAAGTCCCCCTCTCTCAGAGCATCCCATTCGTCGACGACTTGAGAGAGTGCCTGGTATATTTGAATGAGGCCCATACCCATGGCACTAAAGTCCCCCTCTCTCAGAGTATCCCATTCGTCGACGACTTGAGAGAGTGCCTGGTTTATTCGGTGAGGCCACAACCCGTGGCACATAAGTCCTTCTCTTGGCATTCCCGTTCGTTGACGACTTGAGAGTGCCTGGTTTATTTGGAGGAAGCCCACGCCCGTGGCACAGACTTGGAGATGCCTTGCTGATTCAGAAAGAGTGTGTGATCGGGAGGGTTCCGGAGGATTCCCGCAATGTGTTCTGGACGTAGCAGGAACCAACCTCAGACGAGACAGCCAAGCAGCATTCGATGCGTCGGGTACAGACGAGGCACAAGGGGAGCGGAGCATTCGTCAGCCCGATGGCAGAACTAAAAACAAGCCATTCATAATCCAATTCCCATCGTCCAAAACGTGTGGATCACTCTCTTTTTGACATCGCATTCGTACAGGGGAGAAGAAAAGCAGAACCCCTCCCTCCCTCCATGTGGTTTTTCGCCCATCGCCCAGCGCCAATGTACACACACACACACACACACACACACACATCAAGAGAAGCCTAATACGTCGGTAAGTCAATCTCGCGATGATGTCTCTTTTGTCGTCAATCCATCTTCTACTCCAAGATCCCACCGTCTCATGCCTCCGGCTGCTTGTTCGCATTGGCAGCCAACAGGTTCAGCGCGGAGCCCGCCAGGATGAAGCCGCACTGGTCGCGACTCAGCGTGTGCTTCGTCTTGACCTCGAAGCTCTCGCCGCTCCTCTTCTTGACGAGCAGCGCAATCTCGCCCTGTCCGCCCTTCTTCAGCGTGTCGTGCAGACCCTTGGTGGCAACCTCGTCGCACGCCTCGATGCGGTCGTAGTCGGCCTCGTTGACAAAGGTGAGGGGAACGACGCCCTGCTTCTTGAGGTTGGTCTCGTGGATGCGAGCAAAGGACTTGGCCAGGATGACACGGCCGCCGAGGTAGCGCGGCTGCAGGGCAGCGTGCTCGCGGGCCGAGCCCTCGCCGTAGTTGTGCTCGGCGACGACGAGCCACTCGGCGCCCTGCTGCTTCCAGCGCTTGGCCAGCTCGGGGATGCCGCACGACGAGCCGTCAAAGTCGTAGGCCGTGTTGGTCTCGCCCGTTGCCGCATTGACGGCGCCAATGAGCGTGTTCTCGGCGATATTGGGCAGGTGGCCCTTGTACTTGAGCCACGGGCCAGCTGCTGAGATCGTGTCGGTCGTGCACTGTCCCTTGACTTTGTAGAGCACGCGCAGGCCAGACAGGTCGCCGGCTGGGAAGGGCGCGAATGGCTCGAGTACGGCAAGACGCGACGACTTGGGGTCAATCTGGACCTCAACAGAAGGATCAGGCTTGCCAGGGGTGGGGAGGAAGTCGGGGTTGCCAATCTCGAAGCCAGACTTGGGCAGGTCAACACCAGTTGGTGGTGCAAACCTGAAGGGCTCGCCCGAGGTGGTAGGGATGGAGTCGGTCATGGGGTTGAAGGTGGTCTCGCCGGCGTAGGAGAGGGCCGTGACGAGCTCAGGAGAGGCGAGGAAGTTCATCGTAGCGCGGTTACCGTCGTTGCGGGCAGGAAAGTTGCGGTTATACGAGGTGAAAATGGCATTGGCCTCGCCCTTCTTGACCTCGTCGGTGCGCTTCCACTGGCCAATGCAGGGGCCGCAGGCATTGGCGAGGACGATGCCACCGGCGGACGAAAAGGTGTCGAGCGTCTCATCGCGCTCGAGAGTTGCCCGAATCTGCTCGCTACCAGGGGTGATGAAGAAGTCGGCCTTTGGCTTCAAGCCAGCCGCCTGGGCCTGCTTGACCAAATGCTCCGCACGGGTCATGTCTGCGTAGCTCGAGTTTGTGCAGCTGCCAATCAAGCCAGCGCCAAACGTCTTGGGCCATCCCTTTTCCTCGACAGTGTCCTTGAACTTGCTCAGAGGCGTCGAAAGATCGGGGGTAAAGGGACCGTTGATATGAGGCTCCAGCTCAGACAAGTTGATGGTGATGAGTTGGTCGTACTCGGCATTTTGGTCGGGACGGAGGAGGTTGTGGGGACCCGGAGAGGAGGCGATTG
This sequence comes from Phyllosticta citribraziliensis, assembly GCF_038025025.1. NCBI lineage: Eukaryota > Fungi > Ascomycota > Dothideomycetes > Botryosphaeriales > Phyllostictaceae > Phyllosticta > Phyllosticta citribraziliensis. The sequence goes on from NW_027117348.1 coordinate 477,913, forward strand.
TGCTGGCAGCGGTGGCAATCGATTCGCGGTAGGTAGCGGCCAGGTAGGGAACGTGTCCAGAGGAGAAGGGGAATAATGAAGTCGTTGCGCCGACCTCTGCGCCCATGTTGCACACGGTGGCCATGCCGGTGCAGTTGAGGGACTCGACGCCAGGGCCGTGGTACTCGATGATGAATCCGGTACCGCCACGGACGGTGAGCTTGCCGGCGAGGGTCAAGATGATGTCCTTGGGGCTTGCCCAGCCGCTCAGCTCGCCCTCCAGCCTGACACCGAGAATCTTTGGTGCCTTGAGCTCCCACGGAGCATCAACGAGCGCGTCGACAGCGTCGGCACCACCGACACCAATGGCAATCGCACCGAGACCTCCGGCATTCGGCGTGTGGCTGTCCGTACCCAGCATCATCAAACCCGGTGCACTGTAGTTTTCCAGGACGTTTTGGTGGATGATGCCCGCGCCGGGAGGCCAGAACTCGATGCCGTACTTCTTGGCCGCGCTCTCCAAAAAGTCAAAGACCTCCTTGTTGCCCTGGATCGAGCGTGGCAAATCCGTGTCTGCGCCGCGCTCTCCGACAATCATGTGGTCGCAGTGGATCGAAGCCGGGACGGCCGTCGATGGCAGACCGCACGACATGAATTGCAGCAGAGCCATTTGCGCCGACGCGTCCTGCATGGCCACGCGGTCGGGCTTGAGCTTGAGGTTTGCAATTCCGCGAATATCCTTGCCATTGTTGGTGCCGGTCAAGAGCGATTCCTCGGGGTTGTCGAGATGCGAATAAAGAATCTTTTCGGCGAGAGTGAGCTGCCTCTCGGGTCCGAGGACGCGGCGGACTTCGTGTAGTCTCTTGAGAAGCTTGGGGTAGGGAGGAGTGCGCGAGGCAACGTCGAATCCCGGGGGAGGTTTGGGTGCGGTGGCGGTTGCGAGATGTCTTCTGCTTGGGAGTACGCGGGGTGAGGTCTGGGACGCGTTAGTGGTGATTGAGTGGTGCGACAGGTCTCTTACCTTTGCGTTTGCGAGCCTGGCCGCCCTCAAGGCCTGCGCCCGCATGGTAATTAGCTGGGCAGCCATTGGAGACGTGGAGGCGAGCGTGATGCTGGGGCGGTGACAGTCCAAAAATTCGATGGGGGAGCGATAGCGGAGAAGAGCTCCAGAGTAATTGGGCCGCTGTCATTGGCAGATCTCATCTTGGCGCGACGCAACCATACAAGGGTATCTATTTCTATGTTGAATGCGACAACATCATCATCGTTCGCTCGCGTTGAATTCCTTTTCTACCAGGCCTAACTCCGCTTCCTTGCATCAACGTTCAATTCATCTCTCGTACAACTCCTCAAATGCTCCTCTACGACGTGTGCACATCCGCCTTGGACATGGCCTCCGTCACCTTTTCAATCGCGGGATCAGCCTCCTGCTTCTTCTCCGCTCCCTCGACGCCAGCAGCGGCCTTGGCTGCAGCCTTTTTGGCGGCCTTCTTTGCCTTGTCCTTCTCCTTGGCGGCCTTCTTTGCTGCCTTCTTCTCGGCCTCAATCTGCTTTTGCCTCTTGACCTCCTCGCCACCAAACTGCTCCCTCCACTCTTGCTCCTTCTCCGGCTTGATCTGGCTAAACAGGTATGATGCCTTGCCAATCTTGTGACCGGGCTTGATGATGCCAGCCTTCCACTCATCGGGAATGTGGGGGACCGGGTCGACACCGAGCTGCTGGAAGATGCCGAGAATAGGCTCTCCCTTGTCGTTGATGCCACCCCGCGCAGTTGCGGGCATGTAGGGCTCGATGACGCTTCCGAGAAGATAAATGTGGTTGAGGGCCAGACCGACCACCGCTGCGCAGCGCTCCGGCTCCTCGGTGAATAGTCTGTTGTCAAGTTTGTTGTCCTGCAAGAGCTTGTTGCCAAGGGCGGAAATGTGCAACGCGCTCACGAGACCGGCTCTCAGCTTGACATTCTCCAGCCAGTTGTTGTACGTCTGGAGAAGCGTGTTGAGTTCCTTGTTGTAGTTTTCGAGATACTCGTCCGAGTACTTGGTCCAGTCGGGGACAACTAAACAATGTTAGTCATGAAAGACAAACTTTAATTTGAACTTACCAGAGTCGTATTTGGCCGCAACAAACTTGACGACACGGTTGACAAAGTTGCCCAGGTTCTTCAACAGGTCATTGTTGTTGGCGTCGATGAATTCGTTCCACTTGAACTCCGCGTCGCCGCTCTCTGGTCGCCTGGACAAGAGGTAGTATCTCCAGACATCAGAAGGAATGCCAGTGTCCTTGGCGTTGTTTCCAAATACGCCGATGCCCTTGGACTTGGAAAATTTGGTGTCCTCGTAATTCAGGTACTCAGTCGTGGAAAGATGGTGCACCTTGGTCCAGTTGTCTCCGGTACCGAGCTGCGAGCCGGGGAAGATGATGGTGTGGAATTGGACATTGTCCTTGCCCATGAACTGGTACAGCTTGACGTTGTCGGGGTTCTTCCACCACTTCTCCCACTGATCCGTGTATGTTGCCGTGATGGAGACGTAGCCAATGCACGCGTCAAACCACACGTACATGACCTTTTCCTCGAATCCGGGCAGAGGGACTGCCGTTCCCCACTTGAGATCACGCGTGATGCCTCGAGGCTTCAAACCCTTGTCGATCCATGACTGCGTGATGTGGATGCAATTGGCTGACCATTTGCCTTCGGTGCTGGCCTCGTTGAACCACTCGATGATCTTGTCCTTCAATTCGTCCAGGCGAATGTAAATGTGCTTCGTCTCGCGCTTCACTGGCGCCGCGCCATCCAGCTTGCAGCGGGGGTTGATAAGGAAGCCGGTAGCCTTGACCTCACCGGGAGGCTCAGGCTCATCCGCATTGGTAGGCGCCTTTGCTTCCGGCTCGGGCTCCAGCGGATCCAAGAGGTTGCCGCACTTGTCGCATTGGTCTCCGCGCGCGCCAGGGTCGTGGCAGATGCTGCACTCGCCCTCGACGTAGCGGTCCGCAAGGAACGAGCCGTGCTTCTCGCAGAATGGCTGCACCGTAGTCTTCTCCTCCAAGTAGCCATTCTTGTAGAGCTTGAGGAAAATGTCTTGCGCGATATCGGTCTGTTCTTTTGTCGGCGTGCGGCCAAATTTGTCAAAGCCAATGTTGAACCACTCGTACACCTCGGCGTGGATCTTGTGGTACTTGTCGCACAGCTCTTGGGGAGTGAGGCCCTCGTCAATCGCCTTGGTTTCGGTCGCCGTGCCGTACTCGTCGGAGCCGCACACGTAAAGAGTCGGGTGGCCGCGAGCTTTGCAGAAGCGCGCAAAGACGTCGGCGGACAGCACAGAGCCGATGATGTTGCCCAAATGAGGGATGTTGTTGACGTAAGGAAGCGCGCTTGTAATGAGGATATTTCGCTTGCCCTCTTGGGGCAGAATCGGTTCGGTCGTCGCCATCGTGTGTGGTGGTGGGGTGGAGGATGCTGTGGAAGTGACTCAAATGCCCCGCTAACAAGCTTCCATGATCTGATCTGATCTAATCTAATCTACCGCCTTTGTCCCCAAGCTTGCATCATAAATTTTGATATTCATAAGCACAATTTTTCACACTCTCTTTCACGTACGACCATAGCAGGTAGAAAACTCGGAACCCCGTCCGCTCTTCCATAGATAAGCTACCTTGCGGCCGATTAGTAGTTGCGTGGGTGACCAGCAGCGAATCCCGGCTGTTGTACGTTTTGCATTTTTTTGCTTGGTCACAGCGTGGGTGATGGCTCGTGTCAATGCTTCGATACGGGCCGGAGCGGATCTTTGGCTCAAGGATGGACTCAGGAATTAATTTCAAACTTTTGCCTCTACCAGACATCACTACGTCTGTGGTGAGCACGAATTCAGAATCTCCCTCACCATCTCCTTCGACTTCAATGGCACCGCATTAGTGACGCACCACCTGTCCTTCAACGAGCTCTCCGCCAACTTGTCGAGCTGTTCATCTCCTCCAATGCCAAAATCCGCCAATCGTCGGGGCATGCCCAACTCCCTAAAGATTACGTCGAGGCAGTCTGCCAAAGGCGCCTCGCCCCGACGAAAACCATGCTGATTGAAGAGTTTGGCAGTGACATCGACGCTGAACAGCACATCGAGAACAATGTGCTGCTTGGCGGGAATGTCGACAAGCGGCTCAACACTCTGTTGATCGAGCCCTGTGCCGGGGACGCCCTCGGCCGCATGCTTTAGATTGAAGGCACACACGGCAGGCAGGAGAATGCAGCTTGTCTCGCCGTGGCCGACCCCCAAGGGACCGAGCTGGTGACCGATGCCGTGGCTGGCACCGAGAGGAGCGCCCGCTTTGCAGCCGGCCATTGCATCCACGACGCCGAGCTGACATTGCAAGCGCGCTTGCGTTTCGTTCAGGTCAGCTTTGGAGCGCAAAAGACCGGAGACGAGCTGACGCAGACCCGAGGATGCGGCGCGAGCTGCGGCTGAGGTGCAAAAGGGCGAGCAAATGGTTTCAACGCAATGGTCAATGGCGCGAACACCGGAGGACAGCCAGAACCGTAGGGGTGTCGTCGTGACTAGCGCGGGGTCGAGGATAACGAGGCGAGGACCAAGGGGAGCGCCAGCGTGGCCGAAGCCGTGCTTGTGGTGAGTTTCGTCATTGGTACCACCAGCATGATCAGAAAATTCGCCGCCAGAGAGAGACGTTGGAATGGAAATGATGGGGATAGTTGGGCTGGCGAGATCGGGCCTCGGGATTGAGGGGTCTCGGTTGTTGGTTAGTTTGAGGATGGATGGAAACTCGGTCGCGTTGTTGGCGAGAGCCTGGAGAAGATGGGTGAGCTTCGCCAGAGATGCGGGATGACCCAACGTACCAGTGTGACAATTTTGGCAGCGTCAATCAGACTTCCTCCGCCAAGGGTCACGAGCAAATCGGCATCGACCTGCGTCGTCTCCTTGGTGACCTCAATACACTCAGACCATAACGTATGTGGCGTCATTCCGTTCCGAACGCCGACGACTTTATCGCCTAGCGCGTCTTGAAGTTTTCGAACGACGTTTGTTGTCCGTGCAAGGGTTCCCGAAGCTAGTATGTAGACCCTTGACGCCTTGAAGTCTTGCTCGACATGCTGGGCGCAGGCTTGCTCGAATGGGAGGCCGTGGCTGACAAAGGGATGGCTCTGCCCTTCGAAGGGTAACGTAACGGTTTCCTGGGCCATGGCAAGGTATCTCTGAACAGTTGCGTCTTGGTGCAAGTTCGTATGAACCCCATGGGGTTTAAGAACCCCACACTCGGCAAAGTTCGTCCGCCCAAGCCGACCGGCTAGATCCGAATCCCGGGCTCTACCATACCATTGATGCCAGCTTCTTCGCCGACCAGTATAAGCCCCAAAAAGCCACTGACCACGTCAAGAGGATCGCAATAATTGTTTTGCCCTGCAAATCGAAGGCATCGGTAAAGTGGAGTTTTGCCATTTTGCGGTGCTTCTTCCTCGTGAACCATTTGGCCTTGGTGCGGCGAGTCATTTCAATCTGGCCATGTACGCCAGGGATGCTTCCGTCAGCTCCGCCCGCCGTGCCGGCACATTCCTTTTGCCATGTCGAATCGCTTGGGTCCTGATAAGGTTCAGGATCCAACCACTGCCAAGGCGAGACTGTTGACCACCAAGAAGACGCAGGAGGCGGATGTTCGGCTACACGGTAAGCGCGGTCGCGGCGCTGGACGAAGAAGAGAGAGAGGATGAATGAGGTAAAGAGGACTGGGGTCAGGATGACCTGGACTGGGTTAGCAGTGTAGGAGCAAAAGTACCAGAGTACCAGAGGCAGACTTTTGTCAGGGTCGACACGGGATGATCCGACTCTTTTTGATTGTCGTCGGGCGAGGGTAGAGGTGAAGGCAACGGTGCGCTGGCAAGGTCCTCGAAGGGATCGGGCTTCTTCTTGCGCTTCGACGGAGTGGTGGGCCGGGAGCTGGTGGTTTGGGTTGAGAGTGACATGATGGCTGGCAAAGCGCCCGAAATTGAAGCGGTGCAACACGGTCAAGTCAAGACGAATGTTGCATCATGTGCGTACGGCGGGCGCGCGGAGGAGTCGATATTTGTTTGGTGGTGAGCTGGCGCATGTTTGCAGCGGAGACGGAGGTCAGCGGCCTGACGTCAGGCTAGGCAGCGGCTCGGGCTCGATAGCGACCCGAATCCGAGCTGGAGGCTGGCAGGCAGACGAGATGCTGCGCTGGTGTTGAGACAAAAGTCTTGCGTCGGCGTTTAGTTTGAAGCCCGTTGCAGCCAGTTCCTGCGGCCGGCTCTTTGTGTCAGGTCTCCCTTGCATTCGTCATTGTCGACCTCAGTTGTCTGACCACCGAGTCATGGATTAGTCGACTGCCTCGCCCGGTCGCCCAACCAGTGGATGATGAGCTTGATCTTTTCGTGAATGAATCCGTAATCAGTCTGGTCTCTGCCTCGCTGCTGTGGTTCGGGCTGTGTTGGTGGCTGGATCGTCGAGGCGTCCCATCAAAGACCAGACAAGGGACCGAACCGGTGGAGTCGTCGAAAATTCAAGCAATCATGACAGGGAACGCCCATCCTTCGACCAGCAGTCAATTCTGGGACAGGCATTGCATTGCGTCTTAAACAACAAAGACGCGGCGGGCTCAGCTCGTCACTTAAGGGCGACGCCGCCCCCGGAATTAGTAAACCAACGCCACGGACGAAATCCGTCGGACCCTGCCGTCTCACTGTGCTACCACCTGAGCCCCTCGCCCACACCACGTCTTACCTGTTCGCTCTTCGTCCGCCTTTTTCGAGCAACCGTCCTTCTCCACTTGTACTCTTGATATCTGTGTCCTGAATTCTGTGGCGGGTCCAGTCGTTCGAAATGGCTCGCTCTGCAACGCCCGACAGTGGCCGTATTCGGGATGGTGGCATCCGAAAGAGGATGCGCAAGGGAACCCACAGCTGTTTTGAATGTAGGTCGCCGTGCCCTTTTCTCCCCTTTTCTTCCATGCTCCGGGCGAATATGGACGAAATCGTCGTCTTTTCGCCTGCTGTTTACTCATTTGGGCCTGCACTAACCGTGACTAGGTCGTCGACGAAAGATTCGTTGCATCTACTCCGACGACCATCCAGGTCAGTGCACCGAATGCTTTGCCCGTGGCTCTAGGTGTGTAGACCAAGAGCACGCGGAGAGCGAAGCCGTTGTCGACAACCGCAAAAACCTTCGTGAGAGGGTTGCCAAACTCGAAGCTCTGGTCGAGGCGTTGCTTGACGACAAGACCTCCAAACACGCCGCCGATGCATTGCGGGCTCTGGGGCAAGACATTGCCGTCACTCCCCCATCCTCCGATGGCCCATCTCATGTCCAAGGATCTCAGAAAGATCCAGCCCCATTCCTGTCCATGTTCAACAATGACGTGGTATGCCCTTTCTGCCCGTATCTTCGACACGTGCTGACTTTGACTAGTTGCGTCGAGCTGAGGGCAGAGGCACCGTGACATGCCCGATGGAGACACAGGACTGTGATGCCTCTCAGCCCACCGAGACGCATACCACCCAGGTGTGTGACGTCGAGTTTACCGGCATAGGTGCGCCGCCTACCAATGGCGACACGATGAGTGAAGGCCGCAAGTCCAAAGCGAAAAAGACTCGTGAGACGTTACTTTCAGGTCTTCCGTCCGGGGAAAAACTCGAGTCCGCCCTCACTACGAACGACGACTGGTGGCGTCTATGGCGCTACAAAATCCCAAGCATTGCCCGCGGCGACGACCTGCAGGCCTTTGCTCGTCGTGTAGTTGCAGACGGGTCCCCGCCTGAAGCTGCCGTCCTGCTGCTGAGCGTCGGCATCGCTTTGGATTCTGATGATCTCAACACGTCTCTTGCTCTCATCGACGCTCTGATTGTTTCTGACGACGAATATGGTGCCACGCTTCAAGGTCTGGAATGCACGATCCTCATGTCCAAGTGCTACTCTGAAATTGGACAACCACGTCGAGGTTGGATTGCGGTGCGAAAGGGTCTCGCGTATGCGCAAATACTGGTATGTGCTACGCCGCCTGCAGAAACTCAGCTGACAATCCGCAGGGCTTGCATCGCAGCCACAGCGCGTCGCCAGAATGGAACACCATTTGGTGGTCATTGTACACAACGGACCGCTTCTTGAGCCTGCTGCTCGGCCTTCCGTACGGCATTACAGACACTCATTGCGACATGTCCGTTTTGCCTTCGGAAACCGAGGGAGAAGACCTGAAAGAATCCACTGCCAAGCTTGCCGTCCTCTCCGGCAAGGTAATTGATCGAACTCAGGGCGTGGGAGACCTCTCCTTTGCGTCGGCTCTTGAGCTAGATGATGAACTCGACACCATCACGTCCAATCTGTCTGAGAACTGGAACGAGGAGATGCCGCTTTCTGGAAGCAGTCCAGACTGCAAGAGGATGATCACTCTGCGCGAACGCTTGCTGGTACACATCTGCTCACAACAACTCCGCATGTACCTCCATCTTCCCTTCATGCTCAAGCTTGCCTCGCTGAGCTCGAGTCCTACTGGCTGTTCCAAATTCGAATACAGCAGAACGGCGTGTTTTGGCGCTTCCCGCAAGCTGTTGGAGCTGTACAGAGTCCTCCGCACGAGCAATGGCCAGCCCCTTTACGAGTGCAAGGTCATTGATTTTGTTGGCTTCACCGCCGCCGTGTTGCTCTTCCTCGGCCTCTTGGGCTACCGCCGGCTGGAGTCCAAGACAGGCGACGCGCACACGCAAGCCGTTCAAGACGAAAACGACTGGCGCATCATCGAAATCACCATGGACATTTTCCAACGTGCCTCGACCGAGAGGGGCGGCAAGGTCGCCGCGCAATCGCTCCGCGTCCTGCAGCAGCTCAGCAAGGTGCGCGACTTGACCATGAGCGGCGAAGACATCACCTACTACGAACGCGTCGCCATTCCGTACTTTGGTACCATTTCGGTGCAGCGAGGCAAGCGGTTTCACCACGTCGCCAAGAACAAGAATGAGCCAGTCGTCACGACCAGCGACGAATCGACTAGCACCTTCAGTCAACAATCAAACGGCATGCCTCCGCCGGCCGCCGCGACAGGTGGCCCTGATGCCTTCGACATGACTCCCGCCTATCCCGGTGCGCCTGCTGCCTTTCCAAACAACGCCGCCGCTCGTACGCCCAGCAACTCAACCATCAGCACGCCCCCGAACCCCATGGTCGCGTACGACCCGTTTGTCCCAAGCACAGGCCAGTGGTTTTTCCCCGGCGTGGCGACGATGGGCATGCAACACGGCGCCAGCGACAACACGGCCACCGCCAACGCCAGCATTCCAGCTGGCATGGGGCCAGGGTTTGGCGGGCACGCAACCGGAGCAGCAGCCAACTGGACCACGAGCGAGGACGGGCTGGACAATTTGATTGGTGGCTCGCATGTGCAAGGCGGGCCATGGATGAGCTCTAACCTCAACATGGGCATGGGCGGCGGTGCCATGGACTTGGATCAAGATTGGGCGTGGTTCTGGGGCGGCAACACGACGAGCGAGGTCTCCCCTCGGTAATGACGCCGTCCAGCGGTGCGCGCTGATGTTGGTGAGACTGACTGATCTTTTGCGGTTATGGCGTTCTGGGATTTTGGTAATTGGGAATGGGGGTTCGCGGCGTTGATGGACGGTATGGCTTGGAAGACTTGATACCAAACTCACGACTCAGATACTATCGCTTCTCTCCAGAGGTTAATGCAGCACCACGCGTCAACGGCCGTGGCAGTACACGCAAAGCACTCGAATGCTCCCTAGTGCCATGTTCACCGGACGTATGGAGCCTCCGCATGGCTACTCCTGTCAAGGGGAGGGAGCATTCCCAAGTCAGCTTACGCTGAGAGCACGAAGCCTCCCTGGCCCATCATGAGCGTCTTCATAGGCCTGGTTTGAGTAAGATATCACAGTGGTTGTCGAAAGAAATACGGCTTCCTGGCAATATGAATGCGCTTAGGGAGCATCCATTCACTGCTACAGTGGCGCTTAGGGAGCACTCATGCGCTGGTGCAGCCAGATCCAGGGTGTCTCATTTGCGGGAGGTGGGGTGGGCAGGCGCGGAAGGTGCGCCTGCGCGAGGTCTTTGGCACGTCTCCGCCCCAGAGCCCTCCAACTCCAAACATCATCCATCGCGTTTTTCAAGGTATTGGAAGCACAACGCCACGCAGCTGAATGGGGCTTCTTTGCTGACGTTTTCATGTGCAGATGGACCCCTCAAGACCTCCCGATCGCCCTGGCGATCCCAACTCCTCTGCCTCACGGCGTGCGCACCTCACCCATCCCCAAATCGATGAAAAGATGCTAATTTGAGCGACAGAAAACACACCACAACAACCACCACGCCAAGCAGTTGGTGGGGCCCCCGTGGCCAGACTCGGCTTCCGCGCCCAGGCAGATCTTGCGGCCGCTCGTGCAGCTCGAGGTAAGAAACCCATTTAATCACACGGCCCAAATGGACACCTGCTGACCACATGATTATAGAGGCAGTGATTGAAGCGGCCCACCAATGGGCAGAAGCTCGGGGTATCCCGACCCAGCGCGTGCCTGCGTACGCCTTTATCGACCCGCAGGCAGAAGCCCAAAGGCAGGCCGCCATTCGGGAAAACGACCGTCAGGTCAAGCTTTACGCTGCGAGGAATAGGCAGTCCGCCGAGGCTGATCGTGCTGCCCGTTTGGCGGCCGCTACTGCAGCTCGAGGTAAGAAATTTACTTAATCACACGGCCCAATTGAATAAATACTGACCAGATCATCACAGAGGCCCAGGCCAACGCGCTCTATCAAGACGCGGCGGCTCGTGGGATCGAGCTCCACCGCGTGTCTGCGGTCCCCCTTGCCGACCCGCAGGCAGAAGCCGAAAGACTGGCCTTGCTCGAGGAAAACATGCGTCGAGTCCGCGAAGGACTCGGAGTGAACAGGACCCAGTCCAGTTCGAGTAATCACGGGAGGGCCTCGTTCATCCCCCCACCGTTCGAGCCTCTTCGCCCCGCGACGGTGACGCCGCCCCAAGCCGCTCCCGAACCTCGACCATCAGCGGCGGTCACCCGGGGCAGACAAACCCCTTCGGCGGTGAGAGGCCCCTCTCGTGATGAGGCTCACGCTGAGCACAATGGTCTTCCCGCTCGCCCTCAATCGTCCTCGAAAGACGTGAAGACTGTGCCAGCAACGAGCAGTTCTGGTGGTGCGGAGAGCCTCACAAGCCCGCATGCACCCCGAGAGAGCGAGTCCGACATGATCGGCCGCGAGTTTCCCATTGCCGACACTGGGCTTCTGAAGAGCAAGTGGTCACGATGAGACCGAGAAGACATTCACGATGAGACCGAGAAGACAAAGGACTACACCGACCTCCAACGTCTTCAGTGCTGCTGCTGCCACCACCACGAGCAACCTCTCCAGCGCAGCGAGTGGCCATCAAACGGCCGAGTCGTAAGTACCGTAGTCCTACAGAGGTTGACTTACCAGAGTTTCGCGCCACAGAACAGGCACGGACGAGTAGAGCTAGATACTTGTGAAGACTAGTCTTTGGGACGTGACATGGAAGATACATGTAGCTTAGCTTGAGAGTAGATTCAATGGGACCATTTGAATGCTGTGCTTGCGGACGATGTTTGAGCTCTTCGATTCGTGATGAATCAGATTTCGGTGCGTGAGCGGGAGAGAGGAAGCCGAGCCAGTCCTCCGTGTCCTCGGCCAACCACTGAGCCATCACACGACTGCTCCTTCTGCTGCTGCTGCTGGTCAACGCTTGCTGTCTTGCCCGCCATCGAACCTCTCCCCTCCTCCTCCTCTCTTCCTCTCCTCTTCTCCCTCACACCCTCACCACCCCCCTCCCTCCGCGCCCTCTCCTCGCGCAATTCTCTTTCGCCATAAATGGAAACACGACACGCTCCTCGCCCGGCTCCGGCCAAATCTTCAAGTGGTGCCGGCGGCCGCCCACCACGAAAGCCAGACAACAACGGCCGCAAAGGCCAAGGTCACTACACCGAAGATGGCCGAATTGGCAAACCTGTACGCCCGTACATGTAAGTCACCTCACAAAAGCTCGCCGAATTTCAATTCAATCGGTCTGACGTTGTCCCATTAGACCAAACGCGGGCAAATGCTTCCACTGCGGAGCGAAGAGGGACAAGGACCACAACTGCAACTGGCGCAACTGTCACGAAGCATGCCAGTTCTGTCACGCTCGGGACCACCAGGGGGTCGAGTGTGAGCGCTGCCCCAATCCTGGCGAGCACTACGGCACAATTCAGAGACTCGTTGAGGCTCAGAAGGAAGCCGGTGTGCTCAAGCAGAGCGCAAGCGCGCCACACCGTCCCACCAGCGGACAAGATCTCGGCAACGATAGCCAGATGACGCCCAGCGGGCAAGATGAGATCGCCGACCTGCGTCGGGTGGTCCAAGACCTTCAGCGGCGTTCCGATGCCCAGCAGGAGCGTTCCGACGCCCAGCAGGTCGAGATCCAGGCCCTCCGCGATCGGGTCCAGGAGCTCGAAGCAAGACCCAGGGCCGGCCCCGAGGACATCGAGTGGGACAGTGACGAGGTCGACGAGAACCTCAAGCGCTTGGGCAGTGAAAACCGCGCTGAGAAGATCGGTCTCCGGACCGAAGTGCTCAGTCTCCAATCTTGAAACTGGCAAGTAAACTCTTTTTCGATTGAGACGATGGTTCAGCTATTCGCTACCTACCAAGTGGCTTGTATGCCAAGATGGATCCTTTCTTTTGAAAGGCCCACGAATCGTTCATGGATGGACGAAAGATCTCTTTCCGACCCTTCGGACCCGAGAAGCGTACCACCAGATAGAATGCCAATGCGATCGTTGATGTCGAAGCTATTGTACCTGCCAGTGATACGCGTATGCGCTGAACAAGTGACCATGTCCCGTTCGTTGCAATCACTCACCTCCGTGACTGTGATGTATCCAGACCCTTCTGCCTCCACCGACAGTACCTCCCAATCTGAAGACCTGCTCCTCTTTCTTTGCGTTTCTGTGCTCACAACCCTCATTCCCAACCAGAACCCTCTCGTTGTCTTGTCCTCGCGTGGGAAATGAATCCTTTCGATGCCCGAAACCCCCACTTTCTCCGCGCGTAGTCAAACTGAAGCGCTCATGAACGGTCAGAGAGTGTGATTGCAGCAAGCCTTGAGATGGCACAGTCGCGGGCCTGCAAAACAATCGCACAAGTCTGACTGTGTAGCTAGAGGGCCACAACTCCACGCACAGCATCGACGAGCGAGAAAAAAAAAAAAAAAAAAAGGGACACAATCTCAATCCACACTCCCACCCTCCCCATTATTGCTCAGAATCCACCCTCCCATGAATTACATAAGCAAGGGGGCCCGTGAGTAACAAAATTTTTACTGTTCTCTCGCATTATAATCTGCCTCCTTATATTTTACAAAATCTTACACTAAGCCTAGGGAGGTTGAAAAATGGCGAGCGCGCGCTCAGGAGCCTAAATAACCAGGGGGTAAAGATATACTCTCTAAGGCACGGGGGTCATAAAGGGGTATTTCGGTGCCGGCGTAGTCCATTTCCAGAGCGCGGTGATAGAATCTTAGATAACCAGGGGGTAAATATGGCCGAAGACGTGCGCGCGTGAGTGAAAGTATATTGGTAGTGGTGGTGGTGTGGTTTTGGTAGTGATTACGAGAGAACTTAAAAATAATAAACGACTTGCCTAATCGAGACTAGATATAGGGAGGGTGTATTTAGTTTAAGAGGGTGGATGGTGAGCGGGGTGGTACAATGTTGTGTGGATTGAGAATATAACCCAAAAAAAAACGCATGATAAGCCCGACAGAGTGAGGACTGCGACGAAATGAGCTTTTCGGCATGAGTAGAGCCCTGTTGAAGAGCATCAGCCGCAGTGATGGCCCCAAAACGACGATACCACGCCGCCGATGACTTCCAAACCGCCCCACAAGCAAGCCCGCCAAAGTTTTGCTACATAGCCCAAAAAACGCGGTTCGTTCCTCCATAACCGCCAGTGAGTTGGGGCGCCGCGGCGCAGTATGACGCTGCTTCGGCTGCGAATGATTCTGCCAGGCGCCACCCGGTAAGCTGGCGGTTACTGTATGATGAGTTCGACCGACCCTCGGGTCGGACGGTAGACGTAGGGCGCGGGCTCCGGACCGTGGCTGAACTGTTTTGCCATTCTTTTTTGCTGTTTTTGCTGTTTTGGCGACAACCAAGAAGCGAGAAAGACTGGGGGAAGCAAGCACCGCCGTTTGTTTTGCCGATTCAGCCTTCCCTTGCTATCATAGAATGTAGCGGAAGGGTGCGCTCGTTTTCAAGTTCGGTTGGCCCTCGCCGGCGGTTTTGCTCGTGTTCCTGGCTGGGGCTTGGAAGCATTTATGTTTCGAACGAAGGATTCTTCAACGGCAGCGGGCTGGGTCTCTTTTCGTAGTAGAAGGCACTGGAAATCAAGAAGTGGTCGTCAGGTTTGGGAGACTTGGAGTGGCAGGTCACTGGTCTTGGTGCAAATTGCCGCAACGAAGTCATCACTGCAGGCATCAACTCCATGCGCATCATTGCTGCGGAATACCATCGATTTGACTTTCATGACTATGGACTCCAGCATTAAATGCACATCGGGGGTATGACCTTCGAAACAAGTACATACCAGGTTGATTCAACCTAAACTCGTGGATTATCCACACTCGGCGCACAGCCTGTCCAAGAATTAGCATCATGACATCTCAATCCCTGGCATGTTTTTGCTTCTCACCTACTCACTGAACATGGTGCGAATACCAATCATGTGGTAACAGAAACTCGAGCACGTGTCGCAATGGCTCTTTCTCGTGGCAGTCCGTGAGGGACTGCTCACACTCGGTCTGCGTCGTTCGGATCGTCGCCCTCGAACATTCGTCCTTCGACCACGTATCTGCAAAGCAGCAAGTATTCCGCAAATTCCTGCGCGAAGGCGTCCATGGTCCTTCGGTGGACATTTTCGTCGTGAAACTGGGGAATCTGTCGCAGATCCGCGACCAGGGCATCCATATCTACGGCGAGGTCCTCGAACTGCCCTTGGATATACCTCTGTTGTCTCTGTTGACGATTGCTGATCGCCTGGGCTTCATCGACTACCGCGACCAGATCATTGAAGACCTGATCCATTTGCGCCCAGGCATTTCGTTCGTGGAGTGCGTCCTGCATACGGTTGTCAATAAACTCGGCAAATGCCCGCTCAGCTTCGCGTGCATGCCGCTCGAGGTCATCGACCTCACTCTGGAGTCTACGCTCTGCGTTGCGTGCGCGGTCTCGGTCTTGCTGTAGGTCAGCAGCAGCTTGACGCACCAACATGGCGTTGGCCTGCTCCAACTCTCTTACTCGCTCGGATTGATCCTCGAGCACTCGCTGTGTAGCACTAGACCGCTTTCGCGATCTCCTTTGAGCTCCGGAGCTCAGTCTGAACATCAAACGTCAGTAACGAGCATAGAATCGTGGAAGGTCCATCATACCTTGACCGAAGAGTCTTCTTGCTCGGGCGCTCGACGTAATGTCCGAGTCCCTGTCTGTGGCTGTTTGGCTTTCGAGGCGGCCGGCCACCACCGCCGGAGGAGGACGGTGCTTGGAGGGGGAGGAGTTGTCGGCGCATTCTGATGCGAGCCATTTTTAATTTCTTTGCCAGAAATGGCGATTGAATGATGGGAGATGGGGGAGGCGAAGGTGTGTCTGGTGTTGTGGACGGAAGAAACGGGAGTGGGTGGAGAAGATGGACCCGCGACGGGCGGCAGCCGCAGGTGCTCTTTCCTGTCCAAAAAGTTCCCCAGGCATTCATCCCCACTACTCCGACACAGCCCCGGCAAAACTACTCTCGAGAATTGCCTGGTGCTCTTCTTTAACGTGTCTTTTACCCACGGCAACAAACCACTGGCAGGTCTTCGCGAGGTGGCTTTGAGAAACATGGGGATAGCAAAAACTTGGCCCTCGCTTCTAACAACGTATCCTCATCATCATAGCTGACGCTGTCGCCTTCAACACCAGCTCCACCAAGAGATCCACATGAGGATGTCCCCGAGGCTCACAAGGCCCGCGAGCTCGCACAAAGACATCTGCAAGTACAAGGGGTGGAGGGGTGGTTAGTTGCTGGATGCTTTTGGAGAAGACAAAAGATGAGATGGACTACGGAGATGCGGCAGGGCAGGGCTCGGTTCACTAGTCAGAAGCTGTCTTGAGACGTTGGCAGGGCAACGAACAGCTGGACCAACGGCCCGTTGGCCCGATGAACTCATGCGTAACCCTAATTCAACGTCGTACTGTTCTGCGCTCCATCTCTTGATCCATCATCTAAAAGCCCAGATTGACCCCCAAAATAATCCCCCCATCTACCTGTATTCAGACCCGGGGACTACCCGTGAAGACTTGCCTTGACCATTGTGTTCGAGCATAATCACCCGAGGGTAGTGAAGGAGCTGCTGGAAAGAGGGCGAGAACGCTGCGGAGCAGGGAGGGGCGGTCGACTTCGATGGGCTCCTTCACGCGGGGCGCGGAGCCTGGCACCAGCCTGATGGCGACATCGAGGTCTGATCGTAGCAAGCTCTGTTATGGTGTCACTCATTTCGGCTGGCCATTTGGGGGGATACCTTGGCCGACACTCTATGAGCCCTGGCGCTGTTGATTCCCGTCCCATTTTCATAGCCGGCTCCCAGGAGGCGGTGGTGTTGAATCGATCCGCATTGTCACAACGAGGGTCGAGGTCGAGGGTGAGTGACGAGAGTGGAGCGGTGAACTGGTGGGTTTGCGAGCTTCTCTTGAATCTTGGCCAGGAGGGAACGAGGAAGTTGAGCAACAAAACTTGAACGGTGAGGGTTGAGCGACGAACCGGTGGTGTTCCTGAGAGCTTCTCTGGCACTGATGCACAGCCAGGAGCAGAACTCATCGTTCAAGCCGGGGCTAGCTCAAGGGAAGAGGAGGCCCACTGGAATAGGATGGAATCTGGTGGTGGAGTCGAGGCAAGTGCGGAAGGTGCGCCTGCGTGCGACGTCTTGGACGCGTCCCCGCCCAGAACCTTTCAACTCCAAACAAACCATCGTGCAAACGTCAAGGTATTGCGAGCTCAAAGCCATCCAGAGCAATCCCGACTCTTCACTAACGTTTCTACGCGTAGATGGCTCAGCAACACGGCCCTCCGCATTCTCTTCCTCCTCATGCGGCTTCTGCTGCTGCAGCATCACCGCGTACGCGTCTCGCTCCCACCCTCAAGTCACGGCTATGCTAACCCTGAACCACAGAGCCAATCATGCCCACCCCGCCAGGTGACCAGGCCCAACGGGCCAGACAGACAGAACGCGTTGCCTTCTGGGCGACGCAGGGAGTCGAGCTGTTCGATGTCTCGAATGGACCGTTGTCAGACCCACAACAAGAACGGGTCAGTGTCTTCTGCCAGGCGGAGAACAAGCGAAGACTCCCATTCGATGAGAGGGAGAGCCTCTTTGCCGATACACAATTGCGAAGTTCCCACAACGCTTTGGAGCCAGACGGTCAGCATGGCCACTGGATATGTGGTGAGAGATGAAGAAGGCGGCGGTCCCACAGTGGTTGTAGAAAGAATGAGGCATCGTTTACTGCCAGAGTTGCGCCTAGGGAGCGTTCATCCACTGTTACAGCGACGCGATGGAAGCAGTCATTTGCATTGACAGTGACGCGTAGGGAGCAGTCGTACACCATCACACATGCGCTTGAAGAACTGTGTTTGTTGCTGCAGCCATGGAGACCCGGGAGTCCCATTTCTTGCGACACCCACTTGCTGTGACCTGTGGCCCTTTCGATCAACAACTGATCATACATGATTCGCGACATCGGGAACCGGGAGAGATGCCGCGGTGCAGCTCATCAAGCTACATCGATCAGGGTTTGGGAAGCCTCGACGCCGACCGACCATCCGCAGAATGGTAGTGATGGGACTGGCGCGTGCAAATGACGCGAGACGCCTTGCCAATCGGATTCGAAGACGACGGGCGACGATCTGAGATCATCATCCTCACTCGAATCCTCGAGATTCGGTAGAGCGTTTCTCGAAGCGGGAAGCTGGCGATACTCAGGGGTCATGAGGAAAACGTCTGCAGCATTTGTTGCATACTTCGTACCCTTTGCCCCTTTGACGCATCCAATGAACAGAATCTTGCTTGCTTGCGCCTCGCCTCCTGCACACGGCCATCAAAACTGCCAAACAACTCCATTCGCGGACATCACGAGCCACATGTCCGGCACTTGTTGCTTGGCGAGTCGAGACACTAGCCGCCGGCGGGACCTTTTTTCTGTGACTCGAAGGGGCTGGCTTACGATGATGAATCGATGATGATGGCGAGTGCCGCAGAAAAGACCAGCAAGCCTCCCCGAGACCCCGACTTTCCACGTGCAGTCGGTCCCGAACTTCGGCCTTTCCCGCCCGGATGATCTGTACCGATTTGGCCAATCTTCCGCTTGGCAGTTGTGTAGGCGCGACGGGGGGGATGTGTTGACTGTCGAGAGTTGGAGCAGCACGACAAGCTCCCATCTTTGCCGGAGACGAAGGACCCAATGTAGGTTCGCAGAGCCCCTGCTCGTCGAGAGCCTGCCTGCTCCGCGGCAAAAGAGTCATGATGAAGACAGAAAGAAAGACGGCGCGTCATTCTGGCGTCAACTTCTCAAGTATTTTGTGCTGACGTCCGTCAGACTTTTGCGGCATTCTGTGTGCTGATCAGCTCGCCAAAAAAAAAAAAAAAAAGATCGTCAGGTACAGCGGCTGACGGTCTCAGCCTGATGCAACATCCACCATCGAGAAACAGGGCTTTGCGAGGGAGTTGCCGTTTCGCCGTGCCAACAACCGAAGAGCCCAGACTATCGGCAAGCCGATCGGGACGAATGCCAACGCCTTGGCTCGCTTGTGTGGCATCCAATACCGCCCCTGAAGACGACAAGGAGAACGCGGTGGAGCGTTTGGTCAGCGAGATTCTGCCTTTTGGATGTCGAGTTGGAGGGGCGCGAGAAGACGTGGCACTGGCTGCGTTAAGCGATCGGGAGCGACAGGCAAGTGGAGACGGCATATGTAACGCTGCAGCTCAATTACGAAAGCAGTCTGAGGGTGGATCTTCTTTGTCGTAAGTGTTTCACATCTTTCTCCGCATCTTTTACTGCAACAGCGAGCGTTCAAGAACATGGCAGGGCCCAAGCCCAATCGCGATTTCGAACGACTGCTCCAGCCCGCGACGGTGGGTGGCAGCTCCCTTGGTGTAGTCCGGTGGCGAAGGACAAATCTCTGCCCACATAAAGTCCCTCAGACGGAGAAGCAACCCGAGAGTAGTGAGGGAGCCCTGTTGTGCATTCATCTGTCCAATGTCGGCTTCGCTTCTTGATTTCTCAGCCCGGGTCTTTTCTTCTGCCGCCTGTGTTTTGTGAAGACCCACCAGTAGACAATGGATTCGGAAGTGACGAGTTCGTGTGGTCAACGGCATGAGTAAAGACGATTCTGCGAAAGGTAGAAGCGCGATGACTTTTTGGAACAATTTTCTTCTCAAGGTGGTTTTAGGGGCGCGGGCGCGGTCGCGGTTGCGTGTCGCGCAGCTCGCGTCGTGTTGGCGTCGGGTGGTTGCAACGTCCTCGCCGCTGGTTGTCACTCACACGATACTCCCCTCGACAAGCTTTTGGATAAGCACCGATGCTGGTCTGGATGGCACCCCTTTCCTCAGCCTTCAAGGTCTCAATTCAGCGCTGATGAGGCCGCTTCACAAGGCCCACGCCTTCATTCTCCAGGAACGGCGCAGGATTCTTCGAGCGTTTTCGAGAGGTCCCCAGGCGCTAGAGGACAACACAAAGACAGTTTGAGCATGGCCACAGAGCTTCCAGACATGTTTCCCCTCGGCTAACCACATGCCAATCGCAGGTTCTTGTCTTTTTCCTGATATCAGATTGTGGTCGCTCAGAACCTTCGATAAGAGTGCGGCATTTTCCAACGTTCCAGCAAACCAGCATCTCCTCGGACGTTGTTCCGTTCTGCCGGGCCGTACCAGTCAGGGCAGCAAGCTTATCTGGACGTGGGCAACCTTCCGAACAAGCGGATGACGGCGGTGACATTGGATATCCGGCACTTTGGAAACGGTCCAGCAAGACGGCACGGGGCGGCTCGTTCAGGAAGGAGGTATGCAGGAGGATATTGGAGCGAAATGACGCACATGCAATGCAGGGCTTGGGTGGAAACAGAGACGAGCTGCGCGTAGTCAGCCTCGGCCTGGGCATCAGCGACAGCTTGCTTGCAAATCTGTATCAGGAGTCCAGGCGAGAGAAGGTTGGATGCCAAGAGAGAAGGCCGCGAGAGTTGCGGAGAAGGGTCCTGAATAAGGGGGGGTTGTCCATGGAGATTGATTGATGAAGCTAGGGCAGGGCAGGGCAGGCCGAATCATGTTCCTGGCGCCACGTGGCGAGCTTCGGCCTGGCCCGTCGTCTCCGCGCCAAACTTTCTGGAACATGGGAACACCAGGCACCGCGTCCTCTATTTCGACCTCAGCTCGCCGCAAACGCCCATCCACGCAGCCACAGCGAGCAGCAAATCCGCAGGCTTCTATTGAGATGACCCACGGAATCTCGGGCCGTTCCTCTTCGCAAGCCGTTCCGCCGCGAAGAGCCCGCGACCGCGTTGAGGGTGACCCCTGCGAGCCCCGGACGACGTCTGCTGCATTGGCGACCCCCGATCTTATGTAACTTGTGAGGACGTCCGACAGCGCAAGCCTGCTCCGACAATTGTGCAGAGCGACCCCTCCGCGTTGACCCCAAACGGCGCATGCGGCGCAGCAAAAAGCAATCATAACCCGCGGTGACGAGTCCGCAAGCCAGGGGAGGAGCGGGAACAAGACTGGACGATCACGCTGGATGAGGAACAGAGGCCAGAGGTGATTTTTGCCGCCGCTGGTTGGGCTGGGGCTGGGGTGCCTGAGGGACCACCCATATCCGACGCTGCTGCGTCATCCGATCACACCGCTCTCTTTAAGTCTCAAGTCTCAAGTCTGCTCCTATTTTTCTTTCCAAAGCCGCCTTGAGAACCACCCAGTAGGAAGCACCAAACATTGGCGTCAGCCTTGACATCGTGCCCGAGAACTTCTGCGCTCAAATTGTCCCCAGCCCGTACCCGAGTCATTCGAGTCTCGGCCTCTTGCGCTTGGACGCGCTGATCCGAGTCCCCTTCACACTCGAAATAGCTGTCCGACCGCACCTCCAACCAACCTCGCCTATATTACGAAATGTATTATGGACTTCGTCTCCCACCAAAAGTCTGTGGCAACAGATGTGAGCGAGGCTCCATTTTTTTTCAGCTTGCAGGAGCTTGACGTGTGCAGGAGACTTCGCTTGCACACCGTTTCGAAATCATGGACTGCTCGATGACTGCATCATCAAGAGCAGGAGCCGCGTCGCCCGGCATTCTTGACACATTCCCCGGTTCGAAATCTCCTGCCAGACTTGCAGGGCAAAGTCCAGGTGCCAGCGGGCTACAACTTCCGCTGGCCAGGATTTGCAGCCAACCAGCGCTGAGATACGTGGGCTGTGCGGGTCATTCGCCCGCTTTGGGTTGGCTCGCTATGCGACCAATCTCGCGCTTGGCTGATCTGCTTTGAACACTCCGTAGCTTGGGCCATCGTGGAAACGGCAAACCGATGCTCTGCTCCTTTGGGCGTTGCGGGCTCGTGGCCCGCGAGCTCTGTCCCACACGGCTCCATAGGTATCGTTGCCCGGCCGTGCCGCTCCGCCTGCAAAACTAGTGTCCTTGATTGTGCTTCTGTAAATCCTTTCCTTTGGGAAACTACTTGGATCTCCCGGCCCAGACACGACCCTCTTGCCCGAGAATAAGGAACCTTTACTATCCCATGTCCCGCCATCTTGTTTCCATCAGCCCTCTCGCATTGTTCGCCACCTCCAACCCGCATGCTTGGCACCGCCGCTGAATGACCCTTACCATCCCTCTCTCATCGCCCCTCGACCCGCGGTCTCCCCAGACATGGAGGATAGGAGCCAGCAGATCCTGGCTGTTGGAGTTCTCTTCCTCTGCCTATGCTGGATCTCAGTCAGCCTCCGCGTGTATACACGTGCGGTAATCGTCAACTCATTCGGCTCCGATGACTGGACCATGCTGGCCTCGCTGCTTTTTATCACTGGATACCTGGTCTGCCAGCTGGGGGGTGTCTATTACGGGTCCGGCCGAATGGATAATGATCTATCACCAGAGAACAAGAGGAAGGCTCTTCAGGTAAGTGCCCTCCTTGGTCTGCTCGACACATCTAACATATCGTAGTACTGGTTCTTTTGTGAGCTTTTCTATGCGGTGGGCTCCATGCTCTTGAAGATTGCCGTCGGAATCTTCTTGTTGCGCATAGCCGTCAAGAGAGTCCACATCCTCATCATCTACTTTGTCAACGCGGCCGCTGGCGTCTTTTCGATGGCCTACTTTCTCGCGTTCCTGCTGCAATGCAACCCCGTCCAAACATTCTGGACGATTGCGCCAAACAACGAACATTGCCTTGCGCCAACTACTGTGGTGGCCTTTACATATGCTGCTTCTGGACTTTCTTCCTGTGCAGACTGGGTCTATGGTGAGTGGGTTGAATGCTATTTCTGCGATACAAATTAACAGTTCTCAGGAATTTTGCCCGCTTTCATCGTTTGGGACCTACAAATGAACAATCGCACAAAGATTGTCGTGGTGGGCATTCTCAGTTTTGCGGCCATTGGCAGCACCGCAACGCTTGTTCGCATCCCCTACATTTGGTCAATGACGAGCGAGCGAGATTTTCTCTGTATGTCCGCACCAGCCAATCAGCGCATCACTTACTAACAGAGTCTAGACAACACCACTGACGTCGCCATTTGGTCATCGATTGAGCCCGGAGTCGGTATGACGGCCGCCTGCATAGCAACGCTGCGTCCGCTCTTACAACGCATTCTTCATCGCACCGGCCTCTCCTCGCATTCGCGCACCCACAGCAGCCACCCCTTTACGCCAAACTGGGGCTCGGCCAATCAAATGGGCTCCAAGAGCCACCACTCACGACCTAGCTACTTGCGAAATCCGGACGACATTCACGACCTGGAAACGCTGCGGCCGGACAATTCCACCACCACCACGACGTGCCACGGCGGTGCCCCTGGCGATAAGTCGTGGCTGGAAAACGTGTCTGAGCACGGCTCCGAAGAGCACATTATCGAGACGACAGCCGACAACGCCGCCCTCGGCCTCCACATTTCAAAGCGTGTGCACGTCACCTCGGTCCGCGAGTCGGCTCCTGTGCACCACGAGAGCTATGAGCCAAACTGGCCAATGAAGCCAGACGACAGCATGGTCTGAACAATGAAACAATGAAAAAAAGAGCAAAAGAAAGAAGAGTTTGGGGAGAAAAACATTGTCGGTTTAATCATTTTATTAATCACCTTCACCGACACGGAGTTTGAAAGAGGCATCATCACGGCGCAGCGGCGCGAGAGGAGAGCGAAGTCGAGATTCAGAAGATTCCACGCAGCACTTGCCCTCGACTCGACCGCCGTTTGTGCCAGTGGAGCGGGGCGGGCCCCCGTGGATTAAGGAGCATCCCGCACCAGCGAGCAACCGCCATCGCACCCGTGGGCTCGAGCCGATGCTCTGATGCTGATGTCTGCTTGCTTGGAGCAATCGGCGGAGAAAGGGAACCAAAAAGATACCCACCACCACATTCCTTTACTTTCTTTCCTTTGTCTTATCATCATCGATACCTCCGCCTTTCCAATTCTTACGACGATCTACGGCTTTCACGTGCGTACGCGCCGCGTATGTTTGGTACGACTACAAACAGACGGGCAGGGAGGAAGAGGAGGAATAAAAAGTAGAATATTTACACTAATAGCTGCCTCAAATACCCACACGCTTATATCATTCCATCAATACCGTTTCCAGAAGAATTACTCCCCGCAAAAGAAGACATACTGGGAGTAAAGCAGTGGATGTGACAGAGGGGAGACTCCCTGGGTCTAGCTGCGCCAACGAACGACTGCTCCCAAAACACAAATGTAGCGGTGAGTGATTGCTCCCGGAGCACAAGTATGGTAGC
Organism: Phyllosticta citribraziliensis; assembly: GCF_038025025.1. Taxonomy (NCBI): domain Eukaryota; kingdom Fungi; phylum Ascomycota; class Dothideomycetes; order Botryosphaeriales; family Phyllostictaceae; genus Phyllosticta; species Phyllosticta citribraziliensis. Next base: position 501,931 of record NW_027117348.1, read on the forward strand.
GGTTGACGACTTCTTGGGCACAGCTCTGGCAGTGAATGAATGCTCCCTGCACGTAGCCCGATTGCAAAGGAGCCAGAAACTGAGCATTGTCACTGCCAACGGTTCTAGTTCTCTAGCCGAAGATGTTTCGAACAGTGAGTTATGGATCGACGAACAAACTGGCAGAGTGACTTTCCTGACCGCACATTTCAGCAAGTCTCTTTGCAAGTCCGCGTTAAGTCTTGAGGTGCGCACAGAGAGCGTCAAAGCGATGCAGCGCTTTGCGAGAGGGACGAGGACGAGGTAGTCAACTCCGGGGCAAGATGCAATACTGCACCAGGATTCGCTGAAGGAGCATTCAGGACTCGGATCATTTTGTTGATCTTTGCGAGGTCGGCCAGATGTTGCACGACAGAGAGAGGATGAGGCTTGAGAGTTGGGGAGGGCGGTGGTGGCAGTCACCTCCGGCGCCTTCCTCCACATGCCGCCGCCGCCTCGTCGTCTCTGCGTCTTCCTCCTCCTCCACCCACCCACCATCTTCTCTCCCATCCACCCACACCCACCCACCCACATACACCCAACCCAGAATCGCAAAATGGCAACAATCGTGCCAATCCCTCAAACAATCGGCTTCACCGGCGGCGGAAGCGGCGGCGGCGGCGACCCACCACGTCGACCAAACAGAAAACGGCCGAGGGAGCACGAAATCGACAATGAGCTCTACGCCAAAAGGCTGAAGGAGATTTACACGTAAGCTACAGTCCTACCACACAGAATTCCCCCTTCGTCTTACAACCTTGTCTAATTCCATAAGCAGGAAGGAGTACATGAAGATCAAGTGCTGCTGCTGCATGAAGCAAAAGCACGGCACTTGGGAGACATGCGACAGAACCTGCTACTGGTGTGGTAGGAAACACGTCGGCGAGCGGTGCATCAGCAGAGGTCGAAACTTCTACAAGAAGCATGGTGGTCAATGGCAGAGCGACATTCGTTCCCGGCAAGCCGACTTCGAGGCCTACGACCACGCACCTGCCCCTCAGAACCAACGGTCTGCAGGAGGAGACGTCACTCGGTACGACATGGAGCGTCGCTCGAACGTTCCCCGTGATGACGCTCGCAGCTGGCTTCATGGAAGCCATGCTGGAAATGCTGACTTTGCTCATCAATACTCCCAGGACAGGTACGACAGGTACAACCGATCCCCTCCTCGGCCTGAAACCAACGAGCAAACGGCGCGCACCGAGACCGACGAACTCTGGAGGTCGATCCGCGATTTGCGCCAGGAGTGGCAGCAGCGATTTGAACAGCAGCAGCAGCAAATAGCGGGCCTGGAACAGAGTCTGAGTAATCTGCAGGCGGGGGTCCAACAGTACATCTATGTTCCGGATCAGCGGCAGCGACAACAACAGGGAGAGGAGGAGGAGGAGGAGGAGGAGCATTCCAACGCGGAGCCATGAGCAGGGCTACTGCAAAGTGTTTTCGGTGACCTGGTTTTGGGCAACTACCGTACCATCTTCTGGTGCGAAAGTGCCCAGCGTCTACGGACGGCCTCTGCGTCTTCGGACGGTCTCAGACTGCTTGGTGTTGTTACACAAGAACACCGACAGTCTCTGCGTCTTCGGACGGTCTCTGCGTCTACGGACGGTCTCTGCGTCTACGGACGGTCTCTCCTGGTCATTTCGTCTCTGTCTTCCATCTCGGACGGTGACCAGCGAAAGTGCGCCTTCAAGCGGATATCAACAGTAAGCAAAAGCCAATCCATAGAATGCCAATCAATTCAACTGTTGATGCAAGGTCTACGATTCCTTCAGTGCCATGTCTGTTGACCAAGTGATCCTGTCAGATTCGAATTCAAATCTATTTGAGTTCAGTACCAAAATGAAAAATACGTGAAAGCTGTTCCGCAACTGCAAACAACAAATGCATGAATAATTCTGAGAATTTTTCGAGCTGGTCCCGAGTTGGGCAAGTTTCCCCAGCAATCTCGGCGCATGAATTTCGACACTGACGCCGCTGCTGCTGCGTCGTTCCGTATCGTCTGTGCCTACCCGTCGAAATCTTTCCACGTATCTCCACCCAGCACCAACAACACACCCATGCACAAGCTATCATGCCCACCATTCCTCCCAGACCTCCCAGACCTCGAAGAGACGAGTCCCATGGGGGCAGCAGCCTACCGCATCAGCCCAACAACAACAAACGTGGCGGAGACCACGCTCTCGAAGATGAACGCGAACGCGAACGTCAACACAAAAGGCGCAAAGATTCGTAAGTCGCGGCGTCTGCCACGCTTCTTCTGGCTCAAAGCATTTTTTTGCGAAGACTCTTTAACTCATCAGTTAGCAGGGAGTTTATGAGGGGCAGATGTTGCTGCTGCATGCGAACAAAGCACAGCGATTGGAGCGACTGCCTACGTACCTGTCACTGGTGCGGTAGAAAACACCCGGGCCACTGGTGCCGTGAGAAAGGCTACAGGTTCTTCGAAGAATACGGTGGCGCAAGGTCTCGCGATCGAGAGACGGAAACACGGACTCGGGTCGACGAACGCAGGCCCTCGTTTGCTTCTCAGGACCGACGGTCTCCAGGGCCAGACCAGCGTCGTTCGAACGCTCCCCGACAAGACGAGCGCCCCGGTCGCCTGCCTCACGACCAGGCTGATCTCGCTCGTGAGCACTCGCAAGAAAGGTACAACCGATTGGCCGCTTGGATGGACAACAACGACATGCAGATCGGAGAACTCGAGCTGACCGTGACTGCCCAAGCCAAATCGATCCGCGACATCCGGCACGAGTTGGAGCAGCAGCGTCAGCAGCATACCAGGGAGATTGCAGAGTTGCAGAGGCAGAGGCAGGAAGAGATTCAGCAGCAACAGGCCCATGAGATCTCCCAGTTGCGGGAACGGCTGGAGCGGCTGGAGCAGCAGCAGCAAGAGCATGGTCAGGACATGGCCAATTTGCAAGAGGGAGTTCAGGATGCTCTGCCGTACGTCTTGATGCAGCAGCGGCAGCAGCAACAACAACAACAACAACAAATACAACAGCGAGAAGACAAAGACAAAGGAGAGGGATGTGAGCCGACACTGGGTTCTCCGATCTTGATCGAATAAGGACCCACGGATGGTCTCCTGTCATCGCTGCTCCCCCTTTCTCGGGGCAACTCAGCGTCTTTGACCGTCTCGGGCTACCACGTCTTTTTCATGCCAGCAAAGGTTGCGTACTTCCGGGCGAGAAGGAGGAACGTGCGTAAACGCCAGCCTTGGTGCTGGGGGGTAAGAGTAATATGGTCCATCCGCGATGGAAGTTACGTCTCCATACCAAGACCAATATCGAATTAGAAAGGCGGCACCCCCATGTCAGAACAAGAGGTGCGCCATATCAGAACAAGAGATGCGCCACGTCAGAACAAGAGGTGCGCCATGTCAGGGAAGCGGTCGCCTCCAAATTTTAGGTTGGTGGCGCCGTCAGGGTGCGTTCATACGTCCATATTCCGACCATGCAACACCATGGCTCTGTCATCTTGTCGTGGAATGCCAATTGACTCGTACCGAAAAGCATGAAATGCAGGGGTACTCCAGCACACTCGCAAGTCCGCTCTCGAACTACATAAGGCCGCTTCTTCTGTCAGCCGTATTTCGTTTTCTATCTCTCCGTTTCTTCATTTGCCTGCCTGTCTGAGCTCTCTATCGCCCTTCTCCTCTCCACCAAAACAAACTAACATTACATTTCCCCTCCCACACGCCTCGACACACCAAAATGTCGAACATTTCTCCACCCCGAGCACCCAGGAGCTTCTACGGGAAGCGCGGTCGGGAGGACTCGGGAGACGATAAACACTCACGCAAAAGAAATCGGACGTAAGTCGCAACGCCCTTCACATCATTACGCCCCACATTACGAATGCCGGTGCTCACAGCCAGCTCCAGCGCTAGCCAAGGGCGGGAGAGTAGAACATCAAGGCCTGAAACCTATTACGGCTGGAGGGACTCTTACCGTCCGCACGATGGTTCCTGCGACGACGCCCGCGGGGACGAAATCGCTGCTTTAAGACGGGAAAATGAACGACTACAGCAGGAGCTCAGCCAAGACGTTCGAAAAAACTATCAAACTTTGTGCCGCGAAGGCCTCTTTCTACATCTTCGTCTGTAAGCTGATTAGCTACGGCGCTTCCAACGTTTAACCGAATGGCGATTTCTTGGGCATGGGGCCGAAAAGGTGAGCACGTCATACCCAGCTCCGCTTCGCTCTGCAGCGGATGGACCAGGCACTCTCTCAAGTCGTCGATGAACGGGGACGCAGAGAGAGAGAGAGAGGAATTCAGTGCCACGGGTGTCGGCCTCGTCCAAGTAAACAGACCAGGCACTCTCTCAAGTCGTCGACGGACGGGGATGCTCTGAGAGAGAGAGAGAGGGACTTCGGTGCCATTCAGTGCGAATCTGCAGCACGAGAGGGCCGATCATGTTCCGAAAGACGAGAACCAGGCACGCAAGTCGAAAGGCAAAGACGTGGGCGGAGAGCAATGTTTAGCAGCAGGTTGGGAGACTGCGGTAGCAAGCAGTCTTTCTATTAGATCCCAGGAGTTTCAGGGGTAGGGGTGGTGCGGGACTGACCATAGGCATAGCGACATTTGAATCATCCCGCCCGGGATGCCAACTTAAGAGGGAGAGAAAGATAGGCAGGCGGGCTTCTTTGCAGCTATGGATTTCTCTCCTTCGATGTGTTGTGGTAGACAAGTCTTCTTCTTTGCATGCATGTGCACACTGGGACGACACGCACATCGTTCGACGGCTCCTTCAACGTCAGTCTTTCATAGCCAAAACTCCCTTTTGATTTTCATTCAAAAAAAGTATAGACTCGAAGACGACGGACCGACTCTCCCTCCAACAGCGAAAAGGCGCCGGGGGAAGCATCGACGACCAAAGAAGGTAGACCAAAATCAGGAACGCAAGAACGTAACAACGTAAGACCGGAACCGGAAATACGAGAATCGAAAGAGGCAACCGAGCGGGCTTCTTTGCTGCAACGTGAATTTCTCTTCTTTGCATGTGTTGGTAGACTAGTCTTCTTTGCATGTGGATCGATATGTGTCTTGAAAGTTGAATCAAATAAATGGATGATGATCGGTGGAAGAAAGGACAGGTGCGCGGACAGACTGACAGATGGATGGATGGATAGGTATATGCGCAGGGCGGTGCAGTGCAGCAGTAATGTCTGACAGGCGAATGGCGGACAAATCGACGACGCGACTTGGCAAGAGATTCACGCAAAGGACAGAAAAACCAAAGACGGGGGCGCCAGACTCCAAACGACGCCATCGAGGTCGCGCGGGAAGATTGAAAGGACGGTAGCGAAAAACATGTCAGAGAGCCTCCCACCACGTAACCGGCTGGTTGACCTGGCCAGCGTCAACACAATTTCAAAAACAGCTCGCACAACGCAGCGTATACCACTTTTCTCTTGTGCACCTACTACTTGCCGGAAACCACGGCAGTGCTGGGAGCAGTGGACGTCGACACGAATAGCCTCCTTCCGATGTTGCCGAAGCAGACACAGCTGCAAAACAGCACACTCCAGAACCACGTCGCGGTGCCGAGCTGCTCGTAGCTGGGGCCAGCCGCGAAGAGCAGCGCTTCTTTGCCAGCCCCGCCGTTGCCCATGCCCGTCGACTGCCGCCACCGCAACGCAGCAGGGCCAGTGGTGCTCGGCGCGTTGTTGGACGAGGCCGACACGTTGGCGCCGACTATGGGCGGGGCGGGAATGACGACGGGCGCCGCTTCGCCCAGCAGTAACAGGACGAAGGTGCCGGCAAGGCCGACGGCCGAGGAGAGGGTGAAGCCGGGTTTCGAGCGGTCGAGCAGGTACCAGAGGGCGGGGTTGACGAGGGCGAGGGTAAGCGAGACTTGGAGCGTTGATTGCCAGGGGAGTTTGCGCTGCAAAGTCAGTGTCGTCTCCCGTACAGATGTTGTGGACTTACAATGGCGAATGCTATCCCCACAAACGCGCCGATGCTCCTCACGGCTTCAATCCAATCACTCCCGGCAGCATCTCTACCAAAAGCCTCGCTCTTTCTCCTGCCAGCCGGAAGGCGACGGTCACCATCCCAGACCCAGTCAACCCAGGGCAATGCACTGCCGAGCGCAACGCCCGCGCATCCCCACAGCAGCAGATACGGCCAGTTGCGGCGGTCAATGCCCTCGGCCACACGAGCGCTATGAGCGGAAATGTGAATGTTTTCGTGGAGATGGGAGATGATGACGCCGTAGGCGACGCCAATGACGAAGAGGGCTGCGCCGCGGACGAAGAGCGGCAGGGCGCGTTTCTGGTGGAGATGGAGGTAATCCTGAGAGGCTCGGCGCTGGTGGTCGCGACTCGGCCGAGATTTGGAGTACGACGACGCGGACGACGTAGTACTGTTCCTCCTGGCGTCATCGGCTGGCGGCGCCACGGCTCCCCCTAGTGATGCTGCTGCTGCTCCGGCGCCACCAACAATTCCCCCGCGTGATGATGTTGCTCCACTCTCGGTCGTATCAACCCCGCCGGGCCCCGCATACCCCGACCCCAGCCCCGCGGCCTCTGCAGAAGCGCGCAGTTTGTCCATGTCCAGCGCGCGGCTGCAGTAGTACGGATTGGACGAGTAGGCGTCTGCGTAGAACGTCGACGAGGGCGTCTCGGCGCCGGTGCCCCAAGGCGTGGCGGGCTCGGATGAGTCGCGGTTGACGTCGCTGGAACTGCTTCCATTGAAGTAGGCCATGGTGGGTTGGTAGATGCCAAACAGAGTGCTGCTGGTCAGGTTTTGGGTCGACCGCGAGCGGGGGACGTCGGCGGAGGGTGAATCGGCATCGTCCGAACACGTCGCGTCGAGGGTGTTGTTGAGCCTGGAGCTGCTGCGTCGGAGGGGTTTCTGGGGTTGGGAGAGACGGGATTCGAGCTGGGCGGAGAGAGATTGACCCAAGTCGCTTGAGAGTCGGGGCGGCGTTGGGGGGTGTGACTGGGCGGCCGGCGACGAGCCCGAGGATGAGGAGGTGGATCGAAGGTTCAATTCGAACGGTCGTCGAGGGAGAGGACGGAGGATGGGAGGGGCGTCGGGGTTGTGGTCTGGCGACATTTTCTGGGTGCAACGTGGTTTTAGGGCGGGAGGTGTTTGCGGCTCTGCGAGAGGAGAAAGCTGTTTTCAGGAACGGGAACGGAACCGAAGAGGTATATCTGGGAAGTCGGTCGAAGGAGCAATAAGGGCGGATGGCGGCGGGTCGACGTGTGACGGCAAACGTCGGGCGTGGACGAGGGTGGCGGACCAGTCGAGGCCAGGCCGGGGTCACGATGGTTGGGGGTAGTGTGGGTAGTGTTGGAGGAGAAGTTGTGTGGCATGTGAAAGCGGGAGCGGGCAGATCGCCTGGGGCTGGGGCTGGGGCTGCTCCTCACAGGGTTCCGGCCGGTCCCGTGCTCCAATAACTACAGTACGCTGTGGGTATTGCTCTACCTGGTACCCAACTCCCGCCTCGCCCCCTAACAAAACAAACTTTTGCCATATCAGTCATCCTCTGCATATCCCCCGCATGCATTCCTTCAGTCCTGCGTCGGGACGAGCGTCGAACCACTGCATCGTGTTAGTCTGCCGTGCGACGTGTGTGTGATGGGCGGGGAAGGGAACACTCACGCAACAATGTTGGCCCAGCCGATCAGACGCCAGTGCTTCTCTATCCTCCGGCTCAATGCAATCTTCTCGCCAATCGTCGTGCACGCAGGGCTGGTCAGCGTCAGACGAGCGGCGTCCGCCTTGACGGCCACCACCTTTGCGCCCGTTGCTGTGCTGCCAATGTTTACCATGAGAACCTCGTTCTTGGCGAGCTTGGCCACCTTGGCCTGCTTGCCATCCGCAGTCTTGACACCCAGCAGACGGCGCAGCAGGAAGTAGTTGACCTCGAGCTCCGTGTAGATTTCGGGGAGGTGGCCGCGGAGACCAAGCACGAAGCCAACCAGACGGTCGGCACGGCAGAGGGTCGGGTCGACGCGGGTACCGACACCTGTTCGAGTCAGAGACCAAATCCGACTTGTATGGACAAAACTCACCAATCAATCCTCCAGGAACCGCAAACTTGAGGTCGTTGTGCTCAGCAAACAGCGACACGACCCTGCTGAAGATGGGCTTGGCCTGGATCTTGCCCTGCTCGTCCTTGGTGACGATACCGGGCCTGATTTCAATCTCGTCGCCCAGCTTGAGCACACCCGTGAGAATCGAGCCACCGGCAACACCGCCCTTCAGGTCCTCAATCTCGGCACCCGGCTTGTTGACGTCGAACGAACGAATGACAATCATGTGAGGCTTGGCCGTAAAGTCGCGCATGGGCACGGGAATCTTGGTCACCAGGTACTCGTTGATGGCGTCAATGTTGAACTTGAGCTGCGCGGAAATGGGGATGATCGGAGAGCCGTCGGCGACGGTGCCGCGGATGAACTTGAGGATCGACTGGTAGTGCTGCTCGGCGCCCTCCTCCCTCATCAAGTCGACCTTGTTCTGGAGGATGATGATGTGCTTGAGCTTCATGATTTCAATGGCAGCCAGGTGCTCCGACGTCTGGGGTTGAGGGCACGTTTCTACACGCGTCAGCTATGCACCTCTTACATAGAGATTGCCATACCGTTTCCTGCAATCAGGAGCAGGGCAGCGTCCATGACTGCGGCACCAGAAAGCATGGTGCTCATGAGAATGTCGTGACCAGGGCAGTCGACGAACCTATCCCGTCAGCTTCATCCCCATTGCCCAATTCATCCACTCACGAGACGTGTCTGAGCAGCCTGTATTTGCCAGAGCAGCCATCGCGCTCACACGGCGGGTCGACCTCCTTCTCGCTCTTGAAGCTCCGGTAGCACGTCGGCCGCGGGCACTCGTCATTGTCACACTTGTAAATCTTCGCATTGGCGTATCCCAGCTTGATGGTGATGTTGCGCTCGAGCTCGTTCTTGAAGCGGACCGTCTGGACGCCCGAGATGGCCTTGACGACGGTCGACTTGCCGTGTGCGACGTGACCGATGGTACCAATGTTGATTGTGGCCTGGCGCGCAATGATGTAGTCGGTGAGGGGGTTCAGCGAGTCGACGTCGAGGTCCTTGGGCTCTGGCTGAGGAGGAAGCTCCGGGCGCTGAATGGCGGGCGCAGCGGGCACCGGAGCCGACCTCTTGAGTGCCGACTTGGGCTTCTTGTCCTGCTGCTCCGTTTGTTCTTCGACCTCAGACCCGTGCTCTTGCAGCGTTTCGTCGTGCTGAACGTCCGAGTCCGACTCCATGATTGCGGTTTGCGAGATCTTGAGGGCGGGAGAGATGCGGGGTGGTGCCGAGGTAGACGAGTTGTGGAGGTGGTGGTGTTGGTATTGTTGCTGCACAAAGTCAGAGTCACATTGCCGGAATTTCCCAGAGGCCCAAGCTCGGTGCAAAAAGTCCGCCACACCACACGACGCCACGAATCATCACACTCACTGCAATAGAATAAATGCCAAGACGGCTGCCACATGAATTTCTACGACCTACGCACCTTTTGACCAACGCCTGCACTCAAGCATGCACCGCAAGCAAGCCAACCCGGCCATGTATTTGCAGCAGATTGAAAGAAATGAGTTGGTGACGGGTATACAACGAGAATCAGCCCAAGTGCCACCCCAAGAACTAAACAAGCACCAATCCAAGCAAAGAGATCCAACAGCCGAATTACGTGGCGACGGTCGTGGGACTATGTGGGGCTTCTTCCGAGAGAGAAATCTCGGGCGGCTCCTCGACAAGATATGTACCTGGTTCCAACACGGGCGAAAACGTCTCCACCTCTTCGACATCTTCCAATTCGTCCTCGTCCTCCTCTTGGATAATCATTTCGCCGCTGCGTCTGCCTTGAACGCTGCTCGTCCGGCTGCCGCTGGCATCTCTGCCCCTGGAACCATTGGGACTGCCGTGATGCATTCCCATGTTGAGGCCCGGACCTTTGAACGGGCTTCGTTTCCTTCTGGCAAACAATACACCAGGTCCATGGAGAGGAAGACTCCCAAACGCAGCGTTGCCTTCGCTGTTTGCCGTCCCAGCTCCACGAACGAGTCGAATGTCCGAGGGAAACGTGCTGCCTGTAGGCGTGTTGGGGAGGACCTTGACAGACTGGTGGGGACTCCGGCCGGTCCTGTTGGAAACAGATGGTGAACTAATAGAGGCAGAAGATGTGGATGAAGTTTTGGAATGAGTATGTGCATGGTGAACGGTGCGGATGGATGACACGGAAGAAGAGGTGGATTTTCTGCTTTGCAGACCTGCCGAGGATCGGCGATACGAAGTCGAACGGGGTGTCATGGGAGACGGAGAGATGGATGTTCTTTTGTAAGAGCTACTGGACGCGCGTGTCGACACCCTGGGCCGTTGGGGATATGTTGCGCGCGGCTGCGTGTCCGGACGAGGATGTGTCGAAGGCCTGACCGTGTTCGAGGTGGTGGGCGCTGAGGGCCTCCGTTCCTCGTCTGATTTGGTGAGCTTGCCTTGGTTTACTTTCGGAGACTTGCTATTTTTCGAACCTGGTGATTTGGACCTTGCGCGCTTGGCCGATTCCTTAAACCAATGCTTGAGAGATGCAAGTTGTGCAAAAAACGGTTGCTGGTATTTCCTTCTCCTTTTTGGGACATATCCATTGGTGCTGAGAAGCTCCGGGTTGGTCGTGACCACATGCAACATGCTACTCCTCCTGGACCTGGTGTATTCCTTTGGTGGAAGGTTTGGCCTGGTGCGAGATGAACTGACTCTGCGATCTTTTTCCGGAGGGAGGGGTTTTTGAGTGTTGGATGCTTCAGGGACGAGTGGTAGTTCGGGCGTGGCAGCTATACAGTTAGTCATTGTCGGCAGACGAGATTCAGTACTCACAAGTTGCGGAGACGCCCCGATCCCTGTTCCGACCTCTACTCTTTGGAGGGTCTCCGAGAATTGGAACCGCCGATTCATCAACCTCTCGAATGGTGGGAGCAAGCCTGTCCAATCTGCTACTTGCTCTACTTGCGGCACTGAGCCTCCGCAAGCTCTTTGCTTCGGCCTCGCGTTCCTTTCGCTTGCGCTCCCGCCTCTTTGCTTTGCGCTCCTCCTTTTCAATCAGCAGGGCCCACCAACCTGCCAAGCTGTCGCAGCGCTGAGCCAAGACGTTTTCGATTACTTGATCAATGTCGACACCAGCACTCCGCATGCGCTGCAAGGTTTCCTTCTCGAGATCCGTGGTGAACGGAGGCGGTTGTTGAAGCTTGAGAATCGCCTGTTGCTGTGGTGCGTGCTCGGAGAGCCAAGGATGTTGAAGAATTTCGGACAACGACGGCCGTAGTAGAGGTCGTTTCGACAAGAGCTTGACCACGAGCTCCTTGGCTGGCTCCTGCATGTGCTCCGGGCATTTTGGCTCTTCCTTTAGAATCCTCATCTTGGTCGTGTTTTCGTCGTCGTCATCAAAAGGAAGCTCCCCGCACAGCAGTGCGTACAGGATGATGCCCAAACTCCAGACGTCCACCTTTTCTCCCGCGTATTTTTCCCCTTTGAGCATTTCTGGCGCACTGTAGCATATTGTCCCACACCAAGTCTGCAAATAGTTTGACTTGCCCTCATACTCGCGGGTAAATCCAAAGTCGACCAGCTTGACGTTGCCGTGTTTATCCAGCAAAATGTTTTCCAGCTTCAGGTCCCGATGCACGCAGGACTTGCTGTGGACGTAGGAGACGGCGCCGACGAGTTGGGTAAAGATGCGTTGGACCTTGGCCGATTCCATGGGCCCCGTTTCGAGAAGCTTGTTGTACAATTCATCTCCTGTACTGCGTCAGCGACGCCCAATACGTCAAACACCACACTGACCAGGACAGTATTCCAGTGCAAGCCAAACAAGTGTTTCCGTCACGATGACCTCATATAGCCGGGCAATGTGTGGATGCAGAAACTGCCGGTGGTGGTGAATCTCGCGGGCGAGGTTGGAATCGTTCTTGTCCGCCGATTTGAGGACAACCTGGACGGTCAGCTGCGTTCCTGAATGTCGTGGCTAACCGACCTTGGACCCGTTGGTCAACTTGTGGTAGGCGAGGTAGACTTTTCCAAAAGATCCCTTTCCTATGAGCCGGCCGAGCTGGTAGTTGCCAACGGTGCGGAGGTCTTTGGAGGCGAATTCCCTAGAACTGATTAGAGCCACAAGACAAGACCAGAAACACTGTCTCACCCCAAGAGATCATTGTAGGAGTTGGTGAGCTAGAGACATCAGCGGAGGGCGCAACGGGGTTGGGCGGAAGGGGGGCGGACCTTGTTCCTCTGGGCTTGCAGCTCGGCCTGGCTTCTGACATTGACGGGGGGCATAAGTCGCGATACTTTCGAGTTGATCCAACGTCAAGTGAGCGGCATGAGCCCTGTGGGTATTGGGCGCGTTAGGATGCGCGTTGTCGAGGCAGAGCTGGACTGGAGCTGGCGGAGGGGGGGCGTCTCAGAAACGCGGCAAAACGAAATGGCGGCTAGGATGGTGTGGCGGTGCCTGGCGGGCGGAGCGTGTTCCTGAGAGGAGGGCGAGAGGACGGCCGGGGAGGTGTAGAAGTAGAGTATACATTAGCTACACAGTAGAATCTCCTGAGCCGTGGCCATCGTCACTCGACGCAGCTGCAATTGGCCGTGCCCTCGCCATCCTGGTCGCACATCACAGCAATCCATACGCCCTTGGGCATCGCGCCCACCACGACGCCGGGTCGACCACCCTGCCGCCTCTGGCTAGCCCACGACTGACAGCTCCCTGACGGCCTCCCTTTGCTCCCGCTTTCCCCGTCGCCGTCACACAAGGCCTGTCACCCGGGTTGAAATAAAAAGTCAATTGATAGTACAATCCCCACCCATCCTCTACTGCTAATTTGTAGGTAATGCACGAAACAAAGGAAAAAAGACGCTCGTGTCTTGTCTTGTGCTGTACAACCAGACGTTTCACTTCGGTGCCTAGACTATGACCGTATCTTGGCTCTAGGTGCCCTCCATTCCCTTCGATCTCGACCGATAACTCATTGCTTCGCACCGGGGCGGGGCGCGGCCGGCCTGCTCGAGGTAATCGGCGGGTTGTAGACAATCTGCCTGGTCTTGATCGTGGCCCACTTGTATCTGTTTTTCCGTCAGCACTCGCTCGTCGCTCTTTTGGTTCGACATACTTCTTGACCCAGATGCTCAGCGCCATGAGGACGCTAGAAATGGCCAGCACCTTCCATCCCATCTTCTTGCGCTCGTCCATCTCGGGCTCGGCAGCCCAGTTGAGGAACTCGACAACGTCCTTGGCCATTTGCGACGTCGTGGCAGGCGTGCCGTCGTCGTACTCGACGAGGCCGTCGTACAGGACACGAGCCATGGCAATACCGGTACCGGGGAAGTAGGGGTTGAAGTTGAGACCAGATTGGACGACGGCGCCTGCAGGAGGGTCCTCGGGGTAACCGGTGAGCAAGCTGAAGATGTAGTTGCAGCCACCGTGGCGACCCTTGACAATCAAGCTTAGGTCCGGGGGCAGAGCACCGTTGTTGGCGGCACGGCCGGCCTCGTCGTTCTTGTAGGGAGAGGGGAGGTAGTCGGAGAGCTTTCCGGGGCGCTTCTCGATTTCACCCTCGTCGTTGGGCTCCGTGTCGTACTCGTTCTCCTCGGCGAGGGCCTTGGCCTCATCGACCGTCATCATGTTGCCGACGAGAGTACGGTAGGGGACACGGGAGAGCGAGTGGCAGGAAGCGCAAACTTCGCGGTAGACTTGGAAACCGCGGCGAAGACTGGTCAAAATCAGCCCGAGACCCACATCTCGAAAACATGGTACTTACGCCTGGTGGTCAAAAGTCTTGGACCACTTCTCGTGCTCCCAGGGATATTGAGTAGCGTGAAGACTGTCCGAGTTGAACCGTCAATGACTGGCCCTCCAAAAAGCGGCGCGCTGGATGGTTGAGCTGGCCCCTGTGCCGGACCGCCAAAGCCCATACACCGTCCGTCCAGTGGTATGCGAAACTCACCCCTCTTCCGCCGGAGTCATGGCGTGAACATTGCGACCGTAGAGATGGTAGTACCAGCCAATCGAGCCGATGGCAACGGCCGTGGCGGCAGACGCGGCAAAGGTAGACTTCCAGGTCGCGGCCTCCTCAGCGGGTCCGTTGGCGGTGGAGGCGGAGCGCTAGAGAGACCAAGTCAGCCAGCTGTCCCAGTGCGAGCCATTGAGGTCGATGGCAACGATGGTGGGCGTCGTCTTGGTTGATGGAATGGGAGTTGACCGTACCGTGCCTATCCTGCTGGCCGAGGAGCGAGCAGAGGCGCCGAGGGAGCGTGCCGAACGGAGGCTTGACCTTGCCAACATGATGATGTGAAGCTGGCGGCGCGCCGGCGACGGATTTGCAGGTAGAGGGGAGAAGCAATGGGTGGTGTTGGCTCGCGGATATCGGAGCTGCAACAAGTTGAAGGCGGATCAGAGGAAAAGAACGCTCCTGCGCCCTCGGCCAATGAGAATCGTGCTGACAGCCCGAGCCTATTTCGTTCCCGTTGGATCGATACGTCAACACCAGCGCACCCTTTTCGTCGCACTCACACTTCGGTCTTGCTCGGAAAAGAGTCCGCCATCTATTTCGTCGTCGCTCGCCGTCGGCGCTGGCTTGCCACGCTTCATTCATCACGACCGGCACTCCGACGCATCCCCAGGCTCGCCGGCTTCACGGTATAGCGCCCCGACCGACTCCCGGGCACCACATGATCCTTGACCTCGAGGTAGTCAAGACCCTGCATGACAAGCGTGGCGATGGCAAACGAAACACCAAGTCGCCGTATCAGTCTCCCGTCGCCCTTTTCGCGATGGCTCGCCTACGCCGCCCGTTTGGGCAATTCTACTTCTTCACAGCCCTAGCGACCCACTCTTCTAATATCGCCACTCCAATTGGTGTGCCATCTACAGCGTGTCGATGAACACCGTTTCAGAATGTCATCTCTGTCGACATGGGGTGATGATGTCGCAGATCAAAACGTCACTTCTGGGGAGCCTTCTTTTGACCTTCTTCCAAACTTCCATGGCTCGATATCACCTGTTCAATATCCCTTGTCCTTTCTTTATGATGGTGCTACTTTTCTCTTCTTTCTTCAAAGTGCGAAGACTGCGATTTCCTTTGTTCCTGGTCTAACAAAGCCTCAACCAGAATAGATCACAAAGCCTGGAGACAAGCAGACAAAGCCTTTTGTTAGAGTCTCATGACTACATCCACCTTGTTATATATCTACTCGACGATTGCTCTGAATGTCTCCCAAAACCTCGCTGAGCGAAAACCCTGCCAGACAGGTCATCTATACACCCAAGGAACACCAAGGAACCACAACCATGCACATCCCCCTCACCCTCACGCTCCTCACAACCCTCGGCCTCGTCACCGCGACGGCTCCATCCTCCTCAGCCCACCCTGTCCATCCCCTAAACCCCCTCGCCGTCAACCTTTCCTTCCCCCTTGCCCGCCGCGCAGAACCAGCATCAGAGCCAGACTCTGAGCCCACAACCACCAGGAAGCCCATCCGCACCACCCACTCAACAGTCACTGCCACGGGAAGCCATCCAGGTACATCCAACAAGACCAGCAGCGCCCCAGCTCACCCCACCGCCACCGCTACGTCCACACTTCAGAAGACAAGTACTCCTAGTGTTAGCAACACCACCACGACGTCGCACTCAAAGAAGCCTGCGTCGTCGGCGGCAAAGATCACACCGTCTACGCCATCATCGACCTCGTCGACCTTCTCAAAGGGTAAGCATTGCCCATACCCGTATCCGGGCGAGCGGTGCCACGCGCCCAGGACTACGGTGGCGTCTGCGTCTGGCAAGATCACATCTGGGGCGAAGACGACGGCGGTGACTGCGACCAGCAAGGCCAAGGCGACGGCAACGGGGAAGAGTTCGGACTGTCCGTACCCTGGGCAGGACTGCTGAGCGTGTTCGTGTGGTTATTGTGGTAGCGTAGAAGAGAGACAGCAGAATTCAAAATCCGTGTCCATCCCTATTGATTGAACATTACCATGCTAAGCTACTGTACAGCGAGCGCCAGCGCCCTGATTTTCCCCGCGAGATATCTCAAATTACAGGGACAAAGTCCTCCGCACAATGCTCCAGGAGCTGCTTCTGAGAGGTCATGGCCGTTTTGGCGTATTCATGCATGTCGTAATCCCTGCCCTTGCCGTCTGGGCCGCCGTCAAACACTTCGTACGAGAACCAGCCTCTGAAGCCCGTCTTCAAGACTGCCTTGGCCACGTCCACAATGGGGAGATATCCGCCCCGGAAGGGAAGGGGTCTAAAGTCGTGGCTCCATCGTCCGCGCGGACGCATGCCGCTCTCGTCCTCGTCTTTGCTGAATGGCTCCTTGGGCTTGTATGCATCTGAGATTTGCAGCAGGTATATCTTGTCCGCGGGGATCGTCTCGCTGAGCTCGCGCATGCTACGGTGAAACTTGGCGAGCAACTCCTCCTTGGTGTAGCCTTCGACCAAGCCAGAGCGCGTCGTGGGGTCGCCCCATTCGCCGCCAGCGGTTTGAAAGGTATCGAGACAAAGACCGACATTTGACCTGTCGACCAACCGCACAATATCCCAAACGTCTTTCCAGTCCGGCGCGTGTGTCGACCAACACCAGTTTTCGTATGCAAGGCGGAAGCCGGATTGCGAGAGAAGGGAGGCAAGTTCGCGGAGGTCTTCGACGAAGCGGACGCGGTCGTGGCCAATCTTGGAGGCCGGGCTGTCTGACGATCCCACCTGCGCTGGTCAGCGGTGCTCATGGAGGATGTGATAGTACTCACCTGTAGCAAGTCCGTCCCGCACGCTTGCATGATCCTGATCCAGCCATTTGCGCGTTCGAATGCGTCTCGTCTCTCTGGTGAGCCTTCGGGCCAGCCCTCAAAGTTGGCAAATGGCTGCAGCATCATGACCTTGAGGCCTTTTGCGTCCGTCTGCGACTTGATTGTTTTGGCGGCGGTACAGAGGTCATCCCAATCCTTTGGCCCAACCTCTTTTTTCAAAAACTCGGAAGCAAAGGCCAAGACGTCTGGCATGGACAGCTCGATGCCGGTGAAGCCCGCGCTGGCAATGGCGTCCAGCTTCTTGGGGAGCGTGTGCTCTGGCTTGCAGCCAATGGAGCAGGTGGCGTAGGAAACGGGAATGTCCTGTAGGGTATCAATTGAAAGAGTCATGTTGGCTTCGTGAGATGTAGTTGTTGTGGCATTGAACGGATGTCAGCTTGATAAGGTCTTGAGCGAGCCTCCGTTCATCATGAGTTCATAGGTAGATTGCCATCCAAACAGTGACGTAAGGCATCGAAACATCGAGGGGAAGCGGCAACCGTGCGGAGTACATCACGACCTGACGGCGGGGATTCCAGATTCCACTCGACGCGGGGCTTGAGGCTCCGCCGTCAGCAGACCGTCTCGACGAATGTTGGATTGAGAGGAGTCTCTTCCATGGGATGACGGAGACGAGTCGTCGTGACAAAAGAAGAGCGCCGGGTTGGTAGAGGGGCGACAGGGATTGGCGTGGGCTGAGCTGACATGCCACTTTTTGACAACCCACTGTGCGTCCGTGCGCACAGTTACTCATACCTTTGAGTCGAGATCCGTTTGCACTCTTCCTCCTCCTCACAAAGAACTCTCTTCTCGCCAGATACCCTTCCCCTCTTCTCTTCTCTTCTCTTCTTGACATTGTTCCTTCTACAGTGATACCCAACATGTCGGGCCAGGTAAGTTTCGCAGCTCATCTGCCATCTGCCCAATATTCACTGACACTGCGCAGTTCTTTATAGAAAACAAGAACGTTGGCGACAAGGCCAACTCCGAGGATTGGCGCATCCGCGGCTACAACCCTCTCACCCCTCCCGACCTCCTCCAGCACGAAATTCCCCAGTCGCAAAAGTCCAAAGACACCGTCATCAATGGCCGCAACGAAGCAGTCGAGATTGTGCAGGGCCGAGACCCCAAAAGCCGTTTGCTAGTCATCATTGGCCCTTGTTCCATTCATGACCCCAAGATGGCATTGGAGTACTGCGACCGCCTCACCCAGCTCAAGGCCAAGCACCAGAACGAGCTGCTCATCGTCATGCGCGCCTACCTCGAGAAGCCCAGGACGACGGTGGGATGGAAGGGTCTCATCAACGACCCTGACCTGGACAATTCTTTCAAGATGAACAAGGGATTGAGGGTGTCGCGTCAAATGTTTGTGGACCTGACGGAGAAGGGCATGCCGATTGCTAGCGAAATGCTGGACACAATCTCTCCGCAGTTTCTGGCAGACTGCCTGAGCGTTGGCGCTGTTGGTGCTCGCACGACCGAGTCCCAATTGCATCGCGAGCTTGCTTCTGGTCTTTCCTTCCCCGTCGGCTTCAAAAACGGCACGGATGGCACCCTCGGCGTGGCCATTGACGCCATTGGCGCTGTCAAGCATCCCCATCACTTCCTCTCCGTCACAAAGCCTGGTGTCGTCGCCATTGTTGGCACTGTTGGCAATGAGGACTGCTTCGTCATTCTCCGCGGAGGCAAGAAGGGCACAAACTACGATGCAAAGAGCGTCCAAGAAGCCAAGGCCGATTTGCTCAAGGCCGGCACCAACCCCCGCATCATGGTCGACTGCAGCCATGGCAATTCGGAAAAGAACCACAAGAACCAGCCCAAGGTGGCGCATGTTCTCGCTGAGCAGATTTCTGCTGGAGAGGATGCCATCATGGGCGTCATGATTGAGAGCAACATCAACGAAGGTACGTGCATCAAATCTTTGATTGGCCGCAACTCACGCGTTCCACAGGCAGCCAAAAGATGCCCAAGGAAGGCAAGGAGGGTCTCAAGTACGGCGTCTCCATTACCGACGCTTGTATCGGCTGGGAGGACACGGAAAAGGTCCTCGACGACCTGGCGACCGCTGTGCAACAGCGTCAAAAGATTCTAGCCTCCAATGGCCACGCTTGAATGCTACGAGCAGGCTGAAAATCGGATTACGGTTACTCAAAAAATTCTGGTCGGAAAACAAACTGGCGTTGGTGGTGAATAAAACGGTATGGCCACGGCTGCATGCGGCGGTGCAGGCAGTACTCGATGAATGAACATAATTAGATACGTGATCCATTCCCCGCGTTGCTGTGTCACTGATTTGCAACAAGTGGTCGCACAGCTTTGACGGTATCAGAAATTTCTACCCCGCTGATGAAAAGCTATTGTGGTACAAATACGTGGAGGCCAAGGTCCTATCTTTGACCTTGTTCGTTTCGGGAAGATGGCGATGCCAAATGTCTCAGCCCGACGGGTTTCTTTCACATAAACGAATGGCTGCCACTTTTAGACCACGCACACCATCGCCGGAGTCTCGACGATAGTCAGTCCATGGAAGGCATCGGACGTCACGAGCCGGGCGATATGCACGCTCGGGAGACTGCTATGCACCCCCATTGCCATGCTTTTCCCTGATTGGGGATGAATGCGCGAGCTAATCGCTGCCGACTGAAACAACACACCGGAGAGCCCGACCTCGAGTACCATTATCCCCAGTGGCGACTATACAGGATTGCCGGAGAGGCTGTGAGCAAGTCGCTGCGCCCAACTAGGGCATAGCCCCATGTGGCGCTGTACATGCAGTTGAAGGCTGGAAAAACTCCAACCCTAGGGTACACACTCGCGATCTTCGCTGCGGTCAACATCTTCATCCTTTTTATGCAGACGGCCCAAGATGCCAGTCGTATCTGCAGTCCCTAGAATCGCACCGCCACAGGTGATGGATCTTGCCGACCTTGATGCGGCTCCATGAAGCCCTCAATGCTGACGTCTCCAGAGTTGTGCGAGCGTTGGTCAACGTCGTGTAGGTCGACTGCGACGTGCGTGTGCAAGGCCGACGCTGTACCATGTCCGGTCTTCAGCCCACAATCCCAAAAACGGGGCGACCTCACATCGTCCTGCGCAATACTCCTTTATGCTTTGCACGCGTCCGCGCACACTCGGCTGCGTATGAAACCGTGATCGAAACGCATGGAGTTGAAGAGTCACGACATGTCGGGAGCCTGCAGGTTCACGCTGCCCGTCTGGCTCACCGCAAAATCTTTTCGAGTCAATTGGTTTGGAAGAGCCGCATCTCTCCATGAGAACACCTGACCGAGCCATTGCGAATCCGAATCCATTACAGCCCTTGTCCGGCTGAGCAGACTGCAGCATGCCTAACCAGGCCGGCGATTGGGTCGACGAATCAGGTATCTCTCTGAGCTCCAACCTGCAGTCAACTGCTGACGTTTGCGGCTCCAAAGAATATTGTTGCTCATTGGCTACCAGCTGCATCCTTTCATCATTGATTGGACTGAATATCCGTTTTGTGCCCCTCGGTTGCTACCCTGATACCCCTCGTCTGGCCGCGTCATGCCCTCAGACACCTGAAGAGATCTTCCTACCCATACACCTTATGATGCGACTACGAAATACTACTTTGATGTAGGCTCATGCACCCTGTATGCGGCGGGAATATCCGTCAAAGCAGATCAAAGTTGAATTGGTTGGAAGCGGAAGGAAATTCAAGCAACGTCCAGCTTGCATCGGGACATATCTCTCGATACGAAATGTGCTCTTGGTTATCCGAACCTCTTCTCCCCCACCAGCACCTTCCGCGATAGGAATTCCAAACTCCGACAGACGCCCTACAGACCAAGTACAATCCCAAGCCAAGTGCTTACGCCCATGCAGGTTGCAGCTCATGACGGACCAACAGTCGCAACAAGCTGTTGTGGCTTAACAACTGTGAGTTGGCTGCAGCCGCATTCCCTGAAAATAAGCAAAAACAGCTTGAACATTTCGGATTCGGAAATTCCGCTGCAATGGCGCTCTTCGACCGCCACTTGCATGTCGGCGTCCCTCTCGGTCACCTGGTCGGTCTACGTGAAGTGGTGTGTAGTCTGGCTTTCTCCTCGACGCCATGTCAAGTTTAATCGAGATTTGCGGTGCAAGTGTTGTGGTCCTAGTACGAAGCCTCCAGGTAGACAGAAAGTTCCTGTTACATGATTGGCCTGGTTTTGGCCCTGATGACGGTCCAGCAAGCGGCTGCAGGGCAAGCCACCAGACATGGGTGTTCGAGCTGACCATGATGTTTCTGCAGGACGCACGTAATAATCCATCCAAATCGGCGGGCTCTGATGAAGCGGTCGAGAAGTGGAAAGATGAATTCGTCTTCGAAGCGCGACGACGACGGCCATCCGCAAAGCAAAGGCTGTGTCAACGCATTGGCGTCGTAACTGAATTGCGCGAATGCGCAATGCAATCACCAACGGACCGCAGTCAAGCCAAGAATCCGAGAGGTTATCATTACACGACAGTCATGCGAGGCGGGGAAGCCAGTCGGGCGCATGCCCTCTCGCCCAGCACAGCCTTCTCTCGACTTTGCAGACAAAAGACATGGGCGGTCTGGATGATCGACAGGGCTTCTTGATGGTTGCTGGCGTGCCCTGCCATTCTTCAAGGGCACCATACGTGGCCAACCACCTGGCCTGTGACGCAGTTCACAACCGGCCGAGCAGACCGGGGCTCAATCAGAATCCCAGCAGGGCGACATGCTTCCATGCGAACGGTATACCGCTGCGCTGATCTCTTTTCCTCGACCGCCTTCGAACGGTGTAGAGATTGATACTCGACATGAGTGGTGTATAAAACATCGAGACTGCCAACGCACAGCATCTTGTACGACCATGCATCGTCTGGCCGACTGGGAGAGGCGTTGTGGTCGCATCCTGCTGCCTTGTCCCGTTCCTATCATCCCAATGGCAGCGAAAATGGCCAACCAGCCTCACCACACCAGACAACTACGGAGTCGAAGTGCGAACCTTTTGCCTAGTCCTGTTCCTGACCGTCATCCAGTGGCGTATCACCTTTTCCATGGAGCTGCACGTCTAACTGGCAACACGAGGACCAAGTCTGCGTCTACGACTTACCCGAATCTTACTTATGCTCCCAAAGGTCCGCCCTTGGATTTGTCTCTCCCTGCGCCCACGTTTTTGCATCTACCTCTGTCGGCATCTCCGCTTACATCAGCTTTGAAGTCGTACCAACAACAGAATTGCCTAATCCCCGCCCGCAAAAGCCCAAAGTCTAACCGGACCGTGTCTCATACAAAAAGTCGACCTTTCCTGGAGTGCCAGTACCGGAGGTCAGAAAGCAACGACTTGGACGCCTTTCATCCTATGCGCTGTCTGGTATTTTTCCCAAGCACCTCGGTCACCCGGTTGACTCAGTTGGTGGCTCCAGTCCACCACCGATGGGAGTTTTGGGATCCGTACCGACACCAGATTTTCTAAATGCCCGACATGCACTGTCAGGCCCAAAGAGCCTCTTCAACGTCTTGCCGCTGCCACGAGTGCCACTCTCTGCTCTGCATGGACCGTTGGACCGATCACTACCTCGAGGAGCACGGCCAATATCCCCAGGAGCTCGATTTATCACAAGGAAATACCAAAGGCGAAGCAATGGGGAAATCAAGGGACACTGGTCTCTCAGATACACGCGTCTCTGGCTCTGGTTCTGGACTGTCCCACCGCAGTGGAGGCTCTTCCGTGCCACAGAAATCGAAGCGCTCCCCGCCTCCAAAAGCCACTGAGCGGACGAGTATGTTGTTTCTCTTCGGTGTCTCCAATTGTCTGACTCTAGATAGATTCTACATCTTCTTGCGTCATCTTCACACCTGCATCTTCGCATCACTTGGACTCTCGCCATATTCCAGAGCAACAAAGCCGAGCCTCCGGGACCGTCAGAGGCGGCGACACTGGGCGAGTAGGCACTGCTGCCAGTGATGATTACACCATGGAAAAATACCTTGGAAGCTCTGACCAACCGTGGTCATTGTACAACATGCGCTCTGGAAACCTTGAACAGAAAAAATGATGGCCGAATTGGGCCAAAACGCATGATCTGGCAGTGCCATGGCGGAGTTGGGCTCGCAGCCCCGCTGGGCGACTTAACTTCCACCAGGCCTTCCTTTCCGTGGCTCCAGAACGAATTTTCGCCATTAGACATCGCCCTTTAGGAGTTTGTCATGCTACAAATGCATACCAACGGCCATGCTCTCGGAAAAACTGAAATCCGCTTTCCACAGATCCAAATAAGGACTCTATCATTCATTCTACCTCCTTGAATTTGAATATCACAACACAAGCATATCGAAGAAACGAAAAGGCACT
Organism: Phyllosticta citribraziliensis; assembly: GCF_038025025.1. NCBI lineage: Eukaryota > Fungi > Ascomycota > Dothideomycetes > Botryosphaeriales > Phyllostictaceae > Phyllosticta > Phyllosticta citribraziliensis. The sequence goes on from NW_027117348.1 coordinate 525,086, forward strand.
TTGCGCCCATTTACGACACTCGCCGCAGGTTTCGGCATTTGACTGAGGATTGTTTGAGCATGAGGAAGTCTCTTTGGTTTCCTAATTTTTGAAGGATGTCATGTATTTTCGGTGGGATAAAAGTGTCGTCTGCATTGTTTGCGTTTCCAGCGAGTGTTAACACGGGTTGCTGTGCTTTCGTCTTGTTGGAGATATGCATGTGAATTCTTTACATCTCTCATAGAAAGACTTGAATGAAACTACATCAAGATCAACAGAAAGAATAGAAACAAATTGGTCTGCATCAAAGAAGACGTCATCAACTTGCTAGCCGTCCGGTTCGTCCGGGGTTTCGGTACCGAGCACGATCCCGAGCCCGCACCCGGAGGATCCCGACCGACGACGACGCTTCCCGAACTTTCATCTCCTCTGCTCCACCAAAACCCTTGACACTGGCGAGCAAAGCATGGCAAAACTGTCAGGTTTGCAACGAGACGTCTTGTCCCTCTACCGCAATTGTCTGCGAGCGGCGAGGAAGAAGCCAGAGGCAAGTGGAGCCCAACGCCAGAGGCGAAACAGGATGTTGACCAAGACGACAGGATACGAGAAGGAACTGGAAGGCGTTCGCAAGGTTCGCACAGCATCGCCTCCACCCGTTGCAACGTTTCACCAAGGAGATGGGACTAACGAGAAGCACGCAGAGAAGAGTTTGAGAAGAACATGTCGATTGGCAAACGCGACTTTGGCGCAATCGAGTACATGCTTCGCAAAGGACATCGTCAATTAGAGATTTACGAGGACCAGGGTATTCGAGACATTCATCGTTAGAGCAATCCAAAGCAAAGCGAGCATGCAGCATCTTCGAAGAGCCTCATAGGTAAGGCAAAGCCGAGCTGGGACATGTCAGACAACATGTCACGTGATAGAATCGACTAGAACCCCACACCCCGCTGGCCAGCCCCCGGACGATCATCAGTCGATCGTAGCTTGTAGAAGCCTCTTGGTGATTCATGGCACTGCGCCGAGATTCCACAACTCTCTCGAATTTGCCAAATGTAGGGGAACATAGTGGTGTCACCGACCTGGCCGAGATTTCTAGAATGGAGCGCTCGAGTATATAGGGGGCCTCGACCATCTCCATTGACCAGACCAGACAACAACAAAGCAAATCAATCACTTCATGCAATCACTGCGACCAACACTTCGAAGACTTCCACGAGCTTTCAAAATCACCAAGTCTCCCATCTCCAAAATCCACACCACACCGACCACAATGTCAATGTTCCCTCGCGCCTTCACTCAGGAGATCTCTCCTCTCTTCCGCCTCCTCGACGACTACGACCGCGTCAGCCGCTCCGCCTTCCGCGACGTCCCGCAGTCAATCCGCACTTTCGCCCCCAAGTTCGACGTCAAGGAGACGAAGGAAGCCTACGAGCTCCATGGCGAACTCCCCGGCATCGCTCAAAAGGACATCAACATTGAATGGAGCGACGGCAACACCCTGACCATCTCTGGCCGCACCGAGCACCGCGCTGAGCGTGGCGAGCGACCCCAGGGCTTCATCGAGGAGGGCGAGGCATCCGAACAGCACAAGAAGGACTACCACAAGCCCACGGTCGAGGAAGAGAACGCCAACGCCTCCAAGGGCAAGCAGACCTCGACCGAAGTCACCACCACCGACAAGAACCAGGAAATCGGCAAGCCATCGGACGAGGCCAAGTACTGGGTCACGGAGCGCTCGGTCGGCGAATTCCACCGCTCCTTCAGCTTCCCCGGCCGCGTCGACCAAGAAAATGTCAAGGCTAGCCTGAAGGATGGTGTCCTTGCCATCACTGTTCCCAAGGCCAAGGCGCCGCAGGCCAGGAAGATTGCTATCCAGTAAACGGGTGCATGAATCCGCCTAACTGCGCAATTCTCTTCCGATATTTTCTCGATTTCGACCTCCCTCCCTCGTCTTCCTGGTTCAGCGAGAGCTCACACAAACACATCACATTCTACGATTTCAACGCTTCACGACTACTCCTTTTACTCTGTTGATGGTGAAAATTTGAGGTGGTATGTACGGGAGTGAAACGAACGGGGACGCTCCTTTGGAATTCAGCAAGGTGTCTTATGGATTTGGATAGTTTAATCAACATCTTTTCAAAGAACTTGAACGATCTGAGTCTTCTGTTCTCAAAGTGAAAGTAACAGTGATGCGTGTCTGCCCAAGTTGACAGTTCAATTGCACTAGCTCCCTTGAGGTCTGTGACTCCACCAAGACTCAATGACTTTAGAATGTTTCAAATAGCTGGATAGTTTAATCAACATCTTTTCAAAGAACTTGAACGATTTGAGTCTTCTGTCCTTAAAGTGAAAGTAACAGTGATGCGTGTCTGCCCAAGTTGACAGTTCAATTGCACTAGCTCCCTTGAGGTCTATGACTCCACCAAGACTCAATGACTTTAGAATGTTTCAAATAGGTCTAGCAAATTACTGAAACTAAATTTTCTGCATGTGCCCAAATCGATGACATCCGGCTGATGGTAACCAAATCGGTTAGCGCAGAGAGTTGCGGCGAAGTTCAGCCGAACCAGACCGCCCTCTCTGAGGTGGCTCTGCCGCCGCCCGCGACAGCTCGTCCGACCATCAACTTTGTGTCTGAACAGACCAGCCTCCCTCGACCCACGCCGGAGCCGCCCTTAAAATATATCGTTATCTATCTTGTCCCCTTCTTTTGCATTTTGGAACTCCGTTTGCGTCTACCGGCAACTTTGACACGATGAACGCCCCGGATAGGTGAGTGCTTCACTCAGCTCATTGCGCCCTTCAGTTGCAAGTCTCAGCGGGCGGCGCGTCGGAACAATGTCACACCAGGAATTCCCGGCGGGCGCTCGATTGTTGCGCCTGGTGGGCACCAAACGGCAGTCACGAAGTACCCTCATGGCCTTTAAAACGCCCATCGACACTCGACCGACCTTACCACTCACCAACAACAAGTCGTCGTCTACTGGATACTGGTGAATAGCGTCACACGACATCATGGTTTCGCCTCTTCGAGATGTGGTCTACATCGACCAACACTCGCCCCGCGAGCAGGACCCGCCTGAACTCGACTTGACCCCATACGGCCCTGGCAACTTCCCCTTCAACCGGGACCGCAAGCTCGACGGCAAAGGTCGCCAGCCCGCGACCTCTGTCGAACTCCACGCCCATCTCAACAAATATTCGTTCCAGACGAAGAACAAGCCGCCTGCTGAGCATCCGCGCCAGTACCATACTAACGAATCGCAAAGGTTTGAGTTGTTCATTCTCGGGCCGGGAGAGAAGAAGGTTTCTTGGGAGCACGACACTCGTAAGTGACCCGCTCATCCTGGCGTATCTTGTCGAAAGAGCGCATGAGCTGACCTGAACGACCGCACAGGCGTCCCCAACACGGCCATCTTCACCTTCAACAAGGAAGACCACACCCTGGGCAACCTTCTCGCGCAGCGCCTGCACAAGTACCGCTACGTCAACTTCAGCGGCTACCAAGTCCCGCACCCGCTTTTTGCTTCGTTCAAGCTCCGCGTCTCGACCGATGGTAGCGTGACTCCCAAGGACGCCGTCATCAATGCTTGCCGCGACGTCGTCCAGGACCTCGAAGTCTTCTCGCGCGAGTTTACAAAGGAGATGGAGCTCAAGAAGATTGCCAAGGCCGGTGGTGAGGCATGAGCGGATAATGGGCACGCAACAAGCACACACTGCGCGTGGGCTCTGTCGGTGCAACCCACGTATGGACGCGTCTTTGTGGAATTGAGGTCGGTGGATCTGGACGCGACACGACGCTATTGGCCACGGCTTCGTCGACCGCCATCTTGGCCTTTTCGTCGACCTCTACGCAATATCCCACCCGAGTAGGAAACAACACCGAAGACGCCTCCATTGCAAGAGCACGAGGCCACAATCACTCTTCCATTGACCACCACTACATCCACCTATTCAGCATAGCGGGCGCCAGCGAGCACGAGCACGCGCACACGAACTCGGACACGGCGCACGGCGTTTGGGCCTACTGTAAACAAAAGGATCACGGCGTGAGGAGACTGGGCGGAAGGCAGGACACCATCAAAAGCATCTTCGGCGGAATGGCTCGCATGAACTGGGTTGGCCCGGTTTGCCTTTTAGGTTCACTTGAATTGATTTCTTCTCCCTCGCTGAGCTGTAGTCAGGCAGACGGATTGAAGGACACGTTTCCGACGGAGTTGCATTGAATGAGTGACTTGGGTGACTTCGATTCGCTTGAGACTTCCGGTGTCTATGTCGCCATACTTTATCAACAAAGCAGCAGTCTTTGCTTTTCATAGTCATGGGTGCTAGGGCAGGTAAATATTTGGAAGATTGCTGTGCCATTGTTTTTGATGCTGGAAGAAAGATCAACGAAAAGAGCCAACGCTGAAGCAAACAAGCACGCTCATACTGTTATTGGTATTGATTCGACAGGTATATCTCAAAGATGATTCGCGCAAGCAACAAACCAATGTCAAATTTTGTTCGGCAGCGCTATCCACCCATTTGCTCACTCATCCCTCAATCTACCCATCGCCAATCCACATTCATTCCGTTTGGTAGGTCCTAGTGGTGGAACAACCGAATGTGCTGCTCGACAAAGACGACGCCCAGCTTCTCGGCCGTCTCGAAGACGGCCTTGTCGTTCTGGCTGCCGCTGGGGGCGGCGACGTACTTTGCACCCGAGCGGGCGGCGCGGTAGACGTTGTCGATGAAGGGGAAGAAGGCGTCGGAGGAGACGGCGACGCCCTTGAGCTGGGCGAGCCAGGCGGCGCGCTCGTCGGGCGTGAAGCTGGCCGGCACGTCGGCGGGCTCGAACATGCGCTCAAAGTCGGCGCGCTCGGGGCCCGACGCGGGCACGCTGCCCGAGCACAGCAGGTCGATGGCGTTGGACTTGTCCGGGCGCTTGGTGCCCTTCTTGAACTTGAGGGCGAGGGTGCGCTCGTGGTAGCGCATCCACCAGTTGTCGGCCTTGTCGCCGGCCAGGCGCGTGCAGTGGATGCGCGACTGCTGGCCGGCGCCCAGCCCGACGACCTGCCCGTTGAGCGCGTAGCACACGCTGTTGGACTGGGTGTACTTGAGGGCGATGGTGGCGACGGTCAGGTCGCGCAGGGCCGACTCGGGGAGCGCCGTCGACGGCGACGCCGCCTGCGGCACGATGACGTTGGAGAAGGTGGCCGGGCTGATTCTGGCGTCGTTGCGGTGCTGCGTTAGGCTGATGCCGTACACGGTGCGCTGCTCCATGGTGGCCGGCTCGAACTCGGGGTCCATCTGGAGGACCAGGTACTTGCCGCCCTTTTTGGCCTTGAGGATTTCGAGCGCCTCGGGGACGTAGCCCGGGGCGATGATGCCGTCGGATACCTCGCGCGAGATGATCTTGGCCGTCGGCACGTCGACCTCGTCCGACACGGCAATCATGTCGCCGAAGCTCGACATGCGGTCGGCGCCGCGGGCGCGGGCATAGGCCTGAGCCAGCGCCGACGACTCGATGCCGGCAATGTCGTCGACCATGTAGACCTTGCGGTCGGCGTCGGACAGGGGCACGCCAATGGCAGCGCCGGCGGGCGAGACGTGCTTGAAGGAGGCGGCGGCGGGCAGGCCCAGGGCGTTCTTGAGCTCCTTGACCAGCGGCCACGCGTTGAGGGCGTCGAGCAGGTTGACGTAGCCGGGAGCGCCGCCCAGGACCTTGAAGGGGAGGTTGCCGTCGCGCACAAAGGCGGCGGCGGGCTTCTGGTGAGGGTTGGTGCCGTAGCGGAGCGTGACCTGCTGGAGGCCATCGCCGGCGTACTGCTTGCGGAAAAAGTCGGAAATGGCCGTGTCGTAGTCGGCCGTGTGGGTGAAGGCCTTGAGGGCGTAGAGCTGCCTCTTTTGCTCGGAAATGTCGCCCTTTTGCTCGAGCTCGATCAAAAAGTCGTGGTAGTCCTCGGGGTCGCTGAGGATGGTGACGCGGCTGTGGTTCTTGGCCGCGGCGCGGAGCAGGGTCACGCCGCCAATGTCAATGTCCTCGACAGCCTCGGGGATGGTGACGTTGACCTTGGACACAGTCTCCTGGAAGGGGTACAGGTTGCAGACACAAAAGTCAATCTTTTGGATGTTTTGGTCGGCCTTGGAGGTCAGTGCGTGTCGAAATGGTGGACGTAGAACTTACGAGGTCCTGCTGGTCCGAGGGAATCTCACGGGCAAGGAGACCGCCGTGGACGGCCGGGTGGAGGGTCTTGACGCGGCCTCCCAGCATCTCCGGGGCGTTTGTGAGGGCCGAGATGTCTTCAACGGGGAAGCCACCCTCCCGAATCATCTTGGCGGTGCCGCCCGAGGCGTAGACCCTGAATTGGTTAGATGGATTCCAGTGGGCCAATGGCATGGGAGGAGATTGCTTACTTGACATTGTTCTTGACAAGGCCCTTGGCGAGGTCCAAAAGACCCTGTACAAAAGGTCAACAACGGCCGGATGGGTGCGGCGGGGCAGACGCACAGTCTTGTTGAAGACGCTGATGATGGCTGTGGATGTGTCGGGACAGTCAGCGAGGCGGGAGGCGGCGAGGGCCGAGAGCACGTACCCCTCTTCTGGGAAGTTTCGGAAGCCATTATTGATGGAGGAGTGGTGGAGGAGAGCAATGCAGACATGAAGTGAATTTTGGCGTCGGGTCGTCTGGATTATTACGCCACCTTTCTGCCTTACAAGGCACCACCAAAAAGACCCCGCCATCCGGAGGCAGCCCGGCCCGAGACGCGTCACGTGAGCGCCAAAATTGCATTTCTATAGGCCGCGCGCTCGCCGCCAGATTCTTTTCTCCTTCATACCAAACGCAAAAATACAACGCTCGCAATAAAAGCATTTCTGATTTCGAGGTACCCGTCGTCTACGGACGTCCGAGGCGCCCATGACAACAGAAACCGTCTGTCGAGTGGAGAACAGCTCCAGCGATGGATCTTGGGTGCGGTCCCTCTCATGCCATGGGAGGGAGCGCAATGATCTGCCGTACATACAACCGTGATGTGATGATTCTGGTGATTGAGTCTGATGAGCTGCGCAGGCAGGGTTTTGCTGGGCGACGTTCCTTGGCCACGTCTCTACATGGATACGCTGACAGCAAATGTACACTCCGCACACGTCTCTGCATGGATACGCCTGAGCAAATCTACGTGCTGCATCTGCAGTCTTGTGCCGCTTAACCTATGGATGGGCATCCACTCAAGTGATGCTCTCCTCAAACGCAGGGCTTTCTTCTTCTCGCAAGATGATCATAGGACAGCCAGACAGGTCGAGGGGGACGCTGCCTGGGAGGACTGCTTGCTGTTGTATGTTATGTGAAGAGGAGAAAGAGTTTGCGCCGGCCGCGCGCAAAAGAAGTGCGGCGGGCGGCGCGTGCGTCCACCACTCAGCGGCTAGCCCTAGTGAAGCTTGCGTTGCGTGCCGCGATGCTGTTGACCGCTACCAAAGTTTATTCGTAGAAGACCCAGCTGCAGCCTGGGCAATGCATCGAGAATCAATGCCGTCGCCATTGAAGACAGTGTTCGCCATGACAGACCTTTCCTAGGAGTAGACCTGCTAGACGTATACCCAGACCAGACCAGCTAAACGAGAAGCTACCTCGGCGGCCTTGCAGCGCGACGACCACGGCAGACAGCCGCTCAACCTCATCCGTCGTCGTCGCGAGAATGTGGTCCTCTCGACGCGTCGTGGCCAACCGTGGCGCCGCATCACTTCGCTGGGCTCTCTCGCCGCACGCGCGCCTGACTAGCTGCCTGCGCGCTGCCGCGAACCGGAGCTACATAACCACCCACCTGTCTTCCTCCACCTCCACCTCCACCTCCACCTACACCTCTCCCTCTCGCCCCACCACCCGCCTCCCTCCCAGATCCCTCCCCCGCTTCGTCAGGTACTGCTCCCACCGAAGAAACATGTGCAAACACTTCGACGCCGGCTCCAACCTGGACATTTCCAAGGGCCGCGAGGTCCTGCCCAAGAATGTCAAGCCCCTCCACTACGACCTGACCCTGGAACCCAACCTCGAGACATTCGAGTACGAGGGCAAGGTCGTCATCGAGTAAGCCACTCCTCTTCCATCTCTACAAAGCTGACCAGCCAGGCTCGACGTCGCCGAAAACTCCAACTCCATCTCCCTCAACACCCTCGACCTCAAGATCAACTCGACCACCGTCTCCTCTGGCGGCGCCACCATCTCCTCCAACCCCGAACTCTCCTACAATGAAGACACGCAGACCACCACGGTATCCTTCAAGGAGACGATACCCGCCGGCAGCAAGGCCACCCTCACCCAGACCTTCACCGGCACCCTAAACAACAACATGGCGGGCTTCTACCGGTCGTCATACACGGGCTCCGATGGAAAGCAAAAGTACATGGCCACGACTCAGATGGAGCCGACCGACGCCAGGAGGGCTTTCCCCTGCTTCGACGAGCCGGCTCTCAAGTCCAAGTTTACCGTCACTCTGGTCGCCGACAAGAACCTCACGTGTCTGAGCAACATGGACGCCGTCGCGGAGAAGGATATCGACTCCAAGATGAGCGGCGACAAGAAAAAGGCCGTCACCTTCCGGGAGACGCCCCTCATGTCCACCTACCTGCTGGCCTTTATCGTCGGAGAGCTCAACGTCATTGAGAGCAACGACTTTCGCGTCCCCGTCCGCGTCTTTGCGACCCCAGACAAGGACATTTCCCACGGCAAGTTCTCGGTCGACCTCGCTGCGCGCACGCTCGAATTCTACGAGAAAAAGTTCAACAGCCCATTCCCGCTGCCCAAGATGGACATGGTTGCCATTCCCGACTTCAGCGCTGGTGCCATGGAGAACTGGGGTCTCGTCACATACCGCGTCGTCGACGTTTTGTTTGACGAAAAGACTAGCGGCGCGTCGACCAAGCAGCGCGTTGCCGAGGTGGTGCAGCATGAGCTGGCCCACCAATGGTTCGGAAACTTGGTCACCATGGACTTTTGGGACGGTCTGTGGCTGAACGAGGGCTTTGCTACATGGATGTCGTGGTACTCGTGCAACGAATTCTACCCCGAGTGGAAGGTGTGGCAGGGATACGTCACCGACAACCTCCAGAGTGCCTTGTCGCTCGACTCGCTGCGCTCCAGCCACCCCATCGAGGTCCCGGTCAAGCGTGCCGACGAAATCAACCAAATCTTTGATGCCATTTCCTACTCCAAGGGATCCTGCGTCTTGCGGATGATTTCCAAATATCTCGGCGAGGAGACGTTCATGGAGGGCATCCGCCGTTACCTCAAGAAGCACGCGTACGGCAACACTCAGACGAGCGACTTGTGGGCTTCGTTGAGCGACGCCAGCGGCAAGGACGTGGAAAAGGTCATGGACATTTGGACCAAGAATGTCGGCTTCCCCGTCGTCACCGTCACCGAAAAGCCCGAATCCAGCTCGATCCACGTCAAGCAGAACCGCTTCCTGCGCACTTCTGATGTCAAGCCTGAGGAGGACAAGACTCTGTTCCCCGTCTTCTTGGGTCTCCGCACCAAGGACGGCATCGACGAGGACGTCACTCTCAACAAGCGCGAGGCGGACATCAAGGTCAAGGATCTCGACTTTTACAAGCTCAACGCAGACCACTCGGGCATCTACCGCACGTCGTATGCCCCTGAGCGCCTGCAAAAGCTCGGCGAGGCTGCCAAGCAAGGTCTCCTCTCTGTCGAGGACCGTGCCGGCATGATTGCTGATGCTGGTGCCCTTGCTGCTTCGGGGTACCAAAAGACGTCTGGCCTCTTGAGCCTGCTTGAAGGCTTCAAGACGGAGAGCGAGTACGTCGTCTGGGACGAGCTCATGGCCCGCATCGGCTCCCTCCGCGCGGCTTGGGTCTTTGAGGACGAAGCCGTCAAGGACGCGCTGAAGAAGTTCCAGCTCAAGCTGATCGCCGACAAGGCTCACGAGCTCGGCTGGGAGTTCAAGGAGAGCGACGGTCACATTGAGCAGCAATTCAAGGCGCTCCTCTTCGGCTCGGCAGGTCTGGCCGGCGACGAAAAGGTCAAGAAGGCTGCGTTTGACATGTTTGAAAAGTTCAAGAACGGTGACGACTCGGCCATCCACCCCAACATCCGCGGCAGCGTGTATGGCATCGTCCTCAGCTACGGCGGTGAGGAGGAATACAACGCCATCCTCAACGAGTACCGCAACGGCACCACTAGCGACAAGCGCAACACGGCGCTGCGTTCGATTGGACGCGCCAAGAAGCCCGAGCTGATCAAGCGGACATTGAGCATGCCGCTCAGCGACGAGGTCAAGGGCCAGGACGTCTACCTCCCGATTGGAGCGTTGCGGACGCACAAGGAGGGTATCGAGGCGCTGTGGCAGTGGATGACGGAGAACTGGGCGGAGCTGGAGAAGAAGCTGCCGCCGGGCCTGACGATGCTGAGCTCGGTGGTGACGATTTCGACGTCGAGCTTCACGCACAAGGATCAAATGACGCGCATTGAAGACTTCTTCTCCAAGCGCAGCACCAAGGGCTTCGACCAGAGCTTGGCGCAGAGCTTGGATGCCATCCGCGCCAAGGCCAACTGGATCGAAAGGGATAGCGACGATGTCAAGTCTTTCCTCAAGCAGCACGGTTACTTGTAGGTGTTAGGATGGCAGTGCTCGGGACTGTAGAGCCAGGAATGTGTAGCGATGACGCAAGGCAGTATTGAACGGACAGCAATGAAAATTTTGAGTGCAAAGGGATGATGCCGGTAGACTGGTGAAGATGTATTGCGAAGGCAACGCTTGGCGGGTGACGTCAAGCGACGAGACGAGACGGGGAGCTCGAGAGTGCCGTCAAGGTTAAGGTAGTGGCCGTAGTGGCCGAACCCTGAGGGACGAAGTTCTCGTTGTTGACTCCCTGTCCTGTCCTGCCGTGCTGTCAGGTGCATTGCCCCCGCCGTCTTACGTTGCGCTGAAGGCTGAAGCTGCCCTGCGCCCCAACCGTTCTCCGCGGCATGTGAAGGAAGGCATTGGTTACCTCTGCTCCTACCTATGACCTGCACCTGCACCTGTCCCTGGACCTGGCCCTGGATTCCTCCCGCGACAAGACACCGTGGCTCCACCGCTGCCTGGTACCACCAAGAAAATGCGAGGCGCCTCAATTGACTGCTAAAACATAACACAGCCATGGCCAACCCCGACGCAGACGATCCTCCAGACCTCGACCTCGACCTCCCTCCCCGCGACCCCGTTCCGGACCTGCTCCGACCTGACATGGCGACTACAACCACCACAGACCGACTACACAAGCTAGACATCTCAAGCGACGACCCTTCTGCCTTGCGCATTCTATCCCGCTCTCCACAACCATACCACCGCCGACAGAGCCAACGCCGTCAGCGCCCTCGCCTCGACACCACCGCTACAGCCCCCGTCCAACACTCGCACCTCTCGTCAACCTCTGCCTCTGCCTCGGCTTCGGCCTCCTCTCCCGACGACTATGACCATCTTGCCGCCAGAAGCCCAGCGTCGGCGGGCTTCTCCGGCCGCACCCCGCTGTCGCGCTCCCCGCACTCGTCCGAGTCGCAGTCGCAATCCGGCTCCGAAGCCGATGACGAGGCCTACAGCTTCGTCAAGCCGTTGCCGGCCCCGCCGTATCGGCCACACAAGGGATTGATGGCCGACGGCGCGACGGCCGATGGAGAGAGTGCGGTTGTGAGACGAAGGACGTGGGGTGCTGGCATGGGTCTGGGTGTCGACTCGCCCGCTGACATGGGCGAGGATTCGGCGCTGTTGACTCCGAGCGTGCTAGAGGACGAGGGGAGGCGGTTGGCCGAACGATTGAAGAGGGCCAGGGCAAGAATGAAAAAAGAGGGCGACGGCGAGGTAGAGGTTGAAGAGGACGACGGGGTGAGGAAGGAGAGGGAAAGATGGCTGAGGAGACGGAGAGCCGAACTGTTGAGGCGCGGATGTGAGGTTGCGCTTTTGGGAGTCATTGGCGCAATTGTGTTTGCCGGGGGAGCAAAAAAGAGAGCAATGGATTTGTGGGCCAGAGGTATGGTTTCTACATCCCTAACCAGGAAGAATGCTCATGTTGTATTAGCAGAGCTGTGCACCTTTGTCGTCGTCTACGCATTTCTTTTGCTGCTATATCCTCTACGCCTGCTACTCTCCCCGAAAGACAAGAGTATCCCGCTCAAGAACCGCGTACGCGTGCCGGCCGCTTTTGATCCTGCGCCCCTCCTATACCCGGCTGCAATTCCAATCTTTGTTTCGCTGTCATTATATCCGCAGATGGAGCATGTGCTGCTTCCCAACATCGTCTTGGGTCTGGCAGCACTTCCGGCGCGCCTATTTCCTTCAGTTGGCCGCGGGGCTGGCTACAGCGTAGAACATTGGTTCTTTTCAATACTTCCTCTCATCGTATCCGAACACACGGACATGACTTCAAAACTCGCACCCGCAAGGCCATACCTGCTCAAAGCACCCCAAAATCGCGTCGACCCGGAAATAATCGCATTGCTTTACCCTCTGCATCAGGCTCTTTTGCCGCCGCTGTACTACCTCACCACCACTTCTCTCTTACCGTCGGAGCTGCAACTTCTCTCCGTCTCGCTCATCAATCTTCTTCTCTTCTCGGAGAGCCCGCAGATGAAGATTCTGAGCTCCATTCTCTGGATCGGAGGCTTGCTCCTCTTCATTCTGTGCGGTCCTGTGTTTCGCTGGGGCGTTGCTCTCGCGCGAATCCCCAAGTGGCGCTTTAGACGTCCGGGTCGTGTCAAGACGCAGCCGGTGTCATTGCTGGCAACTCTCAAGGAAAGCCTGAGACCAGCATCGCAGTCGCGAACGAGATATGCGGATGACAGCGACGCCGACGAGGATCACCTTCCAGGCTACCATTCCGACGACGATAGACGTGCGTCGATTGTGTCGGCATCAAGTGCTGTCCAGGTCCTCAGCGGCGCCTTTACAACCGCATCCGAGACGTTTAGAGGAGCCATTTCCTCGCGCTCTGGGATTGCCAACGGCACGCCATCGAGCTACAAGCCGCGGCGGCGCAACACCATTCAGACCCTCGCCTCGGAGAGCACAGTCACGACTTCGATATCGACCGCCCGAGAAGGCCGACGCCGTAGTTCGCGCTCGTACGCCTCGTCATTTCTCTCCTTGACCTCTACACAAGCCGTGCTTCGCAAATGGCTCTACGCACTCTACGTCTACGCGACCATTGCCCTCATCGTGCTCATCCCCCTGCGTGTTTACATTGGCACATTCGCCCTCAACGGCCACGATCCTTTCGGCTGGGCCATCGGCTACCTCTTTGGCAACCAGCGCCGCATACGCTTCCAACTCTTCTCGCTCGGGCTTGAAGCATGGGCCGCTCTACCACCCCTCTCCGACCCTCTTGATCCCTCGCATCTCCCGCCCGCCGAATTCGCCCGCCTCATCGCTCTCGGAGGCCCTGCAAATACGCGCCTCGCGCTCGCCGTATACGATGTCTCCGTCCTCTGCGCAGGTCTCGTCACAGTCCTGCTGCTCCTCCCCTCCACCGTCGCCGTCGACACGCGCCGCAAAATCTTCCACGCCACCATGGTCGCCATGCTGCTGCCTACCGTGTACGTGGACCCGCATTTCGCAGCGCTCGCGACGGCGCTCGTCCTGGTCGTTTTCCTGCTCCTGGATTTGCTGCGCGCCAGCACGCTGCCCCCGCTTGCCAAATGGTTGGGCAGGTTTCTCGCACCGTTTGTCGACGGCCGCGACTTGAGAGGCCCGGTGGTCGTGAGCCATGTATTCCTGCTGATAGGCTGCGGCGTCCCGCTTTGGCTCGGCGCGTCGCTTCTGCCCACATCCTCCTCGTCGTCCGCGTCCCTCGACAACCACCCCTGGACCGGCTGGGACATCTCCCCCTCTTCGCCGTGGGCCGCCAAAGCCGACCCCTCTCTCGTCGCGGGCGTCGTCTGCGTCGGCATGGGCGACGCCGCCGCCTCGCTCGTCGGCCGCCGCTTCGGCCGGCGCAAGTGGCCGTGGCTCGGCGGCAAGAGCGTCGAGGGCAGCGCAGCGTTTGCGGCCGCCGTGGCGCTGGGCCTGGGGTTCGCGAGGGCGTGGGCGTCGTGGGGGTGGGGCAGAGCCGCCGCGCAGGGCGGCGTCGCGGGCATGGGCAAGGTGCTGCTGGCGGGCGCCGTGGCCAGCGCCATGGAGGCCGTGCTGACGGGCGGTAATGACAATGTTGTCGTGCCTGTTGTTCTGTGGGTTGTCGTTCGTGGGCTGGGCCTTTAGCCCTCCCTCTCTCCCTTTTTCCCTCCCTCTTCTTTCGCTTCTCTTGCTTCTCTTTCTCATTTCTTGAGCATTTGCGTGCGTGCGTGCGTTTGCATAGATGGCTGGTTCGCTTTGCTTTGCTGGGGGTCACTTCATCGTGTGCGGTAGGGCGGCGTTCATTTCCTCTGCTTCTTCTCACTATTTCTTGCTCTCGTGGAATCGTGGTATCATGGCGGCGCTGGCATGCATGGGAGCGTAATGTGCATGGCAGCGGTCGGGATCATCTGGCTGGTGGGCGTTTTTGCTTAGGCGCGCGTGTATGCATGCTTGCTTGCTTGCTTGCTTGCATTATTTTTCTAGCTAATCATTATAGCCATCATCAACATTGCTGGTTGTCACACTCAAACGAAAAAGTACGACGGTTTTGGTGTTCTCTGCAGCTTCGTCATGTTCTATTTGACCCAACACTTATTTCTCCATGAGTCTCGCCACCGCGGATCTTCGAGGGTTTGCTCGACGCGCCGTCCTCGGTCTGAAAGCAGCCTGGGTTGCCCTCGAGGCGAGCCAACAACTTCGCGTCCAACCCAACGACTAGTAAGCGCCACACGTCGCCGAAACAGGCGGCGAAGTCTGTCGAGACTTGAGATGATTGTTGTGTTGGTGACTCAGCCAACAGGCGTTTGGCAACACCGTCGTGAGAGAGCGTTGGTTTGCTTGGGCCACTCCGCCGCGCAGTGTTCTTCTCAACAGCTCTACTCCAGGCAAATCAGCTGTGCTCTCATTTTCTCAGTCTCTTCAAATTTCTTGCCTTCATATCCGCACGACCATGGAAGACGAGTCCGCCAAGAACGTCGATACTGATCTGGCTGCCGATACAAATGATGGAGTCATCAAGCTTCCCGGCATCTTTCGACTACCGCGAGAGCTCCGAGACATCATCTATGGCTACATCATCGATCTCGACCTCAGTCGAGGATTCTGGGGAGATTATGACGGACTGTCTCTAAGCCTCGAGGACTTGGACGGAGGGGAGAGCAGGCTGGAAATGAAAGACATTCACAAGGCACTTTCGGTCGTGTATACCTGCAGACAGCTCCAAGAGGAAGTTCAGCATCTCCTATTCGATCGCTGCAAGGTCGACATATGTTTCAAAAGGAACAGTTCCAGGCCTGTTAGTTTTCTGTGGCCTCTATCGCTATGGAGCACTCCAGCGTGCTAACGGCAATAGATAAAAGACTTCCATCCTTTTCCATTTAACCTACTCCACCTGTGTCGCGACTTACGAGTTACGATAACAGTACGTCATCAACGGATGCCCGGCCAATTCCGCGGTGCCCGAAACAAACCCATTGAGGAGCCGTTTTCCATCGTACATGACGGGACCTCCCACCGAAAGGCAACGCTCGTGCGGTCAGCGTTTAGAAGTCAAGCTACCCCAGACGCCGACCGGGTGGAAGACGGCGCTCAAGATGCTCAAACTCCACGGCTTTGGTCAGCCGTCGTTGCACCCTCTCGCCCTCCGCCTTCGACTCGTCAAGTCCGGGACTACGACCTCCAAGAGCTGTATCCCCACAGGCTTTGGTCGGATTCGTTCCCACCTTTCGAAAACACCCCATGCGACTGGCGCTGCGTCCAACTGTTCCGAAACCTGTCCGAGCGTCATCGCTTGAGGCGGCTGGAGGTCGAATTCGTCGGTCTGGGCCACGCGAGAGAAGTCGCCAGGTTCGTGCACTGGGATCTGAGGATGGGGCCCAAATACCGGCTTCCCCTGCTCACGAGGTCTGATTATGGCGCCCATCCGTACATCGAACTCATTTCCGGACTCCGAAAGGTTCCTCGAGTGCAGTTTCTCTACGAGATACCCTACGATGATGATCAAGGGACCTGCGACTACGATTGCCTCCTAATGGAAAACTACTTGAGGCGCCAAGTCGAAGACACGGACGAGGCGCGTTCGTTGGTCGACTTTGCCGCACAGGGCGAGGGCGACTTCGATGACATTTATCCAGCCTTGCCCCAGTCAACAGCGACGGGAGTGGAGCCGATCAGATTCGAGTCCGTCACCCCGCTCGACTTGAGGAGCGACGAATTGTTGCTGTTCAAGTGCCCGAATCGCCGGTTTCGCCTGTTCGACGACCACAACATCTTGATCCCGCCGCCCTTGCGGGAGAATACCTACGATGCTCCTGACGTGCTCCCGTGGATCATGCGCGGCCGAGGGTATGACGCTGGAGACACGGACGTCTCGGAGGATTCCGACGCCTCTAGCAGTGGGCTTGGCGGCGATGATGATCTGGGAGACTCTGAAGAAGGCTCTGAACATCCTGCGCACTCCGATGGCTGGGAGCCTCCTGAACCTGAGATCCCCGAGGGTTCTGGTGGCGATGCGCTGGGAGGACTTGGCTCAGAAGGTCACGTTGAGGTCTTGGAAGGACATGATGATCAAGATACTGCCCAAGCGCCGGGGGAGTCCGGCGACGAGGAAAGCTCCGGAATCTTGCAGGTGTTTGATTCGCCGGACGAAGAAGACGCTCCACACGGCAGTCCCTTCTCGCTGGGACTCTTTCCTGTCGAATGGTTTGACTCGCCAGACGAAGAAGACGTTCAATACAGTAGTCCTCCGTCGCTGGAACTCTTTCCCATTGAGTGGTTTGACTCGCCGGACGACGAAGTCATTCCGCACGTCAGTCCTTTCTCGCTCGAATTCTTTCCTGCCGAATGGCTTGACTCGCCTGACGAAGAAGACGCTCAACACGGCAGTCCTCCCTCGCTGGAACTCTTTCCTGTCGAATGTTTTGACTCGCCTGACCTGCCAGAGATGTACGACTCGGATTCATCGAGCGACCAGGAGAGCGACTATGAGGAATACATCCCCAGATACTGCCTTGAGATGGGACGCCGGAGAGCGGGATACTCCTGGGTGTTCGACGACTTGGACGATCCCGAGGGTGGAGAGGGACCTTTAGAATCGGCTGCGCTGATGGAGCCTGCAAAGCCTGAAACCGAGTCCCTTCTTGCGGAAATCGGTGTCTCCCCAGAATGGCTTCAAACCAGTTTGCTCCCCGTAGCTCTCTAGCCCTCGAGTAGGTCGGCAATGGGAAGCGTTTCGGCGACTTTTGGAGCAGACATTTCCGGGATTTTCTGTTTTTCCAAGACTTTGAAGGATTTTCATTCCTTGTATGCTCGTTTTTGACTCCTGATGAAACCAAGAGGTAATTACACGCGTTTGATGCATTTTCCCGATGGTGGTGTCTCGTCAGGGGTAAGGGGTAAGCAGCAAAGGTCGTCGGAACCGCTGCAAAATACCTCAGCACTCTTGAAAAGGCTCTTTTAGTTGGTTGGTGGATCCTCTGTGTTGGATGAGAAGCTTTGTTGCTGGATTGTTCCAAATTTAGTCCGGTGTTGGCTAAGCCAACACCAACAGGCTTTTGGCAACCCATCGCGGGAGAGCGCCTCGCGTTTCCGCGTTCGAGAATGTGTTTTATTGTAGCGCCGGTACCTTACAGACATCCTTCATCTGCTCTCTCTGTCCAAGGCTTTCTCGCTCTCGAATGCTCCCAGTCTCCAACACGCCGATAAACGACACTTGCACTCAGGCAGATGGAGCCCCTGAGCCAGTCAACACGCCCGACAAAGTTCCTCTCTTTGGTCTTCCACGCGAGCTCCGGGATGCGATCTGCCATTACTTGCTCCCTGCCGATGAAGTGGTCTTTGCAAAGTACAAAGGTCTAACAGTCAGGATGTGGCTTCTTCACGAAGAACCGCTATATGACAGAAGATATCACAGAAAATTCGATTTTTCAATCGTCGTCACTTGCAGGCAGCTGCGCGCAGAAGTACAAGATCATATCTTCAGAAACTTCTTAGTCGAATTGGACTTTGGATGCGAGCCTGTCAGGCGCGTAAGTGCAGCATGTTCTGTAGCATCACTTATCGGGGGAAGATGTTTCGGAGGCTAAAGAATTCAACAGAGGGGCCCAACATGTCCACTCGACTTTCGTTTATCTCGTCGACTGGAAGTATCTCTCCCGATATATCGTGAGCAAAAGTACGAGTTTCTCGGGGCTGTGCGAAAGCCATCAGTAGAGCCATACTCCATGAAACATGACTGGCTTTCCCCGGAAGAGGCAACACTTAGACGCTCGGAATTCTTCAGTCTGGGGGCAGCAGGCTCTGGCCGAGCCCAAAAGCGCGACATCCAACATGGACAGCCTAAAGACCTTTGGTCGAGAGTGGTCTCGCCCTCTCAGGACTCTTCGGACGCAATCAAGGTGCGAGGATATGATTTGCAAGAGCACAATGCAAGGTACATCTGGACGGCGTCCGGCTATATCCGCCACCCTTCCGTGCCCCTATACAAAGACCCTCGCCACCAGCCTTCGTTCGCAATGTTCAAGAGGATGGCCACAGATGGTCATTACCTGCAGTATCTAAAGGTCAATTTCGAGGCGATGGAATGTGGTCAGCACTGTCTGGGGAGGTCCTGGTTCCGGTGTGAAGATTTTCAGATTACCAGATCCGACTACGGCACCTCCCCATACCTCCGTCTTCTTTCACGGCTTGGTCGCACTGTTCCGAAGGTGCGCATCGATTTGTGGGTGGGCAGGCTGGACGACTACCAAAAGTCGCGAAGATTCGATCAAACGCTGATGAAAAACTGGCTGCGGCGCCGGATTGAGGATTCGGATGAAGCGAGAGCGTTGCAAGATTTCCCGGGGTGCGACAGAATGTCGTACGACGAATGCTTCCCAAGGCTCTCCGATGCGGCTGCCGAGCAAGAGGAGCCTCTCCTGGAAGCTTCTGCACTTGTGTTGCCGCTTTGTTTTGAAGACATGGGCTTGACGATTGAGGAATTCCATGACCCACGGTTGCGTCTTGTCGATGACTCCAACATACTTTGCCCATTTGAGCGTTTGTCACGGGAGTGATTGCTGTGCTGTGGTGACGCTGAGAGTTCCTATGAAGGTGTTGGCAACAGTGGACTTTTTTGAGAGCCAGGACTCTTTTTCGAATTTGATTTCGGCGGAGATGAAATTAAACCTCATGAAGCGGCTTCAGGAGCATTCGCATGTTGGTGTCTCCAGGAATTTGCCGTTGGAAAAACCTCAAGAGCGCGCTCTGGGAGAATTCGTGCGATTGACGTTTTCATGACTTTGCCGTTTGGCTGCGGGAAGCGTCTTGATGGTTGGACATCCCAGACACGGCTCTGCCAAACGCAAATGAGTAAAGCAACTCATCACTGGCATATATAAGTGCGAGGAATGGCCAGTTCCAAAGGGATTCCGCACAGAATCCAAGCTGAGGTGAAGTGAAGTGAAACCAGCCCTGTCTTGACCGCCTTACCAACAACAGATCATGGCGCCAGCTTTGACGTATAGCCTTATAATGCTGCGGCATGTGAATCGATGGGAACTCCCTTTGGGCGGCCTCATCACGTGCACGCGCACCCACCTACCGGCACCATACCGTGCGGCACTTGCTCGAGTCTGCCTCTATATTATCCTCCCACCCTCTCCACACCATCCTTCCACCTCACACCTCTCGAGTTCGACCTCAACAACGAGCCAACCTGGGGCTTCCACCTACATCGACCTTGCCTTCAGCCACTGACCTCACCGTCCTCCCTGTCGCGCTCGGACCGAACAAGATCACGGTCGACATCTCTCACTGTCGCTCAGTGAGCGGTCAAATGAGCTCTTGCGCCATGACGACCGACGCTGGTGCTGGTGGTGACAAGTAAGTGTACTGAACGGCTGGACGCTCCGATGCTCACGCTAATATCCTCACTCAACCCGTAGCGCAATGTCTGCACCTGATCCATCCGGGCTCCAGCTCCCCATCCAGGCCGCAATCTTCCTCAGGGCACCCCGAGAAGTCCGCGACATGATCTACGACCATGTCATCGACGATGAGTACACCGCATGTGGATATTGGAGTCTTCCAGATGGCAGGATGCGGGAGTGCGACATTTCGTATCTAGGTTTGCACCATGAAGAATATCAGCCGAGACCAGGACCCACGGAACGCTTGCCAGCACTGGCCACAACATGCACGCAGATTCGCGTTGAACTTCTCGAGACCTTGTATCGGACCACTCGTTTCAGCCTGGAGGCATCAATGGACCATTGCTTTGATGTGAGCTTTTCCTCACTTGGACCAACGAATAGAGACTGACTGAACATTAGGACACCTGTACTCAGCTTGAATTGCGAGTTGGTAGACCTTTCATCGACATTGGTCAAGTCTGCCATCTTGACATGGAATTGGGTGTCTGCGGAGTTGCATCTCTTCGCCACATCGCCCAAGCCAAGCCTTTCTTGAAGGACCCCTTCTCTATTCGATACAGGCAACCCCACGGGAAACTTTCGGACGCCGCTTTGATTCGATCTGATGACAGCCTGTTGGTGGTCCTATGTAACAATACTAAGCAGTCTCCCGTCGCGTCGTCTCAGCTATAGTTTGCCTAGATAACTGTAGCTTATCTGGATAATGACTTACTACTTTAGTTAAGATGTACTTATCTGTTAGCTTTGCGCGTCTTAATAAGTTTAGGACTTATTAGTAGTTAGTACTAGCTACTGCTCCTCCTGGTAGTTTTAGTAGTATATAGATAGCTCTTAGAGTAGCCTTAAATGGAGTCTTTAGTTCTCTTATCTTACTTTATTAGGTTATAAGCCCTTATATTATATATATAAATTACTTATCTAGCTTATTTTGGTATTGTACTGTAACACCATCTATATAATTATTACTAATAGTTATTTTATTATTTTGTTATTTTATCCCTTATTATCTTATATAATTCCTACTCTTTAGTAAATTTATTAGTATTATCTATCTCTATAACTCTAAGTAATATACTAATAGTTATTACCTTTACTATAACTTTACCTTCCCTTCCTCCCTTATTATCTAGTAGTTTAGGCTTTACTGCTGCCTTATCTTCTATACTAGCTAAGTAGGCTAAGGCTAAAGAAGAGGTAGACCTAACTATAAATAATAGTAAGTTTAGTATCCCTTTAAAGAATATCTAGCTACTTAAAGGCCCTGCTAACTAGGTAACCTTTAAGATAATAGTTAAGATGAGGCTTAGTCTATTCTATTATGCCTATCTACTTAAGGATGAGCTAAAAAATGCTACTAATTATAAGAAGGATGCGTATATTATCTGCTAGTTTATAATAATTATTATGCTTCCTATTATAATAGCACTATAGGGGTATACTAGTTTAGCTTACTCTATATAGTAGAAGCTTTATAATATATATAATACTAAGGGTATCCTCTTTAAGGCTAATATTATTAAGGACTTCATCTTCTATTAATATAGTAATTTTATAATAGTAAAGGAATTCTATAATACCCTATATAAATAAAGGTAAGCCTGTATTAGCTATATCTAATAGTAAGTTAAGGACTAGATTCTCTATGTTCTACTTCTAGAAAACTTATAGGATAATATTCCTATCTAGTATATAACTTAGTATATAAATTAGTATAATAAGAAGGAGATGCCTAAGTTTAAGGATCTCTTCTATACTATAACTAATAAGATTAAATATACTAGTAAGAATAGTACTATAGCTCTTACTATTTATACTAGTTAGTAGTCTACTAAGTAGTCTAAGTCTAACCATGCCACCTATAATTACTATAGAAAGAAGGGGTATATTAAGGCTAAGTATAGCTATCTTTACCTTAAATACCGTCCCACCTATTAGAAGCCAGTATTAGGGGTATTCTATATACTAGATAATTAAGTCTCTAAACTACTAATAGTAGTAATAGTAATAATAATATTAATAACTAACCCTCTAGTATAAGGCGCGAACTACTTTACCACCCTATACCTATATCTAGCTTTAATAAAGGATGAATAGATTATTAACACTAGGGCTAATACCTACTATATACTAAATTTAACTAAGCTAATAAACTACTTATAGTTCGCGCAGCTAGTCTAGGTATATAGTTTAGGTATAGTAATAGCTATTAGCTATAGTAACGCCGTACTCTACTATCCTATAAATAGTATAGTTAACACTCTTATAATAGAGGGTATTCTATATATTCTAGTACTAATAGTTAGTCTTATCTTAGCTTTAAAACTTAAGTAGAAGGGACTATACCTAGATCAGCTTACCTCTATATTATAAATATAAAACTATAGAATGGCTATTATAGCTTACCCTAATAGTTTAGGGGTAAATATTCTAATAGTTATTAATAATAATTATATAGTATAAGTATTTACTATAGCAACTCCTCCTGTAGTGATATATAAGATATGGCACTAGTAATTAGGGTATATCTATACTAGTACACTTAATAAGCTCTAGTACTAGGGATAACTTATTATTACTAGTAACTAAGACTTCTATTATAAATCCTACTATATAGCTAAGTCCTACTAGATGGTATTATATAAACTAATACCTTAAGTAGACGCACCCTTTAGATACATCTATATTAATATATTTAGACTACTTATAGTTAGCTATAATAGCTGCTATTAGGGGGTGGTATTTATAGATAACTACTTATATCTATAATACTTATTAGTTATAAAGACTAAGGGCGACACCTTTAATAGCATTTAAAACTTTAGTAAATAGACTAAAACCTAGTTCTAATATAAGATCTAAGCTCTCTAAATAGATAATAGTATAGAGTTTAGCGGCTAAAAGCTGCTAGTATAGGTAAAGATAGAGGGTATTAAGGTTAAAAAGATGGCACTATACTTATCTAAGTAAAATAGTATTAGTAAGTCATCTATATACCTTATTACTAGTATGGCCCGCTCTATAAGTATCGCGTTAAATACACCTTAATTATTATAGATAGAAGCCTATTAATATATAGTATATCTTCTTAACTATCTTCCTACTTGCGCACTTAATAGCAAGATACTAGTTAATATTTTTAATAATGCTATTAGTAGGTATAAGGATATCTAGTTACTAGTACCAGTCTTTAGTATTACTATATATGCTTATATCCTGGCTGAGAAGCGTCTTAAGAGCGCTAAATTTAATATAAGAGTAGAGAAAGGATAGTTTATTAGCTATAACTATAAGTATATCTTCTAGGTATATCTCCCTTAAATAAACTAGGTTATTTATACTTAGGATGTATATTTTAGACCTCCTTAGTAGCTAGACTTAATAGCTACTATAAATAATATAGAAGATAGAAAAGTTAAGAATAGTAATAATAAGATGCTTATTATATATCTTATATTAAAAATAGTTTAAGATGCTCTTAAAGGTAATACTAAAGTAATCTATAATGTAGTAGAATAAGCAATTAAAGTGGTAGAGAGGTCTAATATGGGTAGTATAGATATTAGTAGTAGAGGTAAGGAGGACGCGTTTATAGATATTATACTATTAGTAGATAAAATAGATTAGATTAATATCTCTCTAGCTAATAAACACACTAGATCTAATAATTTAGTACTTACTAACCTAACTTTAACCCTACTACCGCCCTTACTATCTCTATTACCTACACCTACTCTACTACTAATAGCACCATCATGATACCCTTAGTAGATTCGCACTAAGATACAATTCTTTAATAAGAAATACAGTTTAGATAATACTCAACCTCCTTAACTATCTACTTACTACATGCGCGCCTTTACTACTATAGAAAATACTACTTATTACTAATAAGACACCATCCCTACTAATAAGGTTCCGCCTTACTTATAGTATAAGGCCCTTATAGGGCTAAAATCCATCTATTAGAGACCCTCTATAGATAAGTAGATATAGGAGTTAACTAATACTAGCACCTTTAAAGAGACTAACTACCTATTAGATAGCTCTTAGGTACTACTACTATAATAGGTCTAGGTCTATAAGCTTAATAAGCTAGGTAAGAAGGTTATCTATAAGAGCTATATTATAGTTTTAGGTAATCTTTAATATAAGGGATTTAATATATCTAAAGTATTATTACTAGTTATTATATTTCCTACTTTTATACTATTTTTAGTAATTAACATCTATTATTACCTATTTTATAAGTAAGGGGATATTAAGATAGCCTTCCTTAATATACTACTAAAAGACCTGGTCTATACCTATATACCTCCTAGATACCAGGTCCTATAATAAGTTTAGCATCTCTAAAGAGCCTTATATAGCTTATACTAGTTACTACTTACTTAGTTTTAGTACCTCTATAATTTCTTATACCACCTAGGTTTCTACTCTCTCCCTTTAGAACCCTATATTATAAGATACCAGGATGAGCTTATATTTATCCTTATCTATATTAATAATCTCTATATTACTACTAAAACTAAGTCTAAAGTTAATAAAATTATCTTACTACTTAATACTAAGTTCTACTTTAAAGATATAGGCTAACTATATTACTTCCTTAGTCTTTATATTAATTAATATATAAATAGCATAATTATACTATCCTAAGGTAGATATATTTAAAACGTTCTTATATAGTTTAGTATAAGTAATGCTGCGCGCATCCTTATACTAATAGATTCCTATAAATTACGCGCATATAATAGTAAGAATAACCTAGACTATTAATAGCTTTATAGTAAGATTGTTAGCTTACTTATATAGTATATAATAAGATGCTACCTAGCTATTCTTTTCCCTACTACTTATCTCTTATAATACACCCACAACCTATTAAATAAATACCTTACTACTACTTACTAAGTCCTTTAATACTTATAGGGTATATATAATTATAGAATTATTTTATACTCTAGTAATAATAGTACTCTTAGCTTGTAAATCTATATAGATACTACTTTTACTAATAATCTAGATACTTATTAGTCCTTATTAGGCTATGTTATTATGGCTTTAGGTGGTTTACTATATATAAAGAGTAGGAGATAGAAGCTTATTAGTATATCTATAATAGAAGCTGAGTTTATTAACCTTACTCCTACTATTAAATAAGCTATCTAGATGACTCAAGTTCTTGCTAAAATAGGTTATAAGGGCCCTGATACTTAACTAATCTAGCTCTATAATAATAATGAGAACGCCATCTAATTTACTAATAGTATAGAGTTTAATGCTGCTATAAAATATATTAATCTGTACTACTAGTATGTTAAGTAGGTAGTTATAGATAGAACTATAACCGTCTCTTATATCTCTACTAATAAGATGATTACAGACGGGCTTACTAAAGTATTAGTAATAGTTAAGTACTGCTACTTTTATAACCTTATTAGGTATGGACTAATGTAGTAAGTTTTCTATTTAGTTAATATAACTACTTATATATCTACTCTACTATAACTGTCTCTTTTCTTATCCTGGGGGGTGTATTAGTGGTCCTATATAATAATACTAAGTAGTCTCCTATTGTGTTATCTTAGCTGCAGTTTGCCTGGATAACTATAGCTTATCTAGATGATAACTTACTGCTTTAGTTGAGATGTACTTATCTATTAGCTTTATATATCTTAATAAGTTTAGGACTTATTAGTAGTTGGTACTGGCTACTGCTCCCCCTGGTGGTTTTAGTAGTATATAGATAGCTCTTAGAGTAGCCTTAAATGGAGTCTTTAGTTCTCTCATCTTACTTCGTCACAGCCTTACTCCCACACCATATTTCGACCTGAAAAACTACGGCTTCTATTCGGACGTCCAAGTTGCAGAGCTTCTTGAAAAAGAGACCTATTGGGCCTTTCCGACTGCTCAAAATTCTCTCTACGGTAAACAGCTGGACGAATTTTTCGCTTACCTTAGCGCCCGCGGGAATCTGAAGTCACTCAATGTCAGGATCCTTACCTTGGGGCACAAGCCAGACTACTTCAAGTGGGATGAGACCTCAGGCGTCACTGCATTCTTGCGTCCCTTCAAATACGTGCGTGGACTCCAGAATGCCACCATCAAGTTTCCAAACTGGCGAGATCCGAGCACCCATGAAGCCGAAGTTCAGCAATTCTATCAAGAAGATGCGCACATAGTCGAGAAGTGGATGACTTCCGTTCATGGAGACTGCCAGCAACATCCAGACATCATCTGCGCTTGCAAGACTTGCTTTCCCTCTCTGCCCGGCACTCAGGCTGGACGCCGCAACGCGGAGACAAATTCGAGCCATGAAGAGCACGATTCGGGTGGAAACACGCAACTGCGGATCAACGAGGTTGAGGCGGCCAAGGCACGCCTCGAAGCTGGCGAGGCAGTCCAGGACGGAGCGAATTGGTGGACGACTGAATTTCCAATTTGGGGCGGCGATGAGTGGGCACATGGACCCCGCGAATACTACATTGGCCTGCAGAACACTCCACACAAGAGGCAGTACAAAGAGCTTTGTGAAGAATTTGGCAAGATCTGGGCCGTGGAGTGGTGGACCGAGGACGGCTTCGGCATTGGGGATGGTGAGGGGTACTGATGGACTTCTCTCTTACACCGCACTTCCACCAGATGTTCCTTTTCATTGGAGTAGGCCTTGGACCTTTGGTCGGGCTGAGATTCATTTCCAGCACGCACTTCAAATGCGGAAGATTGCCGAAGGCGTTGCTCGAAAAGTTTCCTTCTCATCGGTTCTGTTTTTGCTACACGGTCATCGTTTGCGAGCATACAGCCTGATTCACGGCTCGCCAGCAGATCAGTGGCTGCTTCAAGAAGAAGGCAAGGAAGTACAGGGTCTCACGGAGTTGGGTTGGTCTTCTCTTTTGCTTTTTTCTCTTCTCCTCTCTTGGTTTAAGACTGGATTATCCACGACAGTCAGTTCGCGAGGGAAAAATGGCGGCAGTTTCATAGTGATAGAGTTAGATTTGGGTTTACAATGGGAAGTCTGGTTTGTGAATTATTCCCCCGTAAATGTCCTTCTTTTAGGTCTTGGTTCGCCCAAGCCAGTGATGCTTTTCCCCCTGTCATTCAGAGCTTGAATGCTCCAAATGTCCTTGATACCCCCGGGTGACTCCATCAATACCGTGGAATAACGGTGACGCCAAGCGTCCTCTGGTTGGATGCACAGATTTGGCGCTCGGAAAACTTCATCATCTGTTACAGGGTCACAGTCGACTGCTAGAGTGCGAGATTCTCGTTCTTCTTCCAGCATTTTGGCGCCTGTATTCTACCTATGTCTCTTTCGAGTCGAAAGGAGAACGTCTCGGGGCCTTGTCTTTCGTATCGTACCCCCCCTTTTTTTTTCGGCCGTACAGCTCTCATTCAGAAAAACGTCTCATAGGCCACGTTTTTCGACTCGAACATGGTTTAATACATTCAAGTTCTTCTACGAGTACTTCCAGCAACCGAGGACCTTGCGGCTGGGAATGTTCAAGACGATATCGCGTCCATTCGTCGATCAGCTTCTTGGATGGACCGAGAATCAGTACAGTGTCAAAGGTCGAGTCTACTTTCCTCTTTCGAAGATTGCCCCTTTACCAGCAAGAAGATTGGCCAGAATGACACACCAAGTGTTAATTCCGGCCCCAATCACTGACACTGCTATAGACCCAGGACTCAGGCCCTGACACTACCGGCTGTTACGTGATCAGGCAAGTAGATGCGCAAGGAGTTCCGCGAACAGGGAAAGACAGCGGCGGCATCTTCAGGCCGCGAATTCCGGTCAGGCGCTCGGGCAATTTTCCATTTCCCGACTCACAGAGTATGCGCAAGACTTCGAGTAGCGGGTGATGGCTGACTAAGTTCAAGCACCTTTTTGGGTCTTTGTTTACTTTTCGTCCACCACGCCAACCTCTCCTCTTCGACACTCTCATCGTCCTTTTTCAACTCCACCTCCCGGACTGGCTTCGTTACGAGGACGCATCCCAAGGCCGACCAACGACCGGCCACGATCCCCACACGTTCTCGCTGCTCCCATCCACGAATGCTCCTCATCTCGCTCCTGGTCAAGTAAATTCAAGCTCGCAACCGGAGTGCAAGATGGGCTCTCCGACCCAAGAGCTCGTCGAGATGGACGGAGCCGCCTGCAGGTAAGCCATGCTATGACCCAATCTCAAGTATTAAGATGTCTTGTTTCTGATTTCTGGTTACGACTCATAGGAATCTTCCGCCAGCCTTGCTGCACGGCCACACATTGGCCCAACTTCCTGATTTCCTCAATCCAACCAAGGTCTCCCAGGAAATCCGTGACAGCATTTACGACATTGTAATCAAAGATACACTCGCTCGTGGCACCTACATCTGCGCTGCAGACGGGACGTGGAGGCTGGCGTACTTGTGCCGGCAACCTGAGGGTCTCACAACACGTTCCTTTCCGTCTCTCCTCGGCGCCTGCAAGCAGACACGGGAAGAGTTCCTCGAAAGGATTTACGCCAAACTGGGTTTCTTGATCGAAGTTGTGAACCATGACGAAATCAACGTAAGCTGGTGCTTCCCCCTTCACAATCAAAGCTGACAGTTCCAGTATGGCATTCCGAACCAGATCTCGATCACTCCTCTCTCCAA
This sequence comes from Phyllosticta citribraziliensis, assembly GCF_038025025.1. NCBI lineage: Eukaryota > Fungi > Ascomycota > Dothideomycetes > Botryosphaeriales > Phyllostictaceae > Phyllosticta > Phyllosticta citribraziliensis. Next base: position 553,699 of record NW_027117348.1, read on the forward strand.
GATTCGTCATCTCTGCCTGCAAGTCCATGTCGAGCCGGCTACTGAGCTCTCCTTCAAGGCGAGCGACAACGGCTTCATCAAAGAGCCCTACTCCATCCGATACACCGCGAGTGGAAGACTTTCAGAAGCCAAACTTATTCGGTCTGCAGAGAGCTTGAGCCCGACGGGCTTTTGGGACGTGAAAAAGTACGGGATCCACGGAAATCAGTCCCTCCCACAACTGGTTCAGGCGGAGGAGATCTCGGTGCTGCCAACGGAGTATAACAGCAAACTGGGCCAATCCCTCGGTCGTTTCCTCAAGATGCTAGCGGAAGGGAACAATTTGATGTCACTGGACCTCAAAGTTGTGCTGCCAATGACCCCTCGCAGCAGCTTTCCCGCGAGAATCACAGCCAGCTCCGGAATGAATGCCTTCATGCGCCCATTGGAGACCATGGATCAGATCAGAGACGTGAGTATCTCCGTCCAGGGTCACCGAGAATTCCAATCAGAAGGCAAAGATGTACAAATGTTTCTCGAAGCAGACGCCGAAAGAATTACCGACTTATTGAAGAGCAACCGCCAAGGCTGCAACATCAGCCATGAGACTCTGTGCTTTTGTGAGAAGTGCTTCCCACCGCTCCGCAGTCGCAAAGAATGGGACGAGGGCAAGGAAGAGCAGGCATACTCCCAGGACGACAAAAACGACGAAGCTTATATTGAGTATGAGATCGAGAAAATTATTCACAAAAAGCGAGAGCTGGCCGACGATCGCGAGTACTTTGATCCCGAGGACGTTTTTCCAGCACACCACTCTGAGAATGCGCACGGAGAAAAGTCACGCTTCTGCGTTGGAATCCAAGACCACGACTCAGAGGACGAGTTTGGTTGCAGCTGTCCGGAGTGCAACATCGGCCGAGCTCAATGGTAATACGGCCCTCTCGCCACGTGAACGGCATGATTTGATCACAATGGGGTGAACGAACGCAGGGCTGTGAGCCTTTCGCAATAGAGTCACATGCTTGAGGAGGCAGAGATCTTGCAGATTTCAGCATCACAGAACCAACGGGTGGCTGTGGTATCGACAGATGCAATCTTGAGATGCTACTGCTGGTCTTCAAGCCAGTCTTTTCTTTTTCTTCTTGAATTCGTCTAGGTCAAAAGACAGAAGCAACAAGGATGATGCGGGTGTAGCTCAAGTAGTATAACTCAAAATCGATGATCTTGAACACATGATGCTGGGTAGATTTATTTCGTCAATTGCAGAGGCCGTGGAAATCTTAATCTCCAGCTTGGTAACTCCAGGATTACTCTGTTATTCCCAACCGTCTTTTATGTGCCAAAGTTCCCTCTCTGTCTCTTTGTGCAGTTGAACGTCCCCTGGCCCATTAAGTTGTAAGAGGTGCACATCCAGAAGTTCCAGCATCACTGTCGACTATGAAGAAACAAAATTTCCATGGCCGTTTTGTTTTGCCTTTGCCAGGTGATCTGTGTTGTTAAACTGAAAGTGTGGCTGGAGTCCTTGCCTAGACGCAGCTTTTTAACACTTAGCATGTTATTTCCCACATGAAGCTTTTTTCATGGCGGCCAAGCGACGACTCGCCGGCGCTTTTCGTGGTACACACACACACAGCTTCCCTCTGTCCTAAACAACCTCCCAACTTCAACATCTCCAAGATCTCATGAACCTCCCCCTGCCGTTGTCAGCACTTGTTTGATCCTCTATCGGCAAATACGCTCAAGGCATACTGATCGACTACTCTCCCGCTATTCTGACACTCTCCTCGCTTTGCGCAACTCGCCACCCAGCTCCGGCCTGCCCTGGTCCAAAGGCGTCCGCGTCCGGCAATCATTTGCCATGTCAACCCCTCTTGAGCAGACTTCCGAGGTCGCAAAGAAGACAGCCAGGTAAGAGTTCAGAGAGCTCAAGCCTCGCAACGACGCATGTTGAAAATGACCAGCGACGAAAGCCACTCCGCCACGGCCACGAAAGAGGCTCTCGCCCAAGTTCCGCCTCGCCTGATCAACGAAAAGCTGCCTCGCGAGGTCCGCGACAAAATATATGATATCGTGATCAAGGACGAACTTTACCTCGGAACACGCAAGACAGCGTCAGATGGGACCTGGCGTCTGACCTACTTCCACCGAAGGCCGGAGAGCAGCTGGGTAGGAAATGACATAGCTCGCGTTTTCCCTTCTATGCTGGCTGTCTGTAAACAGTCAAGGGAAGAGTTTCTGGAACGAATGTACGCCAGATTGGCATTTCGCATCCGTATTTTCGACTATCAAAACGCGGATGTAAGCTGCTTCCTCCCATCTTCAAGTTCCAAACTGATGATTTCCAGTTCCTTGGGGTCCCGTCACCCTTTCCATATATCGAATTGTCCAGGATTCAGGATCTCATCTTAGAGCTATGGTTGGAACCAGCCCACGAACACTCCTTCGAGGTCAAGGGCCATGATGGTTTCATTAGGGAACCGTTCTCGTTGAATTACGATGCGAGCGGATCTCTCAAGGGAGCGACACTTGAACGATCCGAGAGCACTACAAGCCCGACGACGTACTTCGACCTTCAGAAGCACGGCATCTACAGTGACCACGCGCTTCCTGCCCTAGTCGACGCTGAAAAGAACACCGCTCTCCCGACACGTCACAACTCGAAGTTCGGTGAAGCCCTCCACAAACTACTCGTCGCTTTGGGAGAAAGGAACGAACTGCTATCGCTGGATCTCCGCATCGTCCTGCCTTTTCGCGGTCGGAGGTCCAACGGCGAAAATGCCCCCGCACCACAGATCAATTCATCTTCTGGAGTGAACGAGTTTCTGCGCCCACTTGAGCTCTTGCATGGCATGAAAAATGTCAAGATCTCGGTCAAACGTAGCAATGAGCTGTACGAGCGCGGTCAAGATCTTGCGACTTTCCTCCGTCAGGATGCCGAACGACTGATGGTCCTCCTCAAGAGCGATCGCAAAGGTTGCAGCCTCTCACTCGACAAGATATGCCATTGTGAGGAATGCTTTCCCTCTCTTGGAGGAAAATACCGACAGCCCGAGGCCGCCACCAAATCAGGGCCCGAGGACGAGTACGACGAGTTCCTGGTCAAGAGTCACCTTCGAGATGTCGAGTTCAAGAAGCGAGACTTGTCCGACCGCGATGAGAGCTCTACTCTTCCCGATCGTGGAGACTTCCCCGTCGGCTATGAAGAGCATGCAAGTGCTGGAAACCCGTACTTTTGCGTTGGTGTCCAGGAACACGACGCAGATAACTGGCAATGCGACTGCCCCGCATGCTGCATCGAGCACAGCAAGTGGTGAACATTGGGAAAAGTATGTCCCAGAACTTAAACGAGATGGTCTCCTGCTAAAGAATCGATGCGCAGGGTCTCGAACAGAAGACGGAATCCTGCTGGATCGCCTCCTTCGCATTCGGTTTTCCTGGTGGAGCAACATTAAGCAGCTCGCTGTCGTCAGTTCGCCGCTTCAGTCTCCTCGTCTGGTCATCGGTTCATCGGTTTGCCGCACATCGAAAAGGGCTCAGTCAACTGCTCAGGCCATCGTGGTCTCTTACAATCCGACGGTTGGTGGTGACTACTTCTCTTAGTGAAAGCAGTGGCTTCAGCAGCAGTATATAGTCAGCTCTCAAAGTAGCATCGAATGGAGTCCTCGGTTCTCTCATCTTCGTCAATTCCAATCAACTACAGTCCCAGCTCAAGAGTAAACGCGACGGGTGCAATCTCTCAATCGACACCATTTGTACCTGTGAGCGATGTTTCCCTCCTCTCCCCGCGAACAAAATCCGATCACACAAGGCTGTTGCGCCAGAGCCGGATGACGAATACAGTCCGGGGGAGATTGACCGCGCTATCGAATGCGTCGAATGGGCGAAGCAAGATTTGGTCGACCAGAATAATTCGACCTTGCCCGTGCATGGCAATTTTCCCATTGGACACGAGGAGGATGCCCTTGCTCGACACTCTCGTTTCTGTGTTGGAATCAATCAACACATCGAGAACGACTTCAATTGCGGCTGCCCCGAGTGTGCCATCGACCGTGGCCAGTGGTAGACTTGGTGAAAGGTATGTTGGAGACCTTGAATGTGAGTCGTGAGCTAATCATCCACAAGACGGAGTTTTGTCCTGGCGATGTTATGCTCCAGGTGGGTACAGCGCTGTGATGATGTACGGTACAGTCTTTGGCCTAAGGAAATATGAGGGGCAGGAGAGCATTTGGATTAGGCTGCACAGTTGGGTTAACAGGGAAAGGATGGAAAGACTCCAGAATGGAAGGATTTGGCGCCATCGAACATCCCAAAATTGAATTTTATTCAGTAGCACTGGTTGTTTCATTCCTTCCCTTGCATATTCTTGCTTGACAGAACTTGATCCAGGGGCAGTATTTGCCACAGCGAAATTTCTTGGTAATCACTTCATTGAATAAATTTCGCCCTGCAAACGGCTGTTCTGGTCTGCTCGCCATAGCGCTGGTAGCGAGCTTCATGGAAACGACGGCAAAATGGAGGTTGGACAGTGCTTGATTTAACATGAAGTGTGTCACATAGTTGGTAAAGTGTGTTGGTCATGTTCTTTACACCACAGTGCTTTTAACACAGAATGTGTCAAATAGTTGGCGATGCATGTTGCTAATATTTTTAACACCATTGCCGAGACTATTAGGCCAATGTTTTAGGCGCTCTATGATCTGGGGCACATGGCCGGGGCGGAAAGCTTCCATGCACGCAAAACAACCGCTCCCCTTCCACAACCTTTTCCGCCACCTGCTCTGAAACCCTACACCTGACAACTCGCCACAAACAGAGCCCCACCTGGTATCTTCCGAGACGAAACATTCCATCCGAAGGCCTTGGATTTTCATATTTAGCTCTACCGCCACAACCTGTGCCTTCAACATGAGCTCAGCTACGGTTCCAGATATCAACTTCACAGCTCAGAACAGGTGAGCCCAGTAAGATCTCAACACAAAGCCTTGCTGACCGAATCCGTGCAGTGATCTGGCGATCATGAAGGAGCAGCTCACCCCTCAAACCTTGCCCTTCTTCAGCCTCCCTCGCGAAATTCGCGACAACATCTACAAGGAAGTGATTGCCTTTGATTTCAGTCGCGGATGTCGAAGAAGAGCCACGAACGGCACATTCAGTCTCGAGTCATTTGATGACCGGGCTAAATTCAGGTTTGACAAAGTGGCATCTCTGCCGCAAGTGTGCCCTGCGATGCTTTCTGTCTGCAAGCAAACACAAAAGGAGTATGTGGAGCGGATGCATGAAACATTGGCTTTTCGGATCGTGATTCAGGACTACGAGGATTTGGATGTAAGATGTCTTCTCCATCGGGCCGCGAATGTCAAGGTTGATGTTTTACAGTTTCTCGGTCCCTCCGCCCATATTCCCTTTGTCGACTTAGCGAGGATTTCCGACCTTTCAATGCAGTTTTCCCTGATACCTGCCATCGAAACTGTGTTCCAAGCAAAAGAGAAAGCTTTCATCAAAGAGCCCTTCTCCATAAACTACAACGCGGATGACTCCTTGCACCTCTCTCGGTCAGAAAGCAGCATGAGCCCTACACCCTTTTTCGACCTCAAGCGATACGGATTTTACAATGATCAATCCCTCCCCGACCTTCTCGAAGTTCAACAGGTCTCCGTCATGCCCACAAACTCCCAATTTGGACGATCCATGCAGGAGTTGTTTGCGTGTATCGGGCAAACCAACAATCTCAAGAGGCTGGATCTCCGTATTTTGGTGCCTTACATCGGAAGGTGGTTCCCCCAAGGCGAACCCGGTTTGACGATTTGGACTGTTTCCGGCATAGAAGCATTCATGCGCATCTTTGCAACAACTGATCGACTTGAAGACGTTCGAATTCGTATCAGGGGAGACAAGTACTTTCAACCCGAGAACGGTCTCGGAATCTTGACTTCAAGACTGCGAGCCGCAGGTAGGAGACTTGCCGCACTTTTACAGAGCAATCGCCAATCCTGTCAACGCGATGCAAGGATCTGCATGTGCGAGCGGTGCTTTCCCCCTCTTATCAGCAGCCGTCCTGATCACGCACAACGTCCTGTTGACAACTTTGAGGCCAAATCCGACAAAACCATCCAGAGTGCGATAGCAGACGTCGAACGGAAGAAGAGACTTTGGCTCGAGGACAATACGAAGAACGAGCAAGCCGAGTCTGGCCGCGAGTGCCGCACGTACTTTCCGTACGTCTTTGAGGAGCATTCATTTGCGGAATATTGCGGATTTGTTCTTGGCCTTCAAGAGCACACGGGGACCTGGTAAAAGACAGCAGGTCGAAACCCAAGAATGTAGAGGAACATGGAAGTTTCCACGAGCGAGAGAGATTCCAGAAAGCGAAAGATCATGCTCGGATGGATAGAACAAGCCATGGGCATTGGAGCTGCTGGCGCATGTATTTTGGACATTTGGACACTGTAAATAGGCATTCGATCGAGTTGGGAATGTGAAGCGCATGCAACAATGATTCGAATGCGTTCCAGTTTGCTCGGTGGGCCAGCCAAGTTCGAGAAGAATCCAGATTATCGCCGAAAGGTTCTGCGAAGACGGGCTGGGCTGTCTGCGTTGCCTGCCTGGCAAACGGCGTCGCGATTTCGCGTGCGGGTCCGCGGGTGCTCTTGCCTACTTGCCTCTCTGCCACGCCCAGTGAACCTCAACTTTACAACCTCCTCCACTCTCCCCAACCACCACCTCATCGTGGTTCCAACGAGGGCAGCTTGTCTCACTTTCCCCAGTCCTCACGCTCCTAAGACCGCTCGGGCGCAGCCCACCTACATCAGCCCAAGCGGGCCCATCTCTGGCGCAGAGGCTCCTCTTTTCGACTATCTTCGACCATGGCGGCTACCGGCAGGATCGTCGAGCCGGTCGCAGGTCGTTATCTGTAATGTAGCCTCTCTCGAAAGGCCATTGTGGCCACTAATGATACCAACAGCACACGTTCCTACGTCGCGTCGCTCCTCAAGTACCGTCAAGCCATTACACGAATTCTACCTTTTCTTGCATTGCCACGAGAATTGCGCGACATGATATGCGACGAAATTTTCGCCGACGAGTTCCCCGCGGCTCCGTGGGGTCGTACAGGTGATTGTCTTGCTTGGGGGGTCTCATACTGTGGTGACCGCGGCAAGGTGTCTTGGGCAGCCGACTTCCCCGAAAATCTCTCTACGATGATGGCCACCTGCAAGCAAGTCCAGCAGGAGATTGTGGAAAGAATGCACAGCACCCTTTTCTTCGAAGTTGAGATGAGGCCCTGTGAATCTCTCGATGTAAGCCGCGACGTTCTGACCTCATCCCATGAACGCTCCCTATGCAACTACCGGCGATATTGAGCTGATTGACCCTAGAGCCTCACTTGGTATGGGAAGGAACCATACATCGATGTAAGCAACATCCAAAGACTCGCAATCGAGTTGTTTCTCGAGCCGGTGTGCGAGATGCATTTCAAGAAGCCCAGTGAGAATTGTCTCATCAAGGAACCTTTTTCGATCCTCTATTCCGACTCTCATACTTTGTCCGACGCAACACTTTGCCGCTCTAGCGAAAGCCTGAGCCCGACACCTTTCTGGGACGTTCAAAAGCACGGGATTCATGGTCATTCCCAACTTTCACCGCTTTTGGAGGCTCGTCGCGTCGTATCGTTCCCCAATCGATTCAATTCCGGCTTTGGCAAGGCGGTCACAGACTTCTTCGTCAACGTGGGGCGCCAAAATAAAGTCAGGATCTTGGACTTGCGCTTTGTATTGCTACTATCGAGCCCTTGCTTTGGACCTGATTCAGGTTGCGTGCACACAGCATCCGGTCTGAGCGAGCTTACGCGCGCCATTGCGCTACTCCACGGAATCAAGGACTTGAACATGCGCCAAACTGGAAATCTTGGGATTGTCAGTTGTGATGGAGAACCAGCTCGAACGACCATCGAAGAGGAGATTCTAAGACTGACCTCTCTTGTCGGGTGCGATCGATCAGGCTGCAATCGCAATCTCAACACCATTTGCGACTGTCTCCATTGCTTTCCGGCCCTCTCGGACTGCCCAAAAGATGCTTTTGTCGAGATACAGGGCGAAAAGGACCTTGACGAAACGTTTCTCCAGTCAGATATCGACAGGGTTCGATTGGAGAAGCAACGCATCGAATTGGCCCGGGAAGAGGATGACCTGGATCAGCAGGGTTATCAAAGTTTCCCAAACCACCGTGATGATGCCTTTGCACGATTGCGCGGCGTCGGGTTCCAAATCGGTCTTCCTGAGCACACCGACGACGACGACGACGACTGCGAGTGTGCCGACTGTCATCTTGCTGCTGGAGATTGGTCGGCGCTAGAACCGGACGGGATGCAGATTCGCAGCTCTCCGCGATGCGTAAGAATGAAGATGAGGAGACTCGACGACAAAATTCCTGCACACATAGAGATATCAGTGGACCCGGGTAAAATGGTGGCGAGGATTGTTTATGCTGAACGACTTCGCTTTTTAGGTCAATGGTGAACATAACACTCGGCACAATAATGACCTGAGGCACATGGGCTTGCTAGGGTGGCTCTTTTTCATACCGAGATGAGGGTGGAAAGATGTTCCAGGGGTTCTTTGACTTTTTTGTCTTCTTCTCTACCTCTGAGTGCACAACCTGGCTGGTCACAAGGCAGAAGGAAAGAACCGATGCCGTCGGTGCACGTCGCAAGATAGGGGAAACCAGCTACATTGAAGCTTCTAGTCAGCATTGAATCCCAGTGTGGGTCAACTTGCTTGCTGTGGAGATTCAATTGGACTGTTGAAACCCTAATACACACATGGAGTATGTCACAGCCACTTGCAATCCTGTGCTTCTACCTAAGCGGGAAGCTGGTCGTCAGCCATGTGTTTTCGAAGTGATGTCCATACTTCCTGTCCCCAGGGGTCGATGTCCAGCATGATGTTGTGAAGTGACTTGGAACGACTGAGACCGCCTTACATGCACAAGTGCAGAAATGAACTTCCTAGCTCTTGATGCCATGAATGCTCCTTGTGCTGTCACCAGTGGTTCTCTCATCGACCCTCGTACACAAGTGCAGAAGTGAACCTTGAATGCTCCTTGTGCTGCCCCTTAGTGGTTCTCTCAGCGACCCGCGTTCGCACTCAGGGGTACGATCCCAACGCGGCAACCTTTGACGTCCTCGCAGCCTGAGCCCTGGGAATGATGCGATCTCCGGCGCGATCTCTGCCTCGCAGCCTCGTTCTCGGCGTCTTGCACCTGGTGATGTCTTTAAAAGCCATGTCCCAACTCCTCTCGCAACAGTCAAGACACGCGCAACAACACGCTTGACACCCACCACCAGCTCACCTCTCAAGCAAAGCTGGAACACATCAAGCCCGTGTCCTCTCCATCAACATGTCTGACGTCGTCGTCTCGTCTGCTGCTACGGAGCAGATGGAGCAGGAGAAGTGAGTCCCTCCGCCATCTCGCCTGCGATGGAGCCCGCTGACAGACGTCCACGCTCAGCCTCGAGATCCTCCTCATGCTGCCCTTTTACCCCGAGCCCGAGAGCCCTGAGCAGACGAGCTCGCTCCTGCGCAAGCTGCCGCGCGAGCTGCGCGACAAGATTTGGGAGTGGACGGCGCGCGACCTGCTCCGGCGCGGGACGCACCGCCGCTCGAGAAACAACAGCCTCAGCGCGTACCTCTTCCTGCGCGAGAGCGACAGCGACCGCCCAAAGAACGGCCGCCACGGCTACACGCCGTTCAGGCGCTTCAGCCTCGCGCGCGCCTGCCGCCAGGTCAGGGACGAGTTCATGGAGGCGCTGCACCGCGTTGTCGTCTTCCACATCAAGCTGCTCGACTACCGCACCGCCAACGTAAGCGATTTCCTTGCTCTTCCTCTCTCATTGTTACTGGAAAGTTGCTGATCTCCGCTGTCACAGTTTCTCGGCCCACCGTGCCCTTTCGCCGTGTTGGACATGAGGTTCCTCAACGACCTCATCCTCGACATCCACCTCCAGCACGAGACCTTCGCCGTCTTCACCGCCGCCGCCAACAAGGAGAAGCCGCACCTGCCCGGCCCCGTCTCCATCAAGTACACGGCGAGCGGCCGCCTGGAGGACGCGCAGCTCGTCCCGTCGGTCTCGTGGCTGGGCCACACGCCGCCGCCGCTCGTCCTCTCCCTCGCCGGCATGCTGGGAGCGCGCAACGTGCGCGGCTTCCCACACCGCTACGACAAGGGCTTCGGCCTGCAATTTGACCGGCTGATGGACGCTCTCGCCTGGCGCGGCGGCCGCCTGAGCTCCCTCGACCTCAAGCTGGTGCTGCCGCCCGAGATCGGTGCCGCGCCGGCGAGCACCATCGACGTGGAGGACGGCATGCTGGACTTCGTCTCGTCGCTGCGCCGCCTCCGCGGCGTCAAGAGGGTGGTTATGCAGGTGTGCGGATACCGCCTGTTCTCCAAGGCAGAACTCCAGGTCGAGGGCGCCTTCAGGCAGACTTGTCAGGATGCGGCGGTCTTCATGGCGACTTCTGGTCAGCATGATGACTGCTGCGACTGCCTGGAGTGCTTTCCCGTCCTTGGATCCGGCCCCAGGGAGGTGATTGGGAGGACGAGGACGAGGAGGACGAGGGAGACAGGGGAGCTTCGAGGATTTTTGAGTTGGAGAGTGACGGGGAGGAGTATGAGCCGTACTAGGGGAGGCAGGGGATTGGGGAATGGTCTTTGAAGACGGACGGGTCTGGTTCATGTCTGGGAGATGGAGTTGGGGTTGGGTTAAGATTCCGGGTCATCATAAGTCCGGGTTTGGCTGGTGCTGGGCATGCAAAGCCGTGTAGAATAGTTCACCCATGGTCGACGCAAGGGCCCCAAATACATCTCGTCTCCTGCTCATCGATCAGGAATCGTCTATCTTTCGCTTAGTCGTCGCGTAGACTTTGCCAGGTCAGGACCAAACCCTTTACATTCGAAAGTACGCCGATGTATGCAAACGTTGCAAACGTGAATGCTCCCTCACTTCCTCTTTAATATCGAACGCTCAACCACTCTCTCCCGACCCAGAAGCTCTTGAGTTATTGACTCTTTCTTTCCGATACAGCTATAAAGCTCCATCAGCCGCCTTGAAGCTTTCAACATCTCACAACTTGCTCTTCTCTCCACTGCCCACAAACTCGTTCGTAGTTCGCAGTCTCTCAATTGCCTCTTGGACCATCTCCTCCACAATAGCCTTTGCAGGCTTGACATCGCGAATGACGCCCGCAACCTGGCCCATCAAAAAGGGGATATCGACATCAACACCGTCATCCAAGTCCTTCATGAGCGGCACGACGCCCTTGTCCGTCAACTCCTTGATCTTCTCGGGCTGCTTTTCCCACGCTTCGACGTACTCATTGAGCCGGACACGCAGCGGACGGCCGCTGACGACGAGCGTGCGCAACGTATCCTCAAAGCCAGCGGTGAGCACGGCGTCTTTGTGGGCGCGAGAGCAACCCGCCTCCTCGCTCGCCACAAAGCGCGTCCCGACCCAGACGCCAACGGCGCCAGCAACGAGGGCGGCAGCGAGTCCGCGACCGTCGCTGATGCCACCCGCTGCGACGACCATGGCCGGCTCGCCCGTCAGCGGGCTCTTGTACTTGCGCGCAACGTCGACGACGGCCGGGATGAGAATGTTGCCCGAGATGTCGCCCGTGTGGCCGCCGCCCTCGCCGCCCTGCGCGCACACCAGGTCGACGCCGGCTTGCAGCGCCTTTTCGGCGTGCCTGGGCGCGCCCACCATGTTCATGACCAGCACGCCGCCTGCGTGAAGTCGCTCGATGACGCGCGCGGGTGGTACGCCGACCGCAGATACAAAAAGTCTTGCTCCCTCGGCGAGTACGACGTCCACCAGCTCGTCCAGTTGCCCGTGCGTGTAGTCATGATTCGTCTTGCGCGCATTGCCGCCTACCTGGGGCAGGGCCAGGTCAACGCCGAATGGCAGGTCCGGAGAGGCTAGGTAGGATTTCAAGTCGTGGATGAGAGCTTTCAGTTGGGCCGGTGTGTATCCCAGACCGCCGATGACGCCAAGACCTCCGGCGTTGGAGACGGCGGCGGCAAGAGGTGCAGTTGAGGTGTGTGCCATGCCAGCGAGGAGGATGGGGTGGCGGATGGAGAGGAGGCGAGTTAGCGGCGTTGTGAGTGTTGAAGACATTTTGGCAGAAAGAATTGGCTCGAGGGAACAGAATGAAAACAAGAAATTAGTCTAGAGGCATCCATAATGATATATTGCGCGTGGAGATAGCGCGACATTACGGCCGGCGTTCGGGGGTCGAAACCAATGCCCTCGAGGTGTCGATTTGCGGGGAAGCAGATCCACCTCCGAGGCAGTGGACCCTGAATTGGTTGCCGTTGGGGTAACACCACGTGACGCAGTAGTAACAGACGGAGACCAAAAGTTGGATCAACCACTGGCGATTAGCAGAAAAATGACAGGCGCACCAAGGTAAAAACGACTTGTCCTACCACAACTTAATCTACATCGACATGGCGCGTGTGCGTCAATTCTTCCTGACACCATTCGGCTGACCATTAGCCTTGCCATTGGCTTTGCCGTTGACCATGGCCTGTGGCGGTGGCGGCGGAGGACCGTATACCTTGGCCTGCTCAGGACCTTGCCGCACGTCAATGGCCTCCTCTTCAGTGTCCTCATCATACTCTTCGCTACCCTCCTCGTCGTATTCGTCGTCATCGAGGTACTCGCTCTCCGTGCCTTCGTCTTCGGCGTCGAGCTCCTGCGATGGCATCTGACCACGGCCTTGCGCTTGCATGCTCCGGCAGAGCTTTTCGAGGTTGTCATTCTTGGTGCGCAGCCTCTGCAACTCGGCGTGGTTGCGTTGTCTTTCCTCGGCCATTTCAAGAATGCTCTTGTTAGTAGCCTCTTGCTTGCGAGTGAGTATTTGATTCTCCTTCTCGAGGCGCTTTGTTTTCTTGGTCATGTCCTCCATTTCCCGGCGGAATGTCAGGAACAAGTCGTTCGAGTTGTTGAGTGTGTCCTCAACCTGGTTCATTGTCAGACCATTAGAAACATTTCCACAGGTGAGCAGCGGCCGGACCCAGAGGCGAGACATGTGCAAACTCACCTGCTTGAACTTCTCCACGTAAATGTTGAGCTGGCTGCGGAGCTCGGCTTCGGTCTGGGAGAAAGTCGTGACTTGGCGAGTCAGCTGGTTCGATTTCGAAGACTCGAGCTCTTGTGCTTTGCGTTGCCTGTCGAGCTTGACTTGGTGATAGATGACTTCGAGCTCCCTGACGCGCATCAAGGACCTGAACTGCTTCTCTTGGCATTCTTTGAGGTCCATGAACGATTTGAACTTTTCTTGGAATCTGCATCCTGTGAGAATCTCGTCTTGCAGGCTTGGGGTCCACGTACGCCTTGTCCAGGTCCACGTCGACCTGCTTCGACTCTGAATTTTCCTTGGAGTTTATGACCTCCTCGACGTCTGCAACCATGCGGTCGAGCCGTTGATGCAATTCTTCGCGGTGGCGAGATTCGGTGTCTTGACGCTGCGCATTTTCCTCCTATACCCAGTCAGCTTCCCGCCCGCTGCTCCTGCCGATGCGACGTACTTTGAGCTTCTTGTTCTCCTTGGTCAGGTCGCGCGACATCTTCTCCAGCTTTTCCTTCATGGTGGTCATCCTGTTGAGCTCCGTCTTGCCCGAGTCCTTTTCCTTTTGCAGCTGATCCGCGCGCTTCTTGGCCTTGACATGTTCGCGCTCGGTCCTCTTCATGTCGGCCAGCAAGGTGGTGTATCTCCTGCGAACTTCGTCCACGCGCTTCATGGGCGACTCGAATTGCGACAGCAGCTGCGAGAGCTCGCGATTCGCCTTTTTGACCTCGCGCTCAATCTCAGCATCGTAATCCCGCTCCCCTGCGGCGTCCAGCTCCAACTGCGCGATCTTAGCCGCAATCTGCTCAGAGGCATCTCTGGCGTCTGTGCCCTTTTTATTTTTGCCCTTCTTCGAGGGCGGACCGGCGGGGGCCGGGGGAGGGTTCGCGGTAGACATTTCCGGGCGTTGACGTCGGAATGCTCAAGGCGATTGTACCAAATGTGGGTCGTGGTAGAGAGGGCGGTTTGACGTGGGTTTTTGCGCCACGGTTCGGGGCGCGTGCCAGTGTCTTCACCGACGCTCTGGAACCAGCGACACTTGACAAGCTGCGCAAACAGCCAAGAGAGGGCCTGTCAAGCGGAGGACCAGACGTCGGGCACGAGGAGAAGCTGCAGAGCGGCGTTCCGAAGGTGCCGACGGGCAAGTCGATGAGCGACTCGGGCAGGTCGTTTGGTGTCGGGATAAGACTGCAGCGGCGTAAAGAGCGAGGGTATGAATGGCCGGGGGCGGTTGATGATGGAAACGGGCGTCGTTGTGGCGAATTGAGGTGGATTGAGGTGGTAGGCGTGGGTGTTGAGCGGACTCCAGGCTGTCGGTTGTCAATGTTTCGCCGTGTGAGAGGCAAGACCGACTGAGGCACGCTCGGGCGGGACGAGACGAGACGAGACGACATGGACATGGAGACAAACACACCTTGACTTGGGCTGGCTGAGCTTATCCCAACGACAGACGGACGTCTGTCTTTACAACAGAACAGTCGAGTCGAGCGCACAAAACGTCATTCACACCATACAAACGTCTGATCCAGTGACTCGATTGGTACTGTACCGTACTGTAGCATGGCCCAGGACTCGTCTAGCCAGCCCGCCGCCCGGCCCTTGCGCCGAACCACCACCACCACCGCCGTCACCACCCTCGGCGCCGTCGCCGCCCTCCTCATCGCACTCATCCTCTCTCCCGATCTATTCCACCAGGTCATGCTTCGCGCCTCGCAGCCGTCGACATGGGCCCCTCGCTCCCTCTCTCTCGCCCGCTGGCGTAGCGCCTCGACCGTCACCAACCTCAAGCACTACCCCGCCGTCGGCGAGCGCATCCACGGCTTCACCTTGAAGCGCGCAAAGCACTTTCCAGAGCTCGAGTTGACCGCCCTGCACCTCAACCACGACAAGACTGGCGCAGAGTACCTGCACGTCGCCCGCGACGACTCCAACAATGTCTTCACCATTGGCTTCAAGACGAACCCGCCGGATGACACCGGAGTGCCGCACATTCTCGAGCACACGACCCTGTGCGGCAGTGAGAAGTTTGTCCACGCGCCCTGTCCTGGAACTATGGCTGACAGCTCAGATATCCGGTTCGCGATCCCTTTTTCAAGATGCTGCCGCGATCATTGTCCAATTTCATGAACGCCTTCACGTCCTCCGACTACACCAGCTACCCTTTTGCCACCATCAACCAGCAAGATTTCAAAAATCTCATGTCCGTATACCTCGACGCCACCCTGCGACCGCTCCTCAAAGCCAGCGATTTTACACAAGAAGGTTGGCGCATCGGTCCGGAGAACCCGCTCGAGGAGGCCTCTGCCAACAACCAGCTGGCGTTCAAGGGTGTCGTGTACAACGAGATGAAGGGTCAAATGTCAGATGCGAGCTACCTTTACTACATTCGCTTCCAGGATCACATCTTTCCCGCCATCAACAACTCTGGTGGCGACCCGCAGAAGATCACGGACCTCACCCACGAGCAACTCCAAAAGTTCCACGCCGATCACTACCATCCGAGCAACGCCAAAATCTTTACTTACGGCGACTTCCCCGTGAAAGATCATCTCAAGGAAATAAATGCGCAGTTGGAAAAGTTTGACAAGATCAAGGTCGACACGGATATCAAGGTTCCAGTTAGCCTTGACAAGGGCCCGCAGAATGTCACTGTCAAGGGTCCCATTGACCCACTGGTCCCGGCCGACATGCAGTACAAGACTTCCACCGCGTGGCTGGTTGGCGAAACTTCCGACATATTGGAAACCTTTTCATTGGGCGTCCTTTCCTCTCTGCTGCTAGATGGGTACGGCTGTCCTCTATACCGCGGACTGATTGAGACAGGTCTCGGACCAGACTGGAGTCCCAACACTGGATACGACACCTCTGGCAAGATTGGCATCTTCTCGGTTGGTCTGAATGGCGTCAAGAAGGAGGATGTTCCCAAGGTCAAGGAGGCCCTCTTCAAGACGTTGAACGAGACGAGAGAAAAGGGCTTTCCCCAGGAAAAGATTGATGGAATTCTCCACCAACTTGAACTCAGCTTGAAGCACAAGACAGCGAGCTTTGGCATGGGTCTAATGTCGCGACTGAAGCCTGGCTGGTTCAATGGTGTGGATCCTTTTGATTCTCTGGCGTGGAACGACACGGTTGAGGCTTTCAAAAGGGAGCACGCCAAGGGAGGCTATCTCGAGCGTCTCATGGACAAGTGGCTTTTGAACGACAACACCCTCACCTTTACCATGGAGCCTTCGGAGAGTTATGCGCAAGAGTTGGCTGCTGAGGAAGCTAGTCGACTTGCTTCGAAAATTCTCGAAACCACCAAGCAGTTTGGAACGGAAGAGGAGGCCAAGAAGTTTTTGGAAAAGCGCGAGCTGGATCTCCTCGAGGAACAGAATCGTGGCCGCAACCAGGATCTAAGCTGCCTTCCCACCCTCCGCGTCAAGGACATTTCACGGCGCAAGGAGAAGAAACCTGTGCGAGACAGCGCATTGGGTAATGTCAAGGTCCAGTGGCGAGAGGCGGCCACAAATGGTCTGACGTACTTCCGGGCTGTCAACGTGCTTGATAAACTCCCTGACGAGTTGCGCCAGCTCATTCCGCTTTTCAGCGATGCGATCATGAGACTCGGAACCAAGAACAGGACCATGGAGGAGCTTGAAGATCTCATCAAGCTCAAGACTGGTGGCATTGGCGTGGGATATCACAGCACGACGTCCCCCAAGGCCATCAACGATTACGAGGAGGGCCTGGTCCTTTCTGGATACGCGTTCGACCGAAACGTCCCCGCGATGTACGAGCTTCTCAACACGGTCATTCGGGAAACGGATTTCGACGGCCCTGAGTCTGAGAAGAAGATTCGTCAACTTCTCCAGGCGTCTGCAAGCGGTGCAGTGGATGCCGTGGCAAGCTCGGGACATGGTTATGCAAGGCGGTTTGCAGAAGCCGGCCTCACGCCAGGCGCACGATTGCGCGAGCAGACGGCTGGCTTGACTCAAGTGCAATTGACCGCCAGCCTTGCTGCTAGAGGCGATTCGGAATCTTTGGCCGACGTCATCTCGAAGCTCAAGACGATACAGAACCTGGCTGTTGCCAACACCAAGAACATGCGCGTCGCATTGACGTGTGGCACTGAAAGCTCAACGACAAACGAGCAGGCCCTGCAAAAGTTCCTCTCGACGATGCCTACCAATGCTTCTGAAACGCCTGCCGTCTCCCGCCTCACGACATACCCGCGCAACGCAAAATCTTTCTTCCCTCTGCCGTACCAAGTATACTACTCTTCCCTCGCACTTCCTACCGTTCCCTACACCGATGGCAAGGGGCCACCCCTTCAAATTCTCGCCCAGCTCCTCACGCACAAGCATCTCCACCACGAGATTCGCGAAAAGGGCGGCGCGTACGGAGGCGGAGCCTATGCCAACGGCCTAGGTGGAACCTTTGGCTTTTACAGCTACCGCGACCCAAACCCGCAAAACACGATGCGCATCGTCAACGAGTCGGGTGTCTGGGCGCGGGATCGCGAGTGGACAGATGGCGAGCTCGAGGAAGCCAAGTTGAGCGTTTTCCAATCGGTGGATGCGCCCGAGAGCGTCAGCCAAGAAGGCATGAACCGGTTCCTGAGCGGAGTAGACTATGAGATGCAGCAGAAGAGGAGAGAACAGCTGCTCGACGTTTCGATTCAAGACGTCAGAGAGGCGGCGCAGCACTTTTTGGTAGACGGCGTGGCAAAGAGCAACGTTGCGGTGCTGGGTGAAAAGAAGGACTGGGTTAACAAGGATTGGGAGGTCCGCGATCTGGGAATGGCGGAATCGTCTTAGGCGTTGTCAGGCGTCGGTGGAGGCAACAAAAGGTTTGACTTGAGGCGTTGACGAGATTATGTCAGCACATGTAGAATTCCACTCTTGAATTTGTTGTAGGTGCTTTGCCGCTTTTCCTTCTCTACATTACCCACGCGCGAAAGAACAGATTACAACCGCGGCGTCTCCGGCTCTCATCAATGCTGGTAGTCGTTGCAGCGCCTCTTGGGGTGCTTGAGCGCAAGATGAATCCTTCGAGCTGCCACCATTGCAGAGCCCCGGCTTCGCAGCCTGGTGGTTTTGCATGTCGTGCTCGGTGGGCCGCGTAGTCACAGACCTGCGAGTGTCAATTTCCTCACTGCGCGGACTAAGCTGCGCGGACATGTAGTCTTCAGAATTGATCCATCCGCCAATGAGAAAAAGAGTTTTGTGAAGTTGCCCGTTTCGTCATATGAGCCTCGGCGCGCAACGCGCTTTCGCGTCGCCCGCGCGAAATAACCAATGCCTGTCCAACCAACACAAATGCGCAACCACGCCAGCATCGCATAGCCCAATTCCACCTCTCTCCCTTCCAGCCATGGCCGTCCCCGAATATCCCGCCGACCTGCTGCAGTCTCCATCGTACGCTGCGCCCTGCTACAGAAACCTTCAGCGCTTACTCTCCGCAGCTCCTCCGAGTTCCCCGCCATATCACGACCGCACACGCCGTCCTACCAGCCTCTACACACCTTTGCGCTGCCCAAGGGCCAGGATAGACAATATGTTCAGCAATATGCCGACATGTACTTCTTGCGACTGGCACAGCTCAAGCCCATTGTCGAGCAGGTCGCAGAAGAGGCGTGGGAGAGCTTCGAGGTAGGACCAGCACCACACAAGGTGTGAGACAAATCTGACAGGCTCAAAGCTGGCAGGAGAGAAGGCACAGCAAGTAGATCGCGTGCTGGACGTACGGCAGGGTCAAGCGTGTTGGGTCGTTGGCACCGTGTTTATGCAAATGGGGCTGAAGCCAGACGTGCTGGACGACATTTCAAAAGAGGTGAACCACTCGTACTCCCAAGACTGACACTCGCTGACACGGAATACAGCACTGGATAGCCGCTCCTCCGCCCCGAGAAAAGTACATGTCGCCCGACGGCACTGGCGACGAAATCATGCTCGAAGACGAGTCGGGACGCCTCCAGATATCCGGCAGCATCCTCCGCGAACACCCTCTCGTCACCGGCGCCATCATTGCCGCCATTGGCAGCGAAAACAAGCACGGCGTCTTCGAGGTCATAGACATCCGCGTAGCAGATCTGCCACCGCAGCCAGAGCGCTGGGCCCTCTCCCAACCACCATCCTCCACACCACTACCCTCCAAGAAGATTGCCATAGTCAGCGGCCTGAACATCTCCGGCACGTCGACCGACTCCCTTGCTCTCGACCTCCTCCTCGAATACCTCCTTGGTGAAGCTGGCGACGCGTCCAGCGCCTCGCAAATAACGCGGCTGGTCATCGCGGGCGACTCGATCTCCAAGGGGTCGCCCATCCCGACTCGTGAAGACCTCGCCATGCGCAGCAAGATATCCGGTAGCGGCACGGGCGCCGTGGCGCGCAAGTTTGGCTACGACGCGTCAGCGTACAACGCGGCGCCGATTGAGCGGCTGGATGCATTTCTGGCGGAGCTGCTGCCCAGCATTCCCGTCACGATTCTTCCAGGTGCCAGCGATCCGGCAAACGTGGCCGTGCCGCAACAGCCGCTGCATCCGGCGCTGTTCCGACACAGTCGCGCGTACATGAAGTCGCCTGCCGCGGAGGAGGCGGAGCCCGGCTGGCTCGACGCCGTGACTAACCCGTGGGAGGGCGAGATTGAGGGATGGAGAGTGCTGGGTAGCGGCGGGCAGAACGTGAACGACGTGGCAAAGTACGTGGGCGTGAACAACGACGAAGCAGCAGCAGGAGACGGCGAAGCCATGGACGTCGACAGCGGCGACGGCGCAGCAAAAAACCAAACGAGCACCGACGACAGCGACCGCTGCGAACTGATGGACGCGCTGCTGCGCTGGCGCTGCGTCGCTCCCACTGCGCCGGACACGCTCTGTAAGATCCCCCCTTTTCCCTGACCACCCTTCTTTGTCTAACGAGGCAATCAAATAGGGTCCTATCCCTTCCAAGACGACGACCCCTTCCTCCTCTCGCGCTGTCCGCACCTCTTCTTCGCCGGCAACCAGCCCCGCTTCGCCACTGACCTGGCCCGCGGCCCGGCCGGCCAGCTCGTCCGACTCGTCGCCGTCCCGCGCTTTTGCGACACCGGTCTCATTGTCCTCGTCGATGTTGGAGGGGATGAGGCAGAGGAGGCGTTGGGCGTGGAGGTTGTCAGGGTGGTCGCTGAGGGTTGAGACTGTGTCGAAGAGAAGTAGGTGTTGCTCTGGCGAGCAGGGGAGAAAGGGAAAGGCGGGTTCATGATCAGAGTCTGTTTGGCCTAGTTCCGCTGGCTGGACGGCACGAGTGATAGTCCTCCACAGCAGGCACTTTTCGACCACCGCGCCGAAGAAAGAGGAAAACGGAAGAATGGAAGTCAAAATAGAGGACACCGAACCAATCATGCTCTCTCTCCAGCAAACTGTCTCGGATGTTTCACTGGAGGGGCAGCGGGCATCCATCCTCCGGGGATTGACAGGTCTAAAGAAAGATTTGCCCTTGGCGAGCAACCAACGCGATGAAGAAGAGTCATTATATCGCCATTGACTACGAACCTACCTACTGTCGGTGAAGCAGTGAAGCGCCGGCGAAGACATGACATGCATGGCGGCAAGAAAGCAGCAACTGAGTGCCCGCACCCGACGTCAATCAATCTCATTCTCTGGCCACGAAACCTCGTCGCCTCCTGCTCCCCAGGCTTGACGTCTCCAACATACCCAGCTCTTCACGGCCATCTCAACCATCACCACCCACCCACCCGCTACCCCCGCTCTAAACAGCCCTATCCACGACAAAGACGACCAGCACAATCAGCAGCAGCAGCACAACCAGCACCACGGCCAAAAGCGGCGCCGGAACGCTCCGCCGCCTCCTCGTCATGAGCAACGGCTGCCCGTCGTCCTCCTCCCAGTACTCCTCGTCCTCCGCATCTAGCTCGCCCGCGCCCAGCAGCGCCTCCTCCTCGCCCGCCTCCACGACCGCCGCGTCGCCCCCGCTCGCCGTCGAATAGTACCGCGTGCGCGGACGCCCGCGCGGCCGGCGGCCCTGCCGTGATTTTTTGCTGCCGCTGCCGTTGCTCCCAGCCGACGACGACGCCGCGCCAGGCAGCGAGTCGAGCGACGCGTCCGAGCCCTGCTGCAGCGCCCTGCTCGCGCCGGCACCATCGCCGCCCATCGCCCACGGATTCTCCGTCAACCTGGCGTGCGAGTTGGCGGCCGAAGAAGCCGTCACGGCCGGATACGACTTCGCTCTCGCGGGCAGCGGGTCGCGCTCGTAGAAGGCCGCCGCGGGCGGGTCCTGGAACGTGACGCTGGGCGTGGGCGCGGGCGCGGGCGGCTCCCAGGTGTTGGAGGCGGAGAACTGCTCGGCGTGCGCGGCGGCGGATGCGGCGCTGGCGGCGGCCGCGGTGGCGGTCGTTGTCGGCGAGTCCGGGTCGAGGGTGGCGTCGGAGTGCGTGGATGTCGTGCTGGGCCGCCGGGGCTTGGGGGAGGGAGAAGGGCTGCGGTGGTGGGTGCGGTGTGGTGTTGGGGTCGGTGTGGGGGAGGAGTCGTGGGAGGAGTACTGATTGTGGTGTTAGCTCGTTGTTTTGTAGGAGAGGAGGGAGGCTTGCGCTTGAGCCGTGATCCGTGTCCGCCATTTGGATCTCGACCTTGGAGCGCTGCTTTTCTTGACAGAGGTCCCGTCAG
Source organism: Phyllosticta citribraziliensis (assembly GCF_038025025.1). Taxonomy (NCBI): domain Eukaryota; kingdom Fungi; phylum Ascomycota; class Dothideomycetes; order Botryosphaeriales; family Phyllostictaceae; genus Phyllosticta; species Phyllosticta citribraziliensis. Next base: position 575,443 of record NW_027117348.1, read on the forward strand.
CTCGAAGCGGGTGCTCGAATCGAAAGCCCCAGAATTATCGCTCCAGAGAAAGTTGACGAGATGCGGCGTGCTTCAGGATTTGCTCAAGCAAGCCAGTCCAGAACAGGCACGACACAGTTTTCTCCAAGAATGGACGGCGCGAGAGTGAGCGAGAAGATGCAACTTGAAAAGCAGGCAAGAAAACTGACGACGATGTCTCGACTTTGTTGGCGCAAGCGGAGAATAGATCAAGGTCAAGACAGCAAAGATTAAGAAGAAGACAAGACTCGACTGGAGGCAGCAGCAGCAAAAAGAGGAAGGAGAGGTGACGCGCACCTGCACTGCACGACTGGCGGCCACGAGCACTCAAGTGGAACTGCGAATCCGGGTCAACACCGTTGCTCACTCGAGGCTGTGCGGACGGACAGACAGACAGACAGCCGGCCTCGCGAGCACGAGAAACGTCGCACTCGACGTGGTTCGGGGGAGCGCAGGTTGCCAGGAAAGCAGCGGGCTGGGTGTGTAGCAGATGGGCTGGCTGGTCTGACCGGAGGGGGTGGAATAGAGGAACAAAAAGTCGCAATGCGATCCGTTGATTACAACAACCGCATATGCACGCAATCAAGCAAGCACGCACTCAAGCAGGCAGGCAGGCAGGCAGGCTGCTGACCCAACGTCAGGCCAGGGACTGGCGAATGGTGGTAAGGTAACGGCTGACGCTGTGAGCCGGCGGGCCAATGGGCAGGCGAGGGTCCTGTTATGATCCCAGTCGGTGCAGTGCCGTCCCAGAACTCTGGTATGGAGGGCCGGTTGGTCGGTCGAGTACCAATGGTTCGACTTTTGCCCACTCTTGACAATGTATGTAGGTAGATAAGGAGGATCCCAAGTGACGGTGTAAAAGGACAGGAGACTTTGCTTCCACTGCGGCGGTAGTGTTGAGAGACGAAAAGGAAACGCGGTTTCTTTGGCAACACCTTGGAGAGTAGCTACATCCAAATCAAAACGACCAGAGATGCCAGGAGTTGTGGAAGGCGTGGCGTGACAGGACGGGCCTCAGGGTGATGCTCGAGAAGAGAAAGTGACGGCCCGTCAACGAGTGGGCGCAGATCAAGCGACAGGAATAGAAGATGAATGCTCCCAACGGCTCCAACGGTCAAGCATGTGGTGTGGTTTCGCACGTGGAACGTGGCTGGCCGTAGCGTGCGCGCGTATGCGCCGTGACGTTGGACTGGTGTAAGACGAAGACAGCCGAGACGTATCAACGAGAGGGAGGCGCGAGAGAGAGGGGGAGGACGGGATGATTCTGTACTCGGCGACGGATGAGGAACAGCCACGGTCTGATACAATACCCAATGTGAAGATTGACGTTGGGAGCTCATGCGGATAGTGCGGGGGTGGGGCTGGGCAGCGGGGTAGCGGGGTGCAATAATGAGGCTGGGCAGGGACTCGACGCCATCCCTTGGTCATGGCGGACAAAAACAATCCAAGACTGAAAGGGATTCAGGGAAAGGAAAAAAAGTTCAGGACAGAGGGGCGTACCGAAAAGTTGGACTCACTTCCAGCGTCACAGGGCTGTGTTTTGCGACGGCCCATCATTTTCAGCTCCATTATAAGAGGCACACCATTATACCATGAGCTGCAGTGATGTGCAAATAAGGTCAAGCCCAGCCAAATTGCCGGCGCCACCCAACCCATGCGTGGTATGCTTGCCGTGTATCCCTTGCACCGCTCCAGAAGCAACCACACTGGCGGACATGGTGTAGCATTCCAGCCACCTCTATTGCGACAACATTACACCGGCCGGCTTGCCTCGGTAGGGGTCTTTCCAAATGAATGATCAGATGTTGCAAATTTGGAAAGTTGATCAAGTCGGAGTAAGACATGAGCCAGTCTGCTTTCGCCAACCAGGCCAGTTATCTCCTCCGATAGAGCCAGCAAGTCGACCTGGCTTCACTTGACCACATGCACGCCATGCAGTGCCGATTGATGCCATCAACTTCCAAACTTCCTGATCACAACTCCAGCCAGTAACTCGCTCCCATCACTCCCCCAGACGCGCTTACATGGTACAATGGTGGGCTTGACGGCTTCCAGCCAGGCGCGTGGTAGCTCGCCGGCCACATAGACAGTAAAAACAGCGTCAACATCGCCCTCTTCTTTCTTCTCCTCAGTTGGCGTCTCTTCTGGCAGACCAGCTGGTGCCAACACTTGTTTGAGTTCTTCAAGTTGCGAAGCGTGGGTTATTCCGACCATGAAGAAAGCAGTTCCATCGTTGCCGGGCTGCGCAGAAAAGACCTCCACGGGATGGCCGGCAGCTGTACCGCTGGTGACAGATTTGAGAGTCACAGTCGAGGAACGGGCAGACAGACCCGGACTGGTCCACTCGATTTGAGCGTCGCGAGGGAGCGATAGAACCTGGGCGACGAAGCAGGGCGGTGTCAGTGACCGGCCTTGCACCCTGTTGTAGTCTGGCAGCGCGGGTCGGCGGTCCTTTTCTGGCTCAAGAGCCGCAGGGCCTCGCCCGCCATACTTCATATCCCAGACATCGACGTCGTCGTCATCCTCTTCCTCGTGCTGCTCAAACGGCCTGTGCATGATTTCGTGGATCCCTCGCCATGCGCGGCTTGCGATGCTGGCTCGGCGATTTCCTTCCTCTCGGCTGCAGTCCGAAATGAATGCCACTCCACAAGTCCACCAGTGAACATTCATCACCCGACCGATACGCCAGAGATGCTGGAGGGCGACAACGGTCTGTACGCCGAACTCGGAGACGTTCTTCAAGGCGGGCACATCCGATACCGTTACCGTGGTCATGCTTGCCGGCACCAGTGGGATCTGGCCCGCGAGGTGCACAACATCGGTGTTGGACGCCGTCGAAGCGGGTACGGCGACCGCCTGAGAGTATGGTCCAATGTTGGCGGGGGCCCAGTAGCTCCGGCTCTGGACGTGGAGACCTCGCCTCTCTCCTGGTGAACCAACCAGGTCTACTGTGCAGGACAGCATCACGTCCACTCCGGAAGGAAGCGAGTCGCCGCAGGCCACGGTGACGCGAGCGGGTGGAACAGGGGCTGTGAATAGAGCTCCGTAGATGGGGTTGAGAGTGACAAACAGGGTCATGGAGCGGAGGAGCAGAGTTGTCGAGCTGATTGAAGCGGGAGTAACGTCATGGTCTGCGAGAATCTGTCGCAGGTCGGTCACGATGTTTGTAAGTTGGCTGGACGGGTCGGAGGGTGCGGCGTCGAGCGGCGAAATGAGATTGGAAATTGTTAGCGTTGACCGGTGGACGTAGGTGGTCTGCAGCAGATGGGGAGGTGTTTGTGAGAAGATGGCGCTCTCTGATCTTGTAGAATCAACCGCTTCGTCTTTGGGGAGGATTTCTTCCGGCGACTGTTTTCCAAGCTCTTCAAATTCGACGTCCAGTATGTCAGGTATTCTCAAATTCTGTAGTCCATCTTCAACCGCGCTGTCTTCAACTTTTGCTCCGGTAAACCTGACCACCGCGCTACCACCATCTCCCCTTACAGGTTCAGGGTCCACATGTACCTCGATTCTGCCCCCTTTCCAGAGGATTCTGGGGCCTGCTACGGCCAGAGTCTCGAATTCTCCGCCTTCGCCGAGGACGGCGCCCTCGCCGCCAAACCTACCTGCAGCGCGCCGAAGCTTCTCAACGGTTCGCCTAGCCGCCACATTCTCCCACAAGAAGTCGGTGTCGATTCCTCCGCTGGCGACCTTGATGATTCGCGCGTCCTGACCGACGGCGCCCATGTCATGCAGCAGGGAAGATTCAGCATACGGCGGCAGGGACGGATATTGCCAAAGATAGCCCAACGAGGCGAGACCGAGGCGCACGCACACAGACTCTACACGCGTCCGCTGATATGTGCTGAGGATTGCACCAGTCGATACGGCGTTGGCCGTGGGATGGTCTTGGAGGACTTTTTTGAGGAGGGGCACGAGAGACTCGGTCTCGTCTTCATTCGACAAATTCTCGGTCTGCGGAGCATATTCCCGGCCCGTGACGACGGCTCCCCCGTAGATGGGTTGCCGATAGAGGGGCAGCTTCAAGGCTTGCTCGTACAACGGAATGATGCTGTGGCCGACGGTCTGGTACATGAAGCTGTCCAGGTCCTCGCCTTCGACGTCTGCTGGCTGATCCGGAGAGGCCGGCGCTGGGTAGAGATTTGCGAGCGCGACTACTTCATGGCCTTGGGCAAGGCAATGGAGGATGCTGAATAGCGAATCCTTCCCACCCGAGATGAGGGCGATGACTTGCAACTTTTCAGGCATGGTGGAGCGACGAAGGGCGACAGGAGACCAGCGTGCTCGGCTCAATGGCTCTCTCCTTGGATCGCTTCAGATGTGTGGTGAAGCGGCAGATGAAAACTCAAGTGTTTGATGGAATCGACATGGTGGTGTCGCGTCCCCAGGTTGGCGGGCGTCGGATGCAGACGTTGACGAGGCGCGATCTTTTGCCGAAGTCTGCATCAACCTCATCCAAACCATCACAACCATCACAACACACCAAAACCACCATCTTCGCCATGGCAGCCATCAAAAGCATCAATCCACGCCCCTCGTTGCAGAGATACGATGATTGACCCTCAGATGCCGCTGGAGCGGCCCGGCGCGAAGCTGGACGTTGACACCACAGACCGCTCTTTCGCCCATCACGCATCCTCATGCCCGTCCAACGCACTCGATGCCACAATGGCGCCAGTATCGCAGCTTGCTCGGAACTCTCTCGCCAGCCGCATGCAGAGAGGCACTTGCATTTTCGAAAAGACCTTCTCCACTTGTGCTATACAGGCGCTGGAGCATAGCACAGCACAGTATATCCGGGAGCCATGAACAACACAGCATCTATCCACATTGGGTCCAGCCCTGACATGTACTGCATACGCTCACACCGCACGCCGCACCGAGATATGCCACCGGCCCACGAAAAGAGGCCCTTCCTCCCGCAATTCTTTCCTTCGACCAGTCTTCCACGAGTCCTTCCATGGCCCTCCACCACTCCGCTTCCACTCCGCCGCTCCCGCCCCCACTTGTTCTGCACCGCAAAGAGCTCACCGCGTCGACGTGCGGCCATTAATCGAGCAAAAGTCTGGACCCGGCCCTGCCCTGCCCTGCCCTGCCCTATCCAATCCAGCCCAGGCCACCGCCTTGACAGTCTCCAACCTCATGGCAGGCCCGTCATACGCAATAGTGCAGCAGGGACCCGGTCCAAACGCGAGCGTACGTCCTCACGCCAGATGCGGCCGGCAACTGGCCCATCTGCCGCGCATCCCAATCTGTCCAGACCGCCGCTTGCGAACCGACTGCCTCGCGTCCCGCCCGCTCTCCATCTGCACTCGACCGGCGAGCGTCTGGCCCTTTGCTCGCTTCCAGAGACCGGCAATTCCCCTTGACATGGACTCCAGCCAGTCTGGTCCCCTTCCCCACCTCTCTGCGACCTCTGTTTCCAGTCCTCCCCCACCGTGTCTCCCCACCCGGCCCTGATGGCTGCCAAACATACCGCTCCGGCCGGCCGCCCTCACCGCAGGTAGGTACTTGCCGCTCTTCTATTCATGCGCGTCCCTGCCTTCTAGAAGCATTGGCGAAGCCCACACCGTATGTACCGTGTGCTCACCTCGCCCCGGACGGCCCGCTTCCTGCCTGCCCTGGCCGACGTTGAAGCGACCCTCATCTCAAACCGGCCCTGCGCCAGGCACATACGGTGAGCGAGGCGAGCATCTCATCGTACCGCACCGCACCGCGCCGTAGTGTACCCGTACCCGCATGTACTGTACCGCGCGCGCTGCTGCAACGCAAGGCAGTGGCGAGAGCAGAAATGCTCCGCACAGGCTTGACTTGACGTCCGCTTGCATATTTGCCCGCACGCGTCCGTCTGTGCCAACCTGCCCCATCAGCATGTGCACAGCTTGCCCACGCGGACGAGCAGGAGCCAGGGGAAATGCTCGGAATAGACGTAGCTTCGCCCGAGCAGCCAGAGGACGGCTGGTAGGTGGTCGGTCGGACCGGGATGCTCGTTGACCTGCTGCTGCTGCTGCTGCTGCTGCTGCTGCTTTGCTCACCACGTAATTCGTCCGTCTTGTTTCCGGTCAGGAACCATCCGACTCGCACGCGCCTCGCAGTGTACCGTACAGTTCAGCTGGGAGGGGCGGGCCGTCCGATGATTGGAGAAAAGAAGAGAGCGCGTGGCAGCCAAGGAAGCATAGGAATCGTCGTCGTCAGGGTCATGTCTGTTGCAGATGATGCGGTATGCATGGGTTGCGCCCAGCGAGGAAGCATGAACAACAGCCGAGACAGACGCCCATGCATGCTTGCTGCGAAACAACAAGCACCAGCAGCGGATGGAGTAGGGAAGCATGCACCGCCGATGGTGTGATGGCGAATATCGTCGTTCCTGGATGCGAGGCAGGGGCACCCGTCGGCGGGGGTCTGCCTGGCGATGCGTTTTGAAACGGACGGACGGGGTTTGAAACTGGGGGCGGGCGTGGGTTGGGCTGGGATGGGCTGGCCGCGGGTTGGCGGGCTGGCGGGCTGGCGGGTCGGCCGCGGTCGGCATCTGGGATCGCGGGTTCTGATGGTGATGGGATGGGATTCGTGGCTGTTGTTTGGTTGGCTCGATGGGCGGGATGCGATGGACGAGATGCGGTTTGTTCGGAACGAACGGGGCTCGTTTCGACTCGACTCGACGTCACAGCCGTTGCAGGGCGAGGTACGGTACCAGTGTACTTTGCTCTGGGGAGGCTTCGATTCGGTCCAGCGTGGAGAGGGCGAGAGTTGAGCAGACCAAGTCAAAGTCGAAAGGTATAGACTGCCCAGCCAAGCCCAGCCCATCCGAACGACCAATACTTTTAGAATACGAAAGAGAAGCAAGGCGGGCGCATCATCACCACGAAGCCTATACGCTCGAGTAGGCTCACCGAAAAGCAATAAAGCAACGAAGCAACCAAACACCCAATTACTCGTCGCAACTCAACTCAACTAATCCACCTGGCAGCCTATCATCGTCATTACCCACCTTTCCCACCCCCAGCAGCACCAGCACCAGCAGATCTAAGACAATCTCAATCGGCGACAGCATCGCACGCATCACAAACGGCGCTACTGCAGGTCAAGCATCACACGCACTTGCAAACTGTTCTGTACATACTTTTTGTTCCCCTCCTACAACAACAACAACAGCCCACCCGCGCCTGTGTACCTACTTCCTTGTCTACGGCACATGTACAGTACATGCGGTACAGACTGTACAGCACGTACAACCGGAAGCTCGACACTTGCGCACTGTACTTCGGCCAGCCGGCCAGCCAGCCCAGCCCCACGCGAAACACCAAAACACCTCCGCAACCTACAGCCCTGCCTGCATAAACATGGATGGCGTGCATAAGATTAAGCTTTCCTCCGACTCGTCTTTGGCAGGACAGACCTTGCTGGGCCGCTGCGAGCGGTGGAGGCAGGGGAGTCCCTGGAGCCGGCAGTCTTTCTTGCGTTGCTTTTGTTCCACGTCGTTCCAACGGTTGATGTCAGTGTGTGTGTGTGTAGTGTAGTGTTTGCCGTTTGGCGCAGGGGGGTTGACCGGTTAGCTGTTGGCGTGTTGACATGTGTATGTATGCAAATGGACAATTGGCGTGTAGATAGCCCGTTTGTTGGTGGAAGATGCAGCAATGTGTATTCCTTGCCTGCCTGGCGTAATATTGAGCAGGCATGTCGGGACGACGTGGAAGTACTATAGTGGGGCACCACAGGTAGCGGCAGGAAAGGAATGACGTCGAAAGAGACCGGCACGACAGAATGAACGCCATGAGCATTCGATGCATGCTGAGGTGAAGAGGTAGTAGAAGATGGAGAAGTATTCGTAGATTCAAAATGTCTCGACCTCGTGCTCTCTCCAGAGCTCATCCCCCCGAGTTGATCGCCGGCCGGCCAGCCAGCCAGCCAACGCCCGCGTGATCAAGAAGAGAAGGAAATCTAGCCAGTCCGTCCTAGATACTGATCCGAACACGAGAAAAAACTAGTGAAATGAGCAGCAGTAGCAGCAAGAAGCCCACAGGAACCAGCCTGCGAAGGGCAAACCAGAGCACAGAAAAGACGCTAGAAGACTCGACAACACATAGACAAGCAAGGGAAGGCATGGCAAGGCAAGGCAAGGCAAAAAAGCGTACGTGGCGAACGAAGCAAGAAGGGCAAGCAACATTCAGATAAGATAGAATAGCGGCATAAGAAGCATTCGTTGGTAAATACGTAAGGAAAATCCATCAACCCGTCAATCCGTAGCTACTAGCTAGTAAGAAGAAGCAAAGGTCGATTAAAAGGGGGGGGTATTAAAAGACGTGTAGAGCCAATTTAGATCAGAGAAGGGCATGAAGAGAAGAGAAGAGAGAAAAGAGAAGAGGAAAAAAGGAGAGAAAGGAAAAGTGTGAGGTCGAGAGGCAGATAAACAAGGAGACGGCGGGAGCCACGATTGAAACAGCAACCGCTACAAGAAACCGCCTCCGTCACCCAACCCAGAAGTTCGCAGGTAGTGGCCGCGGGGAGCGAAGCACACACCATGCGCGGCGCACAGAGTGATCCGTGAATGTCCATCCCCAGCCATTGCCGCGGCCACGTCTACCGTCCACCATGTTCGCCCACGACGTGGCAGGTGGATGAAGAGGGCGGAAGATAGCAACAGAGTGCGATACAACGGAGTGGAGCGAGCAAAGGTCGATTATTGAAGGAGACAAGGAGAGTAGGAAAAGAAAACCCCATCATCCCCTGGCCCGCGTGACGAGTCTGATGCATCCGCCGAAGGGAGACAGACTGAAGAGACAGAACATGGCGGTGTCGAGCCAGCTCGGCCCGCGTGTTTGAGCGTCCCTTGGTCTGCCCACCTATTCGTCTCAACATTTGCATCAAAAACACACACGAACGAGTCCATCGCCTGAAGCTCCAGATCCGGTTTTAGCAATTGTGGCCACATTGGTCGTCGATTGATCGATTGAATTGGTTGTTGTGGTTGTTGATTGTTTCTCGTAGATGTTGTGGTCCATGTCGACTGTCGTCGGAGAGCCAAAAGGGAAAGAAAAGAAGAAAAAAAGTCCCTTTCAGATTCCCTCCCATCCATCCTCCTCAAACAATAAAGCAAAAACACCTCCTCTGCAACTCGATACATGCTCCTACTACTCCACCCACCCATTGGGTATTTTCGCTACAAGGGACGAAACCAGCCAAATCAAAAGTAGAGGGAAAAAGAGTTGGAGAGAGAAAAGGTGTTTTGGAGAAGAAAGTACTTTTGATTCCACGCCAGTTGAGTTCCCTCCCGTGAGGCCCGTTTTTGTGGCCATGGCGCCTCCCAGAAAATCACATCCCGATCCGATCCTCTTCCATAGTGTCGTCCTAGCAAAGACGAAAAGCAAACCCCGCATCCGTGGTATCACTGTCGTAATCCGTCGTAACATGACTGTTGCCAAGGGCAATCTAGTCATCCCTCTTGCGCTTCTTTTGCTTCTTGTCCGAGTCCGAATCGGAACCGCGCGAAGACTCGGAGCTCGCGACCCTGCCGACGGCCTGGAAAAGGGCGTGGCCGAGGACGCCAGTGTCGTTGCTGCTGAACGACGAGACGGACGACTCCTTTTGCGACCTCATGGTGGCCTCGTCCATGACGTTGAGGGTGACCGAGGTGGTGCCGTGGGTGCGCTGGTGCTGCGAGAGGTTGTCGCTGCGCGAGAACTTCTTGCCGCAGTCGGTGCACTCAAAGGGCTTTTCGTGGGTGTGCAGGGAGCGGTAGTGGCGCTTGAGGTGTTCCTGGCGACGGAAGCGACGGGAGCAGAGGGAGCAGACGAAGGTCTTGGAGGGGTCCTCGGTCAGGGATTGTTTGCGACCACGGCGGCTGACAGGCTGAGGGTGCTGCGAGTCGGAGGCAGAGGCGCCGTTGGAGCTGGACGACTCGGATTCGCCCTGGACGGACTGGGATACAGCACCCTTGGTGGAGCCGCGAGCCGAGTGAGCCTTGGTCAGGACAAAGTCCGAGTCGGAGTCGTCGACGCGCCTCTTGTTCAGGCGCCTCTTGGTGCGATCCATGTCGTCGGAGAAGGAGGCGTCAGTGTCGGAGGGGGTGAGGAGGCCAGTGTTGGCAAAGTCGTCGTCAAAGTCGCTAAAGTCGTCGTTGTCGTCGAGCGAAAAGGCGGTGCGCTGGCGCTTGTTGGGGTTGGCAAAGTTGGACTGGGGGAGGTGGGCGAGGCCGTTGTTGAGGTCGTCCTCGGAGTCGAGCTCGAACAGGGGCTCGAACTGGGGGAGGCCGTGCGGGGCGGAGGTGAAGTCGGCAGCAGGGGCGTCGGGCTTGTCGGTAAAGGCCTCGCCGCGCAGCATCAACTTGTGCTCCTCGTCGTCGCCGGAGCAGAGGGTGGGCAGGCAGGCAAAGTCGGCGGCGGGGGCCGAGACGGTGAGGTTGCGGGGGTCGCAAAAGTCGGTTTCGCTCTCAATGGGGGTGCGCGGCAGCGGCGAGGGCGAGGGCGAAAGCGAGGGGCACGAAGTTGCGGAGAGGAGGTGAGTGGCAGCCGGCGGACATGTAGCTTGGAGCTGATCCTGGCTGTGGCTCTGGCTCTGGCTCGGGTGCGAGGTGGGCGGCTGGATGAAGACTGCGCCCGCGTTCCAGTTAGCTCCAGGGTCCAGCTCGCTAACCGCCCAATCACGCTTACCTGGAGTCATGGGGGGAGACTGCGAGCGCGTCCACTCTCCGCCCGCCAGAATCTCCGAAAACACCTCTTCCTCGCAGCCCTGCTTGACGCCCTCGAGTCCTTCGCAGAAAGATCCATTCACGGGCGTCGGCAGCGGGTCGTACATGGACGGCGGGCTGCTGATGGCGCTGCCCGACGACGACAGCGGGGGGGTTGCGGGCGCAAAACGAAAGTCAAAGTCGGCATCCAGGCCGCCAAAGTAGCTGTCTTGGGTCATCAGGAGCGTGGGCTTCTGGTGCATGGGCTGCGGCGAGGCCACGGGCGTCATCATCTGGCCGTGGTACGGTCTCGACATGGTCGACATGCACGTCGACTGCGAGCTCGACGACGACGGCCGGCCGTAGCACATGTTGGACGTGGGCATCATGTTGTCGGGCGTGGAACCCAGCTGGAACTGGCTCGGGAAGGGCTGGCCATGCGGGTGCGGCGTGAAGTGACCGTGTTGGCGCGTCTCGGAGCTGGGGTCGGGGTTGTAGTAGAAAAAGGGCGACTGGCCCATCATATGGGGTTGCGGCGCAAATGGGCTATCCATTGTGTGTGTGTGTACGTGTGTCTAGGTTGTGACGGAGGAATGTCAGCTTCATTCCGAGCCAAGAATAGCGACCCGCCGGGATGGAGACTACTCACATGTTGACGAAGCGAGGGTGTCAAAGTATTAAAGAGGTAATAGACTTGGCCAGTGTGGGCTTCCAGATGCACGCGACGAAGGTATGTGAGGAGGAGTAGGCAGTGTAGGTAGTATTAGGGTGTTTTGTACAGGTGGTTGAGGAGTGAGCGAGCGAGTGAGTGACGACAACAGCAATGGGCAAGACCAGTTGCTGTCTACTAAGGTAGCTAAGGTGGGCGATGATGTCGGTAGAGTGTTGTTGCAGTGATGGACCAAAAGAAGGGCTGATAACAATCGAGGCGATGCTATCTGAAAAGAGCAAAGTAAAGTACTAAACGGCGAAGTTCTGGAAACGAGGTGGAAAGGACGGAGTTGATAAACCCTGGAGCAAGGAAAGCCAGAGAGCGGACGGGGAGCCAAGTGGATAAGTAGAAGGAAGATCAGCGACAGACGAGACAGGCGATTAGGTCTGAAGAAGAAAAGATGACCAGGCACGGCCAGAGAGAGGCGGAAATGGTCGACCACGGTGGGAGGGGAAGTCGGGAAGGCGCAGCATAGACACAGACAGCCCGAGACCCCTGCGCCCGCTGCCAGGTGCCAGGTGCCAGGCCTGCTCATGCACAAGCGCTGCGACTGACTGATTATTCTGCGACCGGCGCTGACTCGCGCGCCCCCTCCCCCCCCCTCCAGCGCCGCCCACCCATGCCGTGGCCACCCCAGCGTAGCGCCCACCCCAGCCAGGGCCAGCTCCAGCTCCAGCTCCAGCTATACCGTACTCCCATCCCCCCAAGACGCGCGGCATTATTTTTATGCCGTGAGGCCCATGCCCTGCCCTGCCGCATCCCAGCTGCTGCTCGTCGTTGGATGTACTGGTGCGAATTGTGACCATCTGGGTATCCCAATGCGCTACTGCCAATACTCTCTCTATTGATTGACACCTGTAGCCCGTCCGCCCGCATTCAACCCACGCACGCTACCTTTGGCAAGGTGAAACCCTAGCGTCGCGCATAAACGTCTGTCTCTCTGTCTCTTCACTTCTTCTCAGAGGCCTGCCTCGTCGTGGCGGCGGCCTATCGAGCTCGCGGCCAGCCACGCCCAGGATGGAAGGAATACGACCGCCGGGTGTGACGGGCGTGTGACGGGCACTTCAGCTCGACTGGCAGTGGCAGGCCGCCTATCAGCAGCCTCGACCTGCAAGTCTGCCCACTGTGGAGCCGTGGCAAACGGCGAATGAGACTCGACAAACACCAAAAGTGCCACGCAACACTGCGCAATGATGTCGCCGCCTGGCCTGCACCGCGCCGTTTGTTATTCCTGTCCAACGGCCAGTCCACCCGCATGCCTTGCCTTCAATACTTACTCCAACTACTGGGCTGTCAAATGCTCGCGCTGGCGTCTAGCTGAATCCTGCCGAAACGCCGCCCGCCAATTGTCGCCATTGTCTCGATCCCAGAGCCTGTGTGTGTCTGCGTGTGGGGTACAGCTCGAGCGCCGAGTGGTGCGACAAGGACAGCTCACGTTCGGACCGTCAAGGCCTCGTTGAGACTGGCCTGCATCGAGTGTTTCAACCCGTCTTGACCAGAGCCGTCGGTCAATCAAGACGTGTCGCACAGAAACGGCTGCGAGGGAAACCAGCCAAACGACTTCGTGTTCGACCGACTGTTGCAGGCGTGGATTGCGCTGCCGTCATGGATCCAGCGTGATGATCATGCAATCACGTTCGCTGGGGGGTGACGCCGCCTGTTGCTAATCTTGTCGACCAACGCGGCTTCGGGTCAGGCTGCACAAGTTCGGGTGCACCGCCAATCTGCGTCATAAGTCGGGTGTTTGGCCGCTTCGGTGGCCTGGCTTCGAGAAGCGCTCCAAGCCAGGGCTCCTAATGCAGGTACCGGCACCTACTCACTGCTCATGCATGCCTACATACTCCTCCTGTGCACCACACCACGGGACCGCGCTGCAGCCCACGTTTCAGCAGACACCACCAGGCATGCTCTCGGTCCCACCGCGACCACCGCACCGCACCGCACCTCCAACAACACCAGCGTCATCGTCATCGTCGTTGTCGTCGGTCCGAGGCGAGACCCTCAGCTGCCTGGCCTGTCCTGTCCCGGGCGTCGGGGACAGCGCACTTGGTTCCGCCTGCTAGCTCCCTCGCTCTCTTCAGCCAGCGTCCTCCTCTAGCTCGTCTTCTCCAGATCGACGTTCAGGAATCAGACAGCCGAGATTGCCTTTGACCACGGCTCCCTCTGGGCTGACCCTGCTCGTCTTCAGACGGCCCGCACCTGGACTGAATCAAACACTCCCCACGCCCGGCCTTGGCCATCGCGACGACGCGTCGAACCACATGCCCGTCCTATGGGGAAAATGCCCCGGCATCGTCGCAGCCGATCGAGAGTCGCTCATCATCAACAAGCTTTCCGTGGTTCGCGGCGGCATCCACCTGCCATCACCATCCATCGTGCCTCTCAGCCTTGGCTTCCGATCACCTCTGCTCGACCACCACCACCACCCATCAGACTGGACAAGGCCGCGCCACAAACGGCGGCGCTGGATCCATTCCACTCTTCGCGAGGTCCCGGCTGCCGTCGAAATGAGGTGTTCATGCCAAATTGTGGAGCCTCGCCTCCAACAGGGCAAGCCACAGTCAAGCGCACGAGTAATCCTTCTGGAAAAGACGGCGCACGAGCTCGCTTTCTCCATGCCGTCTCCACACTTTGTCTCGCAGACCCTTTCGGAACTTTTGCACCACGACCCAAAACCAAGGCAGAGACGCGGCGCCGATGGTTGCTGCCAATCGTCGATCCCTCTCACGCCAAGCCGCCCACGATTGCAACACACCGATACCGTGGGCCGGCACTTGAGCGGTTTATCCAAGGAGCAGCGGTCAGTCTGAGAAGGGAATATTGCATCCTTCCTCTGCCTGCACTGCTGCTCAGCGTTCACCGCAAGAGCCCGCGCGCTGCACCGCGAGCGCGTCAGAGCACAAGGGAACTCCGGCCCGGCCCTGGCCTAGCCTGCGAGGTCAACTGGTGACATCGTCGCAGCGAGCCACAGTCCTCCCACGCCCCCAGCGGCTGCTCCAGACCTTCTCCCACGCTCCCACTCTTTTGTGAATGAGGATCAACGCTCGCCCAAGGCGCCGCCGCACGGAGGGCATGCTGGGCTCGCCCCGGGCACGAGCAGTGAGACGAGACGCCGCGGCGGCGGCTGCGTCTGCGTCCGTTGCAGCTGTCGTCGTCTTCGGGCGGACGGACGGGCGGGCGGCGCGCACAATCTCCCTCTCCCACCAGCCCAAGGAACCAGCCAGTGCGCCCGCTACAATCATCTGTGCTGCCATGGCAATATTCCTCAGAGGCCGTCGTTTGCCCTCTTCGTCGTCTTCATCATGCTGTTTTGCACCTGCAGACGCCATCCGCGTTTCGGACCGTTTCTGCCCTAGCCGACGGGACGGGCACGGCAGCCTGCCACTGGATTGCCTCGTTTGCTGGCGCTCGACAGTCGACACCCACCCTGTCGGCCTCACGACGCCCTTGACGGCAGTTGGAGAGCAAACCGGAGACGGCACCGAAATCCTCTCGCTGCCTGACACCTTGAAGGACGGTCCTTTTCGGGCCAACTGCCCTGTCATGCCCTCCCTGGTTTGCCCTGGCAATGGGACGTACGGGTCCAACCTCATCGTATCTCACCATCAAGGGTCTTCTTTTCCATGCTGCGGGTGCGCCTCTTTTCTCACATCATTGCCATTGTCGTCATTGTCAGGCTGCCCACCTGCCCTATCTGCTGGGCCACGGAACTCCCGACGAACCTTTGTCGCCAGCCGACCCTGATGTTGACCTGCCTAACGCCGCGGCTGCGCAACATCATCATTACTCGCGGCTGATTGTCTAGGTCTCTTGTCGTTCCCCTCCACTCCGCTGTGCCTCGTCGCTCGCCGACGACCGACTGTCGATTCTTTGCCTCTTGTGTACCGTTGCCCGGTCTACAATTCCGCACTGCACCAGTCAGCCAGCCAGCCTTATCTCGTAAATGAAGGGCGGGGAAGAAAATTCCCTCTCCCACCACTCGGTCTTGCGTGCGCGGCTGTCTTCGGCGGCTGGCGGCTGAGGCGCGGCTGTTGGATGCGCGTGGGGATAGAGGGTGTTGAGTCGTAGTTTCTTTTGCTGTATTGCGTGCTGTGACCAATCGGTGATGACCTCATGCTGTTTGTACTGCTCGCTATCTATTATCGTCCATCGACCTGTTGATCCAATGAACCTCTTTTATCCGAGTCTTTGTCCCCATCTGAACATGAAATTTTTTAATTCGTCGAATCACAGCTTTTCTGGCAGTCTGCCTGCTTGCTCGTTCCCAGCTATCCCCGTCTGTCAGCATCTGTCTGTATACCTAGACGCCACTCTTCTTTCTAGCAGTGCCTGTAGGCCTGCTTCCTACTGCCTATCTCCGATTTCCCTCTATGCATGCAAGACTGGGTAAGGTACCACACTACACCATCACATGAGACAAGGTACTACTATACCTACTACACCACCATCCTCCTCGCCCGACCGACTGTAAAACAAAACAGTGCATCCTTCGCTACTCTGACCCCACTGCATAACACACCATCCATCTCGATCCGCGATTCCGTTTCCTCCTTCCTTCCTTTCCACCTCACCTACCTGTCTGCCTACAGCCGTCGTCGACAAGCCTACCACCGCATCCTTCGTTTCGTTCGCTTCCATAGGTAGCTTTGCACTGACATGCCCCATCCCCATCAACGTCCACGCTCTCGCGTCGACGAACTTCGAATCTCGTTTCGGCAGCTCGCCCGCTGCCACCACCACCGCCGCCGCCGCCGCCGCCATCAGCTCATCTCTGTTTCGTTTTGTTTCATTTCATTCCGCCTCCCCGCCTCGTCTCTACGTACCTCCATTCTTAGCACCACTGCTGCCGCCCGTCCGTGCGTGCACGTATCAAACCACTCTTTTTTTTGGTTTGGTTTGGTTCGTCCCGTCTTTCCCGTCTTTCTCCCGCGAGCGAGCGAGTGAAAACGGCGCTCCGGCCCGCCGCGCGCGCTGGGTTGGTGCCGGGCGTGCGTCAATGCCCTTGGTTTGCTTCATCTGCTTGCGTGCGTGCGTGCCGGTTGGTCCCGCGCGTCGTCGTTTGGTTGCTGTTGTTCTAGGCTGCCTGCCTGCCTACCTGCCTGCCTGCCTGCGCATGAAGAAGGGCGCTGGCGCCGTGGCATGCCGTGCTATGCCGGACCGGACCGGTCTGGGGCGGTGTAAGGTATGCGTGGTTTGTGGTGGTTGGAGCATGCCTTCGTACGGACGTATGTTCATAGAGACGTGTGCATGGGCGGTCGTGAGTACATAGTGTGAGATGGGAGATATGGGCAGAAAAGTCAGTCAGCCAGTCAGTCAGTCCACCGGAGATGATGATCGTGGTATGTTTTGGTTGTTTGGTTGGCTGTTTGGCTGCTGGTCGATGTTGTGGAGGTCCAGGCTTGCGACGAATGAATGCTCCTCATGTAGACGATTTTATTTTTATGCACACCTTTTATCTTTTTTTCGTTCTCTTTTTCGTTCCACGACCCTGCTGGGCTGCTGTCGTCAAGACCCAGAAACCTTCTCGAGGGTATGTAGGCAGGTAAGCAAGGTGTTGATAGGCACGATACCAGCTAGGCCACCACCACCACCATCCATCGCACCACCAGCGGCAACGCCAAAGTGGCTGCACCCACATCAGCACAGCCGCACCACCCATCCACTATGCATACACCCAGCTCACAAGAAACGTTCCATGCGGCGTCCGTCCTTCGATTCGCCCTTCCACTTGCCGCCTTCATCTCTCTCTCTCTCTCGGCAGTCATCTCATCTCGTCACGTCTCGCTACGCTTCGCTACGCTACGCGCGTGGCTAATCAGCTGCGTTCCGTATTCTGCGTATCCGCGTATCAACAACGTGGGTGGGCGTCCCTCGCGCCGACTGGTTGGTACGGTACGGTAGGGTAGGTCGGTACCTTGGCCTCCATGCATGGGTGATGCCCTCTCTCCACGTGCTGGCTGGCTGCTCTCTTTCACATTTTTAATTTAGAACGAAGGAAAACCCGGGCGAATGACGAGCGTCGCAGAGCGCTCGCCAACGCGATTGGTCGCCCCGGCGTTCCTTTCTTGAGATGTTGCGTTGCCGTTGCCGTTGCGTTGGGTGACGTTGCACTACTACTGCCACCACCACCAAGATTGATTGACTGGGTGCACAGCCTCCGCCGCCGCCGCGCTGCCTCTTTTGGGTGTCTCATCTCCGTCCCGAACGGCGGGCGGGCGGCGACTCAACTCCCTCACCCAGTAGTCCCGCCCGCCTGTTCGTTTCGTCGTTCTTCTTGGGGCGATTGACAAGGCTCAGTCGGTAATTGGAGACGAGAAGAGGAAGAGGTACGGGCTTGGTGGCAGTGGTGGCGAACGGGGCAAGCGAGCAGGCGACCTACGCATGGCAATCATGGATGCAATAATGTGATGGGAACGAGCTGAGGGCGTAGAGAGAGGCAGGGAAAAACTTTTCCATCCTGTCGTCGGTGTTGTGCGACGTCGTACAAGAGCGCTGTGATGGATGGATGGGTGGGATGGGTGCGCCGGCGCGTTGACGGCGCCGCGGTTGGCGTCTGCTGTGCCTCGGCTCGAGTCGAGTCGCGCATTGCGATGCAGAGCCTCAAAGGTTGCGATAAGAACGGAGGTTTGGAGTGTTGGTGGGTGTCGTGGTGGGGAGGAGAGACGCGCCTGCTCCAGGGTGCCTTCCTCCTCTGGTTGCTGTCGCCAAAACTTTGTTCGCACCGCACCGTGACCTTTCAACTTCTCGTCTGCATCATTCGTTCCCAGGCCTCATTGAAATCGATCACGCATTCATTCTGCACATCCAACGAATTTGTACCACCGCTGTATACTCGAGCGGAACATGGCCACCGAAGACAATTGCGGGCCATGCGTTAGCGAGCCGTGTGAAGACGAGGATGGGATGGAAGTCGAGCTGGAGGAAGAAGAAGTTGTCCAAAGTGTGACAAGCAACTGAGCTTGGACACCGCTCTTGCTCCTCCCTCTTTTCCTCTTCTCAGTCTCACATCGCTTGCTGTGCCAGTTGTCTAATTGAAATGTCAGGAATTCGGCACAATTCGGTCCAACCTTGACGGTCGCGGAAGCCATGCGCATGCAAGCAGAGGACGCATCTCTCTCGAAGATCTGCTGGACAACATCCCAGAAACACGATGTGCGCGCAGGATGTTGCCAGTGTTTGAGAAATACCACAACAAGCAGGTCTACGTCGTGTTTTTCCAGACGCGGACATGAGCGACATTTCCATCATACTCATTGACATGCGTCCGACGTGCCGAAGTGCGCTACGACAACCAAAGTCCGCTGGCATCATACTGCAAACACATTTGCCCAAGTGAAGCTCCGCGCCTGCAACGCGCCATTCAACTGTAGCTCAGAGTCGCTCAACGCCCTTTCGGTTTTACGCAAGTCGTTGACCTGGGATTCCGTGTAAGGAATCTTCTCCATGGCTCAACCATGGCTACCGTACACGCCATGCCGCTTCTTCTGGCAAACATGCCAAGACTCAGGAAAATCCCACATGTCCACCAGCAGCTACATGGAGGACGGAGAATCGATCAGGAGCCCTTCGGCAGCAATCCAGCATCAGACAACCAGGGAGCATTCGACTGTTGACGAGTGACGAAGTCTGGAAATGCCGCAACTGCACCCAGGGAATATTCGTTGACTGCTGCAGGTGAAGCCTGGGAGCTGCCGTGCCTTGCCAGTTGTGCCCGGGGAGCATTCGACTGTTGACAAGAGCCTCGGCCTCAGAGGTTTGAGGACGCCACAACCGCTCGCGACGCCCCGCCGCAACGCACCTGGCAAAGAAGAACAAAGTAAAACGGCCTCAGATAGTGTCTTTTGAAGTCACGCCTGGCATCGCCAGGTCATTCTCTTCCTATTATGAAACGCACGATACCAAAGGCATCGTGTCATCACTGGCCTGTCGAAGGAAAGACCTGGTGTTGGGCGCCAAAGAAAAATCCTTTAACACGCAGCGAGCGCCCGGGCCTGCGCCTGCGGCGCGCAACAACTTTTGTCCTCGATACGCCGACGTTGCTCCGGTGGGCGCAACACAAAAGTCCGCCAAATCGATCGCCTCTTCCTCTTCTTCTTTTTTTCCTTCTTTATAACCAGTGCGGTTCGAGAAAACTCTCCTCGTGTTACTTGCCCTGACCTCGCGCGGAGCCCTTCACGGGGCAGCTCGCTGTGAACTCCAATGGTCGAAGCAAGCGTCAGTCTTCTCGCAAAGAAAACATATTGCACACCGGTCGCCAAAACACTTTGCATCAGCTGCCTGGTTAACCCCCAGTGGCTGGCGTTGGCAGTGGGGACCGGACAAACCTTCAGTAGCCTTTAACATCTGATTTTGAACGCGTTTGAGAGCGTTGTGGGCGTGTCTGCGCTGCGCGCGCGGCAGTGCCGAGGATCGCAATTTTCTCGCACTGTCTGCCCACCCGTTGCGTCTACGCCTGCAGAGCCTCGTGCGCATCACTTTGAGCGTCGTTTGGGCTGCTTGATTGCCGGCCGAGTCCAACATGACTGACGCGGAAGCGATTTTTGCGTCAGATTCTGCCGCGGTCCCAAAAGACCAACATGAACACCAGCTGCGATGTTCCAACAAAGTTCCTCGTCCCGCTGTGGCGCGCCATGGATGTGGACGCGTCTGAGCGCCACTGTATGCCGTGGAAGACTTGGTGGCATGAAAGAAAAAAATGTGCCTTGCTTCCATGTGCCGACGATATAAACAACAACAACAACAATGGCCACTCACTGCACAAGCGACCCCAGCCCTCCGTCCTTCCCCAGCCTCTCAACCAGCAGGTCAGACAGACAGAAGTTGTGCACAAGTGACGTCCCTGTTCCGATCTTCCCTGCTCCATGGGCGGTGGCAGTACACTACACCACACCACATGCATGCATGCACACACAGCAGCCAGTCTATTTCGAGCCACCCAACCACGCAGCACACGCCGATGCGAATATCACACTCTGTCAAGCTCTGAATGGAACCAAAAGCTCCGGCCGGCCGGGACGGCGGCGCTGCTCGGGTCCACCGAGCCAGTGCAAGCAAGCCAACCGAAATGTTGCGTAGCAGTAAGCGGCAGGGCAGCTAGCTACGTACTAGGGACAGAACAGGGCACGCCATCCGCGTGTGCGGACCAAACGGATATTAGTTTGCATCTCACGACTCCCGGCGGGCGCGGGATGCTGATGGGGGATGATGGCTAAAAATAAGCTGGCCGGATGCGAGACGACGACATGAACAACACGTGCCGTGGCAGCTGCTGCACCAGTGCAATATTACGACCACCATCGTGGACGACCTCTATACGGCCAGTTGTGCTGACGGCGGAGACAGTGCGCGTGCTGTGCTAAACATGGCAGACGCTTTTTTTGTTCTTGGTTTAATCGTAACCCCACCTCCATCCACATCCAATGCAACCGCCGTCATGGTCGTCTCTGACTTTGTGTTGCTCGCTATCCCTTCACCTCTCGTCCTAAGCCTCGTCGTGGCCAATCTTCTCCAGCTTGCCCATGTCGCGCTTCTCGCCCGACTCTCCTATTAGCCGGATGCGGTCCAGGCGCACCTTCTCGCCGTCGCCCTCGCCGTCGACGACGAACATGACGACCGACGTGATGTTTTGGAACTTGACGAAGCGCAGCTCGAGCTTGGCCGTGCCCGTCTGCGCATCCCAGTCCTCGGGCTTGATGGTGACTTGCTGCGTGACGGGAATGTCGTCGGCCTCTTCGAAGCCCAGGTTGTGCGCGCGGTTGGTGAAGAGCTTGATGGTGCGCGGCCGCATTGGCGCCTCGTCGTCGTCGTCGTCAGACGTGCCCGGAATCGACGTGAGGTGAATCGTATGCAGCTTGAGCGTGCTCTGGAAGGGGATGAACAGCATCAGCTGCTCGTCCGTGTCGCTCTCGACCCAGTCGCGATCCGTCGACGCGGCAGCCTTGCCCTTGCCACCCAGGCTCGACGGCTTGCTCGTCTCAAACAGCGTGCGCGCTCCTCCGGCCGCCTCGGTGTCCGCATTCAACAGGTCCAATCCCTTGACGTCGACCTGGTCCGTCACGTCGCCGTAGCCGCGCGGCAGGGAGGCGCCCACCCATCCGCTGGAGCTCGATCCGCCCACGTCGCCAAACCCGCCGGCCGACGACGTCGACTCGGCTTCGGCGGCCAGCTTCTTGACAGCTTCCGAGAGGTCCTTGCCGTTGGCACCCTTTATGCGCGAGACCTCGCGGCCGTTCTTGAGGATGAGGAAGGTCGGCATGGCGGTGATGTTGTAGCTTTGCGCCACCTGCTGCTGGGCGTCGGTGTTGACCTTGGTGAAGGTGATGACGTTGGGCCGCGAGAGGGAGCGAGCCAGCTGCTCGTAGACTGGGGCGATGGCTTTACATGGTCCGCACCAGTCGGCGTAGACTGGGACATGTCAGTACAGCTTCACGCACGCGTTGCGGGAGCAGCCGTGAGGCCATGGCGGGGGCGGGGTAGTGGACGAGGTCGAGGTCAAGGGCTGGCACTTACAGTCTATGACGACTATGCGCGAGGACGAGAGGAGCGAGGATAGTTGCGAGGGCGACTCGATGGATACTATCGACATGTTGGGAAATCTAAACGATGTTGATGTTTTGTCGAAACTGGAAGCTGAGGCTGATAAGACGCGTTGAAGTCGGCCGGGGACCCGGACGGCGAGCTGGAGCTTACCTACCAGCTGCACCGGTCCGCCGTTTTTCCTGGTCTGCCCCGCAACACCAACACCTCGAATCGACATCTCACGCCAACGCTTCTTGTTTCTCTCGGATCATTGGAGGCCAAGCTGTAACACTATCCTCGTCCCTCCTTTTGCGTCGCTGGAGCCTCAATCGACTTCTTCACTCTCCTCGTGGTGCCTATCCACAACCTTCTCAGTCCCGTCCATCACAACACGTCGAAATTCATGCAATTCGTTTCCTTTTCGAGCTGTCCCTTGCGCTACCTCCCACGCAGATGAAGCCTTGTCCGCGTTACATTTTGTTGCCCTCGGATTACGGAAGTACTCCTGGAGAGGTGACCCCCGACCGATGATGTCATGGCCATAGAGCTCGCCCAAATCCAAGCACGTCCTCCTGGGCGTTGCAAATCCTCAGGATGCAAAACTGGACCGGCATCATCACGGCCACGCAAGGTTCAAGACTCAAGTCACGCTGACATCACTTGGGATGCGACAGCCACAAGAAGTCCAGACTCGGAGCTAGCAGGATGGTCCCCAGAATTCTGGATCTCGGGGCTTCTTCAGCTGCCTCGCGAGATTCCTCTAGGCCCAGCCAGGTGGGAAGAGAGCACCGCCATTTCTCCACTACCTCGACGAGGCCTGGCCAGGAGCTGTACTGGCGGGCATCTTCCTGGACCGTCACGTGAGACTGTGGCTTTGGTGTTGACAGCAATAGAAGCAGCGTGCACAATTTTCACAAATACTTCTTGCTCTTGGTGCTTTGCGGCGTCTGTGGCCGGTGGACTGAACGGCAAACTCCATTCTGGGTACATCCTGAAGCAAAAGCTCACTCTAGACCGCAGGCTCTCCACGACGGGCATCTTCCCGTGCATCTCTTCCATCCACAACGTCATTTCGTAACTGAGAACATTTCTCAAAGGCAGGCGTGCGGTAGGGCTGCATCGTCGCGACGGACAAGGGCCGAAAACACAAGACAAGCATCCCTCATGTTGTCTCTACCCACCAAGGCTAGAGACGACGTTGCTGCACGTCACGGCGGACCTGAAACATGGCGCACTGGCAGTGATTGTGCCAATCTCAGAGGCGCCGTCTCTTCGAAGCGTGCCGCCACACCAACACCAACTTCACGGTACCCGTTCCACTACGTACGACCTCACGCCGGCTGAATCCTTCCCGAAACTGCTTCCCAGACGCGACGCCATGGCGTCCAGCACTGCAAAAAGCACTATATGATGCGTACTTCGGATCTGGCTACATTGTGGCGCCTGCCACTTGCTCTCAATCAGGGTCTTTGCCTGCATTTCAGCTCAAGGCGTCACGCCACAGCAGCACATCCCTCACCTTGATGCCCTCCAGGATCATTTCTTCTTTGACGACTCCACTCTGCCGCTACACCTTGTGGGGCTTCGCGCGCGGCAGCTAGGGAATTCCCCAGCGGATTTGCATCAAGGTGACGAGGTCGGACTCACGAATGCTCCTTGCCCTGCTAGTTGACTATTTAGGTGCCGGCTGCGACCTAATCTCACGGCCGCGGTGCCGCGCCGCTGGCGCTGTCAATCATCCTTCCGGATAGACCAGACTACCTGGCCTAAAGTAGTCAATCTACTTATCGACTCTGGCCTCTTTCGCTAGTCGGCCTGAGAGATCCTTTAGATACACCATCCAGCGTGGCTATGGTGGGAGGCTGCACCATCCGTTCCGTACATTGATTTATCGACGAGCCGATCATTAGATCCATTCAATGTGGGCAGGACGCCGAGCCGTGGATTCAATCCTTCATCCATCTTTGCCATCAAAGCCAGCTGTTGCCTGCTGTTCCGACGCGGATACGGATCGCGGCATGCCAATGTCTCTTCTCAGACCGAGGCTATACATCTGTTGATCACAAATGTTGGATTCGGCACCGCAGTTGGCTTGTTTCAGGGCTTCTGCGCTGGCCACGGGTCATTGTGTGTATTGGTGCCAGCCTGCATCGATACCGTAGGCCACGCCTCGTGCTCGGAACCAACGCGCGGTCTGTCAGCTGCAGCAGCGGGCGTACGTGTCGATGGTGCGAAGATCTTCCTCCTCTCGAGAACGCTGGGGTTCCGCCGCACCCGAGCAGCCGGAAAGACGTCTATTCTTTTGCCCGGCTCTTCGGTAAGTCATGCATGCAAGTCGTCCGTTAGGATCGTGTCAGACGGTGGTCTTTTCCTTCTTTTGCTTTTTTGTCTTGTCTTCGTTTCTTTGCTTTTCCCGTCTCGCCCCTCCTTCTGTCCGTCCGTCCGTGTCATGCTCGCTGCCCCCGTTTTATCTGTGTCGTGCATAACCCGCACGACACGCGCCCCGGCCAAGCCAAGCCGTCAAACACTTGCCCTGACGAGCTCATGGACGAAAAGGCAACCATGCAATATTTCTCTCCACCAATGTGTCTGTGCACGGCACGCGCAAAGCTTCAACGCACACGGATTGCCGCTCCGCCGAGTGGGGTCGCACACATGCAGCGGCGCCGTTGCGACGGGTGGATTGGCATTTGCTTGCTCGTCCTCCGCTCCTCTCCTCTCCTCTCCTCCTCTCGAGGAAACAAAAAGCAATGGAGACGCAGAAGGGGAAAAGAAAAGGAAAGGCTCGACCAATCAATTCGTTCCTGGTCACCTGCCGCCAGCGTGACATGTTGAATACACAACGTTGTACGCACACGTAACCAGATGCCTTGCCTCGCCTTGCTATTGCTCGCCTCTGCTGCCGTTTCTGGCTCGCTGCGGCATTTGCTCCTCGTGGTGGTGTGTCGTACGCATACACAACAATGCCCATCACCCATCATGGAACTGCGTCAGCGTCACCACGTCAAAACAAAGAAAAAGGGCACTTCGAGCCTTTCATCTAGTTGACCTGACTGTCGCCTTTTGTGTGCAATATTTGCTTGTTCTGCTCTGTTCCTACGAGACGGACGCCAGAGCCGTCCTTCATCCGCTGCGACTGCGCGTGGTTGAGCTCGCTGTCGCCTTGGCCAGCTGGCTGGTTTTGTGTACGGTTGGGGTAAGGTCGGATTGGCGACGACTGGTCGAGTCGTGGAAGCCTTGACTAGCTGGCTGTGTAGGTTGTTCTGCTCTGGGAATGCAGTCTTTTCCTTTATGTAGCTTTCAGTGGACAGAAATCTGACCTCGCTCCTACCAATTTAATTTCATCAGCACGCGTCTTCATCTTCATTTCGTCGTGGCAGGTTTTGATTCAATTCTCAACCATGAGACGAAGACCTGGACGGGCATTGTGTGCTAGGTTTACTTCCGCCCGACGGACGCAACGCATTATCGAACGCTGGCATATCATAGATGTCAAAGTTAGGAGACTCTTTCTGCGATCTCAAGCTTCATTTGTACACCAAAACTCCCCGGGCTCTAGATCCTCAGCTGTCAAGGCGTTTCAATGCTCGACGCACCGGTCTTTTGCTGTGCTTTTGTCAGTATATTAGCAGTCACAAAAAACGTCGACAATGACTTGGGAGTACCTCGATTTTTAGGATGTAAAAGCATCCTGACGATTCAGGCGCCGTTGCGTTACGATGTCACGTTTGATCCTTCAAGTGCAGCAGGCTGGTTTTGGACACGAAAGAGAATCTTGTGTTTTGAGAGTGTACGCGTGCAGGAGTCCATCTCCAACCTTTTTCCACAACGCCGTCGAATGCTCTATCTTTCAATTCAATCATCCCAATTACTATCACGTAACCATTAATTGGTTCCATGAGCTAGCTCTACATGTATTCTTGCTGAAATGACTATGTCAGGAACATGTCCCGACATGAGTCTCATGTGCTGACCACGTCTGCAACAATCGACTTCAATGTTCCGGCTCTTCCGTGAACACTGTCCATCGAAGCAACATCGGTTCGTGGATACTTGGGCCAGAGGAAAGAGCCATCTACCGAAGCGCTCATATCTTCAAGCGTATCCGGTTTTGCTTGGGCGACTCGCGGAAACTGGTCAACTACGCTGTCCGCGTGCAATTCTCGCAGAGAATTCGGAAACCTCTGCCCGCAGTATTCAAGCCTGTGAGATTATCAAAATTTGGCGTGAGTCCGACGTAATGATGCCCACTATGCTGGATGCCTGTCCAAAGCTTGTGCGCCAGGTATAAACAATGCAATCGCGCACAAAAATTCGACATGCAGACAATCGCGACGATCAAAGCGCACGCAGCTCGCGATCCATATAGCTGCAATCAAACAACAACACCATGGCCAGCCGTCCTTCAAAGCACTGCAGCCGTACGGGGTCTAGAATAGAACATTCGTCGTCAAAATAGAACGAACAGTCGTCCAGCTGCCCTCAGCCATTTCCTGGGACGTGGGATGAAACGAGATGAAGGGAGAGACGGGTTTTGTTGAGCCTGGGCCAGACGTTCGTCCGTCTGAGGTCTGAACGACTTCATCTCATTTCAACGCACCGCCACGCAGCGGCTGGACCCGTCCGTCCGTCCGTCTGTCAATCTGCCCGCGCCGCCTGTACCGCCCGTTTGGTCCAGCCTTTTGCCTGCCTGCCGTCGTCATCGATTGTACTGCCCGACGGCAATTCTTGCACGTTCAGCAGCTCATCATCAATCAGTCTGAAGCACGGGCACTCAGCCTGCATCTTGGAATCTGCAGAGGTCGAAGGTACTATCGTCTCTTTCCTTGCCGACTTCCGACTCTGGATAGTGAGTGCTGACGACGCCTACACTCAGCAAAAAGATGCCATACCGGCAGTCCATAGCGGGCCCTCCCCGCGAAATAGCCATCTGATCTTGCCCGTCACGTCAAAGCATCTAACAGTCACGCCTACTACGTGATTGACACCAAGCAACCGGCTTTCAGCGCGCTCATCTCCATCCACCACCCAAACAGCCGCCAAACAAGCGCCCATCCACCATCTGTGCATCTGCGCGAATTTTCCAGACACCTTCTAGAAGAGGGTCGTCGTCCGATCCAGCAACTAGTCAGGTCCAGTGCTGCCCAAGGCCGACCAAGGCGCCTTTCGCGTTCGTCATGGCCTCTTCTGGACGGCGGACTTGTCTGCGATAAGCTGCGCGGTACGCGGCTGCGTCCCGAAAGCTACCGCCCGTTCGTGTTGGGTCGCTGCTCATCAGGGTCTGAGAGCGGGCGATGGAGGCGGCGGCGGCATTTCGGAGGTGAGCTCTGTCGAGGCCGCTTGGTGCTCTGTCTCTCTGTCTGGTGCCCCGGTCTGGAAGGTTTTCCCGTTTGCCGCGAGCCAGTGGTCATGAAGAGCGATGCGCAAAAGAGCCTGGAGTTGTTGCCGGCAAAACGAGCGCAATGAGGCGTTGGTCTCGTCGCGGGCAGACCTTTTCCGCCACCACAACCTCTGACACTTCAACGACACGCGACCACGCGCACAGTAAAACAACTCGCGACCACTCGCCTAGGTCCTTTCGCATCGCCGCTCCATCGCGCAGTCGTCCGCGCGTCCGTGCGCCGCTCGTCTCGCGTCGCATCGCGGTCCCCACACCCCCTCTCCACACACACCCCTGAACGAAAAAAAAACTCAACACCACGCAACCCCAATACTACCCCATCATCTAGACGAAGCAGAAGCTACTGGATCCGCCGGGAATTGAACCCGGGACCTCTCCCATTCGAGATAGCGTAATCAGAAGCTTCCTGTGAAGGAGAGCTGTTGATGTTGCTAAGGGAGTGTCATACCCCTAGACCACAGACCCGATGTTTCCTGGTGTTGGTAGGATGTTGATGGAAACGTGACGGACAAGAAAGACTATAAACAGTATGCTCGTGCGATGGGAAAAGCGAAAATACAGATGACTGATTCTTGATCCTAGTTTGCGCGCCGATGGTGCGATTGAATTGCTCGAAAGTTCGAAAATAAATTGGGAAAGGATAGAGGTGAGAAGAGGAAAGGACTCTCGATGTTGCTTTGCCAGCGGAATTGTGCAATCGGAAAGGAAAAGTGAGCTCCTTGATTTATGTTCGGCCAGCAACCACGACTTGCTCGGCTGAGCGACAACCGTGTACAGAAGATTGATCGAGTGACCAATCATGTCCGAGCCAGGTCAAATATTCTTAGAGAAACCAGGTCCAGTCTGCGGCCACATTATAATCTGCTTTCAATCAGTGGGAAATCGGAAGCTTACCGCTAAAGACATGGCAGGTCCAACATGGGAAGGATAGCAGCAGAGATAGAGGAAGCATGTGTGTCCCTCAGAGGGATGCATGTTGCACTTGAGCCGATCATGTCTGTCACTACATTTGGCAACATTCAAACGGCGCGGCAAAAATACATAGCATACATACATCAGTACAATCATCCACTCATTATTTCATCAATTGATTGCCTTGGACAAGGTCGTTTCCCCTCCTTTCGTTCTACCTGGCCATATCTCTCTGCCCTAGAGAAAAATTCTCGATTTGCCTTCCTTGCTGAACTCAACTGCTTGACTTGACGGCTCAGCAAAACATTTCTCAACACAGCAAGAAACAGCGTGCGTCTTTTGGTTTGGAAATGCTGGCACGTATGGCCGAGTCACAGTGGGTGTCGAAAAAAAAATGAGACCTCCCGGGCCTAGCTAGCAACGAACCACGGCGCCCTACGGGCGTCTGTGAGGGTGGACGACAGCTCCTTGGGCATCACTGTAGCAGCGGATGTATGCCTCTTCAGCATGACTTTACGGGCAGGTGAATGCTCCCTGGGCGCAACAATGGCAGTAAACGCTTTTCCATTTCTTTCGACGCCCACTATGCAGTCGACTTACAGAGCTTTCAGAGGGGGCAGCTCGCCATCGTAACACACTTGCCATGCTACACGAGTCAGCGACAAATACACCGGACGATTCAGAGATACTCACACAACGGGAAGGGGAAATAGCTGCCGCCATCTTCTCTCATGTAGACATAAAAGCCACCAGGCCGAGGAACCTTCTTCAAGCGACCCGGGTCACCAGGGGCACGACGCAAGCCGTCGAGCGCGCCGACAGTGCGCAGCATTGCGGTCAAGGCAACCTGCGACGCGTCTTTACCGAGACATGTGTGCGGCCCGGCGCCGTAGTTGATGTAGCTGTCGAGCGGGCGGTCCACACGCACCGTCTCGGGGTCGGGGAAGATGGTTGGATCCTTCGCCGCCTTGTCCACAAACGACACAAAGACGTTGTCGCCAGCAGCAATGGGGATGGGGTTAGAGTCAGGCGACGAGGCGGGCCCGTCGTTGATTGTCGTGCTGCTGCTCGCGCGGCGATAGGAGCCGAATGTGCCGTTGAGACGGATGGCCTCCATGCAGTAGTGGAGGAGGAGCTCGTCGGACTCGGGAGTGTTGATTTTGGCAAGGCGGTTGATTTCAGAGAGGTGGGCCGCACCCGCCGGAGAAAGGTAAAAGTCCAGTATCTGAGTAAACACTTGCGCCTGGTTCGGAACCATGGCGACAGCAGTCGGGAATACTTGTGACCACGCAACCTGCTCGACGCTGAGGCCAGACTCGAGCAACCGGCGGGTCATGTGCACGCCGTACTCCGTCAGGAAGGAGTCGTTCTCACGGAGAGAGTCGGCAACCTTGGCGACCCAGCTGGTCATGGAGACGGATTTGACATTGGCCTCGATAAGCTTCCCGAGTCCCTTGGCCACGGCCTTTGCAGCAACGTGCAGGGGGAAAGACTTGGCTGGGTCCATGTCGAAGAAGATGCAGATGAAGATGACGGCCACGGCCATATACATCTCGTGCTCGGTGAATATGCCCTTGGGATGCTCGGCAGTCTTGAGAGGGAGGGAGAACACGTTGGAAGCAAAGTGGACGTGTGCCAGATTGCCAACACTGGAGTCGTTAGCACACCCCTGTTGATATTTGGAACGACTCACTCTCTGGTAATGTCAACGTGATTGGTCCCCGCGATCTTGAAGGACTTTTGGTGCAAGAGCTTCAAGGTTATGTGCTCGTAGAACCTCTTGATATCCCGGTGCCAGTTCTCTCGGTACAGCGTCTTTGCCATTGTCTTTCTCTGATTGGCATTGAGCGGTGTATCGCCAGACCTAAATATGTCAGTATGAGGCAGACAGCTGGGTTGGAGACTCACAGCATGAAGTTGGCACCACCCTTGCCCATGAGTTCTTCCAAAGTTGCTCCCCAAGTGACCTTGAAGTTTGCTTGATTCTCCAAAACGGACTTCGCCCCGAGGTAGGACGTGATGTTGATTCTGGGTTTGATGAGGCCAGGGCGATCATAAGAGTAGTGGCTTTCACGCCCGAGAGTTTGCATGATCTTCCGATTTTCGGAAGGAATGGTCATCTCATGATTCATTAGCTGTGCCATCAAGACGACCAAGTTGAGGACTCACCGGGTAGTGTGCGTAGATTGAGTTTGGCTTGAAGTGGTTCGGGAAAGATCTGAGAAAAAGCTTGTAGAAGACACATCCTTGCTCAATGTTGAGGTCGTACTGCGCTTCAGTGTAGCCCCAACTACCACCATGTCAGTCGCGGCAAACGAATGCTCCCAGGTTGCTTACTTGGTCAAGTTTTTCGCATGGTAGTCGACAGTGTAGAACCTATCGCCGCGAACGAGGACGACTGCATCCGAAAGAATTGCCTTGGAAATGGTGAATGTCGGGGCAATTCCCACACCAGGAACCATGGGCGTTTTTGCTTCTTCGGTGACTAGACCTGGGTACAGTTCAACAAAGTCGGGATGGTTGTATAGATGGCGCAACTGATCAGCAACCTTGGGATCACTGTTGATGTCCTCAAAAGTCTCGTGGGGCTTGAGACCAAAGAACTTGCGGAACTCGTTCAATGTAGCCAAGCCCCACTTCCTCGACTGTTGCATGCCCATGATCTCGACTGCCTTGAGAGCCTTTGGCACGTTGTTTGCCCCAAAAGCACCTACCCATAGTTAATCTGGTGCACCGATTTCCTTAGGGGGCACTCACCTGCAGTGTCCTCGATGCTGTCACAAAGAATCTCAACCAATTCATCATCGCTGAACTTGCCGTCAGATCCACGTGAGAGACCAGCAAACTCTCGCTTGAGGGGATCTGCGGGGAGTGTCTTGTCCCAAAGAGACAAACCAGCAATGAGCTCTCCCATCGAGACCTCTGAAGAAGGCTTTTTGAAAAGCCGCTGGTATTCCTTCTCGGTCCATTCTTCGTCACGTTTGCTGGTAGCTGAATGCCACCTGTATACGAGGTTAAACTCGGCGCTGACTTGGTTTCCAATACCACGTGGGGTCCCGTCTGTCCCAAAAACCTT
Source organism: Phyllosticta citribraziliensis (assembly GCF_038025025.1). Lineage (NCBI taxonomy): Eukaryota > Fungi > Ascomycota > Dothideomycetes > Botryosphaeriales > Phyllostictaceae > Phyllosticta > Phyllosticta citribraziliensis. The sequence continues at coordinate 606,743 of NW_027117348.1, forward strand.
TGCCATGTCCACCCGAGGATCCAGAGTCCAGGTAGTATTGCTCCTGTTGAGATTCACGATACTTCTGAGGTAGTCACCCAAAGTGATGTTCATGTATAGTCCGCATGTAATCAACCTGCCAGTTTGAAACAGATCATTGTCGTACTTTTTCCACTTCTCAGCCAAGTGATCTGGCGACAACCCGTTCGGATTGGGCTTCGTGAATCGTCCATTTTCGTTGATGGCGGCAAGTTGCTCGACGACGTAGTTGTGGAAGCGGTTGAACATGATCAAAAGGACACCGCACCCAGGAGGGAACCCGAGGAGGCGCTCCTCTGAGAAGCAATCAGGCTTCAATTTGCCATCCTTGAAAGTACGGATCTGGTCCTGGTCCTTCTGGGTGTCACCATACAGGGGCGACAGATCGAGGTATGATGACGTTTTGGAAATTGAGATATCTTTGTGGTCTGGAGATACGTTAGTCTACTGATACTATGACTTTGGGATTGTTGGGAGCATTCTTACCGGTTTGGAAGAGATCGTGGATGATCAAGGAAGCCCAGTAAAAGAGAATGCTGGAAACCTTGTTGGGATGTTCTCGAAACTCCTCTCGAGCAAACACAGAATCAAAGATGAGGCCTGGGTCGGGAAGTGCTCCCGGCTGAACGATCTTGGGCTGCACGCTGCGAGCGTATGGGGTGTTTGCTTTTAAATGTTAGCGTTGGTCAGTAATTTTCAGAAACGCCTTACCTGCTCCCAAATGGGGATACATTATGTTCTGCGACTGTCAGCTGATCCTGTCACGTAATGAATGCTCCATGGCAATCCGCCTGTCTGAATGCCTCCCTGCCGCAGCGCATGAATGCTCCGGATCCACCGACTGCTTTCGAATTTGCCTGTTTTTTCGAGTCTGTCCCAGGAATCTTGCTTCAAAATTCGAACGGCGGTGTACGGGCTTCAAGGCTATATTGTTGGAGAAGTGGAGAACTGTGCGCAAGACTTACGTTGAAGGAGCCATCCGCCATGCGGTACGTAAATCGGTCACCAAGATATCTAACAAAGTCAGCACCGATTCTTGAAATCTGGCATGGAATCATACGAGACAGGAGGGTGCTGCAGACAGTCCCACAACTCGTCGACAAATGCATTTGTGAGATCTGTTCGGACTGCAGAATTTCCTGGAAGAGCGGCGACGAGCTACCGAACGCATTAGTAGGACTCAAACATACCAAGAAATTTACTTGCCTGGATCACGCGCTCCATCAGATATGTCTTGTCGTCAATGAGCTCCTTCTTCGCCTTGTTGGTAAGTACATCCTTCAGAGTTTTGTAGTCCTTGATGCCCAAAGATTTGAGATTGTCCATCAAACCAGCCGAGGACTGCTTTTGAACATACGACCCATCGCCCGTCTGAGTTGGCAAGGGCCGCTGAGACGCGTGGAGAACGGTAGCGAACTGAGTAAACACGCTGTTACCGGCATCCTCATCTAAGCTCGCGTCAGAGTGCGAATCCTTGGGAGAAGCGCGTTCGTCTGGACTGGTCGGATGGGCGCTGTCTTTTCGCGAGGTGCCATTCGCAGTCCCGTTCTCCTTCTTCTTGTCGCGTTTGAAATTGGTAGAGATACGGCGCAGCATTTTCGGGGCTTGCCACACGGTAACTGCAAAGAAAAGAGTGAGAAAGGTGATGGAGACCGTGGAAAGAGTCATTGGGAATGTACGTCAGTTTATTGTGCCGATTGCAACCAATGATCGAGATAGACGGCAGATTGCTGCAAAGTTATCAAAATTGCAGGCCGAGTGCAAGCAAACCAGTCCTTGAAAAGCTATGTATGTAGGAGATCGGCAGGGTGTTGGTACCAAGTACTACAGATGTGCGCGCACCAACACATCATAGCTTGACGCAATGGGACTCAAGGCATGCGGTGATTCCGAGTCGCCAAGGAGTCCTTTTGGACCTACTCTGGGAAGAGATCATCGCCTACGCAAGCCATCGATTGAGGCAACTCAGCCAGTGGGTGTGCTTTTGCTCCAAGTCCGCCAATTGTCGTGTTAACAATGTCAAGAGCACGTACGATTGGATCGGCGCGTGCAGAAGAGATGTGCGAAGAGACTCCACAGTGCTTGCCTTTGGCGACCTCGCGGCAGGCTCCCGTCGGGTATGATGCATCACCTGAGGCAGTGGGTTCTACAAAAGAAATATTGTCAAGGCTCCACAGCGCCAGTCTGGTGCATGAGGTCTTGTCAGCGGCTCCGAGGCGACGGGATATGGAGATACCTTAAGAGAGGGATGCCAGACGTGGCTCAGAAAAATCAAGCAGTCGTCACATCAGGAGCATTCGGTAGTGTCCGGAGAGAGATGGCTTTGGAGAGTGACGCCAGACGTGGCTCTAGAAAAATCAAGTAGTCGTCACATAAGGAGCATTCGATGGTGTCGATTGGAGGAGGTGGCGAGCTGAAATCGACCACTTGATACGCCAATCGTTGGTTTTAGAACGCCCTGTTGGTAGCATTCACGTATACGAGCCGAGTTAGAGGTGCGGTGCGACGAGACGCAAAGTGAGGAGCGGCTACAGGTCATGTCCCAGTAAGCCACGAGCGACAGGCGAGCTGCCGCAGGTGAAAAGGTGATGTCCAATACAGAAGAGGGGATTGGCCCCCAAGCGATCTTCGCAAGGGCAGGTCATCGGCCGTACAACAATGGAGATTTGGACGAGGCGAATGAGAGATGTAGAGAGTTGGAGGAGAGAGGTGTTGTGGTGCCGCTGAGCGCAGTGGTGGGCGGAGGCGCTCGGGCCACAGCCGTACAACACCACGGCATCGCCTATGGCCGGCGACCACAGCTCGCACAACACTGACGTCTGCCCTGCACGCTGCCGCCATGGACCCGCGGCCTACGAAAAAGCTCCATGTATCCCAATGCTACGGCGAAGACCGGTGAAGCTGTGCTTCTCATAGCAGCCAAACAATGCGCCGATCAATGGTCAATAGGAATGCTGTGGTCACCGGCAATCTCGTCCCCGCCCTGTCCAACACCATGGCGACAGGTCTCACCCGCGCTTGCCGACAGCTTCATTGTCTGTGGCTTCATTGCCAACTGCAACCATTTGTCGATCATGTGCTGGCGCCATTTCTCTTGCTTCCAACCACCTCATAAATCTGGGCATGCTTGAGGCTCATCCTGGCAAGCACCGACTTCATCAATCATGTCTCCTGAGGATGCGCCGTTCATTTTGGGGCGAAGCTCGAGGGGAGCCAGCCCCAGAGGTGATGTGCAATACCAGCCTGCACAACTTGCCCTTCAGAAGCGTGGCCAGCGGAAATTCGTCTTGTGTTTTGATGGAACTGGCAACAAGTTTTCCGGCACCAATTCCGACTCCAATATTTTGAAGATATACCGGATGCTCGATAGAGGTATTGCATCTCTCTAATCTTCTTCTTCCCTCACATATGAGACTATACCTCTCCTCTTTCCTCCCCTTTATATTCTATCTCCGCCATCTGTAATGCACCATGTCTCCCTGTCTGCTCTATTCCTCTCCTGTCTTATCCCACCACACATCCATCTCTAAACCATTCCATAGGAGACAAGTCACAATTCCATTATTACCAGCCAGGTATCGGTACCTACGTGACAACTGGCTCCTACAGCCATACCTCTCATTATGCGAGGTTCAAGTCTTGGTATCTCAAAGCCAAAGACTCTGCCATTGGGACATCCTTTGCCGAACATGTCATGGGCGGCTACAAGGTTAGTATTCCACTCAAAGTCCTGTACTTTTGTTCACCCGCATGACAGTTCCTTATGCGCTACTACCTCCCCGGGGATGAAATCTACTTTTTCGGTTTCTCCCGAGGGGCTTATACCGCTCGTTTCCTGGCAGAGATGCTCGATCATATCGGGTTGCTCACTGCCGGAAACGAAGAAATGTGCCGCTTCGCCTGGAAGACGTTCCAAAAGTGGCAAACTCGCCAAGAGCGTACCGAAGAGGAGAGAAAAGAAAAAAAATACCTCCTCGACTTCATGTGCGCCTTTCGTGAGACCTTCAGCCGTCCAGTGCGTCGCATCCGTTTTCTGGGACTGTTCGACACGGTCAACAGCGTCCCTACGTTTGAGAACGCGTGGATGCAGCGCAGCAAGTTTCCCTATACGGCACGTAGTACCGCAAGGGTGATTCGACACGCCGTCGCCATTGATGAGAGACGAGCCAAGTTCCGCCAGGACCTCATTTCAGAAGTCAAAACGACCAAAAAGCGCCACCGTCACCATCGATGGGACCTTGCGATACGCCCTAACGTTGTTGAAGAGGACGAGGATCACCTGACGGTCCGCAACAAGCCAGAGCAAAGCCCTTCCCACAGTCCGGAACGGCACAATGCCTTTGATCGCGGTGTTGATCGCGGCCTAAGTGTCCCGAGAAATACCCCGAGAGCCTACAGAGATAGCTCAGAGACGTCTGGCTTGCGATCTCTCAGCCCAGGCCTGTCTCCAACTGGATTTAGAGGCCGTTCTCGTGCCGTCAGTGATGTTTCACAGCTCTCGTCGGCACCCGACTTACACGACACGGGGTACGACTCGGACCATGATCCGCAAGATATTCAGGAAGTCTGGTTTGCCGGATGTCACGCGGTAGGAGCTTCGTCCATCACCTGTCCACCAAGCGAATCACTGACACCGAACAGGACATTGGCGGCGGATGGCCTCTCCACAAAGACGAAGACACGGCACTGAGCCACATACCACTCGTGTGGATGGTGCGCGAGGCACAGCGGGCGGGACTGCAGTTCGACGAGAAGAAACTGCGCGCGCTCAACTGCTGCGCCGTCGACGAGCCGTCAGAGTACGTACGGCGTGACACGGTCATTGCATCGACCATGCCCTCGCCCATGCCGTCGAATATGCCATCGACCATGTCGTCGCCTGTCGGGTCGCCGCAGCCAGTACCGCCCATCAACGTCATCCACCCGTCTCCAATGAACGAAAACGGTCCGTTCCAGTCTGAAGAGGCTGGGGTCCGCAAGCTCCAGCACAACGATCAAAACAGCACCCATAACCACGGAAACGACGGCAAATATGAAGAAGACAACAGAGAGAACGGGGACAACAGAGAAAACAGAAAGAAGAGTGAGCACGACAACAAACACATCAAGCCCACCAAAAAAGAATTCCACGCCTCCCTCCACGCGGCCGCGACGCGGGGCAAAGTGCACGACGTGCTCTGCTTCAACAACGGCGTCCCGCGCTTCAGCGTCATGTGCTGGAACCTGATGGAGTGGATCCCGTTCCGGCGCATGGACCTGTGCGAGGACGGGTCGTGGAAGAGCATCACCTGGCCGCTGCCCAAGGGCGAGGTGCGCGACGTCCCCATGGACGTCCGCGTCCACCACTCCGTCATCAAGCGCATGCAGCACGATCCCGAGTACCGCCCTGGAAACCTCATCGTTGGCGGCGGTGGGAGGGGTGTCAGGAAGGCTCCGGAGGAGATGGGTATGGGGAGGTGGAAGATTGTGGGCGAGGAGGGTGATCCGATTGGGGAGACGCACGCGAGAGCTTGAGTGGTGGTGTTGGGATGTAGAATTATTAGTAATGAAGTTAATGTCAAAGAGCAGAGTGGACCAGTTATTCATGCCTCGAGAACGAAGCAAACCCCAGCTTTCGTCCCGCCGTGCAGTTTGGCCAGTGAAGTGGAGGACAGCGCCCGACAGCAAATACATCATACAAGCTCTTCCGAATGGAAAAAGAAACAACAAGATCATGACACCAAGTCTTCAACCACTCACCTGCCTCCAGATCCACAGAGCAAGACGATTGCAACTGCGAAGCTGTACAGTCTGTTGTCCCTTGGCCGACTGCTTCCACCCCGTCTCGTATATATCTAGCCCTGGCCCGGGGCGGGAACTTCTGAATGCTCCATGTTGCCGTTTGCACCGAGCCGAGATCAAGCCTTTGGGCTTGACGATCGCTTATTCTGGCCGAAGAAGTCAACGGGTCGCAAATTTGTGCCGTATTCCCACGGCACGCCGAGGTCTTTCACTGGTCGAATTTAGCCTGGTACATGAAAATCGACGGATGGCAAACGGAGAGAAGGGAAATAAGCATGAAGACATGATGTCGACGTGGAAAAGTAGCTGAATTGGCAGTCTTGAGAATGCATCTGCTTCGTGCCGTGGTTGCAAGAGTTTGGACCTGCCCAAATGAAGGCAGCACTGTCATTACAGTTCATGATCTCTATTCCTCAGCCAAGCTCCTTGATATATGCGACATCCGCCCACGAGTCCGCCGAGTCCCCTTAGTCCTTCTTCAAGTCCTTGTAAACCTCCTGGATGCCGTCTCTCGTGATGATCATCATCTGCAGTCCGTCACCGACCTCGATATGCCTCTCCACCGCACTCGAGAATGCATCCTCCACCAACTCCTCGACGTCCTTCCTCGGCAACGGCTCGCGCGGCCTCTCGGCCAACGCATGGCCCACACCACTGCCCGGGACGTACTGGTTCTTGAAGTTGACCTGATTGTCGAGGAACGGCATGATCAGGCTGGCGGCGGCACCCGCTGCGCGGCACTGCTCGCGTTCGTAGGATCCGACGGGATCGTAGCTGTACAGGGCGCCGCGGCCCTCTTCGTCCAAGCCGCCCAGGATTGCGTGCACGTAGTAGGGGAAGAAGCGCTTGTTGTAGAGGATGTGCGAGAGACGCTGGGCGCAGGCGCCGACGCTCATCGGCTTGCCGTGCTGGTACTTGTACATCTTGACGATCGTGTCGAGGCGTTCCTTGAGGGCCGCTCCGTCGGCCGCGAAGCCTACTACTGCGAGCACCATCCGAGCGCCTTCGTTGTTGGAGCCTTCGCCTCCGATCTTGAACAGCTTGGGCGAGTAGCGGGTGTTGATGTTGTAGCCGGACGTGCTGCGGGTGTCGCCAGCGAGGATCGAGAAGTCTTTGCCGGAGATGCCCAGGGTGGAACCGCCATTGTCAGTGTAGCTGAGAAAGATTAGCTACGTAAAGGGACGCTGGAGAGGGTGAGAGCCATACGGGTAGAAGCCGTGTTGCCTCTCGCCTGATGCCTGTGTTGCGGTCATGGGCGTCTGTCTGAATGAATAGCCTGGGGCGCCATTTGGCGGAGCACCGGTGAAAATCGACGCCATTTCGAGGTGTGGAGAAGGTGCAGATGGAGTTCGGGAGGAGAGATGGTATGGTGGAGGACGATGAGGCGATTCGGCAGTGGAGGAGTGTTGGATGTTGTGAGGTTGACGGTGGAGCTGGGAAGCTCACGTAGCTGCGAGCTGCCTGGCGCGCCAAGCCCACCAACCCCGGATCGATGTCACCGCGACGGCTCGTCCCTGCCCCGAACACAACACTCGTACAATGCTCGGACTTGACGACTATGGGAGCAGTGAAGATGAGGGCGTAAACGCTTCTCAGAACAAGCAGGTAAGAACACGGTTATTGAAGGACGAACCCGAATGGACGGATGGCTACTAATTGTGGACGTCTTAGACGGCCAAACCCGCGTCGGCGATTACCCCAGAGCAGGCAAAAGACTGTAAGACGGCGAATTCAAAGTTTCCAAACAAGTCTGAGATTTTTGCAGCAAACGGCGTGGCGGAAGAGCAGCCAGATCAAGCATCTCAACCATCAATCCCACCCGCCGACACAGAGCCTGCTCGAGGACCCTCATTTCCTCAAAGACGAGACGTACCAGAAGACGCTCCAGCACCTGGACCTGCAGCACCTCCAATCAATGATCCAGGCGACTCGAATGGTGCAGATTCGGCGCCACTATCGCCATACTCTGCCGCACGCGCGGCAGTAAGAAGCTTGACCATGCCAAAAGAACCCAACTTCGACATTCCACCGTCGCCTCCAGGATCTCCTCCTGCCAAGTCTACCGCACAATTCTCGCATTTCCTCGAAATCAAGAAGAAGGGCCATCATTTCAACGACAGACTAGAAAATACTTCTGCGTTGCGAAATCCAAGCTTGCTGCAGAGGCTGCGGACATTTGCTGGAATTGACGGCGAACATCAATATGCTACGACGCTGCCGGAGGATGTGGCCTTGCCGACAAAGTTTCCACGTTGGGCGTATGCGGAAGAATTGGCCAAATCGCAGCAGGACATTGGACGAAAGCGGGAGGAGGAGCAAAGAAAAAGCCAAAGAGTAGATTTCGTGCCAGAGGGTTCGTCCGGGCTAGGCTTGGGCAGCGGAAAGGGCACCAGCATGGCGGAGAGGGTGAGAGCGGGGCTAAGTAGGGAGAGCTCTGGGTCGCCGGCTACATCGGATAGCGGCAAGCGAAAGGAGGATCAGAGGAGAGATCACGATGATGATAGGCGGAAGAGGAGTAGGTTCGACAGGTGAAAGCTTGGAGTTGATGCTGGCGATGCGGGCTGGATGGGAAGATGCTCATGATGCTGTCCAACGCGAGCCAGCCACGACAATTCCCAGCTGAGGCGGTCTCCATCTCGAATTCATTAAAATACCCAGAAACTAGCCAGAGCCGATAAAATAGGGCGGCAGCATACAAATACCATTTCCATTCAATGATGATTATGTAACGGGTCTGCGCCATGTGATTGGCCAGGCAGCTACCAGCCTGCGCGTCCGACGACAGCTCCAGAGCTTCAGTCTCCAACACCACCACCACCCGACGTCCATCTCTCCATTTTCCACCACGTTCCCCTCCAACCTCCTCACCTCACCCGAAACCTCCTCGTCCCATCCGACCACTTCCGCATCCGCCAAAATGAACCACCTCCCGCAAGCCTGGGGCCGAGTAAGACGTCACCACCGGTAGCCTGTCCGGCCCATGAGCTATAGCTAACACTCCCATCACAGCCCAGAGATGATGTCTACGGCGCCTACGACCACTCTTTCCTGCAGCAGGCTGGCCCGACACAACACACACAACAACCGATCGTGACGGGTACTAGCGTGGTGGCGGTCAAGTTCAAGGATGGCATTGTCATGGCGGCCGACAACCTAGGTACGTGGACCGGAGCCTACATCTCTACCATGCCATATTATATTCCTGGAGGCGAATCACAACCTTTCGCCTTTCCGCGGTTCCAGTCTCCCGCAGAGATTCCCGCAGAGTTGCCCGCAGAGTTGAAGCTGACAGCCAACAACAGCATCGTACGGCTCCCTCGCCCGCTTCACCGATGTCAAACGGCTGCGACAGTTTGGCCCGCACACGGTTCTCGGCTTCGGCGGCGACGTCAGCGACATGCAGTACCTCGACCGGCTCCTGACGTCGCTCTCGATCCGCGAGGAGTACAGCGCGTCGTCAGGTTCAGCCGACGACGACAGCACCAACACCTCGGACGCGACACTCAACGCCAAGAACCTGCACACGTACGTGTCCAAGGTGCTGTACAAGCGCCGCAGCGACTTCAACCCGCTGTGGAACGTGGTGCTGATCGGCGGCTTCGACCACGGCGGCGCGCCCTTCCTGGCCAGCGCCGACCTGCTCGGCACCACCTTCAGCGCGCCCGCGCTCGCCACGGGCTTCGGTGCCCACCTGGCCACGCCCGTCCTGCGCCGAGCCGTCCCGGACGAGGCCGCCGCCGCCAACCTCAGCCGCGAGGACGCCGTCAACCTCGTCAAGGAGTGCATGAAGGTCCTGTTTTACCGCGACGCGCGCAGCTTGGACCGCTACTCGATTGCCGTCGTGCAGAAGGACAAGGTGCTTGAGCTCAAGCAGGCGGAGCAGCTGGAGAAGCAGAGCTGGGCTTTTGCCGACCGGATTCGCGGTTACGGAACGCAGGTGAATTAGATGGATGCGGCCGTTTTGGTTGGGCTATAGAACAGCTGGGGAGAGTGCGGGGGAACAAGTTCAATCGCGCTTTTGAAGTTGAGCCGGCTCGAAGGCATGGATCCAATGAGACAGGGCAAAGACATGGAAGTGGTGACAGAAGCCGGACAAGAATCTACCATCAAACATCCACAGACCTGCTTGTGACGACGCCATGGAAATTGTCCCACGTGTAATAAACCAACGCCGCAGTTGATGACAGACAACGCAGCCTCAGGTATCAGCCAGTCAAAACGGCACGACTCGACCACGGCAAAGTCTAACATTAAGCTTAATTTTATTCCATCTTCTCGTCACCGGGATCTACAATTATGGCGACAACTGCTCACATATCCAAAGACTTTCCTGCCTTCTCGCTTGCTTTTCGCTCCACGAGTCCGCCAGCCATCCAACTCTTTCCCAAGTGCCACCCATCCCATGATGCAGAACAAAGCCAAACCCCAAGAGCAATGCAGCCAAAGACCAAATCTATTAAATGGTATATCATAGCCGCGACGCGCCACTCCCCTCCATGCACCCGTGCGATCGATGCAAGTCACCGCCCGGCCTGGTATCAAAAAGGACAAAAGAGAAAGAGAAAGGAGGTGGGAGAGAAATGCAGTGTTCTAGTTCGTGTCGTCGTAACGCCTTCTCCCCGACGATCTGTGTGCGATGCCGTCTCCCATCACGTCGCGCGTGCGTGCGAGGGGAGAAAAGTGGATCGAGGGGGAGAATGTAAAGGGGGAGGGAGGAAAGGGATATGTCCAGATTGGAAGAGAAATGCTGCGCCATGCAATGCGACGCCATGCAGCTATGTCATGCGGAAACGCCTGTAGCCATGCAACTCCACGCCTCCTTTTCGGTATGTACGTGTATCAAGTCGCTCGCACACAAAATGCACAGCCGAGCTCATCCACACTCAGCACGCGAACAATCAAAAGTGGCCGGCGGCGGCAGGGCTGGCGGTGGCGCCGCGCGGGGGGTAGCCGTTGGCCATGGGCGGCAGGTTGCGGTGGTCCTCGTACAGGCGGTCTTGGGAGCCGCTCTCGGCCATTTCGACGGCCGTCTCGCGGCTCTGGTGGTGCTTTGTGCGGACGGCGGGGATGAAGTCGACGAAGAAGGACCAGACGTAGAACGTGTAGATGAGCGAAATGACCCACTCGAGGATGGCGGCCATGTTGTAGCGTTCCTGCCGGTTCATGACGCCGAACGCGATGGCGAGGCCCAGCTCGATGATGATGAAGCCAATCTTGATCCAGAAGGAGAGGTGGAGGATGCTGTGGCGGTGGTGCACGCCTAGCCGTTGGTACTCGACGCAGATGGCAATGGCTGATACGATGTATCCAGCACTAATGGAAACGTTAGATGTGAGGTCGCAAGGGGCGTGGCGGTGAAGCTTACATGAAAAGGACAAGGAAGACATCGTGGAGGTTCGGGTGGCGCTTGGTATCAAAAATGGAGAGGAGAATGAGACCAGCGGCACCGGCGATGGCGGCAATGATGCAGATGATGGAGCAAATCTTTTGGAACCACGATGTGTTGGGGTGCAGGCGTCCGCTGTGTCGCAACCAGCGCTCAAAGATGAAGACGAGGTCAAAGGACACCACCGTCACTGCGCTCATGGCAATGAACATGGGCTTCAACTTTTCAGCGCCAATGTTGGAGATGTACCTATTGCCATGTTAGGCAGTTGATCTGCAACTGAAAAGCGTGCGACTTACGCTATGTGTTGGTTCTCATTCATGGACGAGTAGTGTGGCTCGCCGTCGACAACCCATGTCAACAGCATGCCCAAAAGCATTGCGAGCCATATAACGCCCGAGAAGAGAGGAACGATCCAATACGATATCCCCCACATGTTGGTGAGCTGACCGGGGCGCCAGGGAAGGAGACGGAGAAATCTGGGTCGAGGAATCTCACGCCGAGTAGAGTCGCGTGCGCAGATGCCTCGTTGGCAAGGCACAAAAACAAAGAAGATTATTGGGGCGAAGGCGAGGAGCGTGGGCGAGTGCGGGAGGATCTGGGGGGCAGACCGGGCGGGTAGGGGGAGCAGAGGTGTAAAATATGGAAGACACGGTGCGAAAGCGATCTGGATTACGCATGTACTTGGGCAGTGTTGGTGGTCATTCCCACAACCGAAGAAGAGTCGACGGCGCCTGACGTCACCAGAGCCGCCAGGGAAACCTGCCCTGCCCGGCCTGCCCTGGGAGAGGCGCATCCACCCGGACGGGAGACAATCCGGCCCCGTTAGCCGTCCACAGCACCTCACCTAAGGTTGGTCCCTTTGTCGTCCGCGTGCCACACTGCCGAGATGATGGATTAGAAAGGGCTGCGGCAGTGCCTGATGCAGTCAGCCCGTCAGCCGTCTCGTTGGCTGGTGGTACCGGTAGCATTTCTTCATCGTGGAACTGCCGAAGCGCCGGCGGTGATGGGTGGTTGCCTCCGTGGCGGCCACTTCGGGCCAAATTCCACAAGCCACCGATGCGGCGAGACATTCCACTGATCTTCTTCTTGTACAAGGGTGGTGCAGGTGGTCGTGGCAGCGATCGAAACTTGGGAACGAAAATTCATACTTGCGCCAAGCGGACGAGGCAAAGCTCAAAAACTCTTTAGACGAGACAAAAGGAAAGACCGCAACCTGGTGTTCACTCTCGATAGCGCACCTGTCCATCGTGATGTCGCAGTCCTCGGGCTCAATTCTCGGGCGAGCAGTGCGCCGCAGTCCCGTCCGTCCACAGCTTGACTTGGCAGTGAGTGGTGAGCGCGCCGGAGGTAGGCGGTAAGGACATGATTCCGCCAGGCCAGGCGCAGCGGCTTGGCTTGACTCTGCTGTCTGTGATGGGTAATGCGGTGGTGCAACGGAAGCGGAGGTAACGGACGGTGGTAAGAGCGCACTCGCACTTCAATGTCGGAGGATCGCCAGCCCCAGCGCCCGCTCGCCGGCCGGAGCGGATCAACCTTGATCCAACCGCCAAGCCCACATTCGGGCAGTGGCCTGGCTGCGACAACGACTTTTGCTTGCGAGCTGCGACCCATATCACGACAACCTCGCGGCCATACTAACCATCAGCAAAATGGTTAAGGAAGTCAAGCAGAAGTCCGGTATCATCCGCGGCCTCAACGCTGGCCACGTACGTCTCTGCCTGCTCCATCCCCCCCTCGAATCGACCCGCTCTCCCCCGGGCCTTGAATCGTCGCTAATCAATTTTGTTGCAACCAACAGAAGGTGACCCCGCGTCAGCCTGCCACCAAGATCTCGAGGTCCAAGGGCCACCTCAGCAAGCGCACCGCCTTCGTCAGGGAGATTGTCAAGGAGGTTTCCGGGTACGTGGATTTCCATTCGGGAATGAAATAAGAGCGACCGACGACGACGACGACGACGACACGCCACGAACGACAACCACACAAGAGCTACGGGCTGACCAATTTGTCTACAGTCTTGCTCCCTACGAGCGCCGCGTCATCGAACTTCTCCGCAACAGCAAGGACAAGCGCGCGAGGAAGCTCGCCAAGAAGAGGGTACGTCTGGACACTCCCACCACCACCACCACTGCCGCCGCCGCCACCGCCGACGCGAGCACGCCGCTCCACACACATTCCCACCCACTCGTTCGAATACTAACTGCGCAATTGTAGCTCGGAACCTTCGGCCGTGCCAAGAGAAAGGTCGACGAGATGACCAAGGTCATCGCCGAGGCCAGGAGGGCCGGCCACTAAGCGGGAGGATGTCACGAAAAGCACAATCCGGACTTTTTCTTCCTCTTTGCTTCAGCAGCGGTTGGCGTGAATGGGGGGGATCGTCGCTCTGCGCTGGGAAAATCAATCAAGACGGAGAGACAAATCATCATGAGAAAAGACGGGACTGGGCCGGAAACTAAACTTGCTCTTTTTTTCGGAATGATGGGGTGTTGCTGGTCCGAGAGTCTTGCAGTAGTCTCGATTACACGAATATCCATGAAAAAGCGGCACCTCGCCTCCTGATATCCCCTTCCAACTTTGGATGGCTTGCGTTTCTTGGGCTGTGAATTTGGGCGCTACTACTAAACTTCACAGTACGGCTTCACAGTGAGGAAGAATATCGAAGCCTCATCGACACAAAACACGACCGCCACAGATGGAATCCTCGTCGAACCGACACTGCTGAGAGCACACGGCTATTCCGTCTCAGCACGACAACACGCCACTCCAAAACACCCTTTCGACCACCGATTCTGCCTTCGAGAGCACGCCAGAATATCAGCTATCCAGTTCCCAACCTCAGCCCGATACAAAGCGGCAAACGCACTTCTGCAATTGCCCTGTTCTCTTCCCCGCCACCAGTGACACAGCCTCACATCTCGGCCCATTGCACCCATTGAATGAACTGCATTTTGTGCCCTGTTCCCCTTGCCCTCTTGCTGGATCCAGGCACTACACCACAAACAGCAACGCTCTCAACGCTCCCAACGCTGGATTGTTCCATGTCATTGCTCATCTCATCTCGTCCTATCCAGATCCATCCATCCATCCATGCATACACGCACGCAGCTGCTACTTGGTCTGCCTTCCCCTCGCTCACCACGACAAATGAAATGCATCTATCAGTCGAAACCGCTCTGCTCTACTCCACACCAGTCACTCAGCCTATTTCTTCTTCCCGAACAAGCCCTTGCCCAAAATACCCCTCAGCTTGCTCTCCTTCTCCTCGGCACTCCTCGGCACCTTCCTACTCTTCTTCTCATCCGCATCCCCGTCCGCAGCACCGGCAGCACCCAGCGCGTGTCCCCCAGCACTGCTAGCAGCCTCGGCGGCCGGATCCTTGACCTTCAACTCGGTGGCCCTGCGCGCCCACTTGTCCGCGAGCACCGGCGCGCGCCTGACCGCGACGCTCGCGCCGTCGTCCCAGGTCATGGTCATGAGCACGCGGCCCTCGAGGCCCAAGTCGCGGACGAGCGTGACGGCGGCGTCGGGGAGCGTGACGAGGCGCGCGTTCTCCGGGGTGTTGTAGCGCACGACGAAGCGCGCGCCCTCGTCGGCGCTGCTGGCCAGCAGGCCGCGCACCCAAGAGTACAGGTCTTTGCCCGTCTCGTCCCGGCCGAAGCGGCTCTCGAGCTGGTGTCCGTCGGGCAAGCGAACTCGCACCGTGACGCCTGCAATGGCAGCCCGGTGGGCCGCTGCGGCTTCGGCGCGTGCCGCAAGCTCGGCGTCCGATGCGAGGCGCTGGTTGCGCGTTGCGCTGGCCAGAGCGGCCTGGTGCGATTTGGCGTGCTCGACTGTGGGAATGTAGTCGGACTCGTCAAAGGTGGCTGAGAGGGCAGCGGTGGGGGTCGATGAGGAAGGAGGAAAGAAGATGGTCATGGGGCGGGTCGCTGGGTCGGTGATTTGCGGGTTCGAGTTCGAGGATTCTTGTTCGGCGTGGGGCACGTCCGTGGCTGTGGAGGAGGATGTCGCGACATTGTTGGAGCTGGTGGGTTCGGTCGTCGTGGGGGGCGGAACAGTAGTAGCGGGGGTTGAGGTCGGGTTTGTTGGAGGAGTGTCCACGTCCATGGTGGAGCTTGGATCCTCTGGTTGAGGCTCATCCACAGCCTTATCCTGCTCTAATGTTGGCGGTGCTTGTGCTGGCGCCGAAGCAGCATCTCCAGCAGAATCGGCCTGAGAGTTGCCCATCTGCGTGTCCGTTGACTCTTCAGACTCGAGACCCTTGAAGTAGTGTGTTATTTCCGTCATGGCTTTCTCGAGAGGTTCGCCACTGTCCTTGAACTGCAGCCTCAGCAGCGCGCTGCCGCCATGAAGTCCCACTTGACCCAGCGTCTTTTGGAGATCCAAAAATGTGCCCAATTCCCGTCCCATAATGTTTATAGAGGGTATCTCGTAATGGAGTCGACCAGCGCCAGAGCTGCCAGCAGTTTGGACGGCCCTCCCGCGCTGGGTGAGGTTCACCTTTTGCTCCGCCGGCGCAATCGTCTCAAAGACGCGAAGGACTTGCCATAGTGACGCGTTGCTCGGAAACTTGTGGGTCAGACGCTGGCCGGGCTGTTCAAGTTGCAGGGCGACATTGACGACGGCGGGAGAGCGAGAGCCCTGTACGAGGTCGAGCTTGGCGCCTTGGGGGAGGTTGGCCAGGCGGATGGTACGCGATAGGTCGACGGGCTTGTTGTTGTACTTGAGGGTATAATTGTCGGCGCGGATGCCAAACTTGGCGCAGGCTTCTTGCAGGACGTCGCTGAGGGCCTTTGCCGGAGTGGTCTTGATGGTGGCCCTCCGGGCGGAAGAGTCGACGACTACAAGGTGAGACGCCATGCTGCGCGCACGACACAGAGGGAGCTGACGCCGATGATGGAGTAGTGGAGGAGGTTGAGCAGTCGCGAGTTGGAGCAGTCGGAAGAGTGGCGGCGGCGCGTGTCGCGAATGTTGCGGGCAGCGATGAGGACGAAGTAGGAATGGGCAAGGATGAGGAGGATGCTCTTTTCTTGCGTGGTAGCAGTGATGCCGGCAAGGTACCGCATTTCAGAGTAAAGGTTGGGCGCAAGGGTGTGAGGACTTGGACTTGGATTTGGACTTGGACTTGGTCAGTGGTGACATGGCGGGGCAGGGAACATTACCTAGGCAGGTGGAGCTCTGGCAGCAGCGGACCTGAGGCACCGGACGGGGAACTGGAATCTCATCGAACCGCCGGTAACCCTGGGTACAATACATTACCTACACGACGACTTTTCAAGAGTCACGCTGAGCAGCTGTGCATAGCTCAAGGGGTCGGGCTATGCTTGTGGGTTCTTATTTTCCTATAATGGCCTCACTCTATTCGTTTGCAAGACAAACCAATGGTCCTGTGGAACGACACGGTGTAAAAATCATGCCAAGTCCCATGACAGGGTCGCTTCATCTGCATTCTACACAACAATGTCCGTACATGGACC
Source organism: Phyllosticta citribraziliensis (assembly GCF_038025025.1). Taxonomy (NCBI): domain Eukaryota; kingdom Fungi; phylum Ascomycota; class Dothideomycetes; order Botryosphaeriales; family Phyllostictaceae; genus Phyllosticta; species Phyllosticta citribraziliensis. The sequence goes on from NW_027117348.1 coordinate 623,402, forward strand.
CTAAGGTACATCAGATGTACTTCCATGGTGACAGCAGTCCACGTCCGTCCGTCCAGGTCCCTTTGGCGCTTGCAAGGGTTGACGAATCACGCTGCATCCGATCTTTTTCCGACCACCACCTCTGACCCGGGCCGCACAACCAACCAACCACCCATCCAACCTTTACACGACCAGCCACACCATGGCTTCTGCACTTTGCAGGCTTCCGCTCCGCCCTGCACTACGACGGCTTGCTGGAAAATCCCCTGCATCCAAGCTATGGCAATCCAACAAAATGGGCGTTTGGGAACAGGAGTTCCGCAGTCAGCTGAAAAAATCCACCTCCTTTGACCTCCTCATTGCTCAAGTTCGAGCCGGAAAATATCTTAATCAGAATGCGTCTGGAAGCTCCGACAAGGCATCAACAGCAATCGCCAGAGCCCATGTGCAAGCCGTCCAAAATAACATGCTGCCGTATTTGATGCAAATGTCCGACTGTGCCCAAGACGCGCCCAACAGCGTCTGTGTGGCGGCATACGACGAGGTCTTGAGGCTGCTGAAAAAAGGGAATGGCGTTGTGCAGCCATACCAGCTTCGCAACATCATCAAGGCCATGAAGAATATCTCCAATTTAAGGGCACAGCATCGAGCACAACAAGCGTCAGAGTCTTCGCCACAGCAGCTTGCCGCCGCCCAGAAAGCCACCGAACCCTCCTCAGTCGGGAATCCAAGTCTCGAATCTGCTGCTGTACCAAGCCGTCAAGAAAGAACACGGTCTAAGCGAGCAACGACCACCGCTACCAAAACAGCTTCTTCCTCCCCAATCTCGCCAATCTCAACTGTCGAGCAACCTGAGCAACGATCACTTGTTTGGCGGGAGGGTCGCTTTGTAGTAAGCTCTTTCCCGCGGTATTGAAAAGGCAACTGCTTACATACATGCCCTCATTGAAGCCTGTTGAAGACACTGTCGCTACCACTGTGACAACACCAGAACCTTCCAATGGGCAGGTCTCTGCGTTCACCCCCACCCCTGCGGCGATATCAGAACCTGCCAATGAAACGCTCGATGTATCCACTCCCACCTCGGAATCTTCCAATGGACAGGTCTCTGTATCCACTTCTGGCTCTGCTACGACACCAGAGCCTTCTAAGGAAACGGCATCTTCATCAAATTCCACCCCAGAACCTGCCAATGGACAGGTCTCAACTGCTACGACACCAGAGCCTTCCAATGAAACGGCTTCTTCATCAATATCCACCCCAGAACCCGCCAATGGACAGGTCCCAACTGAAACGGCGCCTTCGTTCACTTCCACCCCAGAACCTTCCGACGGGCAGGTCTCAACTGCTACGAAACCAGAGCCTTCCAATGAAACGGTCTCTGCTTCCACTTCCACCCCAGAATCTTCTAACGAAAAGGCTTCTGCACCTCCAAAAACGACCGCCACGGAACCACCACGCTCGAAGACGAGGGGCATAATCGGAAGATTCTTCGGTTCAAATTAAACATCAAGCTTTCTGGCGCTGATGCTGCTGCTTCTATTTCCGCAACAGATCACTGCGATCGAATCCGCTCGGGCAGACAAGCCGCCTAGCGCCAGGCCCAGGGCTTCTCCAAAGTCAACTGGCTTTACAGGACGAACAAAGTACATGCGGGCGAGATGCTTGTAGTATGAGCTACACTGCTCGCGTCTTGTTTGAGAAGCAGGAAAGATGTGAATCCCGGAAGCTCGGAGGAAGAAAAGCATCCGCGCTGCTGTTTACCTGGCCGCTGTAATCAACAAGATGCTTCAGGAATCAAAAAGTTGTTTATTCATGGGCTTCAAGATAGATCTGTACGATTCTACAGGAGATTTTTCTTTCTAGGTTTGAGTGTTTGGCGGGAGCGAAAGGGGGTTACAAAAGTCTTGTCAAAAAGTTTGGACCTACATTGTCTTAGTTCTCGGCGGGAGCATTCTTGCGTCCGCAGCCGCGCAAACAATGGCGTTTGGTGGGAATCACTACTTCCTTCCACTTGAATGCCTCCTTGCTCTTTCAAACATACATCTGCCCGCAAGTTTCCCATCACGACAGGTTTTTTTCAACACCAAAACAAGCCGAAAACTCCACGCCCGCCATGACCACGTTGAGCAAAACCGCGTCCAACTACCGCTGGCAGCGCAGCAAGACGGCGCCGTTCGAGAAGCTCGCCCGCGACATCTACCTCCGCGAGCCGCCCTTCGAGCACCTCACCGACGACGAACGCGGCTGTCTGTTCGAGACGCTCGGCACGCTGGCCGTCGAACTGCTTCCCATCGCCAAGGCCACAGGCGTCGACATTTGCAACGAGATCAACAGCGACGTCAAGAGAGCGGTCGAGTACTGCTGCCGCCTGGCGCTGAGTGGCCGCTTGGAATATCTGAAGGTGGTCATGGGGGGTATTGTTGCGGCGGTGAAGGTGATGGATTGATGGGAGGGAGGCTGTTTGAGCTTGGTCTGGGAGCGACGCGGCGCTGTGTTTTGGCAAACTGGGCTAGAGACTTTGGTTGGAATTTTGGGCTGGCTGGTTGTCGTCACAAACAACGGGCGGGATACATATGCGTCACCGATTCAAGATAAACTGCATTCCCCCCCTCATACCTCTCGTCTTCAGTATTTTGTCAAGTCGGTTCGAAGTTTCTACTGATTAGCGAAGCGGATTCGTTTTTCTCAACTCCCCATCGAGCCTCTCTGCACCCATGGATCAAGAAGACGAGTATGCCGAGCGTCGCATCAAGGCGGACATCTTCGAAAACCTAGCTTTCGACATCTACACTGCCACCGGCAGCTTCAAAGACGTCCACACGGACGAGCGCAAATGGCTCTTCGAAGAACTCGGCTATCTCACGCACGAAACCGGAAATATCTCGTTCAAGTTGTGTGACAGAATCAAAGACGATGTCGAAGCCGCTCTCGATCGTGCTCTGACGTCGTGGGGCCACAATCGCTTCGACTACATCAAGATGGTCGTCGGAAACATCTGCGCTGCGGCGAAGAACTTGGCTTGATGATGGGGGTTGCGGAACATCGGAGAGAGACTGGGGGGGTTTGAGCATGAGGGCATGGGGGTTGGGGTTGGGGCTTGCTTGTGGAAGTTGGGTCGGTGACTGGATGCTTCAGGGGGATTCGTCAAGGCCGGGCTGTGGCAGAATTGAGAAGTCATAGAACAGACAGCACCAATCTTGCATCTTCTGGCTGACCAAAGTCCTCTGAGTTTGCTTTAAAGTTGGTTTGTGAGAGAATCGTGCTTGCCAAAGGGACTGAAGCTTCTAGTCACCGCACGCATGGCGGCCGTTCGGTGAGGTACATATATCGCAGACTGAAGAGCACTTCTCCCTGAAAGCTTCATCTTCACAGTCTCCTGCCTGTTTTTCGCTCCCTTGGCCCAGCACCATGCTACAGCCTGAATCTCAGCTCACAGCGAGCGCGAAAGAAGATTTCATGGATAAAGATACTCAATACGACACCCAACGGGCGAAGGACAAGGCATTTGAAGATCTAGTCTGCAGCCTCCTGGCTCAAACCTTCCCACTCAGCGGTCTCCACCAAACCGAACGCCAATACATCATTGATCAAGTCAAACTTCTCGCTCGCGACTCTAGGCCTCTCTCTGTCTCAATGTGCCGGAAAATCGCGTCGGACGTCTCTTCCTCCCTCCAAAAAGCCTCGAAAGCGTCATCCGGCCGATACGATTTCGCGAAGATGGTCATGGTCGACATTTCTCTCGCGGTCAAAAGTTTGACGGAGTGACAGTTGGGGGGCACTGAGGGATGTGTACACGTGGGAGCTTGGTAAAGACTGCGTTGGTCTAAAAGTCTTTGCGCCAGATTCAGACATTCCTTGTCCAAGTCGGATTGTAGCAGAAGCTGGAATCATTTGAGCGCAGATACCACCAATACAGAGTTTTCTGCGTCTTGATCCAATGCCAGTGTTTGGTCGCAAAGCTGACTTGCTAGTGTGGATATCGGCGCACAATTTCAGCTGATTGATGGGAAACTGATTGATGTGCTTTCCGTCACCTCAAACCGCAGCACGCAGCCGAATATTTATGCAGCCAAAGGTAACTCTCCCTTCTGTTACTGCACCACCGCCATCTCCTGCCTTTCTAACCTCCCTCCATAATCTTCTCGGCTCAACACCAATCCAGACACAAAACTTCAAATTACCAGTATTTTCTCCATTTCCCCCCACCCTCTCGGCTCGATCCACGTCTTAAATCCACCCACGAGAAATAACAAGGGACGACATGAGCTCCAAAGACGACAAAATCCCGTACGACACCCGACGCGCCAAAGACAAAATGTTTGAAGACTTGGTATTCGACCTGCTCCACTTGGGGATGGGAGCCGCAGCACTCTCTTGCAGCGAACGCAAATTCGTCGTCGAACAAATCAGTCTTCTTAATCGCCAAGTCATGGATCAGCCTCTCTCGGTGTGCGAGAAAATCGCAAACGATGCCAGGATCTCCATTCAGAAAGCAAAGACAATGGCGTCGTCGGAGGGTCGGCTCGAATACATGGAGATGGTCATGGCCAACATTCTTCTCAGGGCGAAGACCCCCAAGTCGTAATCGTTACTGTCAGACTGTCCACGCAGAGGAGCAAGATTCCGCGCCCACCACCTGAGATCAGGTCTGCGAGCTCCTGATTGCGGAGGTGAAAATGGTCGTGGCTTGGGAAACGTAAAGGCTTGGAATTGTATTGGTGCTCAGTCATGGATTGGTTTAGCCAGAGTCAGATGTCTTTGGTCTAGGGCAGATGGTAGTACCGGCCAGAAGTCTTCTCCAATTCTATGACTTCTGAATACTGTGCTAGATCTAGTAACGGTGATTGGGCGCAAAGTCGGTTTCCAAGTGACACTGTTGATGATTGACAGGAGTATGGACTGGGCTTGCAGTCACCACAAACAACGACGAAGAGTACTTAACCCTCTGTCGTGCCAGTGCCATTTCCCTTCCTTTCCACCAAGCCCTACAAATCCTCCTGCTCAAAACACCACCCGAACAAAAAACCTCAAAACAACACGACCATCCATGGACGCCACAATCCTTCGCGAGTGCCGCTGGCAGCGCACCAAGGCCGCGCGGTTCGAAAACCTCGTCTACGACCTCTCCAACCAGCAAGTCCAGGGCCACCAGCTCCCCGCAAGCGAGCACCAGTTCATCGTGGAGCAGCTCGGCCTCATCGCCCGCGAGGCCTGCCACCTCCCGCACGAGGCGTGCGACGTGCTCGCGACCGACGTCCAGGCCTGCCTGCTCAAGGCCTCGGCGGCGAAGAGTGGCCGCTTTGACTACGTCAAGCTTGTCATGGCTGATGTCTTGGAGACGGCGAGGAACTTGAGGAGCTTGAAGAAGGAATAGTGGGGAGCAGTGGTGGCAACATTTGCGAATACGGTCTGAGATGCGCTTTACCGTTTGCTTGTGGATATCGCTTCGTCAGTTCCCCAGGGTTCATGTTCAGGATGGGTAGTGGGAGAAATACGACGTATTGGCAGAAGCCCTCATGAGGCTTGGGAGCGTTCATCCGCGGCAGACACGAGGAATCTTGAATATTCTGCCCGATCAAAGCCAACGAACTCGCCCATCAACGAAACAAAGGGTCAAAGCCTGGAAGATAGGAGCAGAAACTACGAAGCGCTTGCTCTTGCGTAGCATTTCTGAAAAGTAGAAGATTCCACCGCTTTCAAACGTGTAGCAAGCAACCCATTTATATCGCAAAACCGTCACACACTTCCCGTTGACCACTCACTCCCAAACCCCCAACTCACCCACCCATCACTTCCAAACTCAACCGCGCAGACGCCAAAATGAGCTACACCCTAACATCCTACCGGTATTTCCACTCGCGCGTCGCCCTCTTCGAAGAGCTCGCCATCGAAATGTACTTCGGGCTGCGGCCCTTCGACGGCCTGACGCGCGAGGAGCGCTCCTTCATCTTCGAGCAGCTGGGCCAGCTGGCCAACGAGGTCAACCGCGTCGCGCGGCCCCCGCAGCTCGACGCCTGCGAGGAGCTGGTCGCAGACATCAAGAAGACGTTTGAGAGCTTCCGCGTCTCGGCGCATCATGGGCGGTGGGATCTGATCAAGATGGTCATGGGGAATTTCTTGGCCGTCTTGAAGCGGATGGAGGAGTGAGAGATTGAGGGGCTTGTGGTTGTGCGTGGTGCTACCTGCATTTCTTCTTGAAGGCTGAAGTCACTTGTCAGTCGAGGCCAGGTGGTCTTGGGAGGGTTGAGGACTTTTGTGGCGGGTCCAGGAGTTGGAATAGCCACTGAAATGTCGCGTGGCTGGTTCGACTAGTTCAAATAAATTCATGAGTCGATGGAACAGAACAAGGGAACATGGCTGAGGAGACTTCATCCCAATCAATTCAGCTTTGCGCGTGCCGTCAGAAATCGTATCTGAGTGTCGTGGTATCCATCCACCATTAACCATAACGCCAACTTTTAGACCCACAAACGCCTTTCCTTGCCCAGAGTTGCTGCTCATGCTTAGAATCTCTCCTTCATCCTGGACGCGACGGTGCGCAGGTTGCCGTACACCTTTCCAGGCGGCGCTCCCAGAATCAGCGACACGACAGCCTCTCTTGCCACGTGAATGTTCTTGAAACCGCCCAGGATGTGGATCTTCTGGTCTGCAAGCACGATGCGGGTGCGCGATGCATTCTCAATGGCAAACTTCGTCTTGCCGTCCTTTCCAGCAATGCGGCCAATGGCGCGGCCCAAGTGGTCGCCATTCAATGTCTTGACGTCCTTGATTTCAAACGTCTCGATATAGAGGTCGTCCAGGCGGAGCAGGGCAATGGCGTCGTCGACGTCAAAGCCGAGCGTAAAGGCCTTGATAAAGTCTTCGCCTTTTTGCAGCGCTCCCGAGTCGTTCGTGTGGCGCGAGTTGCGCAGCTCGACCACCTTGTTCTTGATGTTCATGCGCACCTGCAGCTTCAGGTGCTCGACCAGCGGCGGGTAGATTTTGGTCCACGAGGCCTTGAGCGGCGTCATGCGGTGCGGCGGGACGGGGACCTTGCGGGTTTCGACCTTGAGGATTCGAGGAATGTCTTTGGCTGGGGCAAAGTGTGGGCGGCCTTCGGTGTCGACTTGCATCTCGTCCGAGGCACTCTGTGCGGGTTCTGCGGGCTCTGCAGTGGCATCGATATCGAGCGGGACGTCGCCTTCTGTATGGCAGGTTAGAAAGGGCCGCAAATTGTTGACGGAATATTCTTGCCTTGGGGGACATCGGTCATGGCGTTGTCTTCGGCGAGAGCCTCGGGGTTGCGCAAAAGCGCAGTAGGAGCAGGCATGCTGGAGGACGCTGGTGTCGCTTTGTATGGAACTGTAGGACAGGATCAGGGCCGGGCGGCGATGTTTGAGTGGAGTCGGGGTTGGCGCTGGAAATCTTTTGAGCGAAGTGAACGCGGTGAGTAGCGCAAAGTGCTGGGCCGTGCGCCGGCTAGCGCGTGCACAGCGATCTCTTCCCGGCTTTTCGCGCCAGAAGGTCGTCATTAGCTGAAGTCCACGCCCACCTTTGCCTACAAGTGCCACGCGCGCTTCTCGTCCACTTCGGCGACCCTCACTCACGAACCCTCCAGGCCGTCATGTCCACAAACTCCCGATAATGAGTCGCCATGTAGCCGCTCGGGTCGGCGGAAGAACCTCGCTTTCCATCGTCGACCTGCTCCGCAGTGCTCACTCACCATGTGCTGCGCGACCGTTTACCCAGATCCTCCCGCCCTGGACATTCTCCGCTAGATCACTCTCGTCGAGACCTTTTGCTGCCTCATGGCGCCTGCAACACGCGCCTCGGCTCACACTCTCGCGTCCCTCGACGACGTCATTAGAAGGAACCGGACGCGTTCCGCCAACTTTGGCCAACCAGCCACACAAATCTCGACAAGACTCGAGGATAGCCCAAATTGCAGCCAAGGCATGGACCAGGTCTGCCTCCAGCACTGCGCGACGGCGAAGAGGCGTCTTCAACCGCCGGAACAAGAGCTCCGTCAGCGATGGGAACCAACCCAAAGGCAATCCCGTTCAACAGGGACCCCAGCAAAAGCTGTCGCAGGACGGGAAGGTGAAAAAGACTTCCGAAGAAGCTGGCGCTCACTCCAGTAAACAGCTGCTGGATCGTCTGCCGCATCTGCCGCATCGCCCTAGCAAGGAGGAACTCCTCGCCGCTGCTAACGGAGCATGGTCCAGGTTCAAGGTGCATTTCAAGTGGTTTTCCATCCGGAGCGGGCGAAAATTCAACATGGACGACATTAGTGCATTCTTCTCATGGATTCTCTTGGGCCACCTGGCGTGGGTCATCATTGGAACCACCACCTTCTTTTCCCTGATCATCTTCTTGGTGAACACTGTGTTTGCGCAAGAGACTCTAGCCCGGTGGATAGGAAACTACCTCACCAAGTCGTCTGGCATCAAGGTCGTCTTCGAGTCGGCCATTGTTCCCAGATGGGGAGATGGCGTAATTTCCTTCAAAAATGTCTTTGTGTCGAGACGACCAGGACAAGGCCAGGCCCAAGTCAGCAAGGGATCGTCAGAGCAAGCAGCCGCAGCCGCTGCCGCTGCAGCTAAAGAGCGCTTCGGTGAAGAGTCAACCGAAAAAGACGACGGAAACTACACCCAGTTTGACGTCTCCATGGAAACTGTGAATGTGACGCTGTCATTTACCAAGTGGTTCAATGGCAAGGGACTTCTCCGAGACGTGGAGATCAAGGGCGTTCGTGGCGTTGTTGACCGCACTCACCTCAAGGCACCCGAGCAATACATCGACCCGCGGACATACAAGCACGAGCACAACCCTGGTGACTTTGAATTGGACTCGTTCAAGATGGAAGATTTGCTCGTCACCATCTACCAGCCGAATGACTTTCGGCCATTCCCAGTCAGCATCTACTCCTGCGACTTGCCCCAACTGCGCAAGCAATGGCTATTCTACGACTTTCTGGCAGCCAACAACATGTCGGGATCGTTTGACAATTCGCTCTTCACAATCCATCCACGACAGACGCACAACTATGCCAGCGGCCAGCTCGTCTCAAGCACCGAGTCAGAAGGTGGGCCGAACCAGTGGAAAAAGCACAGCCGAATCAGGATTGACGCCCTCAACATTGACCACCTGAATCGTGGTGTCGCGGGTCCTTTTGGTTGGATCCACGAGGGCAACGTTGACATTGTGTCGGACATCATGTTTCCCACCGACAATGACGAAAGCATTGCCAAAGTCATGTCCGATTTCTACGACCGCATGGAGGCCACCGTCACTGCTCCTCGCAATGCCACCGACTCACTAGACCCCCAAGGAACCGAAGACCAGCCCCAGAAGAAAGTGTTGCCCAGCATTGAGCAGGCATTGACCGAAGACGACAAGCGGTTCATCGTCATGGACATACGGGTGCAGCTCAATGACGTGCGCGCTGCCGTCCCCCTCTTCACAAACGACATTTCGTACATCAACAACGCCCTCACCCGCCCCATTGTCGCATACATCAACTCCAAGCGCACGTTTATCCCGGTCAACTGTCGCGTCGTGAAGCGCGTCAGTGAATTCGATGGCTCCTGGACCATTTACGACAGCGGGCTTATGGACGACCTGTCGAGAGAGGTAAGCAGCCTGTTCCCTTATTGCCTTTGAAACGGTGCTGACTTTGAATTCAAAATAGGTCTACGAAGCGTTCGTCCGCGACATCAATGACGACCACCAGACACGCAAGCGCCGCTTCAAAAAGGTCGGCATCTGGACGCTTCAACTCGCTGCCCAGGCCCTCTTTATCGGGCTGGCGGGTAACATTGCGTGAGCGCTTGAACCGAGTCGACGAATCTTCTTCCCGGCATATGGCGGTGAAAACCAACCTGGCGAGATGCATGATACCATCCGGCCGGCGGCTGGCTTCCCTACACCCTACGATGTGCCGCCCGATCACCCCTTCTCATCTAACTCTCCTCCCTTTCCACAACTCACCCTCATACCTCCAACCCCAATCTCGAACCTCCGACCACCTACCACCTACTCAACCAACCGATGTATTACAAAAGTGCTCTTTGTTCCTTTTCTTTCCTCCCCTTTCTCTCTTTTTCACTTTCTCTCCAGCGATGGCGTTACAGGCACCTTGGGGGCTTTCTTGGGGTGAGGAATCAAATCACCCTCACGGATGAACGGACGGACGGACGGACGGACGGGATAGACTAAACAGCGGCGAAAGCGCAAATGTACAAATGCATGCTTGCATTCTGGAACCATGAGGTGCCGATCAAGTGGTAGTGTGGGTGATTGAGTATGTGTCAGCTGAACAGTGCCAGAAGGAAGGAAGACGACGCGAGAGGCTACTCGCGCAAACAGACCAAACCGTGGCTAATGCGAACGAGAAATGACAGAAGAGGAGGGAGGAAGGGAAGCGGGCCTAGCCAAGGAAGGTAAAGAAATATAACCTGTTGCAACCGCTAATCCGCTATACAGCGCACCACGCAAACGTTTATGGATTGGTGGCGTAGTGGTAACGCATGTCGCTGGTCCAAACGTTCGCATCCACGGCAAGTCCCAGGTTCAAGTCCTGGCCAATCTGACCTTTAGCGCTGCTCTCTTTTTGCCCTTTTCTTTTTGACTTACCTGCTGATGGGATGGTGGTGTTGAGTGGTAGCGAGGGGTCTGTGTCGGTGCCCTGATCCACGGTTGGCTGGTTGGCTGGCTGGTGGTGGTCATGGGCGTGTATGTGCCTGAGGCTTAGGACGCATCGCTTGGCAGACGTGACCAATGGCAGCATTCACGTACGCGAGTAAGCAAGCAAAGAAGCAATGGAAGGAGGTAGGAAAGAGGAGAGAAGAAGAAGAGTGGGGCATGGGAGGAAAGAAAGGGAGACGGATCAAAGAGGAGTTGGCGTTCGTCATCTACTACTGAGCACACTGCCCACGCACTCACCCACCTCCTCCACGAGCAGCACAACCAGATCAGTTGATTCACCATGTTTACACTCGAATGTATTCTGGAGATGATGTCTAAACCTCCTTTTGGCTCGACACACTGGTGAAAACAAGGGTTAATGAAGGATGCATATGGGCTGGGTAGAAACAGAGTGGGATTTGGGACTATGGGTATGTTGGAAGAAGATGGAGATTTGCCACGCTGAGAATAAGTTTGCATTCCATAGGTGATTGGACATCTAGTCCACCAGGCAGAACGACCAAATGTTCACCCTCCATTGTTTTTCTCGACGCAATGCGAGTCTAAGCCTTCCAAACGACAATTCTGCCGTCAACGCCACCCGTGCTGAAATTTGCGACGCGGTCACCAGCCTCCTGGTACACCCTGACCGTGTTTATGCTGTTCTGGTGCGTGGTAAGGAGCTTCGTGTCATCCTTGGCCTTGCCCTTGAGATCCATCTGCTTGAACAGCTGGCGAGCATTCTCCTCGCCGCCCTCCTCGCCGCCACCGCCCAGTCGGGCAGGCTGCACGGCCTTGGTCTCCAGCGCGCCGGCCAGCGCCCAGCCGCCCTCGTTGCCCTGGAAGCGGTACGGCTCGCAGTCGTAGCCGGCGGCGACGATTTCCGATTCGGAGGTCCAGATGAGGCCGACAAAGGGCAGCAGCTGCGTCGTCACGCTCAGCACGGCGCGCGGCGGCGCGTCCGGCGCAGAAGGGTACACGACCGTGACGGAGCTGTCGTGCGCGGCAAACGCCAGCGCGTTGCCCGATGGCGAGAACGCAACCCCGTGCACCCAGCCCGCCGTGTTGTTCAGGAATTCGCCGCACACGGTGTTGAAGGGCAGGCGCTCGCCCCAGGCGCTGGGCTCCGGGCGCTGATCGACGCCCTTGATGAAGGCGGAGAAGACGCGCGCGTGGCCGTCGGCCGATCCGGCGCCCAGGAGGACCGAGTTGGGGTGCCAGGCGATGCTCGTGATGGTGCTGCGGATGGGCTTCTTCAGGTGCTTCGACACCCACCAGTCATTTTCTTCCTCAAAGTAGCAAATGGCAATGACGCGCGCTCCGCTGCCGACGGCGAACTTGTCCTCGGACGGCGACCAGCGCACGCAGGTGGCGGCGCGGTTGATGCGGAGGAGGACGAGGGTGGGCTTCCAACCGGCCGGCGACGGCTCCCAGACGTAGGCATTGCGGTCTGGTAGGATTGTCGTTAGTTGGGGATTCAGGGATGGCATGGCTGGGGCCTGAATTGGGTCGCGGTGGTGTGGTGCGTACCTTGCGAGCAAGTCACAATCTTGCCGCTTCTGGGGGCAATGTCGACACCGGTGACGGTCTTGTCGTGACCAACCAGTTCGTCGCTGAGCTGAAAGTTCGAGCCGGAGCGCGTGTACAGCTCAACGTTGTTCTGGCGCGTCACGGCGAGGGTCTGGCGGTCGGCGGAGAAGGAGTGGTCGACGATTGAGTGGTGGAAGAGGTGGTGGACTTCGGAGGGAGCCATTGTTTGGGATGGAGCAATAGGAGGAGCTCTCTACTATTGCTGGTGTGATGTGGTGGTTGGTGGACGGAGGGGTGCGGATTAGGAGCAGGCGTCGGGAGTCTACGATGACGCCTGTTGCGAGGACCTGAGCTAGGCCAAATAAGGCAACTTGCTCGACCGGCCATTCGACTTGGCCTCTCCACTTGACCATTTCATAGAGCACGACGATGGAAACCTTTGGAAGATGAGATGACAGGAAATTCGAGTCGTTTCAGGAAATAGTGACATGTACAGTGACTTGGGAGGTTTAATCCGTATTGCCGCCTTCGAATCGAGAGCGAATTGTTTTCCAAGACCCATTTGTCACTGGCATAAATTGACTGAGAAGCTGTTCACAGACATCGAGCAGTAGAAGTCCAGATAGAGTGGTTTTCGTACTGGACAGTTTAGTCTGACTTCAGGTTGGAGATGCATAGGTAAAAGCGGGAGTTTCTCAGCAGCGATCCTCCAGCATCGTCGGAAAAACACCGGCTCCAACGCGCGACGCCGAGCTTCAAGACTCCATCCGTCGAGTCGGATGCTTCGCGTTCCCCTACAACTTTCACGTCCAGCGTATTCGCGAGCGCCGCCCTCTAATCCTCCGTCAGCTTGCATCCGAAATCTTCAACTTCACGTCGACGCTCCGTACCAGCCCGTCATGTCTCACGTCGAGCGTACAAACGCTCTGAACAACTCCAAGGCGGCCAAAAATCCTCCCGCTCAATCGCCTCCCAGTGCTACGTACGTCTTGTTCCCTGCGCAAAGGTCGTGTCATTGAATCTTCCTGACACCATCGCAGGCTTTACTGCAACAACCTCAACGACAAGCTGCTCAAGAATGACCTCAAGCGCGAGCTGTACATGCTCTTCAGCAACCAAAGCACCGTCATCGACGTGGTCACGCTCAAAACTGCAAAAATGCGCGGTCAGGCGCATGTCGTCTTCCAAAATGCGGAGAAGGCGGGCATGGCCATGAAGGCATTGCAGGGTTACGAGTTTCACGGGCGCAAGATTGTAAGTCTAAGCCCACGCTCGATCCCGAGCCTGCTAACACGAATAGAACATTGCGTACGCGAGAGGCAGGTCAAACGTTTTCAACAAGCTCCTCGGAACCTATGTACTGGAACAGCCTGCACAGCAACAGCCCACCGGAACCGCTCTCCAGCAATCAATCTTCAACAACCCACACGCCCTCACCACAGCGCCAGCTACCAATGGCGACGCTCACGATGCAGACGACGCGAAGCGGAAGCACGCAGACGAAGAAGCATCTCAACAAGCGAAGCGGCAGAAGCTCGATGCCCCGCCTGCAGAAGAGGAAGAGGAGCAGGAAGACGACGAGATGGACATGGAGGAGTCTGATGAAGATTAATCACGAGCGGACGCGCCTCTTGGCAGAGTCAAAGGCGAATTTGTCAAAAATGATGGCAGAGAATCAGGGATAGTATGGATTGGCAGCATATCAACCTCGACTGGGCATGCTGGACTCTGCAGGAGCCGAGTTTGCGCGCACTGGTCTTGATTGGGAAGGTAGTTACGGAGTCTCTCTTGTTTATGCAATATTCTGATACCCTCAAAGCAGGACCGCGAGACTCGCGCCGTTTGCTCAAAGGCTTCCACCCTGTGAAGCCAAGGCCAAGGGAAAGTCGAGGCCCACGCACGCACCGACGACCCCAAACCATAGCTGGAGGTATTCCAACGGGCTTGGATTGAATGTTGAAGCGGCTGCTTCCAGCGCTTCAGCCGTGTTGCATGGGTGAACGAAAAAAACGGCCATGTCCGTCACGGGGTGATTCTATGGCGGGTCACTACGGCACTCGATATGTGTTCCCGAACTATGCACTTACCGTCATGCTCACTGCGCCGATAATGCCCACTTTCTCCATCTGCGATTTGTAATGAGGAGGAATGAGCAGGTCCCCCATCCTGTCAATGGATGTCGTTGCACTACCATCCAAGTCCTGGATGCCAATGTAGAGCACTGGCACGCGGTACGAAGGTGAAGGATATATGCTGTATTCTACTTTGGCTTGGGGATTGCTTGGCCGGTATGGGAGAGCTTCCTAGCCAAATGAGCGTAGGCATAGATAACCAATGATGGCGGACTTGCCTCGTCACTACCGTCCGGTTCAGATGACAGTGCTGGAGCATTTTCCGTGGTGTGCAGGGGAGAATCTATTCGGCGGACGATTTGTAGCCCAAGCTGCCCTTCTTGCTGCAACAAAGTTAATGACTGGCTGAAGACGATTGGCCAGGCAGACGCACGTCGGTTGTGAGCTTAACGCTGTGCCAAGCATGCTGAAGATGGCCATGGTGGTTGAAACAGTCGGCAAGTTTGCGACAGGCTTCAGCAAACACGTCGGGAGACAAATGCGGAAATGTGACCATGGACATTTCAGTCCGATTGCGAAGACGAGGGTTTCACATTGGGAATCGCCGGGGCCGTCGCAAGTTGCGAGGGAGCAGCGTGGACCCGGCATGCCGGACGGCGGCGGACTTCGCGCGCGCGCCAAGTGCCTACCTGAGCTAGCACCGCGATGCTTACTGCAACCCTGCCGCGACTCACCACCGCCTTTGGTCTCCAATCCGCATCTTCTCCTCCCTCCTTCTCCCCTCCCTACTTCCCACGCGTCTCTCTTCGCTTCACCTTCGCCTCGCTGTCCTTCCTCACCATTGTCCACCAGACTCCGCTTCATTGCGCTCAAGTCCGTGTCCATCATTAGTCCAAAAACGGCAACCCGCATTCACCATGGCCGACAAGCAGGCTCCACAACCTGAAAAGAGTCAATTGAAGCGTGCCTTGGTACGTATTCCTTACCGCAGTAAATCCGCTTCTTGCTGACGTCGCTCCAGCAATCTGCAGGCGAAGAAGAAACCGAGAACAAGAAGCTGCGCACGGAACCAGAGACTCGACTTCGTCACGACCCTGCCACACCGCTTAAGACGCAGAATGCCGCCTTTCCCTCACCAGTCACGCACAGAGGCTCCACGGCCACCGAAGTCGACTACAAGGACGGTACCGCCACTCCTCCGAGCCAGACCCCTCGCCCTTCCACCACAGCCAATGACCGCCCCAAAGACGACTCTGCTCCTCAGACTGGCCTGTCCTCACCACCCTCAGACACCCAACCATATTCGCAATTTGTGTACCCCCCTGGCCCATGGTACGAGGTTCAAGATGAAGAAGGGGAGGGTGTTTGGGGCTACCTGGTTCCCTTGGACACGGTATTCGGAGAGCCATTGGTATTGAAACGGCGTAGCGCATGTCCGATGCCTCATGCTCCCCCAGCAGTCGCCACAGGCAAGGAAAGCCTGAAGCCAGGAACACTCGAGCGCCAGGAGGAGGAGTACGAAAACAAGAAGAAGGAGGGGGTCCCATCCGGTGGCTATCTCATCGGCCGGCACGGAGAGTGCGGTAAGTGACTGATTCGGTCCACGCCCGGCCACAGGCTAATACCGAACGCCAGACCGCGTCATCAAAGCCCCTACCGTGTCGAACCGCCATTGTGTCATCTACATGGAAAACAAGAGCGGAGATACGGTCGCCATTCTCGAAGACCTCTCGGCAAATGGCACCTTTGTAAACGACGCTCTCCTGGGCCGCAATCAACGACGGGAGTTGCGCGAAGGCGATGAAATTTCCATTGTCAACGAGACAAAGTGCGCCTTTAGATACCCGCGGAGCACCCGCGCTCCAAACGGCTTCAGGCAAATCTACAGCATACAAGAGCAGCTTGGAAAAGGTCACTTTGCGTCGGTATATCTTTGCATAGAAAAGACGACTGGGATTCGGTATGCGGTCAAAAAGTTTGAGAAGCGCAACGGGCCCTCGGAGCGGTCAAGAGTGGAAGGGCTCCAGCAAGAGATCGCTGTGCTCATGTCCGTCAGCCATCCGTCGCTGCTGTGCTTGAAGGATACTTTTGACGAATCTGACGGCGTCTACCTGGTGCTGGAGCTTGCTGCCGAAGGCGAGCTTTTCAACTGGATCGTCATGAAGGGCAAACTCAGCGAGGAAGAGAGCCGGAGAGTGTTTGTCCAGCTGTTCCAGGGAGTCAAGTATCTTGTAAGTTGGCACGTGTGTGAAGCATGTGTGGTGCTAATTGGCAACAGCATGACCGCAATATTGTGCACCGCGACATCAAGCCAGAAAACATTCTACTTTGCGACAAGAATCTGAAAATCAAATTGGCCGACTTTGGGCTCGCCAAGATCATTGGAGAAGAGTCCTTCACCTCCACTCTCTGCGGCACACCTAGCTACGTCGCCCCTGAAATCCTCGAGTCTTCCAACCACCGCAGGTACACCAAAGCTGTCGACGTTTGGTCCCTGGGTGTGGTGCTCTACATTTGCCTCTGTGGCTTCCCACCATTCTCAGACGAGCTCTACACGCCGGAAAACCCATATACGCTCTCACAGCAGATCAAGATGGGCCGTTTCGACTACCCAAGCCCGTACTGGGACTCTGTCGGAGATCCGGCTCTTGACTTGATTGACCGCATGCTGACTGTGGATGTCAACAAGCGATACACCGTTGACCAGTGCCTTGAGCACCCCTGGACTCGCAACGACTTTAATCCTGGCGTGAGCATGGACTCTACAGATGGCCTCACCGGCGCGTTGGACGGGCTCGACTTTTCCAAGCGCAAGGTGGAACGGGAGCGCACCATGCTCAGCGCCATCAACGACATCAAGGTCAGCAAGGTTGTGGAGCTGCAAGAAGACGCTGCTCCGCTCAAGATTTACGAAAAGAATGGCTCCTCGCAAACCAATGGCAAAGGTGCGCACTATGCGACGTCAGCGCATGCCAAGGCCATGGTGGGCAACGGCAACGCGAAAAAGGAAGACACGCCGACCAAATACAGAGCTCCCGAGGAGTTCATGGAGGCGGGCGGCAAGGGCGACATTCTCCTGTTTGGCGATGAGACGTCCAACTACTCGACCAAAAAGGTTGACTAGGGTCGTCGGGAACAGATCCGTTTTCAGTTTCCTGTGGTGCGACTCGAGCTCGAGTGTCAGCAGAGTGGTCCGGGCGCGGCGATGAGGTGTTCGGCTTGTTCCATTGCTATCCTCCGATGCGTGGCTGATTTGGGGTGAAGTGGCTCGACGATTTGCGATTTGCGATTTTTTGCTTTTTGTTCAAGGTCAAAATTTTGTCCGTTCAAGTTTCTGGAGCAGTTTGCAGGGACGGAATTGAGGACTTTGAGGGCAAGTTGATTTAGGGCTGGCTAAAGGCGGGAGACACCCTGTTTAGTAGACTGTCTAGTTGTAGCGTGGAATAGCCGCAAAGGCTCTCGTCGTCGACCCGTTTGTGGCGGAGCATGGCGCCGTTGGGTGCGACTGACTGGAAATGGGCGGGCAGCCATTGGTCGCCTGCGAATTCGACAATCGGATCATGGTGAGCCGGCAAATATGAGAATCGTACCATTTCGCCGTGTGCCGTTCGTGGCGTGGGCGACAAAGTGAGGCTGGCGTCCCTGAATTCAAATGCCGAAGAAGCTTTCCAAGCTCAGAGGTACCTCGCCGAGCTTGACCTCTGGCGTCAGGAACACCATGACGACGCCCTTTGCGCCGCTCGACGCAAGAGCTGAGGGCGCCCAAGTTGTGACGACGGCAGAGGGCCTGAGCAGATGTTAGTGGCGAGCGTCTTCGGCCACTTGGGCGCGGTGGGGCCTGCACAGCACTGGTCACCGTTGACCGCCTTGGCGACTTTCCGCCCTGGATTAGCTGTACCTGACCTGACGTTGACCTCCAATAATTACTCCGCCTCCCTACACTTCTCTCCCGCTCTCCCACCCTCCATCCTCGACGGCCACCACCATGGGACTCGTTGGGAACATCGCAGGCCCCGTGGCCGAGCGCTTCGCCGGCTCCTCAACTCTTGCCAAGGGCTCTGCTGCTTTTGCTGCCTTCATCCTCATCTCCGTCGTCCTCAATGTTCTCTCCCAGCTGCTGTTCAAGAGGAGCGACCGTCCTCCGACCGTCTTCCACTGGTTCCCTTGGATTGGCAGCACCGTGACGTATGGCATGGATCCCGTCAAGTTCTTTGCAGAGAATCGCAGAAAGGTCGGTGTACCGCGCTCCCGTTGCGCCGGCGCGTGCTGACGCTCAATTAGTACGGCGACGTCTTTACCTTTGTGCTGCTCGGCAAGCCCACCACCGTCTGTCTTGGTACCAAGGGCAATGACTTCATCCTCAACGGCAAGCTCAAGGACGTCAACGCCGAGGAGGTCTACAGCCCCCTCACCACCCCGGTTTTCGGCAAGGGCGTCGTCTACGACTGTCCCAACTCGAAGCTCATGGAGCAGAAGAAGGTTTGAGGAACCACACTGGCCGCCGAGACTCTTGCTGATTGCCGCAGTTTGTCAAGTTTGGCCTGACCTCCGAGGCCCTCCGCTCCTACGTCGAATTGATCACTGGAGAGGTCGAGGACTATGTCAAGCGCACTCCCGTCTTCAAGGGCGCATCGGGCAAGTTTGACGTGCCGTCGACCATGGCCCAGGTTACCATCTTTACCGCTTCGCGCTCGCTGCAGGGCAGGGAAGTGCGCCAAAGGTTTGACGCTTCTTTTGCCGACCTGTACCACGACCTCGACATGGGCTTCGTTCCAATCAACTTCAAGCTCTCGCGCGCTCCGCTGCCCCACAACAGACGCCGTGATGCTGCGCACAAGAAGATGGTTGCCGTATACACTGAGATTATCCGCGCCAGGAGGGAGGGCAGGGTCGAAAAGGACTCGGAGGACATGATTTGGAACCTGATGGCCTCGACCTACAAGAATGGCACTCCGCTCCCCGACGAGGAGATTGCTTGCATCATGATTGCTCTGCTCATGGCTGGTCAGCACTCGTCTTCTTCTACCATTTCGTGGATCATCATCCGTCTGGCTTCCCGCCCCGACATTACCGAGGAGCTTCTCGAGGAGCAGAAGAGGGTGCTTGGAGAGGACCTCCCGGAGATCAAGCATGAGGACCTTGCCAAGCTCCGCCTGCACGCTCAGGTTGTCAAGGAGACTCTTCGCATGCACGCACCCATCCACAGCATCCTGCGCAAGGTCAAGTCGACTCTTCAGATCCAGTCGGACGGCAAGGTCTACACCATTCCCACGTCTCACGACCTGCTCGCTGCGCCCGGTGTCACTGCCACTTGTGAGGAGCACTTCCCGAACGCCGACATGTGGGAGCCCCACCGCTGGGACGGCGAGACCGAGGTGCAAGACGATGGCGAGCAGATTGATTACGGATACGGTATGGTGACCAAGGGCACCAACAGCCCCTACCTCCCCTTCGGAGCGGGCCGCCACCGGTGCATCGGCGAGCAGTTTGCGTACGTGCAGCTGCAGACGATTCTGGCCAACATGGTGCGCGTCTTCAAGTTCAGGAACCTGGACGGATCGGCCAACGTGGTTGGCACTGACTACTCGGTAAGCAGCTGTCTCGACAAGTTGACGGCGATGGCTAACTTTTGCAGTCCCTATTCTCGCAGCCCATGCGTCCCGCCGTCGTCGAGTGGGAGAGGAGAGAGAAGCATTAGACGAAGCACACGAATCCATTTGCATTGGGACCACGGATGGCGATGAAGCTTTGACGAAGGACGGTCTGATTCTTGGAGCAGGGACAGCGAGCATATGTAGACTTGGGTGCATCTTTGGCGGCCGTCCAAGAGACGACGTCTGTACAGAGTTTTAATCTTAATGAATGGATACTTCTGCCCTACCCAATCCGCTGGTTGTAGCCACATGGGCGTCTGCATTTCGGGCCTCCATACGTTCAGCTCGAGTCGTCGTCAGGCTGCGGCAAAAATTCCCGCGGGTCTCGCAAACCTCCGGCGCCATATGGCAAGTTTCCCGATGAAGCAGGTGTTGAACGAGAGAGCGGCGCGGCGCGGAAGCTGGCCGAGCCGAGGTCTTCCATCTGGATGACGCAGCGCTGCCACTTCAACATCACGGCGTCTCCAAACAATGCTCAGACGGCCATGACGTCCACCACGCACTACCCTTTCGCGGCGGCGCCCGACATCATCCGCTCGCACCAAAAAGATGCCTACTTCTCCGCCGTGCTGCTCGAGCAGCTGTCGGCGCTGCTCCGCAAGCTGCGCGGCGTCCGTGTCGCGCACGCCTGGACCACCGAGACCAAGACGGTCGCCGAGCTGCTGTACCTGGGCCTGACGACCTTCATCGGCAATCGCACCCTCGGCGAGGAGTACTGCGACATCGTCCAGGTTGAGGACGACACGCTGCGTCTGCCGAGCGTGGCGAGACGCGCGGCGTACATCGTCGCCAGCGTGCTCGTGCCGTACGGACTCGGGCGTATACTGCCGGCGTTGAGGAGGAGGGTCAGGGCGAAATTGGAAGCAAGACTGCGGCGGGCGGCGAAGAAGAATGCAAATGGCAATTTGAAAGAGAAGGATGGCAAAGACCAGAACAACAGCATGTCGCTGCGTCTGCAAAAGTACCTCCTCGCCAACCTCGACACCATCACGTCGCCGGCGCCCGTCTACGCCGTCAGCCTGGCCGTGTTCTACTTTTCCGGCGCCTACTACGAGATCGGCAAGCGGCTGGTTGGGTTGCGCTACGTCTTCACGCGGCGCATCGACGACGCGCCCGGCGAGCAGCGCGTGGGCTACGAGGTCCTCGGCGTGCTGCTCGTGCTGCAGCTCGCCGTCCAAGGCTACCTACACGTCCACAACTCGCTCGTCAGCGTCGCCAATGCGGGCGCGGCCGTCGGCGGCACGGCCGTCCTCGATCACGGCGTCGAAGTCAGCCTCAACGCGGCCGACTACAGCGCCAACAACGCGCTGCTGTTCGAGACGACCAACGGCGGCTCCTCGTCCTCGTCGTCCGCGGAGCAGCAGACCCGCCGCATCGCGTCGGCGACGAGCACGCCCGTCCTCAAGACCCCCCGCTACGACCTCGCCAACGCAGACACCATGGCGTGGATCCCTGCCCGCCAGCAGCGCAAGTGCACACTTTGTCTGGAGGAGATGAAGGATCCGGCCGTCACGACGTGCGGGCACGTCTTTTGCTGGGGCTGCATCGGCGACTGGTGCCGTGAGCGGCCGGACTGTCCGCTTTGTCGGCAGAGTTGTCTTGCGCAGCATGTGCTGCCTTTGAGGTGCTAGGGAGCTTTTACTGGTCGGGTGAGACTGTGGAGACTGCTGAGAGGAGAAGAACAAGACACATGAAATGTCTGGAGAGCATTGTGGTAAGCCTCAACCTGGTTGGCATGTTCGCGAGCGTCAGACGCGCCGTGCCGTGAGTGCCGTGAGTGCCGCGAGAATCGTCGCTCGCAGCCTCTCCTCGCCCGGAAGGCCCTCGCTCCACTGCTACTCTCCCTCCTCTCATCCCACCCACAACGACAGAAGCGAAGTCCATCAGCACTCCAACAACGCCAATCCACTACACTGCGTAGAAAATTCTCGTCCTCAGCACCGAATACCCCGAATACCCAGGAGATCCACTGACCCTCCCCCGCCAACGCAAGGACTCGTTCCTCATCGACGAACCATGAAAGAAAAGGGGCAAGTCGGCTCGGCCTGCTTGGACCGACGACTCATATCGGCGCTAACACGCCACGCCATGTGTATGCGCGCGTCTATCTATCCGATGCACCCACCCACCCATCCATCCACCCACCCATCCGTCCATGAACCCATGCTTATCTACTGCGCTGGCTAAGAACAAAGGACGAGAATACGAGGTTGGGCGGATACGGCGTATCCGCATTCTCTAGTTTGCGTATACTTGCGTATCATGAGGTTTGCGATTGGACGGAGGGCCGCCCCGGAAGCTTGTATGCATGCAGGTAGCTCAGTCGGGCGGTTTTTGCGCGTGGGAAAGGTCAGGCAAGGGGTACCCTGGACCCTTTACTCTTTGTGGCTGCCTCGACGCGATTTTTGTCCACTCCTGACTTGACTCAATGCACGTACGGCGGTACCGTACCATACCTACCTGATGGTCGGAATTGCTCGTTGGTGCTGTCAAGGGGTGGTTTGGGATGGGATGTTGTTCGTTCAATGTGCCTGGCTGGCAGGCAAGCCGACATAGCGAGGCATCAATCAATCAATAAACGCAGTCCCTACTCTGCCGTGCTGCCGTACTGTGAGCGAAACGCAGTAAAAGAAAGACTCAAACAACAACACCTTGGGAACGAGCCTACACATCTAAAAAGGACATGCATGCACTAGCATTAACCAACCAACTCGTGGCATCCTTGCTTGCTTCACTTTTCCGTCTTCGACTGCCGCCATCGCGTCAGCTCCTCTGCCTCTCTTCGTCTTCACTTCTCGTCTCGCGACTTCTCTCAGTGCGTCGCGTTGAGAAGACAATGAAAGGCCTCCCTTTCTTGTACCTGCATGCCTCCCATGGCCAACACCACCGCCGCATCTATTCGTTCGGCTGTTAGGGCTGGCTGCTCCTTTTGAAGCATCTACCTGGGTAGGCATCTAGTGGTGTGAGTGGTGTGAATAAGGCAAGGTTGCATGCGTGGCACACGCGTGCAGTCAAAGAACACCAAACAGAACAACATGACAGAATCAAAGAACAATCGAAGCAGAATATATTACTAGGTAGGTAGATGAACGCACCAACCGTCTCCCAACCCGTCTTTTCTCACTCTCCCATCTCCCCTCCCCTCCATTCATACAACACACACAACAACCTTACAACACCCGCCCCGCAACACTCGACTCACTCCTATCCTTAGTCTGCACCTTCCTCAACCCCCTACCCGCCTGAATCTGTCCCAGCAACGCGCCGCGATCGCCCGCGCCGGCCGGCGGCGCCGCCGGCGGCCCATTGCTCGAAGCGGCGGGCATGGGCGGGGGAGGCGGCGGGGCAGCAGGGGCACCCGCACCAGGCATGGGGGGAGGAGGCGGCGGAGGTGCGCCAGGTGCGCCAGCGCCGGGCATCGGGGGCGGAGGCGGCGGAGCAGGAGGCGCGGCGGCGGACGGCGAGCCAGCGGTGCCCGCGGCGGGGCTCTGGACGCGCGAGCCGGGGCCGCCCGTGCCCGTGGGCGAGTCCTTGTTGTCCATGGACGACAGAGGGCGAGGGGGTCCCATGGTGCCGAAGAGGATCGAGGCGAGCTGTTTGGCGGAGCCGCCGCCGGGGCGCTCATCGTCGGACGAGTCCGAGTCCGAGTCCGAGTCGACGACGGACCAGTCGTCTTCTTCGGCGGCTGGACGAGCGCGGGTGCGGGCGGGCGCGGCAGCGGGCTCGGGGAGAGCTTGCTTGTTGGAGCTGTCTTGCTGGGCCAGACGGTGGAAGGGGTTGGTCGAGACCTCGGTCGAGGACGCAGGGGTCGAGATGGTAGGAACAGGGGGCGCAGCGGGGGCGCTGGGCTCGCTGGCGGATGACTGAGCCATCTTGCGGAGGAAGGGGTTCTTGGTCTCTTCGTGGTTGACTGCACCAGGGCTCGTTACTGCAGATGCCTGGGGGCTTGTGACAGACGACGGCGGAGTTGCTTGACGCGCAGACG
The DNA here is from genome assembly GCF_038025025.1 of Phyllosticta citribraziliensis. Classification (NCBI taxonomy): domain Eukaryota; kingdom Fungi; phylum Ascomycota; class Dothideomycetes; order Botryosphaeriales; family Phyllostictaceae; genus Phyllosticta; species Phyllosticta citribraziliensis. The sequence goes on from NW_027117348.1 coordinate 647,290, forward strand.
TGTTGACGGCCGGTTGGGGCATTGGTGGAGCTGGAGGAGGCGCTGCTTGTTCTGTTGGCAGTTCCTGGCTGGCAGTGGGAGTCGTCTCCTGCGGCGTAATTTCATTAGGACCTTCGTCGTCGGACGAAGACGACTCGTCGTCACCCATGCCCTGGAGCTGAAGCTGAAGCTGCCTCTCGCGTTCCTTGGCGGCTTCAATTTCAGCACGCTGAGCGGCGAGACGGGATTCTCTCTCCTTGGCCTCACGTTGGGCCTCCTTCTTTTTGCGCTTCTCCTCCTCCTTCTTGAGCTTGCCCTGCTTGACCTGCTCTTCGAGCGCACGCAAGCGTTCTTGCGCAGCCTCGCGTTCTCTTGCCATTGTCTGCTCCTGTCGCCTCTCCTCATCCCTGCAAAAGTCAGCAACGTACTTGGTGAAGAAGAATTTACATACTCGAGCTCCTTGGTCTCGGCCTCTTGGGCTTCCTGCTGCTCACGCAGAGCCTGCTCGGCCCTCTTGGTATCCTCATCCACGGCATCTGGCTTGGCCGCCTTGCGCGAAGGTGGCGCCGGCGGCGGTTTCTTGCCGGCAGGCTTCGTGGCGGGGGGAGGAACACCTTGCTCGTCTTGCAACCTACGCTGCCTTTCCGCCTCGCGGCGAGCATCCTCCTCTTCTGCCTTGCGGCGCTTGTCTTCTCTCTCCTGCTGTTCGCGCTCTGCCCGCTGCTGCGGCGTCTCGCCCGTCTTGACTGGAGCACGCAGACCGAGCGCGGCCAGACGCTCAGCCATACGCTGCTCAGCCTGCTGCTTGATAAAGGCCGCGCGCTCCTCGGCCGTCTTGTACGACGAGTACGACACACCGCCGGACGAAGAAGCCGGACGAGCAGTCTCCTCGCGCGGCGGCTCAAGTGTTCTCGCACTGCTTGGTCTAGCAGGCTCCTCAAAGCGAGGTGCTTCGCGGGGCCTTTCTCTACCCCTGTCTTCCTTGCGGACTCTTGCAGAGCGACTCTGCCTCTGCAGATCATAGATGAATTCCTTGACCTCATCCTCAACACCGAGGCCATCCTCCCACCTGCGACGCTCGTGCTCAGTGGTGTCTCCCGAAGTGCCCTCCTTGAGACTAGCCTCGAGCGACTTGCTAAACTCGGTGACGCTCTCCTCAACGTCCTGGACCATGCGCTCATTGTTTTCTTTCTCGGTGCGGATGCGTTGAGTCTCTTCCTCGAGACGCTTTGCGGCATCGCCCGAATCGTCAGCGGAAGCTGGAGCCGGCTTGCCCGTCAGAGCGGCCGAACGAGCTTGCATCATGGCCTTGGCGCGTGCCTTGAGGCGGTCAGACTCGGTGATGGCGCCACCAGGACCGGTTCCAACAATTGAACCAGCTGATCCAGGGTGCTCCTTTGCGTCCTTGAGACGGAAAAGCTCCATCTTGGCATCGGCAATAGCACGCTCAGTCTTGCGTACATGCGAAGCAAGCTCGGGCAAGCGGTCAGTGAGACGACGAAGCTCGCGTGAAAGTGCCCTTCTCTCCGCATCAGAGCCTCCACCAAGGACATGTGCACTGGGATGGCTGTCAATGTCTTCTTGAATGTTCCTGATACGGCGGTACAAGTCTTCAGCGTCCCTGCGATCCTTGCGATCCAACACCTCGTCTTGCTCAGCCTGGTTCTCGTCCCGAAAGTCCATAGCATCGAGGAGAACCTGCTTTTCTTTAATCTCCTTCTTCAGCTGGTCGATCGACTTTTCGCCAAAAGAGCTGTCTGATGCCGGCGAGGAAGGCTGAGCAGGCGATGGCGAGCGACCCCCATTGCCAATGCGTCGGCGAGCGCTCGACCTGTAGCCAACTTCCTCATCGTTGAACTTGTAGACCGTAGCATCCTTGCGGCCGTCCGAGACCGGGCTAGCACCGCGGAAAGAGTGAGACTTGAGGTAGCTGACACCAGTCCTTTGGGGTTGGAGGAAAGCAGAAGATCCCTTGCGTTCCTCGGCGTCTCGCGAAATGAGACCCTTCATGGTGCTGATAGAGTCGTTCAAGTTCCTCGTCGAAGGAGGAATAAGCTCCGGAGGAAGCCTATTTGGCACGGGGTAGCCATTGAGGCGACGGTAAATCAAGTGCATGGCTACCGCAAACTCATCCATGTTCAGGCGACCCCTGTCGTTGGAGTCGGCAAGCGTCCAAATCTTTTCAAGATCCTGCTTGTCCAGACCGCTTTGACCAAAGATTTCAATGGCTTGTTCACCAGTAATGTATCCCTTGCCAAAACCATCCCACGCCTTGAACAGGTCGTCGTAGATCTTCTTTTCATCCTTGGTGACAGCCCAGGGTACAACTGCGTTTCCGCGAAGTCCTGTGGAGCTAAAGCCACCTTCTCGTCCCGGCTGAGGCATCATCTGTTGCCTAAGATTCTGGATGTTGGGAAGACCAGTGGCGGGAGTGTTGACGAGACCCCACTGTCCAGGCATGCCGGTGGGCTGCGCGTTCAGAGGGGCTGCCATTCCGAATCCAGTTGGTTGAGGCTGCAGTCCAGTGGGAATGGGAGGGACGGGCGGAATCGTCGAGTTGTTCTGGTTCATGCCAAATCCAGTAGGCTGGGGTTGGAGGCCTTGTTGGCCAGGGAAGCCCGTCATTTGCGGCTGCAAACCACCTGGTTGTTGCAGGCCAGTCGGCTGAGGTTGAAAGCCCGTGGGCTGAGGCTGGAAGCCCGTCGGCTGCGGTTGGAAGCCAGTGGGTTGCGGTTGGAAGCCAGTGGGTTGCGATTGCAAGCTGGAAAGTAGCTGCGAATTCGAGGGCTGCTGTGGTTGAGGCGCCTGTATCGTGGGGACGGACGGTTTGGGAGCCCCGTTATCTGCTACGTTGAACGAAATTATGTCCACCATGCTCGAAACCTCGTTCCTGATGCGTTCCGGAAGATCGTGCGGCAGGTCCTTGCCAACCATCTTGAGGTTGCAGAGATACATGGCCAGGGCAAACTCGGGAAACAGAAGCTGGCCCGATTTGGTCGTGTCCGCCAGCGTCCTATGACAGTCAACATCCAGCGCCGTCTCTCAAACACACAATTCTTACCAAATCTGCGCCAATGCATCGCCGTTGAGCTTCGAACGCAGCAAAATATCCCTGGCCTGCTCTCCGTTCATGGCCTGTCCATTTCCAACCGCAGACTTGAACAGCTGCTCAAACTTGGCCTGATCCTGAGCCGTGATGAAGCTCAGTCTGATGCTCGGAATCTTGGAGCTGGCAGTCGAGGGCTGTGGAGCCTGAGGTTGCGAACCAGGCCCTCGAAAAGAGTCGGCCATTTGTGACGACGTCATGCCGGTAGGTTGGGGTTGCTGGGGCTGTGCCGGCGGCGGCGGAGGTTGCTGCTGCTGCGGCTGCTGGAAGCCCGTCGGCTGAGGTTGGAAGCCTGTCGGCTGGGGCTGCTGCTGGAATTGCTGCTGCGGCTGTCCGGGAAAGCCGGTATACTGAGGTTGAAGCTGTTGCGGCGGTTGCTGCTGCTGGAAGCCCGATTGCTGTTGCTGGAAGCCCGTGGGTTGGGGCTGGAAGCCCGTAGGCTGCGGTTGCTGCTGGCCTGGGTATCCGGTGAATTGGGGTTGCAGAGGAGCACCTCCAAAGCCCGTGGGCTGGGGTTGGAGACCACCGAAGCCGCCCATGGGCTGTTGTTGCTGGCCATATTGCTGCTGCTGAGGCTGGCCTGGACCGCCGCGAGCGGAGTTGGCTCCCCCTAAAAAGGAACTTGAGCCCGAGAACATGGCGGGGGAGTGGGCGCGAGAGGTCTCGCGCGGGTGGAGGTTGGATCAAGGTTGAAGGAGGGGGTCGCGTGTAACGCAAGGAAAGGAGTGGATGTGGTGTCGAGAAGCACGGAGCTGGAGATGGTGGAGGGTGAGGTGTTGGTAGCCCACCGCAGGCAGGTGGGCCGCCGGGATGCTTGGGTCAGCGAATCGAATCTCCGTGCGGCGCGCCGTCGTCATCGCCTGGCTCTCTCCGACCTAACCTTAACCCACCTCAAACCTCGCCCAAACACCATCCGACATGGCCGCCCAGCAGAACGGACACGGCCAGAAAAAGCCCTCGGGCGACACCGACCTGGCCCAGGTATTTCTCCATGTATCGTCGACGATTCAGAAGACTCATGGCGCCTTGTCCAGGCATTCCAAGACCTTGCCCGAGGCGAGCAAACGGCCGCGGCACTGGAAACCCATCTCGACAAGATTGAGAAACAAATTGAAGCGCTCCTGGCCGCCGCAGACGAAGCTCGAGAATCTCCAAAGCAGCAAGGAGACGCCAGTGGATCGTCACAGGGCGGTCAAGGCTCGAGTAACCCCGAAGCAAACCAGGGTCCCAACAGCTTCGACTAGCAGTGGACGTTGGACGCAAAGATACCCTTTTCCCTTCTACCTGTCATCGCAATTTCTACTTTCCCTGTTGAGACGGAAATCCTGTCTAGAGAGTCGCACCATCTTCAGACTGCCCAGCTCGAATGCCTGGTGTTTAAGCTCTCTACAAGTTCAAGACGATCGTCATTCACGACCGCATTCGCTAAGCAATTTCGAAATGAAAGCCTTCTTCAATACTCTCCGCTGTCTACTGATTGAACACCTTTTCCATCCTGAAAACGCCGTCAGCATCCTTTTCCACCACGCCCACCTCGGTGATGACGCCGTCAATCAACTCCGCCGGCGTAACGTCGAAAGCCGGATTCCACACATCAATGCCCTCGGCCGCCGTGCTCACCGTCTCGACCTGCTCCAAGTCGAGCTTGCCAGCATCAAACCTCGGGCCCTTGGCCAGCGTCACCTCCTGCGGCGCGCGCTGCTCAATGACAATGTCGTCGCCCGACTTGGTCTGCAGATCGACGGTGGTGCGCGGCGCGGCAACCAGGAACTTGACGCCATGATGGCGCGCGTTGATGGCGAGCGCGTACGTGCCAATCTTGTTTGCCGTGTCGCCATTAGCGGCAACGCGGTCTGCGCCGACGACGATGGCGGCAATGTTTTGCTCGGGGCCCTTGAGCTTGAGCAGTGCCGCCGCCATGGAGTCGGTGATCAAGGTCGACGGGATGGAGTCATGGACGAGCTCGTAGGCCGTCAAGCGTGAGCCTTGGTTGTAGGGCCGCGTCTCGGTGCAAAAGGCGTGTTGGAGGTCGCCAGCGGCGTGGAGCGAGCGGATCACGCCCAGCGCGGTGCCATAGCCGGCCGTGGCCAGGGAGCTGTCAAGCCGTCCGTCAGCTGCTCTCTGGTCCCCTCAAGTCGCAGCCAGTACATACCCAGTGTTGCAGTGCGTGACGACGCTGACCTTGCCTTTGCTGCCCGCTTGCGTCTTTTCCTTGATCCACCGCGCGCCGTGTGCCCCAATGGCCTCATTATCGCTGACATCGTCGACCAGCATTTTCTCAGCAGCCTTGACGTATGCCTCTTTGACGCTCTCGCCCGTTGCGCCGTCGCGCGCCGCCTCGGTTTCGACCACGCTCTTCAGCTTCCTCGCCGCGTCGGCCAAGTTCACAGCGGTCGGGCGGCTCGTCACCAGGTACGCCAGCTTCTCGTCGACAAAGGCTGCAACTTCAATGGCGGCGGCAGAAAGTTCGCTGCGCGCCGCCAGACCGTCGAGCTCGACAGCCAATGACAGGGCCGCGACAATGGCGATGGCAGGCGCACCGCGCGTCCGCATGGCCTTGATCGCATGCCAGGCGTCGGTAGATGTGGCAATCGGGTCATATACGGTGGCGTGCGGCAGCTTGAGCTGGTCGAGGATGGACAGCGTGCCCCGCGTGTACTTGATGGCTTCGAGGACCATGATGGTGGAGGGCGGGAGCGGTCGGTTGCGACGGACGGCGGAGGCTGGTGCTCGGGTACCTTGCAGGGCAGCAAAGGGGCGCGGACAGGTCGCAGAGGAGACGAGAAACTTGTCGTCCTGAAATGTCGAGGTTGGAAGAGAGTCTACGATGGCGTGCGCCGCAGAGTCGAGTGGAACTTTTGAGCGGAGCTTGGGCCGCATCTTCTCCGCGCATCCCGTCGAGCACGGCAGCGCCACAACGACCTGAGGTGAAGAGCCCCGCGCCCACCACCACTGCGACGCCACCCCGCCACGTTTGCAGTGTTTGCAGCCCAGACATACAACCCAACCACCAACCACCACGACCCTTTTGATCTCGCCCGTGCCTGGCAGCGGTGGCGCCCATGTGGCAAATTGCCCGACCTTTCTATTCCAGACGCAACACAACGCCTGACAATCTCTGCACTTACTGCTGACCTTACCTCAGGCACCGCACGCAGTCCGCGAACATGACGAGCACGCGGACCGCGCCTCGACGCGTCAGTTCTGGTCCAGCGTGCCCAACGCGACTCATCCATCACATCTGGAAGGATGCGCCGCGCCTCTAGACCGGAAAACCACTTGCGCCGCGGCGCCGCCACCACCGACCAACTCGTCTCCCTCCATCATCATGTCGGCGACCAGCAGCTGCCTGACTTTGTGACCGGACGACTGTGACCAAGTCAGATGCCCGTCCATCCCGCCTTCGCCTCTGCCCGCCTCCATTTTGTTCAGCTCGCGCACACCTGGGTATCCACTTACGCCCGTACTCCATGTCTTTTTGCAGGCTGCCTGTGGTGGGTAGGTAAGTAGCTACCAAACTTGTGTTTCGTCTCACGTTTTCACGGCCTCCCCGCTCGCCGGCGGAGACGTGAGACTGGCGCAGAGTTTGAGCAGCCGAAGACAGTTGAGGACGCTGCTGTTTTGTGATTTGCCTTGAGTTTCGTTCGGTGTCCGCTCGTCGTCCCTCGGTCCATTTGCAGTGCACTGGCCGGAAGCAATGTGGTCTGATCAAGGGGTAGACTTCTTCTCCCAGATCAGTCGTCTGGCAGTGGTTGTTGCCTCGTTGACATGTATGCAAAGAAACAAGGAAGTGTTCGAGAGCCGTTTTGATGGGAGAAGTTGTTGGGCAAATCTTGAGTTAATTTGAGAGCTTCTATGTAGAGTAATGTGGTAAAGGAGTACAGCCATCCTCTCGCGTGCAGCAGAAGAGGGAGAGAAATAGCGCCGACGACCCCAAGCCCCTCTTTTTGACAACGACAAACTACCGCAATCCCATCCAACGACAGTCCGAACACACAGACTGACAACGAGTCCATCTCCTACATTCCATATTCACAGACAACCTCTTCCCCAAACCAAACAGCCAGTCTAGCGATGATACAAAACTGCTCCCAACTCTCTCCAGTCTTTCTTTCCGTCTTTATACATCACTCATTCGCACCCGCGTTAAACATTAGACATCTCAGATGTGTGAAGGGGATGAGGAAACAAGCGGGCCACAACAACCATCAAACAACGAGCTCATCTCTCACCAATAGATAGGACCCTTGCGAATCCCGTAAGCTGACACCAAAAGTCTTTGGACCAAACACTCGCGAGAGCAGAAACAAAACGCCGGTCATATGCATCGTTCGCGAGAAAAATAATTTAGATCAGAGGATTGCCGAGCGCGCAGGTCAATCTCTCATGGCAATGGCGCCGTTGACGCCCAGGTTGACGCGCTTGCGCAGCCCCGAGTCAATCTGGTCGACGACGACTCCCGACGTGAAGGTGCCCCACGCCGTGCACGTGTTCTTGATGGCGTCGGGGATCTGGAGCGCCTGGATCGCGGCCGGGTTCTCGAGCGCCAGCAGGTTGAAGCCTGCGCTGTTGTGCCAGGACTGCGGAGGTCCAACGTTAGCAAGTCACGTCCTCCTAAATGAGAGGGGACAGAATGGGAGGAAGCTTACAATGTGGCAATGGAACGGGTTGATCTGCGCGTGGTCCAGGTTGTACTGAATCACAATGTACGAGGGCACGCCGTCCGTTCCGCCCTGCACAATCTGCGTGTCACGCAGCTGGGGGTTCTGCGGGTTCACCACGGTCCCATCCCAGTGTCCCTTGCCCTCAGCGAGCACCCAGAAATCATGACCGTGTAAATGCATCGGATGCGGCATTGCGTTGTGGTTGTAGACGACGAGGCGGACGGAGGAGTTGGTGCCGTAGTTGTGGACGTTGGCGTCGGGGGGGAAGCTAAAGTCGCCCTCGTTTGCCTGCAGCAGCAGCGCCGTGTTGTAGTCGGCGCGGAAGGTGGCGCCGCCAAAGTAGAAGAGGTTGTGCGTGCCGTTGTTGAGGGCTTGGATGGGCACGTCGACGGTCATGTCCGGGGTCGGCGGCGCGCTGGGGTTGAGGGGGGTCGTCTGCGACAGGGGGTCGTTGCCACAATCCGTCTGCATGGAATCCGGCTGGGCAGTCGACGTGGGCACGCTCGAGGTGTCGGCGCTCTCGTAGTAGATGATGCCGAAGGCTGTCTGAGCATTGGGGTTGTTGTCGTTGCATCCGCCTGCCTTGCGACCCGGTCCAATGTTGGACCGCACCCAGAATGCACCGTCAGAGCCTTGGTTCGCGGTGACAATGACATCGGTGCGCTGGCCAACGCCAATCGTCACAGCAGTGGCGGTATACGGGTTGATGGGAATGTAGTCGTTGGCAATGACCGTCATGGTGTGCCCGTCAATCGAAAACGTCTGCGTTGCGTCCGAGCCAGAGTTGATCAAGCGGATACGGTACGAAGTACCAGACTGGAACTTGAACTTGGGGACGCCGGCATTGGGAGTGCAAGGCAGGTCAGTCTGAGAGCAGTCAAAGGTGCCCATTCCATTCATGATGTTGTTGTCCGAGACTGGAGGAGGAACGTGCTGAACGGCAGGAGCCATCGTCTGCTCCACCAAGTCGTAGTAAGACTGGTGGTACCAGTCGGAGAGCATGATTGGGCCGAGGTCGACATCGTACTGCGTGTTCTGCGTGGTGTTTGGCCCGTAGATGATCATAGGTCCCACGGCGCCCCCAGAATATTGAGCGGAATAGTGACTGTGATACCAGGACGTGCCGTACTGATCCGCTCGGAACAGGTAGGTCAGGCTTTGACCGGGAACAATCGGACATTGCGTCACACCGGGCACGCCGTCCATCCACGGCGTCTCCTTTTGCAAAATGCCGTGCCAATGAACGGATGTTCCTTCGTTCTTGGCACCCAGTTCGTTGTGGACGGTAACTGAAATCCAATCACCCCTGGGACGTGTCAGAAGGCGACTACCGTACGAGAGGCTAGTCAACTCACCAGTTGGCTTCTATCAGCGGACCCGGGTATTGTCCATTGAAGACGATGCCTTCTCTTTGCACTCCATCAGGGGCAATGTTTTGGTAAGAGACGGTCAGGTCGTAGTAGCGCGTCACGCCCGTGTCGGGCATATCGTTGTAGTCGACACCTCTGGCCATGAGCCTCGACCCAGCTTCGCCGTCGAGGTGGGATGGCAGGTGCGGCGCGTTAAACGTGCCAAGAAGACTGCCGCCTGGAGCCAAATCAGTTTCGAATTCCACGAGGTCCTGAACGTAAGTGACGTACCGTTTATGTCTGCAGAAGACAGACCCGCATCAGTCTTGCCGACTGCAGACCACAGCTCTGGACCACCAGCGGCATGGCTTGCAGCCAGACTGCGCACCACTGACCGGGCAAGAAACGACATTTTTCAAACGTCTGGCTAACACCTGTCAGTCTCTCAAAGGTCCACAGCTGGATCAGAGGATGAAAGGGTAGGTGAGGGAATATGAGGAGGTTTGAGATGGTGTCGAAACCATGGCACAGGCTACCATTATAAACGGCGACCTAAGAACAGGCGCACGGTGCAGGACCGGATATGTCCATCCGTTGCTCCCCAAGTTCTCGATGGTCGATACCCATCCTGGAACCGTTAGTAGCCTGAATGTGAGATCTTGACAGTGTTGGAAACCCAGGCCATGGAGCCCAGGGAGCACGCGTAGGGTCAGAGGTACGAGTGACCGTGACAGCGGCGCTCTCTGCAGGGCAACTGCCGATTCCTGGCTGACAAGCAGGATCTGGTGCAAGCTGATCCCGTCAGATGCGATATTGGGCATTGGGATTTCGCCGTGGGCAGGTAGTAGACCATGGATGCCGTGGCTTGAGATGGATTGTCTGCGGCGCTAGGCGGGGAGCCGGAGACCTGGTCGAGCCAAGCAACGGCGCGCTCCGTCCTCACAATTTCGTAGTGATAACCTGGGGGAGGCGTCTCGTGCTGGCGCCATGTCTCTTGATTTTGGTCGAGTTTGCACTAGCGACAACATGTCTCTAACGGCGTAGGGCAATTTCGGTGGTGCCTTCCAGCCGTTGCCGCTCAGCAGTGCTACAGTGTAGCTAGTCGCCAGCCAACCGTCGGCCGGGACGACCGAGGCGACAAGAGTTGGACCAGATCCCCCAATAGCATCGCTGCGCCGCAACCAAAGCCCGCTCAGCTCAGCACCCAATCCCGTAGATGGAAGAAGAGGGAGGCGAATCTGGGCACCATTCGGGCACGGGACTCGGCGCGCAGTCACGAGTCGAGTCACGGTGCTGGTTGCTGTGACGCGTTGAGCAAATGGTGGAGGCGGGATCTCGACAGCCGTTGTGGTGTTGAGGTGGTTGGACGGACCGGGATCGAGGCTGCGGTTGGTCCCGAGCATGTCCAGCATCAACGACGTCGACCCTCGCCGCCCAAGATGGCCTTGCAAGAGTCAAGAACCACCGAAGAAATTTGGCAATGTCTTGTCCGCTGCCCAAAGTCTTCGTCGACGTGTGCCTGAAAAGTCGCCGACGCTGCCAGACAAGCTTTTTGTCAAAGTTCTGACACTGCGTGGTGGTTGTTATTTTGAGATTGGGCCTTTGAGCGGCAACAACTTCAGTAGCGCTGATGTTGCTGGCAACTCGCGCCCAAGTCCCTGGGTATCCCTTTTTGCGCCTCGTGGCTGGGTGATCTCCATTGATTCTTCATGATCATCGCTATGCGCCTGAGGTCGTGATAGCTTCGGTAGAGCCGTTTGTTACCAGCCTCCAACCTCAAGGTGGCAGAGAAATTGCGCCTCGTCATTGCCGACCACTTTACCAAGATTTTGACGATGTGAAGATTTCTGCGCGACTTGGGCAGCAAGAAAACACCTCTCCGGCACCATCTCTTCAAGACGCGTCCAAGGTCTCATCCACGGCTATACCAGACTGGCAAAGGAACAGTTCGTCGGTGACGTTGCAAAATGCTGCAAGTGCCTCGGTGCTGGCTTGCAGTATGCAGCCTGTTGCGCCGCTCCTGTCACCAGCAACACGTCTCTTTAGCCGCATAACACCAAGATTTAGCACTGCATAATGTATGCAGCAACATTAAGTCGGTACCGCACCAGCTCAACCACCTTTGTCTTTGACGTCAGCAGTTCTGCACAAGTCTTGAGCCATTTCTTCTCATCTTGGGTTTGCGTGCTTCGAATCTAGTGGGGATTGCTGGAAGTCGCTGCAAAGGTCGTATAGTTCATTTTCCGACACTCTTTTTCGGCAGTGCCTTCTGGCAACCTCTGTCGATCGAGTACATGAAAGCGTCATGACAGCGGTGGCTAGACGCTAGCTACAAAGGGTCGGATTGCGCAATACCCATGGCCGCGACGTCTGGACGTTCCACGGAAACTCGGCAGTGCGACAGCCGTCTTATTTGAGGTGCCATCTCCACGCGGCGTCCTGTTTTTCCGGTTCTATTTTGACGGGTAGTAGATTCTAGGTCGAAACGTATGGTGGCCCGGTCCAAGGGTTCCTGTGGACGTGTGGCGACAAGGCAATTGAGTAGTTCAGCGCGGCGCGTCGGGGAATTTCCGAATGCGTCATTGGCTGCTCAGCATTTGACGTGGCACATCAGCCAATGGGGATATCGGTTGTCATCTTGTACCTGCATACACCGTCCGCATGTTGGCAGAATAATCTCCTAGCGCGCGTTGAAAGATGCAACGAACTCGTAATCCGGATTTGATGATGGGTTCGCGCGGTGTGGTTATTTCAGGCTTCGGGTCAGCGCCACGACGCTTGTCCTTGTTGCAAACGTCAGAAAATCGCAGACCTCGGAGGAGTCCAAATAAGTACGCTCCTACCACCGCATATTTCGCTCAGTAGAGTTCGGCCTCTGTTTGTACGGCATGTTGAGCAGCACAAATTCATCTTGCAAACTCTCATGGTGCCGGCTTTCGTCCGGCCAATGAATTCGTTTCGTGTCAACGCCAAGCCAAAGCCGGATTTGTGAAGTTGTGAATATACTTTCTGGTCCAGTATCAAACAGCTCGGTGCTTACAGTCCAATCAAGAGGTCGGCCGAGCGGTGAGAGGTGTTATTTTCAAGCCGGCAAAGGCGGCAAAGGGGCCGAAAATGGTAAATTTCGATGGTCTCTGAATTTGACGACAAGTTGAAAATAGATTTGACACGAGTGGATGTGGATGGAAAGCGCTGACCTGGCAATAGAGACGACACAGCGCGACGGTTCAGCCACGAACCGTCCGGAAGATTGCCACCCGGTGTTGAACGAATTCTGACATTTTGAACATTTTCGCGACGCGAACTCGCCTTGGGGCTCCAGAGGCGCCTCCATTCGAAGATTGATTTTTGCCATCACACCAACGCCATTCCAATGCTGCCAAAAGCCGTCCCATACTCCGAGCGCCGACCTGTAATCACTTTTCTTGATCTCTTTACGCGCCCTTCTTCCTGGCCCTGGCCTCGTTGGCCCTCTGTTTCCGCTCGTTTCTCTTGACGCGCTCGATCCTCTCCTTCCTGCCGACTGACCTCGGGTTGTCGGCTTCACCCGTCGCAGCCTCTTTGTTCGCATCGACCTCAACCAGCCATTGGTCATCGAGGTCCTTGTTCTTGCCCTTGTAGCCCCACTTTGGCACCCACTCGCCAGAAGCTTCGTCGTAAACCATCTTGGTGTCCCTCTTCTTGTCCTTGATGCCCTTCTTCTTCGCAAACAGCTCCCACTTGGTCGGTGCCTTGGGCTGCGGCACGAATTTTTCGCGGGGAAGAGGCGTGGTCGCAGTCGGAAGTTGAAGGAGCACACCTTCGGGGGTGGAGGTTATGGGGCAGGTTGAGAGGAGCTGGTTGAGCAAGCCTTGGGCGCAGTCGCGTGCTGCCGCACGGAGGGTGTCTTCATCGTGAGACTCGGGGAGAGGATTGGCATCATTGCAAAGGAGGTTTCCAAGGTCGAAAGTGTATGGGATAGGCTTGTTGACGGTGACTGGCCTAGCAAAAGTTGTCAGTATTGGAGCTGCCGAAAAGTGCGCCCAGGGTGCTTACATGCGCTGCTTTGCGGTGCCAGCTTCATTCGAGTCCACATCCATCATATCAGTGTCTCCGTGATTTGCGACGTCGACTGTTTTGTTGGTGCTCATTTTGCGCGAGCGTGTGGTGCAGAATGCGGAGGTTTGCGACGAGCAAGTCCTCCGCCCCAAAAAATTCGTCGGCGTTGGAAAATTCCGGCCTCCGCGGATTGATGCGCGCATCACCGAGCAACACCTACAGCTCCATTCGCGCATCCCATCACACCAGAGCTATGCCTCCACGAGCTGGCCTGGGGCAATTGCCTCTCAGGCCGTCCAATCTCTTCAAACCGACTGCATCTCGCCAACCCGCCGCCAGCGTCGCTCCATTCACAACCTTCGCTCCCCTCCTCGCGCTACCAGGCGCAAAGAAGTCGGTTTCGAGGGCTGGCCCGCCCGAAAAGGGCAAACGTATGACGGTCGTAAAGAAGAAAGCTCCATCCTCTTCACAGACTGTTCGCCCACCAAATGTTGGAGAGCGCAAGGCTCTGCGCAAACGCATCGTACTCAGCAACGACAACGCGCTAGATGTGCCATGGGTGACGGACTTGGAAGCGTCCTCGCTCGAAAAGGATGCCATTGATGAACTGTATGGCAAGGTTCTTGGAATACCAATGGAGACGGTGGATCAGCTTCGTGCGGTAGAAGCATTCAAGACCAACCAAGGATGGAGTCTGTACCGGAGACCGGCTATGCTGATGAGAAAAGAGACTGTGGAGTTGGCCAAGCTGCTTTTGCAGGCGCAAGAAGAGAAGGATACATTCAGAAGAATCATTCACGGCGATAGGGCAAGCGGGAAGACGACATTATTGCTGCAGGCTATGGCCATGTCTTTTGCCAAGGGTGTTTTGGTGATAAATTTCCCGGATGGTGCGTTTACATCTGCTTATGCGGCTGCTGCAATATGCTAACACCTGCCGCTCCAGCCAAGGAGTTTGTCCTCAGCCACAGCCACTACGCGCCTCTCGAGGGCACCAATCCCACGCAATACGTCCAAAAGACTAGAATCTCAGAGGTTTTGAAGAAGATTGGTGAAGCCAATGCAGCAATCCTCAAGGAGCTGCGTGTAGCCCAAAAGTACCCCGTCGTCCGGGGAGAAGCAACACTATTAGACTTGGTCCAGATCGGTGCCAATGACGCCGACTTGGCCTGGCCGGCGATGAAGGCCTTTTGGACGGAGATCAATTTGCCTTCGAACAAGAACGACCCGGCCCTTTCTCGTCCACCCGTCTTGTTTTGCGTCGACAATGTGTCATACATTATGAACAAGTCCGAATACGATGACCGCAACGTCCAAAAGATTCACGCACACGACCTGGCGATTGTCAGGCAGCTTACTGACCTCCTTTCCGGCGCGAGCAAGTTCAGAAACGGCGGCTTGGTCTTGGCCGCCACGTCTGGAAGCGATTCGCCCAAGTCAGAAACCATGGACTTTGCCATCCAGCTCAACGGAGCCAAAAAGGCCGGTGTGCCCGAGGAAGAGTTGCCACAGTGGAGCCCCTTCAAGAAGATTGACGAGCACACGTTCAGGGCTTTGAGAGACGTGGAGCCGCTAGAGATGACTGGCTTGAGCAAGGAGGAGGCGCGCACCGTCATGGAGTACTACGCTGCCAGCGGCCTAGTGAGGAGAGCAGTGGATTATAAGCTGGTTGGCGAGAAGTGGACGCTGTCTGGCGGAGGTATCATTGGTGAGCTCGAGAGGGCTTGTGTGAGGCAGAGGATGTGAAGAGAAATCCGAAAGCAGCACGTCAGGCAATGTATTCTAACGTCCTTGGTGGACAGCTGGTCCAAAAATGTTTCAGACGCTCCAAATGAGACCCTGTCACTGCTCCAGGCCAGGTATCACAACATGCGCATTAACCTGCTGATGGAATGTAGGCATTTTAAACGGTGATTGTCAACTGACATTTCCCACAGCCTGATTCAGTGCCTGCCACTGATTCCCACCACATCACGTAAGCTCGTCTATCCGAGCTATCGAATCATGGGGGCCATTCAGGTTTCAAGAGACTTTTTGTCGAAACCTTCCATCTCAGCTCGTGGGAAGGCGAGCTTCAAACATGTCGGCGCCGGTCGGACGACAGATGGCAGTTCTGATTTGACGGTCCTCACCAAGGTTCGCTGTCCGACATACTTCCACCTTGGCGGAGCGTTGGCGCACGCGCCAAGCCAGGCGTCCGCCACTATACCACCTCAACTCGCTCCGGTCTCGAGATCTGTGGTGGCTATGCTGCATCGTCCGTAGAAGAGCTGAACGCTTCCGCCTTTTCAGTCGAAACGTGCCCGGTCTCTGCTTTTCATTCGCGAGAAAACATCTCTTCGCCCGATCCGCCACATAAGCTTGGCCTTCTGGGGCGCAATACATTTACTTACAAACTCTTTGAGTTGACTCCCAGGCCACTCCACCTTCCCCATCCAGTGTCCTTGCCGTTATTTACAATCGGTTAGGCTCTCTCAGCGAGGCTGAATGTGCGGAAACTCCCTCCAAACAGGCAAACGGCCGTACGACTTTGCTTAGCCGCGCAACATTGGCTTGGCCAGTCGAACCAACATGTTCCGCTGCGCCTTGGCGGGCGGGGTGCCCTCGCTGCATGCTTGGGAGGCTTGGCTCAGTCCGCCCTCTGATGAACCATCCGCCCACGTGCGAAAACTACTTGTTGCGTTTGGTCTCTCTCTTCTGACTTGGGGGCGGGAGTCATGGCGAGATCAAGCTCCAGAGTAACGCCGCTCCCTCGTTTGCGTCGCCTTCGGGGACGTCAATATGCGACAAGAGGATAAAGACCACGGCTGCTCCTTGTCCGCCGAGGGCTAGCACTGGACCATGCAGCTTGTTTGTGCGCGTCTGCAAAAATCCTTGTCATCTTTTTGAGTCTATTCTCTTGGGATTTTTCACAAAAGGCAGCAGCCCGTCTGTTTACTCCTCCAATTCACCAGCCGCCTTTTGCAAACCGCCGCGATGCCGGGAGTGATCGCTTCACTCAAGGAGAGTTGGTACCTCTTCTCTCCGTCCGAGAAAAAGAACATCGCCCTGTACATAATTGGTATTATGCTGTACAAGTTCGGTATGGAAAAATTCATGGATTCCAAAGAGAGGCAAAGAGGAAGGAAGGAAGAAAAAGAGAAGGATCTCTGGCATCACATTGACTAACAGCTTCTTTAGGACTTGAGGCTTTCAACGGTTCAATTACAGCACTGGCAACAAATCGCTACGACTGGGAAGCAGAACAAGCCGGAGTACGGGCAAAAACCTTTCAGAGAGTCGGACTGCTCCAGGGACTCAACCAGGCGTTCCAATGTGTTGGCGCCATCCTGATTGCGCCTCTGATCAAGCGCTGGCCCACCAGGCTAGTTCTGTCTGCCGCAATCGTCGTCTTTGGTGTCTTGACGGCACTACTCCTGGTCATCGACGCGTCGACTGGAGGAAAGATACGGCCGTCGAGCGTGACAGATGACGACGACTACAGCTACTACGGTATGTGACCCCGAACTTTCGGAAAATATTTCTCTAACTCCGGGCAGGGGATTACAACACCGACGGAATGATTCCCGTTTACACCATTGCCGGTATCGCATATGGCATGGTGGAACTCATCAGAAGAGTCATCCCTCGTGACATTGTTGGCGGCAATGTACAGAAGCTGCGGCGAATGGGTAAGTGCACACGCACATCCAAGATTGAGAGCCAAAACTGATTTTGTAGACGCTTTGGTCCACATTTTCTACGAAATTAGTGGAACATCAGGTGCCTTTTGCACCGCGCTGGGACTAATTCCCAATCTCGGCAACAACATGGCCTTCATTATTACACCGATTTGCTTTACCCTCGCCGCCGTATCCTGGTACTTCGTTTCCAACCTCAACTTCGTCTCGAGTCTCGAAGACATGGACAACGCCAACTACTTCACGAGCGTCTGGACCGGCACAATCCTATTCTTCAAGTCCGTATGGACTGGCGGCAAAATCATCTTCTCCTCGCGCAAGACCATCTGGCTGCTCCCAGGATACACAGTGGCCCTTTATGGCCATCGATACCTCGAGAACGGCATTGCTCCAGCCGTTGCTAAGCGTTACCTCAAGAACTCGGCGTGGTCGCAAATCATGGTCGGCGGTAGCAACTTTGGCGAGCTCTTCGGCGCCCTCTTCGTCTTCCTCTTCACCAACCTCATCACCACGCCCATCCCGTGGCTGCGGCTCGACGCTCTGTTCCTCCTCATCGTATGGTACCTACCGTACTGGTACCCACCGGCGAACCAGGTCAACCAGGCCTGGATTGTCGCAGCGACCTTCCTGCCCGTTTCGTTCGGCTGGGCGGCTGGAGATGTGTCCCTGGCAGCCTACATTCAAGCCACGCTCGCCCGGAAAGAGGACGAGAACAAAGATGTGTCCGCTCTCGGCGCCGTCATGGCCTTTTTGTACAGCTCGTACATCGTCATTTACGCCATTGCCAACCCACTCCTCGGAGACTACATCGACAGCGTTTACGCGAAGACCGGAGGCAGCAACGGCGGCAACATCCACGAAGCTATCCGCAACGTGGCCGGCGTGCAGTTTACCCTCATCTGCGTCATTGTGCTTAGCGCGTCGCTTATCCCTAGGGGTGCGATTGCGTTCAACCCGAAGATGCTGTACGGCGAGAGCTTGGAGCGCGAACTCGACGAGGAGTCGACGGGTTCGCTCAACAAGAAGAATGCCGAAGTCGTGGACGGCGAGAAGGACACCACGCAGATTGAGGAAGAGACGATCAGGGGCGATAGCCACTCGCCTCCGAGGGCGTAGGGTGGTTGCGCGCTTTTCATCTTGGTTCGGTTGGGTGGGGTTTGTCTAGACTGGTTGACTTGCGTCTGATGATAATGACCAGGGGGATATCTATTTGCTTTTTTGTTACCTCACGTTCTTTGTCTATAGATTGATTTCATCAAGTTCCTGCGGAACTTTGGTTGTAGTTGAAGTAATGGCGATGCCGCCCCCTGTATTGGCGCCTCTGTCTCCTTTTGTCTTCCTGTTGTTTCTCCTCCGTCCTCAACATCTGTATGCGCCTTTGAATGCTCCATGTACGTCTTACTTTCCGCCCACATACTTTTCTCCATCATTCAGCACCATTGTTGAGGAACAATATTGTCTCATTCTGCTGAACTTTGAGAACAGATAATGACAGTCCCCGTCTCTCACACTCCACGCACTTCTCGCAAAGAAAATGACAGCAAACCACCACGCACACACACAGTCGACTTGGGAGTAAGCCCGTACTCCACAGTACCTCCTTGAGGCGTTGAGTGAAGCAGCCACATCTTGAAGGTGCTGTGGACGCCGACTTGAGGGACTGGCGGCGTACCTTTATATCTCCTATGCGCGCACAGCCCTTTCCTACACGTGCTAGCGAAGCAGATGTCAGGAGTCTCGTGGACAGGTGTGATGGCGCCGTGTCTTTCACATGATGGTCGAGAAGCTTCTGCCACATGTGCAGGCAAACCGCGCGCCCTGAGAGCCTTTGCACGCAAGCGCACGTGTTGGACAGTGCAACAAGGGCAAGTTTGCATGTGTTGAGATTACTGCAGTCCAAAAGTGAAAGAATGGCACAGGAGGCAATCCTCTTGAGCGGATATTTGTGCATTGTGAATTTGAGGATCAATCACCTTTTTTGACCCGCAAGAAAACCCCGTTGGCGGGCCCAGCTCTACCATCAGACTACACTGTCCTTCCTTAATCTCAGTCACTTCACGTTCACCCTTCTCAGAGCACCATGGCAACCATCCTGGAGGAGAAGAAAGCTCACTACCGCAAACAAATCCGCGAGGCTACGGACGCCTTGGCCAGACTGGAGCGTCTTGAGAAGGTCTCTTCGCCTGCACTGTTCTGATTGAGGCTCTGCTAACACATAAGCCCAGAACTTTATCGCAATGGTGGATTCCTTCGAGACGCACGAAGACCTCGAGTGGGCTCTGGCCTCATTGATCAACAGTAGGGCTGTCCTAAAGCGAGAGAGACTTTATTTGACCAGTCTAGGCGCTGTTGAACACGGCATGCCCCTGGGCGAAGGATTCGATTGGTGACAGCTCATGGAAAAGTACAAGAAGAGCGCGCTCAGATGCCCTTGCGGAAAACACAGCGGCAAGGCAGCTGTATCATCACGCGGCTCTGGACAGACATCTGGATCCGGTTCAAAAACAACGGGTTAGTCTTTGGCGCCTCAAGTCTCCGAGTGGGAAGGAAGGGAGACCCTCGGGAATTCAGTGAGTCTATCCGAACAGATGGTCCTGGAAGCGGCACTAACGAGAAGTGCGAGCATGATGCGTGGAAGCCCACAAAACGAGCCTGTCCTCTGTCCGTCGTCTTCGATCACGCGTAATGGAGCCATGTGGGTGTGGTCATCGGACACCCAAACAGAGTGAGCCAACAAAAGCGGGGAAGTTCATGAACGACGGGCAGGAAGAGATTGGGCTTGGAAGCAAATTGGGGGATCTGATGGGGAAGAGATCGGTGAATGCATGAGAAGCCCTTTTGCAAATGCGGGCGCAAAGAGATTGAGAAATTCTTCGAGCCTGAGGGTGTATGGCAATAGTCACGGCACGCAAACCTGCACCTCCAAGTTGGAGCTTATGATTGCTCCTGGTTGCCATCTCTCAGATACTTGAATCTTGCGAGTAATTCAGCTTGGATGCTCCCTGTGAATCACCTGTCAAAGTGAATGAATACTCCCAACTGCACTCTTTTCGCCGCGTGTGTCGCGAATTCTGTCACCAAGTCTGTCGCTGCGGCGACACTGCCAAAACATGCATTCACCTCCAAAACCCACACTCGACCCAACTGACGACAAGAATCCCCCGACCCTGATCCGTTTCGCTCATAGCACCACAAAGCATTTTCTGGCGTCTCTCTCACCAGAGGACGCCACTCGTTTCCTGCCGCTTCTTTACACACCCAACAAACTCCACTGGCGTTCGCCCGCATCACTTCAACATGGCTGATGCAGCGAGCATGGAACGCTTTATCCAAGCCATTCTCAGCAATGATGCGGAGCCTGACACCGGCAGTGAAAGCTCTTACTCGGAGGTAAGCTGATCCTCTTACTCTTCTACCGTTCGCAGTCCTTCGGCTAACCGCTTTGCTGTCCATCGTGTCTGATGACGACCATGGGACCTCAAGCACCGCAGCCGACGACACGACGTTTCCCGAATCCCATGTCTCCTTCCGCGACAACGGCGCCAGCATCTCGGAGCTGGGCAACGCGGCCTTTGAGAAACTAGCCGCGAGGCAGGCTGCTGAGCAGAAGGAAGACGCCGACGTCGAATGGGCGAGGAATTGGCTGGTATTTGTCTGCAAGGTCTTTGGAGACCCGGGTCTCCGCTCGCTCAAGCGGACGACGGACCTGCTGCGCTCCGGCAGAAGCAAAAGCCCGCCGCAGCAGCAGCACGTGCCGGCCGCAATTCAGGAATTCCTCGACAACATCTGCGCTCTCCATCATCACATCGTTACATTGGATAATGAAGCGTATGTGAAGTGCAAGGCTGATGCAGATGTCGCGCGATCCTGGCAGCCCTTCAAGACGCGCCTGGACGCGAACGACGCAGAGCTATTGGGGTTCATCGAGAACAGCCAGGACATCCAGAGGCTTAAGCAGCGTAAGCCGGACGGCACCAACGAGGACCTGTGCAAGGGATGGCTGGCGCTCAAGGCTTACACCACCGCGTACGAAGAGGGATCGCTGGACGGAGACAAGTTGGACGAGGCCTGGCAAAACATCAGCCACACGATTGCCGTCGGCGAGCACCTCCTGCTCTTCGAGCATCACTTCGGAAGCGCGGTCTTCTTGCTCTTCGTCAAGGGCTGGGAGTCTCTGTAAGTTTCGTCCCGGCATCGATGACTTTTGCATTCGTCCTGACAACGACGCCAGGTTCCAAGAGGGCCACCTAGAGATGACCAGAGAGATGATAGAGGACTTTCTTCTTGGCAGCTGCCCACGTCTTCCTACGCTCGTCAAAAACCTCGATCCGATCGCCCTCCACGTCGACAATGATGGAGGCGCTCTGCCGCGTTATGGATTTGAAGCGCCGGGAGCGTTGAAGGACGGCAACCGATCGTTGGAGGCTCTGCTGAGTATCACCGATGGTGGAGAGACTTGATGAAAGGAGAGGGGCGGCTCCTGCAAGCGCGAGACCGTGCGACTAGATGGTCGTTTTCTTGGGCGTATCCTTGGCTATGGGCCAAAAAGAAAGGAAGGAACAGGAAGGAGAGGAAACGGAAAGGATAGGGGCCGGACGATCACGCCTCGTAGCAATACCACCAACACCAAGGGGTTGAGTTGAAGAGCCAAAAGACTTGACACACAGATTGCAGATAAATCAAAAGATGGATAAAGAGAGACTCAACCGCGATTCTTGCGGGTAGATACCTGTTTTGGCGTCAGGCCAATGGTGAAATGACAGCGGCGATGGCAGCGAGCCGGCGACATCAACACCTCGACGGCAACGATGACGGCGGCGACAAGTAGCAACGTGGTCCCTGAGCTGCAGAACTTCTCAGTAGACGAGGGAAAGTAAAACAGAACAGGGCGATTGCTCGCAGCGCTGTTTGTGGTGAAGTGACGAGTGTGGTGGTGGTAAGTGACTGAGAGACCATTGTCACGCAGGGGACGCATCATCCCAGGCATCCAGGGGAGTCGAGAGACCAAACTGCGGTGGTCGACAGGAGACATGTTGGTCAATGTGCAATCGCGCGCACACCTGACATCCAAAGCACGTGAGGTGACAGCAGAGATTCAACCTAACTCACCGCCGCCGAAGCTCGTGACGAAGACACTGAGTTGGAAAATGATGGATTTATCATATCTTTTGATTTCGCCATTGTCCCGAATACGTAGGTTGTCATTTTGAGTAAAGGAAAGATTCAGAGCAGGTGGAGCCGCCGTGATGACAATGAAAGCCTCGCCGTCGCCTCAGAGAGCCAGAAAAGGAACAACAAGATGGCGTGATAGTTCTAGAAAGTAACAGAGAGGGGCGATATGGATGAGAGGCAGCGTCAAAATGAGATTTTTGAGTAAACATGAAATCGGACGTCTGTCTTTTGCGTCGATGAGTCTTCGGGGAGGATAGAGAGTGGGTATAGATGGGGTATTTTGGGGGGTTGGGGTATAGGAAATCGCAAAGCGTCGTGTCGTGTCGTATAATTTCGGGTGGAGGTGTTGGGAAAAACGTATGCTGGAGTTGGTTTCGACAAACAAAACCGCGACCGACCAGGATCTTTCCCTAAAAACGGAAAAATGACAGGAACTCAAAGACGGCACAGTGGGTGTCGTGAGAAACAAAACTCCTTTCATGTGGCTGTCAGGCGCAACTGTGGCAGCAGATGAATGCTCCCCAGATGCAGCTGTAGCCCTTCTTGACACCCACTGTGACGGCCTTGCATAGGACCTGCAAGTCATGCCACATTCCAGGCCACAACCACTTGTGTGACCATTTTAAACAACCTATGCAGGTCAAACAAAATACCTGGCCAGCTTAGCCAAGCTCATCAAGCTCTGGAAATTCAAGCCCTCGCTGCCGTATTCCCTACCATAGCCGGTGCTGCCATAGTAGCCGGTGCTGTAGCTCCGCGATCCGTAGTTGCTGAGACCGGGACCTCCGAGGACGCCGTTCAATGCCCGCGGCAAGCTGATGCCGTACTGCCGCAAGATTCCATGGAGCGCGCCGCTGCTCAGGAGCGGCCCGAGGACCATGAAGAAGAGCTTGACCGGGTGGCGCCGCGCATAGTCGTAGAGCTCGCGCAGCAGGCGCCGAAGCTGGTGAAGGAGGCGCTGAATGTAGCCATCGCGCGGGCGCCGCTTGTAGTATGAGGACGAGTGCGAATGGGAGGAATAGTGGCTGGCGGGCCCGCGCGAGTACGAGGGACGGTAGGTCGAGTGGGAAGAGTATGGAGAACGAGAATTGAACCAGCCCATGGTTGAATGAGGATGATGGCTGGGGCGCACAACGCGGTAGCGACGAATGGTGGCCGTGGTTGCGGTTGAAGCGGTTTTATGCCCAACGGCGCGGCAGGGTATCTGGCGACGGACAAGGTCGAAACAGGCCGACGAGGCGAGTTGGATGGACAGCGAAGAGGGTGAAGATTGAATATCAGCGAATGGCGCGGGAGATGTGAGCGAATCCGTCTATTTGCGGCGGTCGTGTTGTAAAAAGGGCCGACGTCAGGCACGAGGTGAGGCGGATCCCGGACGGCAAGTGGAGACTTTCACAACTGTCAATTGCGAATTCGACGAGGTGCAGCAGTCGTCGAAACCGGTGAGAGCAAAAGGGAAGAGTGGTGGAGGAATCGAGTTGAAGAAAGGTGTGGAGTCGACAGCGCTGGGGAGTCGGGACTAGAGATGCAAGGCGCCCGGGAGGTCAAGGGCACGAATGAGAGGGGCTGAGGATGCCGCGCCATGGCTCAACCCAAACGCCACCGAGTTGGCGATGTTGGAGCGGAGGATAGATGCGGAGCGTGGTTGAGATGGCGCAGAGACAGTTGCACAACGTCTGGCTGGGCTCGACTGTTGTCGAGAGAGGTCAAAGGTCATGGTTGCAGGATGCGGGTTTTTGACTGATCATCTGAGAAATCTGATCCTTGCAGCGTCGCGGATGCAGCTTCAGCCTCCGCTGCCGCAAACAGTGGGGCTACGTAGCTCTCAGAGGAACCGAAGCCTTTCTTCTTCGTGGTGTTGACTGCACAGACGGGGAGGTTCCCTGATGTGGAGACGGGGCGGACCGGCTGTGCGTGCTGTGAGCGGGCGGGGTGGTCGAGGCTTTGCTCGTGGTCCATGCAGCTTGCAGAGGTTCAGTAGATGGATGGAGGCGTACAGGATGCGAGGGAGCAGCTTGTGTTGGACGAATGAGGAATTCCGGCGTCGTGGACGGCGAGAAGAATGGAGGAATGGAATGCCTCAGGCACCACAGCTTTCCCCAGCACGTGCTGGGAGACCCTGGGCTGGCTGTGCCAAAGCGGCGGCGACGTCATTCCTTGCTGCTGGCCTCTGCTGCGACGGGATCCGCGCGACTCAACTGTACCTATCTTGTTCACGTCGCCTCTCCTACACTACGAGTAGCCCAACACCACCTCCCTACCCGCCCGAGCTGCTAAACCCTCGCACAAGTCCAAGCCGACATGTCTAGTAAGCCCGTCTCTCCAGAGTACCGCAAGCACAAAGCTGACCTTCCCAGCTCCAGATTATTGTAAGGCAACAACGAACCCATCGCGAAACGTCCCTAACCGCCATGCCAGACAAGATCCTCGACGTCTCGCCGACCGCATCGCAGCAGCAGATTCGCGATGCCTATAAAAAGGCTGCCCTGAAGCACCATCCCGACCGTGTGCCCGCCGACTCGCCGGACCGCGCCTCTCGCACCAAGCGATTCCAGCTTATCAACGATGCATACTATACTCTATGCGATCCTCAGCGCCGACGCGACTACGATTCCGCACGGAAGTACAACACCTACAGCGGAGGTTTCGAAGACAGCGACCCCGAAGAGGAGATACCGCAGGCCAACGCCAGTGGCCAACAAGGACAAGGTGGCGCGGGCGCAAGCGC
This sequence comes from Phyllosticta citribraziliensis, assembly GCF_038025025.1. Classification (NCBI taxonomy): domain Eukaryota; kingdom Fungi; phylum Ascomycota; class Dothideomycetes; order Botryosphaeriales; family Phyllostictaceae; genus Phyllosticta; species Phyllosticta citribraziliensis. The sequence continues at coordinate 672,006 of NW_027117348.1, forward strand.
AGGCTTTGGAGGTTTCCCGTGGTCATCTTTCTTTGGCGGCGGCTCCAACGCCAACGCCAACACCAACACCAACCCCGGCCCTGCTCCTGATGCGCGCAGCAACGAGCAGTTTGGCAACGTGTTTGAGGAAATGCTGCGCGAGGAGGGCATGGCCGAGGGCGAGCGGGCGCAACCCACGGGCAAGTTTTGGAGCATGGTCGGTGGCCTCAGTGGAGGAGCCATGGGCTTCATCATTGCCAATTTTGCAGGCGCCGTGGCAGGCGTGGTCGCCGGCAGCAAGCTGGGGGCGGTGCGAGATGCCAGGGGGAAGAGCGTCTATGCCGTTTTCCAGGAGTTGCCGCAGGCGGACAAGGCGAGGATGCTCAGCGACCTTGCCAGCAAAGTCTTTGCTCACGCCGTGGGTTCATGATTTACGACGAATGATTTGTGATATCCCTTTTCGGCGTTGGACATGGGTTAGCGAACATGAGGGTTGGGTGGCCGACGCAGTAATGCAGAAAAGTCATGTCGGCGACGCGTTGTTTGATATTTAGGTTGAAATGAACATGGACATGTCTGGAAAAGGTGGCTGTTTCGAGTCTTTTCATGAATCAGCGTGCTGCAGGAACCGAGCTCTGTCCGAGGCGGCCCGCGTCATATCGACGAGGGTCTAGCGGTAGTCCACCCACAGCAGCTACACATTTCCACCCCATCTCTCTCAACTCACACAACCAACGCTCCCCAGGCCTTCACCTGCGCCACCCTGCCCGTGGCCTGCGGGAAACCATCCCGTCTCCGTAGCTAGGCTGTCAGCTGCACGGCCCCCGTCTCTTTTCCGCCGCTCTCTTGCAAACGCTCCAGCACTTTAGACCATCCAGCCTTGTACTCTCTGCCCACGCTTCTTTTCGCAAACCACCACCATGTCCAACAAGACGCGCATAGCGTACATGTACGATCCAGACATTGGCTGTTACGATTATGAGCCCGGCCATTGTATGAAACCCTTTCGCATCCGCATGACCCACGATCTGGTCATGTCCTATGGGCTCTATCGCAACATGGAGGTCTACGTACGTGGAAGCTCCCACGCAACGCTGCACAAAGTCCCCTCTAGTAATGCCATTTCTAGCGCGCCAAACCTGCCACCGATCTGGAAATGACCCAATTTCATACCGACGAGTATATTGAGTTTCTCAAGCGCGTCACTCCCGATACCATCGGCAACTGCCAACAGGAAGCCCTCAAGTACGACATTAGCGGCGACTGTCCCGTATTTGATGGCCTTTTCGAGTTCTGCTCCATCAGCGCAGGTGGTTCGATGGAAGGAGCCGCGCGCCTCAACCGTGGACGATGCGACATTGCGGTAAACTGGGCCGGCGGTCTTCACCACGCGAAAAAGGGCCAGGCCGGCGGTTTCTGTTACGTCAATGGTGTGTTCCACGTGTCGCCAACGCGGGCAACGACTGACAAGCGCAGACATTGTATTGGCGATTCTGGAACTCTTGCGCGTATACCAACGGGTGCTTTACATCGACATTGACATCCACCACGGAGACGGCGTCGAGGAGGCCTTTTATACCACCGATCGAGTAATGACTTGCTCATTCCACAAGTTCGGTGAATTCTACCCTGGAACCGGCCACCTGTCAGACATTGGAATCGGCTCAGGCAAAAAGTACGCCGTCAACGTACCTCTGCGCGATGGTATAGATGACGCGGCGTACAAGAAGATTTTTGAGTCGGTCATCACCGAAGTTATGAAGTGCTACAGGCCGGAAGCTGTTGTCCTCCAATGTGGCGCTGACAGTCTGTCTGGAGATCGCCTGGGTAGCTTCAACCTGAGTATGGAAGGCCACGCGAATTGTGTCAAGTTTGTCAAAAGCTTTGGCCTCCCTCTCATGCTCCTTGGTGGCGGCGGCTACAGCATTCGCAACGTGGCCCGCACGTGGGCCTGTGAGACTGCGTACGCTGTTGGAGACCATGTCAGCAAAGTTCTGCCATTCAGTGACTATTACGAGGTGAGTTTTCGCTTCCTGGTGGCACAAAGGGTGTCAAAGGAGACAAGAATCCCAGTGCGGATATGTCACTTCGTTGACTCCCACTGTGGTGGTGGAGAGACTTGCTTGGATTTGGCTGATGCGAAGCAGTACTACTGCCCGGAATATTTGCTGGACGTTCCCAGGTCCAACATGAGCAACGACAACACGCCCGATTATCTGAGTAAGATCCAGACCGCTATTTCTGAGCGTTTGCGCACTCTGCCTTTTGCGCCATCGGTCCAAATGCAAGACGTCCCGCGTGAAAGCCTGGGAGGTGCCGAAGAAGACGACGAAATGCTTGCAGACTTGGATGCCGACGAGAATATGGATGTCAGAATGACGGAGTTGCAGCAAGACAAAACCATCGACCATGACAACGAGTTTTACGACAGTGATCTCGATGACGAGAGGAATGAGCATGTAGTAACGAAACCCAAGCATGAGGATGCCTCGGATGAAGACATGGCCGACGCTACCGAGCTCGACAACGGTGGCAACGCCGAGACGAACGGAACTGCAGACGAAGAAACTCGCGTCCGATCACGAAGCTCCATTGTCCGCCCTAGCGAAACTTCGGCCGTGGTATTGGAGGACAATGGCATTTCCTCGGGTTCCACGGGAGCTCTGCCTGGAACTGGCAACACGGCCACGCCGCCTCGCAGTCCGCACTCAGATCATCCGGCCCTTGAGAGTAACGATGCAGACAGCTCTCGTGGCGATAATGTTCACGGAGTCTCCCCACCGGCAGAAGACAACTAGGGGAGCATTTTGGTTTCTTTGGCGAGCATTAGCAAGCATTTGAGCGCGTGCACGCAAGGCGCTGGGAGTTATGAGGCAGGCATCTGAGTGTCCTGGCGTTGATTGATGGAGCATTCTTGGACTTGTTATTTTGCTGATTGGGTTCTGATTCGCAGTCTTCGGTTGCCTTTTTAGTGGCATGGTCATCCCCTTTGAGGTCAATCTTATACCCTGTGGTCAAAGGCACTTCATTAAGCTTGCGGCTTGTTTTCCTTTCAATTCTGACAGCATCTCGGTGAATACAACTTTGTCAACTGTCATCTTTCGCATTGCCCCTGAAAAAAGCGATACCCCTGAAAGTGGCCTTCCGCTCCAGCAACACCACACCAATGACATCACCCCCTTCAACCCCGGAGTTTCCCCGGGTACTGCCATCCCCTAACGCGGCAGCAAAGGCGGTGAGCAGCTGTTCAGTCGGATAATCAATCGTCCGCAGGCCTTGGCTTCGTGAGGCCCTCTGAGCCTGGACCAATGGAGCCATTGCCGTTCCAAGCTCAAGTGGATTCCAAGCTCACCTTCCTTCATCAGACAGTCCTGACCTTCAATCCTTCCTGGCTGTACCACCTCGCCATGGTCCCGTGATTGCGCCCGGCAGTACGACTCGAACCGCAACTTTGCCGAACCTGGGAGCTTAGCGTAGCTCAAGCACCTGAAACCCGCCATGTCCCAACCGCCGCCCTCGACCTCAGCACCGCGGACCGACGAACCCGACCCCAGAAACAGCCTTCGACACGTCCTGGCTGATCCGCCGCCGCCTGAAGCTTCCGACATGCCCACGCCCGTCAAACCCGAGGCTCCTCCCAGCCAGGCCGACGAGCAAGACACGGTCGACGAATCCAGAGGAAAAGGCAAGGCCCCCGAAGACGGTCCCATGTACACTTCAACCACGACCACGACGCGACGCAACGCTAACGGCAGCGTGTCGTCGGTCTACTCAGGGAACAAGATTAGACACCTCAAGAAGGATGACGGCGTGCCGTTGTGGAGAAAGGACATCCAGTATGACTTTCTCAAGGCCGTCTTCGACGACCAGAAGCGCGTTTTCCACAAGGTGTCGGACGGCACGTCGGGACACACGTTTGCCGACATCTATCTCGATGCCATGGCGAAGAGCAGCAAGTGCAGCAAGATCTTGAAGGACAAGCTGTTGACGGAGCGGTCGGCGGCCATCAACATGGCCATGGTCTGCTTGCTAGTCAATGTCGGCAGGATGAACACTACTCTCAACTGTGAGCATGGCGCTTACCGGCTTGGAGACGATTGCTGACCTGCCCAGTCTTCCCCGAGATGCGTGCACAGCTCCGGACGTACCACTCGATTCCATCTCTTCAAGCGCATCAGGACCCGAACGCATACAAGCAACTGCAAGATGCTCCCCGCCTCAAGTCGATCCTCAAGGGCGCCACCGAGGACACGCAGCAGCCGAGTACGATTGAAGAAATCAAGGCCACGCCCGTCCCGCGTACGAACCCCGTGAACCTCATCTTCGTTCTTGCGCAGTATGCCCCCAAGATTTCCGAGATCCACTTCTTCCCACCGAGAGACTTTTTCGACTTGGTCATGCGGAGCGGGTTAAGCTCGAAGAGCAGGGCGCGGGCGTTTCTGTGGTTGATGTGGTATTATTTGGAGAGCAACTTCTCGGAGCACGACGCGTTGAACAACCCCTTTGGCGAAGGCATGCCGGGCGTCTCGGGAGATGCCACGAATTTCTTGCCGATCAAGACGCCGTGCTTCGACTACTTGACGCCGGAGGAGGAGGCCCTAGAAAACGTAGACACGGAGGAAGAAAAGGCGTACGGAGAGGAGAAGCGCAAGGAGCGGGCGGCCATTCTTGCCAGCGACACGGCGCCTGTGGTGACGGGCCCGAAGCGAGGCATCAAAAAAGGCTTCACAAACAACCCCGTCTTTTCCGTGGCCTCCGACGACGGTTCCCTCACACCTGGCCGCGAGCACCATTCACCAGCACCCGGATCGTTCAGAGCAAGCGGCCGTTCCAAGCCACCGCTCAAGGCATTGCAGGCAGACTACGGCTCCGACACGGACCGCACACGCTCGGCCAGCCCGCCCAGCATCGCCGGCTACCCTACTCGAATCACCCCTCACATGCGCATCAACAACCTCCTCAACGACGAAGCACCTAGCACTCCTGCTGCACCAACTCCACCTGCCAAAGGACCCGGTCGTGGCAATTGGGGACCTCGCAACAAGGGCACTCCCTCGACTACTGCAAGCGGCCGCAACGCGTTCAAATCTGCCCTCGACGCATCTGCTGCTCTCGCAGGCGCTGGTCCTCACGGTTTCTACCTCCCGCTCAACGGCGCCGATCCCAGCATCAATCGCAAGCGTCCTCCCACTGCGCATCAAATGGCCGTGGAACAGCATCGCAAGAAGCAGGTCGACTACATCCTCGACCGCAAAATCCGTAAGCAGCATGAACAAGCCACGAAGAAGCGCGAGTACGAAGGCGCCATCGCGCGCACCTGGAAGCGCCTCAAGATGATGCCTGACGGCTACGACAGCGAGGAGGAGTACTACGGTGCTGCGCTGGCGGCCGCTGAGAATGGCGTGGTTCTCGACTACCCAGGCCCCACCCGCAAGCCCGTTCTCGAAGCTCCCAAGTTCGCCGGTCTATACCCTGTCCAGAGCCGCGCTGAACCTGACGACTGCGGTGAGGAAATGGGCCACTGGGCGCGCGTCTTCCGTCAGACGGGACGTCGTCTCGACCGCTGGGAGGGCAATGGCGAGCCTGCCGTCAAGAAGCAGCGCAAGGACCCCGACGACTTTGAAGGCAGCCTCGATAACAGCGCTGGCAACTCGTTTGATCACCAACACCCCTCGGCTCTCCACCGCGCCCCGCATGATCTCGTCTGGGTTGGTGAAGATGCAGCTGCCGGCGGTCCCACCTCTGGAACTCCCCGCGGCGTCGGACGTGGCCGTGGTCGCCGTAAGAAGGCACCCACCGCCTCTACTCGCGGTGGACGTCGTCAGCGCCAGAATGGCTTGCAGGGAGAAGGACGCAGCAACGCTCGCGCCGCCGTCCCGCCACCGATCCAACCCCTGATGCACGACACCGAGGCCGCCGAGGCCGAGGTCGACAGCCAGCCCGGTGAAAGCAGCGCCGTTGGCGTCGAGGACGTCGACATTGAAGACCACGAGGGAGGCGCCGATGACGACGTCGAAGACGAAGAGATGGAGGAGGCGGGCGCCGAGGCCGATGTCGAAGGCGAGATGGATGAAGAGGCCGAGGGCGACGATGGCGGAGATGGAAGCTCTGAAGATGAGGATATGGAGGGTGCTTGAACGAGTGAGACGTGAGACGTGGTTGACCGGCTGCGGCATGCATACACGGACGGGTGGGTTTTGCTTCTCTTCTTCTTCTTCGAAGGCAACGACGTTAGGTCTGTCTTCTTTGCTTTGGCATGGCGTGCACGGATGGACGGACGGACGGACGGACGGATGACGAGAGCGCTTGCTTGATCGACGAACGGGTGGCTTGCTGGGATTGATTGGTGCACTACGGCTGCTGGAATCGCTTGACTGGGCGTGCAACGGGATGGCGTTTTGCTCAAGGGCTTGCTTGCTTGCTTGCTCGATTGCTTCTTCCCCTTTCTCTTCTCTTCTCCTTCGTCTCCATCATCTTGATCAAAATGGGGTCAAATACCCCTGCCTCTCTCGAGTTTCTCCTTCGTTGCTTGCTTTACTTTGCGTGCGTGCTTGCGTGCCAGCGTCCTTTCTTTCTTGATTCACCTGTCTTCTTTGCAGTCTGAGCGGGAGCATTCATGGCGTGCGTTGCTCGGCACAGCGTTGTTGCTACGTGTAGGAGATGGGGTGCGGTGTTGAGTCGAGTGGCTAAAGATATGATGATGCATGAATCACTACACGTATGTCTTATCTCGTGTCTTTGCGTTGTTCGCCTGTCGCCGTGTCATCAGAAGCAAGCCAAGCAAGCAGCGCGCGTGTGGTTTTGTTTGTTGCTATCTTTTGTGGTAAGTCTACCTGTGTTCATGACTGGACTCTACTAACGTTGTGCAGGCACTGTTCAGGAAACCAGAGTTTGAAAATCCAAACACCGCATCGTTTACGCTCGCTGTCGGTCGCTAGCTCGCCCGCTCACTCTTCAATTCAATTCAACACAAAAACATCCCATCTCACTCCAGCCGGCGCTCTTCAGAGAGGAAGGCAGGAAAGGCAGAAAAGCGTCTAGACTTGCGCGCCAGGGCCAAGAGAGAATGGTAGTCGCAGAACATCGTACCGGATCTCTGCAAAGCTTCGGTCTGGTTCGATGGGCCGGCCGATTCCGGCGGCCAAATGTTGCGTGAGGTGTTCTAACTTTGAATTCCCTTGAGGCTGCCCGTGCCCGCGGTAACCGGTCCCGGTGTCATCGAGGTGTCGTAGGTCTACTGGGCCACTGGTGATGATGAACATCAAGGTCTCACAAAGCTTTGCAACCTTGGGAACGGAACCAGGCCACCAAATCTTCAGGCCTGGCCTTTTTGCAAAGGACTCTGGGACTGTGGCAATTCTTCCTGCCGCAATCGGGATGCCGGTCTCGCCTCGACTAGAGATCAAGGCAACTTTGCCTGTATGACTGATATTGAAGACAGAGACGTAAATTTTGTTGTCGTCGCAGCGATTTTCGATGGACAGGTGAATTTTGTCGCCGTCGCTGACAACGGCACTACCATCGATTGGCAGGGCTTCGCCCTCATATAATCCAAATTTGATCTCAACAGGAGCGTCTAATGCCTCTGAGCCACTGCCTTGCTCAAGGGTGAGCATATGATGCCCTCGAGCAAGCGTCTCGGCACTTCCGACGACCTCCGTTATCTCGGTTCTTCCGTCGCTAAGCAGAACTCCTGCTCTGTCGTACGCACGAAGCTTTCCATGCTCTCGAGCAAATCGCACCAAGGGACTCTCGGGATCCTGTGGGGAACTCGGTCGGAGATATTTCGAGCTCCTGACAAGCGCCTCCACTTCTTCGTCTTTTTCTGGACACGATGCTGGCCACCGGTACAGAGCTTCGACATCGAGGAAGGCCAACGCTCCACGGTATGGAACAGGCAGCTCATCAGTGAATTCGACTTGGCTCGAGACAGCATCGATGCTGAGGACCTTGGCTCGACACAGTCGAGCGGTTTCGTCGGGCTGCTCGAAGCCGGGGGGCATGATGATGTAAACGTTTCCTTCTTTCACGCCCGCGAGCCTCCCAGCTTGAATGGTAGGGCGTTCGTTGATTCCTCTCGCTCCAAGGACCGGGTGAGACACTGCATTGCTGATCTCTGTTGAGAAGAGAAAGCGCTTGGCAGGGCCTTCGACATGCGGATGCTGCTGCGGAAACTCGGCGTTGACAAGTTCGCGAACTCTGAAAAGAGCGGTCCTCCACGACACGCTCTGGGCGGCCGGATCTCGAAGGACGCCCATCAATTGTTTTGTCAGGACGCCGACGTACTGTCCTTCCTCGTCCTTGTACTCGAATGCTGATTCCGCCGTCGCCGCAGCCGCAAGACGCACCGCATGCGGGTTCCCATTGGTGTGCGTTTCTCCCTCGAGCTGGCCCTGCTTCCGAAGGCGATCCACATGCTCCTCCAGCCGTTCGTATGTGACCGGAGGCCAGCCTTTTGGTTTGGCATCTGGGTGGAGTGGATCGCGTGCCATGCGGCCTGAGTGGCAGCAATCCAGGATCACAGTGACGTTGTGAGTCTGCTTCGTGGTTCGGGAGAGGAGATGCGCAATCTGTATGTCCATGATTCCGTTGAAATTGCGCCTTGTGCACTCAAAATTGTAGGGAACAAGGTATTGGTACTCGCGCCGGTTGTCCAGGCCGATTTCATCGCGTGCGGTGTCACGACTGCGGGGCGGCGGCTTCACCAGGCCGCCGTGCCCCGAGAAATATATGACGACCGCCGGCATGTTGACGGTGTTGGTGCTTTGAGCGCCTTCAAGTCTTGAGACGAGCGAGTTCCATGCTCCGAGAATCCCTTCTTGAGTTGCGGCTTCTCCGTAACATGGGATGATTTCGAATCCCCTGCGCGTTAGCTCACCCTCCACTAGTCGGGCATCGTTCAAAGGTCCTTTCAGGCCGCCCCACGGACTTGCAATCAACAAGGCAAGTTTGAAAGCGTTTTCCTCGCCGGTGGTCACCATGATTTCTTCAGAAGATCGAATTGCGAAAACTGACGTGAAAAAGAGACTGCATGATGAGATTTGAGAATCACGACGTTCAAGGTAGGAGACGGCTCGTCCATTCTGGTGAGACTCTCGCTGACACTTGATGGATGACAGTGGCGCAAGCGATTCAATCCACATTCGGGAATGATTGCATTGTGTTACACTGCTGAAGATAGGTTGCGACCGTCGTGCAAGGCTGGCGAATCAGTGACTGGCTGATTGTAGCTGAGTGACGGTCCGTCTGAGTAAGTGGCTGATGTAGGAGATAGCTAAATGCCTGGTCAATTGACTTTGACCGGTCTTAACTTGACTTCCCTATCCACTTGAACCCTGAAGGTTGTCAAGCGTCGTCAGATCAGGCTGAGACAAGGCAAAGCTTTACTTAATTCCTCCTTGCGCAGCCTTCAGCTCTACCACATGATCCACAGGCAGCCATGCGATGATCTGGGCCAGTATACCTCAGCTTTGCAAGCTCCCAGCAACACAAGTTCCTCGGAAATTTCGGACATCCCCCTTCCGTGGAAAACACACTTATACTCAAACCACCCAGGAAACCATGGTATGTCCACCCAACTGCAGCTTTTCCAGCCAACTCACGTCCACAATTAGGCCTCAATGGAAGAGTTCGAAGACCGGGCCATGGCACTCCTTGTCAAAATCACCACTGTGGACGAGAACGACCACCAGTTACAGCCAATTCTCTACCACGAACTTGAACACGTCCGCTGGGAACAGTTCCTCTTGAGCAAAGACGTGGAATATCTGGACGAGGCAATTGCAGCCGTACGGGAAGCGCTGAGAACTGCTCCTTCTGGCAGTCTACGACGACGAGGATATTCTGCCTGTCTCGCTGGCAAGGTATGCTTCAAGGACTCTCTCGTTGCCATCGCAAGCGAGGAGTCGTCCAAAGGGGCTTCTATTACTTCTACAACCACCCGTCAGCGACAGACGCAAATTGAAGAGTCAGATGAGCTCTTCCGACGAGTCTCAAAGCCCCGAGTCGTCCGAATTTCGGCTTGCCCCCCCAAACGACGTCCTATATTCCAAATTGCTGTAGCTCAGTGGCTGTTCCAGCGAAGTATAGAGAGTGGATGTGAACGCATCTTGGACAAGGCAGCCAGCCTGGCCAGAACCACACTGGAGTCGGCTTCCGGAGAAGAAACCCGCGAATCCCTGGGAATCGTCTACCAGCGAATCCTGACATACAAATACTTTCGTTACGGCCCAATGGGCCTATATGACGCAATCACGCTGGGCTACAAACACGCAGAGGCAGTGGCTTGTTACGGTCCGAAATTCGTTGCGGCTCTCTTCTACGACGGATTGGAAAATGTTAGGCACCTGCAAGAACGGATCACGGTCGTAAAAATACTCGACCGAGGCAATTTGCATCAAAACAAATATACGGCGAGCGGAGGTCTCGCTATTCTCGACCTCGCAATCAAATCGTACGAGACGATTCCAGATGATGTGTCAGAGGCAAGGCTGTTAGGTTTGAAATGTCAAAGCCTCGCCATCTGCTACTCACTGCGACATCAAGCCAATGCATGCCGAGGAGATCTCGAGAAGGCGCTAACTATGGGAGCAATGGCCAGAAAGTTGATTCCAAACAACGACCCCGAACAGAGTAGGACTCTGTACACTCTCGGGAAATCGCGCGCAATGCTGCACTTTTGTACCAGCAAGGTTGAGCATGTAGACGAAGCAATCATACTTTTCGAGGAGGCCGTGAAATTTGAGAAGGCAGATCCTGTTAAGCGAGCATTCTATGCAGGTGGTCTTGCTGGCGCCCTCCGTCTACGATACACTCTACTCGATGACACTAAAGACTTGGAGGCTGCGGGAAAATGGGTGATGGAGGCCATGGGTCCGAGTGAAGGCGAATCCGACAATATGTCGATACTTCTGATGGTGCATGGAACCATTCTGTTCGACCGTCACCGCAAAACCGGCGATATTGACGACCTAAACCTTGCGATACAAAAGATTTCCAGAGCAAAGGAGCTATTTCCTGAAGGGCACTTTTTGTTTGCTCAGGCTTGTTTAAACTTTGGTTGGCCATACATGTGGAAGTTCCGAAGAACAGGACACGCCGACGACCTCGAAAAAGCTGTCGAATCGTTTCGACAGGCAGAGAAATCTTCACAGGGAAAAACTGCTCCTGATCCTGAAACATCGTTCGCATTTTCAAAGGGGCTTTTCATACAGTACCAGACAACCAAAGACAGTGAGACTCTCGAAGAAAGCATCTCAATTCTACAGGAGGCGATATCGTCGATACCGACAGACTATACTTGGACACCAATTCTGATGACCGAGCTTGGACATCGATTTTTCTATCGCTACAAGTCTATGTCTAACCCGTCTGACCTCGATGTAGCAGTTTCATATGCCGAGGGGGGGCTGAAAATATTTGGCAAAACACATTACCATTGGGGGCTCACTGCTCAACTCCTCTCCACCATGCTCTTTCAAAGAGCGGCAATTCTTTCAAGCCACAATGAAGCAGCGAAGTCCCAGCAGTTAGTACTGGAAATTGCAAAGAACACGGCTGTCCCACCCTGGCTCAGAGTACAAGCTGTAAGCACAGCAATCCACGGGTTTCGGAATTCAAACAAGCAGTTCCTACAGAGGCACGACGAGCTTGCCCGGCTTGCCCTCGATCTCCTCCCATACGCTTGCAGCCGCGAGCTGAGCCGCGAAGACCAGCAAGAAGCGGTGAAGCTCATCGAATTCTTTGCTGCCGACAGCTGTTCCTTGGCAATCCGACTCGGAAACTTCCCAGAAGCTCTCCACAGAGTCGAGTACGGCCGCGGATTGGTCTTGGGTCACTTGATCGACAGGCAAGACGACCTCGCGGACTTGAAGGAGACACACCCAGACCTGGCTCAACGCTACGAGAGACTTCGCCACGAATCTACCAGCGAGCTTGAGGCCGAGAAGCTGAGCAAAGAATGGGAATTTCTGATGAAAGACAAGAGAAAGGCTCAAGCGAAGTTGCGGCAGTGCGAAGACGAAATTCGTTGCCAACCTGGCTTCGAACATTTTCAGAAGCCGCCCTCTCTGGAAGAGCTTGGACAGGGCGGACTGCATGGCCCGGTCATCATTGTCAACGTGACAGACTTTCGTTCCGACGCAATCATCCTCCTAAAGGGGTTATTTACTGCTATTTGCCTTCCTGGAATGGTGGAAAACATGCCAGATTACTTTCGCCAAGCTCTGGATAGGCAGCGATCTGGAGCAAGGCTTCCAGATACAGTGACAGGTGTTCCAGAGCTTTGGAAACATCCATCGGAAAGGTTTCGGCTCGGGACAAGCACATACTTCAGGGCAAATCGACCCGTCGAGAGAGACTACGGCCAGCCTAATAGCCTGGAGCTACTGACCTGGTTGTGGCATTCTTGCGTTCTGCCCGTCCTCTTGGAGCTCCGCGCACACGGCATTTCGCGAGAGGATGACGGCGATCCACCGCGAGTCTGGTGGATTGGCTCGGGAGCAGCAAGCTCCCTTCCCTTCCATGCCGCCGGGGACTTCGGAGCAATGTACCACGTCGAAGGTCGTAGGCAGCAGGCCTCTAGTGATTTTCCAAAGACATGCATGGATTGGGTCACATCATCCTACGCTCCAACCATCAAGGCGCTACAGCACGCGAGAGCGAGAGCTGAACAATCACCTCTTGTGGATCGTCCTTCAATCACCGTGGTCACCATGCCCTCGACACCAGGCCAGTCTAATCTGAAGGGAGCTCAACAGGAGAAAAAGGCAGTGGAAGAAGCGGCTACCGGTTTCAGCGTTGAAGACTCGCTCGAATGCCCGACCGCCGCGGAGGTTTTGGGCCGCGTCCCAGATTCTCAGATCTTGCACTTTGCGTGCCATGGCATGTCCGATCCGATTGATCCTAGCGCAAGCCATATGCTTCTCCAGAAAAAGGAACCAGATGGACGTATCGTACCAGACAGACTCACACTGGGAGACGTCTTGGACCGTACGGTCAAAAGCGGATCCCAGAACTGGCTAGTCTACCTATCGGCATGCTCGACAGCCCAGGTAAAGGCCGACAAGATGGGCGACGAGAGCCTGCATCTGGCCAGCGCATTCCAAGTCGCCGGATTCGCTCACGCAATTGGATCCCTGTGGTCAGCGGACGACGACATTTGCGTGGAGGTTGCGCGTCTCTTTTACCAAGAACTCTCAGAGTATACTGGTACCAAGCGCAAAGTTGCCGTTGCGCACGCTTTGCGCAAGGCGGTGATCCAAATCAGAAGCCGACACTACGACAATCCAGCTCTTTGGGCGCCCTTCATCCATTTTGGGGCGTAGTGTCAAAGAAGATGTTTGTACACTCGAAAATGGCCTGCTATTACGTCAGGAATTTCATGCACAGTGACGTGGCGGTATGACCAAACTCGACTTTTTCATTCGACTCCTAGACGTGGTTCGCCACGATGTCATCTCTTCTTCCACGCCAGATTCCATTTCTCGTCAATCCATCTTCGCCACAGCTGTTCTTTGATTCAATGGCAGGCGCGACCATTCTGCTAAGCCATCTGCTTCCTGCGGAAGCTGTCGAGCTCGGTCGCCTGGTGATCCACCTTGAGTATCCGGAACAAGAATTTTTCCAGTCAGAGGACGCCAGCTTGAGCCCGGCGGGCATTCTTACGCAACGGCTCGACAACTTCCAACAAACGCTCGAGCAGAGCACACACTCCGGTGTCGAATCATATCTGTCAAACCTGCTTTCTGGCGCACGCAACAAGCAAAGGGCTTCGAGAATCAATCTTTCCTCTGCGGCATGTATTACACGACAGCTCCAAAACTCAAGCCAATATCTGGAAAGGCTATGCGCAACACGGCTAGGTCAATTCTGGCTGGAGCGCGCCATCCGAACTTCTCAGGATGTGTTTCTGGTTACGGGAATCAAGACCGTGTTTGACGCGAGCGTGGAGAACGAGGCGTCGCACAGCTCTGGCTTGGAAGCGAAAGTGCAAGCCCCGTTGACCATGGCAGCCACTGCGACAGGAGTTCCTGTCCCGATTGACGGGATGCTCGACATTGGGGCGCGAGCAAACAGATCAAAGATGCAGTCCAACAGCACCAGTTTCACGGCCCCAGGCGAACAGATATTTGCCGTTCAGTATCGAAAGCTTCGCTTTGCGAGGTTTTCAACCCGTAAAGTGGAGAATGCGAGGCTGGAGGGAGGAAATCGATGGAAGATGTATCTTGGAGGGAGGGGCGATGAGGACGAGGACTCTGAAGAGATTGTCAGCGTTGAAGTTGACGCTGGCCTTGAGGATGGCTTCGACTCTACGCTTTACGAAAGTGGCACTTTTGGCGGCGAGAGTTTCATCTACCCGGAGGTCTGAATATGCATCTCCGCCGGATTGTCGTTCGTTTCTATTGCTTGGTCTTTCAGGTTAGCAGAACTTCCAAAAAGAGTCGACGGCGGAACATGGTATTGTGTTTAAGGGGCAGCCATCGAGCAGCGTTGCTAAGCTCAGAGAGCCGACTTCCAGTACTGCGGGTGAACTAGGGAACAAAAGTTTCTTTCGACACCCACCGTAGTGCCATTTGCACCCACGTTGAAGAGCCAGCATGGTCTACCCCCGATAGCCGTTTTGCCGGCCCACCTTTCACCTGCCCTGTGACTCACGAATGCAATTCAAAGCCGACCACAGCCGCAACGATCATCAAGAACCGAAAGCCAACCCGCTGGCGATTGTTTTCTCTCCGTTCTGCTTGCTTGCCTTCTGCGTAGTCAGCTTGCACCCTAACAAAGCACGCCATTCCGCGGCCTGAGTCAGAGCAGCAGCCAAAAGGGTCATACTTTCTGCATGTCAATCTGAGAACGCCTTACGCCCTACGGGCTTAGCCGCCCCCAATCCAACTTTGTTTCAACGGCCTCTCTTGCCTTTCCTCCCGCAGACTTTTCCTGTCCTTTGATGTCGAAAAACGACTACCAATCTTTCTCCCCTGTTGTTGTGGTTTTGTCGATTACGAATCGAGAAGAATGGCCGCTTCCTTGTTGACATCGGCGTGGCGCTTATGCGCGACCTTTGTGTCGGCTTGATGGACATTACGATGACACATCTCGGTCGACCGCATTCCATCCTTTGCTGAAAGCGCAGCCCGGCACGATGCAAGGATCCAAGAGAAGAAAAGAAGAGGGGACGTCGACTCGAAAGACGATGGAACCATCGTCTTGCGCTGGCGGAAACTTCCGGGGCTTGCTGGGACTGGGAAGTTCGTGCAGAGCAGACGGATTCTGCGAGGAGTGTGAGTGCGTGTATCCAACGAGCAGGATGTAAGAAGACCAAACTGGACGAGCGTACTGACTCTTGACAGTCGTTCAGCGACTCCACCTTTCATGTCCTCTCCAACCAGATCCGTCCCAGCTGTTGGGAGACGCGGAGTTGTTGTATGGGAATTGATTCTGGAAGGGTGGTGTGGAGCACGGGACGCAACTGCCTACATGTAGTCGGCGCCTTCCATTCAGCACAACCGCAGCTCCCCAACTTTCTTGCCGTCAACACAACTTCTCCTCACCTCGACTTGACCAACTCTCCCTGCTTGAACGAAAAGCCTCAGCATGGCAGCCCCCCAACGCTTCAATACTCCAACCAAGAAAATCCGACTGCGAGAGAAAATCACCGCGCAGAAAACCACCGGGTACGCGCTCTCCTCCTTTCGCTTGTTTGGGTTGCGCTGCAGCCGGATGAGAAAAGCCTTCAAGAAGTACAACAGCAGGAAACAGGCGACTCGGACCTTTGGCACGTTGGGAAGGACGATGAAGAGAAGCGCTCAGACCACCTACTCAGTCAACCAACCAGAATCTCGCACCGACACTTTCTTGAACTTTGGTCTTTCCGAGCGTACTTTGGCCGTCGATCAGCTTGTGGCGATGCGCCTGCTGCTCGAGGCCCTCTGGCTCGTCACCCTCAGCACATGAGGTTTGAGGCGATCATCAAGGGACCTACCTCCTCGTTTTCCACCCTCCGCATCATTCGTATCCTCGACGTCCGCCGATGAAATCGCAGGCGGAAACATTTCCAGAGAGTGAGATGATATGCGCACGCTTCGCTACTCTCATCGTGTTTGCAACGAGAACGCTGCTAAAGCAGCCGCAATGCAGCAAGGGCACGGGACAGACTTGGAACAAGAGAGAAATAGCAGGAGACAGGAAGTTTTACAAGGAACAAAGGAATCGTTCGTCGCTCAAAAGCCTGCGATGCTGAGAGCCAAGGGGAAACCTGTGGATTCGCATGATGCGGTTGTTGCCGACACTGTTTGGGTACGATGCGTGCAGATGGTGCCCACGATGCTTGGCTTCGTTCTTCCGTCATCATCCTGTCTCAGTCAGTCCACTGCTTTCTTTCATCTCGGTCCTGTCTTGCAGACTCTGCGACACATTCTTGCCAAGTCTCAACAACCTGCTCTCCTTTGACATCTTTCTCTTGTCTCTGTTTTTCCTTTCTCTTACCTCTTCTCTCTACCCTCATTCTGTCGTATCTTCACTGCGTTCCTTTACAGAGATTACTGTTTTCTTTCCAACATCTCTCCACGTCCACTTGTCGAGAATTACCGACTTTCGCCATTTTCTGTCTGTTCCTCATCGCCCTTTTCCTCTTCCGTCAACCGCCTATCAGACTGTCAGCTAGCCTTCGGCCAAGAGTGGGAGAGAGCGACACGTCGTCTGAATAGCAAGTAGCTACTGGCTCCTGCGAAGAGCAAGAGTGGGATGGGTGGGCCAACCATCCTCGTCGTCCTCCATCGTCAGCACGCCAGCCCCTACGCATCTTTCAGCACTCCGGATTCCAAGTGGCCCAGGATCAAAGGCTTGGCCAACCGGCTGGTGGGGTACTCGCGTCCATCGGAGAAGCGCGTCGATGGGCTACGCCAAGCCGAGCTTCGCTGGCTGTCTATCAGATACGACACGATAAGTACATATATGAACGGCATCTCGTCTGGTCAGTCCGTTGATGTCGCCAGTGGATGCGCGATAAGGCGACGCAGCAGCGATGCATGCGAATGTTCCCAGAGGCCATGCGCGAGGTAGATAGCTACCCAGATACCGCGATACCAGCGTCCGGGATACTCGCAATGGATAAGAGGAGCGGCTTCTCCCCTCTCCTTGACCTCATTTGTACGGATAGAACTCTCTGCCTGTCTTCCAAATCAGCTCGCCAGCTCTCCGGATTGGATATCCAGCAACCGCTACGACAAGAACCGCTCTTCTCGAGCAAGATGACTCTCATTCGCTCTGATCCGAAAACGAGGCAACGAAGTGTAGACGCAGATGAGAGCACTGCGGTCGCCACCAGCTGCCGTGGACACGAAAACGGACAAAAGATGGACCCTTCCCTCGACTTCAAATGAGCAAGCGTCAACAGTACCGCCCTTCTGAACTCAAGCTCTTCACGCCTTTCTGCCTGCCTGCGTGTCGCCACGTCCCGTCCGTCATACTGCCGTACCACAGTATCACACCTCAGCGTACCTTGCCTTGCCGTCGCACAAAACACAAAGCAAACCTACGATGCACGACTCAATGCGACGCGACGCGACGCGGCTCGCCGGCTGAGGCAGATGAAGCAAGAAGCGGAAATCCCCGACGCAAGACGCCCAAGAACGCATGCAAGCACGACCGGATGCATGTACGTCGATGAAAAAGCTGAAGAAAAAGCAAAGGGCAGACCCACGTTGATCGACCCACGGAACGATGGGTGAGCGGACTGTTTGTTTTGCCGTTGGCACCGGCTATCCGTTGTACCGTTCGTTCGTTCGTTTTTCCGCCGGCACGCGAGCAAGCCATACGCCACCCAGCCATCTGCCACGCCTGGTGTCTTTCCGTCGGTCGCTACCAAACCTCGAGGCTGGGTGGACTGCGTCTGGGAGGCTGTCATTCAAGACATGTCAGCGCGCAGTATGTTGGTGAGACGGGTGTCTGCCTACCTCTGCCTGCCTGCCTGCCTGCCTGCCTGTCTGTCTGTCTGTCTGTCTGTCTGTCTGTCTTTCGGTGTCTCCGTCTGCGTTACCTTGTATCGCCACGCGATCAAGAGGAAGGAGGCTCGGGCGGGGGCCACGATCTGTACCACCCTTTGTACCACGCGACCGCCACCACAACACCATGGCATCATCGGGTCGAGCCTCCCATCTCGTGGCTCGCTCTCAGCAGATCCAAATAGGCTGACTCGGATAGACCTACTACCATCCAAAAACGCAAAAGAAAAAGCGAACAGTTGTGAGGGGGTATCAAGGCATTCAATTCGACCCGAGATTTGGGTTCTACGTACTTAAAAGCAAAAAAAAAAAAGGGGAAGGGGGTTTTTTTGTGTATCCTCCGACCACACCGCCAGCTCCGACCCGACCAACCGATCCCAAAAGGCGATTCACAGGAAAGGAAAGGAAAAACTCCGCCCGGCAAAAAAGCAAGTCTAGTGCCGCTGCTAGGTCTACTCGCCAGATGCACTGCACGCTCGCCGACTAGCACAACCACTTGTACGCCTTCTTCCAGCGGGGCCAATTTGCCTGCTCGGCACGCTCCTCGGCAATCAGCTCGGCGAGATTGAACTCGCGGATGCCAGTGTGCAGATCCATGTTGTGCGCGCGCTGAATCGGCGGGCGGTAAATGAGCTTGTAGCCGAGGTAGAAAGCGATGACAATGGGGGCGGCAAGGTAGGCTTGGAAGAAGGAAGTGACGAGCTCCGAGGTGGTCATGTCGGCGTATCCAATGGGCGCAAAGCCGGTCCAGAACTGGGCAATCAGGACGAGCACGTTGAAGCCGAAACCGATCCAGCTGCCGATGATGCCGGGCTGGCTGCGGAACGCCAGCTCGTCGAGCGTGTGGCCCTGGGCAGCCCAGCCCTTGCGGAAGCGAATGTGGGCCAGGCAGATGCTGCCCCAGGTGAAGATGGACGAGAGACCGGAGATGGCGAGCAGCCAGTTGAAGACGTCGCCCTCGGCGGGGGACGAGGCGATGAAGGCGAGGAAGCCTATCACCGAAGATACGAGGATGCCAACCATGGGGCGGCCTTTGCGGTCAATGTAGGCGAAGATTCTGGGCGCTTGGCCCTGCTCGGCCAGCGCGGCCAGCGTGCGCGACGAACCGTAAATGGACGAGTTGCCGACGGACAGGACAGCAATCATGATGACGACGTTCATGACAGACGGCAGGCCGTCAATGCCGGCGTTCTTGATGGCAATGACAAAGGGCGAGGCCGCAGCATCGGCCGACGAGGATCCGCTCAGCAGGCGTTCGTCGTTGTACGGGACCAGCAGGCCGATGAGGGCCAACGAGACAATGTAAAAGAGGGTGATACGCCAAAAGACTTGCTTGACGGCCGTGGGCAGCGACTTGCGCGGGTTGGCCGTCTCAGCAGCAGCAAGACCGACGAGCTCAGTACCGGCAAAGGCAAAGGCGGCCGTCACAAAGACACTGCACAGGCCCTTGAAGCCGTGGTTAAAGGCACCCGGATCGCGCCAGTACAAGTTGCCAATGTATCCGCCCTGGGGCCCACCGCCGCAGTTGAGGATGATGCCGAGGATGATGAAGCCAATGACGGCCGTCACCTTGACGATGGAGAAGACAAACTCGGCCTCGCCGTAGCCCTTGACGCCAAACAGGTTGATGCTAATGATGAGCACCAGGAAGATGGCGACCCAAGCGGAATTGTCTATGCGGCCCTCGTTCCAGTAGTTGACAGTGATGGAGGCGGCGACGATTTCGAGGGGCAGCACGACCAGCCACTGCAGCGCGTAGTTCCAGCCCATGGCGAAGCCCCATGCGGGGTCGATGAAGCGGGTCGAGTAAGCGGAGAAGGAACCGGCGACGGGGAACAAGACGGCCATTTCGCCCAGGGCGTGCACCGTGCAGTACAACATGATACCAATCAGACCGAAGGAGATGAGCAGCGAGGCGGGACCGCCATTGGCCAGAGCCTTGCCGGAGCCGACGAAGAGACCAGTTCCTACGGCAGACAGTTAGCACCGAATGCGACACCGGCGAAGAGGACGGCGACGACGTACCAATTGAGCCTCCAATGGCAATCATTTGCAGGTGGCGGCCCTTGAGGGTGCGCTGGAGCGGCGACTCGGCCGTGGCTTGTGCGGCGCTCTCAACGTCGTACTCCTTGGCTTCGCCGCCACCGTGCGAGACGGGAGCCGTGGCGTGGGCGTTGGGATCGCGCTTGAAGCTGTCGATGAAGCGGCGGCTCCATGATTCCTGGTGGTTTGCGGCCTCGCCGTAGACTGGGGGCGGCGGCGACTGGTTGGTGCTGGCCTTGTAGACGCCCTTTTCGTGGTCGACGGACACGGACATGATGGGTGAGGGGGCCCTGGGTGGGCCGTGGGAGAGGACGGAGGATGTGGAGAAGGAGGAGGAGGAGGAGGAGCGGAGGGAGGGAGGGAGAGAGGATTCGTCGGGATTGAAGGTGAGTTTCTTCAGCAACAGCGCTGGCCGTCAGCGGGCTTTAAGAATTGGTGTCGCAGGGGGCTGCTTTCAGTAAGGACGTCTCTTATCTCTCGGCGCAGTACCCCGGCCCATGTAACGCTGTATGTCAGCCTTGTGGTTGGAAAAATTGGGAGAAAAAAGAGGCCGTCAGTCTTCAGACCTTCCTGATAAGACATGGCGCGCAATTCGATTTGCTGACCAGCAGAGTTGCAGCAGAGGATTGGATTTTTCCGTTCTTTCTGGAAGCCTGCCTGTTTGTGCAGCGTGCATGGAGGCGGTGCCCAGCAAGGCTGGACTAGAGCAGACTACTGGTCGTGTCTGGGAAGCGGGTGTTTGTGAGGTCACGCTACTGTATAGCCTGGCCAGCCTGCCGCCGCCGCACAGCGATAGGCGCACGACTCGCTCGGAGGCCTGATGCGGGCTTCATTGGCGGTCGAGTCGTCTGGCCGTCACGGCCGTCAATCAATTTCTGTGCGACGAGGGAGCAGGACGGATGGTGGATGGATACGACGCGAGTCGGGAGCCGGACGGACGATGGGGCGCGTGCCTGTCGAGCGTCCTCGGTGGCGCCGAGCATCCCAATCCCACGTCGACCATTGAGATAAGGCTTGTCCGGCATGCCCGAGCTTATCTTCTTCTGCTGAGACGGGGGTGAGGTGAGGTGAGGTGACGACACGTCCAGCGCGAAGAAACGGGCGCCGGGAGCCAGGATACGGGCAAATGTTCACCTTAAGCTTCTTCTGATGCTTTGTTCTCCCTTGCTTCTTTTTCGTCGACGCGGTACTTGTTGTTGAAGAACATGTGAGACGGAGCGTGGCCCCGACGCCCGACGGACTGAGGTGACTGACGACCTGACGACCCCACAGCGGCCCATTGATCCCCGTCTGTGCCTCCTCAGCGTCAAAGATATGTACCTACGTGAAAAGAATTGTCACTCTGACGAACGCTTCCGACAACCGACAACCGACTGATGAATATCTCACACCCACGACTCGCCGCCAGCTCCCTCGACATTGACTCGGCTTGCTCCGGTGTGCCGGCCCTTCTCTTCTCTTCCATCTCTTCCTAGGTGCTCTGCCGACCGAGAGACAGAGACAGCTCATCATCCCACACGCACCCCACGCCTCTTCATCCCTTTGCAGCCTCCATCCTTCCAAGCCATCCATGCCACGGAATCCCTCGCCTCGCCAAACGCACCTACCTTTCCTGCACCCTCGGCCCGTTCACGCCATCTCTTCGTTCTCACTATCTCCGCCACGCCACCGCCTCTCGTCTGGCTTGCCTGGGTGGTTGCGGCCAAGATGGTCCAGCTCATCAGTTCATTGATCCTTCCTTCTCAATTCAAGACCACATCAGGCAGTTGACCACCTCACCACACCCTTTTTTTTTTTTTTTTTTTTTCGTCCTTCCTTCTAACCGCCGCTACCTAGCCATTTCTGCTTTTACCCGTCAACCCATCTGCGAGACAAACGACCACCCAAGATGAAAATTACGCCCCCGCCTCCTCCCTTCCACAATCTCGCAAAACAGCCAGCCAGCCAGCCCGCCGCGAGCGCCCATCAGCAGCTGCGCAGCGAAGCCAAGCTACCAAGCTACCAAGCTACCAACCAGCCGTCTCTCCAATCAATCGAACTCCAAAACTCCTCCGTGTGCACGGCTACTCCCATCCATCCGTCCATCCACTCGTGTTCCCCAGATTTTGTATGACTGCTCTGCACGTCTGCACGCCCGGCAACCCGTTTTTTTTTTTTTTTTTTTTTTTCCCTTCCTCTCTTACCCCAGACGACCGTCCGCGGTGCGAAGCGAGCGACGGACGCCCGAAAATCTTAGCAAACCGAAACCCTCGACACCCACCCCCGACACCCCGCAAAATCCTCCCCCAGACGCCGCACGACGCACTCGCTGCGCAGCTGCTGTCCTGCTGGTCTGATCTGGGGGAGAGTAAAAAAATTACCCGGCGGGCGGCACGGCGCGCTCGACCGACCGACCGAATGGCAGACACGCGAAAAGAAAAGGCGGAGTCGAAGCGAGGGGGATAGAAAGTCTGGGGAAGAAGGGTGTCTGGCTGGTCTGTTGTGCTGTGGTTGTGCTACTTCGGCGCTGTCGCTGTTGTGCGCGTGCTGAACGCACATTTCACACCAACAGACAGACAGCGTCGACACGACGCATGGGTACGTATATGTATGCTTCCCCAGAGTTCTGCGTGAGACACGATCGCGTTGCAGCAGCGGCGGAAGTTAGCCAGAGGTAGGTAGGTAGGTAGTCGGAAGGCTTGCGACGGTCGCGCGCCTCTGCCATGGCCTTTGCCTCTCCCGTCGCCATGGCCGTCGCCGTCGCACCGGCGCGCCCGTCCGTCCACCTCATCCTTCGCGCCCCGGCCAGCGCCCTCGCGAAGGAACCGCACCGCACCGCACGCACCGCGCCACGCCACCACAACGAAAACGGCGACTGCTTGACTGACTGAAGACCGTTCCCGAGGAGTGTCGTCTTTCTCCCAGTGCTCGCGTGCCACATGACTTGCGTGCGCGCTGATTGGTCGGCGCGCATCTCTCCTGTGTGTGCGCTACGCTGCGGCTGTTCCGACACGGACGACGAGCGGGCGGGCGGTGTGCGCTGGACGCGTCTGTAGCTAGGAGAATTGGTTGGTTAGTTGGTTGGTCCGGTGTGGCGGACCGGGACCGGGACCGGGAGCGTTTGCGGACGCGGATGCGGGGGAGACAGGTTAGTGGGAAGGTAGGTCACTAGCTACTTGCAGACAAGTGTGTGCGGGGGAAAGGGGGGAGAAGAGGGAGCGGTTTGATGTGACGACAGAGGTGAGCTGCTGGGATGGATCGAGGCACGTAGGAGGGGAGTGAGCGAAGAGGGAGAGAATTGGTGATTGGATGTTGAGTTGCTGCTGCGGTGGGCTGATGGTGCTCACGCACACCTTTCTTTCGCACAACACAAACATCTTTTCTCTTCGTCATACTTCAAAGTCGCTCCCCCCCCCCCCCCCCCTTCCTTGCGCCTGTTGTTTAATTATCATCTCCTCCTCCATCCGCACGCACATCCCGACCCCATCCCACATCCCACATCCCACGCCCGCCTTCCCGCTAGACCGACTCGACTCGACCTGACCTGACCGCCTTGTTGGTCTCGTCTCCGACGTAACGTGTCTGCCCAGCATCTTCCCAGGCATGGCCAAGTCACCGCAAATGATTCATTTCGCACTCGTGGACAGCGCATCGCTTCTTTCCAGCTCAACTCAGCTCATGCATGCGAGGACGCGCGCTGGCCTTTATCTCATTCTTCCCGCATCGAACCGGCGAAACGGGTTCGGGTCTAGGAACGGGTACGGGTACGGGTACGCGTCTGGATCCGGCATTGTGGGTTGACGGCAGTCCGCCAACCAGCATGGTAGCCAGTCTTCTTCTTCTTCTTCTTCTTCTTCTTCTTCGTCGTCGTTGACGCGAATGGCCGTCATTGACTAAGGGCGCTGTTTGGCATCCTTCCCTACTCTTAACAGCTCCCCTCCAGTCTGTAGAAAGATGGGGCACACCACATAGACAGGGAGAAAAAAAAAAGAAAAAAAAAAGAAAAGAAAACAGATCAAGCGCGCGAATGCTCCTTGACGCGACACGGTGACGGCGCAGTCGAGAGTTGGCTCCAGACCGATGCAAGGATTTGCTGATGTCGACTTCTGCTGTAGAAAACATCGTGAGGTTGGGCGGAGCAGTGAGGTCTTTATACTCGTCGCCTCATCGCAAACGGCCGTGGTCGCGCATGTGTAGGAGTTGTAGGACAAGTTCTGCACAGGCTCTTGCTTCTGAAGTCTGCCGTACATGGCATGTGCCCTTTGAAAGTTGGTGTGAGAGAGTAGGTATAAAGGCGCCGCTCCTCTCCTCAATGGTTCTGCTATCCATCGCACAAACGTAGGCGGTTATTGCAAACACGCGGCATACCCCTACCAACTGTGCTGTCTCTTCTTTCTCCCCGTCAGCTTCTTCACTATTGTGTCTCTGCTTGCATTGCTTATCTACTCCTCTTTCTTAGTTAATCCGTTTATGGCGGTCGCTTACCTCCGTCATTTTCAAATGATGGTGAAGCTAGAACGCTAAAAGAAAGAAGTGGAGCGAGTGAAAAATGTGGCAAAAGAAAGTCAGGAGCCGCGATATAATGTCACCATAACTGTCGCAGCCACTGAGTACGTCATGGCCTATTTTGGCTTCAGTGACACTGATTGATGCGCAAACTCCTTCTGACGTTGGCGGAAGAAGGGTAGAGGGGGCTTTTATACTCGCCTTAGCTTACACATGGAGATTATAGTGAGTAAGGCAGAGCGTGACCATCACGCGCGCTGAAGCGCTGCATGTGAGCGGTAGAAGGGTATAAAGGCTGGCCTTTCCCTCCTCCGTCATGCTTCCTCGTCACTATAGCTGTTGGCCTCCTTTATAAGAAAAAAGGCCTGCAGAGGATCAGGAGCATTTCTGCGGGCTACTAGACCTCGATCAATACCAAGCACACACTCTGCCTTTGGCTTTGTCTGCTTCTCTTATGTGGCTAATGTTTCTACCACCATCTAATAATTTCTAGCAATATTGCTGCTAAATGCTAGAGCAGCGCAAAGTTGAACCATGCTGTTTATCAACATTGTCGCCTGTTAATCGCACTGGCTGCTCCCTAGTCACTACTATACTCTAGGGAGATAAGCAACAGCGCAAAAGTTGCGACGCAGCAAAGTAGAAAATAGGACACAGTCTATGACCTTCCTTAGTATCCCTATATTGGCCACCAAGTTGAAATGCCGGCATGTTGGGGCTGATGCTGGGTCTATGCTGCTTTAGTGAGTGGATGAGAAAGGGCGGCGGGAGACGGCGCTGCTTTTGTATCTGGCCTTGCCTAGCCTTGCCTGGCCTCGCACAGTCAAGTCACGCACGCGTAAGATCATGCGGTACCTTCCCATGTAGAAGCAATGGAGGTATAAATTCTCAGCCATGTTACAGCTTCAACTACAATTGTGCGGCGCACCATCCTGGTCATTTCATTCGCTCTCTCCTGAACAGGAGATTCGCGGTCTTAAGACTGTTGTTCTGTCTGTTTCTTCTCCTTTCTTCTTTGAAACTTTGGCTTAGCTCAGTTCTTGTGGTTCTCTTAACGTTTTCTATCGACGCCGCAGAATGCTGAAACGGCGCAGAAGCAAGCGGTGCTGTTGTTAGATGTCACCACGTTCTGCTGTCTGCTGCTTTCATCGTTTTTAATTGCGAGTGCTAGAGGGACAGGCAAATTCGAAGAAGGAAAGAAATGCCGCACTGCAGAGGAGAAAGAATTCATTCCCCTTTCTTTGCGAATATCCAAAAGGCTCCAATCGAAACTTTTCGTTCTATTCCACCATCTTCGCTGGGGACACTTTGAGAAGACACAGTTCGAGAGCATTCCCATTGCGTGGCCACTCGCTCCTCGCTCTTTCTAGAGCTTTACATCAAAGTCCCGACTGTTCCACAACTCGACGCACAAGCAAGGACCACGAGAAAAGCACAGTCGCTCGACATGAAGTGTAGCGCGAACGCAATCACTCTTGTCACAAAATCACGAATTCAGATTCCCGAAGCACAGCTCTTGATCACTTTCGCAGTACGTTGTCGTCCTTGTGAGTTTTGTACTTCCCAGCAGAGACAAAGGTTTTCGCAGCGCAGTAGACCACGAGGTCGGGAGATACGGCCCTGTAGTGAAAATTGGTCGTGCTGTGCGATTGGACCCGACCGCTGTCAGTGTCTGCGCCCCATTGACGGCCACGCCGGGCAAGACGGCTAGCCAGCGGATACATGGCGGCCGGATCACCTGGCCATGAGATATCTCATGCAAGTTGGACTTGCGGGGAAAGTATTGAGTTCCCAACTTGGAGGATGTGGACTTCCTCACTCACCACTCCTCCCAATCGTTAGTCGAAGGAGCGTCGCAAGCGGAAGAATGGGTCACTTAGAGACTGCTGAGCACTAGGCATATAGGCGTGGTCTTTCCTAACTCCTGAGAGGAATCGCTTAGTCCGAGAAGAACTCAGTAATGATGCAGCGAAAACACGACCGTCAACTTTGCGGTCTGTGAGCATTTTGGAGACATGCCATCATAACGAAATCTCTCAATTTAAACCGGTTTGCCTCAGCTGCGCTTCTCTTCTCAGCTGCGCACGCTTTGACGAGAGGGTGCTGAGGAGGAGCAAAATTTGGGCTCAATGCAGTTTCGTCGGCTGCCGTCGATCCGTAATCTGAGCTGACGGAGTTAGTGACAGAAATTCTGCAGCACACCTTGGGTTGCTCAGATTGAGCCATGCGGGCGCCCATCTAGCGTCATTAGCTCCTGTGGCCGGAGGGCGACGAGTTCGAGCTGGGCTGCGGACAAGGTCGGGAAGAGGTTTGTGACCCGGGCCTCTTCCATTCTCTCATTTTCAGCAGTCCAGAATATTGCGGCGAAGTGCCAGGGAACTGTTTCCAGAGCAGACCATCTTCTTCACGGATAGGTTCCATTAAGACAGCCTGTAGAGTGTGCAAGCGCCCCTTGTCAATCATACCGCGAAAGGGTCGAGGGGGACTGGGTTACTTGCATGGTTTAGGACGAGCCTGAGCCTGAATATCCAAAGCCTTTGGACGGTGATAGGCGAACAACGGCAGTGTTGAAAGCAGATTGAGCACCTGCCATTTTGGGAAGTCGACTTGCCGAAATAGGCAGTCATTCGACCGACTGGTGGCCAATCAGGTGCGCCAGAAGGACATACAGCTGCCGCCATTGTTTAATAATCACACTTTCGCTAGAATCAGGAGAAGGAACAATGGGAATCACATCTGGAGTTTCTCGGCGAGGCAAGATCGCCGTTAATGAATGTTGTGCTTCCTCATTCACACTTTGCCAACACTGGAAGCCCAAAATGTCTTCCAGATGTGACGACCTTGAAGAAGTGCAGGAGGGTACACGCTCGGAGCTTAAGTGACGCACGTTATTCTGATGCTTTTGCTTCCAAGCTGCGCAAGAGAGACCACGCTCTTCTTTGAAGCTTCAAATTCCACAGCCCGGCTGCAAAGGAAAAAATGTCCATCGTTCGTCCGCGGAGGACAATTTGGAATCATCGAAGAGATTACGGCGTGATTTCCTTCTTGTGCTCGTTCAATGCAACTTGTTAGTGGCTACTAATGTGCGCTTGCAGTAGTCGACGCCGTCAAAAAGAAGCGATGGCTCCTTGGATGATGAACTGTCGGTCAGCCATGACATGCGAAGAGTTCGACAGGGAGGGATCCGACGAGCGCGTTCAGTGTACACATTGCCGTTCAGGATCCAGATTGTAGAGGACACAGATGCCTACCTTTGTACTCAACATCAACTCCTAGAGAAGACGCGCCTTCAAACACGCCAGCAATGTCAACCGCTCAAAACCATGCACGCGCATCACTGACAACCGACTGCGCAACCGACTGCGCATACATACGCGCATGCCATCCTCACCGCTGTCAAAATCGCCCACCAATCCGCTCCCTCCGCGCATGAGCACGTGGACCTGACAGACCCAGCCCGTCATCCTCAACGCCGCGTCTTGGCCCTGCCGGCCACGCAGGGAAACGCATCCCTGACGCACCGCCCCAGCGGTTGCATGGTGCCGAAGCTAGTTTGCGTTTGTCTCGGAAGACATACAGGCAGACGGACTGGTGGTTGGGTGGGTAACCTGAGGTAGGGTTGGTAGGCAAGTGCCGGTCGGGTCGGTCGGCGGGCAGATACCTTGGAACGGCTGGCGGTTGATCCCGCGCTCGCCCGTCCGTCCACCCGCTGCGCCCGTTGCTGGTCGCGGCAGGCGGCAGAATAAACGTCTGCGAATGGGAGCGCGCAGTGTGAAAAGGGAAGGCTGGCGAGCTCACCTGATCCGTTGATTTCCGTCGTGTCTGGGCTGGGCGACATAATAAGCGTGAAGTGACGCTTCTCGGTTACGCAAGCTTCTTCGATCCAAGGCTGTCGGATACACGATGGACAGGCGCGTCTGTGGCCGCCGTTGATGATGACGAGGGCTATGCTCAGAAAGGCAGGTGCGAGGCTTCAGTGACGTTGATGACCCATGAGAAACTGGCATGACTTCTTGAGCCAAGTTGACGTTGAGCTAACTCAAGCCGGATGGTGAGGCGGTTTCTCGGCAATCAGCCGTGGCATCGTGGGAAGTTGCGAGCGAAGGACCAAGATTCAAATGAGGACATTGACTAAAATGTATTGCATCACTAGTAATTACAGTGATTTCGACAAAAAGGAAAACCCCATTAGTCCTTCAACGGCAGCTGGACATGACCTCGTGATGAACACCGTCTCGCCTCTCATCAAGTCGCAGCAATCTTCAGATGAAATGAAATTTACACGCGCAGCAACGCTTTTACAACTCGTTCGTCGGCTCGGTTCCGGGGAACTTGCGCGCAAACGAAACCAGCGTGATAACCTGGTCGACCTGCAGCGTGTTCGGATTGACTCCAGGGTTGACAGCGCGGATTGCACCTTCCGAGCTGCGGTACCTCCGGCCAAGGATGTAAAAGGTGTCTCCCGCTTTGATCTTGTACGGTGTCAAATCGGCCGAACTGTTGTCGCAGATTGGTATGTTGACCACTTGACCAATGTTGACAACGTCTGGGTTTGGAATGTTCGCCTTATTGGCTCCTGTGAGGGCATCCAATGTGATGTTGAAAGCTCGCGCGAGTGCTCCGAGAGTGTCCCCTGATTGGATGATGTAGAAGCCAGGGCCTCCGTTGATGCAAGTCGCGGTGGGAACGACCGTGGAGATACAAGAAGTGCTGTCAGGGAAGCAGACCTGAGGGGGGATAATAAGGGTAGCACCAGCCAAAATGTAATCCGGGTTACTGATGTTGTTAAACTTGGCAATGTCGCAAATGCCACGGTTGAACTTCTCCGCGATCTTCGTGAGAGTGTCGCCTTGTGGGATCACATAGGTTTGCGTGGTGGTATCGAGAGTGATGGAGCCGTTGCAAACTGGTGTCGATGATGTGTCAATAGCGATGGTCAAGTCGAAGGATGTCGTGGAGACCTCACGTTCTCGAGTCTCCAAGTTATTGATCAGGGCTCGCTTTCCAAGACGTCCGACGACGTTCAAATCAGCAGCATCGGGATATGCCTCAGGCATCGCAGCAGCGAAGCCGAGGAGGGATGCTCCGGCAGCCACAAGAGTGATGAGACGCATGTCGAAAACGTTCTTGTTTTTGCAGTACCTCTAAGATGTCGTTGGAGACGGTATTGGGGAGTCTGTCGGGATAAAGGGCGGCTAACGACGAAATAAAGACGGCACAAGTTACTCTTTAAAGAGCGGTGACATGGAGAGGGGCAAGCTCCCTTCCAAGCCTGGGCAGCTCAATGAAACTCAGAATCAAGCGCAACCTTAACGCTGCTCGCAAAGCTCGCCATTCGATGTCCGATATTTGCCGTTGTGGAGCGTCTTGGTATTTTTGGGGACTCATGAGTGGTGGCGGCGGTTTGGGTTTACTCGGAAACGCTGCTGTCAAGGAAGTGAATAGCCGTAAACTCTATTTCAAACAAGGTGACTCGACACCTCTGAACCCTCCCCGCGTACCTGCATGCACGTACGTCATGGCTTTCCCTGAATGCCTTGGGCTACACAGGGCTGACAACGGGTGACGACGTTGGAAAAGGGTCTGCTGCCGGTTCGTTTTGCTGATGATCGTGCCTCGCGACCAAAGGTAGAGCGTAGAGCTGGAAGGGAAAATAGTCGAGCGCTAGCAGGCATAAACTAGCCATCCCGACCTGAATCGACAACAGGTACCAGGGGAAATTAAAGCTCGAGGCCCTTCTGCTAGGGCTCCCCGCCATCGATCCCAGAGTCGAGAATCTGAAATCTGGACGGATTACCACCTTTGTCAACTGCCGACTGCCAACCCACGATGTATTCGGCGGCGAGTTTCGTAGCATGGCATTCTCATGACGCGCATTTGACTTGCTGATCTGCGTCTTGTCGATCTCTGAGCCGCTGTCATGGGCGCTCATGATTGAAGCGCTTCGAATGGCTGACTGAATATTTCAAAATATGCGTCTTTTTGCGTGGTGGCATCTGCGACTGCAGCAACATCCTGGGGCAACAAGGCAGATCGCCACGTGTGCCTGATTTTCTTGACCGAATCTGCAATGATGCAGCGCAGACTGCTGTCCGGGACAAAGGGTAAATGGGTGGAATACGACGACGAAATTTCCTGTTGTGAGGCGCTCTGCGACTTTGAAAGGAGCGGTCCGAATCCTGCAGATGGTGTTGGCATGGACGACAGGCAAACTTTGCCTGTTGTTGAAGAGAAGCTCGATCCTTGCGGGGTTTCCTTGCTGCGACTGTTGGCACGGCCAAGCATCTTCTTACGGGGAAAATGCGCCTTGGCAAATGACTGGCACTTGGATGGTATGTCGCGGTGAAGAGTCGTATGACAAAATTTTGAGCATTCGCTTGTCTAGGCCGATTGGCAAACTACGTCCAGTTTGCCGGACGGATTGCTTTTTCAGCTCGATTCAACCGAATGGACGCGAATCGTCGAGCGATGCATGCAGCAATGGTGTGCCACTCCTTGCGCTGAAAGAGTAAGAGGTATCATCTGTCGCGACAGTCACAGGAATGGGGAGACAAGAGACCGACACAGTATTAGCCGTCAAAGAACGAATTACCGAGTAATCAGCCTTGTAAAGGCGCTGGCAGTGGCTGTGAATCCAATTCCTCGGTGTGCTTCACTCGTATTCTCGGACGCCGCCACTGAACACCGCAGAAAGTACCCACTTAGGGATAGGCTCTGCCAAAGCAAAATTTGGCGGAAGCGCGGAAGATTCAAGCAGGCCCAACGTGGGCAGAAGTGAGGGTAAGGTTTTGTTCAAACCATGTTTTCCCGCGCAAGTTGTTGTTTTGAAAGCGGCAGAGAGGTACGGCCCGACAGGCGGTATTCGCCATCAGATGACTTGTAGAGACGATTCGGTGAAGGTTGATCATGCGATGAAGTGATCCAGGGCGTAGGCGCGACGAGGTGGATGGGGATGAGAAGAGAGAGCAAGCGGACAGACTGCGGAGTGAATCGTCAGATCAGGACAGCAAAGGATGTCGACATCTCGACGAGGTTCCTTGAGGGTTGTCTTCGTCGTGGCAGCCGGACGGCATAGCGGTACCGTTCACGCGCTCATGAAGTTGTGGCGTCCATGAGAGGGGGCTGGCGCAGCACTCAAAACAAGGTTCTGAGCCCAGGCCTCGCCTGCAGCCCCCTACAGCTGCGATTGGTCGGAGCTCGGCACTGGAAGTCACGCTAGCCCAATTCGGAAACGCCCCCGATTTCACGCCCCCTCGCAGCAAGCTCCGCAGAGGACAACACTTGGTCAAAACAACGCGCAGCAGCAAAAGAATGCATGAAAAAGGCAAAAAGAATTTGGATTCTTACGCGACACCTGAGAGATTCGAACTCTCGCTCCCGAAGGAACTGGCTTGATTACAACCGGATGGATGGTAGCAGGCCAGCGCGTTAACCACTCCGCCAAAGTGCCGAAGTGTGCTATTGTTGAAATCGAGGTGGAAGTCAAAAAATATAAAGTGCATAAAGTTGCAAGCCCGATGACCCAGCAAACCGCCAACGACGCGAATACTGGAAACACACTGCAAACTATAGATGGACATGATAATTACACGGTCGGAGAGAAAGTTTCGTTGCTATTCGTGGGAGTTTTCGAGCAACATTTGGAGAACAACGCCGAAGCCATTCCCAACACCTTTACCCCGGATTCTTGGCTTGCAACCTGCTCATGCGGTAGGCAGATCCAGCAGCATGGTTGCAGTAACAAGGATCTGACGAATGACTCGATGGGTCGAGGAAAAGCCGGTGGCTGGCGATAACTCGGTGTCGACAGACGAAGCGATGAGCGAAGACGATAGATTGTCGGCTGGCAACAGCTCCCCAGCGAGCGAGTTTGAGCAGCATTTCGTTTGCGACAGCTTGATCATGACGTCGAGCGACGCAAATGTTCCAGAAAACTGCGCAATAAGAGTAATTGAAATGTTTCACTTTGCCACCCGCGAAGGCCACCACGGTGACTGCAAACGGACGGCAGCAGACATGCTTGCACACTGCATCCCTTCGTCCTCGCAAAATCCTGCGCAAGAAGTCATGGCCATGCGGCACAACAGCTGACACTAATCAGCAACGTCAGAGGTTTGCAAACAGCGAAATGGCGGATGGCAGATTCCTCAAGATGTGGCAGAGCGTTGGCCGCTAGTCTTTGAGTTGAAAGTCGGAAAAGTTCCACGTGCATTGCAGAATAGCACCTTCTCATGACTCTCAGCAGCTGTTAAATTGGTCGCACACTCAAACTGCAGATGCCGAGACCAGTATTCCGCAACAGAATTAAATCAGGCCAATAAACACTTGTCAAGCGGCGACTCCTGCCGTGCCGACAAGAAAGGTTGAAAGATCGCGTTCCCCGTGGAGAAGCAATGAGGTCGAAGCCCGGTTCGAAAATTTTAAAGCGCAGCAATAAGTTGAGAGTGCCAGGGAAAATAATGATGCGGACGAGAAGCTTTCGATCACCCGCGTGGGTGGTGATGGAGACGGCACGGGCTGGGTTGGGTTTGGGTCAAGGAAGTGACGGCCTTGGACCTCGCTTAGCGACCAAGCGACCGGCTTCGACAGGACCCCTGCCCGGACGCCAACTCTCAACTGCACACCCGAACAACTTCGCAACCTCAACACCAGCCTCACAGATTTCCTCCAACGGCAAGGACGAGGCTTGAAAGACAGCGGTTCCGATGAGGGTCGGCTGCTGCGTTTGACTGAGTCCTCCTTGCACGATACCCACTCCGCGATTGACGAGACGAGAACGACCTTCCGACACTCTTTTCCCACAGGGCTCAGTTTAAGCGACTTGGCCTCAATAGTCCTTCGAAGGATTCAGGGCATGGATGACGGCTATGGCGTCCATCGCCCAACAGCCACATTGGCCGGCCTCAGCTGGAGTAGCCTCGGCGACCAGCTGTTTCTCAGCCCCGTCGACAGCGGATTTCAAAATCAAGTCTGTTCCATCATTGCGGCCGAAGATTGCACCTTTGGAAATAGCGTCCCCGAATTCACCTTATTCGTAATGGCCTGCAACTCGTCAGTTCCACTCTGTCGACGACTTGGACTTGTCTCTAGGAACTGCCCCAATCGGAATCGTCAAGAAAGCCGCGATACCGACCTTGAGCGTTTCCAACACCTCCCATGTTCTCTAGTGCAACGAGAAATTGCCGGTTGAAGGAGCACTTCCTCCGCTTCGAAATGACTAGCGCATGTCAAGGGTCCAGCCAGTTTCTTCACGATTCCGGGCGTGACCTTTCTTGGCCGTTTGCAGCAGTAGATCTCCGTCTACATATAGGGCCAGAACATTACAACACACCAAGATGTAAGAGATTGGGAGCAGTAAGACCAAGGGAAAGAGAGACTCTCTCTTGAGTGGCATGGTGAAATGAAAGATAGTAACGTTTGACCGGAAAATAGAGATCAAAATGAGCACCGGTTCGACTTGCGTCAAAGTGGAGGCGGGCCCGTCCCCAGATTTCCTGCGGATGAAGTGCTCCGCAGGAGTAACATTGGGAGGAGCGGAACATAGAAAAGGTTCTTCAGGAGCTGCAGGATAAGAGCTGGGCAACCGAGTCCCGTGGCATCAATCTTCAAATCATCCATCTCCCAGACTTCGCGAAATGTCGGCGATTGGTACTCTATTCCACTTTTGGAAAATGATTCTGCTGTGGGGTACTAATGCTCACACTAGTTTCCAACCTGGCCAATCACCGCGGACATGTCTGAAAAAGGCGACGGTACTCTACTCCGCACTATTCCCCGATTCCAGCCTGATATTTGTACGAGGCTGGACCTCGTGCTGGCTTTCCCTCGGCCCTCTGTTTGGCTCCTTTCCATCATCGGGACAGTCGGATCGACAAAGGGTCTAGAGGCACGTCGATGGGTGGCTATGTCAGGGTCCCACATCCAAGACAGGTGCCATCTCTCTATTGAATAAGTAGAGTAGCGGCTCGCATACCCTCCTTGCTGCTCTTTTTGCAACGCGTCACCATGCCAGGAACGGCAGATTTCACCCATGAGCCCGCGGTCAGAGGCACGGTGATCTATGTCGTACTCATCATATCCCTGTTGATCGTATGGATCACGACATGCCTCCGAATCTATGTTCGAGCAATCAAGATCAAGTCATGGGGATTTGACGACTGGTGGATGATGCTGACCTGGGTAAGCCAGATGAGAATTATGTGGTTGAGCTGTACTAATGCATCAATTTCCAGGCGTCCTTTACGGCAATGGGAATCTGCATGATATTGCTCGCCTACAGCGGTTTCGGCAAACACATTTGGAAAGTTCCTACAAAATGGATCATCTTTGGTTTCAAGGTAATCATGTCTTCGACGTCACGCATTGAATCATCTGACAGTCAAAGGGATACCTCGCCGCTCAACTCACATATATCCTCTGCGTTGTGGCCCTCAAACTCTCAGTCTGCGCCTTTTTCCTCCGTCTCACGAATCTCAAATGGCAAATATGGACAGTCTGGGTTCTCATCGTCGTCAACAGCCTTTACTCCACCGGCTACTTTTTCCTCATACTGAACCAGTGCTCGCCGATATCACATCTCTGGAACCAAATCATTCTCAAAAAGGGCACTTGTTTGCCCGAGAGTATCATCCTCGACGCAAGCTACGCGCACAACACCATTTCCATAGTGTCGGATTGGATTTTGAGCTCACTGCCCATCTTTCTTTTGAGAAATTCGAAGTTGAAGAAGCAGGCCAAAGTCATCATCATCGTCCTCTTGTGCTTGGGATACTTGTAAGTGGCCGTTCGTCTCCAGTCGGCAATCCACTAACATGGTGCAGTTCGAGCGTGGCGTCCATGATTCGCATGTCGTCGCTCCCAACGCTGAATCGGACGTTGGATTACACATGTGGGTCTCCATTTGCGCACCATCTTCTCGGACAGTAACTGACTCGCCGCAGACACGGTTACACCTATTGCTGTGTGGTCGGCAGTTGAAGCGGCGGTGGGCATTCTGGCCGCCAATCTGGCGACATTCCGACCACTGCTCAGCTCTTACGTGCAGACTGTGACGACTTTGGACAGCACAGATTCGCGACGAGGAGGAACGAGTACATCACGCATGTCTGGATGGCGCCGCGGGAAGAGTCAAGAGAGGTTTACTCTCAACAGCGAAGGACACGACATGAACCGCCTCCAGTCGACAGACGTCAGGACAGTGCAAGGGAGCAGCGTTTCAGACCGCACCTCGACAGCGAGCGGCAAGAAGAATGTCGACGAGGAGATGGGGATTTACAAGCAGACAGAGCTGATGATTCGAGAAGAAAAGATTTCATAAGTCGGAGAGCGAAGTAATGCAAGGTTGTCTATTCCAAAACTACGCCATGGTTTCTTTGCCTCTCCCGCAGCGTGACTGTCGTCGGAGCTTCACAAACCCACAATTGTCGACTGCAGATTTAACCTCGTATGTTTGTGTTTCAAGTTGATGGGTGAGCGCGCTGCGCTCGGTGGGGCCGACGGAGAATCACCGCCGCCTCGACCACATCATTTTGCAGCACATGGCCGCTCTCCCCCGCGCCTCACGACATGGCTCGTTCCTCTCTGCAGACGTCGACTCCTGGAACACTCTCACGCACGAATCGGCGATATGAAGAGCGACTTGATCCACTCGCCCCTTTCCATTTGCTGGCGCCATTGTAGGGATAGATGCGCGCCTAACACCGTTGCAATGTAGCGTCTTGCATCGCTACACGACTTGTTACTTTTGATACTCCACGAACTGTGCAATAGCGAATCCAAGCTCCAGATCTTTTCCCCATACGTCCTCACGTTCCCCATTCTATTCTCCACCGTCCCATGTCCGCTTCAGGCCAGAAGCAGCTCGCTAACGACCTGGAACAAGTCCCTAGATCTCGGAGAGGCAGCCGAGCTTTGACGCGGCGACAGGCTAAGCCTCAGGCCCTTGTGCGGATCAGTCTTGTCATTTCTTGTCCCTCGCTGTCAGTCGTGGGCCCATTGTCCTGCGAGGATGCCTGAACACCCTCTCCATTTCGTGGGTAGGTATAAATCGGCCATGGAAGCGACTCTTCCAAGGCTTGTCTTCTTCGGAGCACTCATACACTCTCTTCCGTCCTTTTCAGCAATCGTCACTCCTTAGACCCGTCATTCGTTGATCGAATACCGCAAGAATGGTCAAGTTTACCACTCTCATGCTCGGCGCTGGCGCCGCAACCATGGCTGCGGCCGCCCCGGCCATCATGGCCGCCTCCAACAGCACTGGCTGCACCTTCACCGACGCCGCATCGGTCAAGAGCAAGAAGACGTCTTGCTCCAACATCATCCTCAAGTCAATTACGGTCCCGGCGGGCGAGACGCTCGACCTGACGGAGCTCAACGACGGAACCACGGTGACGTTCGAGGGCACCACGACCTTCGAGTTCAAGGAGTGGGAGGGCCCGCTCATCAGCGTCTCCGGAAGCGCCATCACGGTCAAGGGCGGCTCCGGGCACGTCATCAACGGCAACGGCGCCAAGTGGTGGGACGGCGAGGGCAGCAACGGCGGCAAGACCAAGCCCAAGTTCTTCTACGCCCACTCGCTCAAGAAGAACTCCAAAATCTCGGGCCTGAATGTCAAGAACACGCCCGTGCAGGGCTTCTCCATCAACTCGTCCGAGGACCTGACCCTTGATGGCATCACCATTGACAACTCCGCTGGCGCGGACCAGGGCCAGTGAGTTCATGTCTTTTCAGGGGAAGTTGAGTGCGTACCTGACTGATTCTCCTCAGCAACACCGACGCCTTCGACGTTGGCTCCAGCACCGGAATCACCATCAGCGG
This sequence comes from Phyllosticta citribraziliensis, assembly GCF_038025025.1. Classification (NCBI taxonomy): domain Eukaryota; kingdom Fungi; phylum Ascomycota; class Dothideomycetes; order Botryosphaeriales; family Phyllostictaceae; genus Phyllosticta; species Phyllosticta citribraziliensis. The sequence goes on from NW_027117348.1 coordinate 709,328, forward strand.
CGCCAAGGTATACAACCAGGACGACTGCCTCGCCATCAACTCGGGAACCGACATCACTTTCACCGGCGGCTACTGCAGCGGCGGCCACGGCCTGAGCATCGGCTCCGTCGGCGGCCGCGACGACAACACGGTCAGCAACGTCAAGATCACTAACACCAAGGTTGTCGACTCGGACAATGGCGTGCGCATCAAGACGGTCTATGACGCCACGGGCAAGGTCTCGGGCGTCACCTACTCGGGCATCACCCTCAGCAACATCGCCAAGTACGGCATCGTCATTGAGCAGGACTACGAGAACGGCTCGCCTACTGGTGCGTCTCCCCTGTGCCCCTGAATGCCCCTGAATGTCGGCCAAGACCGGACAACACTGACATGACAAACAGGCGAGCCTACCACTGGCGTCCCCATCACCGGCCTCACCGTCGAGAACGTCAAGGGCAGCGTCTCCTCCGACGCCGTCCCCATCTACATCCTGTGCGGCTCTGGCTCGTGCAGCGACTGGACCTGGACCGGCAACTCGATCACTGGTGGCGAGAAGTCGAGCAAGTGCTCCGGCATCCCGTCGGCCGCTTCGTGCTAGACGGCTACAGCCATTGCTAGCACCTTGATCGTTGGAATTATGTTGAAAGGAGGAGGTGGTGGGAGCGGCGGCGGTCGTGGTAAAGGGGAGGACTTGATCACTTGTGTCTTTTAGATTCCGCACTGCTTTGCTTCAATGTTGAACACCGCATCGCAGGGCGTTCTCGCGCTTGCTTTCCATAGACGGCGAATAATAGGGGATCAAGTCAGCAGTCTGCCACCTTGTCAGCGTCTCCGGATGCAAACACCTACATGCCTCAACGTCCGAAAGACCCCAGTCCCCCTTTCCCCTGTGCAGTCCTTTTACCTCGTCTCATCTCCGCCCCCAGTTCAGTCAGTCCAGCCAATGCAAAATCAGACGTCTGGATGCACAAGTCCGAAGCACGCCAGCGCGTAATGCCGGCCAGTGCGAGCATCCAGCAAACAAGGCCGGCCAGGCAGCCTGACATACGCGCACGCATCCAGTCCTTTTTTTCACTGCCAGGTACCGCTGATGAGAGTGCCGACATGACTGCCAGACAGCCAGTCCGTGTCCGCAAGGAGTGCCTGTGAAGACTCCTTGCTCGTGCATATCTACCTGCCCGGATGGGCAGGCGGGCAAGGTCGAGTCGGACCGAGGCATCCTGAGGAACGTTTTTTCTGCCGTTTGATGGGTCCCGTTGATGAGGAAGCTGGACTGTAGTTTCGTGAAGAGGAGGTGCGTCTTCGTCTGCCTGTCAACACAGCAGACTGCCCTTCTCGTCGATGTTTGGACTTGTCTCGTCGTAGGTGATGGGGAGATGGTGGGCTTTCTTCGCGCCAGTCTCATCCCCGTTTGCCGTTTGCCGGTTTTCCGCAGCCATCAGGCCTTCCTTCTTCCTCTCGCAACACCTCCACGCACTCCCAGCAGCATCCAGCCAGCCAACCAGTTCGCCAGTCAGCCGGAATTCCCATCACCACGCGAACACGGCACGAGACGAGTCAACTCCTCGTCTCGAACACAGGCAGGCGCGTGGAAGCTGGGCGACAGTGAGAACTTCGGTCATTGCACCTCTGAGGAGGCGCCAGGCAGGGTGCCTGATGACGACCCCTGCACCACGCTCGCGGGGCCCCCCGCCAACCCCCTTCGCGCGGGCCCGGCGCGGCGCAAAAGCTTGGTTTTGCTTGGCCGGCCTAAGGCTGAGAGGAACGAGGTGTGTGTGGGGCCCACTCTACCACTGCCGATAGGGGAGCCGACGACGGCGCTGGGTGACGGGAGAGACCGTGACTCGGTGTTGGTCTTGTCATTGCTCTCAGGTTGCTTGCTGGGACGAGAAGAGGAGAGGAAGGAGATGGGAGAAGGAGCGGCAGAGGGCGCGCTTGCGTTTGGCTGTTTGGTCAGCGTGTCGTCGTTGGAGCATTCGTGCATGCGTGCAGTTGGGGCGTCCAGCGCTCGCTGTTGGCGCCACACCCACGCGCGCGTCCGCTTATGCATGTTTGCTCCCACGCGCCGCTTGCTGGCTGTCTGGTTCGTTGTTGGTCAGCGCTGGATAAGAGTCGACTGCGTTTGCTGGAGGTTTGGAGTTTCGCAAAGCGCGCGCGTGCAGCGACGCTTTGGCTGAGGCTGCCTGACAGGCTGGATGGACCGTGGCTTCGACAGGTGGTGTGGACGAAAAGAGGAGAGCAGAACCTCGCGAGCGCCCAAACAGCGAGGAAATAACAAAAGTTGAAGAAAAGAGGGCCGCCGTCCCAGCAGAATCAGCAGTTCAACAAGGGATTTCGCACAGCCCGCCCCGTCTCCCACGTCTCGTCTCATCCGCCACTCGCCTTCACCTCCGCTCTCTGCGCGGGGAAACCCACAGCGAGCATCAACCGCTCTGGCTCGCCCACACCTACTCCCGCCGTTTGCCTTCCCCTCCCTTCCGCAGCCAAAAAATACCGCAAACGCAAGCACAACGACGGTCGAAGGAGGCTGTGTCGCCAGCGCTGGGAAATTCACAGCGATTGCGACGTTCGACGTTGTCGAAAATTGCCGCAACGCGGTAGTGTGGGTGGGGCAGCCCACAGCGAGCCAGCCGAGCGACGGCGAGCTTCCTGGTACGGTGACCTCAGCAGTCAGCCAGCGGTCCTCGTTGCGCGTCCTGTGGTTGGTTGGTTGGTTGAGTGTTGTGGTTGTGCGATGGAGAGGAGGGCAAGCCATGGATGGAGCGGGAAGGTCGCAGATCGCAAGCGGAGGTCGATGAGAACATAGCTGGTCCTTGCTCTGGCTGCGGGCTGCGCGCGCTGAACGCGCTGCTCTCCCGCCCGCGGGAGATGGGCAGACATGCGGATTGGATGGACTCGAACTTAAGCTTAAAGCACATACGAGAGGCAAAATCATGCTTATTCCAAAGGCTGGACGAGAAGGGTCGAGGCGTTCAGTATCGTCGGTGGCGGAAACGCGTCTTGTTGATCACTCGCCAAAGATACGAGCCATCTGGCATTTGATATTCGATCTCACAGTGGGTATCGAAAGAACTGAGATTCCCGGGTCTATTCGTAGCAATGAACGACTTCTCCCTGAGCGCAACCGTAGCTTTGCACAAACGCTCCCTGTGTGCAGCCGCATTCCCAGGAGGGCTCATCCCTTTCGACCACCTCTGTGATCCTTTGATGTGGAAGATAAGCAGGGTATTGAACTCTTGCTATGTAGGTGATGTCATTTACAGGATTGCGCATGTACAAGAAGCCTCCTTCGCTGTTCCGCCGTAATTCGTCATCGTAGCAATCTATATATGATGCAATGCAAACAAAACGCCATTCCCAATGCCACGAGCTACCAAGATATTCACACGAAGTAAGCTCATGCCGCCCCATACAGACTATTGACCGCCATCGCCAACGCTGCAACCTCCGTATTTGGCGCCGATGCGTCTTTATCCGATGCGCCAAAGAGGTCCATGTACAAGACGTTTGGATACGATTGGCTTGTAAAATTGACAAAAGCCTGCTGGAACAGCGGCTCGTAGGCCTTTTCGGCGAGCTCGAGGATGGACGTTGCGGCGTTGATAACGTCAAGAGCGTCTTGAGTTAGGGTCCACGAGAGCAAAAAGAATGTAGAGTCGGGATTCTTGCGCTGAGTGTGCAGTTTGGACAGCTGGTCGGCGACCATGGTATTAAGATCGTTAGAGTCGGCGTAACTGTTGTAGATGGGAAACGAGTTGCCGCTGTTGACGATACCGGCAGTGAACGCGGCGCTGGGTAACGAAATTCCTGTTGGGAGCTCTGTGACAAGGAGAACACATGGCCCATCCCCGATGAATGAGGACAGCGTCTTCTTGCTGAGGTCCGTCGAAGTCGTCAGACCCGTCGTGTTCAAGCGGTGATTGATCTTTTGCAGCTCTGCGAACAGAGTCTCCCAGTTGGCCTGCGAAAAGTCGGCATAGTCGCTGTCGGCATTGTAGGCGTGCGAAATATCGAGAATGACGAGCTCGTTGTACTTGGACGTGAAGTCATTGATTTGCGAGATGATTTCGGTCAGAGACTGACCATCGGCACCCTGCCAGCCGAGCACATCAACGTCACTGTAGTGTCCAGTCTGGAAGGATCCGTTCCTTAGTATCGGCCGAATATCGAACCACCTCGAGCCCGCCGTGAGCTGCGTCGCGATATCGAACTTTTGCGTAATGGTGTTTTGCTTCGTCACCAGATCAGTGTGTGTGCCAAACTTAGACATGCCTGCATCATGACTGCCAGGCATGCAGATATGGCGGATTTGTCGATCGCCAAGCAACGCCAGGTTCTGATGCATCCAGTCCACTGACGCGCCATTCGAGGTATAGCTCCCGTCAGCGCCACCCAGCACCCAGTTGACATAAGATCCGCCGTTCCAGCCGAGGTTGATGGTGCTACCCTGAGCGTTGTTTTGCGTGGCCAAGTCGACTAGGTAGACCTCGAGGTTGAAACCGTCACGGTATCGGGCCTGGACTTGGAAGCTGGAAGAAGTGCCCCCCACCGCATAGACAGCCTCGCCGGCGTCGTCTCCCAAGCTCTTACCGGCCGCAACATGCCACTGGACGTAGACTGGCATAGATGCTCCCGATGCGACTGTGCTGGGAAAGGACCAATTGTCCATTTGGTAAGAGTGCGAATACGAAAGTGTCCATGGATGCGGAGTTGCATTAATCAGCTCGACGTAGCCGTTCGACATGGCTGATGGTACTGGAATAATGTAAAGAAAGTGTAGGAAACGAAGGAACGAGAGACTGTGGCCTACCTTGACCCATGGTTGCAGCAGGAAGAGACTTATAAGGGGCGGAAACAAAGAAGCGCGGGTGTAGCTGGGGGCGCTATGCATACACAGCCCGGATCTACGCACATTTTTCGAAACACACGGACTAGACAGCTCCTTTAACTGTTTGGCCAAGAGGTCGAGGAAAGCGCCTCGAGGACGAGGCGTATGGACGAGGATGCATGTCGAGAGCGCAAACAAGTCCCGACTGACAGCCAATCGCACGGGAGAGGACCATGTGAAGCAGACGAGGCAGAGAGAAACATGATGAGGCAGAGAGGGGCATCAGCAGGCGCCGAGTCGATCCTAGTGGAGAAGGTGGCAGAGCAGGGTGTCGAGATGGCGGCTTCGTAAGGCGAGCGGTGAATGATGAGTGGACGGCCACGCAGCCAAACGGCAGCACGTGCATGCGAGGATAAGGACAGACACGACGGAGCGCCAGACGAGGCAGCGCGTGGCTGGACGCAGTGGCTAGACCAGGCGCGGGATAGAGGATGGCGATGGACGTGATGGTGTTGAGGGGAGCTGGGACTAACGCAGCGACTGACGTGAGGAGCCGAGGCCGTCGACATGATCCTCCCCCTTCGGTCATGGTCCGCTGCTGCACCATCCACCATCCACCATCCACCATCCCCTGTCGGCGTCGCCCTCCCTCCTCAACACCAGACTCGACCAGGGCATCCTCAAAGAGCCGTCCGTCGTCATTCTTAGCCAGGCATCCGAGCCGACGGGGTCCAAGGTCGCACCCCACCCGAACCAGGGCTCCGGCGGCCCGTCCCCAGGAACCTAAGCTACCACCCAACACAGCGCCCGCCCCGTGTTGACGCCCGCACTTCGCGTCCGCGTCCTCGACCACCGGTATCGCTCCACCGAGCGACGCGTTTCTCCTGTTATTGCTTTTGTCCGGCCCGTCGCCTACTTCAAGCCCTCCCACTGCTGTGCTCCGCATTGAGACACCACGCGCCCCCCATGGCCTTGTCACGCGAGTCGAGCCCCGCCGCCCTCTTTGAGCCTCCAAGCTCCCCTCCGCCGCTGCCGTCTGATTACAGCCGGAAACGCTCGCGGTCGCCCACCCTCCACGACCACAGCCAGGGGAGCTCGTCGAGCGACGCCTTTTTATTCAGCAGCGACGACGCGCCCGAGGGCGTGGAGAATTACGAGATCCCCAATCGCAAAAAGAGACAGTACGTTGGAACGTGGTGGGCTCACGAGGACAAGCCTGCGAGGAGCCCTAAGCGAACCCCGAGGCCACGGGCTAAGAAAAAGCTATCCAGGAACAATGACAGCGGTGTCTGGCTGTCGAGCGAGTCGTCCGACGACTCCGCCATTGAGCGTCTGGCCGCCGCTCCCCGTCCAGTCCTGTTTGGATCCGTCCCGCGAGCTCAAAACCCACCTACTGAACAAGACAATGCTGCCGGACACGCAAGCGCCAACGAGAAGATCCAAGCATGTCTGGAGAACGGAATCGAGTCGGTTGACCTCTCGTAAGCTACCCATCGATAGCGAGAGGCGTCTACTAACGAATGCAGTGCAATGCATCTAGGCTCGATTTCCGACGAACTCATCCAGCCGCTCGCGCAGCTCATCAGAAACCCTCGGGTTGGCGCCGAAGTCCCAAAGGAAGACTCGTACCAGTCCTTCACCCCATCATTGAAGATCTTCCTCTCGCAAAATGGGCTTCGAGCCGTCCCCATGTCACTGTGGAACCTAGAGAACCTGTCAGTATTGAGCCTGCGCAACAACAAGCTCGAGGAAATTCCGCCTGCCATCGCGAACCTCAAGAATCTCACGGAGTTGAATCTGGCTGGAAACAAACTGCGGTGGTTGCCATGGGAATTGCTTCGACTTGTCGCTCCTAGCGGCAAGTTGACATGTCTCAACGTGACCCCAAACCGCTTTTTTCAAGGTGGAAAGTTCTCGGGAACGCTGGAATTTTCAGATGATTCCCAGGAGATGGTGAAGAAACTTTCCGACTTCAGGGAGGCCCTCGATGACCCCGAGCAGGCTGCATCACGAGAGCAAATCGCCTGGTCCATCCGTTTGTACGAAACTCTCCTTAAGCGCATGGAAACTCGCGATCCCGCGCCAACACCGCGCCACGAGTGTCCAGCTTGGAAAAGGGAACCAGTGTACATCACGAGCACTCCAGTGGCCCGGATGGATTTTGATGGATCCTTGCAAAGGAACTCGCCCGTTCCCCCCTCGCGCGCCTCTCGCGACGTCTCCATTTTGCCAGCAGCAGGTGCAGGCCACACTCCGGCCATGGAGCTCGCCAACCTACCCAACAAGACTCGCGTTCCGTCCCTGTTTGAACTTTCCCTCCGCGCCGCTGCCGGCACCTCCAGCCCACACACTTTGCGGAACTTTTTTTCAGACGAGTCTTCTCCCAAACTTGTTGTTCGCGGACTTGAGGAAATGGAGCGCGCCCTGAACGCAGGGGGTCGAATCTGCTCCGTTTGCAGCAAGCCTTACATCCAGCCTGGGGCCGAGTGGGTCGAGTATTGGCACTATGCGGACACGCTGTTTTGCGGGGCCGAGGACTCGTTCCTGCCTTTCCTGAGGCGGGCTTGTTCGCTCGGCTGCGCAGCGGCAGTGAATGGCGGCGAGGTGCAGCAATAGACCAGGGACCGCGTCGATGATGCTCGAAGCTGGATTGAAAGAGGCTGGTGCGTGGACCCAAAACCGATGGTGCAATTGTCGATCGGGCTTTCACAAACCTTCCCCCGAAACGTGTACTCTTACAACCCTGCCCGCAGTCTCTCACTGCACTTTTGTTATCTCGCACGGCGTTTGGATGGCTGGAGTCTGGCCTGGGGCGTCCCGGAATCGGATGATGGACACTGGATGGCCTGGCTGCGATACGGCCGATCCCTTTCTCCTTGATTGCTTGTCGGATTCTTGCAGATCAGTCCTTGATTTTCCTCTCTAATTTGTTCCATTTCCTGGGTTGACGCAGGACGGGACGGGACGGGCGGCAGGTCTCGCGGCGTTTTGAATGGTTGGATTGGTGGAAGGAGGCTGTGTGTTGCAAAATACCTCGTCTACCTACCTCACTTTCCTTGTTCTCTTCCTAGTCACCTCTGTAGTTTGGCTCGACCTGATTGATTCGGTCGAGGTTTCATACCAGGGTCTTCCTAATTTCAACCACGGTTCCCACGGGCGAACTGCTGCGATACTGTTTACTCGGAATCCGGCCAACCGAAGCGGGAGGATTGCATGACATGGCATGACATTGCCGTCTGCAGGAAATCTCTGAAAGGGGCAGAAAGACGGCAATGATGACGATGGGCGGAAGTACGTCCTGCGCAATGCGTAACGGCGACAGTCCTTGCATGCCGGTGGTGCAGGTGGAAGGTTCGTCCCGCCGCCCCGCGTCGGACCGCGACCTCGAAGTGCATCAAGTCTTGTGCTGTATCTGCAGCTGGCCTGGCCTGCACCAAAAGAACAGGGTTATGGTTGGAGTCGGAGGTTTGGAGTGGCAGCGCTATCAACTCCTCGTTGCTTTTTCCCCAGTCAACCCCACACCCATCTCCACACCAGCAAATCGCCGACCGCCAGCGCCCTTTATCCGTCACCGCCAATTGACGTTTATCATGCATCCGCATTGGCGGGAAAAGGCAATTCTCGACAGAAAGAGCCATCGTCCATCAACCAACAGAAAAATTGCGCTGGACGCTGCAGGCCGCGACGTCATGGCTCCATGCAAGGAGCGTTCTGTCGCCTTCAACGCAACGCGACGCAACGCGCTGCCGTCTCCCCTATCTCGTCGTCTCGCCTGATCAGTCCTGCACTCGCCCGTTGCCGTACGACTACGACTGGGCCAACTTGTCGACGGATGCGATGCCGGGCGCCCCGCTTGAGCAAGAAAGCACCGTTTCCTCCTCGACGACTTGCTGAATCGATTGTCGCTCACTTGCGATTGGCCACTGAGCCATGCATTGTCTGTGAATTGCATGCAGGTACCGGCAGCCGCAAAATGTGAATGGTCGCATCGGGGACTTTCTGAGGCAGGTCGATCTTGTCGCTTTGAAGGACCACGCCTCGCAAAGGTCACGTCAGCGACCCTGGCCTTCGATGGAGGCCTCAAGAGAGCGGTATCGCACATGTGGCCAATCGGGGAGCATCCATGGCGCTGCTCATCTTGTCCATCCTGGTCGCGTTTTCCCAAAGTCACTTCACGCAGCGTGTTGCGCACTGCATCTTTGCATCTTTTTGAAGCTTGCCCTATATTTCGGGCGGGGCTTGTCTTTCTCTTGGATGGCACAAACACTCGCCGCTTGGACCTTTGGATCCTGGACGTCTGGTCTCGACGTTACACGCGCGACTGCAAGACGCGTGGGCACCGTTGTCGTGTCGCTGTGACCGTGCTGTCTCAGCCTCTAGTATTTGCGCATGCGGTGCCCAGGCAAAGCATGAGGGTGGTTTAATAAACAGCTGTGCCTCTCAATCGCCTTGAGCTCAAATTCTGTTGGTGTCGTTTTTGATGTTCGATTTTTGAGCAATCTCCTGCGGCCATTGAGCTCGATTCTTCTTTCTCATTCAATCTCTTATTGTGAGTTTCTCCTACTCCTGTGTATCTGATGATCTATACTCATGATTGGTACAGCTTGACCGTAGGACTCTGCTCCGCGTCTTTCGTTCGACTTGCATCCGGGAATGCGCTTTGACTCGAGCGATTCATCAGAGAGCAGGTCTGAGTCGCCTGACCCATACCTCGTCGAGTTCATGGAGCCGGAATGGATGGATGAAGCGGACGACGATCATGCATCAGAGTCCTCAGAGTCAGAAGAATATTCGCCTGGTCGGGAGCAGGCGATGATAGACTCTATCTACTTCAACCCCGAAATACCGCGTGGGTCACCTGAAATCGGCCTTCCAACGACACCGGTCCTTAGATCGAAGACGACCGAAGAGCTGGTAGCCCGAGAGCCTGGCGAACAAACAGTGAGCACCGACAGTCATGTCTACGACCCAGTAATGTCACCGACCCCGCAGCCGCGACGTGTGGAGATTCCGGAAAGCTCTCCATTCAACACAGACTATGCATCCTTCCCGTCGAGTCCATGCTCCAAGGACTGCGACTACGAGGACGACGAGCCGGAGACAGTTGGCGCCGACCCTGACGATCCTGAAGCCCTATTCAGGCCGCGACGTCCAGAATGGTACCATCCCCACACGAACATGTCGAACCAGTATTTCGAAAACAACAAGAATCCGCCTCAGCTACTTGAAGACTACGACCATTGGAAAAAGGAGACAATGACAGTGGTTCTCATAGCCGGGTTCAAAGAATTCGCCAATGGCAACCTCGACAACCATCGGGATTCCATATTCTTCCGGGCAGGCGACCGAAAGGCCTTTGGTATCATCACGCGTGCAATGGAGAGAGGAATACCGGGGCTTGAAGAGGCGGTCGAAAAACACGTTCGGGACGGCAACTCATCCCCTTGGCCGATGCGCGATTGGGTCATTGCCGGGCGATGCGCGCGGGACCCCAAGGGAAAACGAGGGCTGCTTCCCGCGGAGATTGCTATCACGTCGCCGGATGCTTTCAACATGACGTCGAAAGACCTTTTGCTGGCTTTGGACGAAGTTGGCAAATGTGGTTTGAATACGCCCGAGTCCATCTCTCCTGGCCCTGTGTTGAATGCTCCCGGACCCTCTACTCTTCCTCCCGCTTCTTCTGTCCCTCACCTTGCATCAAATGCTCCTGGAACTTCTGCACTAGCTACTACATCAGCTCCTGAGCAAGCTCCTGAGCCTGCATCGACATCGAATGCTCCTGGACCCTCTACTCTTCCTCCCGCGTCTTCTGCCCCTGGCACAGCATCGGATGCTCCCGGTCCCCCTACACTAGCTACCACTTCGGCTCCTAACCCTGCGTCGAATGCTCCTATACCCTCTACACTTACAATCGCCTCGAACCCTGGTCCTGCATTGAATGCCCCCGAACCCTCCACTATTCCTCCTGATTCGGGTGGCACTTCATCTGCCCCTCCCCCGGCCTCTCACCCCGGCCCTCCGTCCGCTGATCCAACCGAACAGTGGTATAACCGCCGAGATCGCTACATCGAGGAGCTAGACCCAGAGGAGGTCTTCGCGCAATGGCGACGGTTCTTTTCCAGCAGCCTCTCAGACAACGGCGGGTGTGTCAAAGACTTTGCCAAACATTTGGACCAGCAGTGCTACGACTTGGAGATCTTTCGCAACCATTCCGAGATCCCCATATGGGTGAAGAAGATGCAGTTTCTTCACGGCCTGCCGGAGGGATTCGCCCGAGCCAAAGCAAAGTTCTTGAGAAAACATGGGCGACGGCTATTTCGTCAGGATCCCGAGCGCGATGGTCAGGGCCGTGTAATGGAGGGCAATGCTAGAGCTGTGACTTGGGATTATTTGGTCGAAGAGATGGAAAAGGAGGAGGCGCGTCTGCAGGGCAAAAGAATGAAAGCTATGGAAACAACGGGTTATGAACCAGTGGAGAGATTTTTGGAGGGAGGTGAGGGGAATGCTGATGAGCAGCAGCTCATGAGAGAAACAGCCGAGTCGGAGAAAAAGGCCAAGAAGGACGTGCAAGATTCAAAAACGATATGTCCTATTTTCAAGGAGATTCTGAGGGATAGGTTCCATGTTGCAGCCGAAGGTGCCGCCAGTCATGCCTCTAACGCTCCGCCGACTCGCCAGGAAAAGGTACCTTCTCCTTCAAACCTACCCAACGCCCCTCTCCGCACTCCCTTTTACCAATTCACCTCTTCTCGAAAACGCGCTGACCCAACAAAGGACGCGCTCCCTTCCAGGAGTTCTTTGAAGCAACCGTCGCTGCCAACTGCCAGCGGCTCTTCTGTTGCTGCTGCTGCTGTCGCCGCCGCCGACGCTACCATCGCACCACCTAGGAGCGACAAGTCCAAGGGAAAGTCAACACCGACGGAGAAGGTCAAGACGAAAAAGACCACCAAGCCGAACCCGCCCGACACGTCCAGCAGCAAGACAGCGACTGCGCAGTCCAGCGCTTCAACGAAGAAGGAAAGCGACTCTAAACCACCCAGTTCTTCTGTGACAAAAGCCGTCGATCCGCCCGAAGCACCCAAAGACAAGACCAACCTGGAATTGCCCAGAACGCCTGTAAAAAGGCCGAAGTCTGTTCCGCAGAGCGTGTCCGAAACCAAAAACATCACGTCCAAGCAGCCCAGCACCACCGGGTCCAAGGTCATCAAGTGCGAACCGCTCAAAGTCCCTCCGAAGAAAACCATCAAGCTCGATGCCCCAGTGACCTCCAGCAGCGAAGTTTTCAAACATGAAGCGCCCATCAAATCTGACAGCCAAGGGGAAACGGCAATAATCCCCTGCACCCCTCCTCGGAAGACGATCATCGACCCACGTCGAATCGACGTCGACCCCGACACGCTGCCAGACTACTGCAACACGTGTCGCAAGAGCGGACACGCCGATCGCACGCGGGCCTGTCCGCGCTTCGACCCAGTCAGTGGCGTCATTGTCGGTCGCGACGTCGGACGCGCTCTGTTGCCAGGGAAGACGGAGCAGGGGCGCTTGCTGAAAGAGAGGGACGAGGTTTTGGCTAGGGAGAAGCATGCCGCGGAAAAGGCTGAGAGGAAGAGGGCTAGGGCTGAGATGAAGGAGCGAGAGAAATCAGAGAGGCAGAGGCGTGAAGGGGTGGCGGGAGAAGAGAAGGGCCAAGTTGAGGTGACTGTTCTGGAGAAGCCCAAAAATGCTCCTCAGGCCACGGTACAGGGTGATGGTGAGCCCGCAACGTCGACGAATGCTCCCAACGCCGCTACTCAGGTCGAAAGCCAAAAGAAGAAGAAGTCCAAGGAGAAGAAGGAAAGGAATGCTGTTCGGAGCCTAGCTACCACTCCCGTTGGGGCCAGGAGTGACTTTGGAGACCGAAATCACCCGCATGCTGCGCCCGAGACGAAAAATGGCCTGCCGGTCGCTCTGCCATCTCAGCCCCAACCTACAGCGATCGCTGGCACCAAGAGGAAAAGTGACGAGGTGGATGAGGCGGCGGATGCGATTGAGGCTGAAAGCAAGAGGCGCAGGCAGGAAAAGAGGCGAATGAAGAGGGAGAAGGCGAAGGAGAAAAAGGAGCGCCCACTTGAGTGTCCAGTTGGTGAGTGAGGTGAATGATGGCTGATGGATGAGATAATGGTCTGATTTGGTCTCTTTTCTTGTTCTCTTTCTCCTTCCTCCTCTCTTCTCTGGATTGTTGTGAAATGGAGTTGTCCACTGCTTCAAGATGTCACGTCGCTGGTTGTGGAGTATGTCGAGCTCTCCTAGGATTTGACTACGTTGTTTTATTCAAGCCTGTATTCCCCCGCAGCCTTTGCCTTCGCCGTGGTTACTGATTTTAGCAAGAGCCTCTAACTTGTGATCACGAAAGGAGAAGGTCGTCGCCCCGCCGACTTGTGACTTCTGCTGCCCGTCCACGGCGACAACTTTTCCATCCTGACGCCGAGAGTCTTTTTACCCTGAGGCCGACATGCAGCTATTCTCTTAAAAATCTTCAGCACTCGTTTTGAATCCATCTTTCCCACACATTTCATCCACGCACGCAGGCAGCATGGCCGCACCGACGCGGCTCGACATTGCGCCCCTGTTTCGCCCGGCAGGGAACTCACCTCCTGTCTACCTTGCGCAGTACCTCAGACGAGAAGAGGCTGCCAAAATTCTTAGCCTGGGCTGTGGCGACATTCGCAACGTCCTCTTCACGGCGTATTGCGAACGGGATCATGGTGAGAAAGAGCTTGATCGCGAAGACTTCACTTGCTGACCTCGACCAAAAGACAGGCTGCTGGACATCACCTGTTGCGACGTCGAAAAAATGGTGATCGGTAAGATGAGGTCGTCCGCCGCGCGTTGTCATTCGCTGACCTTGGCCACTTCAGCCCGAAACATCTTCCTCCTGTCGATATTCATCGACAGCGAATCGTCCGCCGTTACCGATGCAGCAGTGTTCGGGATCTTCACAGACATGGTTCTCAACGAGGAGACGTTCCAGTTCTTCCGGAAACAAGGAAAGAAGCTCCGACAGCGCGCCAAGACACTGGAAAGATGGCACAACTCGATCTACGGCAAAGTCATAAGATTCTGTGACAGTGCGTCACTGGACCGGGTGCGTGAGGTCTGGGAATGTTACAGCAGAGGAGATGCCAGCGACTACACTCAGTTTGAGACCATGTTGAAGGGGGCCAGAGACGTGGGCAAGGCAAAGGGCGTCTCGGCGGAGCTGCTCATGGCGTCTGCCCCTCTCAACACCGGCCCGCACACGCTCCTGGAGACCATGCGCGAGACTTACTGGAAACTTGGACAACTTGGATATGAATCAGAGGAAGAGGTTAAGGAAGGAAGATTATGGAACCCGACCTTTGGGTGCAGAGCCGCCCACACCGTCATCCATCCAAGCACCTTTCCGCTCGAGGGGTTCCACCTTGCATTGGGACAAGATTTATTCGACGGATTCTCCCCAATGACTGAGCTGCCTCCCGAAGCAGCCAAGAAACTTTCCCAAATGGCACCTGGAATGATGCAATTTTTCGCGTGGTGCCGCGCTTTCCGTCGGGGCTGCCAGGATGGAAAAATCACTCTGAGGTTCGCTGTCGGTGATGCTCTAGCTTTTTGCTACGTGCTGCGCGATCTCCACCCGGGAACCCCACAGCCTGCTTCGAGGTGGGCACCGCGTGGCCGTTTGAAAATGCAGAATATGGACTTGAATAGCCCAGACTATACCCCGGAAGTCAGCTCCGAGCCAGAGGCCTCCGAGGCTAGTGTAACAGCTGCTGGGCCAGGTAAAAAGGGTCCGAAAGCAAAGAGCAAAACGCCAGAAACGAATTTCAAGGCACCAATCCGCTTCAACGCCATCGATACGGGGCGTCTAGTCGACAAGTGCGGCTCGTTGAACATCTTGCTGGCAACAGCGCCACTGCTCGACTGGTCGCTGTCTTCAACACTGGTGACAGAGGCGTCTTTGACCGAGGATCCAAACGAGACAGGCGTTTTGGTCGGCTTTTTCCCAGGGCACTTCGACACTATCGCGCTGGTGATTGGACTGATGCCAGTCGAGTTCTGGTGCAATACAACATCGGTGCCTCCTGTGTCCAGGACCTTCTCGTTGTTGGCGCAGAGGCTGCTTAGGAAGCATCCAACAGTAAAGACCAGACTTTGTTGGAAAAGTTGCATCGCCAACGACGTCATCCTTGATGGCATGGGTCGCTTTTCGGGTCTTTCGTATGGTGCGAACGCCCTTGCTTCGTTTGTCCATATCCTTTATGCCAACATGTTTGGCCCTGGCGAAGGTACTTTACCCCGTAAAGTGAAGAGAGGTTCTCCTTTACTCCATCACACACAAGCAACCTTTGTCGCGTTTCTGGAGAGGATCAAACACACGTCTGTTACCGCGTGGGGCATTTTCGCAAAGGATTTTCTGAGCCAATTTGACGAGGCGGCCAAGTCGACGGGAAGAGGCTACTTCTCCGAGTTGTTGGTTCAGCTGCACCGATTTGGCGTCTTGGACTTTGCCGACTCGCGACGCCTGTTGGGACCACCTTTCGCAAATGCAACCCTCGTCCACGCCACTTTGCGAATTCCAAGGGAGGTTTTTCAACGTCTTTGGGGAATCAATCTGTCAAAGCTCGGAGACCTCCGAGTGGTGTGCACTGTCTGGCATTCGGAGTCGGTAATCATGGACTTTGGCGTCCTCCGCATGACTTTCGGGACCATTCGGGAGTCAGGGCACGTATTTGGAAGAAGAAGCTGGCGCCTCGTCATTGACGAAGACCAAGATGGTTGGCTTGGGTTCTCTCCTCTCCTAGTCACCTTCTGCGCCCCATCGTTGACGTTCTCGGAGCCCGACCTGGTGGTAGCGTTCCGTCTCGAGCAAGACTCCAAGACGGCCGAAGTTCTTGGGCCCATCCTTGGTCCTTCTATGGTCATCTTCGAGACAGGCCTCGACAACGAGGAGGGCGTTTTCGTCTGCTCTGAACCTCCCGTCATCCATTCACCAGAGGACATTACAGATCAAAGGCACGACCGATTAGTTCCTCGCGATCTTATTGCTCCAAGACGCCAGAATCCGACAGGCGCAAATCCTCAGCAGTCGTCTCCTGCAAATGGCACCGTCGCATCGGCATCCGTGGAGGACCAACAGGCCGCTGTAGCTGCTAGAACATCAGCATCCGCGGAAGATCAGGGGGACGCTTCAGCTGCCGGAGTACTTCAAAACGGCCATGACCCAGCTTCTACCGGTTTTGCTTCAAAGGAGCTTCCAGAAAAACAGCTTCAACCAGAGATGCTCTTTAAAGTCAGGCTTCATGTGGTCATGAACGAGGTAGGGGAAATGGGAGCGATGTCCGCACAGCTCTCCCTTAAGTCGGGGGAGTGGAAAATGAAATTCGCCAATGGTGCTAAGGTCACCGCAAAGCTTGCCTCTCCCTGTGGGCTGGCAGTCTCCATGGAAGGAAGCGAATCCTTGGGACACATCCTTTTCCCAGTCCCTTTAATCCAAAGCAAGTTTTTGGTTGTGGGAGATCCCGAAGAAAACACAGTTACAGTGACGGTCGGGCCCGGCGATCCACTCGAAGAGCGGTACGTTCCCATTCTCATGTGGCCGAATTACCTATTCGATGGCACTATCGTGGTCAACGGAGTGTCATCCTTGGCTCTGGACGGTCTTCCAACTTTCGACAAGTCCCGCATTGGAGACGTCGAGGGCTTGAAGTCCCTAATATTCCACATTCTGTCTTCTCCTGAGGCTCGTATACCGCATGACGGCATGGTGCGCAGCTGCGACCCACGCATTAGCTTCAAAAACGACTTGATGGAACTTTTCAAAGGTGCGGCGGGTCTCGACCGGCCTTTGAAGACATTTTTCATCTTCTGCGACGAAGCGAACAAAGACAGATTCATGATCTGCGTCTCAGCCTTGCGTTTCGATATGAATGAACAATCGATCGTACTGGACGCCGCCATCGTCGCCGTTACGGCGCGCAACAGGACTCGGGTGAAGATTTTCGCAAACACGTGTTTCAACAAACACGGCTCTCCTGGCGATGAAGTCCGCCGCATCTACTTCTCGAACCGCGAAGTTCCACTGTGGAACAGGATGTTCGCAGGGGCCGTCGAGCGCGCCAGAACTTGGTCGCACCGAGACGACTGCGAGTACAAAGCCGTTGGCCATATGCCTCTCAGCTACGACGTCTACAAGGAATTTCTGTGCTCGTGTGGCCATGGCAAACTGCCAGAAAACTTCTACCCACGCAATGCGCCTGGCTGGGACAAGCTCCAGGAGACTGCGGTTCGTGCGGCCATCTCGCCATGCTTCGTGTCAATGTTGGTCGAGCCGCAGAGAATGAACAAGTTGGTAGCCGAATGCGCGGGCAGGAAAGCGGACGACACCGACTGCTTCAATTGCAGGAAAACGCCGGAGCAGCTCGGGGGCAAGACGATGAGCAAATGCGCCGGATGCGGTGTCGCAAAATACTGCTCGAGAGAGTGTCAGAAGGAGGCCTGGAAGATGCACAAGTCAATGTGCAGCTTCTACACCGGTTTTGGTAATAACGACCGGGAGAGATGATGGAGTGGTTTTCGTTGGCAGGGGGATGAGTGGATTCTAAAATGGCAATGGGCAGTTCTGGATAGGAGGAGTTGAAAAATGCAAAAGGACAGAGGCTAGTTAGAGGTCGATAGCTGACAGCAGGCGAAAACAATTTGCTTTGAATCCGTTGTCGAGGAGGAGTTGTATCCTGAGGATAAGCATGTCGAAAAGGTGATGTATCAGGCAATTGGCCTGTTGTCATCCCCAAGACACACAATCAACGCCTTCGGCATTCGTCTTTCGAAGGAGAGAAGATAGAAGAGTGGCACGTCTTTCAATCTCCATGGCGCCGAGCAAAAGGTGTATCACGGCCTCTTGGCAACGTCGCCATCAATCCATCCTCTTGCCTAGGTCCCTTCTTCCCCACAAAACAGTGCAGCACAAAGACGGCACGGCTGATTGGGTCATTGAGTCATAGATATCTGTACCCTGGACGTTTCTCTTACTTCGGCCAGAAGCAGCATTTGAAATGGCTCGTCAAAAAAGTGTCCGAGGCCGCCGAAGTGTTGGTGTTGCACGAAGACTGTTTGTGGTTGAAAATGATAGCAGCTTTTGGCGGACTGCCCGGAGCATTGGAAGAGTGGGATAGGGCATAGCATGACTCCAAACGCGAAGCCTGGGACAGGCGGGACTGCCGCCAAGTCTGCTCGCCCGCCACCGCAGGCTCTCCCACTCTTGCGCATTTTTAACCTTTTGGGCGGGCCTCATGGATGCTCCCACTTTTGCCGGTATCAGTCACGTGCGGCGAGACGGTATTCTCTCTCCGCCGCCCGCGTCCACCCTTGGGCCTGCTCCAGCTCGTGTGTGTGTGGAGATAAGCCGCCTGCCCTGCGCCGTCCCCAAAAATGGGTTAGGGAGCTTGTGTCATGACGTTCGCGCTGGGTGGTGGATAGGCTGGCCGGGCAGGCATGCTCGACACGCCAGTAAATGGATACACCATGGTTTTTCTCTTATATTTGCCGGGCATGCTCCTGGCCAGGCGCACATGCACCGGAAGACGTCGAGAGTCTACTATTTTATCTTTTTTCGTCGACTCAAATTGCGGCGGTATCGTGACTGCGTTTTGCTCTACGCGTACCTGGTACTCGCCAATCCGTTCCCGCTCTCGAAAAGAATTCGGTCAACGACACCTCATGTGCCAGCATTGCCTTCGTCCGCGTCTGTCGTCTCGTCCTCTCAGCGCCGCCGCTGCTTCACGGGGCTCGCCATTTGAAGTCACGCGCCACTTTCTGTCGCAATGATGAACTCGCACGACCAACACCACCACCATGATGCAAAGGATGGATCAATCGCAGAAAAAGGCGGCGGCGGCATCGCCGTGGACCCGTCGTCGGCCCATAGCACCAGCAGCGGTGGTGGTGACTTCGATGTTGGCGACTCGACCTTCATCACGGCCGGCTCGCAGCACCTGCACCGAAAGCTGCGGTCCAGAGAGGTGCAGCTGTTTGCCATTGGAGGCGCCATTGGAACCAGCTTGTTTGTGCAGATGGCGTCGGCGCTGCCAAAGGGGGGGCCCGTAGGCTTGTTCCTGGGCTTCTTGCTTTGGGGATTCGTCATGATTGGGGTGAATGAGTGCTTCGGTTCGTTTTTTGCCCGTCAGATTAGAGGACTATTGACTTGGAATGTCAAGAAAACGGAAAGAGCACAGTGCTGACTGCTGCGCAGCTGAGATGGTGTGCTACGCCCCTATTCCCTCGCCATTCATCCGACTTGCTGGATTCTGGGTCGACGATGCACTCCAGTTCGCCATGTCATGGAATTTCTTCTTTAACATGGCTTTCTTGATACCCTTCGAGCTGGTTGCTTTCCGGATCCTTCTATCATTTTGGACGGACGTTGTGCCGGTAGAAGCGGTGGTGGTTATCATCATGATCCTCTACGGGTACGTCGAGCCAAAGAGTCGAAGCCTCCCAGAACTGACGAGGAAGCAGGCTGTTGAACTTGATATCCGTGCGGTATTTTGGAATGGCCGAGTTCTACTTGTCCATCTTCAAAGTCTTTTTGATTTGCATGCTCATCGCCTTCACCTTCTTCACGATGCTGGGTGTGAATCCGCTGGGTGACAGATACGGCTTCCGGTACTGGAAGGATCCGGTAAGCGCTTTAGAAAGACTCCATGGCGGGGTCGCAGAAGTCGTGGCACACAAAACTATGGCTGGGGTCAGTCAAGGAGCATTCAAGCCTCTGAGAGGCTAGGACTAGGGAGCATTCGAGCCCCAACCTACATGACCTCAGAATTGTGTGCCGCGATACGTGCGATCGTGCCTTGCTCCGTTGAGCTATAGCTAACGTCTCAGGGTCCCTGGGTCGAGCACCTAGCCTCTGGCGACACTGGCAAATTTCTCGGCTTCCTCTCTTGTGTCGTCCAGGCCACCTTCACGATAGCGGGCCCCGAATACATCGCGATGGTCGCTGGTGAAGCCGAGCAGCCGCGAACCGTCCTGTTTAAAGCCTTCCGGTCCTTCATTTGGCGCATGCTTGTCTTCTTCGTCAGCTCCGCACTGGCCATGGGCATCTTGGTGCCATCAAATGACAAGACGCTGAACGCGGTGCTTTCGGGAGAGCAATCTGGAAGCGGAACCGGAGCCGCCTCGCCATACGTCATTGCAATGAACCGCATGAACATCCCCTTTTTGCCGCACCTCGTCAACGCGCTCATCATGACCTCGGTCCTCTCTTCTGGCAATGGTGTGCTCTTCGCCACGACGCGAACACTGTTCGGCATGTCTCTCAACGGCACAGCGCCCAAGTTCTTCTCCAAGACGCTCAAGACGGGCATTCCCATCTACTCGGTATTGGCCGGCCTGGCCTTTTGCTGTCTGGCCTTCCTCCAGGTCTCGCATTCGAGCGCGCAAGTCCTGACATGGCTGGTCGACCTCATCACCATGGGTCAGCTCATCAACTACTTTTGCGTGGCCCTCACGTACCTCCACTTCCACGCCGCGCTGAAGAGAAACGGCATCGACCGCCGCAGCCTGCCCTACCCCGGCCGCTTTCAGCCGTACACGGCCTACGTCGCCATGTTCGGCACGGCGCTCATGGCGCTGCTGCTGGGCTTCGACCTCTTCATCAGCGGCAACTGGGACACGACCTTCTTCTTTCTGGACTACACGCTGCTGGGCGCCTTTCCCATCGCGTTTGCCGTCTGGAAGCTGGTGCACAAGACAAAGTATGTGCCCATGGGCACGGCGGACCTGACGGTCGGTGGCCTCGTGCCAGAGATAGACGAGTACGAGAAGGTGTTTGTGCCTAAGCCCATGGGTAGAATTGAGTGGTGGTTGGACCGCGTTTTCAACGGCAAGAGCCATTCGCAATGAGGTCGTCCGTGAAAGCAGATAGATCTTTTGTGGTTATCAAAATGTGTTGATCGTTTGCCTGTTTGTAATCTGCCATCGTGATAATGCGGCTCGCTCTTCGCTTTTGCTTTTGCTCCTGTGTCATACTGCGTCAGGTCGGGGTTTCAATCCTTTGCCGAGGAACGTACCTACTGCGTTTTGACGTAGCCCCAAATACCATCATTGGATGTCAGTAATGGTACACGGATGCTCCCTGGTTGCTTACTTTGTCAAGGTCCTCACATGATTGCCAACAGTGTAGAACCTATCGCCTCGGATGAGGATGACGGCATCCGAAGAATTGCCTTGGGAAAAGTGAGTGTTGAGGCAATGTCTACCTCTTGAAACGATTTTGGTATGGAAGAAACGGAGAATAGATAGAGTGAGGATCGACGACTTCTGAAGCCAAGTCTTCAATACTTTGTGATTGACAAATCGAAAACGCCACTGTATTGATAAAATTGCCCTGCGCTGCGCGAGAAACAAAAGGAAAGTATCCAGGGGGCCCAAGAGCCTACCAAAGCAAAAAGCCGCATCTACCGTGATTCTACCCGTTCCGAAGCAAGGAGGCTTTTTCTATGTCGTATCCCTTTTACCCAAAAAATGCTTTTGAAACAGTATGCTGACCGCTCGTTTTATCTTCTACCTCTATCTTGAACTTTTTCACCGCCCGGAGCTAGAATTCAAAGCTTTCGTCCACCTCGGTCGTCAGGGTGCTGACCCATTCGTCGACAACGTCGCCCGACGCTGGTCCATCGGCAGACGTTGCCATGCCGATATCCATGTTGCTCATTGTGTGGCCGGAGGGGTTCGGGCAGGACATTTGCCGCTTGTGGAGTGCCACGTTCTCCATCGATGGACGAAACTTTGCCGTAGGCGTTGATGCAATTGACGTGCAATCCGAAACCGGCGAGGGGGAAAGTATGAATCGATTGATGGCCGGCGGGCGGATATCGGCCAAGTTTTTGTTGGGCTTGCCGCACTCCTTGGATTCTTCCAGCGTCGGGAGGCGGTTTGTCGAGGCGATTCCCGAAGCTCGGCGCCGCATGTGGAAGAGAGTGGTGTCTCTGTGCTCCAGGGAAGGACTGTAGGATTCTGGGCGATGGTCTCTCAATGATTCGTGAAAAGACCCCTCGGAAGACGTGTCCGACCAATGCGACTGTAATGGTACTGATTTCATCGGAGCGGGCCGGAGCAGGCCAAGGAGACCTGCACTGCTTCGGAATCCTGGCGGAGTGGATTCGAGGGCGAAAGGCCTGGAGGCTTCGATGTTGGTCTGGTTCCAACGACGATGATGAGGAGATCGGTCGAGTGCCAGTGGTGACATGTGCTCGGCGTGTAGCGACATGTCGAGGGGAAAGACGGAAAACGGGCTTTCCGGGCTCTTGACCATTGGGATTGAAGTCATGGTTGAGGATGCCGGCCGCCGGTCGAAGATGGAAACTAAAGCTCTACACGTTGAGCGAGAGGCGGGAGGACTTGGTGTCATACAAACCATCTTACTCGGACACGTCTTAAGAGAAGAGCTGTGGAAAAAGCAAAGTGACGGTGGAGGAACATCTAAGACATTCTCAAGCCATCTTCTGACCGTCCCCAAGCCTTGGAGAGTCAGTGTGCAAACAGGTGTACCAACGGCATCTCATGCGGCGAGAGAGAAGTGTGCCTGGACCCTCGAATTCTCCAAATGCATCAAGAGATTCCGTGGCCCGGGTGAGCCAATTTCACGCAGCGCCGAGAACCTCCCTTACTTCCAACTGGACTAGGCCGTTTGACGTGCACAAGAAATGTGAGACGTACTCATTTACAGGTCCAGTTTCAGCTGCAAGCTGCCGCGTACGACGGTCACGCCTTGTCAAGTAATATCGCCCAAGCCTCGCCGTAGCAAATATCTTATCCCTCTGCACACCATTGACAGCCTGAAGAATAAACGCCGGGCGGGATCGACAGTGGTAAGCTGCATGCTGCCACAGTCGATATTCGAATCTAGACGCCTTGACACCGAGGTTTCAAGAGTACAGTACAAACGCTGTGCATTCGAGCACTTCGAACGTGCCTCGGATAGCCAGCAGATGCAGTTGACCTTGAATTCGACGATTGGTGTGTTTTTAGCAGCGACGAACGAGCACAGCATCAATTTACCTCATCTTCAGACCAGCCAACACATGACACAACAGCGATCCCTCATCCACCACGGTCCAAGCTTTCCTTGGCACATGTCAAAGATGTAACCCACGACCAATGTCTCAAGTACCGATTCTCTGAAGACGGTCTGCTTCACGAGAGCCCGCAGAGTGCTCAGGTGTCTATGTTGTGTTGGCGCGTGCCCGAGGGCCCCCAGCCTGGCTGGAGCGGCGTGATTGACGTCGTCGCCGTGGCGTCAGGAAGGCGAGGAAATGATGGACCGGTGAGGAATTTGGAGCGGCATGTTCCAGTCGCCCGAGCAGACGCTGACACATGGCCAGAGAGAGAATGGTCCCAGCCAACGTTGTCCAAATTTGGAATCGATCGCAAACGGCTTGCGGGCACGGTGGAGTTATTTTGAAGGTGGACGATCGAGGCAAGGCGTTGTGGCGCTGTGGCTCAAGAATGCGGCAGACGCGCGAAGAGAAGAGGACATGTCCGTGTTGACGGCGGTGGGGGAGTGTTGGGTGGTGAGGGAGTGAGTGGCTGACAGCAGATGGATTGTTGTCTTCGGAATGTGGTGGTCAGTGCGCGGTGCTGAGTCACCCTCCAGCGACTCGAGTCCCTTTTCTCTCGGCTGCCCCCAGCCTCTCCGCCCTTCTCTTCTCACCACCTTCCGCTGATCCAGCCTGCGACCTTGCACATCGTTTTGCGTCCGCCACACCATCTTTTCATCGGTCATCGATGTCTCCTCTTGCGAACGCGTTCTTGGTCCATCTTGGATTCTGAATCTTCGCGCCTGCCTGACTCTCCCTGTTGTCACGCGTCGCCTCGGTCGGAACGCTTCTTTGACTGCTCCAAACCTTAACCGCCGATGGCCCACTTCGTGCGTGTTCTGGTTCGGGGCTGTCTAGTATGCCGACCTTGATGCTCAGGCCTCACGTCAGTGGGATCTGTGGTGTGCAGCCGTCTTCTCGTCGTCAGACGAGGGTCTGGCGCGTGTCGCTCACGGGCGGGTATCGGTATCCCAACGTGGCTTCAGGGCCCATGGCTTCGTCGTTCCTCGGGTGTTGCGACTGTTCCCTCGCCTTCGCATCATCTCAATGATGGTCTCTCCTCACTGGAGTTGACCGCCCTTGGACCACCAACGACATTGCCCGCCGGGGTCTGGGAGATAACAGATGGGCGGATGCTTGGTGTCGCGAGCAAGCTTGTTGGATGGAGGGTGGTCGTCTTTGTTTCTGGTGTGGTCGTGCAGGCCGTAAAAGACGCGCCGGAGAAGCCAAAGTCAGAGGGTATCATCAATTCGCGAGCCATGGCCGATGCAAAGAGCAGAGGGCGAACAAAAACCCTAGGGCAAATCAGCCCAGAGAAAAAGCTCCGCAGACAGGCCTCGTTCACAGGCGAACATCCCAGAGGACCACGGCAGAGGACCGTCGAGAAGCCCCTTTGCACACCAGAAGGCGAGTACTGAGCTGAAAGATTCAAGCCCGATGTGAGGTCGTCCCAACGTCCAAGTCCATGGAGTCTGAGCTGCCATGCAGCTCGCCCGGCTTACGAGCTGGTGCAGCCTGGGCGGCGGTGTCAAGACAAAGGAGTTGAGGATCCGTCGAAAAACATGCACTATGTTCAATCCCGTACAGACGTCACGTCGATGGGGAACAAGGCGCGGCTTGAATTCCATCTGTATGACTGGCTCGTCACGAGCTGTCTGCTCAGTCGCCAGTATCTGGCATCAAACCTCGCCCGGCGAACACGCCGGCAAATTCTGTGCCGACATGGCAACTTGAAGCCGACGGGCAAGTCAAGGCCGGAAAGGCAGTTCAAGATTCAAGTGGGATTCCATTGGCGGCCCGGAACACATGGGCGCGCAGAAACCATTGAAGTCAAAATGACGCCGGAATGGTGTGACCGCGCTGGGAGAGACGTCTCTGGCCGGTGAATGGCAAGTCCGAGTCGAGAATTGATGTCAGATCTTCTCGTGCGGCAAAGAAAAAGTCCGAGTCTGAGAGATGCTGAGATCCTCTGCGCAAGAATGCTCCTGAGAGATGTGATCCTCGACGGCGGCAAAGAAAAGTCCGAGTCTGAGAGATGCTGAGATCCTCTGCGCGAGTCTGCGTCAGAGTGATGTGATCCTCGACAGCGGCAAAAGAAATGGTGGCTTCCATGCAGGTTGCGCCAGCAAATTGATGTGCGGCAGGGCAAACAACCCCCAATGACCGACATCACGGAACTCATTCGCATTTGGCCTCTGCCGCGATCAGCTCGGGGTTAGCTAACCCCTCTCACCGGGCTTGAATCCAGCGGCATGCTGGGTGCGCAGATTCAATGCCAGAGTCGCTGTATTGCGACGACGGCCAAATGAAAATGCCTAGATTGCGAAGCAATCTGAACCGCTTACGAGTGGTTTGTCCTGGGCTGGACGAAAGATTCGGGAGTCATGTCCCACAAACTGGCATACGGAGCCGGTCACGGCAGCCCTGTTTTCCTGCTGCACTGCACTCACCTGCCTTGCAGCAGCTTTTTCGGGTGCATTCTCTGGTGCAAGGATTCAAGAAAACCTCTCGGACATCACACTCCGCATCTTGTCAACAGGATGCCCCGTCCTCGGAGTACCCAAAACAAATAGACGCATGCTCCGCGCCTTGCTTGCAAGGGGCGTTTTCTTTTTCCTTTTTTGGTTTCAAAGTTCCTTGTGTTCGCGTTATCTTCGGATGAAGAGTTGCTACGTGCCGCCAACGACTTGTTGCTGAGCTGCGCCTTTGCTACATCAACTGATTGTCATGTTCATTCAGAGTTGAGGAGAGGTCGGCGGAAGACTTGTCCGAGGGCTCAGCTCGGCCCCCATCGCTTTGTCTTGAGTGTCACTCTTGTTTTCGTCAAATGGGTGCTGGATGTTTGGAAGCTGAAATGGAAAATAGACAGCGCAACATCATCAATGTCAATCAACTCCCGTCACGTGTCGACTCGCACTCTGCGATCCTTTATCCCTCAATATTCACACGCACTGGTGTTGAAGAGAACGCTGGCGCCGCCCGCTTCCTTCGGCATTGTCCCTCGTGCCAAAAGCCGATAGAAACTTCACATTCCCTCGACCCCAAAGGACGAATCCATCGCACATCCCATCGTCTTGAAACCAGCAATAGGTGAATTGTAATCCGCATCGGAAACCCATGGAATCGCCATTTCCGCAAGAACTGCAAGACTGCCCGGTGTGTTTTGCGCCTTCCTTTCGCCTCCAAGTAGCTCCTCTTCGGTTGAAAGCTGCCGTTGGCGGCCTACTTCACGGTACACGATGCAGAAAATGAGCACGCAACACTCGCGGGAACATTTATCGCACAATCGCCGTCTCGCCAGCAGAGTCCACTTCTCCATCAGTCGCGTCTTCCGCATCCCATGTTGAAAAGAGGCCAGGCAGCAGAATTGCAAAGTCGCGAATACCAGAGATGGGGTGTGTTGCGCCCTACGGCCCTTACATTTGCCCTTGGGCCACTCCGAACTTGACAGCACCGCGGCTGATGCTCAAGGATGCCACGGTCTCGCCGAATTCGCCGCTGTAGATACTGCGGGCAATGTGTCACAAACGACCACGCTCTATTGTGGGGAGATCGCCTCTTCAGACAGCAAGCAACGCCTGCGGCTGCTCCCAGCGCCTACCCGGTATGCTTTCCCAAGGCAGAGCCGCACTCAACTGCCGCACCGCTCAATCGCCATTGCCTGGAATTCGCGAAACGCATAAAGACAGAGAATGGGCTCGTTTGAGGTCAGCTTTCGGTGGTGAGACGGGTGAGACGGGCCGCGTCTCGGGAGCGCTTGCACGACGAACGGCCGAGGAAAGACGAAGAGGAAAAGAGAATGGGCGCAAAGGATTGGTGCAGGCTCAATCCGGCAAGGCCTTTGCTGCGTCAAAAAAGAGCGCGGCGTGATTGGCGAGAGCGGTAGCAGATTGTGGTGGTTTGCAACAGCAACTCGAAGACTACGCGTTTCGAGCGCCTTCTAGTCTCAATCCATCGCATCTTCGAGACCTTGAGGCTTGGCTTTGGATGTTGTTTCCAAAGCCCTGACATTCTGATCGCCTCGCCCATGGTCTAGGTGTCTTGAGAACATGCCTCGGTGCACGCCGGATGTTGGAAGACTGGAGACGCCTTTCCATTCTCATACACTTGGATCTCTAATCGGATCGCTGGCCCCATGATCTGTGATCTGAGCTTTCCAGATACGCATCGCAGACGCTCGGCATAGTGGCCACATTGAGGACTGCCTGGGCAGAAACGTTGAAGGCGCCTTGAAGTTGGTTCGAGCTGTTGCAAGAGTTTGACAGGCGCCTCCTCGAAGTCATTTAACAGCCTTGGAAAGATTTTGGAAATTTCTTTGATCGCGTCTGCCAGGTCTGGCATAACAATTCAGTACGCCTCAGACATTCGGCATCGTGGCGCAAGCTGGCCATCCCCAGTCTGAAAAATCGAGTTCCAACGGAATCCATCCCGCCGCTATTGCGCTTGACGGTAGTATTCCTATGGAGTGTGGGCTTGGGCGCTTGGTCTTCTGCGTCCGCCAAAGTTTCAACACTCTTTCGGCCGCAACATGCGAGACTTGAACCTCGCAAGCAGCACCGCAGAAGGGCACAGGCGCTGTGGTGTGATGGACATGGTCACAAACCGAGGCTTGAATGCATTTGAGAGGACAGTATAAAGCCATGGAAACAGACACTGCACAACATCAGAATTCAACTCGATCCAATTCATCAACAACAAGCCAAAACACCAACTCCAACCTTCTGTCAAAATGAAGTTCACCTACTTCGTCCCCGCTCTGCTGGCCACGGCGATTGCCACCCCGATCGTCGAGAAGCGCGACGCCACCGAGGCCATCACGGCCATCAACAAGATTTCGACGCAACTCGACACGTTCAACCAGACGCTGACGGAATTCGCGACGGGCCAGAGCAGCGGGCTGGGCGGCGCGCTCAACCTGCAAAGCGGATCGGGCGACGTGGAGACGGTGCTCCAGGAAGCGACGACGACGGTGCAAAACGGGCAGCCGTTCAACGAGCAAGACAGCGCGCAGGTCGCGCAGGCCATCCTCGCCTTCCAGCCCAAGATCTTCGCCACCATCGACGGCATCACGGCCGTCAAGCCGCAGCTCCAAGCGAGCATCGGCTCCCTCACCAGCGTCGTCAAGACCAGCCTCCAGGAGCAGCAGACGGCGGCCCAGGGCTTCGCCGACGCCGTCTCCGAGAAGCTCACTGGCGAGTTCAAGGCCCAGGCTCCGGTCATCAACAAGCAGATACAGGACCGCTTCAACACTGCGATCCAGGCTTACTCGACTTGAGGAAGGTTGCGCGGGCCGGTGTTGATGTTTTGGCGCTCTTCTTCTCCTGCTTGGATCGAGTTTCTCCGTGGCTTTCATGCCGCGTCAAGCGCAGCTGGTACGGAATGGCTGTGCTGCGGCGCCCTGCGATGGGTTGTCGCGTGGTGGTCTTGAGCAATGGAATTCGCCTTTGTTGTTTTGCTTGCCTGCTTGCAAGTACACGAAGCCAGCTAGACAGTTTCTCAACAAATGGAAATCTTCCGAGAGCGTTCAAAACTACTGGTCCGACTGAAGTGCAAATGTTCGTGACAAGGGCGCAACTCCGTAGTGAAACCATCATCTGTTACATGTAGTCTTCGCTTTGAATGTTCTCTTTCTGCAGTCGTGATGAGTGTGACAGAAGGCAGTGATGGTGACTCCATTTTTAATTCCATCAACGACGCGCGAGTTTGGTTCCCCAAAATCGTTACGTCTACAAATCCGATGCCCTTGCCGAGTAATTGGTTCAATTTGCTGCTGGGGGATCTCGTTCAAAGCCTTCATTTAAAAGATTGGCTCCCTCGTGGAAAAGTGCTTAACCAGCAGAGACCCCATAGACCACCACCCCCGTCCCGCGGTGGCAGATACCGATCAAATCCGAGAAGACAAGCATGTCCCAAGTCCTTTCATCCGGTTGGCTCGTCTGCAACCCACCGGGTCCGTGCGCCACGCCAAAAAAAAAAGCCTTCACCCCCAGGCCCCCATCACTTGACCACGACACCACCAAAACAAAAAGACATAAGTCGGGATTTGAGCCCAACGCGGGGGTCGAACCCGCAGCCTTGAGATTTGCTTGTTTACTGCTGTTTGACGAGCTGGCGAACTAAGAGTCTCACGCTCTACCGATTGAGCTAGCCGGGCGGCTTGTGTTGTTGTTAAGGAGCGAGTCGCTAAACCAATATATAAATATATATCTATGGGATCACAGAGCGTGGCAAAACAACAGTCACTGCTGCCCGAACTCAAACAAAGAAGATCCTTGCAAGTGAGTGTTTCGATGTAGTCCCACCGGGCTGGCTCGACGTTAGCTTTGCCGTCCACCTTTCCATCGGTTCTTTAAGGATCTTTCGTGTCCGCGCCTCTTCGCACTGGATAAGTGCAAGGAATGAGGATTTTTGTGACACGAAATGTCCTTCTGCTAAACAAAGAACCATACCTGTCGCCCATCGCGTTGGATGATCTTGGCGCCGGGCACAGAATTATGTCACGCGCACGATGCATTTTTATTTGGAGAGAGGAGATTGCCATTGCGTTCTACGTATTTGTGCAGAAGTGAGTCGGGATGCTCTGCCAGCTCGGTGAGTGCGGGGAGGAGTGGGATGGACAGCACGCCCGGGGGCGACCGAGCGTGGACCGAGACGGCTGCTGCGCCTCAAAGAACACATTACTTCAGCCAACACGTTGGGGACGCCGTTTCGAAAGAAAAAGGAGTATGAAGGGGCAGTCTACGATGTCCGGGAACCCGCAACCGGAAGACGGACGATGGCAAGGAGAGGATTTTACGCCCTTGATTGGCACTACCGCCAGGTATTTCCGCAGACTTGGAAAATTTTCAACCACGTCACAACCTCCCCAACATTGCTTTTCAACGCTACCGACCGTCGTCGAGTCGACTTGAGTTCACACGCGAGGCCTCGCGCTTGTGCTTGCCAAACAAGCAGGAACCAAGCCGCAAGGCCACGTTCCAGTGAAGATCTCACGTTATGGGCTAACCCGCTTAGGAAGGTTCGTCCCATACCTTTTCGACGACAGGGCATGGAGTTGGATTGACAACGAAAGTGCTTCGACGACATCGCAACGCTCGAATTTTGAACAACTCGCTTGCATGAACGCTCCATGTTCAACCCGCTCGCTTGAAACCCGGATTCCTTGGTTCCTTACTGCAAGCTTTCCAACGACTCTTTTTGTTGAATTGTGTCCGCCCTGGGTGGCGCTGCCATAACTTGCTACCGTGGTGTACATCATTTGTGCGGTCGAGGTGTCATGGCAACGTAAAGTAACTTCGGCTCGTTGAGAAAGAAGATCGTGCGCTCAACTTGTAAGTCAGCGAGAGAATGCCGCGGGACAAACGATGCTTACCGTTTGTATGACAGATGACATCTTTCACCTACGGAACTTGAACCTCTCTACCAGGAGCGACTCCTCGAAATCGCAATCCTGCGCCATGCCCCAGTATTCCTCGACCGGATCCTCAATCTGCTCGTCCAACTCGCGCATGCGCTTGCGAACGGCTGGGAGAGGCTTGAGGATGGCGCGAATGTCTTCAAAGGCCTCCAAGCGGTCTTCGTGACACAGGTCCAGCGTCACGAGCAAGAGGTGTTCCATGACGCGGCTGTTGACCGGAAGCCTGTTGGCCATGACGGCGAAAGCTTCGACGTCCCAGGTGCACGTGTCGATGTAGAAGATGAGGGCGTCGCCGGCGGCGCGCTCGGCTTCGTCGACGCGGAGGCGAAAAGCGGCCACGTAAAGGTCGACGTCGTCGTGGAAATCGCTGGTCATGGGCAGCGGCTGTGGCTTTTCCGAGGCACAGGTTTCCAGCATCCAATCGAAAAGGTAGGCCAGCGAGGCGGGCGCGACGTTGGATCTGATGACGATGGCGGTCGCCGTGGGCTGCTTGGTGCGGTACTTGGCGATCAAGGTGCTGAATTGCGCGAGCATGGCGCGCGGAAAGGTGCCGACGGTGTACATGTCCGTGTTCTGGACGTCGACATGGACGCGGAGGTTTGGGCCGCAGAGAAGACTGGCCCGGTCTCTTTCGCTGAGGACCAGGGGAGAGACGCCCAGCGGAATGGTTTTTGGGGGACCGGTGGTGTTGTGGAGGTGCATTTTGTTGGTTTGGTGCAGGGGCTTGGGCTGGCGCAAATTCAGTGGTGTGTTTGAGGCGTGGAGAGATGATTCACAAGACAAACGAGTCCTTGGTTCGACGAACAAAAAGTCAATGCGGACATCCCGTCTTTCCCAACATGATTCTGACCATGGGCCTCGCTTCGCTGTTGTACGCTAATTCCAAAGCGAACCAGGTAACGAATGCCTCTGGGGTGTTGAGCCAGTCCACCATAAAATGCCACACAACCGCTCGAGTCGGCAAACTCATTTCACCTCAGCCCTTTTCGGAACACACTCCAAAACAATCCACAAAGAAGTCAAGATGGATTTCTCAAGTCGATCACACAAGCTCTGGGCCATGGCACTCATCCTGGCCTTGGTCGCGTTCCTTCTTCTCGGCAACATGGGCCCGGGACAAGTCGAACAAACTCTCGACAAGCGCGGGGCTCCCGAAGGCGAAGCCGATGGCTGGAAACATGTCTGGGGGTCAATGGCTGCAAAACTCAAACACACTCTCCACAAGCGCGGAAACGACAACGACAAGGACAAGGACAACGACAACGGCGGATACGCAGACGCCGTCGACTACATTCTCGAAGGGCACACGACGTTGCAGAATGCCTGGGGTACAGTACCAAACGAGTTCAACGACCAGCAGGAAGTGGCCATGAGGAAGATCCCCGGGCCGAAGACGGAGCCGCCCTTTGAGCCCTGCAACCGCAAGGATTGGGTCATGTGGCTCTCCTTCGGCGCGTCCCACGAAGAATTCTGGAGCCATCGCGATGCGAGGGATGTTTCATGCCTCAAGGACGCCGACTGGAAGTCCAACGGATGTGCCCCCCTCTATAACCGGCCTGGACTCTGGCCTGGCATTGTATGGGACTTCACGGTCGCATGCCAGCGAAAGGACTTTGCCAGGCTCAATCTCCCAGATTTCAGAAGTGCCTTCAGGCAAGAGATGGGTTCGATGGTCAAATTTCATCCCTTCATCAAACAACGGTTTGCCAAAGATGCCATTCACATGTGCACCAAGCAACACTACAACAGGCCGCTCATGGATTCCGAGTTTGGCGACATTGTATCAGAATCGAAGAAAAGATGTCTTGGCTATGCCTGGTGGATGGTAAAGTGGCTTAAAGATGGTAATTTTAAAAGTGGAAAACTCCCCTTAGAGGAGATACTCACATGGATACATACATAGTTAGGGGTAGACCTTACCTATTATTAGCCTAGAGGAGAACCTTGGAAGAAATAACTTAATAAAGAAAAATAAACCTTGAAAACATAAAAACATTTTCAGGAGAAGATTCGTTCGCTCGCTCTGCCAAGCGCCGTAAGGGTGCCTTACCGGGCTCGGCTGTACCTGGGCTCGGCTTACCGCCCGACTGCCGGCGCCCGACCGTCGCGTCTCCCCCCCGCCATCCTACACGTCCCGTCCTCCTGTCGCTCCGCTTCAACTCCCTCGACTACGTCTGCCCTCTGATGGCTCCCTCAAGTGCCCCCGCCAAATTCTCCCTCGCCTTTGGCTCAAAGAAATCCCCTGCTCCGGCAAACAAGAAGCGCCCTCACTCTACCCTCCAAGACTCGGACGATGACGAAGCTGCGCCTCAACCCCAGACAGTCTCCCACTTCGACAACTCTGCTGGCGGCGCCATAGACTCGAACAAAAAGACGCCCACAAACCTTCCACTCGTAATTTCAAGACTGCCGAATCGTGACTGGCGCGCCGAAAGCCAAACAAAGCGCCAACGGAGCCTCCTCCCCCATCACCAAAACGCGCACCCAAACACACAACTAGAACACGCCGAGGAACAAAAGCCAGTCTATGGCTTGAATGTCATCAACAAGGACACCGCCACCCCTGCGGCCGAAACGCCCGATGCGCCTGAGAGTCGAGCGGACGACGCAAGCCGACGTGCCACCACCGAGCCCGCGGAACCCAAAACCGACGAGCAGCTTGCCATCGAAGCCTTGACTGGCAACAGGCCCAAGTCGGAGTTGGTGCTTCCAGCTGTGGAAACCGAGGAGCAAGCCTTCCGTCGAGACTACGAGTCCGCGCCTGACATGGCGAGTTTGAATGAGTACGAGGCTGTCCCGGTCGAGGAATTCGGAGCCGCATTACTCCGCGGCATGGGATGGAAAGAAGGCGAGGCCATTGGCAGAAGAAAAGGGCAAAAAGCAGTGCAACCCCGAGTTTTGGAGAAGCGGCCTGCGCTGCTGGGAATCGGTGCCAAGGCCGATGCTGCGATAGGGGAAGAGATGGGAACGTGGGGCAAGGCGACAAAGAGCAGGAAGAAAGGCCCGGAGTCTTACAATCCCGTCGTTTTACGAAACGCAAAGACTGGGGAACAGTTGACAGAGGAGGAGCTGCGGCAGAAAATGGCAGACCACAAGAATGCCGAACAAGAGGCTGCTCTAGCCAAACGACAAGATGACTCGGATCGTCGCTCAGGGAGGTCATCTGGGCGGCACAAATCCCGTGACGATTACGATTCTGGGAGGAGGGAGAAGGACCGTGGTCGGGATCGAGAGAATGGCAGCAGATACAAGTCCTCTCGCGGCCACCAAAGCAGAAGCGACTCTGAAGAAAGCTCCCATACTCGGCGAAAGTATGACAGCAGGTCTGACTACGACCGGAGGTCTGGTGATAGAAAGCGGTCCCCTCGGCGGCGCGATAGGGAAGAGGTCTACTCACGGCATTCACGTCATGGGCGAGACCGGAGCAGAGATAGGTACGAGAGCGATCGACGTCGACGTTGAATGAACCCAGCATGACGAATCTCACATGTTGGCAGTCGTGGGGATGGACTGGAAATCGCCGGAGGCCTTGGTTAGATGGCCTGTGTCCAGTCGGCGAATGAAAGGATTCCAGCGCCCGCATCTGCAATGCCCATTTGTGTCTCGCTTTGCATTCGTCGTGTGTTTACATAGGTGACTTTCTACAACTACAAGTTCCTCTCCGATGAGGCTTGAGATGGCTGCGGTGCTCCGGCTGGTACGGTCGGGTAGTACTCGGCACTCGGTGGTCCGAGCGGCCCGCTCACACCTCCGCCCCAGCTCCAGCTACAGCTCCCCGTCAAACACATTGACAAGCCACTCCCACCTTCAGCTCTCCACCTCTACGAGCTCTGCATAGCTCCATGCCGAAACTTAACCCCCCACTGCCATGATAGCCATCTGAAACCAGCCGTCCGCCATGGCTTTCGATCCTTCCGGCGGCTACGTCGCGTCCAGCGGCCTCCCAAACCTCAACGACGAGTCTCTTCCTATATTCAATGTCGAGCTCGTGAACCTCAAGTTCGACCGTCCCTCCGACTTTGTCGCTGCCGAAGTTGCAAACAACGTTCTCATCCTAGCCTTTGAAACGGGTCGCATTCTCAGGTTTGATCTGGACAGCCCCGAGGACATTGATGGTATCTCGCGCCGCGAGCTTGCTTGGTCACTCGAGTAGAAGCTAATTCTGCCTCGCAGATGTCGACCTGCCAAAGAAACCTTTGGAGATTGGTGTCATTCGCCGCATGTTTCTTGATCCATCTGCCTCACACTTGATCATTTCAACGACGCTCGGGGAGAACTACTACCTCCACACCCAAAGCCGCCAACCCAAACCCCTTGCGCGATTGAAGGGAGTCACGATCGAAAGCGTGTCATGGAATCCGTCCGAGCCCACCGCCTCGACTCGCGAAATTCTCATCGGAGCCTCCGACGGGACCGTCTTCGAAGTCTACATAGAGCCCTCGGCTGAATTCTACCGCCGCGAAGAAAGATATATCAAGACGGTGTACAAGGCCGAGGGACCAGTCGTTGGGATATGGACGGACGCGATACCTGGAAGGCCAGACATACGCCGCATCTTGTTAGCAACTCCGACGAGCTTGCAGCACTGGATTGGAAGGATTGGTCGGCCCGGTAGAGAGGGTAGCGGATCCATCTACAGCAGGCTCTTCGAGGCCGAAAGGCCGTCAGTGTACGACTTGGACCGACCGCCCCACGCTGCACCATCTACGCTTGCAATATCGCCAGAGACGGAAGAGGTTGCCTCGTCTACTGCAACAGAAAGAGAGAGAGCATTCGCATGGCTTTCTGCGCACGGAGTCTTCCACGGAAAGCTTTTGACCAACATCGACTCGCCCAATATTGGGAACGCTGTTCTTCAAGGCTCAAAGTTGTTTCCCCGATCCAAAATCCCTCCGTCTCGTACACGCGGTGGCCGCACAAAGTCGTTTCAGGAGCCAGCACATTCCATGATTCTCAGCCACTGGCACGTCATTCAACTCGTGGATGGTCGCGTAGTTGCCTCGAATAGACTCGACGACACAATAGTCTACGACCAAGCAGTCATTGACCCAGATCAAAACGTGCTGGGCCTTGTTGCTGACCGGAAGAAGAGCACATTTTGGCTATTTACCAAGCAAGAGGTCTTTGAAATCAGTGTGTTTGACGAGAGTCGGGATATCTGGAAGATTTTCTTGAACCAACAGCAGTTCGAAGAAGCGTCGCAGTACGCCAAAACACCCACTCAAAAGGACGCCGTGGCAACAGCTTCGGGCGATTTCCTTGTGAAAAAGGGCAACTTCATGGAGGCCGCCAGTGTTTACGGGCGGAGTACCAAGCCGTTCGAGCAGGTTGCACTCACTTTTGTCGACCACGGAGAACAAGACGCTTTGCGCAAATACCTATTAACCAAGTTGTCTACTCTGAAAAAGTCGGCCACCATGCAGCGCGTTCTCCTTGCCACTTGGCTTGTCGAAATTTACATCTCCAAGCTCAATACCCTCGACGACACGATCGGCACCAAAGCTGAGCTGTCTGAAAGTAGCACCCGTGACACCGAAGACCAGCTTTCCGTCATTCGTCGTGAGTTTCAAGAATTCGTGACGCGATACAGAGCAGATCTGGACAGGAAGACGGTCTACGAAATCATCAGCAGTCATGGCCGTGAAGAAGAGCTGCTTTTCTTTGCTACGGTCGTAAACGACCACAACTACGTCTTGTCCTACTGGGTGCAAAGAGAGAGATGGGCCGAGGCCTTGAACGTGCTGAAGAAACAGACGGACCCCGATGTCTTTTACAAGTACAGCTCCGTTCTCATGGCCCACTCTCCGCACGATTTTGTCGATATTCTGATGCGACAAGCAAACCTTGACGCGCGCAAACTCATTCCAGCATTGTTGAATTACAACAAAATCCACACCGGTCCTCTTTCTCAAGTGAGTAGGCAATATTGCTGTTGTGGAGTCTGGACTAACAAGTCGTCTAGAATCAAGCCGTCAGATATCTCCAGTTTGAGATCAATCAACACCACTCGACAGATGCGGCTGTCCATAACACCTTGATCTCCATCTATGCATCTCACCCTTCGCGCGACGAATCTGCGCTGCTCTCCTACCTCGAGGCCCAATCGCTTGCCCAAGAGCAAGACTACGATGCCGACTTTGCACTCCGCCTCTGCATTCAGCATAAACGAGTACAATCCTGCGTCCACATATATAGCTCCATGTCGCAATATGTGCAAGCTGTCGACCTTGCCCTCAAATACGACGAGGTAGACTTGGCAAGCAGTGTGGCGGATCGCCCAGAATCCAACCCGACGCTTCGCAAAAAGCTCTGGCTTGCAGTTGCCAGAAAGGTCATCAGCGAAAGCACGGGCATCAAGCCTGCGATAGAATTCCTGCGGCGCAGCGACCTCCTCCGCATCGAAGACCTGATTCCATTTTTCCCCGATTTCGTCGTCATCGACGACTTCAAAGAGGAGATTTGCGCCGCGCTGGAGGAGTACAGCCGCGCCATCGACGCCCTCAAGAAGGAAATGGACGAGAGCACCCTCACCGCGCAGCACATCAAGGCCGACATCAAGCAGCTCGAGTCGCGCTACGCGATCGTCGAGCCCGGCGAAAAGTGCTACGTCTGCCGCCTGCCGTTGCTGGCGCGCCAGTTCTTCGTTTTCCCCTGCCAGCACGCCTTCCACTCGGAGTGTCTCGGCCGCAAGGTCGTCGAGCAGGCGGGCGTTGCCAAAGGCCGCCGCATCAGAGAGCTGCAGATGGAGGTCACCAAGGGCACCAGCGTTGGGACGAGGAGGGAGAGGGCGGCGAGGGAGTTGGATGAGTTGGTGGCTGAGGCTTGGTAAGTACCTTCTCTCTGCTGAGTTTTTGAAAACGTGGCTAAAATGCTGTGCGCAGTGTTTTGTGCAGTGAGTTGGCCGTCAAGCAGATTGACGAGCCGTTTGTCGCGACGAATGAGACTAATGATTGGGCTTTGTAATGATTAATGGCGACGATGCCATGGAGTGGCGGCAGGTGGTTGCTAGGATAGATACCCTTGGCTTGATTGAGAAACCTGAGCCGTTTTGAGGTTGTAGATGTTTGTTGTGCCTCTTGATGTTGATCTTTGGGCGCATCCATGTTGAAATTCACCGTGTATAGCATAGCACATTTACCTTCACACGCTTCAGTTCAGTCCAACTCCCTTGTTCGATGCCATTTGCAAGACTCCTCCATCCACAGAGATAAATACCGACGACCTCAATGCCTCCCCATCATCAGAATCCAATCGATCCGCACAGTGATACGTGCAATCCTCTGACCTGTCGATGGACTCTAGCAACCCCCCCGGCTGTTGTTCAGCGTCGCAACGCCGTTTGCAGACCTCCAGCCGCTGCCACTAGATCTGCCAACTTTAGGGAGCGTCTGTTCCATGAGCTGGACCAGCCCTCAGAGACCAGTGAAGCGCAAGTGTGTATCAAGCTGCGTCTTCGATGCCGGTTTCGATGCAGGAAGTCAAGTTTCGTGGAGGGCTCTTTGGAATGCTCCCCTTCGGTGTGCCCTCGACACGTGAGAAGAATCCTTCTTAACTGCGCGGGCTCATTCAGACCATAAGTACAGGGTCATTGCGTCCGCTTCCCGCCCTCCCAGACCCAGACCCAGCACAAAAGGAGACCCGTGATACAAAGGAGACACGTTTATACATAAACAACCGTTCGTTTCGCGTTCGTTTGCTGCCGTTGCTGTTGTTGTTTTTTTCGTCCGTCCGCTCCTACTACTTCCTACTCGAGCAGGTTCCCCGCCGAATGCACCCGGTGATTGCTCACATTGACCTCCATGACGACGTTGATGCGCTCCGACCCGTCGGCGTCGCCTTTTGAGTTTCTCCCCCGACCCGCCGCCGCCTCGCTCTCGTCATGACTGTCTCGACGGCCAAAATCGCCGTCGTCATCTCCGCTGTCGCGCTCCCGCGCATACGCCCTGGCGACCGTCTTGCTGCGCGTGACAGCCGTCGCTCCCGCACTGCTGCTGCCACTGCCGCCTCCCCCTCCGATCGCGACGCCGATACCGGCAGTGCCGTTCTCCATCTGGTCCAGCTGGTGCTGCTCGCCCAGGCCGACGCTCGGCATGCGCTCGAAGCCGCGGGTCGACGCGTTGCTCTTGACGCAGTTCTGGCCGAACCACTGGCCGACGACGCCGCCGGCGGACGAGGAGCCCAGGGCGCTGCGGCGGCCGCTGCTGGGCGCGGGCGCAGGCGCTTCGTTGGGCGTGGCGCCGCTGCTTGTTCCGCCGACGCGCTTCTGGCTCGACGAGAGGTAGCTGATGGATGACGAGAAGCGGCTCATGAAGGCGGAGAGGAGCGGTCGGATGGCCGGGATGCAGGCGTTGGTGATGGCGACGGCGGGCTCGACTGTCGACCAGAAGAGGGAGTCGACGATGCTGTAGGAGATGTTCCACAAGTCGATGCGGGCGAGCGCAATGGCGCGGAGGATTGTGATGATGGTCACGCTGGAAATGTTGGTCATCTCTCATTGGCAAGTCTGTAGAAGAAGCACTTACGCGATGCCCAGCGCAAACATGACGTACAGCCCTACTTTGGTGCTGGTGTCCATCTGCAATCTGCGGATGAAAGGGACAGGGAGAAACATGATGACAAGATCGGTGAACAGGTTGATGATGCAAAGGGCGACATAGGCCATGACGACGTTTCCGCAAACGCGGCTTCCTCGAGGGTCCCAGCTTGCTGAGACAGGTCGGCAGATGAGGAATACTTGCATGATGGCGCTCGCCCACCAAAGCCAGATGACGATGGAGCATGCCATCACCCAACGGCGAAACTGCTGTTGCGGAAAAATGCGCGAATAGAAGCAGAGGTACGATTGTTTGGTAAAGGCAATGCAGCAGTAGTAGATGACTTGGTCCATAACGAGGTGCTGTATCGTGTTGGCATGAGAAAACTTCAGGGGTTGGGTAGCGTACTTTGCCTAGGAACAGCTGGTTCTCCAAGGGAAGCTTTTCATATCGAATACCATATCTGGCGTAGCTAATCTGCATTGCCTGCATCACTGCATTCGAGTGAGCAAGATTTCCCGATCTCCAGGAAGGGTTACATACGGTATGCAAAAACCTACGAGCGTCAGCAAGATCAAACCATTTCTCTCAGAAGACTAACCAGAGCCGCAATTATCCAGCCATCGTCCCACCAGACCTTTTGTCTGCGGAAGCATCTTGCTACAAAACGGAGGACGACAAATACAGTCGCAACAGCCATCAACACCGCGCATGCTATGATTTGATGCTTGATAAGTGGATTGCCAAATATTGGATACGTTTGCAGAACCATGTTCTTGACGATTCGAAGAGGTCATCAAGGACAATTTTGTTCGTTGGACATTGGAAACAAACGAATGTAAGGATTTGGCGTAAATCAGTAAAAGAGTGAAATTGATCTGGTCGTCCACGGCCGTCAGGGACTGCAGCAAAAGGTCGTTGAAAAAGTCAAAGGAACATTTCCAGAGAGGCCAACGGAAGAGCTGGGAACAGGGAAGACCGTCCAGGTTCTGGCTCTGGCCCAAGTTCTGAAAAAGGTGATATGTGCCAGTGTTGCTCGCCTTGCCAAGGGAAGCGTCGCACCATGGCCGGCGCCTTGACGTTTCAAAGCACCTTTATGAGATAGCCGACAAACCGTACCGGTAGCCGTGAAGATGGGATTTGGACAAATCAAGATGCTGCTCCCGACCAAAAATTTGACTTTGGGTGGCCGTTCCTCGGCAGGCATCTTCGCGTCCACGGTTAAGCTCGCGTTATCGGTCCCACAGACGTTCAAAGCTGTCGATCCGAGAGAACCGTTCGCTTATAAAGGCGCTTCATCGAGTCCGTAAGGCCATCATCTTGTGGGGTCTCTGATGACACGCGTCTGGGTAAGCAAATCCGGAGAACCTCGACCCGAGTCAAGTCGCGTGGCATTCGCGTGGGACTTGGAGGATGGGACAGCAACACTGCTTCGAATCGTTCATCTCCAAGTCCTTGCAACCCTGTATTAGTGGGCTTCGAGAAGCAAACGACGTTGGAGAGCTCTGTCGAAGCTCCTGGTTTTCTCGTCCATGGCACATGGCGAGACCCGGAAAGGTGATCCTTGGTCTTTCCAAAATTGGATCACAGCCAAGGCAGACGTGCGCAAGCTTTCGAACCGAGACCATGTCATCGGTGCATTTCGAACGTCAAACGTTCAAAACCAAAGAAAAGAATGGTTGCTGGAAACAAGCGGAGGATAAAGTCGAAAGTGAA
Source organism: Phyllosticta citribraziliensis (assembly GCF_038025025.1). NCBI lineage: Eukaryota > Fungi > Ascomycota > Dothideomycetes > Botryosphaeriales > Phyllostictaceae > Phyllosticta > Phyllosticta citribraziliensis. The sequence goes on from NW_027117348.1 coordinate 749,918, forward strand.
GACGTCCAAGTCGATGAGCCGATCTTCGCAGCCAAGAAGGGTGTCGACTGACTGAGTGTGAGATCGCTCGGACCGACGCCGCGATTTTTGACTGGCGCCACCCAACGGGCCCAGCATCAGCGCACGGTTCTGGTGGGGATAGCACGAGGGTGGCTGTCTGAAGAAGAAAAAGAGAACCTGGGCCCGACGAAACCGCCAGTCTGGCATCTCGGTGTCTTCCGATCGCTTGTGCATGAGGATTCCTGCGGTTCTCGAAGCTGCATCCCACGAGGCAAACCCCGGCAGTTGAGTCGACTTCTGCTTTGCCGCAACACCACGGACCTCTCTCCACACGAAAACGTTGCAGCTGCCAGCGGACCGCTCCCCACTCAACAGATCGTCTCCCCACTTGAGAGGTCCCCTATCTCTTCTTGGAAGTTCCCCTGTATAGCCGCCTGGAATGTCAGCTACATCTCCAATTGAAGGCTCTACTTTGCCGCAACACAGGGACAACTGTCCCTGCACTCCACCCGAAAGGTCCACCTGAAGCGAATGAACTTACTCAATCTACTGCAGGCGACACCCAAAACAGAAGAAATACTGTCAGAACCGAATGATCATGGTCAACGAGTCGCCATGAAGAAATTGCCATCTTCAACTCGTTCTGCAGGAGAGCATCCACCGTCTCCACTGAACAGTTCTTTGCCGTCTCTGCTGTGCCGCTGCAGTTGTTGAAGTTGTCGACTATAAAGTGTTTAGCGCTTCCTCGTACATATCAATCCATCGAAATTTGTTGCAGCAATGGGTTCCATACCTGAACAGACCAGTGTGACATCTGTCTCTTCTCTTCGTTTCACCGACCCGGACTTCGTCATCATCGGCGGCGGTCTTTCTGGGCTGGTCGTCGCGAATCGACTCACTGAAAATGCAAACACAAAGGTGCTGGTTGTCGAGGCCGGTGCAAACCGAATGGGAGATCCCAGGATCGACACGGAGGGGTTGATGACTACTTTGTATGGAGACCCAGACTATGACTGGGACTACATGACCGAGCCCCAGGTAAGTACATTACAGGCTTTTGTAGATGTGCGACTCACAGTCCCAGGTCCACGCAAATGGAAGGCAGATACCGCATCCTCGAGGAAAGGTACTGGGCGGCTCCACTGCCATCAACTTTGGTGTTGTCGTCTACCCGTCCTCGAAGAACTTCGAGGCATGGGAAGCCCTTGGCAATGACGGATGGTCCGCCAAAGACCTCAAGCCGTATTTCAAAAAGTGGCAGACTTTTACGCCAGCGTCCGAGGATGTCAAGAAAACTTTGGAAATCAACTGTTACCATGAAAAGAACCACGGCAATGACGGACCAGTGCCTGTCACCAACGGCAACAACTACGGTCCATTCAATGAGGCTTGGGTCAAGACCTTTGACAAGCTTGGCTGGTGCAATGACGACGATCCGATTCTTGGAGAGAAGTTGGGAGCCTTTACAAACTCCCTTTCGATTGATGCCGTAACCAGGAAACGAGGATACGCGGCCGAGGCTTATTACAGCAAGGAGGTTGCAAAGCGACCAAACCTCCAAGTCCTGACAGAGGCCCTCGTACACAAGATTCTGACCCAAAAGAAAGAGGACGGCAGCGTAGTTGCAACTGGAATCAAGTTCGAGACCAAAGATGGCGGGATCCACGAAATCTTGGCCAGGAAGGAGGTCATCCTGGCAGCTGGAGCAATGAACTCTCCTCATATTTTGGAACTTTCTGGTATTGGCCAGAGGGAACTTTTGGAAAAGCACGACATTCCGGTCGTCATCGAAAGTTCTGGGGTGGGAGAGAATCTCCAAGACCATGCCATTTCTCCTCTGAGCTACGAAATCGCAGACGGCCAATTCTCCGCAGGTAAGACGCTGACGTTGTGTTTCCGAGCTGAAGCTAATGTTGAACAGACATGTTCCGCGATCCGACGCTCATTGGCGTTGCTTTGCAGGAGTACCAGGAGAAGAAGAGTGGGCCCTTGGCCAACATCCCCTTCAGCGTTGCCTACCTTCCATTCAGCGACGGCAACGGTCGACTCAGCCAGGAAGAGATTCAGGAGATTTTGAACCAGAACCCAGACGATTCCAGTATATCCGTCTCCCAGAGACGTCAATACGAATTGCTGCGCAGCCAGATGCTTCATCCCAAGGATTGCCCGGCTTACCACATGTATGCGCCGATGCAATTCAACACGAAATCTACCGGGCGGGATCCATTGGGAGAAATCGTTGCTCCGACCAAGCCGGGCAACTACATTACCATTCTGGCGACCCTCAACCATCCCTTCTCTCGCGGTATCGTCCACATCAAGTCGAGCGACCCCAAGGAAAAGGCGATTGTTGATCCTCGGTACCTTTCGCATCCTCTGGATCTCGAAATCTTGGCCAGGCACACGCAGAATATCGAGTCGTTTGTCAAGACCGAGCCTTTTGCCTCGTTGCTCAAGCCTGGAAGCCGCCTGCCAGAAGATGGCGATACGTCAACCCTTGAGTCGGCAAAGAAGGTAGTCAAGGACCGTCTCATGAATACGTTTCATCCAACCGGTACTTGCGCGATGATGCCTCGGGAGATGAACGGTGTGGTGGATAGCAGGCTGAAGCTATACGGAGCCGAGAAATTGAGAGTGGTTGATGCCAGCATCTTTCCCATGGAGCCATTGGGCAACATCCAAACAACAGTGTACGCAGTTTCAGAGAGGGCGGCGGATATCATCAAGGAGGATTGGAAGGCGTAGAGGGTGTAGAAGGCGGGTTTGGTGTTTCACTGCCCAGGAATCCGATATTCCGAGGGCTCCATAGATGGCAAGTTGAAGAATGGACGTGTTCGAAATGGATGCATATTTCCAATGAATAAGTAAGATGAGGGAAGATGGTCGTCCTGAGGTGATGTCGGTACGTTGCAAGGGTGCATGTGTGGGTTCCAGTTCGGTCGGCACTCAACCGTCAGTCGAGTCATTCGGCATCAACATCCGCTTCCTTCTGACTCTTGCATCCAGATCTTTTACTATCCCGCCTGTGACTCGCATCCCATTCTCCCTCCGCCCACCTTGCTCCCTGGTGTTATGCTGCGCTTCCTCGCGCGCATCATGTCCGGCTCAACTCTATCCCGTGTTCCCATCCCGAAGAATGGCGTCGATTACCGCAACAAGGTCGTCCTCGCTCCCATGGTCCGCAGTGGCGAACTTCCGTCGCGCCTCCTCGCACTCCACTACGGCGCCGACCTTGTATGGGGTCCTGAAACCATCGATCGGGCCCTGATTGGCACCACTCGTCGCGAGAACCCCATCACGAAAACCATCGACTTCACACGCTTCTCGAACAATGGACAAAAGAACGCGACGCCCAAGGAGGATCAAAAGGAGAGCATCATATACAGGCTGGATCCCGAGAGGGAAAAGGGCAAGCTCATCTTCCAGATTGGAACGGCTAAGCCAGAGACGGCTGTCCAAGCGGCCAAGCTCGTGGCAGGAGATGTGGCCGGCATCGACGTCAATTCGGGCTGCCCAAAACCCTTCAGCACAACCGGTGGTATGGGAGCGGCACTCCTCAAGGACCCCGATAGGCTATGCGCAATCTTGGAAGCTCTGGTGAAGGAGGTTGGAGAGCCGTTTGAAATTGGCATTAGCGTCAAGATTCGGATTTTGGCAGACCCGGAGGATACCAAGGCACTTGTGAGCAGGCTGGTCAAGACGGGCATCATTGGCTTGACAGTACACTGCCGGACCACACCCATGAGGCCTCGTGAGCGGGCGATTCGCGACCAAATGAAGATGGTTCGGGAGATTTGCCACGAGGCCGGTGTGGGTTGCTTGATCAACGGCGACGTCGAAGACTACGAGCATGGATTGAAACTCATGGAAGAGTTTGGCGTCGATGGCGCTATGATTGCGACTGCAGCCGAGGCCAACCCAAGCGTATTCCGTCGCGAAGCCAATGGTGGCCGAGCACCTTGGGAGGAAATTGTGAAAAAGTACATCACATACGCCGTCGAGGTCGACAACCGATGGGGCAACACCAAGTTCGAGCTGGCCCAGATCCTTCCGGGGAAAAATCCGCTTTCCAAAAAGTTGCCGCAATGCCGCGGCTACTCCGACTTGGTTGATGTCTTTGGATGCCCTGAGCTCAAGGAGAGAGCCGAGGCGCTTGACGAAAGAATTGGTCTTGCTCAAAAGCTGAAGCTCACAAAGGCTGAAAAGCGTGCGGCCGTTAATGAAAATGCAAAGGCGGAGGAATCAAGCAAAAAGGCCAAAAGGGACCATGATGGTACCCAGGAACAAAGATCAACAGTCACTGATCAACAGACCGAAGTGGCTTTGGCTCAGCACACTGCAATGCCTGAGACGGCCTCAGCGGTTGCAGTGTGAAGCTTCGTTGCACGATGACTTGAAAGGAACAAGAGATACCCTGTCGCAAGACTTACCACACGACCAAAGAACACATTGACAGTCAGGAGAGGGATGGGCTGGTTATCAAGTCAAAGCTACTGCGAGGATTATTCCGCAGGTTAGCAAACAGTATCGGCTTACCAAGATGGCAGGCATTATCCAGAGCCTTCGCCGTGTCGATGCTGGCAGAAGACAGATTCAACCGGTTGGATTGATGGGTTTTGAATCTTCAGGTTTTGGGCGTGAAAGCGGGCTCCTGTCGACTTCGACTTCACTCTCGTGGTAGGAATTCATTAGACCCGACTTTGCAAATATTCCGATTGCATCTTTTCATTCAAAGAGCTGTACCTTGAGGAACCTGAAGAGTTGGAGCAAGATACCGAGTGTGTCGTTCATTGACCAATCCGATGGACTGAGCCAACCAATCAGAAGCGCGCAATCATCTCCTGGACCGCACAGTGCTTCGACCTCGCGCACTCTCCCGATCGTTCTCTGCTTGTATACTATTGCCTTTGCAAGCTCAGGAGGCGGGAACCGATTTATCACATTGGTTGATAAAGACCCCCCTCACGCGATAAGGACCAAACCCCACTGCATTCAACAACCTTTTTCTTCCGCTCGTATCTTTCGTTCTACAACACCACTCCAGCACCTTCACCATGACGACCAAGTACTTCAGCAAAGAATCCACCATCGACGTCGATGCGCCGCCTCCATCGACCACCAATGCCCTCACGCTCGCCTATCGCACGTTTGGCGACCCAAAGAACCCCGCAGTCTTCATCCCCACGTGCTACTGTGGGCGTCTTCCCAACACCATGACGTTTCTCTACGAGCCCGACAAGGACGGCAAGGCGCCCGTGTTGGCCGACTATTTCGTCATCACTTGCGGGCTGCTCGGCGGCAGCGAGTCCAGCTCGCCGTCCAACACACCCGCAGCCATCCGCGGGCCCAAGTTCCCCAGCGTCTCGTACGAGGACAACATCCGCATGCAGGTCGCGCTGTGCAAGGCGCTCGGCGTCGAGCGGCTGCACGCGTACATTGGCTTCAGCATGGGCGGCCAGCAGGCGTACCACATGGGGGTGCTGTACCCGGAGTTTGTCGAGCGCATCGTCGTGGTGGCGGGCTCGGCGCGCACGTCGTGGCACAACTGGTCGTTCCTCGAGGGGCCCAAGGCGGCGCTGACGACGGCCGTCGACTGGCACGACGGGCACTACACGGCGCCCGTGACGCGCGGGACGGCGGCGTTTGGCCGCGTCTACGCGACGTGGGCGCTGAGCCAGGCGTGGTTCCGCGGCAAGCAGTGGGAGGCGGCGGGCTGCGCGTCGCTCGACGAGTACCTCGTCGCGCACTGGGAGCAGCCGATGCAGACGTGGGACGCGCACGACCTGCTCGCCATCATGGATACCTGGCAGCGCGGCGACGTGTCGGCCTGCTTCCCCGAGGACAAGGGCGACTTGGCCACGACGCTGGGCCGCGTCCAGGCAAAGGCGCTCATCATGCCCGTCCGCACCGACCTGTATTTCCCGCCCGAGGACAGCGAGGAGGAGGTCAAGCACCTGAAGCACGGCAAGCTGTGCGTCATTGAGAGCATCGGCGGCCACATGACGGGCGGTGGTGGGATATACGAAAAGGATAATGCCTTCATGTCTGAGCAGATCAAGAATTGGTTGGAGAACTAGGGACGGGCTTGGCTTTGTGCTGCGGATATCCAACGGTCGATGAATTTATGTTTCGTTAATGACACAGGCGTGGTCGTCGGGACGTTTGGTCGGTCTTTGGAGGTCCATCTCAGATAGCAAGTCTTTTAGATACGAAGTCACGAATCTTCTACGAGGCTTTGGCTTGGCAAACATCTCTTTGATAAACGGCAGCCTTCTTGCAGTGGAGGCGAGAGCATTTTTCCATCCCAATTCAACCCAATACACACACCAGCTGGACTCTCCGCTCGAAGGTAAGAAAATAAGGCCACAAGAAGCATCCAAACCGCTTCATCAGGCTCCGAGCGCAAACAAATCAATCATCACATCTCCACCACCCAATCCCTCCATCTTGTTCTCCCTACCGCACCTGCTCCCCTCTCCCTCATCGCCCACCGCCACCACCATCGCCCACCGAGCCCCCATATCTGCTGTTCCACTTCTTCCTCTCCTCCGCATCAAGTCGAACAAGGTACCAGACCCAGACGCCCGCAACGCCCAGGGAAAGGGCGAAACCCGACCCTATCGCCAGTGAGGGCCACCGGGAGGACAGGAAGCGCCTCGTGGCGCGGAGACCTCTGGAGAACATGGAAGGGGGTTGGGACGGGCGGCTGTTGGGTTGTGTTGGCCCTGGATTGCTGGCTTGTGTCGGCGTTGAGTTGTTCGCTTGTGTTGGCGTCGGATCGTCGGCAGTTACGGAGTTGGCAGCATTCGTGAGCGCTGCAACTTGCAGCGTGCGGTTGGGACTGGTGCTGGGGCGCTGCGACTCTTCTGAGAGGAGTCCACCGTCTTCCGTTGTGCTGAGAGCATATGGGTCGTCGGTGGGTTGCTGCTGCGGTCCACGTGCTGGCACGTGGGAAGGTGGAGGCGGCCGTGGCAGGGGTTTGAGGGAGAAGTTTGAGTAGGTGGTCATCTTTGCGGGTGGTGCGTTTTGAGGTTGTTTGTGGATGAGTTGATGAGAAGCAGCACTAAGACAAAATAGTTGAGTTCTTGCCGTGAATGGAATGTAGGAAAGGAAAGGGTTGATGGAATAAATTGGAAGAAGCGGCTGGATTGAGCTGCGGATAGTGCGAGAGAATACTACATCAAGGAAAGAAGTGGGAACAAAGGACGAATGCAACAACGCCGTCGAGGACCGCCCTGTCGAAATCACATTGCGTACAGACCACTTACCAAGGTTGAGCGGACCATAGGGAGGATAAGTTGTGACTGAGAACAAAACGTTCGATTCTTTGAACACCCCAAGCGAAGAGAAAAGACCTCGTTGATACTTATTGCTGGTGCCAATATGGAGATGATGTTGAAGTGTCTTCAAGGCCGGTAGGCGGTTGGGGACGTTCAATTGAAAGTCCTCAGACGTTGGCTCCAAAGGATGGGCATCCCCTTCATTGTACCTTGGTGCCACTGGAACAGAGGCACAGAACGGCGGAAGACAAATCGGTAGGAATCAAGGGGCCATTTCCACATCACTCTCCAACTCCCCATGTAGCCGGGCATTTTATTTGATAGATGTTGCGAGCAATGTAAGGCCAGAAATTCATACTGCTCTTACGTCGTGAAGTCGGTCTTGTCATGCTGGAATCCGTTTTGAGCATCAGTCTGGCGTTTGTCATGACAGAGCCAGTCTTGCCAAGGGAGTCGAGAGAGACAGGAAGAAGAATGATTGGTACAGGAAGTTTGATGTCTTGCCAAGTCTCGCCAACGTGGGTTTGCAAAGCAATCATTCGGGCGCTTATGCGGGGAGCCCTGGTTGTTGTTGACTTGGCGGCGGCAACGTTTAGAACAAGACTCTTCATCTTCCTTTTCTTTTTCCCAGGCTGGGTCTGCCAAAACCAAAGAAACCACGTCGTTCTCGTCAGTTCTTTGGCCATTGGTGGTCTGTGCGCCAAGGTATATGTACCTGGACGGGTCGAGTCGTTTTTGTCCCGTCGGCCAAGTCCTCAAGCTCTTCTGACGTCTGCGCAGCTCTTGATGGGATGACCTTCCTAGTGAACCAACCGAACCTCTCCAGCGGATCGAACGGCACAGTACGACAGCGCTGCAATCCTGCAGACTATTGAACATGGCACGGTCGGTTCGGATGCCTGTCGAATCCCAGTTTCCTTGGACCAAAAGTTTCTCCACCTTCAATGGCCGCTCGGTACGACTGTCGCGCTATCGACTGCCGTCGCACCGTCAGCTGGCCGGGTGGGTTGGCCCGGCGAGTAGTCGATAGCGACCAGACGTCAAAACATGGTGGGACAGGGTTGCAATCGTGGCTGAGGGACAACAGCACAGCACAGCACTTTTCATCTGCAACAGTGCGGCTTAGCGCCGCTGACGCACAGCCAGGGCCGCAAGTCATAGCACTGCTGCGCCACGCCAATCTCCCTCGTTGAGTGTGTGTTTGCACGAGAGAGGACGAAGACAAAAAAGACGGACGGGAGCAGAGTGTGGAGACGGAGCGGAATGGAGTGAAACGAATCCTGAGGGTTCGCGCGGCTCACCCGTCGCCCAAGACAACACGACAAGACGCTAGCAAATGCTTGGCCACGCGCTTCAAAAGCTTGTCGGCGAAGCTACTTGACTCGGGCCACCCCGTCGCCGTCGCTTGCCTTCATCCGAATCCCCAGCTTCGTCATTCAGCCTGCCTCAGCTCTTTTTCTCCTGCTCCTGGCCGCCAGTTATAACTATTCCTCGCCCGCCCATGTCATGTCAGCTTCGACCTCACCCAGCTCTGCCGCCATGACCGCCCAGGACGACACCGTCTCGCAACAAGAACCGCCCTCGCAGCCCGAGGGCGGTTACGACCCCACGCCCGTCCCGCATGCCCCGCCAGGCTTCACTCTGAAGTTCACCTTTCACAGCGCCCACAGCCTGCCCATTGCCGACATTGGCACCTTTTCCTCCGACCCCTACGTCCTCGCCGAGCTGCAAACCTCCCTGCCTACCCGACACAAGGAGGACCCGAGACTGCAGATGCGCACCCCCACCATCAGCCGCTGCACCGACCCCGTCTGGAACTTTGACTGGACTGTCGAGAACGTCCCAGCCTCGGGCTTCCGCCTCAGGGCCAAGGTCTTTGACGAGGATCCTGCGAACCACGATGACAAGCTGGGTGTTGCGACCATCGACGTCGATCGCCTATCAAAGGACTGGGCCGGCATCAAAGAGCAGAAGATCAAGGTCAAGAAGCGCAGAGGGAGCAAGCGCGCCTACACCATGCACGCCATGACTGTCGCCGCGCGCAAGGCCGAGAGCATGGATCCGTGGGTCGTCATAAGCGTAGAGTTGCTCGGTAGGTCCCCAGGAAAAGAGGGCGGCCGCTGCTACACCATTGGACCTTGCTGGTGGACCAAGCACTACTCACCTCTGCTCGGAATGCTGGCCGGTCGCAAGGAAGACCAGGATGATGGAGAGGGCGATATTCAGGTCGACAAGAATGGGAAAAAGATTTCGCGCTACAAGTATGTTTCACTTGGATTCGTAAATCTTCGTTGCTAACAGGCGCAGCTTCCAAGCAAACCAGCTCCAACTTCGTGGGCCCACTCCGCCAGAGTTGTACCACCGCTATGTTGAATTCAGACCCTTCGTCAAGTCCATGTACACGTCTTCTGGCGTCAAGGGACTTTTGCTGCACAAGGCGCTCCATCACCAGCACGAGCGCGTCTACAATTTCTCCAGGACGACGGAATGGGGCCAATTCAGCGAACCCTGCAACGAAATGACGTTGAAGTTTTTGGACCTCGTTCATTGGGACAGGGGTGGCCGCATCTTTACCTACGTCATAACGCTGGACGCCCTGTGGCGCTTTACGGAAACGGGCAAGGAATTTGGCATCGACATGTTGAGCAAGCACACCATGCACAGCGACGTATCCGTGTACATTGCCTTTAGCGGCGAATTCTTCGTTCGCCGCCTCAAGCACCCCTTCAAGAAGACGACCGAAGAGGAGGACGAGGGCAAGAAGGGCTTCTCGCGCTTCTTCCACCGCCACAACTCGGACAACGAGACGCATCCTCCGGACGACATCGACGGCGGTCCTCCCGAGGACGACCCTCCCAAGGACCCGCGCTACTACGAGCTCGTCATCGACAACGACTCGGGCACGTACCGCCCCAACGCCAAGCTGCTGCCGACGCTCAAGAAGTACCTGCAGACGCAGCTGCCCGGGCTGCACGTCGTGACGCTCGACTGCCAGGCCGACGCGGACAAGATGGCCGAGATGAAGCAGGAGCAGCGCGACCGCAAGGCCGCCGAGGGCAACACGGTCGTGTACCGCCAGGTCAAGGACGACAGCGACAGCAGCAGCATCAGCTCGTCGGACGAGGAGGACCTCGAGGACGCCGCCCGCGAGCACGAGGCCCGCACCCGCGACGACCACGTCCTCCACGCCCTCGGCCACCAGGCCAAGGAGCACAAGACGGCCAAGGTGCACCACTTTAAGGATCTGCTGCACCGGCCCAAGAAGAGCGATGCATCGGCGGAGAGCGCATCGGCTGGCGGCAGTGCAAAATAAGGCAACTGCTGCCTGATGCACTTGTGATCTTTCCCGTTGGCAGACTCGCAGCCTTTTAGGCTGGTTGGTTGGTTGGCTTTTTTGTTTGTTCGGACGGTCTGGTTTTTTGGGGCGACGATTTGCGGTTCGCGCTCGATTATCCTTTGATACCCGCGTGTCATGGACGCTTTGAATTGTTGTTTATTTATACATAGACTACCTATACGTTTGTAATGATTGAAACGGCAACTTTGGTTTTGGGCAGCCTTGTGCGCATTGAATCCTCGAGCTCCGACGAGAGCCGTCGACGAACCTGCCCCCTTTGTCTAGATTCCACCAGACCGCAAATGGCATCGTCGTCATCTGGAATACCACCGGGCGGCGAAATCTCAAAGGGGGCTCAGCGCTCCCGCACTTCCGCACTCCCACTCGACGCACGCTTCGGCCTCCTTGGCCGCCAACACACCGCCGGTGAGACCCAGACGCCAGGTATCGCGTTGAACGGCAACCTAAACACTGACAGCGATGGCGTTTCGCGAGAAGCGCACGAGGACAAGCGTGGCGGGGGAGGCGAGAAAGTGGTGGTGCTACGATACAGGCGGTGGTGGTGAGGCAAAGAGATGTGCATACCCAGGAAGACAACAAGCATGCATAGGTAAAGTACTAGGTAGGTATCTTGGGCACTGGCGCTGGTGCCGAACGCGTCCACATCTCTTCGGAAGCTTCCCATTCAGACAACCCACGGGACAGTCCACCTGCCACGCCTCAGGCGCCTTGGTCCAATTGTGTTGGCAATGGAAATTCACGACTTGGTCGTCTCATCTCGTCTTGCTGGTTTTTGGTCGCGAGCAGCACACTCGGCTTGGCGGTGCTGTTCTCTCGTGCCTTGACAGACACGGCACGGCACGGCGAGGCAGTGGAAGAGTGGTCGGGACACGGCTATGTGTAGACGATCCCACGCATTGGCTGCTCACAAGCTACATACCTAGCTAGCTGTACTAGACAGTCAGCTAGCTGCGTGCCTTCACTGTCTGGATAAATGCGAGTATAGTATACATGGGTTGTGGCAGATTAAGCGTCGAAGGAACTTCCTCATCAACAAGCTCTGGCATAAACTGGCTGCCACTGCGGTATTGACCCATTCCCTTGCCTCAGGACAGAGCGCGCGTGTGTATAAAGGTGGTGAGAGTGTGTCCATCAAATTCATCTATTCGTTTTCTCATTCATCAACTCATTTGCTGGCCTATTGTGCTTCCCAAAACGGAGGAAGACGACAGCGCAACATAGACCACGTAAATGTACCGTGACGCCGCCCATCCATCCAAGTAGCCAGTCTAGATGTACCCAGAAATACCCGCCTCCCCCCCCCCCCCCCCCCCCCCCCCCACAGACCAATCTAGTGAATCATACCGCTCTTCGCCATCTCCTCGACATAATGCACGTACCTGCCGGCACTATCGCGCCTCAGCCCCTTGCCCCACTTGACCATGAGCAAGAACGTCAGACACTGCGCCAGGCCGACGAAGGCGGCGGTAATGAAGCACTTTTCGAGCCCCATGCCGTCGACCCACGGCGTGATTCCGTAGCCGATGGCGAAGCTCATGGTGTTGCGCACGAGGATGACGGTGACGATGCTCTCGCCGCCCAGCGCGCGGTAGCTGTCGATGGCGTACGCGACGCTCAGCGTGATGCCGACCGTGTTGGTGCACGCGATGGCGCCCGCCGCGAAGACGAGCCCGAACCAGTGCACCGAGTGCGCCGCGCCGACCCCCCACAGGATGAGCCCCGCCGGCAGGATGATGAGCGACGGCGCGAAGAGCCACAGCCGGAACTCGGGCTCGAGGATGCCCCCGTTTTTGCGCGCCCGCCACAGCACGAAGCGGTCGCCGACCGGCCCGGTGTAGAAGGCGGCGATGAAGACGCCGATGAGCGGCGAGAGGTACGACAGCCCGACCATGGACGCTTTGAAGCCGTAGTTGGTGCCGAGGATCAGCGACGTGGTCGCGTTGAGCACGTTGAACCACACGAGGTTGGACCCGTACGTGAAGCCGGAGAAGAAGATGACGGGGAAGGTTGCAAAGATGAGCGGCCGCCGCACCATGCCGAGCAGCTCGTTGGGCTTTTCTAGGTCGGCGTGCTGCCAGAGCTTTATCTTGTCGAGGTAGTTCTTGCGTTTCCGAGGCATGCTGAACTCGTTGGGGGTCTCGCGGGAGTGGACGGTAGGCATGGTGACCTTTTCTGGGTCTTCTTCTCTCTCAGGAGCTGGAGTGGTGATGCCAGGAGTCTCGGGCGGCGTGCCCGTGGTTGACCGCCGGTAGTTTGTCTCCTCCATGAAGAACAGGAGGACGAAAAATCCAATCAGGCAAAAGATGGCGCTCCAGTACAGAGTCCACTGCCATCCCTGACCATCGTTGATGAAGCCGCCAAAGACTGGCGCCAGATAGTTGCTGCCCGCCAGTAGGAGAGCGTAGAGGCCAAAATATCTCCCCCGCTCATGCTGGAAACTGTCATGCCGTTAGTCCAAAACTCGAGGGACGAGTGTTCCATGACTCGACGCAGTTAAGATTTCTTCGATTACTTGATTAGGAAGGAGAGATGGCAAGGATCCACTGCATCATTCCACAGGGATGAATCGTGCTTTTTTCATCCGAAAGACAAGGATGGTTCTCTGAAAGAAATGGTCACACATACTAAATGTCTGTTATCGACGTCTCGCAAAGACTCTCGATAGGGGCCAAAAGGAAGCCCTGTAGAATCTTGTTGGCAATCCACTGGCCATTGCTCCTGGTGTACGGTGCCCAAAACTGCACGGCAGCGCCAGAAAGCATGCTAAACAGGTACACGGGCCTCTTGCCGTACTGCAGAGCAATGGGCTGCCAGAACAGACAGCCCCAGCCCGCAAACAGAAACATGTATCCGGTGCCCGCATTCAGGTCACTCAGAGTCAGGCCCGTGTCATTGCTGATGGGCTCGAGCACCGAGTAGATGATGGCGCTGTTGATGCCCGTCATGAGGGTGTAGACGCTCATGCAAAAGGTGCTGAGGGCCTTGCGCCTCGGGGTCCAGTTGAGCGGGTCGTCTGGATCATCCGAAGGAGCGGGAACCAGGACAATGTCGTGATTTTTGGCGTCTCCGGCATGTTTGGCCCTCATGGTGCCCTTTGAAGTGTGAGTGCTAACTTCAAAAGAGGTCAAGAGCAACAAACCTGCAGGTCGACCAGATGCACGGTGCCTGGGACTGGAAGGACGCCCGGTTCCGCTTCCGCTTCTGCTTCCGCTCCGTGCATGCTTGCGACGGGAGCCATTCTCGTCGGCTGCTGCTGATGGCGCGCGGCAGGGGCAGATCAGGGCCGAAATGCGGTTTTCGTTGCAGGCTCGACTTTGGAGTTTTCAGCTCGGCTGTGCTGGCTGGCTTTGGGATGGCTCTAGGGAGCACACAGCGTTTGGCTGACCTAGTGCTTGAAATAGCAAAAGCAGGCCAACCCCACTTACCGTAGACAGGCATTGCGTATCAATTCCGACGGTCGATAACGCTGCCCGCCCGCGTTTGCTTTTGTCGAGTAGCGCGGGAGCAGAGAGCCTGCATCGTCATCACCTCGGCACCCGCAGACCCAGCGGACGCTGCATTGCATCGACGGCGCAGACGTGCAAGCCAAGCCATGTCGACGCCCAAAGTTGATGGAAAGTGGCGACCGCGCAGCGTGAGACAGGCGCAAACAAGTCGTAGATGCGCGTGTGGCGATAAGACAGAGATAGGCTGATAGGACGGTTTGCTTTGGAGTAGCAGCAGCACAAGGTTTGGTCTGACGTGAAGCTTGGTTTCTTGTGCCGTGCGGTGTCGTCTCTCGGGAAGTGTTCTTGCACGCCGAACAATGCACCTTGACGTCGTTGATGGGCGGAGATGTATGTACAGCGGCGGCGAGTTCGACTGGAGTGCAGGACGCTCGCTGAAAGATGCCGCGTCGTCGCGCGTCTTGGATCCGTCCTGGCGGGAAATGGACGAGAAAAATCTCATCTGGAATGTACATGGCATACACCCACGAACCCGATTCCTCTGCTCGAATCCCAACGATGGCTTCCCGCGTCTACGGAGCCGGACGACGCAAGAATGTAACCAGGCCGTGGATTCCTCGGCATCTCGACAGCCGCATCGACGCCGTCGTCGTCGTCGTCGTCGTCCAAGGTCGGTCGCGCCGCCCAATGAGGCTCCCGTCGACATGACAGCCGCCATTGGTCTCTGGCGTCGACGAGTCGCTGCAGCTAGAATGGTCGAGTCGGATGGCGATCGTCATCGCGCAGCGTGGCTTCGAAGCTTGGCCTGCTTGGTCGTATATGCGCGAGGAACACGACGACGGGCATTCAAAGACGATGGAGGTGATGCTGAGTCGAGAAAAAAGTCATCACATAGCGTTATCAGCAATTGTGATGAGGTGCGTGTGTTCCTTCTCGTCTACCAACGCCCTCGGACGTCCAGCAACGCTCGGACGCGCTGATACACGTGGGCAGCCGACAAGATTCCAGCCGCCGAGCACACGCCAGAATCAACGCCGATCGCTCTGCGTCTCTGCTCAATTCGTCTTGTCAATACTGCTAACCCACATGGGCTCTCCCATCTACACATCCATCTGGTCCCGCCGCTGCGTATGCGCCAATCTTTCCACATGGCCGACTCGTGCAATCAGCTACATTTCCTCCAAACGCCGCGCAAGACATGCATCCCGATACCGCTCGGTAGATTTCCTCGGACTTCGCTGCCAATATCATACAATATCGCGGTCAATCACCCATTGCCGCCAGCCTGGACGGTACGTGGCCTCCGTGTAGCAAAGATATGGTCCACATTGCGCAAAAGACCCTTTGTCCTTCCATTCCTTTCTGGGGAGGTCGTTCAGGCACCGCCAGCCAATTCGGGAGAGGATCCGCTCCTCGCCAAGTGGGCCAGATCGACTACTCGATGATAAAGTTCCAGGCGAGCTGCGCAATGACCTGTGCGGGCAAGTCGACAACACGGTAGAAAATCTCGGCCCCTGGAATCACCGTGACCAGGGACACCAAGAGACAGAGAATGTTGCTTGCCCCCGTCGGCCAATTCTTCTCATGGCGCAGGTGCAGGAACAGCTTGATGCCAGCCGTGTATATGATGATCGACTGCACGAGAAAGTAGCCTTGACGACTCGTTAGCACGCTAGAATACGAAGGGCTCGGCGCCGAAGGCCAAAAGGGGTCAACTCACTAAACGAACGTCGACCAAGGTACATGAAGACGGGCTGCTTGAAGATGTTTTGCACGACTTCGTACGTCTCGAGCATGAGCATAAAGGCGACGATGATGAGGTAGTTGTCGTCGCGGGCCTGCGGCTGCGTGAGGTCGGCTCCGTCGTTGAGACCTCCAGTCGTGTACAGGCCCGTGTGGGCGCGAATCTCGGCGTTGGCGAACGAGGGTCTCCAAGCAACCCACAGGTACTCCATGATGAAGCCAGCCAGGGCGATAACGGCGGCAATGGGCCAGGTGGGGCAACGCCAGCTGCCCACATACGGAACCGTCACCTTGACGCCGCGCCTCGATTTGGCCTTGAAGTCCATGTTGATGACGACGTCTGCCAGGAGGAGACCGGTGGCCGAGTACCAGGCCCACGATTGCACCCACCATGCGGTGAGGATGTAGAGCACAAAGGCCTTGACGCGCCACGAGTTGCGCGTATACGGAATGCAGATCATGGACATGTAGACGGTGTAGCTCTGCAAGAAGACGAGGCTGACGATCCACAGCGTCTGGGAGGGGTATGCCAGGCTGGCCTTTTGCTTGGCAAAGTCGTGGACGACCCAGAAGATTTCAAAGAGCGAGTTGAAAAAGTTGAGGAAGTTGGGCAAGTCCTCCGGGGTAGCAACGTTGGTGTGGCCCGTGCGGGTCCTGAAGTCGTCAATGTAGGCGGTCCCGATCTGGTTGAGGATGAGGGCGGCCATGCCGAATGAGACGGTCGTGGGGATCCAGAGGCGGATGCCGCGGCGGAAGAGCTGGCTGGCGACGACCTGGCGAGTGGGATTCTTCAGAAAGGGCACGCAAATGGTGCGGGCGGAGAGCAAGACGATGGACGAGTAGATGAGCGACTGGTTCCAGAAGAGGACCGAGAGGACCTTGCGGAGGATGGTCTGGTAGTAGGGGCCATTGGTGACGTCCGTGTCCTTGACGGCGGTGGGCGCGAAGACGGACAGAAAGACCCAGAGGAAGGACAGGATGACCAGACAGCCGCGGACGCCAACGAGGTAGTCATGCTCGGGAGCGGGCGAGGTCGACGAGCGCAAGGCGGTCAGGCGGTGGACTGGCGACTTTTCCTCGGGCTTGATGGACGACGAGGCGTCGAGGTCGACGGCTTCGCTGTTGACAGTGGCGACGGGGAGGCCCATGGTGGGAGGAAGTTGGAGGTCGGGGTGGCTGCTGAAGCCGGCGGGCAGCAGGAAGGAGCTGCAGAAGTGAGTGAGTGTCTGGTGGTGAGGTGCAAGGGAAGGAGTGCTCACCGCTCATGATGTGGATGTTCTTTAACAGGTGCCACGCCCGGACGGCCCAGCTCCAGGGCGGCGTGCACGGCTCTGGGAGGGTCGCGTTGCGGCGCAGTCGACACGGCTGCAGTCATCATGTCCGGATTGTCTGTTTTCCAGTTCGCTCGACCCGTTGGACGTACAGGCAGTGTACAGATTAGGGTATGTGTGTATGTGCATGTACGGACGCGGCACGCATGGCGGCGCCGATGGATTTGGTTTTAGAGGCCAGCAGGACATGATACATAGCGAATACTGTGGGTGGGCAAAAGCAGGCCCCAGCAGGTGCAGAAGGAAGGCCTGGCTTCGGCCTCTGAGGGTGGGAGGCCATGTCCAGAGTCTGTAAGGGCAGCCGAGGGCAACACAGACGTTGACCTGCATGACAGGCGGGCAGCCAAGTACATGTGGACTGCCCTCGGGCACTCGACTCTCTGCGAACAGACCCAGCAGCCAGGGCCAGGGCCAGGGCCACCAAGTGCGGTGCGGTGATGGGCATGGAAGGGCGGGGAGGCCTAGATGAAGCGTCTGTGCGTGTCGCCGTCGTCGTCGTCGTCGTCGTCGATAACCACGGCACCTACCTTACGGCATGGCATGGCATGGCATGGCTTGCCGTGGCTGTCGTTGCAGTTGCAGTTGCAGTTGCAGTTGCACGGCCAAAAGCACATGGTTTGGGACAAGCGACCGAGATGACATGCCGAAGCCACCTCACGACGATATGTATGTACATGTAGGTACACATTGCAGTGGCCAAAGGCGGGAACGCGTCGAGCAGCGTTTCAACCTTCAGCCCATCGGCCACGCCAAGGTACTGCGCTCCATCGATACAAGCTCTCTCGGCATGGCTGAAGACAATCCAACGCCAACGGGAGCATGCTCCTCGGCTGCTGTGTCGCCCTCGTCTCGTCCATTCTCCTTCCATGTCGTCTCGTGGGCCATGGATCAAGTCTCAAGTCCGGAAACCTGCTGCAAGCCCGCCGTTGTCCTTTGTTTTTGCTCCATTCCTTACCGCCACTCGGTGTCTCTTTTTTCTTTTTTTCCTTTTTCCCTTTTTTCCTTTTCCTTTTTTCCCTTTTTCGCCTGCCACCTGCGCCTACCCTGCAATCAGCTGCGTCCAGAAATTGGAACAAAAGCCCATCTGGTGGGTCGCTGGCGTTTCACGGCCCCTTGGATGAGTGTAACCCTGCTGGAGATCCACGAATGCCGTGTCCAGGCACTTGCTAGGCAGGCACCTTAGCTAATTAATCAAAACACCACCATCATGTCACACGGCCGCCAGAGAGCGTGGGAGCGTTGGCTTGGCAATTTGACCGCTTGAACAAAACGGCCGCCTGTCTTGGGCTTGCCTATCGACCACGACGACGTGAGAAACCCCCTTTTCGCTCTCTCGGTCGCACACGGACGGCCTGGCAGGCGACGGCGACAACTACTCGGAGCAGACGTGTCGACGTGAATCGTCACGGAAAACGTCATGACAAGGTTGGTCGTTCCGACGGGCCAGACAAAGGTCCCTGTGATGCTCAAACCGCGGGGATGATCCCGTCAGCCGCAACTTGCAATCCCGCTCGAGCGTCCTCTTTTCTATTTTCTCCCTTTGCTCTTTTTTTCTTTTTTTTTTTTCCTTCCCTTCTTCCCTACCTTTCACGAGGCCTCCACTGCGGGGAGCCTAAGGTTCCTTGCAACTTCAAGACAAAGACAGGCGACATGACCGTCGCGTCCTCACGTCACAACCGTGTGGCAGCAAGGAAACTTGGCCGCCTCGAGGACGACCGACGCTCAGCTCCACCCGTGCGTGCTTGATGCCACACGAGGTTTTCGTCACAAGGGCGCCCACGTCGACAGATACCGTATGTACACGTTCCGACCGATATAGTGCTACCACGGAGACGTCGTGGCAGGAGGGGGCGAGGGAAGTCCATCGGCCGTGTCCGCAGCACCGTTGCCATCGACCTGCCCGCAGTGGTTAAGCAGAGGTGATCCAGAGGATCCGGAGGAGATCCAAACAAAGTCCAGACGAGATGGCGCGGTTGATCAAGGGCGATGCTCGATGGATTGTGGGTGGTTGATCAACAGAGCAGCTCATCATCTGCCAATGCCGTGCCAGATGGACAGCAGCATCCACAACACTATTGGCAAATCAGCAAAATGCTGCGAGGGACAGAAAAGACATGTTCGCCTTTGCCTTTGCCACTATCGCATCGCATCGCATCGCATCGCATATCCCGTGCCGTGCCTGTACTGCTGCTGCTGCTGCACCGTATGTTGCCCAATGCGACCGAACGACCAACTCACAACACCACCAGCTCCCACCAGCTCCCACAACATGGCTTGCGGCCAAGTCTCCGCCTCTTCCTTTGTTTTCCATCATCTGCTGCAACCACGGCGAACATGCCCTGAGACATGACATCACCATGATCTCCGGCGGTGCTTTAGGTTGGTCCATCCTCCTCCACTCTGCTTGCTCTCGCTTCTCGGTGCGTCCAAACTCGTCGGTGCCTCCGTGGGCCCGCGCCCCTCTCTTCGCTCCCACAGGCCACAACTGTGCGATCGTCCCGATTCGGCAACGGAGCCACCTGGCTACATGCCTAGGAAGGCAGCCGACGTCGTTTTTCGGCCTGTCCGCACACGGGCGGTTCCTCGGTGGGCGTGGACGAGGTGGTGGTGATGGGTTGTGGTTGGGTCTGCCTGGCTACATTACAGTAGCGGGCGTCGGGCGGTTCCTGGGCCGCGCCGCACACCCGCCAACCCACCTCACCCACCTTACCAGTTGCTCGACGGCCGGCACAACCCGTTGGACCAACAAGCAAGCAGCATGGAAGCGGGAAAAAACAAGCCAGAAGCCCTCTCGTTGTTGCTCACCGGCAACGCCAGTCTTTGCTCTCTTTTCTCTCCCTCACACACACACCGCCATCCTTCCTCCACCGTGTGCTCCGTCTCATCTCTCTCGCTCTCTCTCTCGGTCCGCTCATATCGCCAGCGCGCGCTGTACCTTGGCAGGGACAAAAACTGACAAAAACTGGGCAAAGCGAGATTGCGCCCATCTGGCCGGTGGGCGCAAACACACGCGCCGGGCCGGGGCGCTTGCTTGCTTGCTTTCTTTCTTGCTTGCCTGCCTGCCTGCTTGCCTCCCGCGGCGACCAGGAACGGCTCGCACGCACGCCATCATCCATTACTGACATGGATCGAAGGGCAACGGAAGCCTCGTGGAATACCTAGTTACCTGAGGGGAGATGAAACTGACGACCGGACGACAGGCAACATGGATATCCAAGCGAGCGAGCGAGCAACAAGGCTGAGATTTGATTTGATCGTCGGCAGCCAGCATCGACTTTTTTGATTGATTCCGTACCTACCGGTACCTCTAGATGACGGACTGGCCGAACCGACTGACCGACCTGCCGACCGACCGGCTGCCCAACCACAGTGCCACTGAGACGAGACGAGACGAGACGAGACGGGCCAGCCGGGAAAAAGCAAAAGTGGAAATTTCTCTCTTCTCTCCCATGCCACGCCATGCGATGCATCTACCCACCACCACCACCACCATAATCCATATACCTCCGCTGCCGCCCGCCTGCCCGCCTGCCTCGGCCGGGCTAGAAGGAATGTGAGCGGGCGGACGGACGCATAGAAGCCGTCCGTGGCGGAGAGTAAATGCGTGCGTGGGTGCGTGGCCGCCGCCGAGCGAGCATGCTGCATGTCGGCGGGGGCTAAGGTACCTAGCTACATAGTTCAGCCTACCAGGGCCGAGAGCACGGTACGGTACATCCATCCATCCATCCATCCCTCCATCCATCTACATCCATTCATCATCCCACCCATCTCGTCTAAAATCCCATATCGATGTGGCCCGCAGCCGTGCCTGCAGTAGCGGCCGCCGGCTTGGCCTACCCACACAGCCTAGACCGCGAACCTAGGCCTGTCATCTTCATCACCACCACCATCACCACCATCATCATCAAGCATCAAGCATTGTTGCCGACGGAGCAGTGGGTGGCAGCGCCGGCGGCGTAAATAGACACATACCCTGGCGCTTGCCATGTGCGCAGCCGCTGCGCATTAGCAGCAGCGTTGCCACCGGCGCGGGCGCCGCCTTTCTCGGTTGATGGAGGCGAGCGGGCGAGCGGGAAAAGTCTAAACGCAGACGCAGCGTCAGGAACGGTGGCGGCGTTGGCCCCCAAATGCATACCCTCGTGTCGCGGCGGCGGCGGAGGAGGAGGAGGAGGAGGCGGTACAGTACACGCATGGGTTGTATTTCTGTCCGTCAGTCTCTTCTCTCCCGTTTAGACCACCACGAACGGGCGAGATGGGTCCCTACCTATCTGTCAACTGACCAACCGACTGACGGGCCCTCCTACAGTCCGGCATGGCCTCACAGCAGCAATCGCCTCTCGCGCCTTCGACTCTAAATCAAGCCACTCGCTCCATCACCACCGCCCGTTTGCCAACCGCCGCCGCCCATACGAAATTAAGGTAGCAACCTTATTTCCAACGGCCTACCACCTCCCTGTCCCCCCCTGCCCTGCCCTACCCTACCCTGTCCTCCTGTCCCCTGTCCCCTCTCTCAATTTTTTTTCTCCCCTTCTTTCCTTCTTCTGCCCAAGCCTTGCAAATGACCACAACGTGCCAGCCAGCAACAGCGCACGTAATTTGGCGACCGGGCTTGGCAAATTGCGCACTGCGGCGGGTGATTGTGGCGGCGGCGGCGGCGGCGGCGGCGGTGGTGGCGACAAGGAAGGAAGGAAGGGAAGGGGACCTAGGACGGCGGGCCGGGCCTAAGTCTAGGTACTAGGGTAAGTCAAGTTAAGTCGGGGCGGGAAGACGGGCGACGGGCGCCGTCGGTACATAGGTAGGTAGACATTTCCAAGCAAGCGGTTCCTGGTCGTGGGTTTATTTGCGTCCGTCCCTACCTGCGTTCCTTGCCATGGCGTTCGGGGCTATGTACGGTACGGTACGGTACGGTATAGCAGCACGGGCGAGCGGGCATGTAGGTGGGCGTGTCTGCAATGTGGCTATCCGCGCTGCATGGTAGGCAGCGGAGGCAGACGGCGGAGGCAGGCAGACGGGCAAGGCGGATGACTGCCTTACCAGGTAGGCGAGAGGGAGGGAAAGGAAAGAAATCAGGAATAAACGAGACGTGCGTCTGACGTGCGGGCAATGAAAAGGGTAGGTAGTTTTGTGGAAAGGAAAAGGAAAGAGGAGGGAAGGGGAGGTGGCATTTCGCATCGAATTGATTGATGATGGAGGCTCACTAAGGTATACGTAGAAGGGACATGCCTCGGTTTCTGTCCGTCGCTTGCTCGCTTAGTGGTTTAGTAAGGGCTGGCTGGTCGTATGCGACGAGTGGCAAGACAAGCAGCCAGGTAAAGTAGGAATGAAATCAAAGCGAGAGGCGCAGTCACGCTACGCTACGATAAGCTGGCCGTCGGTGGGGCGGCCGTTGCTTGCTTGCTTGCTTACTGACATGGCATGTTTCGCTGAGTTGTTGCGGTGTGATGTGCCAAGTAAGGTATGTATGTGCATGGATAGTTAGGTAGTAAGGACAGAGGTATGTATATGTATGTGCATGTGTATGTGGTGGATGGATGTGTTGACAACATGTGAGACAGCTGGACAACAGAGAAAGACGGGCAGGGCAGGCAAGAAGATCAAGAAAGCCAGATGGATGCAAGATTAACCATCGCATGCATTGCTTGCTAGTATGCAGTGTAGTGCAGTGCGGGCGCAACGCAGCTGTATATGTAGAAAGACAGACCGACAGACCGATAGACACACACATCTATGTACTCTTTCATCATTCCCTCGAACAAGCAAGAAAGAAAGAAAGACGCCTCCAGAATCCCTCAGTCAGACAATGCCGCCAGCAAATATTCCCCCCATCCGTACGTGGTGGACTCGATTGACTCCCACCCATTTCTATCCCGGTCCTTTATTCCCATAGCATGACACATTAAAAAAAAAAAAAAAAAAAAAAAAAAAAAAAAAAACAGACAGATGCAACCACAAACTCAAATCTCTCTCTCTGGCGGGTAGTGAAGTGCTTGCTCTTTGGCAAGGGCGGCCGATCCGATCTGATCCAGCTCCCAGCCCCAGCAAGCAGTGCGTTGCCTGAAAAACCAAGACAGGTAGGGAGGTATGTAGCGCAACGCGGGGACGGCAGCGTGTCGCATCGTGTCGTGTACCGGCAGCGGCAGGCAGGCAGGCAGACAGATAGACAGACCGACCGTTGTTTGTTGTCCGGTCGAGTTGCACGTCGGTCGATTCCGTGCTGCCATGCGCAAATTTCCCCAGCCCACCCGGCCCCCAACCATGTCGCTCGCACAGGTAGGTGGGTAGCACCTGAAAACTAGTGCGAGTGTTGTGTGAGAAAAGAAACAAAATGCAAAGGAAGAAGGCGATTGACAAGAAGGGTAGGTTTTTCGAAAGCCATTGAGAAAAGAACACATTTACAAGAAAGAGCAACGGCAGCAGCAGCAGCAGCAGCAGCAAGCTCTGCTTTGCTAGCGCATACATGCATTCGGTGCGCGCGGATGCAGGGAAGCGACTGCAATCATAAAGAAGCGGAAAGGATGGTTGGTCGTGGTGGTGATGCATGCATGCAAGGCGCAGGGGCTCGACGGGTTGATGCACCGTGGTCGTTCTGGTGCAGCACAACGTGCATCCAGGCCGGCAGCCAAGCTGAAATGTTTTTGGGCCGACGGATGCCCACCTTGCTGACTGCTGCTGCTGAACTGCAAGTGGTGCTGCTGCTGCCATCTGCCATCGCCCGTTGGCACGACAGTGGGTTTTTTTTGTGCGCACAAAAAAAGTTCCTAGTCGGCCTGGAAATGTAACTCGGGACTGCAACTGCGCGCGCTCCGGACCAGATTGGGTGCGCACACAGCTCCTTTGCAGCCGCTTACGACCGCGCCGTCGGATTCCAGTTGCTGTAATTGACTAGCTGGCGGGCGTTGCCGTAGATGCCCATGGTTGCATTCAGCACCAGATAGAAGGGGTAGAAGAAGGAAAACATGACAATCATGCGGCGATTGACAAATTCGGACCGAACCGTTGCCGTAATCCACAGAGTGGCAATGAGGCAGAGCACCCTGTAATTTCGATTGTCAATAGACTGTCCTTGGCCTGCGCAAGGGACGGAAGACTCACGTGATGACGAAGAACCAGACGGAGACGGGGTACTGGAACCAGATGAGCTTGGCCAGGCCCATTGGGTTCTTGGGCCACTTTGTAACGATGAAGCCGGCGACCATGCACGTGTACTGGGTGACGAGATAGTACGAAAGCTCGCGAATGGCCAGCAACTGCATGAGACCAATGCGGACCTTGATGCGGCGGGGCGTTCCGTCAGGAGACTTGTTGTAGGCAAGCTTGACGTGCTTGACGCTGGCCTGGGTCCAACCTTGGGCCCAGCGCAGACGCTGCTTCCAAAAGGACTTGAAGGTGGTGGGGGCCAGCTCGTACGAGACGACATTCAAGTCGTGGACGGCTTTGGCGCCGCGCGAAATGGAGCGCAGAGCCGAGTCAATGTCTTCAGTGAGCATGTCGCCGTCCATCTTGAGGTCGCGGAGCAGAGAGCCACGCCAGTAGCCGTTGGAGCCGCAAAACAGACCAAAGTCCCACATGAGGGCGCGGCCGGGGTGGGAGACGGCGTAGATCTTGTCAAACTCGACGGCAATCATGCTGGCAAGCACGCACTCGTCAGTGTTGAAGACGACGCAGCGGCCTTGGACAATGTCGACCGTGTTGTCCTGGCAGAAGCGTTCGGCGGCCCAGCGGGGACCGTAAGGGTGAGGGTAGTGGTCACAGTCGTAAATGGCAATGACGTCGGCACCCGTGTCGAATGACAAAAAGTAGTTGAGGTTGTCGGCCTTGCTGGTCGAGTTGGGGACTTTGATGACGCGGCATTGGGGGTACTTGTACTGAAGGTCGCGCAGCTGCGTCTCCAAGGGCTCAATGGGCTTGGGGGTGTTGTAGAGAAGGTTGATGCGGATCCTGTCGACGGGGTAGACAATCTTGGTGAGGGCATGGAGGGCGCGGTCCATGATGATGTCCTTTTCGTTGGGCAGGTAGGCGACGATGAGGATGTCGATCAGAGGCAGACTGGCGTCCGGGGTGGGGAAGGTCCAATCCTTTTCCTGGACCTTTGTGACGGCCTTGCGAGAGTCCATGACGGGGCCTAGCGAGAGAAAGGCCTCGATGACGGTGGAGGCGGAGATGTAAAAGTTGGTGGCCAGGTAGAAGAACCAGAAGATGCCAATGGCCTTGTGGGTGGCGACCATGTAGATTGAAATGGAAAAGACAAAGTAGGACAAGACGAGGGCAAAGGGCGTCCATTCGGTGACAAAGGCCGAGAGGCGCTGCAGCAGAGGTTGTTTGGCGGGCGCGGCAGGCGGAGGAGGGGGAGGGGGAGTGGTGGAAGCAGAGGGACTGTACGAGACCTTGGGACGGTCATCGTCAATGTTGACGGAGAAGTCTCTGCTGTCCGAGGGCGACGACATGGTGGGAGGGTGGACGTGGAGGGACAGACGTGAACGACAGAAATGAGCCCAAGAGCTCTGGAGTGGAGGATATAAGACGCGTAACGAGCGAGAATGGGGAGGGAGGGAATTTTGAGAGAGAGCAGAGTAGAGAAGATATCGCCGGCGGACCAGGGTGGGTCGGCTGGAGTACGGTGGCCGTGGGCGTGGGCGTGGAGTGGAAGTGGAAGTGGATGGACATGGACATGGACCTGGACATGGACCCGGACCCGGACGCGTTCATCGTGTGGCCTGGCTGCCTGCCTGCCTCACGCCCCCGGTACATGTACCCATCCCATCAGCAGGGCAGGGCAGGGGCACGACGCAATGCCTAGGTACAGGTAGGTAGCAATAATATCAGAGAGCCAGCGAGGGAGGCATGATCTGCATTGATCGGGACATGGTGTCGACTCGGCCATGGCTGTCTGCCCAAGTCGAGGGCGATGGACGTCGCCACAGTCTGAAGTCCAGTCCGGTCCGGTCCAGCCCCGTCCATGCTGACGGCTGCAGCGGTCTTTTTTTGTCTCGGAGGCCTTGAAGTGGAGTGGATGAGGAGGGAGAGGTGGTGTTTGTTCCTGGGTGACATGTGCCAAGAGTCGGCCCGACACCACCTCGTCCGCGTCCGCTGCTGTGGAACCCGATGCTCGCCCCCTGTCCTGTCGCTCTCCACCCCACCCACCTCACCTCCACTCCCCCTCCCCCTCCATCCGTACCGTACCTGACAAGCCTGCACTGCACATGCAGGGACCGGGGCATGGCAGGGCACCCGGGGCCTGACAACACCCCCCCCATGCCATGCCATCCATGCCGCAACGCTCTTTTTCCATTTGCGACTGACTGCTTCCCATCTCGCCAGCTCGCCGCCCGCTTTTTGTACTCCAAGGCGCCTTCCGTTCTTCCTGTCTTTTCCCAGTCGTGTCGTTCGCTTTCTCCCATCATGTTGCTCCCAAAAGAGCTCCCCTCCCTGGCTGGAGCTGCCCTCGTGCTGCTCCTGTCCCTCTCACACCTCTCTGCCGCCCAGTCCAGCGATTGCTCTTGCGGCTTCTACGACGATTCCACCGGCAACCTCTTTACCGAGTCCCTGATTCAGTACTTCAACGAGACGTCTGATTTGAGCGAGTTCGTCATCGAGGACTTTGAGCACAAGGTCGAGAAGAGCTGGAACAGCAAGTACCGCCAGGGCGCCGCCGCCGACAATGTCGTCGCCAATGGCACCTCTCTCAACCTCTACTGCGACCCCTCCACCAGCCAGCACCTCGTCAACGGCGCGAGCATCAGGTCCAAACGCCGCGACATTCTCCATGGCACCTTCCGCTCCTCCATGCGCGGCCCTCAGTCGGGCATGGGCGGAAGTTCCATGACCATGCGCGTCCTCTTCAACGAGACCGAGTCTTTCGAAATGAACATGATGAACACCGACTCGTACTCGGACGCCTGGGTAAACACCCTCATGGAGGCTGAATGGCCTGACCGCTCCCTCGGCATCAATTACACCGTCCTCGGCAACAGCTCCGTCACCAATGGCACCGTCTGGCCCTACGACTTCGTCGAGTTGCGCATGGATTGGACCGAAAAGGAACTTCGCTGGTGGGTTGCTGGCAACAACAGCCGCAATGCCACCAAAAAGGAAGACGGCAAGGTTCCCCTCACTCCTGCTCCCTTGTACTTTCGCCATTGGTCCACGGGCAACACCTACACCATGGAGGGCCCTCCGTACTTCCGCTCAGCGGCCAACGTCGCCTGGTTCCGTGCCTTTTTCAACAGCTCGGCCATGACTACCGAGCAGCACGAGGAATTCGACCAGCGCTGCACCATTCAAGACGCCTGCTCCGTCGATGACATGAGCCTCCGCCTCATCTCAAACTACTCGTCCAACTCCACCGTCAAGTACAAGCATCACGAATCCAAGGGAGGTCTTTTGACTGCGCCCATCTACATCTCCGTCATTTGCGTCTGCTTCTCGACCCTTCTCCTCGTTCATGCCTTCCTGCTCAGGATCCGTAGCAAGCAAACCTCGGGCCATGGCCACGGAGCAAGCCAACCCAAGAGCGACTCTGGCTCCGAGACTGACCGCACCTCGTCGCCAGTCCCTCCATACCAGTCGACCGAGGGTAGCTTTGTTGCCTCGAGCGGCGTCACTCCTCACCAGACTAGACCGTCGACGCCCGAGAGGAGAATGGCAGAGGGATTTCCCCGCAGACCTGAACTTACTTCTTACGGATCTTCTGGCCCCTCGACTCCACTGCCACGCTATCAGAGTACAGAGTACATGCCGCGCTACACGAGCACAGAAAACTTTGGAAGGTACGACGAGGATGTCATCAGCCCTGTCTCTTCCACGCACACGTTGCATGGCACCCCTTCGACGCAGACTCTACATGGCGCGCCCGACTCTGGGGCCTCTTCCATCAGGAACCCAGTCGTCTACACAAACTCGGCCCTCGTGTCCGACTATGCGCTCTCAGGCTCTGCTAGAGACTCGGCCCAGACACTCGTTCCAAAGACCCCTCTGAGCCCATTCTCTTCATTGCCCAAGTCGCCAACCGGGCAGCCGTGGTCGCCCAAGAGCAGAGAAAAGGTATTCGGCGAGGCCAAGGTCAGGGAAATTCACGAAAAGGAGCAAAAGGAGCACCCACTGCGTACGACGCAAAACGCCATGACGGACAGCAAGGTCGACAAGATCCCTACCGCAAAGAAGCAGCGTGTCGACTACCTGGCCGGTTTGGTCGCCCTCTGCTCCCTCTTTGTCACCCTCATCCACTTTCACTTGACCTACGTCCCTGCAGTCGTCATTCCTGGTGCTCCTCAACACTACAAGAGTGAGCTGTGGGCGCAAAAGCTCATTTCTCCATTCATCATGAACCAAATGTGGCTCGGAGTCTTTTTCACCACGTCGACTCGCTTCTTGTCTGCCCGCTACTTCCGCGAGGGCAAATTGGACGTCATTGCGGAACGCGCCGTCAAACGTACGCCTCGTCTCTTGATTCCCGTCACTGCCATGGTGCTGTTCGAGTACTTTTGGATCGACGTGGGCGCCACCAAGTACCTGGAATACGTTCCCTCCATCTCGTGGTCGACTTGGGCCTACGTCTCCAAGTTCCCCGACCCCGGCCACTTTATCAGTGAGATTCTGGAGCTGATTTACCTGATCCCCAACGCCGTCCCCCAGGTCACGTACAACTACTGCACCGGTGTGCTGTGGACCATTGCGGTCCAGCTGCAAGGTTCGTGGGTCGTCTTGCTCGGTGCCATTCTCATTCGCGAGATCAAGACGCCGTGGAAGCGCTTTGGCTACTACCTCTTTTGCGTCGTCAACAACTGGTACGCGCGCAACTGGGGAACCTTCTTCTGGCTTGGTCTCATGCTCACGGATCTGGACATTACGTACAAGTGGAGGAAATTCCTCTACCCCCGTCCGGCTGTTTACTATCCTCTCATCACCTTCTGCGTCATGATGACTTGCGCCGGTTTCCTCATGAACCTGCTACCGCAGTGGTACACGTGGAACTTTTCGACGCACGAAAACGACATCCATCCCGACCAGGAGACGGGCAAGCCGGTCGGCGAGACGGAGCGCGGTGGATATCCCAACTACTACGAGCCGCGCTTCAACATGCTGCTCTTTGCCGTAGGCATGCAGGCCATCGTGGAGCTCAGCACCGTCGTCCAAAAGCTGCTCTCGTTCAAGCTGCTGGTGTGGGTGTTCCCGCACATCTTCACCATCTACCTGATCCACGGCTTCATCTTCTGGAGCTGGGGCAGCTGGGTGCTGTACGAGCTGGCCAAGCTGTCGCTGCCGTACTGGATCATGATGCTCGTCACGGGCCTGACGTCGTACGCGTGGATCTTCCTCTCGCTCCCCATCATCACGCCCGCCATTGAGATCCTCGGCCGCGACATTACCATCCACGTCTGGGAGGAGGCCGTCGAGAAGCCCCCGCCTCGCCGCGCCACGCTTTTCCCCTTTGCCAAGGACTACCTCGGCGTCGAGGAGTCGGCCGTTGCAGCCGTCACTGGCAACACGACGGCGGCGACGACGGCGGCGCCGAGCGAGAAGGATCGCCCGCTGAATGAAAAGGGCGGCTACCTGGATGAGCGCAATGTCATTTGAGTCTGTCAATCTTTCTGGGGGCGGCAAGGGCACGCATATAGACTGGCTTTGGCGCGGGTAGGCAGGCGTGTCGTCGGTTTTTTTTTTTTTTTTTTTTTTTTTTTCCTCTGTACCGGTATTTGTCTTCTCTCGTCGTGGGCATCGCATCATGCATCAGGATTACCCCCTTTAGCCTTGCTCTTTTTTCCACTCGACCGACTGGGGCTGCTGCTTGTCGGCCTTTCGTGTCGGCTGCCCGTCTCATGTATGTATCTAAAGCATCTCGTCTATTTGACGCAAAGGATGTGCCTCTTTTTTTTTTTTATCTCTCTTTCCATCAGTAATGTATCTCTCTGCATCTGAGCTTCACTGCAGCGTTTCTTACTGGCTGCTTGCTGTCGTCGTTTTATCTTTCCCCGTCGTGTTGTCATGCATCCGCTAGGCCTCCTCTTGTCTATTTGTTGATAC
Organism: Phyllosticta citribraziliensis; assembly: GCF_038025025.1. Classification (NCBI taxonomy): domain Eukaryota; kingdom Fungi; phylum Ascomycota; class Dothideomycetes; order Botryosphaeriales; family Phyllostictaceae; genus Phyllosticta; species Phyllosticta citribraziliensis. The sequence goes on from NW_027117348.1 coordinate 780,096, forward strand.
AAAGGCTTTTGCCCGGCGAGACTGTCGCTTGGCGAAAGTGATACGTCCATGAATCTACATCCATTCCAATTGCATGCCGCTCTGCTTCCGTTCGTCAAGTCACTGCTTTTCTGCCCATACACTTTTCAGCGTCCGCATGGGTGCCGACTACTCCCTCTGATCCAGCGAACTACCATTCGACAAACAGATGGATGAAAGTCGTCGACGCATAGTCCCACCTCCGCCACACGTACACTGCCTCGATGCCGTTGTCCTTTGCCAATTGGTTGTGAATAGCGAGAGTCGTCGCTCACTCGCTCGCTCGCTCCCTGTCATTCCATCTCATAGAGACAGACAGACAAACGCTTCTATTGGCGCCTCACAAGTTTGGTTGCCTCCACTGGTACCCATGAGACTGGCTGGACTCCTGGCAGACGTATACGAACGACGGGAACGAAGCGTGCACGTCTTTATTTTCAGCATGGCCGTATTTCGCACCGCCACCGATCTGACCTGGCCGATCGACCGACGGGAGTCTGCCCTGCGCGCTTGCGTCATTTTCACTAGGTGCAGGCAGTCAACACCACCCAGCAGTCTCTCTCCCTCTCTCCCTTTCTCTCTTCAGACAGGCAGCCAAAGAGCAATCGAGCCAGCGGGTAAGCGTGCTCCACCCTTTTCCTGCACGCATGTACGTGTGTACGTATGTACGCATGCGCAACACGACGCGACGCGAGGCTATGCAAATGTACTATGTATGGCATGGCCGTATGTAGTATGTATGCATGCATGCATGCACATCGCCCACCCACCCGCCTACCTACCCGCTGCAGGCAGGGAGGTTATTCTTAACTCGACCACGGCCATCCAAGAAAGTCTCCACGTAGCCCACAGCCCACAGTTTTTCTCGTCAAGGGTTTGTGGTTGCTCGCTCCTTGCACGGCCTGTCGTCGACGATACAAAGTAAGGAAGTAGGTAGGTAGGTAGGTAGGTAGGTAGGTAGGTAGGTAAGTGGGTAGGCAGGTCGGAATAAATCTGGAGTGGCAAGACAGGGCAAGACAGGGAGGGCAGACAAACCGAGACAAAAACAGCCGCCTTATACAGCACAGCAGCGCGCCTGGCAACAACCGCTCCTAAAGCTGACAGACTGAGACAGACAGACAGACAAATATGACGACACCTCCGTTCGCTCGCTCGCTCGCTGGCTCGGCAGTACTGCGACAATGCCCCAGCAGGCCCGGCGTGGCGTGCCACCAGCTAGGCCGGCCAAACGCGTTTGGGTGGGCAAGGCAGTTCGAAAATAGATCAGGCCCGGTGGCCGCGCTGCGTGACTGTCTTGCCTGTCTTGTCTTATCCTGTCTTGTCCGTCTGCTTACTACTGTTGGAAGTAGTGGGCAATAAGAGAGCGTGTCGATTGTCGATGCGCCTCGCGCGTTGACGACGGAAAAGGCGTGCAGTGCGGTGCGGTGCGAGTAAGGCCGTCAGTGTGGCGACGCGAGGCGAGGAGACGCGAGTCGGGTCGAGTCGCCGCGCTGCGTGCTTAGTCGGCGGTGGATGGTAGTCGGCGGTGAGGTGAACTGAGGTTGTGGAGGAATGCTGTGTGGGTAGTAGGTTGGGAGATGGTTGATCGTGTATGAGCGAACGGATGGATGGATAAATAGACGAAGGGCAATAATTGGGCATTGCAGTTTAAGGGGATTGTTCGGCGCTGCTTGCTCGATCGCTCGCTGCTGTATATCATGGGGCATATGAGAACATCTTTCGGTATACAGACCTGTTTTCGTCGACACTCGTGGCCTCCTTTACCGCCTGCCGGTGTCTTCTATTTACGACTTTTGGTCAGTCCTGTTGCGCGCACCAGTGAGAGTGAGAACATTCCGGCTCGTGATGAGAGAGACATAGTTCACAGTATCGCGGAACTTTTTTGATCGACTCGTCTAATTCGGGTTCGCGAGCCTTGTTTGTGAAAAATGACCTTTGGAGTTGTGTCTTTCAGGAAGAGGTTGTTGGCAAGAGTAGCGGATTCTTGGCCGTGAAGACGGATATGCGTGATAGAGTCTAGTGAGCTTCCTGCTAGTGTGCAATGCCACAGGTAAAGATGTCCCTAGGATCTGGCCCGAGGAATTCGACAGAACATTTGCACGAAGATGCCACCGACAGCTTGTTTTTTTTTTTTTTTTTAACTTTTGCCCTGTACGGGAAGTAGACACGTACCGAAGATTCCAGCTCTCCGAAAATTTTTGTGGAAGTTGAACGAGAGAAGACGCATGCGCTCGAAAGACAAAAGGGGCAAGAGACAAAGGACAGTGGACCGGGACAGTCCTCACTACTACATCTGCCGCGGAAGTCCAGTCCGGACACAGGCCTTGATTGGCGGGGAGCGGACAGCATGTAGAGCAAAAGAGGCAATCACTGTCAAGATGTTGGCCATTGAATGCGTCATTAAAGCAGATGAATGACACGGCTGGAAGACTGTGTAGAGAATGAAAGAGATCTAAACTCGTAAGGTCCATCCACTTAGGGATCCGGAGAAATGAAAGCTTAGAATAACAAAAATGAGAAAATCGAGCGTCAAGAGTCACGAAACCCGAAGTTTCAGTAGGCTCTTGCATGCTCGCCAGCCAGAAGGCTACAGCGGCCTCTTCGCGACCTCCTCTAGTGCAGGATTTCTGTCATTCTTTGGGCTGTTCCGTGAATCAGATTGGGTCATCGTTGACGACTGGATACAGCTGTCGGTGCTCTCTCGAGGCCGGTCTCGTTGGTAGAGCCTGCTACGGGTGCGCGGATTGCGACGCGCAGACGGCCGCATCTATCAGACACATGCTGGAGGAAGATCCGTGAGCATTTCAAACAACCGCATCCTCTTTAGAGTAAGCACTTGATTCAACATCTTTCCTACTCTTGCGATCTCGACCAGCCCCCTTCTACATCTAAAGGTTGGTAGTCAGGTCGAATGCTCCCCGTTCGCAGCTCATTCAACACGGTTTCATTCCATGGCTCTTTGCAGCAAGCCGTAGACATGAAGTCGAACTGACGAAAGGAGAAGGAGAGAGAAGAAAAAGACAAGGGAAAAACTCAAGACATGCATGCGTCAGTCCTCGACATCCGCACAAGAGATTTTGGACGTATCCTGAATCTGTCGTCACTGTCCATAGAGAGAAAACGCAAGCCTAGACTGCAGGCAAGTCCCAAGATTTGAGCCAATCTGTAGCCACCATCGGTACTCATCGTAGAGCTCTATAATGCAGACCCTGCATGTCCATTGGATTTTCTCGAGGAGATTGCTCGGAAGATGTTTGGTCCAGAGATGGAGTGCATTCAAGGTTTACCGGAGGGCGGAGGAACACACTAGCGTTCCAAGCAACAGTAACAGCTTGATTACCGCTTACCCGGTTCCACTACTGGTTGGGAGGCCGTGGTTGGATGAAAGCCCAGTGATGGTGACGGCGTTGAACTGGTCGGGTCCCATGTTGAGAGGACGCCATCGCGTTGGAGGGACCAAGGTATGAGGCGGCAATGGAGTAGTGAAACTCGCTTGATGACGGAGGCGTTGGGCACAAGCAAAGTGCCGACAAGTCTTGCTCTGCCAGCGTCAGTGATGGTCAGGAGTACTGAAGAATGCGGCTCGGTCGGGCGGCGAGCAACGGGCGTGGCCGCGATCAGTTGCCGAGTGGTGGCCGAAAGCGTCCCGGGGCATGCGCTGCGCTTGGCTGCCCAGCTTTTGCACTGCACACCTTCAAACCTGCTATCAATCTCCGCCGCATCAATCACGCCCGCTTCTCCTCCAGCACCTTTTCACCTCCCGCCCTATACCATCTCAAAATGCTGGCTCGGAGCTCTCACCGGACGGCCCAGGTTAGCCTGCCATTCCGCCGCCGCCGCGCGAATCAAATGCTGACGCGCAGCCTTTCTTCAGACCCTCCTGCGGGGTGCCACGCCGGCCACGCGCACCTTTGCTACCGTCCAGTCCGACATCTTCAAGCCCACCAAGTTCGGCGGCAAGTACACGGTCACCCTGATTCCCGGTGACGGTGTTGGTGCCGAGGTCTCCGAGTCGGTCAAGCAGATCTTCAAGGCCGACAATGTGCCCATTGAGTGGGAGCAGGTCGATGTGAGCGGCATGGACTCTGGCAACAAGCAGACCGAGGAGCTCTTCAGGGAGTCGATTGCCTCGCTGAAGCGCAACAAGCTGGGTCTCAAGGGTATGCGCCCCCACGGGCGAACGGAACAAGCAAACGCTCAGACACTGCTCTAGGTATCCTCCACACTCCCGTCGAGCGCTCCGGCCACCAGTCTTTCAACGTTGCCCTGCGCCAGGAGCTCGACATCTACGCCTCGATTGTCCTGATCAAGAACATCCCCGGCTACGAGACCCGCCACAAGAATGTCGACCTTTGCATCATCCGTGAGAACACCGAGGGCGAGTATTCTGGCCTCGAGCACCAGTCTGTCCCCGGCGTCGTCGAGTCCCTCAAGATCATCACCAGGGCCAAGTCTGAGCGCATTGCCAAGTTTGCCTTTGCCTTTGCGCTGGCCAACAACAGGAAGAAGGTCACCGTCGTCCACAAGGCCAACATCATGAAGCTCGCCGACGGTCTCTTCCGCAACACCTTCAAGAAGGTCGCCGAGGACTACCCCACCCTCGAGACCAACGACATGATTGTCGACAACGCCTCGATGCAGTGCGTTGCCCGCCCCCAGCAGTTTGACGTCATGGTCATGCCCAACCTGTACGGCGGTATCCTGTCCAACATTGGCGCCGGTCTCGTCGGAGGCCCCGGTATCGTCCCTGGTTGCAACATGGGCCGCGAGGTTGCCGTCTTCGAGCCCGGCTGCCGTCACGTCGGTCTCGACATCAAGGGCAAGGACCAGGCCAACCCTACCGCTATGATCCTGTCTGGCTCCATGCTCCTGAGGCACCTTGGTCTTGACGACCACGCCAACCGCATCTCCAAGGCCGTTTACGATGTCATTGCCGAGGGGTAAGTTTTTTCATTGACATTTACCAAACGCCTGCTAACAGTCCGACAGTAAGACGAGGACGCACGACATGGGCGGCAACGCCTCGTCGCAAGAGTACACGCGCGCCATCCTGGCCCAGATGGAGAAGCAATAAGCATGTGCAACTGACCCGATAGACCAACAAAACTAGAAGTTAAGCATGGCGGGCTTTTGGAAAGGTTGTACTTATAGCCGTAAATAGCTTGCTTTCCTTGCGTATGATATCAATCCCATTATTCCCTGACGCCATTCCCAACGCCAATCAATGCACTCGGGTATAGCTCGTGCGCCACGAGTAAGCAGTCCTCCAGAGCATCCGGATCTAAAAAGCAGTCTTTCTCCTCCTGCCCGTGTATTTGGAGCTGGCCTTGACAACCTTTCCTTTCCGCTCCATCTGGTCCTTTTTCTTCATGATCCAAGCCTTGCTGCCCTTCTTCGACTCTGCCTTCTTTTGTTGCCGCTTTCTCATCTCAACAACATCTACGTTGCTCATTCCCTTGACGACACCAGTAATGTCGCCCTCCAGCTCACCACCACCGACGGTCAGGACAAGGTACACTTTGACGCTCTTGGTGCCGGGGTCGTCCTCGAGCAGACCAGCGCCAAACCCTGCCTTCATGGCGGCCTCGGCAATCATCTTCTTTTGCTGGTCGTTCTTGGGGTAGAATTGGCACACAGCCCGGCCACCTCTGCGCAGACTTGCGTACAGTCCATTGAAGAATCGGGATAGCCGACCGAGGGCAGTCTCATCGGCGCTCTCCGCGTTGCACAGCCATTGCACCGCACTGATGCTGATTGCCGCGTCAAAAGTACCCGCCCTGAACGGAACGCCCTGGCCTGCGTCTGCGAGGAAGAGGTCGCCCTCGACTTCGCGCTCCAGCGCCACGCCCAGCATGCTGCCCGAAATGTCCATGCCAACCCACGTGTGTGGGCCGCCTTCGTCGGGCTCCACGGCGGAAAGGATTTGTCCAGAGAGGCCGGAGCCACAGCCAACGTCGAGAATGAGGGATGGGTGCTTGAGGTCTAGCAGCTCGAGGGCGCGGGTCGTCATTTTGGCCTGGATGTTTTGGATACGTGACGACGTTGTGTACTTCTTGGACTCGAGGTCATTGTAGAAGAGGTCTGGCGGGCTTGCAGAGGGTCAGAATGGTGTGTCGGAGTGCGCAGCGGAAGTCTTACAGAATGTCTTCGGGGCGCGACATGTTTACGGTGGGCGATTCGAGCGTCGGAGTAGGATTTCCACGGTGCGGCAGAAGAGGCGATTTGAGTGCAACAGCGCGACAGGCCCGAGAGTCTGTGAATAGCACGAGTGCGGAGTGATGGTGGGCCCCGAAAGTTTTGGGAGTTGGAATGATTCGCAAAGTCTGGATAAAGATAGTGCACTGACTCGGTGCGGTGGCTTCCGCTTCCTTGCGACGTCAGACTCGCTTCCGACAGTGAAGGCCACCTTTTTCCATCTCTCCCTCCTCCTTCCCAACACGCCCTCAGCATCAACCATGTGGATATTACCACTCGTGGGCTATCTCGGGGTAGTCCTGGGCTTCGCATTCCTCACATTGGCCATCGGTACCGCCCCCGGATCCCCCGCAAACCGACCGCGCGCAAGCTAACCTGCGTCGCAGCCTCTGGACTGTACTACCTCTCCGAGCTTGTCGAGGAGCACACCGTCTTGGCCAAGAAGCTCCTCACGCGCATGATATACGCCGTCATCTCAATCCAGCTGCTGCTGTGGCTAGTCGACAAGTTCCCCTTTACCTTGAGCTTGTTGAGCGTGCTGTCGCATGTCATCTACGCCCAGAACCTGAGGCGCTTTCCCATTGTCAAGCTCTCGGATCCGTTATTCATTCTCTCCTGCAGTAAGCGCTTCCCCCTCTTGGTAAATGTACCATCCATACGATTCAGGCATTGACGCGCGCAAATAGTACTCGTGATTGTCAATCACTACTTTTGGTTCCGCCACTTCTCCGCCCCTCCTCCCCGTAGCAAGGACTACTACTCGTACTACAACACAATTAGCGACAGCGACATGCCCAGCTTCACCGAAATCGCCTCATACTTTGGACTTTGCGTGTGGCTCGTGCCGTTTTCGCTCTTTGTATCCCTGAGCGCGGGCGAGAACGTCCTACCGAGCATGGGCAGCGAATACGCGACAGGGGAAGGGAGCAGCTTTGCTTCGCCAGGGCAGGAACCCGGCAAGACGAAGGGACCCGCAAACGTGGGAATGGCAAAGGCGCTTGTCGATGGCATCAGGAATTATGTCGAAGAAAGCGGCGAGGCACTCGGGGTGTGGAGGGGAGACAGGTCAAAACGGTTCTGAGGTATGGATTCAAAAAGTCTCGAGCTCACGCGCAATGTATACTTTGTAATTTGGCTACCGCCTGTTTCTTGGTCCGGCTGTGGAGCTCGTGGTAGCGTTCTTGACTACTCCTAGGATTATGGCTAATGATAGGGTCCAATTGGCAAATTCAAAAGGGCTCTGCACTTGACTGCTCCCTGGCTGCATGCGAGTTCCAGACTTGGAGTGGGACCGTGGGACCTCTGGGCTTGGCGGCGGGGCGGGACGCTTCCGCTCTCCACGCGCATCCCACTTTCGTCATTTACGCTTTTCAACAGCCTCAGCGAAACTCTATGATTTCCGACCCCTCCGTTCCAATTTAACTTGCTTCTCAGAACTCCGTCTGCAACTCGTCCGCAAAGGACGTAGTCTCTCCTTCAACCACCACCATGCGCGCCAGTTTGCTTGCTGCTGCCGTTTCTCTCTTCGCTGCCGTCGTCCCAGCGGCGCAGGTTGCATTTCCAAACACTTTTCAAGTATCCGAGCACAAGGAGCAAGATCACCTGTTGCCGCTACCTACCCTTCACGAGCTCCTGATTCTCCACCGAGAGCTCATCAAGATCCCTTCTCTGACCTACTACGAGTATGGGGTCGGATGGTGGCTTGTTTCTTATCTTCGCGAAGCCGGATGGAACGTCGAGACTCAGAGGGTCAAGTGCCACAACCCGCGCGACGATCGATTCAACATTCTTGCATGGCCAGGAAAGACTAAGCACACCAGGATCTTGCTAACCACCCACTATGACACTGTAAGTTGGGCTCAGCTTCCCCGCGAGGCGTTCGGTCGTTGAAGTTCAACAGGTCCCGCCTTTCATCCCATACTCCTTCGATACTTCCAAGGGTCTCATCTACGGTCGCGGCAGTGTCGATGCCAAGGGTGCTCTCGCCGCACAGATCATTGCAGCCATAGATCTCCTCGGGAAGAAGGACAATCCCATTGACGGGGATGACATCTCGCTTCTGTTCGTCGTTGGCGAAGAGACCGGCGGCGATGGCATGCGTTCGTTTTCCGAATCCGACTTGAACCCAGGCAACTACAGCGCCGTCATCTTTGGCGAGCCTACCGAGAACAAGCTTGCCAGCGGACACAAGGGCAGCTTTGGATTCGAGCTCAAGGTGACCGGCAAGGAGGCACACAGCGGCTACCCGTGGCTGGGAATGTCTGCCAACAACGTGCTCGTGGCTGCCCTGGCGAAGCTCATGGCCCTGGAAGCGGGCGAAGTCAAGGGCTTGCACCTCCCGTGGAGCGACAAGTACGGCAACACGACGCTCAACATTGGCACCATCCAAGGCGGCGTCGCCAACAACGTCGTCGCAAAGAACGCGACGGCCTTCATTTCAGGCAGGTTGGCCGCAGGAACCCCCGAGGACGTCCAGTCCACCATCACCGCTGCTCTGGCACCCTTTGTCAATGCGGTCGAGGACAAGGGCGGTAAGCTCGAAATTGACTTTGGACGCGAAGGCTACGGTCCCGTCGACGCCAACTGCGGCATCCAAGGCTTCGAGTGCATCCCGGTCAACTACGGTACCGACATTCAGTTCCTGAAGGGCGACCACAAGAGATATCTGTACGGGCCCGGCAGTATTCACGTGGCGCATTCGGATAATGAGTCTGTTAGCGTGTGGGACTTGGAGAAGGCAGTGATTGACTACCAGAAGTTGGTGTTGGCGTCTTACTGGCGCGAGAAATGAGCGTAGTCACTGACGGGCCAGATTGGTGGAGGGTCTTTTGCAGGCGTTTGAATATCTTAGATTGAAGTCAGTCGGGACTTGACCTGGCGTCTGCTGCGGCGATATCAGGTGGTTTGGTGTTTCGGGGGGGAAATTTCAACATCTTTATCTCTCGTGCCTTTTGATCGAATAAGTCAAGAATGCCACCTAAATCCAGCGCAGTCCAGTATCTCATCCGGAAGGCGTGGACGCATGACACGAAAACGCGTTGAATTTAGCACCGAGTCAAGCTCTGCCCGTCCGCAAGATCGACTGACTCGCGCACCCTGCGTTTTTCCTGCGGTGCCTGCACCTCACTACTCAACATCCCAGATTGAAGCTACAAGAAGATCGCACGCCGACAGGATTTTTTCGACCGGATTTGGCCAGATTCCCTTTTATCGTCACGCTTGTTGCAATAGGCCATTGCGCTCCTCGATCGCCCGCCAGCGAGCCCGCTTGCAAACCAACTCCGAACGACGCGCTCAACATCGACACCACCAGCAGAGCTAGACCGAAGCACGACGGCATAGAACAAACGAGCCACGCCAGCCGATCTGCTCGTGCTCCTCCCGTTCAATCGATCGGCTTCCGAAAAGGAAGAAAGGACAGAAGGAAAAATGCCACCATCAAACAAACGGCAGCGCGTGTCGAAGACGGAAGAAATCACCTTCGACGAGGCCGCGCGCGCCGAGTGGCTGACGGGCTTCTCGAAGCGCAAGGCGGCGCGGGCCAAGGCGGCGCAGGAAGCCGCGGCTGCGCGCGACAAGATCGAGAAGAGGGAGGCGAAGGCTGAGGTGCGCTGCCTTTTTTTCTTTTTTCTTTTCTTTCTCCCTTACTCAAGCCGACGGGGTTGTTTTCGTCTCAGTCAAAGCATATGTATTTGTTGCACGTGTATAATGTATGCTAACGTCTACCCTTTTCTCCACAGCTGCGCAAACAACGCAAGGAAGACCTCGAGCGGCACATTTCCGAAGTCAAGACGGCCATGCGGCAGATGAACCCCGACCTGGCGACATCCTCTTCCGACGAAGACGACGAGGACGCAGACGACCACGAAGGCGAAGACGCCGAGTGGAACGGCATACAAGATGAGCAGGCCGACGCCGTCGTCGATCGCGAGGACGAGTACGTCGACGAGGACAAGTACACGACGGTGACGGTCGAGACGGTCGACGTGGGGCGCGAGGGCTTCACGAAGCGCAAGGCGCCAGACGATGAGGAGGACGAGGCATCAGGCGATGGGGAGAGCGGGGGTGAAGAGGCGGGCGAGGAAGAGCAAAAGGGCGCAGCAGCGGCAAAGACGAAAGACGGCAAGAGGGTGTGGACAAAGGAGAAGCCCAAGACGGACAAGCCCAAGAAGAAGAAGAAGAAGTTTAGGTACGAGTCCAAGTCCGACAGAAAAGTAACGCAGGCAAAGGTCAAGGCGAAGAAGAGGGCTCAGGGCGAAAAGTTCAAGGCGCGAAGAGCGTAGGTATTTTTGTTGTAATCATAATGGAGCGCATTGAATGGACACCCCCTGATTGGGCGATCAACACCCCCTATGACCTCATTGACAAAAAATCATGTACATCACTGCAGTCAGTGCCCTGGGACCAATACATCAGGGGGCAGAAAAGGTTGCTATGTCACCGAGGACAACTACCAACAGGAAATGTCAGGGCCAGCACCCCATCCATGGCCCTGTACCGGTACCGCACGCCTGCAATGTTCTACCGGAAAGAACAGCACTTTGCCAACCACTAAAGCCTGGAAGAAAGGGAGAAGGAAACAGCTTTGGAGAGCGCGAGGGCTTAGATGTTGCCAATCTCGTTGACAAAGTCGTCCAGCTCCTTCTTGGTGTCGGCGTACTTCTTGGCCATCTCCTCGTACTTGGCCTCCCACTGGTCCCGCTCGGCCTCGAGGGCCTGCACCTTGCGCTCGTAGTGACCTGCCCGCACGTCGGTCTGGCGGAGCCTGGAGAGGGGACGACTGTCAGCCATGTTTCAAACGAGAGCCGGTTGGACAGCGGCGGGCCGTTTCCGAAACGACTCGCAATCGACGCACGGGAAATAGAAACGGTTCATGGGGAGAAAAGTGACATACTTCTCGTTGACCTCGCGCAGGTTCTTATCCGCTTCCTCGGCCTCCTCCTCGAGCAGCTGCAGCCTCCGGGTGAGCGACTCGTTGTGGGTGCCGGCCTGGGTGCTCTCCTCGGCCAGAGACTTGGCGTCCTTGAGGCCCGTTTCGAGCTTCTCCACCTCGGCCTCCAGAAGCTGGTTCTTGTGGGTGAGGGATGTGATTTCTTGCTCCTTGGCCAGGTTCTCCTGCTCCAGGCGCTTCTTGTCGGCGGCGAGCTCCTCAACCTTGGCGGCGGACTCGTCGGCCTCGATGCGGAGGGCGTTCATGCGCTGGAAGAGGGGAAAGATGCATTAGCACGGGGCTGCAGGCGCGGGTGGGAGTAGTGGTTGCGGTGGCGTCGAGTAAAGGCGACGTGATGACAGGGACCCTGGAGGGGTAGTTGAGGGGCTCACCTTCTTGATGGCGTCCATGGCGGGCTGTGTGGATCGGGGGTAAGATGCGAAGCTGGAGAGATGGAGGCGGGAGTAGAATTGAGGGTGGCTTGTCGCGTGGAAACAAAAGGTGATGTTGGAGTGAGGGTGTGATGGGAGATGTCGAAAGGCAGCCGTTGGCGGTGACCTGGAGGTGTTGGTGGGCTGGAGCGCGACAGGGGCTGCAGCTGCTGGCCCGTCCGCCAATCCCTGCTCCCGCCGAGACCTGCCCGTCTCCGTCGCAACCACGCCCGCCCAAGGTAAACAAAACCATCTCGCTCCACTTCATCCATGACGCCGACGCATCACCATCCACCATGTTCGCTGCCCATCAAGATCAGGAAAACCTCGCCGCCTCCCACCACAATGCCGCGGCCGCCAAGCCGCTGAACCAGGGAACCAAGGCCTACGCCGGCGCAAAGACGCCCGCCAACAAGCCTCCGAAGACGCCCTTCAAGGTGCCATTGAATGACGAAAATGGAGCCACGAAACCTGGCAAGAATCTTCTCAGGACCGGAGCCAAAGGCGGCGAGAATCAGCTGGTCCCCACGGGGAAGAAGCTGGGTGCTCCAGCCGACAACAGCGCCTTTGTCACACCTGCTGGTTCGTCCGACGGCCCGCATGTTGGACTGGATGCTGACCCAGACTCTAGGTCCTCGGAATCGTGCCCCTCTGGGCATGAAGACGACCAATGCGAAAGCCAAGGCCTTCGTCACTCCCGCCCCCAAGACGGTCGAACCCGGTTCAGCAAAGACTGGAGCCAAAAACAGCGCCCCACGGCTTCAGCGCTCCAAGGTCAAGGTCCATCAAGCATCTCCACAGGCGCACGCTTCCCAGCATGAAGAGCGGGATGTAGAATACATGCCGGCGCCAGAAGTCGGTACGTGGTCGCATTCCTCGTTGCAGAAATGATGCTGGTGCTAACCAAAACCAGCCCTCCGTGACGACCCCGAGGACTGGCCGTCCGACATGAAGTATCCCATGTTCGAGGGAAAGAACCTGATGCGCGGAGTTTGGGAGACCTACTACGATCCTGTCGATGACGATGGCGTGCATCTTTCGGACAAGCGCGAAGCGGAGCAAAGGGCCAAACAAGATGCACGAGATGAAATTCTCATGGCCAAGTCGATTGAGAAGACTCTTGGACCCCTGACTCCGAAGGAAAGAGAAGCATTTGGACTTCCTCCCATTTCCGAGGCCGATACCAAGCCCAAGTCTTCTTCCCGTCCTGCAACTGCAACTGGCGGCGTCAAAGCAACGGGAGGCGTCCGCACTGCCCCTAGGACCCGTCCACAGAGCGCCCTCGCCAACCCAAAGCCCGACAATCTCACCTCTCGCAACGCTGCTTCAGCACTGTCCTCAACCGGCAACTCGACTGCCTCGATGCGTGCAGCCAACGCCCGTTCCCGATCTGCACTTTCTAACCTTCCCTCCTCCACAACTCAGAAGAGACCCACCACCTCGTCTTCATCTTCCACCTCGTCCTCTAATCCCCCTGCGCGCCACCAGGCCGCCACTGCCCTCTCCCGCAACACACTCGGCTATGGTAAAGGTCGTGCCCTGGCACCCTCAGTCCGCAAGCCCCTGGGCGTTTCTACCTCGACACACAACCGTGCTGGGAGCCAACCCAGTGCCACGGCTTCAGATGTCCGGAGCCGTAGTAACACAACAAGTACAGCACGTGGACGGTCCACAGCTGCACCCGTTGCTCGCTCGCGTTCTGGATACTCGCGCGTCGATTCCAACGCTACACTGGTCGATGAGCCAGATGTCGACCAGGAAAATAGAGGGCAGGAAGACGATGATGACTTGGAAGAGGAGGTCGAGCTTCTAAGTGCCATGCGGCTGCAAGCAGCGAGGCAGGGAGATCGCGAGCTCGAGGAAAGCAACGACTGGTTCAGCCAGGGCCTCCGGGGAGAGGCATTGGGCGACTTGGATATTGACGACGAGGAAGAGTTCAAGTTCGAAGTTCCGGCTGAGCTGTTTGAAATTTGATCCATCTTCCGGGGAAGGCAGAGGGGATTATTGGCACCATTCGTTTGTGTCCATCGCTCAGCCTTTCACTTGTTGCAAGCTTCTCCGCTGTCACCATTCCTTCCAACGATTCGACGCCTCTGACGCTTGCTTCTTCATTCATTCTTCCGTTTATCGGGTGTTTCGGTATTACCAATGGCAAGGAAGGAAGCCAAGGGAGGGAAGGGCAAGACTTGACTGTCGCCAGGCGTTTTATTGGAATTGGATGTTTTACTCCCTGCTTGGATTGATTAGCATACCCATGGTCCATGGAGGCCGCTGGCTGGCTCGCTGGCAGAGTAGTAAAGAACGAGTCTTCTTTCTTCTTGAGTGAATTTTGATTGTGTGCATGGAGATTTGCATGACACAGCGTGAATTGGTTGGATGATCTAGATTTGTTGGGTTGATTTTTTGTCTCTCTGTCTGTCTGTCTCCCTCACCGCTCCTTCCCATTTCGCCTTTTCCACCTGTCTCTCTCCTTTTTCTCCCTCTCTCTTTTGGGATCTCTTTCTCTTCTTAATAACAGTGATAGCAGCAGCTGTAGATTAAACCACGCGTCAAAAGCAGAAGCAAAGGCAACTCAGCTACTAAGCAACAGGCACGCAGGCTCCGACGCGCTAGCCTAGACCGGACCGGCCAATATACACAAGTACAAGCAAGCAATCACTCCCCATTTGAGATCTGGCCGGAGCCAGGCAGGCAAGAAGGGGGGGAAAGCGAAAGGAACAAGCAGAGCGAGACAGCGCGCACGTCCGTAGAGGGGACTCGCAGGTAGCCACGGTGTCAAGCAATGCAAAGCCAAGCGAGGCAAGCAGGCAAGCAAATCAAAGCACAAGCGTTCACTCGTTTGTGTGTTTGACAAGAGGCAGGCAGGCTGTTTGCATTGAACACACGAACAACGAGCACGGGCGAGCAGTGGCGCGCGCGCAAACTGAAGCAAGCTCCCTACCGAGTAGCCTTCTCGACTAACTTGATTGACTGACTGACTGACTAGCCGCCGATTAAGCAATTGACGAGACGAGATGTCTATGCAGCTATTCTCCAAAGATCTCTTCAAAAAAAAAAAAAAAAAAAAAAAAAAGAGACAAGCAAGCAAGTGAGGTCCACAAAGCCCAGACCGAGATTACTCTTGTGGCAAAGCCCTGCACAAACAACACCCCAGGGCAGCATGCCAGACCAAGACAAGGAGGAATGAGAAGGGAAAAAGAGCAGACCAGCGCCCGTAAGGCCAGAGCAGAGCGGGGCAGAGAGCAAGGGCCAAGCCGTGCGTGCGCGCATCAGTGCGAGCTGGGTGAAGAGTTTTGGTACTAGTTATAAAAAGAAGAGAAGCGCAAAGGAGGGTTGGACAGGCTACTACATAGTAGTGACGCAAAGGAGAAAAAGTGCAAGTGAGAAACCTTGTAGATAGATGATGGACGAGACACAATCCAAGCAATGACATGGCAACAAAACACCGTAGATCCAAACCTACCTAGCCGAGAACCCGAAAATAGGAGAGGCAAAGCAAAGCAACTAAACCCCGACCGAGGTCCCGCGTGGTGGTAGAAACAGTAATGTGGCCCAAGAAGATTGAGTAGTCCGTGTGTTGTGTGCATTCTACCTGCCCTCCTTCATCTGATTCCCCCCAATCCTGCTGACTCGTCAATCAGACAGTTTGACCATCAGAGGTGGTGGGCTCGATCCAACGCAGTATCCAGTGCCTAGTGCCGTACCAGAAAGGGAAAGAAAGAAAAAGAAATGGGCAAACCCCTCCAGCGGCCGACTTTGACTTGCTCGCACGCTTTAAGCCAAACTACGAGGCAAGGAAGCAAAGAGCAACAGCAAACGTTTGTGAGAACAAATAAAAGGTAGAAAAAAAAAAAGGAAAAACTCCTGACCCGTGCCAATCGCCATGCTTTGAGTATCAAAAGGAAAAGGACCAGGTTCCAGACCGGCAGTCGTGGTAATAGGGGTTTTGGTCCAAATGCAGTATATTTTGTTGTCCGGTTTTCGTGTAGTCTTCATGCGGCGGCGGCGTCTGTAAGCGTCCACCTTGGTCAATGGCTCGTATGTAGCGTGGAACTTTTTGGACGAGAATGAAAGCGGCAGTGCATCAAAAGGGGATGAGCGGGTGAGCTGGAGCAGCTTCGGCGGTCCATCACTCGTCAAGCGCGTACAGATTCTGGTTGAGAATCTTGTTCATGGTGAACATGTGCACGCGGTCTTGCTTGAAGACAGCCCGCATCGCGTCGTCGCATCGAATCTGACGCTTGTCGCTAGGGTCCTGAAGATCCCGTGCCTTGACGTAGGCCCAAATCTTCTTTACGGTCTGCGGGCGAGAAAGCTGGGTTTCACCCAAGAGTTCTGACAGGGGCGGCGAGAGGGCCATGGGTTTCTGCTCCCACGTCAGTAGAGGACGTCGAGACAGAAAAGGTGACTTACGTGGAAACCACCAGACCGTTTGACCTCCTTCTTGTCACTTCCGCTGCCAAGCTCGCTGTCGTCATCCGAGTTGACCTTGGTCTTGCTCTTCTTCTTGCGCGTCTCGCCCTTTTTCTTGACCGGGGCCTTCTTCCGGGAAGCACCTCCACCACGCGTCGATCTTGCCCGGCCATTCTCTTCCGCCTGCAACCTGGCTGCAAAGGCCGCATCATCCTCGACAGACATGCTCTTCTTGTGCTTCTTCTTGGGGGGCGTCGACGCAGGATCCGAAAGCTCAGACTCTTCATCGCCGTCGGGCGTGGGGTCGCTGCGCTTCTTCCTGGGGCTGGAGGAGCCGGACCCGTTGGTCTCGGTAGTCTCGGTCACGCCGTTGGTGTCTGGCGCGGCGGGAGCAGGCGGGTCGTCGGGCTCGACGCCGTTGCGCTCCGAATTCGCCTTGTCGAAGCGCTCCATGATGAGGTTGGTAATGGCATCCTGAGTGAGAGAGCGTCAGTCCGGACCGGGATGGTGTAGAGTTGCGGGTGCGAGGCGCCAAAAGTTACCTTGCGGGGAGTGATGTCGTGGTCAACACGCGCCTGGAGACCCTTGCGAATGCGCTTTGCCGAAACCGTGTTCAGGTCGCTGGCGGCCAAAATGTCATCGATGATGACCGAGTAGGTCTTGTGGAGTTCTGGCGAGAGCGGTGCTGCGGCCATGTTAGGACGCGGCCAGGTCAATTGATGCGGCATGTCACCTACAAGACATGGCTGCGGGGAAGAAGCAATAAGGACGGACGGGCCTAGATCGGTGCTTCACCGTGCACCGGGGACAGGAAAGGAGGGTCGCGAAGCTCCAGCAAAGCTTCGTTCGCAGCAAAGCAAGAGTCGCGGGGCGCCGGGCAGAGAGACGCGGGCGGTTGGAGGCGGCGCGGGACGTGTAGGAGGGTTTGGTGGCCGTCGACCCTAGTTGGCGGACGGAGTGGGAGGTCGAGCAGGCAGAGGCAGGGCGGTTGCGGTTGCGACGGGCAGCTGGCCACGAGAGAGCGGCAATGTTTGCGGGACGAGACAACAAGGGCACGAGAGGCGACGAGGAGCTTCGGCTGCCGGAGAGAGAAGTGAAGGTCAGGTCGGGACAAGGTCAGGGCCTCTGGGCAGAGTACGGTACGGTACGGTGCAGTAGACTGACTGACTGCCGTGACTTGTCGATCCGGAAGAGGGAAGCTTCGCATCGTGAGGTGACGCCCGCGGGCGGGATGCTGCCGATCCGAATGACTAAGCGCCACCTGAGACAGCCTCCATGTTCCCGCAGAAACACGACTACAAACGGCCTGACGGCGAATCCTGAGTGAGCCCAAACCCAAACGCCCGTCGCTATGCCATCTCCAATTGTTACATGACCAAACACCCAATCCCGTACATGGCCCTCTCCACGTCCCGCTTGACCGTGAACCAGTCCGCCCGCCGCTCCGCAAACTCGTACACCTCCTCCGTCCTGAAGATGCCGTGGTACCTGTCCCCGTCTGTAATCACCGTGGCAATCTCTTTGGCGTCGTCTGCCGATATCAAGTAGATCTGGGACAGCTCCCTCAGCGCTGTAAAGTACTGCGCCAGCGACTTGTTCCTCAAAGTCACGATGTACTGGTGGTACGCGTTCATGTCACTATCCCTCGAGTCAGCTTTCAAACAGCACACAGAACCATCTCATCTCACCTGATCAGCTTCATCGCGCCCTCGGTGCTGATCCGCTGCCGCTTGATATGCTTGCAAAGCGCCGTAAAGAGCCTTATCCCCACCTCCTGATTAAACACTTCGAGCATGTTCTTGTCCGTGCTGCCAACCAGCATGTTGATGTGCGACGAGACCATGTCGATAATCTGCCTCGCCGTCTGCGTTGGTCCCACATCTGCAATTTGCGATGCCCGGGTCCCAGGAGCGTTCGGCACTCCCGCCGCATGTCCGTCGGGGTTGAAGTCGGACGGTTGCTGCGTCGTTCCGCATATCCATTCGACCTCGTCCATCAACGCGTTGATGCCCTTGTTCAGCCCCGCTGCGACGCGCTCATCCAGCATTTGCTCGAACCGCTTCTTCTCCTTGACTGCTGGACTGACAAAGTCGTCGTTGTCAGCGAGCTTGGTCGCAATCAGTTCCTGCGAGTAAAAGACGTCGACCATCTGCTGGATCAAGTCTCCCACGTTGACGAGCTCGAGGAAAGTGAGAAGAGGTTGCACGCCCTCCCGCGTGTGCTCGCCAATTTCGCGGGGGTTGTACTTGGAGAGATGTTCAATGGCCTTGTCAAAGCCGACCTTGATGTGACGCTTGCCGAGAATCTCCAGCAGAGAGACAAAAATGGCTTCGCATTGCTCTTTTGCTTCTTCTCCTGAATGGCCACCCATGCGGACTAGTAGAGCCGCTCTTTCAATGCTGGCCTTGGCGACGTGGACGAGGTTGAGAGCCACTTCGATGCTAAACAGCGACTTGATACCTTCAAGCCGCGAGTTCATGATTGCCGCCTTTGCAGCCAGCTCCGACGTGGGCGCATCAGGCCGAGGGCTGTTTGAACGATCAGTCGGATTAGGCGTCGACGACCTGGAAGGCGTATCAACACCGAGGTTGTCTCCAGTCGCTGAAGGTTTGTCCGTCGGTTTGCTAGCAGCGCCAAACGGAATAACGTTGACAGGCATCATGATGACCTTCTTGAACGACGTCATAAAGTCCTTCTTGGCCGCGGTCCTATTGACGTTGGACATGAAGAACGAGACCGCAGACGCCTCTTCGTCCTGGAGGCGTCTTTCCCAAGCTTCGACCTGGGCTGTCGCAGTGTTTTTGAAGTAGTCCAGCTCGTCTTGCAGATAAAGATCAATGTGCTGCTCGAAGCAGTGAACGACTGTCCGATGTACGTCGTCCTTGAAGGTCGATTCGTTGACCTTGGGAGACTTGAGCGAGGCGGCAAAGCGCAGGCACTGTTCGAAAAGACCAGTCACAGCTTTGAGATAGGACTCTATGTTTCGTTCATGGGCTTCGTCTAGGATCGGGTTTATGTATTCAGATATTACGTCTTCTCCGATCCTCTCCAGGAATGGCGTCATGACATTAACTGACGGGGGAAAGACCTTGTCAATAAGGGAAGCTTGCTCATTGAGCCCCGCGGCCAGTCTCTTGAAAAACTCTTGCGCCGGTTTGAGGGAAATCTTGTCCGACAGACCACCGTCCAGGCACAGCAACGGGTCCCCGAGCTTCTCTTTGTCCAGCATTAGGGAATGGTTATGGATGAACGTGTCCAGCGCGGCCGCTCCTCCGTTGAGAGTAATCAGCACGTGGGCATATTTCTTCATGCGTCCTTCAATGTCTTGCGAGTGGTATCCTTGCTCGAATTCGCGAAGTGCCGCGTTCTCGAAAATACCCATCATCGTGTCCAGCTTCTCCTCTCTACCAAAACATCCTTGCGCATAGTCACTCTTGGCGAAGGTCTTGAGCTGCGCCAGCATTTTGGCCTGTAGCAGAGGGTCTCGGTATACTCGAAATAACGTGGGGTCCATGTGGCTCCTCGACCTGGCCAAGTCGAAATAGTACGGCGCCAAAGCTCCATATATCCTGCCGTACTCCTGGCGGGCGCGCCCTCGGATAGAGCGAGAGTTCTCGAAGACGGCGAGCGCAATCTGCGGATCTCTGTAGTTTGGGGCCGTGTGCCCAATCTCGCTGAACCCGCTGTTGACTGTTCCGGATCTTGGCCGAGAGGTCGCTTCTTGCGATGCTCGAATCTTTGCCTCCTCGTGGCCAGCGTCGAATAGCGTGGCGTTGCCGCCGCCTCCAGCGAGGCCGTTGACGCTGCCATTGACCGCGGGCCCCGTGCTTTTCCTGTGCTCTGCCTCGCGTGCGCGCTGGGACTCCAGCTTTCTCCGCATGCTCTCTTCGAACCTTTGTCTTGCCTCGGCATCATTCCAACAGCCCATGCTCTTGAGTCGCAGTATCCACCGCGTCTCATCATAGACCATTTCCCGCATGCGTCTCGAGGCGCGGGCGAAGCGGAGCAGGTCGGGGACGGGGAGGTAGTCCAAGATGGTGGCGATGAGTTCTACGTACATTAGAATGTTGCAGACGGCGATTTGTTCTGCGAGTCATTTTCGCACCTGCAGGAAGCACCGGCTTCTGGCTGACAATTTGCGTTGAGCGCAATGATGTCAGGACGTCCTGCTGGGACGCGCCCACGGCGGATTGTCGCTTGAACGACGACATGATGGCGGGATTGGTGAGGTTGGTGGGCGGATGTGAAGCTGCTCAGGTCATGGCTTGATGGGGCCAGCTTCGGTGGGAAGCCAAGCTTCGTGGGCGTCGAGCGAGCGGGGATGGGTTGTGGACGTCGCGGAGAAGGAGCTGACATCTGGAGAGAATGGATGGATGCTCCGGGTGATGCGCCGCTCTCAGCCCCGCTGGGCGCTCCATGCTCCCCACCAATAGGAAACATAAGGGGTCGGGGCCAATCATTCCAGTCCATGTGAAATGCTACATGGCCTGTCCAGAGTCTGGAGGGCTTTTCCGTCGTGTGGAAATCATACTCTCCATTTTTGTAGCGCATCCGATCATGTTGTTACATTCAACCTTGGAATGTCTAGAAGCCGCTGCTGCACCTTTGCAGTGAATGAACCCATACGACAAGCATTCTCTGGACCCGAACAACAGCCCCTTCCCCCGTCAATCGAGCCTGTTTTCCTTCCCGTCGCAGTGAAAGCGTCTGGCCTCTTCGTCACATCTTGCGTATGGCTTCAAAGCACGCACGAGACATGCACCCCGTCACTTTGCCCCAGAAACACCCTCCCCAGCGCATCCTCGTGCCTTTCACTCAACAGACTTAGTGACTCATGTTCAGTCTCCCCTTGGACTTGCGCCTTGCAATCATCTTGCGGCCCTTCCTGGTGCGTATCCTGCTCAAGAATCCGTGTTTCCGCTTGCGCTTGAGGTTGGAAGGGTTGTATGTGTCTCTAGGACCACATCGGACCTGGGTCGCGAGCACAGCAGGGTGAGTCGAGAGCTTAGGCATGACGTCTGGCGTATCTGGTGCCGCAACAGCCGCGGACGCTGGTGTAGGTTGAGGGATGCTGGTGGCGGTTGCGGAGAGAATTTGGGGTCGGCGCAGCGAGATTATGGAGATGGAGCGCGCTCTGCCATACCAATTAGCCTCCATCTCTCTTCCGTCAATCAACAGCCTGTTGTCGCACTCACTGCTGGACCGCCGAAAAGCTGGGTCGTGATGCTGATGCTGCGGAGAGCTGCGCAAGAGCAGGCCGCGCCGGGAAGCGCGCAAGCGCTCCCAAACAACGGAAGCACTTCATGCTGAGCTGTCAAAGTTCCGAGCCCGGGGCTTCGAATTGGCTCGTCAGAAGAGGATGTCGATCGATCGGTGGGATAGCGAGCGTGGTTGGCACGCCGCAGCTAGAAAGCCAACACCAAGGCGGTGGCAGAATTTTTTACAGCACTTGTCGCGTCCGTCTGCGAGAACCACCGCATTCAACTCACGACACCACCAACTCTAGCCGCACCAAGGCCTCAACATACATCACGAGCCAAAATGGTCCGCCACTCATACCCACCCCAGTTCGTCGTCGCAAACAAGCCCATCTCGGCCGAAGAGGCCCAGCAGGCCATCGCAACCTACCTCCAAGAATCCGAACTCGAGCCTCGAATGCACCCGGACGCCCTACTGAGCACGTCTGGTGTGCAATTCGCCTCGGCCGGCGGTCCGCAGGGCGGCATCGTCTTGCACAACCTGCGACGCGTCGATGCGGGTCTGCAGGGCGAGGTTCTCAAGCCCGACGTCCCGGAGGACTTCACCATGATGGATATCGACCCTGTCGCGGATACGACTGTGGGAGCGCAGCAGCCGGAGGGCCAGGACAGGGATGAGTGGGAGAGGGAGCAGGACATTGTCGAAGACCAGGGAGTGTCGACAACATTTGTCGCCGACGGCACCGAGGTCCCAGAGGTTGCCGTCGAGGGCTCTAGCAAGCTTGATAAGGAGGCGCGCAAGAAGGCCAAGAAGGAGCGCGAACGGCAGCTCAAGCGTGAGAAGGAGCAGAAGAAGAGGCAGGAGGCTGACGCATGATCCGGCTTTTTCATGGACACAAATTTGGAGTTTGGGCGCTGGACTGGGAAACAATTGGTTCATATCCGTGGGGTGACGAATTTGGCGCTACTCGATGGGTCTCGGGTCTACGAGACGAGCCAAGCTTTAGATTTCTATCACGCTGGGTGAGCTGTAAGTTTTGGACAGTTCCTCATTTGCGGGGGACGAACAACTAATCCATCTGTTTAGCTGCTCGTCACACTGGATCGCGAAAAGAAAAGGATTGGATGGAAGATAGATCCCTAGGTCTATGTACTTTTCCTGGGCCAGCTCAAGGCATCCGGCCGATGCTACCCTCGCAACGCGAATCTACAATTCACGATCAGCAGCCTTCGCCGCCTTTTCTTCGTCCTGGGCCTTCGAAACCTTGCCCTTCTCTCCCTTGTATCCAATGGCCTTCAACCTCTCCGTCAGGATCGGGTGCGAGTAGTGGTAGCTGGAGTACATCCAATCGGCGTCCATGGCAGAGAGGTTCTGGACTTGGAGCTTGATCAGGGAAGCGGCGAGCTCTTGAGAGTAGCCTTGCCTCAGAGCAAAAGCATCTACGTTTGATTAGATTTGTACAGCTAGAGGAATTGGAGTGGACTCACCAGCCTCATACTCAAATTTGCGAGTCAGAATGTTCATCAGCAACTTGATGATAGAGTCCGTAGGGCCGAGAACCTCGTTGAAAAGCATGAAGCCAATCAAGATGGGGCGCTCGTTGTGGAAGCCAAAGGACTCGTACAGCGAATTGTTGTTGATGAAGACGGAGAAGAGAGCAAAGACGTAGAACAAGTGGAACTGGCTGATGCCGAGGAGCTTGGTCGTGTGACCCATCTTCCAGTGTCCGAGTTCGTGTGCCAAGACGGCGACGACCTCCTCGTTGGTGCTCTTCTCCAGAAGGGTGTCGTAGATGACAATCTTCTTTTTCCAGGGCAGACCGGTAAAGTAGGCGTTGCTGTGCTTGCTGCGCGTGCTGCCGTCCATGACCTGCAGCTCGGTGAGTGGGAATTTGAGCTTGGCGGCGAGAGCTTCGACAGCTTCCTTCAGGGGACCAGGTTGCAGGGGAGACAGCTTGTTGAACAGAGGGACAATCAGGATGGGGTAGATGGTGATTGCGGAGATCTGGACAGCGAACATGAACACCCAAAGGTAGTAGAAGAAGTTGGTGCCCGTCTTTTGGATGATGGCCAAGAAGGCGCTCAGGATGGGGACGCCAAAAGCGACGCTCAATGCTTGTCCCTTGAGCATATCCGTGATCCACAACTTCAGAGTGAGCTTGTTGAAGCCGAACTTCTCCTCAAGCACAAAGTGGTGGTAGTATGAGAAAGGTAGATCGAAGACGGTGTCCAGCAGGCTGAAGGCGTAGAAGAAGAGCAGCGAGTGGCCGATTTCTCCAGACAGGAATGACGGGGCGTAGCGGGCGACGAGAGCGCCAGTCACAGCCCATACTTGCGGGTACAGGTTGTACTGTAGCGTGAAGAGGTTCTTGATTTCACCAAAGACGGACGAGACGAAGCTGTAGCGCGCTTTGGCGCGGCCGTAGGCTTGACTGTTGTCGAACGTTGCCTGATCCACTTCATATTCCAGAGCCTTGGGGCGAATGTTCCGCTGGTAGACGCCGTATTGCCGGTAGAGGAGCCAGTTTTCGAGGACGAAGCGGCCGAGCGAGAAGCCAATGACGAGTTTCTTCCATAGGAAGAATGGGCGGTCCAAGAAATGCGCCAGGCGCTGCATTTGATTGTTAGCGGGAGAGCGGACGAGACAGCAGCAACAACGCCTACCTGGATTAACGCCTGGATCATTTTGGAGGTTGGGGTGGACCGGGAGGATGGAAGTGTAAGGTCACGTAGGTGAAGGCGTACGTCGAACGTCACCAGCTTGAAGAGGACACACCTAACGCTTCTCAGCCGCGCGTACCATGGGTGGATCGGATGGCCGGGCACACGCGAGTCAGAGGTGACGCGCTACCACGGTAAGGCTGATCTAAATTAGTCATTGCCAGACCCCAGAGAACTGGAATTCAAGGGATAGGAACACGCTTGACCTGATTACACACATTGTGAACAAAGGGTTCCATATTCAGGAAGAGAAAATACAGATGAAATCCAAGTCTACGTAAAATTCCGCATGCGCAACGACCTTTGTAACGTGGAAGTCTCGTTCAACTCCATACAGCGCGGCGACGAGCGGCCACCTCTTCCCAGCACCACGCCTCCATTCGTCCACCGTCCAAAGGCAAAAACTTGAGTCGAATGCTAGCTATCGCATCCACCCCTGCGCGATGACTTTTAGCTACTTAAACTTTAAAGAGACTTCATCTCAAGGGATGTTGTGATCATCATCGAGCAATGAGGTGTTGCCGGACAAGTTTCTAAAACGAATAAGGGTTTAAATGTTGTCTATGGAGCATGCTGGAACTCGTAGAAGATGTGGGTGAGTCTCTTCATGTACGATGCTTCGATGTAGGTCTTCAAAAGCTATGCTATGATCGTGGTGCGTTGAAGATGGACGAGTGATTAATGAGGACCCTTCTACGCCAATTGTTACAATCCATTTCCAATAATACTACTAAAGAATGTGATACCGCAAACAACACTTCCTTTTCAGACGGAATTTCTTGCGGTCTCAAGGCATGGTGGAGGGCGTGGCTTCCGACAGCCTTCCGTGAGCTCAGGGCTAGCGCTGTCAGAAAGCCGGCCTTCTCGAAAGGAACCTTCCCGTGCATGTCAAGACTTGAATGTCCTTCTCAATGACCACGCGCAAGTTTTGACGCAGTAGAAACATCTTGACAGAAAATCCCCATGAGCAGCAGGGCGACGGCTCGCAAACAACGATCCTATGTCTCGAGACTGCGCTCTATGTCATTTCTTGACATTAGGCCATGGCACTCGCGTACAGAAGCCATGCCCAATCACATTTGGAACAGCATGCGACGAGATCATCAATGGTGAAACATGGGCCGACATTGTCGTGTCAGCCAGCCAATCTCTGCCCCTATTACAACACGTCCTGAACCCGGGTTTTCATGGTAGCAGGGAGCGGCTCCAGGGAAAAGCTTGCGACCTTCACACTCACGACAATGGCGCGGCTCTTTTTTGGGAGTTTCCACTTTCATTTTCAGGAAACGAAACAAACAAGTCGATGCATTTCAATCTCACGGAATCATACTAGGACAGACGTGTCAAGGAAAGGGAAAAAAGAGGACCATTGAGAGAAAAGAAACCCAAAAGGTGCATGGTTGCCTACATTCGAATGCGCCCAGGGAAGAAAAGAAAAGAATCCTCTGATCAGCTCTAGAACAACAACAAGAGGCTCGTTACTCCGTGTCGATAAGCGAAAGACATTATACCTTGCCCGTTCCCCCGACCCAGCTAAAACAAATGTCGCCAAACAAAGCAGTCCTAGGAAAACACTTCAAAGGTTGAAATACGAAATGAGAAAAACAAGACTAGACCAAACGAACAGCACCCGAGGAGAAGAGAAAAGTTTGCAATCTTCAGAGCCGATAGGCGGATCAGGATGGGTATAGTTTGAAAAAAGGGACCCTGCGATGATCCTTGAGAAAACGAGAAAGAAGCCGCTCCCGGCATCCTCTGCCAAACAGCACGAGGCATTGAAGGAACAAGACTCTATGACGGCAACTCTGGGGGAACAAGGAGAAGAAAAGACCTTGTCTAAAAGGACTTTGGGAGACGGCCAAGTCTGAACAAAAGTGCAAATGCTTGATGCCTTTGTAGAAAAACAAGAGAGCAGGCGGCTTTCGACACTCCCTCTATCGCTAAGCTCGCGGTAGCTCCAAAGCTTGTGCATGGACCAGCCTTCGTAAGGAATGCGATGCGTAGGGGAGAACCCCGCACACTAACGTCACATCTTGAGCAGCCTCAAGCAGACACGCCAGCTTGCGCCCCACCAAGCGACCGGCCTCCGTGAGGCTGTTGCTGTTGCGCAACCACTTCGCGCGCGTAGAATTCGACAAGCATGGTCCCGTACGCTTCCATTTCCTCGAGCGGTACTGCAAGGCGAAAGTCATTGAGAAGGAGGAATTGCAGTTCGAGGTGGTTGAGCTCGACCAAGGGCAGTCCACCGACCTGGACATGTGTCAGCTAATTTGCAACGCATTGCGCTCACCACGGGAATTCTTACCTTTGCGTATCGAGAGTTGGTGTAGAAGATGTCTGAGAAGAATTTGCTTGCGCAAGTGACGCCTGCAATCACCAAACGATGAATGTTGAAGCTGTCAACGACAAAGAACTGAGACAGGCTGTACGGATCACATTCCAGAGGAGGGTCCATGTGCTGTGGAGGCGAGGGGGGTTGGTCCTCCTTCAAAGCAGTGTCGCCAGGCTTAGGCGGCTTGCCCAGAGATCCTGATGGAGGTGGTGTTGCGGCTTGGACCTGATCCGGCCGACTAGGCGACGAGGTGCCGAGATTCGCGCCGGACATGGAAACAGAGCTTTTCCGACTGGCATCACTGGAGCCGCCAGAGCGCTCGAGTGATTGCTGGTTGGTCTGACGCATGCTCTGAATGAGGCCAGAGTTGACGCGCTCGGTCATGCGGTCAAAGTAGACGAGCAAGCTAAGAAAGACTTCGTAGGTGGTGGGACAATACTTGTGGATGCGGGTGAGGTAGCTGAGGATGGAGATTGTGGGAACATTCTTTCCGTGGAAGGCGAGGACGCTAGTCGTCTGCTGGCTGAGGCCCGATGTGCCCTCGGGCGGGGGAATCTGGCGATGCAGGTGCTCATGCTGCCTGTCGTTGGTGGTGGTGATTTTGGTCAACAAGCCTGCCACCATCTCTATTATGTCGGAGACGGGCATTTCGCTGATCTCGTATTGCGGGCCGATGTCATTGGGATTCTGACGGGCGCGCCTGGCCGCACGTGTTTGCGAAAACGGACTCGACTCATCATTGGCAAAACTCTGAATGTGGGAGAGGCTCTTGACTTTTATTCGGTGGGGAGGTGGCAGCGCGGGCCCGGCAATGGACTGGAGGGATTGAGGCGAGGCCTGGACAGAGGAGGAGCTGGAATTGGAGACGGCGGACTTTGCGATGGAGGAGGAGCTGCTGGGACCAGGTTGGATGGGAGTCTTTTCAGAGGATTGAGGTTTGAAGCGCGGACTGGGCGGAGGTTGCGGAGGCGCCTGGGCAGCGCCCGAGCCTTGGGGCGTCAGTCCAGGGCGAGCGGCCGAGGCGCGGTGCTGGTGTTGCAAGAGATGGTCGGATGCAGTAGATGGTGCAGGAGCGTGTGGAACGACGTCGGCCATGGGCGTGTCGAAGGGCTGAGAGGCGCGGGGCAAGTCGGATGAGGTGTTTTGGTCGGCGTGGAGAGGGTGTTGTTGCTGGGTTGGTCTGGCAGAGGACGATCTCTGGTGGGCAGCGGATTGAGGAGAGTCGTGTTGCTGGTGCGGGTTTGCACCGAACATGTTATTGAAGGGCTGAGGGAAGTGGTTGACCACGTCGCTGATCACGATGGATCCCATACCAGCGCGCTCGGGTCGTTGTGGTCTGTGGCTGTGGCGCAAGAAAAGACGAGAGGGACTCGGCCTTGGGACCTGACGGCGAACAAAGTGTCAACAGCGACAATCGAGAACGCTCGGTGGGGATGATGGAGGGTGGTGTGGGAGGAGAGGAGCGGTCAGCGGTCTGGACGACGCAGGGGGGGTCGAGTGGATTGCGCGAGCGAGCGAGCGAGCGAGCGAGCGAGGCGAGTGGAGACAACGGAAAGGTCAAAGCGACAGACGGGGCACGCTCACCTCTTGCAAAACCAAGAATGGCGACCGGACACCACTACAGGACGACCTGGAGGCGACGGGCGGCGGATGAGGTGGACGAGGCAGAGGAGAAGGCGGCGACGGACAAGACAGGAGAGCGAGAAAGCGAAGAGAGGGCGGCCGAAGGCTTGGGTGCGGTGCAGTGCAGTGCAGTGGGTTCAGCAGAGTGTGGGCGCCGGGGCGTGGGATGGATGGCACTTGGGAGGGGAGGGCCGGGGATCCAGGGAGGGAGGGAGCCGCGTCGCCCGGACGCCTGGCCTAACCGCTAACCTGTGTGCCTAGCTGTGTATGCGGTGCGATTGCAAGCAGACAGGCAGAGTCAGTCGTCTTGCTCTGAGGTACGTGTAGTTATCCTGTCGACGACGACGATGATGATGATGATGATGATGTGGGCGGCGCCTCTTTTGTTTGAGCCTTGTTGGTCGGTTCCCATCTTTCCCTCCAGTCTGTACCACGCACACAGCTACAGCTACAGTACAGTACGCGGCAAGCCCAGCCTTGGCTCCGCTCACGCTGATGCTGATGGGGCCTACGTTGTTTCTGACACAACCCTTTTTGTTGTTGTGACCTCCCTCTGCTCTACCTACATGTACCTGTACCTTAGTCTCCATCTAGTCGGTCGGACACTTTTGTTTATCCCGCATCACCCTCCCCCTCTGCATCCCTCGCCGGTGCATCAAGAGTCAGTCAGCTGCGGCCTCGTCTCCAGCCTGCTCCGGTTTTTCGCGCAACGGCGGCCGCCTTCTCGCCACGCCCGTCTTCCATCTCCCAGGCCCAGTGCGCCACAGCCCAGTCCCACCTCATGTCAGACCCTTGCCCATGACGCCAGCGCCCCGACCCCGACCCCCATGCCCTGTCAACCATCATACCTATGCCGTCACTCGCTGTCAAACATGCGCTACCGTGGAATGCTCTGCTGCCATCCATTGCCCTACTTGCCTCGTCTACATGTCGACGCCTCCAACCCCGCCGCCGCTCTATGCTTTGTTCGGTCCAGGGCCCTCGTAGTTTTGGTCCGGCAAGTACAAATGCCGCACCGCGCCCTTGCCCGTCAGCACCACCATGCGAATCACACCACCAGAGCTTCCATCCCACTTGATGGCTTCCCGCAGCGAGCCCTTGACAAAGGCCACGCCCTCTTCCTCCGTCATGCCCTCCTTCCAGTTCGCGTCGCAGTATCCGTAAATGTACGTCGAGCCTGAGCCTGCAATCGCGTACGCCTGCTTGTGCAGCGATCCTCCGAGCGGAATCGAGTACACCTGTCCGCCGTGGCGTTCGTCGTAGCCGGCGACAATGATGCCCGCGCTGCGATTTGGTCAGCATCCACTGCCTGCTTGCTGTGCCAAGGCCCAACCCACCTGAGCATGTCCTTGTTGTCGTAGCAAATCTCCTGGAAAAGCGCCGCCGCCGTCTGCGTCATTGGGCGCTCGTTGTTCATGATCTCGTACATTCCGAGGTAGTATTGGACAATGTCGGCCACGGCCTGCGTGTCGGCCGCCGAGCCTGAGCGGCAGCACCATATTGTGTCGTGCACCTGCGTGAGCTTGTCCGTGACGCGGTTGGCAATGTATGCGCCCGTCGTGGTCCGGCTGTCGGCACCGAGGATGACGCCGTCCTTGAAGTTGATTGCCATGCTGGGGTCTGTGAGCTCGTGGGACGGGGGAACTGCGTGCATGTTACGTACATGGAGGTTCCGAGGCTGGCGGCGTGGTTAGTCGGGGGTTCTCAGTGGATGCAGTGGTGGCTACTCACTTGACCTCGCCTTTCTTGAGGTGGTTCATGTCCAGGTGGATGCCATCTGAGCAGATGTTAGCTTGGGACTGGAGCTTGGAGGGTAGGCGGAGAGACAAGCCTTCGGCCAGCGCGCCCGTCGAGGTGGGAAACATGATTGAGGGGGAAGGGTCGTGGTGGTGGTGGTGGCGAGGAGCAGAGGTCGGGTCGAGGGTGGTGAGGGTTGAGCGGTGATGGAGAGAGATGGATGCTGTTGTGAGGTAGCTACAGGTAGGGTAGGTGCTGTATTGAGGTAGAGGTAGAGGTAGAGGTGTGGCTCGGACCAGGCACCACGCTCGCACGCGTACGGACCTACCAGAGAACAACCCAAGTC
This sequence comes from Phyllosticta citribraziliensis, assembly GCF_038025025.1. Lineage (NCBI taxonomy): Eukaryota > Fungi > Ascomycota > Dothideomycetes > Botryosphaeriales > Phyllostictaceae > Phyllosticta > Phyllosticta citribraziliensis. The sequence continues at coordinate 810,040 of NW_027117348.1, forward strand.
TTGGCGCGGCCCCCGGGCAAACGACGACACCGTCGATTCGATTTCCTCTCCCGTTGATCTGCACGGCATTTCCTCAACTCAACCTCCTGAACCTGAAAGCCTCCCACTCATCAGGCTCAGCCCTCACCCTCCGCCCCGGGCTCCACCCAAAGACACTGTCCACCCATGTCTCTGTCTTAACCTTCCTTCCCTGCCTTCCCGCCTCCGCTCCGCATTCCTCACGCCCTCTGCTCTGCAGCAAACCCGCATGTCCGCTCGTCCACATTCATGAAGTTTCCCCGGTCCCTCTTCCACTCGTCGTCGTCGTCGTCCGCGTCTTCGCAGTTGTCCCCGACCTCTAGCTCGCACTCGACTGCCTGCTCCGATCACATCCAGTCTGACTCGCTATCCACCTCCGCCATGGACTCGTTCATCTCCTACCTGCGCTACCCTGTCCTCGCCTCGACGGGCGTCGCAACGCTGCTCAGTGGCCTTCTGTACTTCAAGCAGAAGTGGGTCCTTTCCGTTCGATGCCCGCTTACGCCATTGTTTCCAATTCACGAGACTCACGTTTCGCCCTGTGCTCACTACCTACACCGAACAATTCCACTGACCACTCCGCCCTTAGCGAAATCATATATCCCCGCAACATCCCCCCAGGCGCCCGGACTGACGTGCCCCGGCCTACCCAGTTTGGCATCACCGACTTCGAAGAGCTCATGATACCGACCCCCGACGGAGAGTCGCTGAGTGCCTTTTTCATCCGTCCTTCGAACAAGCAGTATGCCCGGAACATCACTGTCCTCATGTTCCACGGAAACGCTGGCAACATTGGATACAGATTGCCCATTGCCAAAATCCTAGAGCATGAATTGGGTTGCAACGTCTTGATGCTACAATACCGCGGATATGGGCTCTCCACCGGCACTCCAAATGAAAAGGGCTTGACAATCGACGCCCAGACGGGCCTGGACTACATTCGAGAGCGCGCCGAGCTGCGCGGAACCAAAATCATTCTCTATGGCCAAAGTCTTGGAGGTGCTGTGAGCATTGGATTGGCTGCCAAGAACCAAAAGGACGGTGACATTGCTGGCATGGTTCTGGAAAACACGTTCCTGAGCATCAGGAAGCTGATTCCAAGGTATAAATACATTGTCTCGAAGCCAACACTTGTGAAGCTAACGGAACCAGCGCCTTCCCACCTGCCAAGTTTCTTGCCCCTTTGTGCCATCAAATATGGCCGAGCGAGGATTTGCTCCCGCAAATTCAGAACATTCCCATCCTGTTTCTGAGCGGGCTGAAGGATGAGATTGTTCCGTGAGTGACTTGCCTGTTTGAACCGTCTCCATTTACTGACGTGATCCCTCAGACCATCACACATGTCCAAGTTGTTTGACATTTGCGTGTCAAGAGGCAAGGTGTGGCGCGAGTTCTCCAATGGAAGCCACAATGACACAGTAGCCGAGCCCCTGTACTTTGAGTACATTGAAGAATTCTTGCGCGGTCAAGTCATCAACCGTGATCCGGGCCCGCCAAAGAGCCCGAGTGCCACTGCAAAACAAGACGCTGGAAAGAAGGACAAGCAAAGCTAATTTCTAATGCCTCACCATCGACTTCTTTGTTCATATTCCATCACTGGGCGCTGTGCGCACTTTTCAGCAGCACAATCAGATACGCCAAAAAAAACCAAAGGATGCAGATCCGCCGACTGGGCCTCGCTGGCTCCAAGCTGCGCCACGGCACGAATCGGCCGTTCTCCTGATTCTGATCTTCAGCGAAGATCTTCTCTTATCAACGTCGATTCCACATGGATCGACCGCACCCACCACGCCTTTTTGGCAGATACAACAAGGTGCGCGTGCCCTTGCGCGTGAGGGCCGTCGTATCTTATAAGATGGGGAAAAAACGAAATATCCTCAGAAGTAGAGCTGGACCCATATTGGGTCAACAAAGTCTGCATGCAGACCCGGGCGGGCGTCGCCGAGCGAGCCTTTCCTTCTCGGCCAAGTGCGGGCACGACGAGAAGACGCGGAGGGAGCGGTTTGCCGAATGCGAGGGATTCCTTTTATCCAAGTCTCGCAGGCCGCGAGCAGGGGAAATACAATGGAGCAGATACCCAAAGCGCGAAATTTATCGACCGGGAGGCGAAGGGGGCGTTCAATTCTGGGACTGGCGAAGACGGGCAATTTCCTACACATCTCTTTCTACGGTCACGGGTCTCTTTTCCTTAATCACCAGGCGCGTTGACGGATCAAAAGGCGGTAATTACTTGACTCGAATTTTGGGAGGTCGTTCAGGTCGGTCGGTTACTTACGGCCAGGCCAGACCAGCTCAGCTGGCTTGCTGGTCATTAATCTATTACCTCTCCTTGTCGTTTTGCGAACTATGCAAACCCACTTACCTTTCTCTCCTTTGTCACCCATATCCACCATGAATCTGCCCTTATTTACCTTGCCTCACCGAACAAACACACCTCCCAGCCTATCCCCGGCGCCAACAGCGACGCCGCATCTCCCCGCCGCGCGCAGCACGCCCACCACCGCCTCGGATCCAACGCTGTACCCCGTCTTGGCCCAGCGCGCATTCATCCACGCGGCCAGCGCGTCGGCGGAGCCGCAGAAGTCGCGCCCGTCGTATTCGCGCACCAGCAGTTGCTGGATCGGTGGCGGTACGGCTGCCGCGAGGCTCGCCGTGGGAGGGGCAGGAGGAGAGGCAGAGGTAGAGGTTGGGATAGGGAGAGGAGTGAACGAAGCGGAGGGCTTCTTTTGGGTCTTCTTTTGCTTTTGCTTCTTGGTTAGGCGGGTGCTTTCCCCCTTACCTTTGGCCTTACCTTTGGACGACTTGCTCTTGGACTTTGTCTTGGACGATTTGCCCTTCGTCTGGACCTCGCCTTTATCGCCAGCCTGTTGTCCCTGCTTCGATGAAGAGCAAGGCTTGCCGTCGGTCGTTGTCACGACGGCGCCTGGAGCCAGACCCTGTCGCGCCAGCGACGTGCTGACGTACATGAGTTCGGAGAGGGAGAGGCGACGCGCGGCTGAAGGTTGTGAGCTGGACTGCACTTGCTGTGGACTTACCATGTTTGCTGCCTTGGTTTTCCAACGACTTCTCGACGTTTTCTGTGGGAGTCACGGGTTCGTTTTCTGAACGTGGGGGGGTTTGGGGTGGCGGGTGTTCGGGAGTGATGGACGTACAACTCAGCAGATGAAGAGGCTCTCGCGCTGCGAGAACGAGTCCAAGTGTGCGTGGTGCGGTCGGGAAAGGGGCTGAGTTGGTTGGACTGCAGACTGGACTGGTGGTGTGGGGAAAGTCGGGGTAGATATAGTGACTGCAGAGGACGAGTGAGGATGGGAGAACGAGTAGACATTGTTTCCTTGGGTGAGGAGGGAAACAATGGGACAAAGAGACTTGCCCAGAGTTAGCAATGCCGAGTCTCATAGAGACAAAGAAGCGCGGAGAGAAGGAGTGAGGGGTTCGCGGCAGGATGATAAGCAGACAAAGAGAACGGCAGGTGATGGATGCTTAAAGTTTGAACGTGCTTGATTGGATATTTTGGCACACAATGTGAGTAGCTGGTGAAAACAGTAAGAAGCTTTGCCATGATCGATGATGCAACGGTAACAAGTATCGTGAAATTTCAAAGAAAAAAGATGATTTGACCACCAACGCCTCGCTGTGCAAAATGCGACCCCTCGACCGGCTATGCCTGGCTTTTGACCATGAAAATCTGCCCCATGTCAGCATACCAGACTCGAAAGTGCTGGAGTGGTGGCAACTCACCTCTTTGAGTGCCTGCGTATCCATAGATGCCATCTTCTTTTGCCGAATGTACCGCTGGCGGACCGCCAGGCGGTTGCCAGCAAACGCGACTCCCCCAGTCTTTGCAGCTGCAGTAGAGTCCTTCGCCGGCACATCGGCTTCCGACTCTGAAGACGAGCTGCTGTCCGACTCTGCATCCTTCTTGGCCTTGTCCTGCTTGCGCTTCTCCTTTTCCAATCTTCTTGCTTTCTTCTTTGCTCGCTTCTCGGCCTTGAGCGCCTTCTTGGCCTCTTTTCTTGCCTTTTTGTCTTCGCTCTCCTTGTTCTTGTCCTTTCTCTCAGTCGCCGACGTGTTTTCGCTCTCTGATGACAGCGCCTTGTCTTTTGATTTTGACCTTTTCGACTTCTTGGACTTGGCCTTCTTCTTTGATTCCTCCTCGCTATCGTCTGGGCTGGAAGTAGCGGAATATTCAGCCTTGAGATCAGACTTTCTGTTCTTCTTCTTCAGCTTGGGGGCCTCTTCGTCGTCGCCAGAGCGCTTGCGCTTCTTTTCCGGCTTTCCATCTTCGCTCGGGCTGATGCCGGCTTGCGATTTGGAAGTCTTGTCGGCGACGACATTCTTCTTCAGGTCCTCAATCTTGTCGCCAACCAGGTAGCCGCCAAAGACAAATTGCGTGCCACTGCCCCCGTAAAGCCTGGATTCCAACCTCTTGCGCGCGGCCGACTCGGTCTTGAGCTCTGCGTCGCTCTTCCCGTTCAAGCGCCCGAGGACTCCCTGAAACAAGCTCAGGCCAAAGTTGTCATTTTCTGCGCTGCCCTTCTTCCTGCCGAGCCCCAGAGTGTCGTCCTTGATCTGGACTCGAATATGCGAAGCGTTGGCAGCGGTGTAGTGCCCCGAGTGGTTGGCGTCTTTAGCGCCGAGGAATTCTCCCGGAGTCCATCCTTGCTTGGTGAGAATCTTGTGGCCGAAGCGGTCGGTGTTCTTGCTCCAGGTGGTGTTGTTCGGGTCGGCCGAAATCTTGAAGCGGCTTAAATGGGATTAGTCAGGGTCTCATCTGACCAACGATATGGCCACTCACTTCTTTGGTGCTGCCAGACCCATGGCGAACAAGAAGACGGCGCTGCTGCGAGGATGTGGAGTTGGGGTATCAAGAGATGCGGAGAACCAAAATTTTGGCAGCAGCAATGCGCCCGCCCAGAACGGAACGGGATCGGCCTTGCGCTGGCGACGGACTAACTGTAACCCCGTTCCGACAGACCTTCGCCCGGGCCGGCGGACGCGTCTTACCGACTTGCGCGTCGCGTCATCTCACAGGTGCATCGCACCTCCAGTGTCACGGCTCATCGAGCCTCTGTCCATCCATCGTCATGTCTCAACGCCGGTCTGTTACCAAGTACGCGCAACAGTGCGGCGTCTCGCCATCCAGCTCGCGACCCGAAACTGGAACTCGCGCAGATTCGCAGGCCTCAGAGTCGCCAGACATCAGACTCCTCATGGACAAGATGCTCGATGATGTAAGTCCAATGTTGGACTTGCAATTTCGCTCCTGGCGACGTGTGATTCTGAAACAATGACGAGCCGGCCTGACCTACTAGCATCCGCTACATTGGCGACATCGACTGCTCCTGATGAGCTTGCAAAGATGCCTCTTGGTCCGTACTTACCAGTGTGAACATAGTCCAAGAAGCGCAAGCAAGCCAAACGCCAGGCGCTGCAAAACGACTATGCCAAGCGTGCTCAGAAAGTCAGCAACGACATCAAGGCCGCCATTGACGAGCACGAAAAGCAAAGGTAAATGAGGCAACGATGGTGGCTTTGCGCATGCGGCTAAATCATCTAATCAGCTTGACCAGGCAGGCAGAGCAAAAGCAACAGGTCGCCAGGCTCATTGAGCTTCTCAAGAAGCGGGACGATATTGAGCGGCGCATCCAGAAAAGCGTCAAAAAGCTGGATGCCGAATACTCTGCATGCCTCGATGAACTCCTGACGGTGTTGGATGACAAGGCCGCGGAGCTCGATTGATCAGAAGCAAGCGACGATGACAAATGGAGGGGTCGGGCGCACATGGGCAACGATCCCCACCGGTTGAGGTTATGCAGATTTGCGGTGGGCAACACGAATCCTCTGCCCATCAGGCGTTCAAGGAAGCATCCAACCGACGTTTGGGGCAAGGAACTGCAGGGGAGGGACACATGCAGGCGCCTTGGTTTGCCTTTGGCGGATCGACGCCCCACGGCATCCCATCATTTTGCTGGTGGATGTTCCCAGGTCCCTGGTCGAGGAGCGACGGGCGGTTACATGTATGCAGGATGGCAAATGTCAAAAACCAAAGACAGGTCGTTGCAGCGGTGCCGTGAGAAGCGTCTGTGCTTGTAGGATGAGGGTGCCACAGTGGCGCATCTCCAGGCTTTTACGAGGCGGCATTTGCAAGAGGCATTGATCGACCGACTCGGCAGGTTGATCTCAACGGCATTTCGTTTGGGCAGCCTTGCATCCATCTGCGAGTCCTAACTGGACGTGGAAGGCGGCGGCGGAGCAACCGCCGCCGGGCCACCCGTGCTCCAGACCAGAGCATTGAGTCGATTCAAGAGGAAGAAGCGCAGTGTGTCGGTTTCGGTGGTGCAGAATGCTTCCTTGTATCCGGACGCACGGAAGCGCGGGTTTGGGAGGTCTGAGAGGGTGTGTGAGGGTTGTGTAGCGGCGGCCCCGGGGAGGGATGGGTGGATGGAGCAACAGAGGCGGCCCCTGCCCATGCGCTTTCACATGGGATTGTTGACTTTGGCCATGTCCGCAGTGGTCGGTGAGCTGTCCAGTGTCCATGTCGCTGACAACCGAACCTAAGCAGCAAAAGGTTTTTTCCATGCGTTGCGCGCCGGCGCCGGGCCCCGCAACGAGGCCGTCCGTCGGCCCTGCCTCGGGATCCACATCCACACTCACTGACCCTGACCGACCCGCGGCGGAGTGGACGCCACACCGGACCACACCTCACCTCTTCCTTCACCTCGACCACTCTCTCCAATCTTTGCCCCGGTCGTCGTCGTCGTCGTCGTCGTCCTCGTCGCCGAGCCAAAATCCCAACCAAGCACCGCCAAGTCCCAAAATTTTATCAATGCCAAAGCTACCTACTGCCTACAGTACGTGCGCCACTCGCAGGCAGCAGATCAATCGAATCAACAAACAAGGGCCCGGCGCTGTCAGCCATCCAATGTTCTTTTGCCCCCCTCGCCGTTGACTGCAGGTCGTGCAGCCTGCAACCTCGTGCCCGCCCCGCTGGGATACTGCTGCTGCTGTCGTCGTCTAGAACCGCCGCGTTACACGCCTGCCGCCCCGTCATGCCACACGCATGCTGCTAGGTACATCGCTTGCTTGAGTGGTCGGCTGATGTGGCGCTCGAGGGAGCAACCGCTGTTCAACTGTCTCGTCCTGGAAATCTTTGTTGCAAATTCCAAAGAGAAAGTCAGACTGCGTCAGGGTCTGCCTTGTGCCTCGAAGGGAAACATGTCGTCCGATTGCATACTGTCCATGGACAGCCAGGCATATGCTTCCACCGAGGCTCCAGTCGCTCTTCACTTCATCAGGACATCATTCGAGACAAAACACGCCCATCACAATCGTCTTGCGCAATCCAACCAGGTCCTCGTCGACCCTAGCTCTTGACAATCGTACAGTGCACAGCCAGTGCCGTGCCGACCATGCCTCGCCTCGGTCAGACCCGACATTCAGCGCATCCACTCGGCGGGGTCCGTTCTCTCGTCCGGGCAGGCAAGCGAGCGAGCTGTGTTCGAGCAAGCAAGCCAGCCCACGCCCACCTCCCAGGAAGACAAGAGAAGGCGGCGCGAGGACGCACTGAGCGCATTCAAGCCGGAGAGGCATCAGACCGAGAGCCTAACGAGTAGACCAGTGGATCGTTTGGGCCACCGTTCGCCTATGCGCTGGCTGGCATTCTCTTTTGCGAGAGCGAGAAAGTGAGGCGCCACGCCCGCCACTTCGTCATGCTCTGACCCCAGGCAGTGCCACTCAAAGCTCGCCCCTCCCGCGGAGTCCACAAAATCAAATTTCCAACAAGTGGTTCTGCTTCGCTTTTCCCTGCTGCCGCCGCTGCTGTGCGTCTTCATACGTGTACACTTTGGATAGTGGCGGTGCCTGTCGAGACCCTTGCCCCGAGTAGGCACACTGACCGACTGTTCAAGCCGGTCTCTCCGGTTGCGGCTCTTGTCCGGCCATCTGGCTTGTTCGTCGCCCGGGTGGGGGCCCTGGATTTTTGTTGGCCGCCCGCTGACTTCCGTGTCCCATCACTGATTGCGGCCAGCCAATGGTGGGTTGCTGATCTGTCGGGGGGATGGGAAGGGGGGCTTGCTCGCCCGGCATGCCGGAGGTGGCTCAGCAGCAGCAGCAGCAGCAGAAGCAGCAGCAGCAGAATCTAGAGCGTGGATAACACGCCCGAATGAACGGAAAGTATTGGATGGAGCAAAAATAAACTGAAAACGTTTTTGCGTTTGTTGGACCGCCTAGACGCACGTCCGGCTGCGTCTAGACCTTTGAGGAACGACGGACAGGCAGGCAGGCACGGGAGGGCCCGTCCTGAGTCACTGGAGAACAGGAACATTGTGCTTCCCCAAGCACGCGGCACTCTCTCACGGGGAACCGACGGAATCAGACGACGACAGCGATAAAGGAAAATGAAAACAATCGAGATAGAGAACAGACTAGTTGCGTACTGACATACGTTACATGGACTAAGGTAGGCGCCAGCCCAAGGCGACTGCCGGCTCACTCGCTCGCTCGCTCGTGACCTTTTTGCTTTATGCCCGGTCATCAACAGTAACAACAACCAGGCAGCGTCTGGGACCTGAAGCAAACAAGAGAGACTTACCTCATTCGAGGTATACTGATCGAATTGGGACAAAAATGCCAGTAGGACGAGACTGCGCCAAACACAATGCAGGAAACCGCAAGATTTGAAAGAAAAAAAAACAAGGGCTTGCTTCGTCTCAGATGTGAGGGGAGGAGGCGAGCGCTCAAAACGGTCGCACCTGGAGCCCGCCTGTCTGACTGGGCATCTGCATCAGAGGCATTGCGGACGGAGGCCCGACAGTCGCAGGCCCCAATCTATGAAACATTTGCACCAGCCGTTTGCCGACGCTCGTCTCCAGCTCGGTGCCGTCTCGCGCAATCTTGACCTCTCTGTTGGCGTTCCACGGGTTTCGCAGCCCGCGCGTGCGGTAGAAGGGCAGCCGGTTTGTCGAAATCCACTCGACCTTGAAAGGCTTGCCCCAGCTCTGCGCCATCTTGGCCGCGTCGGCGGCAGCAGCAGCCGCGTCCGGGCTGTCGGTCGTGCGTCGTTCCGGCTTCTCAGACTCTTCCTCGTCGTCAGAAATGTCGGCCTCCCAGAATATCGTCCCGCGCGCCGAGTCGTCTATTATGCGTCCCTTGGGCGCCCACTCCGTTGCCGGTGTCATGATGGATTTTGGCGTGTCGACTGCCTCGGGTGCCTGTGCTTCATTCGCCGAGCTGACAAGCTCAACGCCTTCGTCCGTAATCGGTGATGCCATGCGCGCATATCCAAAATATTCCCCCGACTTGTTCGCCGAGAAGATCAAGTAGACATTTTCCGCAGACTGCCAAACGTTAGCGCAACGGAGCAGGGAGATCCGCATGGAAAGAGAGAGAATTCACCTCGTACGCCTTGTTTAGAGCCTCTTCGTTGTGCGTTTGGGTCGCCCAAATCCCGTTCCGAACACTTAGCTCCAGGTCCTGCAACGTCAAACTCTTGACAATGAAGAACTTTTCATGCACCTTGGCTGGCTTCTCTTCCGTCGGCGGAGTCTCTTCAGGGACCGAGACGCTTGGCGCTTCTCCTTCCGTCCCTTCTGAGATGGAAGACGGCGGTTGGGGCACCGCTAGCTGAGGCGGCGAGGAGCTCGGAGGACGAGGCTGTGCCATTGCCGAAGGGCCTGTGGGTACCCCTGACGCGGGCGTTGCACTCCTGCGCAGACGGCAGACCAGCCGCACTCCATGAAACCGGGAGTCGTGGAATCTGTGCATGGCCGCGGTACACGACGCCTCGGTGCGGTAGTTGACGAACGCGCAGTTGCTCTTCGAAATGAGAAACAGGCTCTCAATATCCTTGGTGGCTTCGCGAGAAAAGTGGTCTTTGAGGTCGGTCACGGTGGTGCCCGGCGGCAGATTTCCCACCCACAGCGCGTGGCCCGATTGTCTCGGTTTTCGAGGTGGTCCGCGAGGGAGAGAGCCAAGTCCGGCATCAGAGCCGCTTCTGGGAGGACCTGTTCGCTGGTTCAGTTTCTCAAAGGCCCAATGCTCAGCCGCCATTCTCACCTGGCATGCCGCCAACTGGCATGGGCGCATTTGGCCCATAGTCGCCGCCCATGGCCTGAGCCATCGGATTACCGCCCATGTTGACAAAATTACCCGCCATCATGCTGGGGTCTCTTCCCGCACCACCTGGCCCTGACGCAGTGTGGAAGCTGTCTCTCCTCGAATCGCCATCCATGCGCTGAGAGCCATAAGCTATGGGTGACTGAGTCATGGGAGCTTGGGCTGGGTACGGGGTGGAATAATACATGTACTGCTGGGACTGGAGATAGGGGTTGTACGGCTGCATCTGGCCTGGTCCAATGTTGCGCTGGGGATTGGGGGCGTAAGAAGGATACGGGCCATATTGAGTGGGTGCATATCCAGTGCCATAGGAAGCTTGAGAAGGATAGGCCATGGCCGCATGGCCGGAATAATGAGGCATCTGAGGATACTGGTACACGATTGGGGATCCAGAAGGCCCAGCAAATCCGCGCTGAGCTTGATGCTGGGGTTGTATAGGACCTTGGCCAGGCATACTGGAGTTATAGTCCGGAAGAGCTCCACTTACGGCCCCCATGTTGAAGGCCGAGGGGTTCTGCCCATGCATTGGAGGCGCGTGGTAGGCATAAGGAACTGGATGCTGCGAAGTGCGTTGCGACTCCACGGGGCGGTTTGGAGGCGGCGACGATTCGTACTGGGCCTGCAAAGACGGATTATTTGTTGGTGGGAGGGGATCGGATGGCGTGTCGTTGGCTGGATTTTCCGGTCTGAGTTCGTCTTTGGTGGTGTCCTCGGGGGAAGCTGAGGGCGGGATGCCGCTCTCGTTGGATGCATCGCCCATTTGTTTCTCCAGAGTGACCGGCAACAGGGGCCAGCGCTGAACAAATGCGGAAATGGTGTCAGTGAAGGAAAGAAAATACGGCACTGTCTGCGAACCACGTACCTTTTTTAATTAAGTTGCCGTCTAAAAGAGCCAGTCAAAGAGCGACTTTTAGATTTGGAGGCAAAAAGATGGTGTTCTTAGAGTCTATGCCAATCGGATTGTTGATCAAATGAGTGGATGGGTAAAGATAGAACAGGGAGAAAAAAAAATTAAAAAAATTCGGACGGGGCGGCAGGGGAAAGGCGAAGTGGGCAAGATCAACAAAAAAAAGGCGCAGGCTCAGCGTCACCAGGAAGCAGGGAGCACGAGGGTCGAGAGCTGGGCGGCGGGTCGAAGAAGATCAATGGAGAGAGGAAGGGGACAGGAGGGTCTAGTAGGCAAAGAAAGGGCAAGTTGCGGTCAAGGAGTGGTGGAAGCGAGCGAGGTGATGGTTCGTCAGTCGTGACCTTTTTTGGGGGGGTTCCCTGACGGTCCCTGAGGCTGGCAAGGCGGATCGAATGCCTTGGCGAGAGGGCAATCCTGTGGGTAAGGTAGGGGAGTAGGGTCGAAGGTACCGGAGGAGAGAGGGGTGGGAAGAGGAAGAGGAGGAGGAGGAGGAGGAGGCGGCGGCGGACGGACGGACTTGTGGACTCGGACTGGGGAACTGGTGGAGCGGCCGCTTATGAGAATAGCTAGACATTCAAAACGTGGGTTTTTGCTTGTGGTGGCAACATGAATGTACGAAGCGGGTGTGGCACGACGACCTACGACGACCCTTGCTCTTGGGGCTGCCCAGGTTCTTGTTGAAGCCGAGGAATGGATGGACACAGGGTAACTGTATCTCATGCCGGCTGCGCCCGTCGTGCCGTGCATATCGATGGATGGATGTTTCCATGCATCGTCACGGTCAGTCATGAGGTAATGGTCCAAGCCGGCGGGAAGGATGCGAGATGCGGCTACTACGGTTGATGCTAGTCGGCGCCGGTCCCAGAAGCCAGCCCAGACCACTGCAGACCGACCGGCCGCCTCGAAAGTCCTCTCGGCCGGGGGTTGGATGGAGAAGACGAAGAAAAGAAGAAATTGGCAAAGGGGAAAGGAAAAAAAAAAAAAAGAAAGAAAGAAAGAAAAAGATTTGGATGGGGAGCGAAGAGACGATCTTGGCTCTATCGCCACAGGCGCCCTGCGCGCCGTTGGGCAGGCCCTGATCATCAGCTCGTCCAGGTTCAGCTTCAGCAGCAGACTGACTTGTGAGAGACGTCGAGCACCGGCAGTGCGTCCAGTGTGGCGACGGGGCGGCGCAAGCCAACGCCTAACGACCGACCGTTTCGCTTTGGCCGGGCGTGAGTCCGGCTCTCGCTTCATGTGGCGCGTCGAAAACCAAGGGCTGGCTGGTAATTTTTGGAATTTTTTTTCGAAGCTTCTCTTACGACTCTTCTCCGCTCTCCGCTCGCTGCTAAGGGCCAGGTCTGGTCTGGTGTTTGGCGTGGCGCGTGCACCGCCACTCGCTTCGGTTCCTGCCCTGCTTCCTTTACCCTTCCTTACGTACCTATACGAACGCCTTACGTCACCCTCGTCTCGTCTCGTCTCCTGCCACACTGGACATCCCACCGCATCTCCCCCTCCCCCATGCAGCCCTGAGGTGGCTTCCGCGTCTGTTGTCTTCGTCGCCTTGTGTCCATTTTCTCGTCCTCCACCGCATCCATGCCTCGTCCCGCCCGGCGCCGACGTTGCATTAGTCCAGTGAATGGTCCATCTGCCCAACCGAACCTATCGACATGCACCCGCACACGTGCCCGCCCAGCGACAACGTCTACTTCTAGAACAGCCTAGACCATCTCGGCTTCTGCGCCTGCGCTACCCATTAGACCAAGGTCTAGTCCATGTCTTGTCTCACTCCTTCCCAGCTTTCCGACTCGCAGTCTGGGGAATCTTTCTGAAAAAGCCCAATTTCCACTCCGGAGCTATCCCCTCCCCGCTCAACTGCCGACTCGAGCCACGAGCTCCCTCTCCCTCAGCCTCAGCCTCAGCCTCAGCGGCATTGTGTGTCCCAGCACCGCGGAAACCATCCGTGTTCCTCATGCTTTCTTTCAGTCTTTTGCTAGTTTAGCTTTGCGCCGGCTTTGACCTAAAAGCTCCCCTTCAAGGCAATGTCCCGAGCTGTGTTTGCGCAAATTGTCAACCAAGCCGCACAAAACGCCGTCACGCGCCTGCCTAGTCACAGCCTTGCCGGCAAGCTTTTGGCATTTCCTTAGACACGGAACCGTTTGAGCCCATCAATCTGACGGGTACCAGTCATCCCACTGACTGGCCCTAAGCGACCCAACTTCGTACAAGTGCCTGATAGAAGACCTAACAATCTGCTACGAAGCCACGGCAACTGTCTTCCCTCGACTTGACACAGGGAAAGCGCCCCAGGCGCCCCAAAGTACTAATCACGTGTTGACTACGCTGAAAACCCAGAGATGAGACTCCGTTTGCACGGGAAAGTAGCTGGATGAGGTGATTTCTCCCTTTCTTATTCCTCGCACTTTCACGTCTATTCTGTGAATCTATCCTGAAGACCTGTCACCCGATGTCAAATGAATGGTAGACTCTGCTCATGGTTTCGTCAACATCAACATTAGCTGCCGTGAGTGCCCACGTAGAAGTTTAGCCAAAAATGACTACTCCCAAGGCGGAGCACAGCAATTCAAAAAGCACTGGTGCCCGAGTCTGTCAAAGCCCATAGTTACAAATCAGTTGTGCTCCCGTCCCCTCGAGCCGGAGGTCGGGTGCTCGTCACGTCACGTGATAGCGCGATGAGTCGTTTCGGCGAATCTTCGTATCGGCTTATCGATTGCGTGGGTCTAGCCCAAATCGGCATGGCCATCCATCGACAGAGGACCTGCTGGGAGCTCAACTCAACTGCTCAAGTCATGTCCGTGTCTTCCTTCATCCAACACACCTTCTTTACCACCTCAGCTTCATCCTCGCTGTCTGCAAGACTCTCCGGAACCCCACCATGACCATACGCACGGCTGTTCGCCTACAATCCGCGAGCAGATCTCACAACAATCAGCTCGATGCGGTCCCCGCCCAAAATGCCCTCGCGGCTCTCTCCAACTTGTTGTCGCCGCCCCAACCTGACGATCGCGCTTCTTCTGCACCTCCTCCCGCCAAACGACGTCGGGTGCATTCTGGTCTGTCTGTTGATGTGCCAGATGCCCAAAATCCAGCCGAAATCGACAATCGCGAGAACCTGTCTCTGGTCAAAGTAGTACTTGATCTTGTAAGTGTTGCACGTCTAACACTGGCCCAAAATAATCAGAAACATACCTTCTCTCGTGTATTCGTCTCGTTCCCCGTACGCCGATTTCCTTCTAATCTGACTTTCAAATCGTAGCCATCGCTCAAGAGCGCCTGTCTGGTCGAAAGTAACAACAGTTTGCCTGCTCGATTGATGAATGCCGACCTTTCCGGCGATCAGCTGAAGTTGACCCTTCAAAACGAAAATCACTCTCTCAAAGATCAATTCCTGCTCTCCCTGGATCGCGACTCGACCACGGAAACGTTTCTGTCCCACTTGCAGCACATCGCAAAAGCCTCAGGGTGGCAACACTCCCAGAAAAGCAACGCGCCCAACGTCTTGATTCCAAAGGTGGTATTTCACCACAAAATCCCGAACGGAGAATTTCCCGCTCTTGAGCTAGAGCTCCTCTGGATCACTGGGCCGACGGATGATGAATGGTTCGGTGAGAGGCGCATGTGGCAACGTCTGGAAAACGACATGTTCTACTTCTACTTCTCAGGCTTTCTGAGCCCCGAAGCGGAAAATCCGGATCCGAGAAGTCCACGAGAACGTCGTCAGCGGCGGCCACTACGTCGCCCATGGACTGTCCAAGATTTCTACAACTGTGTGCATGTTCCTCCAAGACATGAACCGGTCTCGCTAGATACTCCGAAGGAGATGACGTGCGACTTGTTCCCGTTCCAGAAACGAGCTGTCCAGTGGATGCTTGCAAGGGAATCCGCCACATCCTCTTCCACGTCTCCAGAAGGGGAACCTGAAGACGTACTGCCACCCACCTTTCACCACACCGCGAATCATGAAGGACGGCCTTGCTTCGTTAGTCTCGCACGCCGTATGGTTTTCACCGATCGAAAAATGTTGGAGAAGGAGAAGTTGGAGTACGGCGGAATACTTTGTGAAGAAATGGGGCTCGGCAAGACCGTGGAGCTTATCACGCTGATATGCCTGCATCGACGAACGATTGGCAAGGAAATGGTATTCGATCCCTACACTGATTCTGAGGTCGTAGCGAGCGGCGCGACTCTGATAGTGACTCCTGCCGGGATCCTCGAGCAGTGGATGCAAGAACTGGCCAGGCATGCACCCCATCTTAAAATCAACCATTACAAAGGAATGCCACCCCCGTCCCGGAAGGAGCCAGAGCCTGATTTGGTCCAGGACCTACTTCAGTATGACGTGGTTTTGACAACGTACTCGGTCCTTTCGCGCGAGATCCATTACACTCACGACGGGACAGTTCGTCCTCTGCGAAGAGCAAAGCAGTACGAGCCGCGCCGCAGTCCATTGGTCCAGATTTCGTGGTGGCGATGTTGCATCGACGAGGCACAAATGATTGAAAGCGGTGTCAGTCAAGCTGCCCAGGTCGCAAGCCGCATCCCCAAAATCATGCCTTGGGCAATCACCGGAACTCCAGTCAAGAAGAGAATGGAGGACTTGCAGGGTCTCCTCTTGTTCTTGCGGTTTTGGCCTTTCTACAAATCAAACATCTGGCCCTCTCTCCTCTCAGAGACGCTGAACGAAATCTTCTCGAGAATCTCAATGCGGCACACCAAGGATCAGGTCCGGGAAGAGCTTCGCTTGCCTCCACAGAAACGGATCGTCATGCTGGTACCGTTCACGCCTGTTGAGGAACAAAATTACAACCAGTTGGTTCAGGACATGTGCGAGGACTGTGCGCTCAATGCGGAAGGGATGCCACTCGATGACGATGAATTTGACAACGCCACAAGGATAGAGAAGATGCGAACATGGCTGACCAGACTTCGCCAAACCTGCCTCCATCCCCAGGTTGGAGGGCGCAACCGCCGAGCTCTGGGAAGACGCGCAGGGCCACTGCGGACTGTCGAGGAGGTCTTGAATGTCATGATCGAGCAGAATGACGTCCAGGTGCGATCCGAGGAGCGAGACCACATTCTTGCTCAACTTGTCCGGGGGCACATTTACGGCTTCGCCAAAAACGACTCCCGTCGCAGTGAAAAAGCACTAACGATCTACCGGTCTGCACTGCATCAGGCGGAGACGTTTGTCGATGAAAGTCGCCGGGAAGTCACAGAAGAACAGAAGAGATTGGAAAGAGAGAAAGGCAGCGCTGCATTGGAAATCGCAGATGCTGATGCGGAGGATGAAGGAAACGAAGGCCGGGAGGCAAGTCATTTCAACTATCTCCGAAAGGCTCTCCGGGCAGCCATCGAAGTGCAACACGTCTGTACCTTTTTCGTGGCTACGGCTTATTTCAACATCAAGTCCAACGAGGACATCACCAAGCCCGACAGCGATGACTTCAAGCGGCTGGAAGAGCTCGAAACGCAGTGGTACAACAAAGCCCAATCAATCCGAAAGGAATTGCTCCAGGAGAGCTACGCGAGCGCCCGCCGGGAAATGGCCAAGCTCGGAAATACGGCTGATTCTTACACGTCTCCAATACCGCCCGCAGAAGATCTCGGAGGCATCGAAAATGGCAGAATCTTGGATATACTGGACATGGTCATTGAATGTCTGAATGAGCAGGGCAAGAAATTGAACGAATGGCGTAAAAAGGTGGTCGACATTCTCTCGTCGCCCTTGGTCGATGCCGAAGACGAAGACACCACGGGAGAGGAGTACGAGGCAAGCGCCAAGGCACAGGACGAGCTGCAGGTACGTCTTGCGCAGCCAACACCCAAAGACACGTGCTGACTAGATGAACAGGTGTACATAACATTCCTGCGCTCCGTGATTGCGGATAGACGGCGCTTTCTGACAGGCCGCGACGGTGCATTGGCAGCAGTGGAACAAAAGCACGCCGAGGAACACGCTAGAGACGGCAAAGGAGCTGCGCCAGAGTTGGTTCTGCAGCTTGCATTTGAGCGCGAGCAGTCCAAATCGGCGACGCAAGACGTCTCTCTGCAGCAAGTCATTGTGGAGGTCAGAGGTCTGATTACGAATTTCCTTGGCGGACAAGGCCAACGAGCAGCTGGAGAATTGGCAATTGCCCAAAAGCAGTTGCAAAAAGTGGTTCAGATCCAATCGCAAGAGCAGAAGAAGGTGGTGGAGCTGGAGAACGAGTTCACGACGTACACGAACTGTACAAACTTGCGGGTCGAATTCTACCGCCAACTTCAGCATCTGTCGGACCAACTGAAGCCATACAAAGAGGAGCTGGATGATGAGCTCGACACGCCGGCACTCCGGGCACAGGAGGCCAGGGAGAAAAAGATGGCCGAGCGACTGGTTGATTTGAAGAAGAAGAGAAGGTTTCTGCAGCATCTGAAAAGCGAGTCGCAAGAGGAAGACAGCCCACGGCTCTGCGTCATCTGCCAGGAGCAGTTTGAGCTCGGAGTGCTGACGGTGTGCGGACACCAGTATTGCAAGCCCTGTTTCCGGACATGGTTCCGGCAGCACCACAACTGTCCTCTGTGCAAGCGGAGACTGCACAATCGCGATTATCAGGACATTACGTACAAGCCGCAGGAGCTGAGGGCGCACGAGGAAGAGCAGTCTCCAGAGTCTGCGGGGTCGAGTGACGAGGCTGATTCCCGACAGTCGATTTACGCCGAAATGAGCGAGGAAACGATGAGAGCCATCAAGTCGATTGACATCAATGGGTCGTTTGGCACCAAGATTGACACGGTGGCAAGGCACTTGTTGTGGCTACGAGAGAATGACGCTGGATCCAAGAGTGTCATCTTCTCGCAGTACGGCGACTTTCTCGAGGTGCTTGGAGACGCGCTGAGGCAGTTCCGGATCGGCTTCTCCAAAATCAGCGACAAGGGTGGCGTCGAAAAGTTTAAGAAGGATGCAGGCATTGAATGCTTCTTGCTGGATGCCAAGTCGGACGCGTCGGGGCTCAACCTTGTCAACGCGAGCCACGTATTCCTCATGGAGCCACTGATCCACGGGGCCATTGAACTGCAGGCCATTGCGCGGGTGCACCGGATCGGACAGAGACGGGCCACTACAGTGTATCTGTATCTTGTGGGAGACACGGTGGAGCAGAACATTTACGAAATCAGCGTGCAAAGGCGGCTCGAGCACGTGGCAGGAAGGGAGAATCAGGAGATGAAAGGCGCGTCTTCTGAGGAGACGTTGCAAGACTCGATGCTGGAGGCGGCCAACTCGCTGGAGATGGAGCAGGCGCCAATTTCCAAAATGCTGGTGGCAAAGAAGGGGGGTGGAGAGGTGGTCGGTAAGGGGGACCTGTGGAGTTGTTTGTTCGGCGTGCCTGGGCGGGGGCGGCGGTCAACGGCGGGCACGGGGCAGGCGGAGAGAGAGAGGGAACGGCAGGTGCACCGGTATGCCAGGGCCGAGGCGGCAGAGCGGAGAGCAGAATGAGGGATGGCATATAGGGGGTACATTATTATTAGGGTAGATGGGTGAATGAATTCCTTGGGGGGGCGTGAAGAAAGAAAAGACGGCAGGGACGTTGAAGAATGGCTTAGGTAAGGAGCGCTGGGCTGGGTGATGTGTGGAGGAGCTTGCAGTGTACGGTGTCGGTACCGTACCGTATCGGGACTTGTGGAACGGGAATGCGCGACCCGCGCGATCGGCCATCTTGGCAAAGCTTGTGTCAGCGTCTCGGTCGCTGTCGTCGCTGTCGTCGCTGTCGTCGCTGTCGCTCTCTGCACCGCACCGCACCGACTGGACCCGCCCTGTCCAAGCCCCAACCCAAGTCCATCAACGCCCATCCATCCGTCGCAACTCTCTCGCACACACTCTCTCTCTCTCCATCTCTCTTCTCTCTCTCGTCCATCTTCTTCCATCGTCTTCCTCTCGCTCTCTCTCTCTCTCTCTCTCTCTCTCTCTCTCCAGCCTCTCCCCTCCCTCCCTCGGTCCCTCTCCGCCTCGCCCTCCGTCGCCCGGCCCGACGCGCCCCACGACGACCCTCGACCAGCCCCTGCGCTGCTCCACCATCCCATCTTGGCTGCCAAGTCCAACCTTTCTCTCCACAGTGCTGTGCGTGCGCTTCTCCCCCCCTCTGCGCTGCCCGCATTCCCCTCGTTCTTCGTACTCTGCCTCTCATTCGCATGCGGGCTGACCTGTCGACGCGAGACAGCCTGACTGCTGCTCCTGCGACCCGCTCCCCGCCCGCCGTCTCTCACGCTCTCGAGACCGTCTCAAACGTCTGCGCAACGCTTACGCCACGTCCTCGCTGCGCCGCCCGTCCCGCATAAGACGCCCGAACAGCCTGCGCACCACCTGGCCGCGCGACCGACCATCCGTCCGTCCGTCGCATCCGGCTTGGTCCTGGCGCCTCCACGCCGTTCTCTCCTCCGTCTCCTCCTGCCGCATGATGAGAGTGCTTGGACTTGAGCATGCCTACCAGTACGGCTCAATCTCCTCCAAGCTCATCGCAGACTCCTGCCCCGGGCAAGTCGCTGCTGTCCCGAATAAAGTCCCCCTTTGCCTCCAAGGCTCGTTACATTGCCGAGTACTACATCAAGCCCGAAGACCCTCACCGCCAGTACTCGCCCGGAGACGTTGTCAAGGGCAGCGTCTTCCTCAAGGTCCTCAAGGCCATCCGCGTCACCCACATCGTCGTCTCTCTCCATGGATACGTTCAGGTCTACAAGAACCCAAACGCCGCCGGAGAAGGTTATCGCGCCCACTACTCGTCAGTCGCGTCGGGCAAAGGCAGCCGCCTCGGCGGCTACTTTGGCAATGGCTTCGCGACGCTTTTTGAGGACGAGGTCGTCCTCTGCGGTGAGGGTCGACTCGGGGAAGGCACATATCAATTCAATTTTGAATTGGAGTTCCCCAGCAAAGGGCTGCCGAGCAGCATCGATGTGAGTCATGGAGCTATCTGGCCGAGGCTTGGTTGTACTGATCATTTGGCCAGTTCGAGAGAGGTACTGTTTCGTACATGCTGACCTCGACCATGACGCGACCAACTACAATTATGCCCACCGCATCGTGTGACCGAAAAGTTTACCTCATAGAAGCCATTGACATTGCGCCACTTTTGCAACCAAAGCCTCGGGTCGTTACCTTGGAAAGAGTTTCGCGCCGTTCAAAAACAAAAACAAAGTCCAAAAAGGGACAATCGTCCAGCGGAGATCAATCCACGCCACAGACCACCGAACAATCGAGAAGTAGCCGGGTCTCAGAACTCAGCAGCCCCGCCGATGAAATCGAGGCACCAGGTAGCCCTGCGCCGAGCGACACTAGTTTTGACAGTCACTTTAGCAGCAGCAATGGGGGATCTTCGAATGCCTCCGGTCCACTTTCAACTAGAGCCGACACCGCAAAAACGGCTTCGTCGAGCAAAGCCGCCTTGCATGAGCCAAGCCCCATCACCGCGACGATTGAGCTTTTAAAGGCCGGCTTCCTCCGAGGAGACAGCATCCCGTTGAAAATATCGGTCAACCACACTAGGCATGTCTCGAGCCTTCGGGGCATCATAGTAACGCTCTACCGCCAGGCGAGGGTGGACATGCATCCCGCAATTCCAGTCGTGATGAATGCCAAGGGAGAGAATGTGTCGAGCGAGGATTACTATCCCAAATCCAAGACGGGACTCGGAGGTCTCTCCTTGTCCTCTGCCGGATCCAGCCATGTGTTTCGAAAAGATCTTTCCCAGTCCTTTGCGCCTCTCATTGTCGACCCTCGCACAAGGACTGCCGAAGTCAAGGCTTCTGTGCGCGTTCCGGATGAGGCTTTTCCCACCATCTCCTGCGTTCCTGGGGCCATGATTAGTTTCCGGTATTATGTCGAAGTCGTTGTTGATCTCCAGGGAAAACTCTCAGGTCTCGACAAATACTTTTCGAATTCGGGCATGATGATTACGCTGCCCACTGCCTACGGTCCCACTCCAGGGCCCAATGGTGGTCCAGACGGGACAGGTGTTTTCTCTGCCTGGGGTGGTCATTTCCTCGACACGGAGCCTTTGCGCCGCGACAAGGGCGTTGTATCTTGCATCTTTGAGGTCATCGTTGGCACCAAGGATAGCGACAGGAGGAAAGGGAAGGGAAGGGCCGTCTTCGAAACGGATGTCGAGCCCAATTCGCAAACATGTGGGAGCCCACACGGCCAAGTTGGGCTTGAGCGAGAACAACAATTTCTCGCAGAATCTGGTTCCTCCGGGCACGACCTGCGCGACTATGCATACCAATCCATGGATGCACCGGAGTATCTAGAAGCCCCACATCCTTATGCTCATCCATTGTTCCCCGTACCGGACATGGTCGATGAGGACAATCTTCCGGAGAAGGAGCGACTTCGTCGCGCAGAGGAACGTTTGATGCCCAGCGCGCCGCCGCCGCCACCACCACCCGCGGATGCCGGTACCTCGACACCGTTCGGTCCTTCGGCACCAATTCTGCCAGAGGAAGTGCGACCTGGTCTCGCAATTCGCCTTGGCACTCGTGCAGGTTCTTTTACTTCCGGTGTCTCCCCTAGTATGCCTTCGGCTCCTCCGGTCGACGACCTGGGACCTCCTTCCGCTCCTCCCGAAACATTTGAGCCTGACGTTCCCAACTACGAGGTCGCCTCTGGCTCATCTGCAAATGGCCACCAACCTTCGCCAACTGACGATAAGCATGAACTACGGCGCCGACGCCTCGAGCAAGAGCGCAGTGCACCTGAAGCTTCTGATGAGGGAGCATCGCCAACAGGATCTCTGCCTACCGACGTCCGTACCACAGCTATCTTTGCGCCGTCGGCGCCGGTACTGTCGGAAGAGGAGTATGTTTTTGACACAGCACATTCAGCGGATTTGCCACGCTATGAAAGATGAACAAAGTTTCAGGGCGTTCGGGTGTTTTTCTCATCGCACGCCATTCATCACAGGACACGACACAGCGTTGACGCAGGAGTTTTTGGATCGGATTGAACGGATTCGGATACGCCGCATTGGGCATGAATTTTGTTGTGGGCATATCTTGAGTCACGTCGCTGCCACTGCATGTCATTATGGTGGATGCTGTTTCATCTTGTCTGCCCACACTGGCTGCGATCTTTCTTCATTTTATTTTCCTCTCTGGTAGGAGTTGGCGTGTTATACCCTGGTGCGCACGAAGAGTGACGGGTTGGATACTGCTCGGACTTGTATTAGCAAGCGAT
The DNA here is from genome assembly GCF_038025025.1 of Phyllosticta citribraziliensis. Taxonomy (NCBI): domain Eukaryota; kingdom Fungi; phylum Ascomycota; class Dothideomycetes; order Botryosphaeriales; family Phyllostictaceae; genus Phyllosticta; species Phyllosticta citribraziliensis. The sequence continues at coordinate 832,278 of NW_027117348.1, forward strand.
TGAACAAGCGAATAAGCGGGCGAGCATTTATTTACCTACTCGGTAAATTTACAAACAAGCAAAATTCTCAAATGAGTCTCTAACGTCTCGATTTTTCCGGTGTAGTTGTGAAGTGCTCGTCCATCTTCGAATACCCGCCTCTTGCATGCCCCCCACGGCCAACAACCTACGGACGGGTACATGCTCGCCAACGACCTCACAGGTACCCCTCAATCCATGTCCCTACTCGAGGTGGGTACTGAAGCGCTTGCCCCACTCCCAGTCAGCCGGCGTCCGTCGTTTCAATGCGCAAGCGCTTGGAAGGGGCATGCAGTCCGAAACTTCCCTACGGAGCGGCGACAAACGCTCGTGGATGTGTGGAGGAATGCAATCAAGTCCTCTCTCCCTGTCTCCGTACCTAACTACAGTACGCGCCGGCTTAAATAGACACGCATGCAACCAGTGTACCACAGCGCAGTGACACCCACCGCAGCATGCTGAGATGCGGCGGCAACGGAGGTTGTGCGTCTTTCAGTCGGCCTTTTGCACGTCTTGCCCCATTTAGCCGCGATTGTGTTGTTGCGTCTTTTTATTCTTTAGCCCGCAGCCTGTCTTTTGGGATGGGGCCGCGTAGAGAACTGTCTAGGAAGAGGGTGAAGAGGATTGGGAAGGTCCAAGGCTATGAAGATGGAGGCTATTCCCAGAGCATTGGCTGGCGGAGAACCTACCTCACACGAAACGCAACCGCGAACGCTTTGAAAAAAAAAAAAAAAAAAAAACACATATAAAAAAAATGGACTGGCTGAATGATGTTTTGGACACTTCCTGCTGCCGGTTAACTTGGGTTTCGAGCTTCGGCTCCACAGAAGCGCCAACCCCTGGCTATGAGGCATCCAAGACGGCGCCGCTTTGAAGCGCTTCTGCCGTGGTCTCGTCGAGGGTCTTGTTGACGATGCTGGCGGACGAGGGAGTCAACCGCCGGCGGCTTCCTTCTCCAGACCAGGCAGCCGCCGCATACGAGCGCCTTTTTTTCCAATTCAGCCTTGCGTGCACCCACCCGTCCATGCCAGGGCCCATGGCCTGCGCGGAGCGACCATCCAGTCGCGGCGATTGCTGCAGCACTTCTGGCAGCGCGTTCTAAAGTTGTGGTTGGACCGCTGACTTACCCACCTCTAGCACTTTGAGCACCACCTCTAAGCGCCTGTTGGCCCGTGCGTCATGGTTGCGGGCCTGCCCTTTGCCAATGTCACCGTCTGATTCGCGGCCAACGGGGTTCCTGGACGACGTGACGAGATGTGGTTGCAGCGCCTAAATGCTTGATCTTCACAGGCGCAACGGGGCTTTGAGCTTGGTAGTTTTTGCCATTGGTTGGCGCCGATGCCGTCGTACGGGAAGGTTGCAGATCTCTGGCACAGGGGTACCCCCGTTGTTAGAGAAGCATTGCTGGGAAGCGGTCCCGTTTAGGCAAGGAATGCTGGGTTCCACGTGCTTGCTCCAAGCTGATGAACAGATGGCCGAACAAGAGACAAAAACAAAGCGGTTGAAGGTCCAGCGCCGCCATGAAGACAGTCATTCGCAATTAAAAGTGTATTGACCCAAAGTACCTCGCAACCAAACACGCTTGATATGCAAATCAACAGACGCCTTCAATTGCCCTTTCTTATGCCATAGGCATGACCTGATGCTTATACCAAACCCGAGATGAGAAAACCAGACACCGCTTCTTGCACATCGTGAACTGAGACCTCGTGACTATTACTCATCCTTGCTGAAACATAGCATAGGGAGGGGTTAGAAATGATAGGCTGGCAAAACCCCGACTGCGTAGGCACATGAATTCGTCGCAAAAGTCCAGGACATGGAAGAGAGCCGCTGCCGATTGCAACAGCGGTCAAGTCGTAGGTGTCACCGGGACACTGATCCGTCTAGATTTCCCAGCGCGTAGTCCACCCATCCGTCACGGTTGCGTCCCTCAGCACAGGCAAGAGGCAGCGACGAGTAACGTGGTCGTAGATCGTCGGGTGGGGACGAATGTACGGATTCCTGACTTCAGCCGGCCGGCCGGGGTGTTGGCGCTTGTCTTCTGCAATCCGAGACAGCTCGATATTTCGAAAGACTCAAGCTTGGCTCTATTTGATCCGCCTCTTTTTGCCTTTGGGTGCTGGGTCCAGGGTCGCAACGTTTCGTTCTTCAGTCGGTGTGCGCGAATACGTCACTGTCCTTGTGACGACCTGCCTGACGCTCACAGCACGGTTCGTCGAGCCATCGTTCTCTCTACTCGTCATGGTCAAGCCACTTGGGCTCAGCGCGACGGCGTACGGAGAACGGAGTGATCTTGCGCTTATAGGCGATCGCACGCTTGCTGAAAGCGGGCTTGGAGGAATCCGAAGACGTGGAGCGCGCGCGGACATTGGCCGTACAAATGGAGATGGCGGGGGGATCGTGACTCGCATCTCTCCCTTGGCCTTTGTCGTTGCAGATGACAGGGCCGTTTCCTTGGGGGAGTTGGTCTTGTCTGCAGTGCAGGCAGAATCTGAGGTGGAGGTCGACTTTTGCGGATTTTCGCTTGTTTCTGAGGGCGCTGAGGTAGGTTGTGTCGAAGTGGAAGAGGCCGAAGTTGTCCTCGACGTTGTCGGCCTGTCGTCGAAATTGAACCTGGAGCTGGTGGTCGAAGAGACGGGGCTCATAAGGACGGGAGAGAAGGTCTTGAGGAAGTCGACATAGGCGGCAGGCGGTGTGATGGGAGTCTTTTCTCCTTCTTCGTGTTTGAGGAGGGTGGGAGTGAGAACGGCAGGACTGCTGATCTCCGAGGGGTAGGTGGCGGAGACGGGCGTCTTCAAGGCCAGGGTGGGCTTGGTGGTGGTCGTGGCGGCCATGACGGAGGGTGGGCTGGGGGTTGGGGAGGAGGACGAGGCCCGGACAGGCTGAGAGATATGTATTGTTGGTTGTTGATGGTACAGGTAGCAGAGCGGGGTTGGTCCGTGCGAGCTGACACCGGCCAGCGCTTATGCAGTTGCTGATGAGGGTGAAGGTCCCTGGGCTCTGCGTACCCTCGAGGCCAATGACCGTGTCCATGACCGCCGTGGCTGACGCGCCCACTACGCGCGCGCCCCCTCTGCGACCAATTGTCACTCGTCCGCTCCACGACACACTGGGCGCACCGCATCGCCGACCTTGACCGTGGCATACTGGGCCTGCCTTGATCGCGAGTCGCCCAAACGCACATGGCATGCGTGCTGCCCAAAAAAGACCTTGCCATTGAAGCGCCGTGTCTTTGCCAGCGTCACAAACGGCTCCTCGTCCTTGACTGCCGTCTGCTGATCGATGCAAACCATCTGACACCGGCGGCACCGGCCCAGGAGCTCAAAGAGCTGCTCTCCAATCTTGACGTACTGCCACTCGTCTTCAGCGTATGGTTTTTCGCGCCCAGGCACACTCTGCAGGCTCTCGGCTATCACCACATTCGCCCTAAACACTTCTGCCTCTGCCGCCTTGCCGCCGCTGGACTTGATTTGCTCGTTCAATCGGTTCAGACTGGACCTCGAAATGACGAGGATGGGGCTCTCATTTGATAGGAGTATCGGTCTCGAAACTCCCTTTTGCGAGAATCCTTGAAGATGCGCTTTCGAGTGCCTCATGGACGCGCCTGTCCTACTGGCGACCGGAAAGCGTGCTAGTTGGCATTCGACGCCAAGAACGCTGCTGAAGAAGTCGGCTATCTTTTTCGATGAATACCGTTGGGCTGGAATCGTATCTCCGCACACCTTCGTTGTGCTTGACTTTGGAAACTCGCTCACAAAGTATGAGGGGTCTGCAGATAAAGGGACACTGATCTCGGGAGGCTTGAATGGCCGTGGCATTTCGCCACAGTATCGCACTCGCAGGCAACCTCGTTCGACGTCGATAGTGGGAAGAATCAGAGCCATCTTCGGGTATCGCTTTTGGCTGAGGGCGACTCCAGTACCTTGGTGAACCAAGCACCATTCGCGATCCCAAACTAGTCCCTCCTTTCGGATTTCCCACTCCTGTCCAGGCGGTACCTTCCAGCCAGCACAACTCTTGATGGGATAGATGGTTAAACTCTCCACCGCGAACGTCCCGTGCTCCGAAGTTTGCGAGTGGGGAGGACCGGGTAGCCCAAGGGATTGCGGCTTTTCGTCCACGAAGAATTCTTTCACAAAGTTGACGAAGCGTTGCACGTCCGACTTCGTGCTCGAAGCTCCAAGACTGACGCGTATCATCCCCGTAGGTTTTCCGCCAAATATGTCATCTTCGCCCCCGCATCTTTGACCTGCCGAGAAGTTGTCCTTCATCTCCCAGGGCGAGAGGTCCAGGTGTGACGCGATTCCGCCGGGATTGCAAAGACCCCCCGTTCGCAATTGAATATTCTTGATAGAAGCCAATCTCTCGACTTCAAAGTTGCTGATCCAGGCGTCTTGGCTGTTGCGGATATTGAAAGCAACAATTGGACCTTGGGCCTGGGAGCTTTCGTAGCTGTGTGGCGAGGAATACATCTGACAGACTCGCATCTGGTTTGCGTGCCTAAGAGCAGACAATCCATCATGCAAGGCCTTGGCCAAAAACATCGTGTGGCTAGATACCATGTCCAAGCCACCAAAAAGATCATGGTGGATGTCCAAGGCAGCGTGAAGGGCCATGATGTTGTGCAAGGGCAACGTGCCGTCTTCGAGCTGGTCGTGCAATGAATCAGTTTTCCGGGCATGCCATTGCTCTTTCAAGCTGAGGACCATGTCAACCGTTCCGCCTCCAAAATACCGTCGATTTTGAAAAACATGGCCTGCGGCCTTGCGGATAATGAGGGCTCCCAGGTCAGGGAATCCAAAGATTTTGTACAAGCTTAAAACCGTGAAATCCGGGGCGGTTTCAACGTCACTGAAGTCCAGTGGAGTTGTCGAAACGAATGCAGCTGCGTCAAGCAGAGTATATGTTGCTTCATGGGGGCTCCGCCCGGTGGAGCGGGCCCGTGAGCACCATTCAAGCGGCAAACGACGACCGTTCATATTGGATTGCGCAGGGTACGCAAAGAGCTCAGGTACTTGGGCAGCTTGAACTTTCTTCATCTGTCTGTCCACCAGCCATTCTTCGACCTCGCTGTCAGACGCGAAGCAGTGGTGTTGGTTGGCGCACTCTCGAACGCCAACCAAACTCGTATGGGAATCTGCATGGTACAAGTATGAAAAGCCTTGAGGGAGATCTCGGAATGCCTCCAGAACAAGTTTGATGCCTGATGTCGCGTTGGCAACAAAGACGACGTCGAAGTCGTCGGGGTTGGCATGGAACAACTGCAACAGGTGCAAACGAGCGTCATCAATCCGATTTGTTGATCTTTGAGACGAACTGGACGCTGAGTGAGGGTTCCCATACAAATTGGACACCATGTCGGCAGCAAAGCGCTCTATTAGTGATTTTGGGTACAGCGCAGTACCGGCATGGTCGAGGTAGATTGTGTCTGGACATCGGACGAATTAGTGTTTCTGAGGAAGCCTGTCAACATTTGATGGCTTACCACGCAGCATGGGGAATTCTCTCTCGCGGAGATCTTCCACTCGCGGGTTGTACATGTCGGTGATATCAGCTACGCTGGAGCACCGTCCCGATGTTGGAGAGCCAGAAATGTATGGAAAGTCCGAATCACCCGTTCACCCACAATCGTCAAGGAAATTCGGAGGCCTGCGGATGAAGACGTCCATTTGTGTAAAGCGATAAAGGAGGAATGCACGCGTTGAGACGTAGAGATGTGGCGAGCATCGGTCGGGACCGAGCACCAGGAGTGGCAGTCAAAGGAAGAGGACCGCCGCCGGAACGGGCACAGACGTTCGGAGGGCCGCGCGACTCATCTGGGACAGGACCGAGTTCAGAAGTGGTGGATGGGTGGAAAATACGATGGAGGCCTGTCAAGAGTGGGGTGGTTAATCGTTCAATCAGGGCGCTGAGCGATGCGCAACAGGTACGAGGCACAAGACCGCCCCGGCTAGTGAAGCTCTTAGTAAGCGCCTTGATTCCGATGAGGTAAGTGGTCGTGCACGCTTCCGTCGGATGTGGGCCGCGCCTCGACGCGCACTAGCACGATAAGCCCTTTGAAGACCAGATTCCCATTTCCATTTGATTCATGTCTACAAGCTACCTGCTTCCGAGCTTTGAGAGCAGAGTAAGGCTGCTCGAGCCATTCCCTTGAAGCACTCCCCATGAGCTCAACGGGCTGCAGCTCGCTCGAGTGCCCTTGTTCTCGCCATCGGCGACCTCCGCTTTTGATGCACTCGTGTGCCGCATCCCATCCCTTTCAGCTTAAGCCATTGATATGCAATGAGCAAAAGGCCTGAGATGTTTGTCTGGGCTGTGAAGGGGGGTTTTTTTTTTTTTTTGTCGTCTTTTCTTTTCGGTTTTGTTTTTTAGGGATTTTCCATTTTCGGGTATCTTTTTTCTTTTTCCTGGTCTTGAAATGTGGGTGAGGGTGGTGGGTGGTGGTTGTGTATTTGAAAGGAAGAGGATGGTGGAAGGAGTCATTGAATGTCCATTTTGCACTCCACAGTTCCAGTCTCTGATGCGATCAAATCCATGTCTCTTCAGCGGTCGTCCCTGAACCTCCCCCTGTAGATTCTGGTTCCAAGCAGATCTTCTTCATCGGGGTAACAGTCGAGGTTGATGCTGGTTTGCAAGCCCTCAGTGTGCTGATGGTGGTTGAACCTCGCGGGCATGCGGGACGGGCCACGGTGAGAGAAGGTGCAGCTGGGTCCATTGCGGCAGTAGCCCTGTTCCCAGTAGCGGCATGGGATGGTGGTACTTTGTTGGTATGGTCAGCATCGCGTACCCTACATTCTCAAGGTAATGATTCACTCACAGCTGAGGAGTGGTCGTGGCCCAGCTAGGAGCATGGCCCTCGGTAAGCGATTCCACAGTGCCAGAGTTGTCGACGGCCTCGCCTCGGAGCACGGTACTGACTTGGTCTGCAATGGTCGTTATTGTAAGTCTGTTGAGGCAGTGAGGTCTCCAAGTTGTCTTCATACACAATTCCGCCTACAGAATACAGCTCGGTCTTCACCATCCGATGTTCCGCCTCTTACGAGGCATCAGGCAGGAGGTCTCCTACCTTTGGTCATGGTGCGGACGACACGAGCTGAGATTGGCCATCCGAAAAGACACTCGCGATCAATCCAGATGGCAATGCGGCCGGCCTCTTGCTCGTTCTCTGCTTCCACAAGCGCGTAGCTGGGGCGAGAGCCTTGGAAGCTGTAGACGGTGATGTCCTCACTGCGAGTCATTAAATCAGCAATTGATACACTAGCCTGGGCGGGTCACACACAGAGAAACCTTCGCGCTGGCCTGGGTGACGAGCATATCGCGAACATCGGTTTTGCTGGTGCCAGGAGGAACGTTGGCAAGGCAGACTCGACGGCCAGAGTCGTCGGAGAAGCGTGCAAGGCCTTCTTCCCCGTTGCTCACCACCGCCTTCGACGACGCAGGAGGGGTAAGATCGTCGGTCTTCGGAGAGACAATCGATTTGTTTTCCTTTTCCTTGTCCTTCAGCTTCACACCAGACGGCTCAGGCCTACCATGAAAGTCCGAATTCTGCTTCTGAGGCTCGGAGCGAACCATCTTGACCGCTGGGACCGTGGCAAGCCTTTCCTTGGAAGGAGCCTGGTAAGACTGACCAAGAAGGGATTTGCCAGCGTGGTTGTCTTGGGTGGGCTTCGTAACGGAGAAGGGATGGGCAGCAGGGTCGCTCTGGGTCTTGGGGCCGTTCGTGACTTCACCTCCTTGGTTGCCCATTCCCGGGCTGGCGCGGACCATAGTCACGGCTGGCAGCTTGGCGAACTTCTCGTTGGAGGGCGGCTTGTAGGACTGGCCGAGGAGAGAGTGGCTAGCCGGGGGCTTGCCGCTGCCGGTCGGCGCATAGAACGAAGCGACTGGAGGAGCCATGGGTTTGGATGTGTGCTTGGATCCTCGGCGACGAGTGTCCTCTTCACTGACGTGGTTGGAGGAAAAGTGCTACGCAGTCCAAAAATTAGCTTGATCGTGCGCCGTGCGCCAGAGATGATTGAGCTTACCTGTGAGAAGCCGGGCGATGCAGCAGGGCAGCGCTTGGGAGGTGGATTGGTGGTCTGCTGGGTTGAGAGGTGCGGGCTGTGGGAAAGTGCGCCCACGTTGTGTTCTGGGGAAGCGCACAATGTGTCTTTAGCGAAGCGACTACTCGATGAGGATCGATGTTGTAGCAACGCACCTGAGGTTTGGTTGCGAGAGGTTCCAAAACCTGCAGGAACCCGGGGCCTGTTTCCGTGGGGAATTCGAGGTCTCGGCATTGTGCCCTCCTCGCGGATCTGACCTGACGGCGGCGATGTCAGATCGTGGGTCTGGGGTTGCCGAGACGATGGAGATGGAGGCTCGGCAGGTCAGGCAGTGAATGGCTGGCGGTGTGGTGGTGCTTGTAGCCAAATGGGGGAGCATTTAAGGCAGGAACGATTGAGTTCCTGATGCCTGTCTCAGCACTCATCTTCTGCCAGCTTGGAAGAACCGCAGCGTGAGCTAGGCTTCTCTTTTCAGCTTCCAGGAGTCTCACAGCTCAGTTATGAGCATTCTCGAAACTGTGGATCTCACTATCGATCTTGTGATTAGCAAATGAACTATTACTTGGAGTCACTCCAGCTCTGACCTGATCTTGAGCAGAAGCCAGGGTAGACATTATAGATCTCAGCTCCCTTTTGATCAAGTGGCCATATTGCTAGGGATGGATAAGACTGCTTACAGGGCGTCTCGTGCTCTCCTGCTCCTGTGATTTTTCCAGAGGGTACATACTCACGAGCCGCGAGCTCTGTCCATGTCCCATCCAGATTTACTGCGATTTGACTAGGCAGTGGGGTTGCTCACTTTCGTCTCATTACGACCGAGCTTGGGAAGAGCGTTGATTAATTGTCGAGTTGAATAAGAGCAGGGCCAAGGGTCGCCCGTCAGATGAATCTCAAGAGGGCTTTCAGTTCGACGTCAGTGCGCAAACGATAAGTTGGAAAGTCCACATCTCTCTGCCACAACATATGCAAAGCAAGACCGGTTCATCAAATAACCTAGAACGTGCCTTAATCGCGGCGGGATATCTCTACCGAAGGAAAGCATCTGGCTTACTGCACGATTCGCCGTGCTCTCGACCCACACCAGGTGTTGGTCGGTGAAAGACTTGGCAATGCATACTCATTGCCTTTTCTTGGACTCCTTGCCCTTCTTTTTCTCTTCGGCTACTCTGTCCATCTCGGCAATTTCGGCGTCCTCTTTCCGTTGCGCATACCATTGTCCAGCTTGCAGGACAAGCACGCCCACAAGTACCAGCGCCAGGATCGTGTTACTGGCGGCAAGGACTCGCAAACTGTCCTCCCGCCCAACGTATTCCGCATCATCCGATCCAGCCCCATCGCTTTCGGTGGAACCACCTGGGCCGTACGTCCCCGCAGTAACAATTCTTAGTCCCTTGACAATGTTGGTGATGTACACAATGACACCACACATGTACAGGACAAGACTTGCGCCGTCGAAGAGCATGTTGGCCTCGGACGGTTTGTACAGTTTGGTGATAAACCCGAGCAATCCGGTGCCAATGACAATGTGGAGAATGCGACTGATTATGGGCGGCGATGCGTGCAGGAACTTGAGGTGGTCTTCGAGCAGGCTGAAGTAGACCTCGCGCGAGTCCGGGGGCTGGGGTACATGCCAAAGGACATTGTAGTCGTAGGGGAAAGAAGAGAACAGGATGCCGAGGAAGAAGCAAGTGGCTACGCAGAATGGACCTGTCAGTATGTGGACACAAGACTTGGGCGACCAATACTTACGGCAGACGATGAGGAACGTCGCGAACGAATTTGATTTTGCGCCCATGATAAGCGCGATGGGTGTGAGATTGAAGCACTACTGGAGCACTAATGGAGCGGGATTGGCCGTATGGTGGACAGGTTTGATGCAGTATCCTGCGAACACGTGCAGTAGGCAAGCTCAAAAGCGATAGACTCTGCCTTAGATTGCGCTGAGCACTGTGTGATGGTAAGGCTGCATAAGGACGAAGATATGAATGAGGTCGGAATAAGCTGCGGGGACGTGCGTCGCGTGCGCACTAGCCGCGAAATGCCCGCCCGCCACTTTTGCTAGAGAAGTCTAACAACATCTACCTAACTAAATAGTCTAAGTTAGTAAAATTTATAAATTTATTCTCTTCTTATATAGTACTCTCTAGCTATATCTTTTTTAAGTACTTTTCTTATAAGAGGGCTAGCTAACTTTCTTCTTACTTCTTTAGCTACTTTATCTCTCTCTTCTACCTTCTCTCTCTATCCTCCCTATTATATATGCGTAAAGTACCCTAACCCTAACTATAATTACTAGCTATAACTATAAGCTATATATACTAAAGTTACCTAACTTCTTAAGAGCTATAGCTACTTAGATAATTTAACCCTAGTACCTATAGGTATAATACTAATATAATAATAGAAATAAGAATAGAGCCTCCTATACCTATAGTAGAGACTTAACTAAGTAATTAGTTTTAAGAAGTATATTACTACTAATAAGCTAGTAAACTACTATATAATATAGGATTAAGATAAGGTCTTATTCTCTTATAATACCTACCTTCCTTCTACTATAATTCCTAAGGTAAGTTAGGTAATAGAATATAAAAGGACCTTATTATATAGATACTATAGATAACTATCTTTATTTTCTTATAATTAATACTCCTAAGTAGACTTACTACTAATTTAACTTTTATCTTATTTATATACCCTTCTTACTTAGCTTTATCTCCTATACTTATATACTATAGTATTAGATAAATAGTTACTTAGAACTAGCCTACTAATTAGGTAACCTATTAGCTTATAATAGAAAAATAAAAATTATTAAGTTACTATATCTTTCCTTATATTAACTCTCCTATTATCTAGGAAGGTCTAAAATATCCCCTACTAAGAATACTAGGTATATATTCTAGAAATAATACCTATACTAATTAGCTAAGCCCTACTTTAAGTCTTATAGTATAAGTATTAGTAGATACCCCTATAAGCCTAGAGGACCCCTAGATATATAGCTAGAGCTACTTTATATAAGAAGTAGAGATTAGTATATAAAGAGAATATAGGTAGTCTCCTACTCTAAAACCTCTATAGGTAATAAGGTTATATTATATAGATTAGACTAAGTTAAGAACTAGTTAACTATAGCTAATCTAGAATCTAGCTATAAGAGTAGAGTAATAAGATTAACTTCTATAACTCCTCTAATTCCTTCTATATAGATAAAAGAAAACTCTAATAATCCTCTTTTAGAACTAGAGGAGAACCTTATCTTTCTATCCTAGATATATAAAGTTAGTTTATCTAATCTAAAGCTACTTAAAGTAGTAATAGAATAGGAGCTATATAAAGAGATTATTCCTAAGCTATTTAATAAACTCTTAAAACCTAATAAGGCTAATAAGAGTTAGTATAATAAAACTTATAAGACTAAGATTATTAAATTACTCCTTAATAAGAAATACTAAGTAGCTACTATAGAAGGAGTAATCTCCTATTATAGATAGTTTATAGACTATTATAGAAATAAGATTTTAGCTACTCTACTAGTTTATATAATAGATAAGATTACTAAAGAATAAACTACCTAGGAGTACTTATCCTATAAGGAAACTATATTATTCTATAATTTAGCTTATATAACTATAAGCTAGCCTATTTAGAGGTACTATATTAAGATCCTAGATCTATCTCTCCTTATAAATAGAAAAGTACCTAAGTACTAGGTCTAGCTCTACTAAGTTAAGAATAAAATCTAGACTAACTATAACTAATTTATCTTAGATAACCTAGTAGATACTAAGATAGTAATTATAATATATATTATATCTAGGACTAATAGTAAAGTAGCTAATTACCTTCTCCCCTTTTTTAATACTAAAGAAAAAGAAGAATTACTTATTACTAATACTAATTTATATACCTTTCTTAGGAATAAATTTAATAATCTCTTTAAAGGAAAGGAAGCTAAGGATAGCCTCTAATACCTCTATTTCTATATTAGTAATAACTTCTAATTATATATTACTAAATTTATAGCTCTAGCCCTTAATATAGACCTATCCTAGTTCTAATAGAAAGAAGAGTTTTATACCTCTTTAAACTCTTAATTAAAAATATATATAATACTCTATAAGGATAATAATTATATTAAGTTCTAGAACTATATTAATAAGGTATCTACTATTATATATAACCTAAAGGACTATTAAGCTTTATATATATAAGTAAGTAAATCTAAAGCTAAATAATACTAGGAAGAATATTCTAAGAAAAAAGCTAATATTAACTTAACTACTTCTAAGAAACCTAGATATATTAGGACTTTTTTATATATTACTAAGTCTAAGGAACCTAAGAAGCCTATTAATAATAGTAAAAAAGATATCTACTATAATTATAGAAAAGAAGGATACTAGGTATAAGATTATATAGTTTCTATTAAGGAAATAGATATATAGCCTAAAGAAGAGGAGCTTATACTTAAACTAGAAGAATCTTCTAAGAGTAGTAACTTAGAAAACTTCCTTCTCTAAACTCTAGACCTACTCTAGAGATAATAATTAGGACCCTCTAGTTTAAAGGTATAGATATTAGAATTAATAATTTTATAGAAGGATAAGCCTTTACTATACCTATTAAGATTTATAAAAATAGAAAAGCTCTCTATATTAAAGTACTAATTAATACTAGTACCCTTAAGACCTACTTTATCTACCTATAACTTATATAATATCTTAATATACTTAGTATACTTAGTATATATAAATATAAAATTACTAGGAGTATACTTAAAGCCTTAGGATTTAATAGATAAGTAGCTACTAAATTAAAATATACCTATTTCCTTACTATTACCCTTAACTAAAAAATATATAAAATATAGGCCTTTATTATAATAATTAGTTATAATAATCTTATATTTAGGAAATATTTCTTTTCTTAGAATAACCTCTTACTAAATTATAAAAAATATAAGCTTCTTAGCTAAGATAATAAGACTCTACCTATATATAAAAAAATACTTCCCCTAGTTTACTTAGTAGTATACTAATAAGGAAAAATCTTAGAAATATACTAAAAAGACCTAGAAAGAAGAGAAAAAGCCTAAAATAATATAAAAGAGAAAGTAGTTAACTTAGGAACTAACTCCTTATTTATTCCTTTAAACTCTCTCTTTATATAAGATAAAATCTTAGAAGTCTAAGTTATTACTCTTTAAGAAGTTAATATAAGAATTTAAGAACTTACTTTACTCTAAGAAGATAAAGAAACTATATAACTCCTTAATAAATACCTTCTACCTTAGTATAAGGAATATTAAGATATCTTTTTTAAATAATAATCTAATACCTTATCCCTATACTAGCTAGGTATTAACTATAAAATTATTATTAATAGAAATAAACCCTTTTCCCTCCCTCTAAGCCTTTTATATAGAATAATAATAGAATAACTATAAGCTATAAAAAAGTATATCCTTAAAAACCTTAAAAAGGGCTTTATAGTTAAAAGTACTATACTATATATATTACTAATTCTTATAGTCTAGAAGGGAAGTAATAATTAGATATTCTATATAGACTACTAGTATCTAAATATATATACTAAGAAAGACCTATACCCTCTACCTCTTATCTAAGAAATTCTATAAAGAATTACTAAGGGTAAAGTATATACTAAGCTAGATATTTAATAAGTATTTTACTAAATCCTTATAGACCTAGAATCCTAGGACCTTATAATCTTCTATATATAATTATTATAGCGCCTAGCAGAGCGAATCAATATAGACTACTAATAATTAATAGGTAAGGAGTAAGAGTAGTTACTATAAAGCCTATATAGGAAGACTATCTACTCCTTATAGCTAATACTAACTATATATAGCTAGTATATAGGGAGAAAGATATTACTAAAACCTAGAAATACTAGAGATATACTAGTACGTATAATACTACCCCCCCCCCTCCTAATAAGTAATAACCTTATTATATAGTTAGGAGTCTAGCTAATAGGTAGCTATAGTCCTAGGTACCTTTTATAATACTATAGGATAATATTATATATGGTATTAAACTCTCTATTATCTATAGTATAAAATATATAGTCTAATAGGTAATTTACCTATTAGACCCTAAATTAAAGATTACTATTAGCTAAGATCTAGTAGCTAATAATCTCTTTAACTTCCTATTTAGTATCTTTATTATTATCTTAGAGAGCTAGCCTAATAGCTAGTTATTAGCTATATAATAAATTATTACTAGTAATAATAAGATAAGAGATATTAAACTTATTATAGGTTTAAGACCTAATAGGGAGCTATAATATAGCCTAATTACTATATCTATCTAGTATATAGTATAGGCTATTATTATAGTAATCTAGGGTAGCTAGCTAGCTATAAAGTATATAAGTATACTTAGTATAGATAAAAATATACTTACCTAGCTCTACTATATAATCCTAATAATATTAGTTTACTTATATAGCTATTTACTATTATATAACTAATAGGCTTTATCTTATCTCCTCCTAAACCTATTAGATAGTTTAGGTAAGGGCCTATATAGTTTATAACTAGAGGGAATAAGTATCTATAATTAGCCTATAGATACTATAGATAGCTACTTTAGTATTAAAATTAAATTATAGCTTATAGCTATAGTAGATATAGAAGGGAGAGTAGCTATTAAGGCTCTCTTATAGTATACTATTAGTAGTAAACTATATAATAGATAATAGTAGTTTCTAATTATCCTAATAGAACCTAATAAATTATCTTAAGTAATTCTTAAGGTCCTAGTTAGCTTATTTAGTTTATCTATTAGTTTAGGGATAATAGCTAGTAGATAGCTTTATACTAATACTAATAATATAAGTAAGGCCCTCCTATAAGTAAGAGATAAACTAGTTACTATAGTCTAAGATAATAGAGAGAGGGAAACTATAAATAGTAAAGATATAGTCTATAAGTATATAAGCTATAGCTTTAGCTATAGTCCTATTACCTAAGGTATTTATAGTAATAAAGTAATATACTTTACTAAAATAATTATATACTACTAGGATTATATCTATATTATTACTATAGAGTAGTAGACCTATAAAATCTATAGTAATATATTACTAGGGATATAATAGGATAGGTAGAGGCTATAGCTAGCTAGAGATTATAGGGTAAGCTTTATAGATCTAGATATATAAGGGATAGTTATTAATAACTTAAGTAATTAACTAGGTAAGGTATAGAAACTAAAAATAAGGTATAAGTAGGTTATATAGCTAATTATAGCTAGGGTAGCTAGTAAGTAGCTACTTATAGATATAATAAATAAGGAGAGGTCTTAATTTAGTTAGGATAATAAGATAGCTATCTATAAAGATATTCCTATACCTATTAACTAAGAAGGGTAAGTCTAGCTTACCTACTTATCTCCTCTACCTATTTATTTTATTATTATTAGTAGTATTAGCTATAAGTAAATAATATATAAGGAATAGCTTATTATTAGGAGTAATATCTATAGGAGTAAGCTCCTAAACCTTATATATATAAATTAAAAGCTTACTATCTAGTAGTAGGATTTAGTATTATTATTAGTACTAGGGGTTATTAGTACTAGGAGTATCCTATAGATAGTAAGTAAGAATATTAGCCTTAATATTAGTATAGCTAGGATAGTATATAATCTTAAAGTTATATTTAGAAAGGAGTTTAGCCTAGTAGACTTATTAGTATATTAGCTACTTAGTTATAGTAAAGTAGTATAGTATCTAGTAGTTAGTAAATACTATAAATAGTATTTAATAAGCCTTAAGATCTAGCTTCTATAGTTCTAAGGTATAGATAATAGCTAGGAGCTCTTTATTATAGATAGTATAATTAAGCTCTACTAGGGCTATAGTCTTAAAGTAGTAGGTAATAGGGTATAGTTAGTTATTATTACTATACTATAAGAGTAAGCTACTATTTATCTAGTTAGATAAGTCTATTTTAACTACTATCTTATAAGTAGGGTTAAAATAAGTAAGGACTAGTATAATTATAAGAGCCTTCTTAAGACTATTAAATAACTATTATTTAGTATTAGTCTAATACTATAGAATATCCTTATAAGTAAGCTAGATAAGTAGCCTTATAATCTTACTATAGTCCTTTATAAATTACTAGTAGAAATTAGTAGTACTAAGGAAGGACTAAACCTATTTTACTATTATAGGATACTTCTATAATATAATTATATTAACTTTAGTAGGGTCTATATAGATACTATTAGTTAAGATAATAACTTCTAAAAACTTAGTCTCCTAGATATAGAACTTATATTTATTTATATTAACTTATAACCTATACTCCTAAAGATAAGAAAGGACCTCTTAGATATAGTAATAGTACTCCTTAAGTATTTAGCTATAAATAAGGATATTATTAAGGTATATAGTAGTATACTTACTAAGATAGTAAAATAAATACTTATTAATTAAGTATTACTAGGTGCTAGGCCTATTAGCCCCCCTAAAGGGTATTACTAAGTACTTATAGGTACTATATTAGGTATAGAATATAAGTAGATCCTTAGTTTATAAGTCTATAATATAGATATAGTAGAAAGCTTACTTAATATTAAGCTTAGTAATATACTTAGCGCCTTATATCTAACTAATTATCTTATTAAGTAATAGTAAGGGATAGTAGTCCTTTTTTATAAGTTTATTAAGCTTCTAGTAATTAATATAGAAATAAATACTACTATTAGGCTTAGCTACTAGTAAAACTAGTAAGGCTATACCTATCTTACTATACTCTAAGATACTAAGGTTAAGACCCTTCTAGATATAATACTTAATCTCTACTAACTAGATATTATTAGTATAGTAGAGGGGTATATAGCTAAGGTCTTTAGGTTTAGTACTATCCTTTAATTTAATCTTAAAGTTAGTCTAAGGATAAGTATAGGGGAGTAGGTTATTATTATAGAATATACCTAATAGGTTATAATACTTATAGGGGATAGTATAATATAGGTAAAGCTTATTACTACTAGCTAGGATATAAGTAATTAGCTCTACTAAATAAAGTTTAGTATACTCTAGTTTATTAATAGGGGTAAAGATATAGACTAAGTAGGCTTTATAGCTATACTATTAATAAAGGATAGTAGTATTAAAGGTACTAATTAGTATAATATTAGCTAAAGAGCTAGCCTAGCCCTAACTCTATTTATTAAGGTAACTTAAAGTCTCCTTAATAGAAGTAGAAACTAGTTTAGACTACTCTTAGTACTAATAATAGTATCTTAGTTAATAGAGGTACTCTAAGGGATAAGGTTTAAGATAGTAGAGGTATTATAGATTACTAACTTATTTAGAGCTAGCTAAGAGGGATAGTAAGGTAGGTACTATAATAGAGTTAAGAGGTTTACTATAATATAAGATTTTAACTAGAGTTATAGTAGTAGGTATAGATAGTAATAATAGTAAGGTAGGAGCTAAGGATAACTAGCTATTATTCTAGAGGAAGGTTATACTTATAGTTAGTATTAGTAGTACTAAGGTTAATATAGAGGAGTCTAAGGATAAAGATAAAGTCTAAGATACTATAGTAGTAGGTAGTAAAGACTTAATTAGCCTATAGACTACCTAAGGTTTAACTAGTAGGATACCTCCTAACCTTAAATAGTCCTAGTAAGTCTTTATAGACTTTACCCCTCTAATACTTATTACTATATATTCTAAGTCTAGGATAAATCTAAACTGGCTTATATACTCTAAGCTAATAAATAAATTATATATAGGACTAATCTAGGTAATTATTAGGAAAGTAAGTAGATTAAATAATATAGTAGTATTATAATCTACTAAACTAAATAATAGGCTAGTAATAAGCTTATAAGTAAGATATTAGGGCTAGCTATAAGTATAGTTACTAATTATCTAGGGCTTATATAGCTGCTGCTTCTAAGTACTAGTAGTAATAAGTTTATACTTAAGGGACTAACTTATATATAGGCTACTAGTATAACCTAAATTAATAAGGATATAGACTAGCTATAGGGGTATATTAGGATATATATAAATATATATAGTATAAGAATAGTAAGAAGAACCTATAACTCTATTCCCTAATTATATTAAATAACTAATAGCTGTCTTATAGGTACTACCTCCTATTATAGTTTTATAGGAGGCTACTTATTTCCTAATATCTTATCTAAGGCTACTATATTACCTTTACTAATAATAGTAAATTCTAGCTCTTTAACTATATCTATAAACTCCTTAGTAACCTCCTCTATAACTACTATACTATAAGTAAAGGCGCGTAGTTAGCTAATAGGGTCTAGGTATAGATAATCCTTAATCTAGTATAGGTAGGACTAGCTACTTACTAATATACTTACTTAGCTAGCTGAAATACTAGTACTAGAAGAGGTATAAGAGATAGTAACTAGTAGTAAATAAGTAGGCTCTATAGGATAGGAATAAAATAACTACTAAACTAACTAAAATAAGCTACTATCTAGCTGTCGCTTTATTATCTAAGTAGTATAAGATTTAGGTATAAATAATAAGTATAAATAAATAAATAACTAAGTATTTAGTAGATAATAGTTTAACTAAGTACCTAAGACTTTATTTATATAAGTAGTACCTCTTAATCAGCAGCTATAAAAGGGGGTATATAACTAGCTAATCTACTACTAAAAATACTAATAATATAAAACCTCCTATTACTACTAAAGATACTAAGTTTACTTATACTTTTATTAGCTATTATTATTACTACTAAACTATATAGAACTATATCTTCCTAGTATTCTAGAGCTACCTATAGTCTTATTTTCTTACTAGCCTAATCTTCTACTTATATCTAAGCTAAAACCGCGGCTAAGAATAAGAATAATAACTGCTAAAAGTAACCCTTAAAAGCTATAAAAACTATACTAGCTAGTAGTACTATATATAGGGGGGTACTCCTTATTTTACTATCCCCTAGTAAGTAAGAAGAAATAAGGATAAAAGGTAAGAGAGAGAGTATAAGCTATAGTCTATAGGAGGCTAGATTAGAGTAGCTAATTAGTATACTACTTACCTAGGTTATATATACTCCTATAAATAGGGCTAGTAGGTAAGATATTATCCTAGTCCTTATTCTTACTATACTTATTATAGTGCTAGATACCTATTATAATAACCTTTATTTAAGAAGGTTTACTAGATCAGGAGCTTTCTAGGTAACTTTTAGATAAGCTTAATATATAAGCTTATAGAATAGAACTAGATAATTTAAATGGTATATTTCCTATCCTAATCTAGTAACTTATTAGTAAGATATTTAAAAGAGAAGGAAATACTTAAATAATATATCCCTATAGAAAATTACCTAGTAGATAGATAAACTTTAGAACTTCTAGATAAATACTATAGCCTCTAAGGTATTATATAATAATACTCCTTAGGCTTAGTTACCTTCTAATCTATCTTAATATATAGGTCCTTCCTATATAAAGACCTAGCTAGGACCTCCCTACCTACCTAATAGGGACTAGGATACTAAAAACCTTATACTTAGGTTCTATACTTCTATATAGTAGAAGTCTAGAATATCTTTTAGAATTACTATATCTTAACTAGTTATTAAGTTATTATAGTTAGAAGTTATTAGGAAGAATAATCTACCTAATAACTTTACTTTAATTAGGGAATCCTTACTTCCCTTAATATCTAATTAAAACTAGGTTTTATTAGAGAGTTAGTTTTACTTTAGATATAGTCTCTATATAATTATATAGGTAGTAGATAACTACTATATAATTATATAGGAAGAAAGATCCTTTCTATAATTTTTATTAGGTACTAGGCTAGTATATTTTATTAGTAGTTAAGGAAACTACTAATTAGTAAAGTACCTTCTTTCTAGTTATTCTAGTTATTAATTAGGTATTAGCTAACTCTCTAGTATTTTACTTTACTAGAAAGTACTTAGTTAGAGACTTCTATCTATTATTATATAATAGATACTAGTTCTCTTAGTACTAGAGAAAGGTATATAAGAAGGCCTTAAGTCCCTCTAGATAGCTTTTCTAGTAATAACTCTCTCTCTCTCTCTCTCTCTTTCTTTAACTCTTTAATTACTCTTTACTAAATTTACTCTTTTTACTTAAAAGACTTTTCTCTATCTATTTAAGATTACTAGTCTATTAAGATATATATCCTATAACCTACTAATAAATAGACTAGAAGGGTATAGAGATATCTCTCTTAGTATAGGCTTATATAGTAGTCTTCCTCTATATTAATATTAAAATAAGGCTATACCTCCTTACTTAAGTATTCTATTTTAGGGAACCTAGAGGTTATATAACCTCTACTAGCTATAATCCTACCTTAGATACTTATATAATAATATATATTTATTATATTAAGGGGGCTAGGCCCTAGTATATAGTAATATCTACCTAGAGGCTAATTTCTCTCTAAGTAATTACTTAACTATTTAAGAATTATATAAGAAAATTAGGTACTTAGAGAAATTATCTATATATCTAAGCAGTCTTAGCTATTAAGCCTATTTATAGGGATAGCCTAGGTAATACTATTATAGCTTTATTACTCCTAGAGAAGGTTCTCTAGGTTTTCTTAGACTTTTATCTATCTAAGTTTATTAGAATATTAGATATACCTACTATATATCTATATTCTTTTTTACTTATTTAGACTATAGATCCTACTTAACCTATACTAGATTAGGCTACTATCTAGGCTAATATAGAGGCTTCTAATAATACTTATTTCTCTACTATAGAAAGAGTAGTAGAAGGTATTTAATCTAGCCTTAATAAGCTAAGGGTTTAATAAGAAAATAATTAGGTACCTATACTATTAGTACCTCCTTAGGAAACCTTTAGTAATCTAAGAGATAAATACTATATTAAAGTATCTAAGCTAGATACTTATAATAGCTCTAGAAATAAATTAGAACCTTACTTAGCTTAGGTTTCTAATTATTTCCTATTCTTTAGCTATCTCTTTAGTAGTAAAGTAGAAAAAATTATATTTACTACTTTCTTTCTAAGAGGATCTACCTTTAAATAGTTTAACCCTTTTAGATAGGATTTTAATAAGAAAGACTATTTCTATAGGAGAGATTCTATTAAGGACCTATTTAATAGCTTTAATAGTTATATTAAAGCTATTTAGGAGATCTTTAGTATCTATAATAAAAAGAAAGATATAGAAAGATACCTTACTTAATTAAAATAATAAAAAGCTACTATAGATTATACTACTTTATTCTAGTAATTAGCTACTAAAGTAGACTAGAATAAGGCTACCTTAATATACTAATATAAACTAGGATTAAAAGAAAGAATTAAAGATAAGCTTACTAGGTAAGATCCTCTCTCTTCTCTATCTAGTCTTATAGATTCTACTATTAGAATTAATAGTAGAAGCTACTAAAGATATAAGGAGACTAGAGGAGTAAATTATTATAGTAAAGATACTTCTATAGGTTAAGGAGACTCTATAGATATAGGGGTAATATATAAAGAATATAACCTATACTATCCTTCTAATCCTAAGGGGAAAAAGTCTTATAACTATAATAATAAGCCTAGCTATAAGAAAAGGAATAATAAGGGCTATTATTCTATAGCTTATACTACTTATAAGGATCCCCTAGATACTATAAATAATAATAAAGAGTAAGGAAATAATTCTAAGGTAAAAAACTAGGAAAGGCTTTAATAAATAGGGTTACTAAAGCTACTACTTTACTTTTTAATAAAGGAAGTAAATCCCTAGTATCTATAAAGGAAGCTATACCTTATAGTAATACTAGTAAGAGAGGGAATAATTATAATAGATACCTAGTTATTATAGTTTATCTAAATAGAATTAAAGCTAGAGCTTTAATAGATACTAGAGCCTAAGGAATATATATAGACTCTAAATTCTAGAGATAGTATAATATAGCTATAAGGGATAAATTAATACCCTATAAGCTTTATACTATAGATAGAAGTCTAGTTAAAGAAGATAAAGGGTAGGTTTTACTAGAAATTAAACCTATAGCCCTAGAATATAGAAAGACCTACTAGGAAAAAATTATACTAGATATTATTAAGATCCTAGGCTATAATTTAATACTTAGAATACCTTAGTTAAGGAAATAGGAGCCTATTTTAGACTTTAGAAAGTTTAATCCTATTACCTTTTACTCTAAAAATCTAGCTAATATCTATAACTATAGGTATAAAAAATACCTATAATTATAAGATATTAAGCTAGAGATTATAGAGCCTAAAATATAGATATCTACTATATCCTATAAGTCTCTTAAGAAGAAAAGAAAAAATAAAGATATCTTTATTTACTAGTATAAACTAGATAAATTACCTACTCTTATAAAACTAAGGCCTATAAACTATAATTTAAAGAATATAGATATTTAAGACCCTACTAGGCTAAATATCTAATCTAGGAAGCTACTTAAAACTATTTATAATACTAAGGAAAAAATACTCCTTAGTAAAAGAAGTAGTAAAGATAGCTCCTTAGAAAAAAGTTATATAGAAAAGGTCCCTAAGGAATATTATTAATACCTAGATTTATTTCTTAATAAAGAGGATTCTAGTACTTTACCTAAATACTAGCCTTAGGACTATAAAATTCCTATAAAAGAAGAAGAAAATCCTATATTTAGTCTTATATATTCTCTATTTAATATAGAATTAGAGGCTCTTAAGACCTATTTAGATAAGAATATAAGAAAAGGTTATATTAAACCTTCTTCTTCTCCTTATAGATCTCCTATATTATTTATACCTAAATCTAATAGTAAATTATACCTCTATATAGACTACTATAAGCTTAATAGTATAACTATTAAGAATAGGTAGCCCCTACCTTATATAGATAAACTATAAGATAGGTTTAATAGTACTAAATATTTTACTAAGTTAGATTTAAGAGATAGGTATTATTTAATAAGGATAAAAGAAGGAGAAGAGTAGAAAACTACCTTTAAGACCTACTTTAGATTATTTAAATATTTAATAATACCCTTTAGCCTTACTAATACTCTAGCTACTTTCTAGGTACTTATAAATAATACTCTAAAAGAATATTTAGATATCTTTATAACTACCTATCTAGATAATATTTTAATCTACTCTAATAGTCTAGAGGAGTATAAAGAATATATATTAAAGGTTTTAGCTAAACTAGAAGAAAGAAGACTTCTAATTAAGCCTAAAAAATATATATTCTCCTCCTAAGAAGTTAAATTCCTAGGATTTATAATAAGGCCTAATAAAGTCCTTATAGATTCTAATAAAGTAAAGTCTTTATTAGAATAGCCTACTCCTAAGACTATTAAAGAGATATAGTCCTTTCTAGGGTTCTATAACTTTTATAGAAGATTTATAAGAGACTATAATAAAATAGCTAAACCTCTTATATACCTTACTAAAAAAGATATACCCTTTAACTAGATTAAGGAGTAAGAAGATTCTTTAAATAAATTAAAAGAGGCTTTTATTACTACCCTAATTTTAAAGATCTTTAATTATAAATCTCCTATTACTTTAGAAACTAATACTTTAGATTATACTATAGGGGCTTATATAAATTAACCTAATATAGAAGGAAACCTTTATCCTATAGCTTATTACTCTAGAAAGCTATCTCTAGTAGAATTAAATTATAATATCTATAATAAAGAATTACTAGCTATAGTAATAGCTTTTAAAGAATAGAGATATTATTTAGAAGGCTCTAAATATTCTATATCTATTATAATAGACTATTCTAATTTAAGGTACTTTACTAGTACTAAATAATTAACTTACTATTAAACTAGATAGTTAGAAATACTATCTAACTATAATTTTACTATTTCCTACTATAAAGGAAAGGATAATAATAGGGCTAATACCTTATCTAGATACTTAGACTATATATTAAATAAGGAGTCTACTCTTAAGACTATATTTAATAAAATAGAAAATAGAGATTTAATTATTAATAAACCTTAAGTAAATATACTATATAAGCCTAAATTAAAGCCTAATAAGAACTCCTCTTATTAGCCTATAATTAGGTCTATAGCTACTCTTACTAGAAGTCCTAGTAAAGAAGAGGAAGAATAAGAATTAGAAGAAATACTAATAGATTTACCTATAAAAAATAGGCCTATATTAACTACTCCTAAAGAATTCTATAATTCTATACCTAGTATAGAAGATATAGTAATTTCTAAAGATATCCCTATAGGTATAGAAGATAATATATCTAATTCTTCTACTCCTTCTTCTACTTCTTCTACCTCTATCCTATTTAATACTAGCTAGGAAGAACTCTTTAAGAATAGTTATTCTAAAGATACTATAGCTTAGGAACTATTATTAGCTACTAATAATAAGGATCTAGATATTAAAATAATAGATAATAGATCTATTATATTTAAGGGGCTACTTTATATACCTAAAAAATAGTATAATACCCTTATAAAGGCTATATATAAATCTCCTATCTATAGATACTAAGGAATAACTAAAATAGTAGAAAGAATTAGCTAGAACTTTTATATACCTAGTTTATATAAAAGATTAAGAGATATCCTTAAAAGTTACCTAGAATATATTAAATCTAAGTATTTTAGATATATACCTTATAGAGCTCTTAAACCTATTAAACTACCTAATTAGCTATAAAATTCTATAGCTTTAGATTTTATAATTAAGCTACCTAGCTCTAAAGTCCCTAGATCTAAAGATATATTTAATAGTATTTTAGTTATTATTAAAAGGATAACTAAATTCTCTTACTTTATACCTTATAAAGAAGATTTTAATATTAAGATACTAGTATATACCTTCTTTAGGTATATAATTAGTTAATATAGAATACCTAGGACTATAATCTTAGATAGAGATTCTAAATTTATATCTAAATTCTAGTAAACCCTTATAAATTAACTAGGATCTAAAACTAAATTATCTATAGCTTATTATCTATAAATAGATAGTTAAATAGAAAGAATAAATTAAGTAATAGAGTAATATCTTAAGATATACTCTAATTATTAATAAAATAATTAGGTATCTCTATTACTATTAGCTTAATTTACTTATAATTCCTCTATAATAGAAACTACTAGAATAAGTCTATTTTATACTAATTATAGCTTTAAGCCTAATTACTTTAATAAACCTAAACTCTATAATAAGTTAGCTTAGGACGCTATTATAAAATCTAATAATTTAAAGGAGTTATATAAATCTTTAGTTAAGGATATATATTTTATCTCTTATAAAATAGCTAAATATTATAACTAATAGTATAAGAATGTACTAAACCTTAAAGAGGGGGATAAAGTATTTTTATTAAAAAGAAACCTCTCTATAAGATAACCCTCTAAAAAATTAGACTATATAAAGGTAGGACCTTTTAAAATTATTAAAAAGGTCTTAAGTCTAAACTATAAATTATAACTACCTAAGGACTTACCTATATATCTAGTATTCTATATATTACTATTAGAAAAGTACCTAGATAATATACCTCTTATAACTAATAGAGAAGCTAAAGACTCTCTATTAATAGATAAAGATTATAAGGTAGAAAAAATACTAGACTATAAGTACTATAAGGGAGCTTATAAGTACTTAATTAAATAGCTAGACTATCTATCTAATAAGAACTCCTAGGAACTAGAGGAAAACCTTATAGGAGCCTAGGATTTACTTAAAGAATTTAAGGAGAAGTATCTTAATAAATTTATTAAGAAAAAGAAATATAAGTACCTATACTTTTCTTCTACTTAGTTATTTATATAACTACTTATATAAAGTCTTATTAAGCTTATTTTAAGCTTAATACTAGGCTAATATACCTAAAACTAATATCTATCTTAAGACTTACTTCTACTATAACTTCTAGCCTTAATAGTAGAAGAACTAGTAGTATAATTTAAGAAATCTTTATATATTTATAATCTATAAATCTTTCTAGATCTTTTAATATATAATATTATATAATCTACTATAGGAAAAACTATACTACTTAAAGAGGAGAAAACCCTTTCCTTAATAATTACTTAACTAAATATAGATAGATTTTTAAAATTTTTATATTCCTAGAATAGTAAAATTCTACTCTTTAGGACTATATATTTACTTAGGTCTATATACCCCTAGTACTACTCTAATAAAAGGAAAGAAAAAAAGAGAAAATTTACCTTCTCTTATAAAAAATATTTAAAAGAGAGACTATAGTTATATTTCTTTTAGGCTACCTTTACTAAGGCCTATATATAAAGGTTCTAAATAGTTCTAGAACTAGAACTAGTTAGAACTAAAGAAATTAGTACTAGTAGAGACTTCTTCTTCTCCTAGATAAGTAGGTAAGGTATAGCTATTATATACCTTATCCTCTAGCTCTAGAATAGGACTAGAATTCTAAATATATTCTATACTTAAATTAGAAAAGTCCTAGATCCTTTAAAGGGTATCTCTAATCTTAGCTAGCTCTCTTTCTAGAGAAGAAACTTATTTCTCTAGAACCCCTATCTTAGCTCTTTTATTTAGAATAGACTACTCTATCTTATAGATCTTATTCTTAAGGCTATTTAGGGGAGTCCTTTTAGCCTTATAGGGTTACTTAGCTATATATATATTAGTATTATACTTATATATATAGTTAAGAGTAAAGGACTTACTAAAAGAGTAAGTTATCTTATTCTTTATATAATTTATATAAGAATAAATAGTAAATAGTTCTCCCTTAGGATTATCCTTATCTTAATTAGACTAAGTATAGCTTAAATAGTAATAATATTTATAGTTTTTAAGGTAGGATTAGTAGGGTTTCTTATCTTTATCTAAAAGGCTAGATCCCTTACCCCTATTAAATAAAGGGATATAAGGGTATTAGGTAGAAAGAGATATAATTACTCTATCTAGGACTAGACCTCTATAGTCTCTATATACTTATAGAATATAGGATATATTCTAGGAAGGAGAGAGATAGCTATAATAACCTTTATCTAAGAAGGTTTACTAGATTAGGAGCTTTCTAGGTAACTTTTAGATAAGCTTAATATATAAGCTTATAGAATAGAATTAGGTAATTTAAATAGTATAATTCCTATCCTAATCTAGTAACTTATTAGTAAGATATTTAAAAGAGAAGGAAATACTTAAATAATATATCCCTATAGAAAATTACCTAGTAGATAGATAAACTTTAGAACTTCTAGATAAATACTATAGCCCCTAAGGTATTATATAATAATACTCCTTAGGCTTAGTTACCCTCTAATCTATCTTAATATATAGGTCCTTCCTATATAAAGACCTAGCTAGGACCTCCCTACCTACCTAATAGGGACTAGGTTATTATAGTTAGAAGTTATTAGGAAGAATAATCTACTTAATAACTTTACTTTAATTAGGGAATCCTTACTTCCTTAATATCTAATTAAAACTAGGTTTTATTAGAGAGTTAGTTTTACTTTAGATATAGTCTCTATATAATTATATAGGTAGTAGATAACTACTATATAATTATATAGGAAGAAGGATTCTTTCTATAATTTTTATTAGGTACTAGGCTCTAGATTAATTAGGCTAGTATATTTTATTAGTAGTTAAAGAAACTACTAATTAGTAAAGTACCTTCTTTCTAGTTATTCTAGTTATTAGTTAGGTATTAGCTAACTCTCTAGTATTTTACTTTACTAGAAAGAATATACTTAGTTAGAGACTTCTATCTATTATTATATAATAGATACTAGTTCTCTTAGTACTAGAGAAAGGTATATAAGAAGGCCTTAAGTCCCTTTAAATAGCTTCTCTAGTAATAACTCTCTTAACTCTCTTCTTTAACTCTTTAATTACTCTTTAAATTTACTCTTTTTACTTAAAAGACTTTTCTCTATCTATTTAAGACTACTAGTCTACTAAGATATATATCCTATAACCTACTAGTAAATAGACTAGAGGGGTATAGAGATATCTCTTTTAGTATAGGCTTATATAGTAGTCTTCCTCTATATTAATACTAAAATAAGGCTATACCTCCTTACTTTAGTATTCTATCTTAGGGAACCTAGGGGTTATATAACCTCTACTAGCTATAATCCTACCTTAGATACTCATATAATAATATATATTTATTATATTAAGGGGACTAGGCCCTAGTATATAGTAATATCTACCTAGAGGCTAATTTCTCTCTAAGTAATTACTTAACTATTTAAGGATTATATAAGAGAATTAGGCACTTAGGGAAATTATCTATATATCTAAGCAGTCTTAGCTATTAAGCCTATTTATAGGGATAGCCTAGGTGATACTATTATACTACTACCTTATATAAGTACTCCTTAACCTAGTAGTAAAAATAGGTAGTTACTCCTAGGAAGCCCCTTAATAATTTAAGGTCTTAGGAAGTATCCTAATTATTAATCTTATCTACTTTAGACTTAGTAGGTAGGTATCTAAACTCTCTATATCTAAACCTAATAACTTCTACTTCTAGTATACTAAAGAAGGACTTCTCTTTTAAGATTATAAGTCTAACTAGTTCTAGGTTCTATAGTATATTATTAATATCCTAGATATACTTAAGTATAAATTACCTAACTCCTATAACTATACTTTCTATATTATTATATTAGCTCCTTTATTAGCCTCCTATAATATTATCTATAAAAAGGTTAGCCTTATCCTATTAGTTATCTAGTATATATCTTAGGCTATAAACTACCTATCATAGAGAATTAATTATACCTTAGGAAAGTATATAATTATACTAGTATCTCTAGAGATTAATAAATCTAGTAAGATCCTAATACTTTTTAGTAACTATAAACTAATTAAAACTAGAGTATAGGTCTATAAGGGTATATATTATAAGCCCTTCCTAGTATTCTATATAGTTATCTATTAGTCCTAGTATACTAGTATCTTAAATAGTAATATTATTTAGTATTTATAGATTATTAATCTACCTATATATACTATTCTTCTTAGGTAAGACTATCTAGGGATTATAATATTAACTAGAGTAGTACTTAATAATTCCTATATCCTACTAGGTAGTAAGTAAGTTAAATATATACTATATTTTAGCTTATAAGATATATAATACTCTAACTCTCTAGGCCTTATATAGTATTATCTTAATAGGGAACCTATATATTACTATTAGTTTAACTTATCCTATTTCTAAAAGGTTAAATAAGATAGTACCCTCTCTACTATATAGTATTTCTAATATTAGTTCCTACTCTCTTAGCTAGAGGTTATCTCTAGTAATAAGGCTAACTAGCCTTTCCTATATAAGGTATATACCTAGTTAAAAAATAATAATCCTTAGATAAAATAAGTAGGTAAATTATCCCTAGCCCTAGAGGTCCCTTACTAGTATAGTAGTCTACTTAGTAATTATAATTTCTTTAGTTTTCTACCTCTTAATTATATTTAATAACTCCTCCTATAGTATTAAGTTATCTATAGGCTCTATCTTTATACCTTTTTATTTATATACTATATACTAGTGCGGGTTTTATTATCTAGTAGTATTAAGATAATTAGGAAATATACTATACTAAGATACCCTATAATAAAAAATACTCTATTCTCCTATTATATATATAGTTAAAAACATATCATCTAATACTAAATTAGTAATTTTAGTATTTTATTTATTTTAATTATATAGGCCTCCTACTAGTTAGTATAGTAATTATATACTAATTAGCCCCTAAATTATTATACTAGCTAGTTTTCTAGCCCTACTACTTATATACTATTACCACTTTAAATTCTAATAGGACTAATATAGTATATAGTATCTTTAATACCTTTAATAAATAGGAATGCCTAGTAGGTAATAATTTCTATATAGTAATAAGGGTTAATAGGGTAGGTAAACCTTAGCTTAACTACCCTAGTAGGTATAGTTTTAAATTTACTACCTATTAAGATAATCTAGGGTATTCCTAATATAATAGGGATAGTAGTTTAGTTATATACTAGGAAATAAGTACTCTAGGACTAATCTCCTATTTAAATAGCTAAACTTAGGATCTATTATTTAATTTTATACTTTAAACTATTTATAAACCCTATAGTTATATTAAAACTATTAGGTAGTATATCCTATACTAGGATACTAAGTTTAGCTATAAGGGCCTTAGAAATACTATTTATATTTACTCTAGTATCTACTAGTACTCATACTATATAGCTACTAAAGGATACTAGGATAAAGGGTAATAGGATATAGTAAATAATAAGGCCCTATTACTTAGCTAGTATTATAACCTCTTTATAGGTTATTAGCTTTAGCTTACTATCTCCTCTAGTAGTTATAGAATCTTCCTAACCCTCTAGTAATTTAATACTAAAGTATATCTTATATATTAATAGGTCTATAGGCTTACTATCCTAAAGGGGCTTACTATTAGGCCTATATAAAATAAAGCTCTAAGTAGGTATATACTTTATAGTATATACTAGGCTTATATATATATAGTTAAAAATTCTAGAGATAGTTTTACCCTTAGTAACTAATATATTAGTTAGTATATTTAAATATATAAAGATCCTATCTAGGAAATAATCTTCTTATTTAAATAGGTAATACTAGGAGAAGTTAAATTCTATAGGCTTATTAGAGGAGTTAAACTAGTACCCTTTAATATTATTAACTAGTTCTATATATATAGTACGTATTAGCTTCTATAGGTCCTCTATTATATATAGGTATTTATTTAGTACCTATAGGTTATTATAAAGTATTTCTTAGACCTCTTCTATAATCTTAGTACTAATAGGAGTATAAAATAACTTCTATATATTATTATATAGGCTAAGGATTCCTTTTATATACCTAATAGTCTCCTTATTAAAGATATCTCTATATCTCTAGCTATTTAGTCCTAGTTTATACTATTTATAATAGAATAGGTCTCTAAATATAATAGTTTTAACCTAGTACTACTTAGGGGGGGCCCCTTTACTAAGTAGCTCTAGCTTATTATTCTCTAATCCCTTAAGTATAATACTTAGCTTATTTTATAGGATTTCTTTAATATTAGATATATCTTTATTAGTATCCTCTATAGTTACTCTTTAAGGTTTATCTATATTAGGCTCCTAAGTAGGCTCTTTACTAGAGATAATAGGTTCTTTAATATTACTACCTAGTAGACTAGTAATAGCTAGTTATCTTAGCTATTAAGGTATATTTATTAGTAGGGTTATACCTAGGATATCCTTATTAGATATATTCCTAGTCTTATTAGTTATTACCTACTTAGCTATATTCCTAACTTATTTATTAATAGCTATTTTATTAACTATAACTTATAAGATTTTAGCTCCTCTTCTCCTAGCTAGCTTCTTTAGCTTCCTTATATATTTTATAATCTTTATTAGGTTTATAAAGATTATATTTCTAGGGGGTACTTTAGCCTTAAAATAGTATATACTATATATTATCCCTTTATTATAATAGTAAATCTAATAGAAATAAGGCTAGCTATCCTCTATATTAGTCTAAGTATAGTTAATCTAAATATACTAGCCCTAGTCCTAGTTATATTAGTCTTAGTTATATTAGCTATAGTCTAAAGGTATATTATATCTAGTATTAATTTATAGTAGGGGCTAATATCCTTATAGTTCTTTATTTAATATAGATTAAGATAATAACTCTCCCCTAGTCTAGTAGGGAGTTACTTATTATTCTAGTACTAGTAGTATTTTTAGTAAATTATTATTATTTATCTATCCCTAATACTATAAGTACTTCTTAATATCTAGCTATTTATTCCTCTTATAAGTTAATATTAGCTAGCTATTAAAGTCTTAGATATATCTATTTTAACTAATAGATATAAGGCTAGTATATATAAATAGTAATAGAATAGGATAACTCCTAACTATATAGCTAGTCTTATTATAACTCTAGTATTCTCCTATTCCTATACTTTAATTTATATTTAAACTAGTAGGTCTAGCCTAGTTATAAGAGTTAAGGTTATATTATAGTTAGCCTATAGGAGCTATCCTAGGTAGTAGTAGCCTTATTAGTAGAAGACTAGGACCTACTTATAGAGTATATTATCCTAGTAGTAGTATATACTACCTAGCTAGCTAGTCTATTCTAATAGAGCTATTATAGGGAAATAATAACTAGATAACCCTTATATATAGGTCCCTACTACTTATAATATATCTATACTTCTTACTATCTATAAGCTATTTATAGATATAGCTAGTAGCCTCCTAGATTAATTTAATATATATCTTAGCTAGCTTATCTACTAGGTCTTTAACTATAGTATTATTACTCTTTACTAAAGGGGTCCTAGTCTTAGAGGTTAACTATCTACTTAAAGCTATAGTTATAGAGGAAGAGCTATTTAAGGATAATATTATAAGTAGTAGAGGGGACCTAGGAAGATATCCCCTTCCTATTAGTATAGGGTCTATAATATAGTCTAATCCCTTAATATAGTATATAACTATATTTATAACCTCTAGTAAGTCTATAGAGTATAAGGCTATATACTATTTATATTCTAGTTAGGCCTTAATATATAATTAGAGGTACTAAATATTCCTAGCCCTATAAGATAAGTACCCCTTATATAAGAATCTAGTTTATATATCTATATATAGGGTATTAAGGAACTATATCTCTTATAGGCTTTTATTAATATATCCTTCCTCTACTACCTTATTACTAAGTATCCTATAAAGCCTAAAGAACTTATCTACTTTAGAGGGGTAATAGAGGTCCTTATATCTCTTAGCTAAGTTCTTAATATAGCTCTAGTTCCTACTAATTATACTAGTATCTTAGTTCTTATATTATACTAGTATCTAGACTTTTAGACCTTCCTAATCTCTAGTCTAGAACTTAATAGTATAGTAGATCTCTAGGCTAATTAGGGTTTTATAATACTAAACTAGCTTTAGTATAAACTCTTCTAGGAGACTCCTAGCTATAGTTATAGTATAGAAGTATTTATATATCTTAAGGAATAATAATATATTATCTCCCCTAAACTATAGCCTTTACTTTAGTACTAGTATCTAGCTTATTAGGATTATCTATATTAGGGAAGCTATTCTTATATAGTATTAGTTAGCTTCTATTAATAATAATAACTCCCTACTATTCTAGGGGAGAGTTATTTCTATAGTATCTAGTATTAGCTAATTAGCTTAGCTTAGCTATATTATTTTATTACTATCTATCCCTAGTAGTAGTATAATTATAGGAGGTGTACCTAGTCTAGTAAAAGGTCTAAATAAACCCTTAGCTAGCCCTACACCTTATAAGGGAGCTTAGGTACTAATTACTAGTAATAGGGGTACTATAGATAGTCCTCCTTAAGTAATTATAGGCCCCTACTACTAGCCTCTAGAAGAGTACCTACTACTATAAGAACTAGATTATTATCCTTTCCCTCTATCTCCTCCTAATATACCTCTTCCTCCTTATCTATTTCTTCCTAATCTACTAGAAGAACTTATAGTTCTTATAGGTAGGCTATTAAATTTATTATATAATTATATCTAAATCTACCTTTATAACTCATTATATAAACTACTAACCTTATAATATAATAGAATAGTCTAAGAAACTTAATAGGCCTTAGTAATCTAATATATATAATATAACTATATAAAAACTAGAGAATTAACTATCTAGGCTTATCCCCTATACTTTATAGGTAGAAATACCTAGAATAATATTATACTTAATAAAAATAGAACTAATTATAATTAGATAGTATAGTAATATTATTCTATAAAGTATATACTAACCTACTATAAAATTATAAGCATTAATCTTATAGCTTATATAGTATTTATAAAATAGTACCTAAAATAAATAAGTAAATAATTACTAGTATAATAGTAATAACCAGTATAGTAAATATATAATAATAGGCTAGGTAGGAGAGGGTAAAATTAATAGTACTTATTAGTAATATCCTAAAGCCTTTTACTTACCTAATTTCTGCCACTATTATATATTTATATAATTAGGTAATAGTAAGCTCCTAATCTATAGAAGCTATACTATAAAATATAGGTAGGACTAGCTACTTACTAATATACTTACTTAGCTAGCTAAAATACTAGTACTAGAAGAGGTATAAGAGATAGTAACTAGTAGTAAATAAGTAGGCTCTATAGGATAGGAATAAAATAACTACTAAACTAACTAAAATAAGCTACTATCTAGCTATTACTTCATTATCTAAGTAGTATAAGATTTAGGTATAAATAATAAGTATAAATAAATAAATAACTAAGTATTTAGTAGATAATAGTTTAACTAAGTATAAAAGACTTTATTTATATAAGTAGTACCTCTTAATAAGTAGCTATAAAAGGGGGTATATAACTAGCTAATCTACTACTAAAAATACTAATAATATAAAACCTCCTATCACTACTAAAGACGCTAAGTTCACTTATACTTTTATTAGCCATTATTATTACTACTAAACTATATAGAACTATATCTTCCTAGTATTCTAGAGCTACCTATAGTCTTATTTTCTTACCAGCCTAATCTTCTACTTATATCTAAGCTAAAACTATAGCCAAGAATGAGAACAACAACCGCTAAAAGTAACCCTTAAAAGCCGCGAAAACCGTGCCGGCTAGCAGTGCCATACTAGGTGCTAGAATACTTCTCTACTAAATACTAACTTAATATTTAATAAGCCTAATAGTTAGAAAAACTTACTAAATACTATATATAATTTATATATAGGCTAGGAAAAGATAATATTATTACTAATACCCTTATATAAAAATAAGAAGAGCTATAAACCTAGAAGAATAAGAGTATTACTAGGTATATAATATAATTTATAGCTAAAGACTAGATTCTTAATCTAAATACCCTTAATATTACTTTTAGTAGCTTATTCCTAATCCTAGATAGAGTACTAGAAGTAAATAAAATATCTAGTATATTAGAAGAATAGTATATATAAGCTTATAAACCTAATAAGAAGGATTAGACCCTTTATAATAACTATCTCTTCTTTAAGAAGTACCTTATAGTTCCTAAATAAGAAACCTTATATATAGAGCTAGTAAATAAAATTTACTTATTATTACTACTTATATATACTAGATAAAATAAAACTTAGGAAATAGTAAGGAGGTACTACTACTAGCTAGGTATTACCTAGTAAATTAATAATATTATAAAGGCCTACTATATATACTAAAGAAATATAAACTTCTATAATAAGAAACTAGGACTATACTAACCTCTCCTAATTCTAGACTAGGTATAGTAATATATTACTATAGATTTTAAAGAGATATCTAAGGATAAATCTAGGTATAATACTATTCTAGTATTTATAAACTAGCTAAGTAAGTAAATCTTTAGCCTCCCCTACTATAAGACTATTAATATTAAGGGTATTACCTAACTATACTATTAGTATATTTAGAGAATATATAGTATACCTAAATTAATAGTTTCTAACTAAGGACCCTAGTTTATTTTAGATTTCTAGAATAAGCTATATATAATTACTAGTATTAAATAGAAACTTACCTTAGCCTACTACTCCTAGACTAATAGTACTATTAAAATTATAAACTAGGTTATTAATCTATATCTATAACTATATATTAGCTATTTCTAGGATAATTAGGTAGAAAGACTCCTAGTATTAGACTTTATATAAGTAATACTCCTATATAAATCTATAGATATATCCCCCTATAAGTTAATCTTTAGCTACTAGCCTAGCTTCCTATTTAATTAGGAGAAATATACTATATATCTAGAGCCTATAAAGAAACTATCTTATATTACTATATAGAAGTTTACTAGATATATATAGGAAACTATATAGTAGGCTAAATAATAACTAGGTCTTACCTAGGAATAAATAGTATAAGCTATAAACTAATTCTAATAGGAACTAGACTTTAAGGAAGGTAATAAGGTATATATCTCTATATAGGGTATAAGTACTAATAGGCCTAGTACTAAACTTAATATTTAGAATTAAGGACCCTACTATATCTATAAGAAAAAGGGATACTCTTATAAGCTAGAACTCCTAGTATATACTAGAGTTATAAACCTCTTCTATATACACTACTTATAGAAGGCTTATTCCCCTTTACTAGGCTAGGTTTCTATTCTTAAACCTTTAATTATCTACTAGAACTAAGAAGAGTATAAAGTTAACTTTATATATAATAGTAAGGTAGAATAAGGTACCCTAAAGTACTAAGTATAATAAAAAGAATATAATTAAGATAATATATAGTATAAGGCCTTAGATATAGTTAGTATCTCTAATTAAATTAAGAAGTACTATACTAAATTTCCTAAGATACTAGGACTACTAAAGTACTTATAAGACTAGAAAGATATAATAGTATATAAGCTAGATTATAAAGGTACTATAAAGAATAATAAGCCTACTCTCTAAGTAGCTAACTAAAACTAAACCCTCTAATACTACTAGAAAATATAGGATACCCTCTAGAAAAACCTATTATATACTAAGAAAACAGATTATTAAGGCTCCCCCTCCTATAAACCCTCTACCTTAGACTAATAGATAAGGGCCTTAGCCTAAAGCTAATTACCTAGACTATATAGTAGTAGAGATATACCTTAATAATCTATAAAAGTATTATTACTAAAACTATCTACTAGGGAACTATAAGGGGTAATAGGACTATATATAATCTAGGTATAGATATAGGTATAGGGGGGTACTATAGGAATAGGTAATAGTAATAATAATAAGGATAAAGAGGATATCTTAAGACTAGAAACCTATAGTAGTATAGTAGTAAAAGAACTAGAAATAGATAAAGAAGCTATATATACTAGATTAAATAGACTAGTATTACTACTATTAGATTTATTAGATAAAGAGGATATATTAGATAAAAAAGAAGGGCTAGACTTTCTAGATAAGAAAGAAGGACTTAGTTTATTAGAAGGGATATATTTACTAGGTATAGGTAAGGATAAAGAAGAATAGGCTATTAAGAGAATTATAGAAACTATATAACTAAAAACTCTTATAGGTATATATAGAATTATTACCTTCTATTCTAGAAGGGTAGTATTACTAGATAAAGAGGTAATAAAAGTAGGACTAGTAGAGATAGTAGAAATAGTAGAAGTAGAATTAATAAATAGAATATCTAGTATATAGATAGATAAAGGTATATTATTAAAAGGATTAATAGGGCTAGTCTTAGTCTCCTTAGAAGAAGAAGTATTAGTATCTAGTATAGGCTTATCCTTTAAAAATAGACTACTAAGACTAGTTATAAAGTTATCTAGATAATTAGGGACCTTATCTAAGGGATTATACTAGCTATTATAAATATAGTTATCTATATTATATATACTATAAGAGAAAGTACTATTATCCTACTTATAATTACTATAGTTACTACTAAAGAAACTAGGAATCTAGTAATAACTAATAAATAGATAATAGATACTATTAGATAGCTTAGTATATATATAGTACTTATAATTAGTACTCTATAGAATACTAATAAATTAGATAGCTATAATAGAGACCTAAGAATAATAATAATATAGGTTATCTATTAAAATTAAAGGGATAGTAAAGATACTAGTATAGCTATAAGATAAGAATAAAAGCTCTTTATATATATTATAGACTATATTACTATTAAGAGACTATAATACTATTAGTATAAGAGCTAGAGATTAAGGAAAGCTAGATTATTTACTCTACTTAAGATAATCTAAACCTTAGCTAAGTATAAGATATATATACTACCCTTATTAAATCCTTAAGGCCTAGGTAAAGGTAGATCTAGAGGATCCCTATTAGAACCCTTAGAACTAGGCTCTTCCTTATCCCTCTCTTCTTATATAGGTAAAGGATAATAATAATAATAATAAAGATAATAAGGTAAAGGTAAATAGTTAGAAGGACTAATAATAACACTAGTAGAATTATATTTATATAGATAATAGGAAGGACTAATACTAGGACTAGAATACTTAGACTAATAGGTCTAAGGATAATAGTAAATAGTAGAAGAGATACTATTAGAGAGAGTAATACTATTATATAGTATAATATATATAGATATAGTAATAGAATATATAGGAGTATATATAGGACTAATAGTACTAGGATAATAATTAGGAGTAGGTATTAATAGATATAAAGGTATAGATTCTAAAGAGCTATTAAAGAATCTATTATTATTAGCTATATAAGTTATTAGTATTAAATACCTAAATCTTAAGGGTAAGGCTTTACTTACCTAGTAAACTATTATTTATATTATTAGACTAACTAGAACTACTAGAACCTATAGAATAATTAATTAAGGTAAAGCTAGTTATAATAAAGGCCTTAGATTATTAGTTAATTAAGGCTATATTATAGGCTAAGGGTAAACTTACTAAAGAAGATAAGAGGTAGGGTATAATAAGTATAGTAATAAAGATTAGAGCTAGAGGTAGGAGTAGAAAGTCTTTATACTAGACTTATACTTATTAGTATAGTTATAGGTATACCTACTAGAGTACCTATTCTAGTATTATAGATATATAGAAGCTTTAAGATAACTAACTCCCTATATAGAGCTAAATACTTAAGCCTAATCTATATCTATTAAGGTACTAAGATATAATATCTAGATAATAAAACTACTCTTACCTATAGGTATACCTTAGGCTAAACCTAGAGGGGGATAATATTATAGATTAGCTAAAAACCTATAATTATATTAATTAAATACTACTTAGTATTAAGTACTAGGTATACCTATACTATAATTACTAGTTATAACTATAAGCTATATATACTAAAATTATCTAACTCTCTAAGAGCTATAGCTACTTAGATAATTTAACCCTAATACCTATAGATATAATACTAATATAATAATAGAAATAAGAATAGAGCCTCCTATACCTATAGTAGAGACTTAACTAAGTAGTTAGTTTTAAGAAGTATATTACTACTAATAAGCTAGTAAACTACTATATAATATAGGATTAAGATAAGGTCTTATTCTCTTATAGTATCTACCTTCCTTCTATTATAATTCCTAAGGTAAGTCTAGTAATAGAATATAAAAGGACCTTATTATATAGATACTATAGATAGCTATATTTATTTTCTTATAATTAATACTCCTAAATAGACTTACTACTAATTTAACTTTTACCTTATTTATATACCCTTCTTACTTAGCTTTATCTCCTATACTTATATACCTTAGTATTAGATAAATAGTTACTTAGAACTAGCCTACTAATTAGGTAACCTATTAGATTATAATACTATATAGAACTACTAGGATAGCTATCCTTATCTCTTATAGTCTTAGACTTAAGAGGGATATTAAACTAAATAAATAAATAAATAAATACTAGGATAGCTATTATTATCTCTTCTAGTCTTAGACTTAAGAGGGATATTAAACTAAATAAAAAATAAAAATAAATACCTTTCTCTATAAGGGGAATAGCCTTAGCTAGGGCTATAGGCTACTAACTTAGATCTTAATAGGTCTATATAGTAAAGTAAGGTTATATAAAACCCCTAGTACTAATAAAACTCTATAAATAAGATTTTATCTATTATCTAGTATGTTAAATATACTATTATTACTTAATTTAACCCCTTATAGTACTAACTTTTATACTAGTATAGGATAACTATTACAAGCTAATAGGTTACCTAATTAGTAGGCTAGTTCTAAGTAACTATTTATCTAATACTAAGGTATATAAGTATAGGAGATAAAGCTAAGTAAGAAGGGTATATAAATAAGGTAAAAGTTAAATTAATAGTAAGTCTACTTAGGAGTATTAATTATAAGAAAATAAATATAGCTATCTATAGTATCTATATAATAAGGTCCTTTTATATTCTATTACTAGACTTACCTTAGGAATTATAGTAGAAGGAAGGTAGGTATTATAAGAGAATAGGACCTTATCTTAATCCTATATTATATAGTAGTTTACTAGCTTATTAGTAGTAATATACTTCTTAAAACTAACTACTTAGTTAAGTCCCTACTATAGGTATAGGAGGTTCTATTCTTATTTCTATTATTATATTAGCATTATATATATAAGTACTAGGGTTAAATTATCTAAGTAGCTATAGCTCTTAGAGAGTCAGGTGACTTTAGTATTTATGGCTTATAGTTATAGCTAGTAGTTATAGTGTAGGTGCGCCTGGCGCTTAATACCAAGTAGCGTTTAATATAATCATGGGTTTTTAGCTAACCCGTGACATATAGCTTATATATTATATATCTTATTAGGTTATAACTATATTAGGAGTATATATATATATATTGCCGGCCTTTCCTAGGTATTTTTTTAGTGGTTATAATTAGATATTTTAGGCCTAGCCCTTATAGGAAAATTACTAAACTAGTAATATAAGTAGAAATAAGTTAAAACTAAAGGACTATAGGTTTATAAAGGAAATAGTTAGGTTTTATAGGTAGGGGAGTAAGATATATAAAGATATTAATATATATATATCCCTACTATATAGTATAAACGAATTAACCCCTAAATTTCTTACTAAGACTAGTACTATTTAAAAGAGTATAGTTAGTATACCTAAGGCTCTAATTTTTAGCTCCTAAACTAAATATACTATTATATAGGAAGGGGTAGAAAGTTATAAGAAAAGGGGTATAACTTTATACCCCCTATATCTCTATAAATCCTTATCTAATTAGGATAAAAAGTATACTAATTAAATGCTAATACTTAGTTCTATTATACCTAATACTTATATTATTAAAAAATATTAGAAAATAAGGCTGAGAGATTAATTTTAAATTTTTATATTTCTCCTAGTGTTTAATAAATACTATAGCTAGGAGCTATACCTTACTTTAGAGCTATATCTAGATTTAACCTTAGATTATAAAATCTTAGTAAGACTAGGCTAGATTAGGATAATATAGATACTATTTTAATTATCTAGGTATAATAATTCTAGTAGTACCCTTAGAATATTTTTATTCTACTATCTTCCCCCTAAAAAACCCCCTAAAAATAAAAGAATAATAAGAAACTACCTAAAACTATCTAAAACTACCTATTTTTACTAGTTCTCTAAGTAACTAGCTCCTATTAAGTAATAGTAGAGTTTATTTATAGCTTAATTTATATAAAATAATAATTAGTAATTTTATTTTAGTTATTTTTCTACTAGTCTATTTAATTTTTATAGAAAGAGTATAGAAAATACCCCCTTACCCCCTTATAGGTATCTAGGGGGACCCCCTAACCCTAGAATTAAACTAGATAACCTAGAGATAGTTAATACTATCCCTATTAACTCCTCTAAACTTAAAACTACCCTTAGATTTACCCCTAATTTAGCTAAGACCTTTAATTTTAGCCCTCCTATAGTAGGCTAGAAATAGCCTAGCTAAGAGTAGATTACTAGTTAAATAAATAGAATTAGGCCTAATACCCTAATCTTTTATAAGATAATTAATTTAGCTAGGTCCCTATTTATTAAAGCTATAGATCTTACCCCTACCTATTCTAACTAATTAAAGGTCCTAGATTTTATAGGACTATTTAGAGAACCCTTAGAGACTAGTAGTACTAAGATAGTAAGCTCTATACTATCTAGAAGTATTATAGATATTAAAAGAGTAGTTAAAATATTTAGAAATAAGGTAAATTCCCTAAATAAGTAAAATATATAAAATATACCTTTATAACTAGCTA
This sequence comes from Phyllosticta citribraziliensis, assembly GCF_038025025.1. Classification (NCBI taxonomy): domain Eukaryota; kingdom Fungi; phylum Ascomycota; class Dothideomycetes; order Botryosphaeriales; family Phyllostictaceae; genus Phyllosticta; species Phyllosticta citribraziliensis. The sequence goes on from NW_027117348.1 coordinate 874,151, forward strand.
GTTTTAAACCCTCCTAAGCACCTTCCTAGAATTTAAAAATTTATAAAAATTTAGAATAAATTCCTATTAATAAGCTAACTACTATACCTAGCTAGGTTAGTATAATCTAATCTAGGAATCTAAAATATTTAAAAGAATTTACCTTATTAACTAAGAAATCTAAGAATATATAAAATATAGCTTTAAATAGGTATAATATAGCTCCTAATATAGGTCTATTAAATTAGGAGATATATAAATAAAAGAATTCCCCTAATAGGAGACTAGTACTAGTACTCTAGGTAGTAATTTTTAGACTCCCTACCTCTAAGGAAATAAGGGATAAATTTAATAAAGAATTTATAACTAAGGGATATACTAAGCTAGTATTATATATCTACGCGCCTTTATTTAGTACCTAGCGCGCTCGGGGTAGCGGCCCCGGCCTAGGTAGGGGCCCTAGCCTACATAGTTAGCCCCTAGCCCCGGCTAGGGTAGTTAGACTAATTAATATATATTTAGCTTACGTGCCTATCTATAGGACAAGTTATAAAGTAGTAGCTAAAAGTTAATAATATCCTTATTATAAAACCTAGTTATCCTCCTATATATAAAATACTAGTTTTTCTATTAATTACTATTATTCTAATACTTCCTAGGGCTAATCTTCTAGTATCTAATATAGAATATTAGTAATATAAATCATAGGGCCTATATCCCTATAGCTAGTAGGGTATTTAGTTATATAGTTAATATTAGTATTATACTATTATTAATTATTAAGGAGCTTATTAAGTAGGTTATTCTATACCTTAGAGTTAATATTATTATTAGTAGGTAGGATATAGATATACTAGATATTAATATTATAGTTATCTTAGAAAGTCTAGGGTAGTAGTCTATATATAACTATAGAAGCCACCTATACTACTATGCTATTACTAATATGAAGATCCCCTTCTTTATATTATGCGCTGATTTTATTATAAAGCTCCTAGCTATTATAGATAGTAGTTTTAATACCCTCCTTACTACTATATATAAGTTCTCTAAAGTAATCCTACTTACCCTAGGGCTAGAAACCTAGACTACTAGGTAATAGGTATTAGTCTAGTTTAAGGACCTATATAGTTATAGCTAGGGCTTACCTAGTATATTAATCTTAGACTAAGATATAAAATAGCCATCTAAATTTATTATATAGGTTTTTATAATACTAAAGGTATAATTCTATAGTACTATAGTATATTACCTATAGGCTAATAGGTAGTTAGAATATACTAACTAGATAGTAGAATATATAATATATTATTTTATATTTACTAATCCTAATTAGGCTTAGGTAGATGTACTTCCCTATATATAGGGGATAATAAATATATCCTATAATATATCTACTAGGTATATACTATATAAGATTCTATATAGTTTAACCTATAGACTACTATATTTAGTAATCTTAAGAGTATAAGGGAGGTTAATATAAATATACTATATACCTAGTACTAGGTAGAAGCCTAGGAAGCCTTAGCTTTTACTACTATTACCTAGAAAGAGTACTAAAACTCCTACTATAAGCTAGTTTAATTTAAGGTTGGAGATAAGGCATTCTTATACTTATATTTTAGGTATAAGGTTTATAGTAACCTACTAAAAAAGCTATAACCCCTAAGAATAGGGCCTTACTAAGTAAAAGTAACTATAGGCCCCCTAGTATATAAGCTTAACCTAGAATTAATAAAAGTCTACCCTATTATATTAGTTAGCTAACTTAAATATAATTCTAATAATAGCCCTTATAGTTACTAAGTGCTACTAGATCCTATACCTATTATAAATATTAATAACCTAGCCCTAGAGTATAAAATTAAAACCTTACTAGACTATTAATAAAACTCCTTTATAAAGTAGCTCTAGTACTTAGTTAAATAGAGGGGCTATAGCCCTTAATACTAAGTCTAGTATAATATTAATAACCTTAAGAATACTATAGATCTTATTAAGGAGTATAATAAAAGGCTTAGGACTAGTACCACCCTATATTTAGTAAGAAGATAACTATTATATATACTAAAGCTACTAGTATATACTATAGTTATATACCCTACTAAAGACTATACCCTAGCCAATAGTAAAGATACTACTAAGTTATAGGGTAGCTATTAAACCTGTTTCTAGGCTAGATACTCTAGCCCTTTAGTAGTTATCCCTCCTATATAAGGGCCGTTAGCCTATACTATTAGTAAATATAGTATAGTATAGTTAGTATTAGTATTCCTATCCTTTCTTATTTTCTATTATTATTTTATATTGCTATTTATAAAGGAATAGTCGCTTTACTTAATAAGGGGAATAATAGTTTCCTTTATTTAATAGGGTAAATAGTGTAGATAAATAATAAAGAATAATAGAGTTATAAGGCAGTTTCTTTATTTTATTCCCTTATTTAGAGAGGTGTAGGGAGTAAATAAGTAATATAGAGGGATAGATAGGTTTTCCTAAGCTAGTTATTTTAATTTAGGACTATTTAAAGCTTAGTACCTACTAACCCTAGAACTACTATTTTAGTATATAGCTAATCTTTACTATACTATTAACCTACCCTTATAACTAGTATACTATCTAACTTATATTATATACTATCCTTTATACTATACCCCTAAAAAAGAAGGGTGCCCTAAGTATATTAGCTAGTACCTTAATAGCTAAGGGTACTACTACCTAGTACTTTACCTACTTAACTAAAGCTAATAAGCCTAACCTACTTAATATAGTACCTTACTATATTATAAAGCTAAAGAAAGGTACTAAAAGTAGTAGTATAGGCTTACCCCTAGTTATACTAACTAAACCTAAGGCTATTATACTAAAGACTATAGTTATACCCCTAGAAACCCTAGGAAGTATATCTTTACTTTAGTACCTAGTAGAAGTACTAACTACTACTAAGTAGAGTACACCTATAAGTAGCTTACCTACTATTACTAAGTAATCCTAGTATGGCACTGCTAGTCGGCACTATTTTTATAGCTCTAGAAGGTTATTTTTAGTATTATTATTCCTATTCCCAACGGCAATCTTAGCTCTAATATAAGTAGGAGATTAGGCTGGCATAATAATAGGATAATAGATAGCTCTAGAATCTTAGAAATTTATAGTTCTATACAGTTTAGTAGTAACTATAATAGCTAATAAAAGTATAGGTAAACTTAGCATCTTTAGTAGTAATAGGAGGTCTTATATTATTAGTATTTTTAGTAGTAGATTAGCTAGTTATATACCCCCTTTTATAGCTGCTTATAGAGAGAGACTACTTATATAAAGGAAGTCTTTTATACCTAGTTAAACTATTATCTACTAAATACTTAGTTATTTATTTATTTATACTTATTATTTATACCTAAGTCTTATACTACTTAGATAATGAAATAATAGCTAGTTAGTAGCTTATTTTAGTTAGTTTAGTAGTTATTTTAATCCTATCCTATAGAGCCTACTTATTTACTACTAGTTACTATCTCTTATACCTCTTCTAGTACTAGTATTTTAGCTAGCTAAGTAAGTATATTAGTAAGTAGCTAATCCTACCTATATTTTATAGTATAGCTTCTATAGATTAGGAGCTTCTTATTACCTAATTATATAGATATAGGATATTAGTAGAAATTAGGTAAGTAAAAGGCTATAGGATATTACTAACTAGTACTATTAATTTTACTCTCCCCTACCTAGCCTATTATTATATATTTACTATACTAGTTACTATTACTATACTTACTATTATTTACTTATTTATCTAGAATATTACTTTATAGATGCTATATAAGCTATAAGATTAATATTTATAATTATATAGTAGGTTAGTATATAATTTAAAGAATAATAATACTATACTATCTAATTTTAATTAGCTCTATTTTTATTAAGTATAATATTATTCTAGGTATCTCTACCTATAAGGTATAGGAGACTAGCCTAGGTAATTAGTTCTCTAGTTTTTCTATAATTATTTTATAGATATTAGACTATTAAGGTCTAATAAGTTTCTAGGACTATTCTATTATACTATAAGGTTAGTAGTTTATATAATAAGTTATAAAAGTAGATTTAGATATAATTATATAATAAATTTAATAACTAAGCTATAAGAACTATAAGTACTTCTAGTAGCTTAGGTAGAAATAGATAAGGAGGAAGAGGTATATTAGGAGAAGGATAAAGAAGAAGAATAGGGTCTTATAGTAGTAGTTACTCTCTAAGAGACTAATAGTAGGGGCCTATAATTATATATAGAGGACTATTAATAATAGTCCTATTACTAGGAACTAGTTTATAGGCTCCCTTATAAGGTATAGGGCTAGCTCTAGTACTATTTAGGCTATTCTTAGGATTAGGAGTACCTCCTATAATTATACTACTATTAGGGATAGATTATAATAAAATAATATAGCTAAGCTAAGCTAATTAGCTAATACTAGATACTATAGAAATAACTCTCCCCTAGACTAGTAGAGAGTTATTATTACTAATAGAAGCTAACTAATACTATATAAGAATAGCTTCCCTACTTTAGATAATCCTAATAAGCTAGATACTAGTACTAAAGTAAAGACTATAGTTTAAGGGGGATAATATATTATTATTCCTTAAGATATATAAGTACTTTTATACTATAGCTAGGAGTCTCTTAGAAGAGTTTATACTAAAACTAGTCTAGTACTATAAAACCCTAATTAGCCTAGAAATTTACTATATTATAGAGTTTAAGACTAGAGATTAGGAAAGTCTAAAGGTTTAGATACTAGTATACTATAAGAATTAGGATATTAGTATAATTAGTAGGAACTAAAGCTATATTAAGAACTTAGCTAAGAGGTATAAGGACCTTTATTACTCTTCTAAAGTAGATAAGTTCTTTAGGCTTTACTAGATACTTAGTAATAAGGTAGTAGAAGAAGGATATATTAATAAAAGCCTATAAGAGATATAGTTCCTTAATACCCTATATATAGATATATAAACTAGGGTCTTATATAAGGGGTACTTATTCTATAGGGCTAGGAATATTTAGTATCTCTAGTTATATATTAAGGCCTAGCTAGAATATAAATAGTATATAGCCTTATATACTATAGACTTACTAGAGGTTATAAATATAGTTATATACTATATTAAGAGATTAGACTATATTATAGACCCTATACTAGTAGGAAGAGGATACCTTTCTAGGTCCCCTCTACTACTTATAGTATTATCCTTAGATAGCTCTTCCTCTATAACTATAGCTTTAAATAGATAATTAACCTCTAAGACTAGGACCCCTTTAGTAAAGAGTAATAATACTATAGTTAAGGACCTAGTAGATAAGCTAGTTAAGATATATATTAAATTAATCTAGGAAGCTACTAGCTATATCTATAAATAGCTTATAGATAGTAAGAAGTATAGATATATTATAAATAATAGGGACCTATATATAAGGGTTATCTAATTATTATTTCCTTATAATAGCTCTATTAGAATAGGCTAGCTAATAGGGTAGTATATACTATTACTAAGATAATATACTCTATAGGTAGGTCCTAATCTTCTATTAATAAGGCTACTACTACCTAGGATAGCTCCTATAGGCTAATTATAATATAATCCTAACTCCTATAACTAGGCTAGACCTCCTAGTTTAAATATAAACTAGAGTATAGAGATAGGAGAATACTAGAGTTATAATAAGATAGGCTATATAGTTAGGAGTTATTCTATTCTATTACTATTTATATATACTAGTCTTATATCTATTAGTTAAAATAGGTGTATCTAAGACGTTAATAGCTAGCTAATATTAACTTATAAGAGGAATAAATAGCTAGATATTAAGAAGTACTTATAATATTAGGGATAGATAAATAATAATAATTTACTAAAAGGACTACTAGTACTAGAATATTAAATAACTCCCTACTAGACTAAGGGAGAGTTATTATTCTTATCTATAATAAATAAAGAGCTATAGGGATATTAGCCCCTATTATAAATTAATACTAGATATAATATACCTTTAGACTATAGCTAATATAACTAAGATTAATATAACTAGGACTATAGCTAGTATACTTAGATTAACTATATATAGGCTAATATAGAGGATAGCTAGCCTTACTTCTATTAAATTTACTATTATAATAAAGGGATAATATATAGTATATACTATTTTAAGATAGAAGTTCCTCTTAGAAATAGAATCTTTATAAATCTAATAAAGATTATAAAATATATAAGGAAACTAAAGAAGCTAGCTAGATAATAGGGAGCTAAAATCCTATAAGCTATAATTAATAAAATAGTAATTAATAAATAGGTTAGGAATATAGCTAAGTAGGTAAAAACTAATAAAACTAGGAATATATCTAATAAGGATATCCTAGGTATAATCCTACTAGTAAATATACCTTAGTAGCTAAGATAACTAGCTATTATTAGTCTATTAGATAGTAATATTAAAGAGCCTATAGTCTCTAGTAAAGAGCCTACCTAAGAGCCTAATTTAGATAAACTATAAAGAGTAACTATAGAGGATACTAATAAGGATATATCTAATATTAAAGAAATCCTATAAAATAAGCTAAGTATTATACTTAAGGGATTAGAGAATAATAAGCTAGAGCTACTTAGTAAAGGGGCCCCCCCTAAGTAGTACTAGGTTAAAACTATTATATTTAGAGACCTATTCTATTATAAATAGTATAAACTAGGACTAAATAGCTAGAGATATAGAGATATCTTTAATAAGGAGACTATTAGGTATATAAAGGGAATCCTTAGCTAATATAATAATATATAGAAGTTATTTTATACTCCTATTAGTACTAAGATTATAGAAGAGGTCTAGGAAATATTTTATAATAATCTATAGGTACTAAATAAGTACCTATATATAATAGATAACCTATAGAAGCTAATATATACTATATATATAGAACTAGTTAATAATATTAAAGGGTACTAGTTTAACTCTTCTAATAAGCCTATAGAGTTTAACTTCTCCTAGTATTACCTATTTAAGTAAGAAGATTATTTCCTAGATAGGATCTTTATATATTTAAATATACTAACTAATATATTAGTAGCTAAAGGTAAAACTATCTTTAGAATTTTTAACTATATATATATAAGCCTAGTATTATATATAAGCCTAGTATATACTATAAAGTATATACCTATATAAAGCTTTATTTTATATAGGCCTAATAGTAAGCCCCTATAGGATAGTAAGCCTATAGACTTATTAATATGTAAGATATACTTTAGTATTAAATTACTAAAGGGATAAAAGGATTCTATAACTATTAATAGAGATAGTAAGCTAAAGCTAATAACCTATAAGGAAGTTATATTACTAGTTAAATAGTAGGGCCTTATTATCTACTATATTCTATTATCCTTTATCCTAGTATCCTTTAGTAGCTATATAGTATAAGTACTAGTAGATACTAGAGTAAATATAAATAGTATTTCTAAAGTTCTTATAGCTAAATTTAATATCCTAGTATAGAATATACTATCTAATAGATTTAATATAACTATAGGATTTATTAATAGTTTAAAGTATAAAATTAAATAATAGGTCCTAAGTTTAGCTATTTAAATAGGAGATTAGTCCTAGAGTACTTATTTCCTAGTATATAACTAAACTACTATCCCTATTATACTAGGAATACCCTAGATTATCTTAGTAGGTAGTAAATTTAAAACTATACCTACTAGAGTAGTTAAGCTAAGATTTACCTACCCTATTAATCCTTACTACTATATAGAAATTATTACCTACTAGGTATTCCTATTTATTAAGGGTATTAAGAATACTATATACTATATTAGTCTAGTTAGAATCTAAAGTAGTAATTATATATAGGTAGTAAGTAGGACTAGGAAACTAGTAGGTATAATAGTTTAGGGGCTAATTAGTATATAATTACTATACTAACTAGTAGGAGGCCTATATAAATAAAATAAATAAAATACTAAAAATACTAATTTAGTATTAGATAATATATTTTTAACTATATATATAATAGGAGAATAGAGTATTATTTATTATAAGGTATCTTAGTATAGGATATTTCCTACCTATCTTAATACTACTAGATAATAAAACCTATACTAGTATATAGTATATAAATAAAAAGGTATAAAAATAGAGCCTATAGATAACTTAATACTATAGGAGGAGTTATTAAATATAATTAAGAGGTAGAAAACTAAAGAAACTATAATTACTAAGTAGACTACTATACTAGTAAGGGACCTTTAGGGCTAGGGATAATTTACCTACTTATTCTATCCTAGGATTACTATCTTTTAGCTAGGTATATACCTTATATAAGAAAGGCTAGTTAGCCTTATTACTAGTAATAATCTTTAGCTAAGAGATTAGGAACTAATACTAGAAATACTATATAGTAGGGAGGGAGCTATCTTATTTAACCTTTCTAAAATAGGATAAGTTAAACTAATAGTAATATATAGGTTCCCTATTAGGATAATACTATATAAGGCCTAGAGAGTTAGAGTATTATATATTTTATTAGCTAAAATATAATATATATTTAACTTACTTACTACTTAGTAAGATATAGGGATTATTAAATACTACTCTAGTTATTATTATAATCCCTAGATAGTCTTACCTAAGAAGAATAGTATATATAGGTAGATTAATAATCTATAAATATTAAATAATATTACTATTTAAGATACTAGTATACTAGGACTAATAGATAACTATATAGAGTACTAAGGAGGTCTTATAATATATACCCTTATAGACCTATACTCTAGTTTTAATTAGTTTATAGTTACTAAAAAGTACTAGGACCTTACTAGATTTATTACTCCCTAGGGATACTAGTATAACTATATACTTTCCTAAGGTATAACTAATTCTCTAGGATAAGTAGTTTATAGCCTAAGATATATACTAGATAACTAGTAAGATAAGTCTAACCTTTTTATAAATAATATTATAGAAGGCTAATAAAGGAGCTAGTATAATAATATAGAAAGTATAGTTATAGGGGTTAGGTAATTTATACTTAAGTATATCTAGGATATTAATAATATATTATAGAACCTAGAACTAGCTAAACTTATAATCTTAAGAGAGAAGTCCTTCTTTAGTATACTAGAAGTAGAAGTTATTAGGTTTAGATATAGAGAGTTTAGATAATTACCTACTAATTTAAAAGTAGGTAAGATTAATTATTAGGATACTTCCTAGGATCTTAAATTACTATGAGGCTTCCTAGGAGTAACTACCTATTTCTACTATTAGGTTAAGGAGTACTTATATAAAGTAGTACTACTATATACTCTAATATAGAAAAATATACTATTTATATAGGAAATAAAGTATAATAAGGTTATAGCTAAAATTAAGAAAGCTATTATAATAGTACCTACTCTAGTATCTATTATATATAGAGAGGAGTCTACTAGGGATATTATTATAGCTATAGATAGTAGTAGTATAGGATAGAGAGTAGTTTTAATATAAGAGAAGGATAGTACTAGGTATCTAGTATAGTATAAGAGTAGTATCTAGTCTAGGATAAAATCCTTTTATAACTCTAGAAAGCTAGAATACTAAGTACTAGTATATATAATTATTAGGTTTAAACTATAGTTATTTAGTTAGTACTTCTTAGTTAAAATAGACTATTATATCCTATAGGATTACCTAAATAGTAGGACTAAATCTATAATAGATAGAGTCCTTAAGTAGTAGCTTAGCTAGCTATCTATATAGGATTTTAAGATACTATATATTACTAGGTTAAAGAATAGGGTAGTAGATATACTATTAAAAAGGCTAAACTTTAAAGAGTTAAGTAAGGAAGACCTATAGAAATAAGTAAAGAAGATAGAAGATAAAATTAATAAGTTATTATTATCTCTATAGCTAAGTATATATATAGTTAGTTCTATAGATCTCCTACTAATTATCCTCTAGGCTAGGGGGGAGTTAATATTAGCTAATTAAATACCTATACTAGGCCCCTCTAGTCTATTAGGAGAGGTTATTCTATATAGAGTACTATATAAAGAGTACTCCTAAGAATTAGAGGATTTAGCTAAATTTATTACCTATAGCCTACTCCTACCTAAAGTTAAGTAATTAGAAGCCTAGAAATAGTAATAGAAGGCCTATAGGTACTAGGTCTATAACTAGTACCTATTTTAGTAATTATTAAAGAATATACTACTAAAATAAGTAGTAGATAACCCTACTATCTAAAAATAGATAGTATAATAACTATATTATAAGTTTAGCTATTATACTAAAGAAGGAATATTTAGGAAAGTCTTAGATTAGTACTTTTAGGAAGGCCTATAGACTAAGTATAAATAAGAATACTAAAATTACTAGACCTACTTATTTTATAACTTATTATATAATAAGGAGGCCCTCTACCTATCTCTTAAGATACTAATTCTAGGAGATAAGTAGTATATAGATATTATCTATATACTTAGAGGCTTCTATATTAATATATAAGAAGTAGTCTCTAGCTAGGTTAAAGGATAAATCTTATATTTATCTAAAGCTACCCTAATAACTGTCACGACTTATAGAGTCCTCGTTTTATAGGTTAGGGCTAAAGGTAAACTGCTAGAGAATGTATATATATCTTAATTAAATATAATAAGTTAAAAGAATAAAATATAAAAGATACTTACTTCCTATCTATTTCCTAGCCTTCTCTTTATACCTTTCTAGCTTTCTGACCTTTATATAAGGGTTAATAGTTATTATTAGGTTATTCCTAAAGGTGAGGTATTAATAGGTAGCTATACTATATCTACCTAAGGCTATAGTAGCTAGTAGTAGCCTAAGGTGTAGCTAGTATTTAGCCTAAGGCTATAGTAGCTGGTACCTTATAACTATATAATACTAGGTTTATCTATACTAGCCTTAGTACTTATATAGGTGTATAAACGCCTATTATAATATACCCCCCCTAAAGAGAAGCTAAAATTATAGGAATTAGTAGCTATAGGTGCTTATATAGGTATAGACTTATAATATATAGTAGTAGTATTTAGTAATTTAGGCATTCTATATAGTTATAAAGTATAATTATTAGTCTAGCTTTATTACTATACTATCTTTCTCTATTACTACCTTCTATTACTGTATAATCTATAGAAGGTTACTATCTATCTTAGCTATATCTAGAGCTCTCTACTAAAGTATATTATTATCCTATCTAAATTAGCTATAATCTAGTAAACTAATAGTTATATAAAGGCTTAAAGGAGCTATACTCTATAGAGAGTAAAGAGGAAGGCCCTATACTAGCAGGTTAGTAGTAGCTAGTTACTTAGTAGCCTATTACTTATTAGCCTATTACTTATTAAGATTTATTACTATTATATAATACTTATTATACTATTCCATTATTATATAGTATTACTTATAACCTATTATAGTTACTACTTACTTAAAGAGCTATCCTAGCCTATAGTATCTATTAAGACCATTATATAGAGTAGCCTTATAGTAAGTAGGCCTCTTATCTTTAAGATTATTACTAATTATTATCTAGGTTCTAGAGGACCACCCTATACCTAGGTAGCTTTATATATTCAGGTTTTACTACTTTATCATCTAATTTTACTAACTAATATAATTATAGAGGAGAATATTTACACTACTTACATAAATATATAGTCAGGCTAGGCTTTACTTATTTAGCCAGGACTAGTATCAGGCCTATTACTTTACTAGTACTATCTAGCAGCATTATTAGTTATTATATAAGGTTTATTATTATTAGCTATACAGCCTACTTCTAACTAGCCTGCTTTACCTACTCTTATACTATATTATTATCACTTCACTATTATATAGCCTATCTTAGAGGAAGAAGATAAGGAGCCTATTTATATATACTATTATTATAATCCTATAGCTTATCAGGTCCTAGCAGTTAAGTACTTAGTACCTATTAGTTTATATAATAGTAATAATAGTAAGATTTATATTATAGTATTACTAGTTGGTTTTAATAAAGCACCTATTAAGTAGGACTTTAAATAGATACTTTATATTCCTTATAAGAATATAGAGAGTATTATATAAGTAAGTTTACTTTACTAATACTAGGATTTCTTAACTGACTATATAGGCTTACCTAGGTAGCTATAAAGTATAAGAGCGTACTAAATGTATTCTGGCCTTAGGAGATAGTATACCTTACTTATATATTATAATTTCTACTTATAACTTTAACTACTTATTAATTAAAACTTATACTAGCTTATGCGATACTTTTCTTATCTAGTATACTAGAATTAATAATCCTATTAGCTATACTAAGTATTATAATAATACTAATACTTATATATTTATTAGTTATTATTACCTGCCTAGTTTCTTATAGGGCTACTATACTAACTACCTTTAAGGTATAGGTAATCTTAACTATACTATTAGTAACTTAAAAGGTATAAAGCTGCCTGCCTAGTATAAAAGGTATAGTAATAAGATTTATATAGGAGAGTTTCTAGGCTTATATAACTAAGCTATACCTAATAATTAGACTAATTATACCTTAGCTAAGTAGGATAGCTTACCTAATAAGCTAGAGGAGCTAGAGGAGACTATCTTATATAACTATAGTTATATTAAGAAGAAGGGAAAGGGAAAGGGAAAGAAGTAAAGTAAAGGGATAGCTAGGAATAGTCCTAAGTAGTAAAAAGGAGAGACTAGAGAGTAGAAGTTAAAGTTAATAGTATTTATATAAGGGTAGATAGTAAACTAATTAGTCTACTTTCTATATCTTTATAATATTTACTTTAGGCCTAAGTAACTTATTTTATTATTACTTTCTATTTCTATCTATAGTTCTTCTTATAGGAAGGTAGTCTTCCATTTTTCTAGGTTTTTTAGTAGTCCTACTATAGCTAGGTAAGAAGAGTAAAACTCTTTAATTTTCTATAGTATACTACTAAAAGAACTTATATTATACTACTAATTATCCTAGTTATATCTAGTCTATTAGACTTAGTATTAGAGCTTTCTATATAAGACTTAGCTAGCTTAAATATAGTCTACTTCCTACTTAGGCTTATCTTAAATAACCTCTAGTCCTAGTTTAGTATACTCTTATCCTAGAAGTTTCTCTATTAAGGCTTTATAGAGTCTATTAGCGTGAAAAAGGTTAACTATCTTTATATATAAGGGAAGATCTAGGATATAGGAGGATCCTTCTATCTCTATAATCTTAAAAGGTCTAATATTAGGGAAGTCTAATTTAAGGGTTAGCTAATTAGTAGACCACCCTATTTTCTTAATATAAATATAATCTCTAATTATAAAGTCTAGTATATAATAGTACTTATTAGCTTATTAGTATATATACTCCTAGGATTTAAGAATAAGATTCTTTATAAATTTAAAAGCTTCTTATCTTCTTTTTTATAGTATTTATACTACTATATAAGGTCTATTAAGGGTAGAAGGTCTAACTAGTTATTCTAGAAATAATTAATAAAAGGTCTTAGCCTTTATATAAGGTACTAATTAATAATTTCTATAATACTATTAGTTTAAGAGTAATATAAGGAGTTAAAATACTATTTAATACTAGTAAGCTTATATAGTTTATTTATAAATATAGAGATAAATTATAGGCCTTAGTTAGAAAGGATAGATTTAGGGTTTCTATAGATATAGTAGATATATTTATAAAAGAGTCTAGAGACTCCTTCTATATTAATCTTCTTTATATAAGGTAAACTAAAGGTTTATTAACTTAACTAGTCTACTATAATAAGGATTATATTATAACCTTTCTAGTCCTTAGGTATCTCTTTAAAATCTATAGCTAAGTATTACTATAGTTAAGTAGGAATCTCTAGAGGTTATAAAAGGCCTAGGTCTTTATTATAGAACTCCTTTATTTAGTAGTAGATATAGTATCCCTATCTATAAATATTAATTATATAATTTATAGCTAGCTAGTAGTAATATTATTTAAAGAGTTTATATATCTTTATAATACTAGGATAGATAGTAATATAGGTAGTATATAAGATATTAAGTATTCTTATATAGAGGTTATTATAATCTAGTATAAAGAGGGTACTATATTATAATAAAAGACTATCCTTTAGTTCCTAACTATTTCTTTATTTAAGGTCTTCTAATAGAGCTTTTTATCTCTAGGGTTCTAATTTAGAATCCTCTCTATTTATATAGAGGAGTTTATCTAAAAATAATACTAGAGGAGGAAGGTCTTATTCTAGAATAGAAAGGGGAATAATAGTTTCTAGAGGGATAAGGTATATTTCTTATATAGCTTTTACTTTTTCTTTTTAAGTCTTTAGGTCTTCTTATTTTTAAATAAGGTAATTAGTAATAATATTTTCCTTTCCTAGCTAATAGGAGAATTATATATAGAATTCTATAAAGAACTTAGACTATCTAGCTTATTATTAATTAAGTTATTATTTAGTAGAGTAGTACTCTAATACTTAGTAGTCTATAATTATAAGGAAGGGTTTTTTAAGGCTAATAAGTATTAGTCTCTATTCTTCTAGTCTATTCTTAATAGCTAGTAGTTCTTTATCTAAGATACTATAATAAAGTTCTATATTAGCTATTACCTTAGAGTAGAAAGCTACTAGTTTCTAATTATATAAAGGTTATTAGAGCTATATTAAAATACTAGTAGTAACTCTATTACTTATATTAGTCTCTATATAAGTATCTAGAGTAGGGTTATAATTTACTAGAAGTATATTACTATATATTAGCTTCTTAAGTTATTAAATTATCTCTTCTTCTAGTAGTCCTAGTTATTACTATTTTACCTTAGAGTATAGTTTCTCTAATAGCCTACTAATTTATCTATAGTTAGGAAGAAATTATTAGTAGAAATTATAGAAACCTAGGAAGGATTAAAGAGCCTTAAGAGTCTAAGGTATTAGCTAGTTTTATATAGGTTCTACTTTATCTAGGTCTATTTAAATACCTTCTATAGATATAATATATCTAAGAAACTTTATATAAGTAACTAAAAACTTACTCTTCTTAAGATCTACTTAGAGTCTAGCTTTTTATAGTCTTACTAGTACTTTTCTTACTTATAGTTTATATTCTATAGGGTCTTTAGAGATAATAAGTATATTATCTATAAAAGCTATAATAAAGTTATCTAAATACTTAAAGAGAACTTAGTTAACAAATTATTAAAAGGCTATAGGTCTATTACTTAATCTAAAGGGAAGGATATAGTATTTAAATAAACTATATCTTATATAGAAAGTAGTCTTATCTTTAGAATCCTTAGTAAGATAAATATAGTAGAAAGCTTATTAAATATCTAGCTTTATATAAATCTTACCCTTTTTAATATACTAGAGTAACTTAGAAATAAGAGGAAGAGGGTATAAATCCTTAGTAGTTTATTTATTAAGCTATTAGTAATTTATATAAAACCTCTATCTACTACTAGGCTTTTTTACTACTAGAATAGAAGAAGTAAAGATAATAAAGCTTTTAATAATAAAGCCCTTCTATATATTCTCTATAATATACTCTTTTATAGCTCTTAGCTACTTAAGAGATATTCTATAAAGAGGACTAGGAGGAAGCTCTAGTAGACCCTTATATATAAGAGATATTTTATAGTTAACTCCTATATAATAGGGTAGTAGCTTATTAGAATCTATTTTAGAAAATATATCTTAAAAATCCTTATAAGTAGAAGGTAGTTTAGAAGCTAATAATTCCTTAATTTCTTTATCTTTAATAGCTTATTAAACTTATATAAGGTTTATAGTATAGATCTCTATTAGTATAACTTATATTTTATAGATAGAAAGTTTAAAAGTATCTTAAGTTTAAAATTTAATTCTATTAATAACCTATACTAAGGGAAGAAGGTATTTATTAAAGCTTTTATCTCTATAGTCTATATCTACCTAGTATTTTTTCTATAGTATATTACTTTATATAGAAACCTTTAGTAGTTATAAAAGATATTAAAAGGATTAGTTAACTAGTAGCTATCTCTAGACTAGTTTATATTATTTATAGTTAGGAAGAATATTATACTAGTTAAAAAACTATTACCTAAGAATTATATTATTCTAGCTAATATTATAAATAAAAGTATAA
Source organism: Phyllosticta citribraziliensis (assembly GCF_038025025.1). Classification (NCBI taxonomy): domain Eukaryota; kingdom Fungi; phylum Ascomycota; class Dothideomycetes; order Botryosphaeriales; family Phyllostictaceae; genus Phyllosticta; species Phyllosticta citribraziliensis. The sequence goes on from NW_027117348.1 coordinate 890,313, forward strand.
GTAGAAACTATTTAATCCTAGAAATAGAGTTATAAATAGAAGTAGAAATTAACTTTCTTATTTATATATTAGTTAAACCTAGTAATATTAAGCCTATTACCTATTATTCTCTTTTTTATAGTACCTATAGACTAAAGAGTTAGTAGTAACTTAGGGTAGATAAAACTTATACCTCTAGTACTAGTATTAGCTAGGGTATAAATTTCTAAGGTATAGCTATTAGATATAATTAAGGTTTATATAGTAAATAGTATACCTTTAATAAAGTAACTAAGATTTATATAAGAACCCTTAATATATACTACTCTAAATTTAGACCTAAGGTAGGAGACTTTATCTAGGCCTTATTATTTTCTAATAATAATAGTTCTTCTTTACCTATATAAATATCTTTAGTACTCTCTTCTTCTACTAACTCTATTACCTTTATCTCTAGTCATAGGTATTATCTCTATAGATAGCTAAACTGGCTATAATAATTATATAGTCTAATTTCTATATAGACTTTAGCTTTACTATTATAGGCTATATTATATAAAGAAGCCCTTAAGATAGATTATACCTAAGTATAGCTAGAAGATAAGGTACTTATACTACCTAAGGTAGTAGTCTTTACTCTCTCTTACTATCTTTTCTTAGCTTATTCCTTATATAAGGTAAGTATTAGTTTTCTATAGTTAGATTAGTAATTATTAAGACTTTAAATAATAGGATAGGCTTATTAGAGGTACTTATAAAAGTTAATATCCTTATCTTACTCTATAGTAACTATATAGGTTTAGAGGAGTAGATCTATTATATTATAAAAGTCCTCTTTCTATTATTCTTAAGGAAGGTCTATATCTAAGGCTAACTATATAAAGTTAGATTAAAACTTCTAAAGGTCTATAGGAATATAGTATATAAGTAAGTATAACTACTTCTTTATATCCTTATACTTATATATACTCTAGAGAAGGTTATCTAGGAATTTAAAGATATCCTTATCTAGAGTAACCTTATTAGCCTTTATATAAGAAGTAAGAAAAGGAGTTAAGTATTATAAGACTTCTCTACTAATATAGGAGATAATATATCCTATAATATTCTATTTAGTCTCCTCTACTATACTTTTAGTAAAATAATTATAGTTTTATTTAATTTTATTTTAAATAAGAAGAGTCTAGTATTTATATAAGGGGTCTTCTCTATTAGTAAGAAGAGGAGGATTAGGAACCTTTTTATTTCTATATTTCTTATTAGAGGTAGAAGTAGAAGTCTTAATAGTAGTTTTCTTTATATAAATAGGAGAGGGTCTAAGAGTCCTTTATACTCTATTAGTAGAAGGATCTTATAAGAGGGTAATAGGTCTTAGGCTCTAGCCTAACTTTAAGGGCCTAATATATCCTTTCTTTAAGGCTTCCCTTAGGCTATTAGTATAATTTAAGAGTATTTACTTAAGAGCCTAGTTTTACCTTTATATATAATTTAATTACTACTATACTTAAGGCTTATTTAAGGGTATAATCTTAGACTTAAATTACTTAATTTCTAAAAGTAGTACCTTTATAAATACCTCTATAACTAGAGCTTTTATTATATAATTTAGTCCTAGGTCTTAAGTATACTCCTTTATTTCTACTAGTCTAACTATATAGAAATTATAAAGGAGAATTAGAGGAGGTCCTCTTTTATTATTATTTAATAGGAGTCTAGGGTTATATAAATCTTTAGTTCCTTTATATAAATCTTATTAAGTAGATTAACTAGTACTAATACCTTCTATAGTACTAGATATATTAGCTTTATTCTTAGCTATACTATCTTAGTAGTCTTCTACTTAGAATATCCCTTAAGTAGGTTATAGATAGGATACCTTCTAAAGGTTTATATACTACCCTATAGCCTTAAATAAAGACTTCTATAATTAATATATACTTAATACTCCTTAGTCCTTAGATAATACTAATATACCTAATAAGGATAACTTAGGTTTACTAGGGAAAAGTAATAAGTAGTCTTATATAAGACTATAGCTATATATAATATTACTTAGGTTAAATATTATAATACCTTTATAGGTAAAGAAGTAGGATAGAGCTAATACTTAGAATAATCTTTTATATCTATTATAACTTATAGAATTCTTATTTTATAGGTTAGGGCTAAAGGTAAACTACTAGAGAATATCTTAATTAAATATAATAAGTTAAAAGAATAAAATATAAAAGATACTTACTTCCTATCTATTTTCTAGCCTTCTCTTTATACCTTTCTAGCTTTCTAACCTTTATATAAGGGTTAATAGTTATTATTAGGTTATTCCTAAAGGTGAGGTATTAATAGGTAGCTATACTATATCTATCTAAGGCTATAGTGGCTAGTAGTAGCCTAAGGTATAGCTAGTATTTAGCCTAAGGCTATAGTGGCTGGTGCCTTATAACTGTGTAATACTGGGTTTATCTATACTAGCCTTAGTGCTTGTATAGGCGCGTAAACGCCTATCGTGACAATAACTAATTTCCTATATAAAGAGCTAATTTATTACTATAGTATATTTTAATATCTTATTATAGATAGAGGTAGTAAGAATCTAAGCTATATTATATATCTAAAATTAATAGTTTAGTATACTACCTAGAGTTAAATAGTATAGTTAAAAGAGGATATAGATAAATTAATAATTTACTAGCTAAGCTATCTATTAGAGGTACTAAATCCTAGAGACTATATTTTTATAGTATTCTATAGGCTAATAGGACTATAATATATAGAATAACTAGAATAACTCCTATAGAGGTCTTATATAGGAGGGACTATATACTCTCTATTAAAATAGAGATACCTATATAGTAGCTTATACTATAATAGGATATAAAGAGTATAGGAGACCTATTTACCTTATAAGTAAAGTAAATTAACTTATATAATAAGAAGCTCTAAGAGATTATATTATAAGTATATTATTTATAGGAGTAGAATAAAGAATAGTTTAATAGCTACTACCTATAAGTTAGAGAAGTAATAGATAAGGGATTTAATAAGGGAGATTAGGTACTACTCTACTATACTAAGCTTAAGAATAAGTATAATATAAAGCTTTACTTCTTCTAGAAGGGGCTATTTAAAATCTATAAGGCTAATAGAGAAATTAGTACTTATTAGCTTAAAGAACTTAATAGAGAGAAAGTAGTAAATCTAATTATAAGAGATAGACTTAAGAAGTTTATTAATAGTAATAAGGACCTAGTTAAAATAATCTACTAATAGGTTAACCTACTATTAAGAACTAGTAGGAGTTAGTAGGATTAATTATTATACCTATTATACCTATTAAATAGACCTTAGCCTAAAACTAGGATTATATACCCTAAGACCCTAAAGGGTATATCTATTCTATAGTATTATAAGTAAGTATTAGACTAGTATAAGGCTATTAATAATAGCTAGGATAGTAAAGATAAAAACCTAGATAAATTAAGTAAGTAGGATATCTTAATCTTTAGAGTTTTAGTATTTTAAGGTAAAGTTTACATATTTAAGGGAGATAGCAGTATTAAGAAAGTTTAAATTAATAAGGATATAGTAAGTTTAATATTAATAGGCTAATAATAAATCTTACCTATTATAGTTTAATACTTTACTAATAACTCCCCCCTAGGACTAGGGGATAGTTTTTAGGCTAATTAGAAGCTATAAAATAACTCTATACTATATATAAGTTTATATATCCTTAAAAATCTTTAGGACCCTAATAACTAAACTATTAGGCCCTAAGCTAAAAATATTCCTTTATTATAACTATAAGTAGGAATGGAGTTTTAGTATTATTATTTAGTATACTAAGCTAATAAGGATATAATATATAACTATAAGCTAGCCCTTATATTAGTTTAGTACTACTCCTTATTAAGTATCTTACTTCTAAGTAGTTATTTCTCTTACTTATAGTATAATATCTTAGAATTTTCCTAATTAGGATTAGTATAGGTAGTACTTTTACTAAAGAACTACTACCTAACCCTTATAACTACCACCCTTATAATAATTCTCCCCTACTATCATAATAGAGGACTTAACTAATAACCCTACTACTAAAGATACTAATAATACTATTATTTTAGCTAACTATAATATTATCTATCTTTATAAAGCTTCTATTACTAATATTATCTATTATACCTCTCAGGCTAATCCCTATAGGGCTATAAAGGAGCTTATTTATTACTAGTATATTCCTAGTACTATTATATAGGACTACTAAGAGGTTATCTTAGATTATATCTATATCTACTTATCTTATAAAGAATACCTAGATAAGTACTATAATTTTATTTACTAGCTATATAACTTCTATTAAATATAGTAGGAGGGCCTAGTTAGGCTAGATATAGTTATTAATAATACTATTAACTAGGGAAGCTTATTCTATAATCTTAAGAGCTATAGCTATAATATAGCCTAAGACTTCTAAATCTTTAAGAAGGACTATAATTTACTAAAGGAGGACTAGTAGTATAAAGATAAGTACTATTAGGATATATAAAATATAATTAATAGTAACTTTAACTTTACTAAGCTTAATTTAGATAAGAATAGTAAAACTACTATATATACTACTAAGATAGGCCTATAAAAGTATATTAGTAGCTTTATAAAAATTACTAGTCCTTAGAAAGGTATTATTTATATAGATTTTCTTAAGAAAGAGCTAGCTAAGATTATACTACTAGAGCTTACTATTAAGGATAGAGGCTATAAGGCCCTACTATTAAAGTTAGTATCCTAGACTATATTAGATAAGCTAATCTACTATATTAATTAGTATATTACTATTATAAAGCTATCTTATAACCCTAAAGTTATAGGTACCTAGCTAGTTTATAATAAGTATAGAATATCTTACCTATACCTAGACCTTTTAATATAGTAAGGGTCCCTATAGTAAGGATATATATATTATATAGCTATTATTACTCTAGAGCTTATAGAGGAGTTACTAAAGTAGTCTACTTACTATAATTCTTTAAAAGATACCTCTATAGATATAGATACTAGCTAGTTTACTACCTTATTTAAGGAGTACTTAGGTAGGGAGATTTTATTAGGGCTATAACTATAGGTCCTAATAAAGATATAGATTAAGTCTTCTTATTATAGTGCCTAGTAGAGTGAATCAATATAGAATACTAATGATTAATAGGTAAGGAGTAAGAGTAGTTATTATATAGCCTATATAGAATAACTATCTACTCCCTAGCTAACTAGAAATGGCTAGTATATATATAAGCAGTAAATACTAAGTACTAAATACTATAAAATATAAACTATATATACTATAGCGCGTAATACTACCTCCCCCCCTCCTAGTAAGTAATATCCTTATTACTTAGTCAGTCTAACTAGCTAGTAGGTATAGGTTTAGGTATTACTTATAATAGTATAAGATAATATTATATATATTATTAAACTTACCATTATCTATATTATAAAATACCTAATCTAGTAGGTAGTTTATCTAATTTACCCTAAACTATAGCCTCCTATTAGCTAATATCTAGTAGCCTATAACCTCCTCTACTTCCTAATTAGTATCCTTATTCTTATTATTATTATCTTATAGTGCTAGTCTAGTAGCTAGTTATTAGCTAGGTAATAGGTTATTACTAGTAATAATAAGATATAAGATATTAAATTTATTATAGGTATATAAACTAGTAGGTAGTTATAGTATAGTCTAGTTACTATAGATATTAGTAACTTAATATAGGCTATTATTATAGAAATTAAGTATAGTAGGATGGCTATAGAGCGTGTATATATAATCTATATAGATATATATATATTTACCTAGTTTAATAATATGATTCTAATACTAGTAGTTAGCTTAGATAGCTATTTATTATTATATAACTATAAGACTATACTTAGTCTTATCCTATACTTATTATATAGTGTGAGTAATAGCTTATATAGTCTATAGTTATATAGAATAGGTATCTATAATTAGTCTATAGATACTATAAGTAGCTACTTTAGGGTTAAAATTAGATTATAGCTTATAGCTATAATAAATATAAAAAGGGGAGTAGCTATTAAGGCTCTTATATAGTATACTATTAGCTATAAATTAGGTAATAGATAATAGTAGTTACTAGTTATCTTAATAGAATTTAATAAACTATCTTAAGTAGTTTTTAAGGTCCTAATTAGCTTATTTAGTCTAGCTATTAGTTTATAGATAATAGCTAGTAGATAGCTTTAAGCTAATACTAATAATATAAGCTAGGCCCTTCTATAGGTAAGAGATAAACTAGTTACTATAGTCTAAGATAATAGAGAGAGGGAAACTATAGATAGTAAAGATATAGTCTATAAGTATATAAGTATATAAGCTATAGCTTTAATAGTAGTTCTATTATTTATAGTACTTATAATAATAAAGTAGTATACTTTACTAAAGTAGTTATAAATAACTAGGATAGTATCTATACCCTTACTATATAGTAGTAGGCTAATAAAGTCTATAGTAATATACTACTATAGCTATAATAGAATTAGTAATAGCTAAAGATAGCCTAAAATAGCTAGATAAGCCTTATAAATAGATATAGTTTAGATAGTTATCTATAACTTAGGATATAAGTAAGATAAGGTATAGAAACTAAAATTATAGAGCTAGGAGGTTATATAGCTAGGTTTAGCTAAGGTAGCTAGTTAGTAGCTACTTATAGATATAATATATAAGGAGAGGCCTAAGCTTAGCTAGAATAATAAGGTAGCTATCTATAAAGATATTCTAATACCTATTAATAGTAAATAGAGAGTCTAGTTTACTAGTATAATACCTCTAGTTATTTATTTTAGTATTATCTATAGTATTAGCTATAAGTAACTAGTAAATTATAAATATATTATTATTATTAGTAGTATCTACTAGAGCTAGTTCCTAGTCCTTATATATTCTAGCTAAGAGCTTATTAGCTAGGAGTAGGGTTTAGTATTATATTTATTACTAGGGGTTATTAGTAGTAGGGGTATCTTAAGGATAGTAAGTAAGTATATTAGCCTTAATATTAGTATAGCTAGGGTTATATATACTCTTAAAGTTATATTTAGAGAGAAGCTTAGCCTAGTAGGCTTAATAATAAGTTAGCTACTTAGTTATAGTAAAGTACTATAGTATCTAGTAATCTATAAATACTATAAATAGTATCTAGTAGGCCTTAAGATTAGACTCCTATAACTCTAAGGTATAAATAATAGCTAGGAGCTTCTTATTATAGATAGTATAGTTAAGCTTAGCTATTACTATAGTTTTAGAGTAGTATATAATAGGGTAAAGCTATTATTTATTATTATACTAGAAGAGAAGGCTACCATTAGTCTAATTAGATAAGTCTATTTCTATAACTATCTTATAGGCTAGATTAAAGTAAGTAAGGACTAGTACTATTATAAGGGTATACTTAAGACTATTAAATAACTATTATTTAGTATTAGTCTATTACTAGGTAGTATCCTTATATATTAGCTATATTAATAGCCTAGTAGTCTTACTATAGTCCTTAATAAATTACTAGTAGAAATTAGTAGTACTAAGAAAGAACTAGACCTATTTTACTATTATAGGCTACTCTTAAGATATAATTATATTAATCTTAGATAGGTCTATATAGATACTATTAGTAGATATAATAATACCTAAAACCTAAGTCTTCTAGATATAGAACTTATACTTATTAATATTAACTTATAAACTATACTCTTATAGCCGCATAAGGACCTCCTAGATATAGTATTAGTAATCTATAAGGGTTTAGCTATAAATAAGGATATTATTAAGATATATAGTAGTATACTTACTAAGATAGTAGAATAAATACTTATTTATTAAGTATTACTAGGTACTAGGGCTATTAGCTATACTAAATAGTATTACTAAGTACTTATAGGTACTATAGTAGGTCTAGAATATAAGTAGGTCCTTAGTCTACTTATCTATAATATATATCTAGTAGAAAGCCTACTTAATATTAAGCTTAGTAATATACTTAGTACCTTATATCTAGCTAATTATCTTATCTAGTAATAGGAGGGGATAGTAGTCCTTTTTTATAAGTTTATTAAGCTTTTAGTAGTTAATATAGAAATAAATACTACTATTAGGCTTAGCTATAAGTAAAATAGGTAAGGCTATATCTACCTTACTAGGCTCTAGTATACTAAGATTAATACCTTTCTAAATATACTACTTAATCTCTACTAGCTAGATATTATTAGTATAGTAGAGTAGTATATAGCTAAGGTCTTTAGATTTAGTACTATCCTTTAGTTCTATATAGAAGTTAGTTTATAGATAGGCTTAAGGGAGAGGGTTAGTATTATAGAGTATATCTAAAAGGTTATAATACTTATAGGGGATAGTATAATAGAGGTAAGGTTTATTACTACTAGTACTAAAGGCTTATAAGATAGGCTCTAATAAGTAGAGTTTAGTATATTCTAAGTTTTTAATAGGAGTAAAGGTATAGATAGAGTAGGATAGTATTAAAGGTAGTAATTAGTATAATATTAGCTAATAAGCTTACCTAGGACTAGCTCTATTTATTAAGGTAACTTATAGTCTCCTTAATAGAAGATATAGTCCTTAATAGCTATTAGCTTTAGTATTAGTAATATAATTAGGCCTACTCTATTAGCCCTAGCTTATAATATTATAGCTAGGGTAGCTAGCTAACTTATTTAATACTAACTTATAAGGGAGAGAATAGAGGATTATTATTAAGAGGTTAGCTATAATATAGGATCTTAATAGGGGTTATAGTAGTAGGCTATAGTAGGGATAAGGTAGTATTATTTATAGATAGTAATAGTAGTAAGGTATAGTTATTAGATAACTAGCTACTAGTCTAGGGGAGAGTTATAGTTATAGTTTTAGGTAGTAGTATATCTATAGTAGATATATATAGATAGACTATACTAGTCTATAATATCTAAGATAATATCTAAATAGGTAGTAAGGATTTAATTAGCTTAGAAGCTATCTAAGGTCTCTCTAAAATATCCTAAGATTTAGCTAATAAATTATTTTATAAATTAGTACTATACTAGTATAACCTACCTAACTTTACCTCTCTAATCTTTAATAATATATATCCTAGATCTAGTATAAAACTAAACTAGCACATATACTCTAAGCTAATAAATAAATTATATAAAGGACTAATCTAGGCAATTATTATAGAAGCCTATAAATTAAAAAGTATAGAATTATCCCTATATTCTAAGCTAAATAATAACCTAGCAATAAGCTTATAGGTAAGATATTAGGTCTAGCTATATATATAGTTACTAATTATCTAGGGCTTATATAACTATTACTTCTAAGTACTAGTAGTAATAAGTTTATACTTAAGGGACTAGCTTATATATAGGCTACTAGTATAGCTAGATTTAATAAGGATATAGATAGGATATAGTTATATATTAGGATATATATAGATATATATAGTATAAGAGTAGTAAGAAGGACTAGAAACTCTATTCCCTAATTATATTAAATAATTAATAGCTATCTTATAGGTATCACCTCCTATAGTAGTTTTCTAGGAGGCTACTTATTTCCTAATATCTTATCTAAGTCTATAATATCGCCCCTACTAATAATAATAATACCTAGGTCCTTAACTATATCTATAAACTTATTAGTAAACTCCTCTATACTAGTAGCTATATAGTTATAAATTAGCTGCTAATATATAGGCTTACTATAGGGATAGTCCTTAATCTAGTACCCTAGACTACTATAATACTAATAGCTATAATCTTCTAGTATAGCTATATACTCCTATTTAATACTACTAGCGGCGCCTTTAGTAGTAGGAGTGGCCTAATAAGAAGGCCTAGCTAGTATAGCTATATAGAGGGTACCCTTATAGTAGTTTATTATCTATAGGGTTAGTAATAGCTTAGCCTAGCTAATATTAGTAGCCTAGCCTAAGATGTATAATAGCTCTATATAGCCTTTTATAATATTAGTAATAGTAATATTATAGAATAGTTTATATAGCTTATAGATTAGCTAATCCTTAGCTATATAGCTATCCTAGCTAGTATATTAGGCTAATATATAGAATATATATAATAATATCTTAAAAGCCGCTCTAGTACTAGTAATATAGTCTATAGTAGTAAGCTAAGTAATAGTATAGCTTTACTAGTCTATAATACTATATAAGCTATCTAATAAGGTCTAGATAGCCTTAGGATTATTAGTACTAGTTTTACTATTATTATTATTATTAATAATAATAGTAGCTAAAGTGGCCTTACTAGCTAGGTAAGAGTAAATATATATAGCCTTAGCTATATTATCCTAATACTAGCTACTATTAAAGAGCAGCTTATCCTTAATACTACTATATATTACGCGTCTGCGCGTCTTTACTTAGCGCCTAGCGCGTTTAGGGCAGTAGCCCTAGTATAGGTAGGGGCCCTAGCCTATATAGTTAGCCCCTAGCCCTAGCTAGGGTAGTTAGTCTAATTAATATATATTTAGCTTATATACCTATCTATAGGATGAGTTATAAAGTAGTAGCTAAAAGTACTATAACCCTACTAATTAATACTATAGTATAAGGTATATATATAAGAGTACCTACTAGAATATTATAGTATACTAGTACTATAAAGTTACTTCTACTACCCTACCTAAAGGCCCTAGTTTATAATGGTAATATAGATATATAAGGTCCCTTACTAAGACCTTCTCTTTACTAATAACTAAAAGACTAGTAGCCTACTATAGGATTAGGATAATATATTATCCTAAACTATAAAATACCCTTCTAATCTTTTACCTAGGGTATTAACTATAAACTACTCTAAAACTACTAGGATTCCTCCTTACTACTATAAATCCTACTATATCTAACTATCTTTATAAGGATAATATAATTAGTAACTAGGATATACTATTAGCCTAGGAGCTTAAAGCCTTTATAGACTATAAGAAGAACTAAGCCTATAAGAATAAGCTACTTACTCTAGAGATCCTATAATAAGTAGAATAGATAGATTACTAAGCTCTTTAACCCCCTAACTACTTAGGGCCTATTAATATAATAGAATATTACTAGATAGTATTACCTAGATTATCTATTTTAATAGGATAATAGTAGTAATTATAAGAAAGGTATAGTTATTTATACTATTAAGTAGGTAAGTAAGGTATATAATAGGCTATATAAGCTATTACTAGTATCCTATATATAAGTTAGTATAAGTACCCTAGTTACTCTAGGTATAATAACTAGTAATATAAATACCCTAATAATACTAAGAACTAGCCTATACCTTTAAACCCTAGTAGCCCCCTTAATAGCTAGGTATAGTTCCTATTTTAGTTAAGGTTTAGTATATTTACTATTTAGCTAAGCTATAAAGAGCTAGCTAAATTAGACTCCTATACCTATATAAGTCCTAGGATTACTAGATTTATAAGTACCCTAGTTAGGATAAGGATCCTTATATAACTAGCTTAGCCTATATAAATAATAGTCCCTAGCTATTATAGATAACCTAGTAAGTACTACTATACTAGAAACTAAAAGCTTTAGTTTCTCTATATAAGTACTCCTAGACTATCTAATAACCCCTAGATTAGGCCCTTAATAAATAAATAAGGCCCTAGGAATAGTAGGTATCTCTAGAGTAGGAAGGGGAAGTATCTTAGTAATATCTTAAAGGTTACTACCTATAAGACCTTTAGTAACTAACCTAGTAACCTTAGGCTAGTTATTAGGGTAGTTAGATAATTATCCCTTAGGTAGTACCTATCTAATTAGTTAAGCTACCCTAACTATATACTTAGCTAACCTACTATCCTTATTAGCCTATATACCTATTACTACTCTTTAAGGATACCCCTTAACTCTTATACTTAACTCTTCTATCTATAAATCTTATATAGAGTATACCTTATAACTTAATATTCTAGCTCTATTTAATAATTTAACTAAGACTACTCTACTCTAAATACTATAAGGATATAGTTATAGTTCCCCTAGTTTTATAAAACTACTCCTATACTTTTAATTAAGAGTCTAGCCCTTAAGTTAACTTAGCTAAACCTTAGTTAATACTTATAGATAGGAGAGTATATATTTATATACTAGTTTAATTATAGCCTTATAGGCCCCTATTAATAAAGATAAAGGATATTATACCTCTCTAATAGAGATAGTTAAACTAAACCCCTAGTATAGTAGTAGTAAGGATATAGAGGAGATATTACCCTATAATAGAGAGAACCTATATATTAATTATAATATTAAGTAGTATAAAAACCCTTATAATAATAGTCTTAATAATTATTAAGGAGATAAAGGTAATAAGACCTAATAAAGGGTCCCTTTAAATCTTTTAAGTATTTAGAGATCTAGAATAATAGTACCCCTACTAAAATTATATACCTAAGCTTTTAATACCTATAGTACTAGTATAGAGTAAGTATAGGCCCCCTTTTCTACTAGGGCTACTATACTAATAGTCTCTATAGTAGGAATCTTCCTACCTCTACTAGCTTAGACTATAGGAATCTTTATATTATTAGTATAGATATAAGGTATACCTACTATAGGTTTTAATATAAATAATATAGTTAGCTCTAATTTACTAGGTTTTAGAACTAGTACTACTAGTAGCCCTAGTATTTAAAGATTTATAGCTAGGCTAGGCCCTACTAGCTAAAGAATAGATACTTAAGGTAAGAAAAGATAGTACTATAATACTATAGATAAAATAGAGGAGATCCTATAAGGCCTAGTAGAGTATACTACTTTAATAAGCTAGATTACTAGACTCTAGGGGCTTATTCTTAACTAGTAATATATATAAATAGAAAGCTTTAAGAGTATAAATAATAGTATTAATACCCTCTATAGCTTATTAAGTAAGTACCTAGCTAGTCTTAAATCTACTAGTAATACTATAAATAATACCTATTACCCCTAAGATAATATAGGTTACTTTTACCTAGATATAAAGGTATAGTACTACTAGGAATACTATACCTATTCTAGTTTTCCTCCTCCTAAAACCTATAATTATAGAGGACTACTAAACCCTATATAACTACTACTACTATCTATTATACTTCTAGTTCTATTTCCCTAATAGTATAATATATAAATAGTCTCTACTACTAGTAGTAAACTAATAAATTACTTAATATATAGATAATAACTATAACTACTCTTATACTTTTCTATACTTCTACCCTAATAATATTAGCTACTTTAACCCTAATCTAGGTAAAGATAAGGTTAGCTAGGGTAGTAGTACTATAAAATATAGGAAAGTAGTTTACTATACTATAGAATAATTTATTAATAGTACTTAGATAGCTTATATAATATTTAGTACTAGAATAGTATAACTTAATCTATAGAAGTATCTTAAAGGAACTACTAATATATAGTTTACTTTATAAATTATAGAGGAGGACTATATCTATATATATACTAGGGCTAGTATTAAATACTAGGCTACCTTACTTTAAGAGGATTTTAGTATAACCTAGTATAAGATAATTAATACTTTAAATACTATTAGCTTTAGTCTTAAAGAGGTATATAATAAGGGTACTAGAGACTTTATAATTACTTATATCTACTTAGGATATATAGCTAGTTTCTAGACTATCTATAACTAGCTTACTAATATCTTTACTAAGATTAATCCTTTCTACTAGTAGTAGCTAGAGGAGCCTATACCTTAAATAACTATATAATCCTTTATTAAAATAATTAAGAATTATTACTAAATCTAGGAGTACCTAGTATAATACTATAAAGTAGGTAAGGGAACCTTCCCCTAGTAAGGCTAGGAATAGATAACTAACTAAGGTTACCCCTATAGCTAAGTAAACTATAAAAGGACTAATAGAGGATATATAGCCCCTTAGTATAATATAAGTACTAAGAGACTAAGTAATAATAAATAGGTTATATACCTAAAATAACTTATATTACCTACCCTAGGAAATATAGGAATAGGATTAAAAAAAGAGTTAGGTTTAAAATTCTAGTTATAATAGTCTAAGAGTAATAATATAAGAGATACTAATAAGAAATAAACTACTTATAGATAGTACCTTATATAAGGTAAGGAAGCTAAAGATAAGTTTAGTAAGGAGGAGAAACTAGCCCCTAAAGAGCTAGATTCCCCTATCTCTAAGGTAATAGGAGAAGAGAAGATAGAATCTACTAATTAGCCTCCTAATATATTAGTCTATAACTATAGCTAATACTATTATCTAATAGCTTCTAACTAATCCCTAGACTAGCCTAATATAGGACCTAAACTAGTTTTATATATATAATAGTATATAATAGTTATTAGGAGAGGTTCTAGTTAAAATAATAGCTATATTACTATTTATAGGGTATAGGTTATTAATATAGTTCTTTAAGAGCTACCTATAATATATAGGGTAAGGATATATTTATAGCTACTATTAATAATAAGTAAGAGTCCCTAAAAGGACTTAGGGCTATATAATAGGATAATATATTACCCCTTCTTAACTATAACTTATTCTAATAATCTATATATTAGTATAGAGCCTACTCTTTCTATTTAGCTTAGCTATATATATTATACTATACTAGGACTAAAGGAGTAAAGCTAAAGGCTATACCCTATTAATAAGTAGTTTATTTATAATAGTAAGTATAATAGATCCTAGTACTAAGGGGACTAATAAAAAGGCTTTATCTAGTAAGGATCCCCCTATCTTAATATCTAAATAAGTACTACTAGGGTTACTAGTAGATAATAGCTTACTAGGGTTCCCTTATTATTAGTCCCTTAAGTATAGCTTTTAGCTCTATATATTAGGACTTATAGATATTATATATCTTAATACTAGGGTATTATCCTTACTAATTACCTAAGGCTTCTTATAAGAGTAACTACTAGATATAAAAATCCTTATACTCCTAAAGTCTATATAAATTAATAGTATTAGTACTATAATATTATATATAGACTATATACTCCTACCCCTCTATCTACTAGGGTATATAAAGGATAGTAAAGCTATAGCCTATATCCCTTACTATATATATATTATTAATTAAGATATATTAGTCCTACTACTAATAAGGAATAATATTCTATATCCTAAAGTAGTAATTATAGATCTTAAAAAGGATTAAGTAATTTAGCCCTACCTTAGTAAGGGAGGCTTTAGAATCTTAGTAATAATAAAGATATATATAATACTAGTATATTAATATATTATAGTAAGTAAATATACTATAGTACTACCTTATAGTATTATAAAAGTACCTATCTATATACCTAGACTAATATTACTAATCTAATACTATAAGTTCTACCTTAACTATAGTATAAGACCTATCCCCTTCCTATAGAAAGGAGGATCCCTATATTCTATTATAGTAAATACTAATATAATATAGATTATTATATAAAATAACTCTAATTAGACCCTAACTATCTTAAAGAATATATAATTAGATAGTCTAGTAATAGTAGAGTTTAATATAAGCTACTAGCTTATTAATAGAGACTATAATCTAATAGCCCTAAACCTATTACTCCTAATTATAGAAGAAGGAAGGCTAGATAATAGTATTCTAACCTTTAGCCCCCTTAAAATTAGGGAATATTACTAAACCCTTATAGACTAGTTTAAGGACCTATTTACTAATTAAAAGGGGTTTATTAAGGTTCCTAAAGAGGAATAGATATATATTCTACTAGTCTTAGATTAGAGAGATAAATTCTAATAGATATAATTATATATAGCCTTATAATAAGATAAAGAATTCTAAGATAATACTCTTAACCCTATATATAAATAGGGTAAGGCTAAATAGGTATAGGATAATATAAGTCTAGGGTTCCTAATCTTTATAGTATAGAAATAGGTCCCTAGTAAAAATAGGGAGCTTAAATAGAAAGGTTATATTATTATTAATATTTATATACTAAATACTATTATAGAGAAGGATAGCTACCCTCTACTACTAGTATCTAATATTATTTTAGAAATCTAAGGGTACCTCTTTATTTTAATAGTTAATATAATTATATTTTTCTACTAATAGAGAGTATATATAGAGGACTAATATAAGCTAGTAATACTTACCTATTATAGAGTAGAATAAAGTAATATTACTCTTATAGGCTACTATAATAATATTTAGTATATATAATAATAATATAATATATTACTCTAGGATTACTAGGCCTTTATATACCCCTATATTAATAATATTATTATCTTCTTATAATTACTAGATAAGTATATCTAGTACTTAGAGGCTATCTTTACTATATTAGATTAAGTTAATATAAGCCTATCTATTAAGAAAACCTATCTAGGGTACCTATTAATTATACTCCTAAGCTAATAGGTATTAGGGCTAGGAATTACTATCTCTAATACTAAGATCTAGGCTCTTAAGGATATAGTTTTCCCCTATATACTATAAGAACTTAAGATATTTATTAGACTAATAGGATAGCTATAAGATAATTACCCCTATTATACCTAGCTAGCTAAGCCCCTAGAGGTAATTAAGATATTATATCTATAAAAAGCCCTAGAAGGTAAGTAAGTAAGAAGATACTTTATAGTAGCTAAGCTAATATTACTAGAGCTATTACTAATAGTAGTATTTAATATAATATATAATATACTTTATAAGATATATTAGAGGTTTTACTATAATCTATTATAACTATTATATATTAATATAGATACTTTAAAGAAGTTAGGATTTAGAGTTATTATATACTATATTACTAGAGACCCTAAGCTAGAAATAGAAGACTAGTAACTAAAGATTATAGTAGCTAATACTAATAAGGAGAGACTACCCCTATAGCTAAAATAGGTAAAGGACTTTTTATATTAATTAATTAAGCTAATTATATTCCTCTTATAATAACTATCTAATATAGAAATATAGTACTAGATTACTAAACTTAAGATAACTAGGGTATACTAGGTAGTTAAGAAACTATATACTTTAGTATAGTTAGTAGCCTATATAATACTTTTTATAGACTATACTACTATAATAGTACTAGTATAGTAAAAGATATTTACTACTTCTTAATCTAATAAGTAATTAAATCTATACCTAATATAGGTATTATAGTATCTATTATAATTTCTATTAACTATAAAATACTACCCTAAATAGAATTATATTATACTAGATACCCTAAGTTAGTTACCTTTAAAAGCTAGCTATAATAATAGAGATATTATAGATAAGGTAGAATTCCTAGATAATATAGATCCTATATAGTTTATAGTAATATATAACCCTAATCCTACTAGGGCTATAAGCTATTTCTATATTATATTAGTAGAGATAACTAATACTTTTAAGAATAAGGTATAGGAAGGCTATATAATAGATCTATAATAGGCTTATATATTATAAGTACTTAAATAGGCTATAGCCCTAAAGAGGTAGTTTAAAAGCTA
The DNA here is from genome assembly GCF_038025025.1 of Phyllosticta citribraziliensis. Classification (NCBI taxonomy): domain Eukaryota; kingdom Fungi; phylum Ascomycota; class Dothideomycetes; order Botryosphaeriales; family Phyllostictaceae; genus Phyllosticta; species Phyllosticta citribraziliensis. The sequence goes on from NW_027117348.1 coordinate 907,828, forward strand.
GCCTACTAGGGTAATCTAAGATAGAATTAAGGTAGATATACCTATATTAACTAGGGTAGATATACTAGCCTTAACTAGGGTAAATATATCTAGGGGGAGTAACTTACTAGTAGAGGCCCCTTAAGAAGAAGTAAGTAATAGGGAATAGCTATAAAGTATTAAGATATACCCTAATAAGGATAATCCTATCCTAAAATTATAGTTTATCCTATATTATAGGCTTATCTACTTTATTAACTATACTAAGAAAAATAGGGAATACCTATATATCCCTCTAGCCTATAAGAAGGAGATCTTCTAATTTATATATAATACCTATAGCTACTAAGGCCCTAATTAAGCTATAGACTTTATTTAGGCCTTATTTTATATATACTAGTTATATAAGTAGCTATACTTATATATAGAAAATTACCCTAACTATAAGTATATAACTACTAAATAGTACTACCCTTATAGTAGCTTAATACTAATTACTATAGTTAAGATCCCCTTCTTTATATTATATACTAATTTTATTATAAAGCTCCTAGCTATTATAGATAGTAGTTTTAATAGCCTCCTTACTATTATATATAAGTTTTCTAAAGTAATCCTACTTACCCTAGGACTAGAAACCTAGACTACTAGAAAATAGGCCTTAATTTAGTTTAGGGACCTATATAGTTATAGCTAGGGCCTATCTAGTATATTAATCTCTAACTAGGATATAAAATAGCTATCTAAATTTATTATATAAGTTTTTATAATACTAAAGGTATAATTCTATAGTACTATAGTATATTACCTATAGGCTAATAGATAGTTAGAATATACTAACTAGACTATAAAATATATAATATATTATTTTATATTTACTAATCCTAATTATATATAGATAGATATACTTCCCTATATATAAGGGATAATAAATATATCCTATAATATATCTACTAGGTATATACTATATAAGATTCTATATAGCTTTAATCTATAAACTACTATATTTAGTAATCTTAAGAGTATAAGGGATATTAATACTAAGGTACTATATACCTAGTACTAGATAGAAGTCTAGGAAGCCCTAGTTTTTACTACTATTACCTAGAAGGAGTACTATAACTCCTACTTAAGCTAGTCTAGTTTAAGGTTAGAGATAAGGTACTCTTATACCTATATTTTAGGTATAAGATTTATAGTAACCTATTAAAAAAGCTATAACTACTAAGAATAGGGCCTTATTAAGTAAAGAGAGTTATAGGCCCCTTAGTATATAAGCTTAACCTCCTAGAGGTAATAAAAATCTACCCTATTATATTAGTTAGCTAATTTAAATATAATCCTAATAATAACCCTTATAATTACTAAGTACTACTAGACTCTATACCTATAGTAAATATTAATAACCTAGCCTTAGAGTATAAAATTAAAACCTTACTAGACTACTAATATAACCCCTTTATAAAGTAGCTCTAGTACTTAGTTAAATAGAGGGGCTATAGCCCTTAGTACTAAGTCTAGTATAATATTAATAACCTTAAGAATACTATAGACCTTATTAAAGAGTATAATAAAAGACTTAAGACTAGTACCACCCTATACTCTATAAGAAGATAACTACTATATATACTAAAACTACTAATATATACTATAGCTATATACCCTACTAATAACTATATCCTAGCTAATAGTAGAGATACTATTAAGCTATAGAGTAGCTATTAAACCTATTTCTAGGCTAGGTACTCTAGCCCTTTAGTAGTAATCCCCCCTATATAAGGGCCCTTAGCCTATAGTATTTATAAATATAGTATAGTTAATATTAGTATTCCTATTCTTCCTTATTTCCTATTATTATTTTATATTACTATTTATATAGGAATTACCCCTTTATACTATAGGAAGAATAATAGTTTCCTTTATTTAATAGGATAGATAGTAAAGAATAATAGAGTTATAAGGGAGTTTCTTTATTTTATTCCTTTATTTAGAGAGGTATAGGGAATATATAAGTAATATAGAGGGCTAAATAGATTTTCTTAAATTAGTTATTTTAATCTAGGACTATTTAGGGCTTAGTACCTATAAACTTAAGAGCTACTATTTTAGTATATAGCTAATCTTTACTATACTATTAACCTACCCTTATAACTAGTATACCCTTTAACTTATACTATATATTATCCTTTATACTATACCCCTAAAAAAGAAAAGTACCCCTAGTATATTAGTAAGTACTTTAGCTATTAAAGATACTACTACCTAATACTTTACCTACTTAACTAAGGCTAATAAACCTAACTTACTTAATATAGTTCCTTATTATATTATAAAGCTAAAGAAAGGTACTAAAGGTAATAGTATAGGCTTACCCCTAGCTATACTAATTAAACCTAAGGGTATTATATTAAAGGCTATAATTATATCTCTAGAAATACCTAGAAGTATATCCTTACTCCTATACCTATTAGAAATACTAATAATAACTAAGTAGGGTATACCTATAAGTAGCTTATCTACTATTACTAAGTAATCTTAATATACTTAAGATAATAATACTAAGGAAAGTAATAAGGAGGAGGTTATAATTATAGGATAAAGTAGTAAAGGTAAGACCCCTAATATAAAGAAGAATAATAGCTAGCCCCTAAACTATAATAGAAACTAGCTAAATAGTACTTTACTAATAGCTATAACTACTCTTTTAAAGTATAAATAGCTTCTTATACTAATTAGAAAGACCCCTATTATACTAGATACTAATAAAGTAGAGGGTTTTATCCTAATATCTAGTAATAATAAGACCCCTATTATAACCTACTATAAGGGTAAGGGTAGAGCTACCTATAATATTAATAAATATAGTACTATAGATAATAATACCTTAATACTCTATAGAGATAATAATAATAACCCTAGTAAAGATAAGGCTAGATTAACTATAGCTAGTAACTAGATATACTTAAAGGAGTCTTAGAAGCTAAAGCTATATAATATTAATACCTTTAAACCCTCTAATTATAGAAAGGGTTACTTCCTCTAGGATACCTATAAATAGCTACTTTTTAAGTATATAGGGGCCTATTATTATATTATCTATAATAATACCCTACTACTATAAGGAGTCTATTTATCTAGCTAACTTATTACTATACTATTAATAGTTATTTAGCTTTACTATACTAGTTATAATTTTAAGGACTATAATACTAAGAGCCTATATCCCTATTTCCTTATAGAAGGTAGTATAAATAGACTATACTACCCTATAGGTTTTAGTTTACTAATTATTAATAAGTAGGGATAGGTATATTTTACCTATCTTACTAAGCTAGATAGATACTTATTCTATAGAGACTAGGGTTACTAATAGTTCCTAGGCTATAAGGAGGAAGGGGACCCTAATATTAACTCTACTATCCTATAGTATAGTATTATAGTTAACTTATATAAGTACTATAGTCTACTTCTAATCCTAGACTATATATTTAAGGTCCCTAAATTTATATTAGATTATATATACTTAATCTTCCTTATAGAATTATAATTCTACCTATTAATATTAGACCTAGCTAACTTTTACTAGTTCCTAATACTATAGCTCTAGAAGTTTATAAAGTATCTAGTAGAAAGGGATAAAGAGTATATTATTAGTAATAGGTACTATACCCCTTAGATAGATAATAGAAAGAATTAATAGGCCCTAATAGTCTCTATAAAAGATAAGGACTTTATCTACTACCTATATACTTTATCTAATATTACCCTAGAGGATACTACTATAATTATAAGTAACCCTAATTTTCTTAAGATATATAGTAAGGGTATACTAGAAGTATAATCTAACTACTCTATAGCTATCCTAGGTACCTATAGTAGCTAGATTAATTATATCCCTAAAGAGATATTATAAGAAATATACTAGTATAATAAGTAGACTAATAATAAAGCTAATATATAAGCTACTACTACCCTTAAGAAGGAGGAAGCCTACTATATAGCTAGTAGTAGCCCTACCTATATAGGTTAGGGTATAGTTACTATTAAAGTACCTAATAACTATTTTATTATTAGGTTTAATAATAATAAAGCTATACTAACTAGGATCTATAATTACCTAATAATAAGAAACCCTAAAATTATAGGTATTAGAACCTATACCCTATAAATAGACTATAATATCCCTATACTATTAAGTATTATAGACCCTATTATAGTTACTTACTTAATCCTAGGTAGTCTCCTTATCTAAGGTTCTTAGAATAAGATAATTATTCTTATATTATAGTTTAAGCTTAGTATAGGTTACTATATTACCCTACTCCCTAACTATAACCCCCTTTAGTATAAGTATAAGTAGCTTATATATCTAAGGTATATACCCTTAATCTACTACTACTACCTTACTAAGTCTAAAGCCTTTATTAAGGGTTTTAATATTAATATTAGTAATAGTATAGTAGTATAGGTAGTTTCTATAGTTATATATAGACTACTACTCTAGACTTTCTAGGAGGACTATAATATTAATATTTAGTATATCTATATCCTACCTACTAATAATAATATTAACTCTAAGGTATAGAATAATCTACTTACTAAGCTCCTTAATAATTAATAATAATATAATACTAATATTAATAGTACTACTAACTACCCTACTAGACTTATAGATCTAATAGCCCCTAATATTAGTATTACTAATATTCTATATTAGATACCTAATAATTAGCCCTAGGAAGTATTAGACTACTAGGGCTTAATAGGAAAACTAGAGTTTTATATATAGGAGGATAACTAGACTTTATAATAAGGATATTACTAATATATAGCTACTATTTTATTATATATCTATATATCTTTACTTAGTACCTAGCGCATTTAGGGTAGTAGCCCTAGTATAGGTAGGGGCCCTAGCCTATATAGTTAGCCCCTAGCCCTAGCTAGGGTAGTTAGTCTAATTAATATATATTTAGCTTATATGCCTATCTATAGGACGAGTTATACTATACTATATATAGTAGTTATCTAGTATGCTATTACTAGACTAGTACTTAGGATTAGTAAATTAGTACTAAACTTTATAGCCTAGTATATTACCCCTATTATAAATTACCTATATAAGACCTAAGACCTACTCCTAGAGCTACTAAGTTATTAGTATAGTAATAGTAGGTAGTTTATTATTATTATTACCCTAAGGGGTAATAGGTTAGCTAGATAATAGGCTAGTAGTTATAGACTACTAGCTGGCTATTAGTATTATTTAAGGAGTGGCTAATAGTACTATACTATTAGTAGACTAGTTACTCTTAGCTATTATATAGGTTATTAACTATATAATATAATAAGATGTTATATCTCTATTACTAATAGGACTATCTTAGTCTAGAATCTTACTTATATACCTTATCTAAGGCTATAGACTATAAAAATAATAATACCTAGTACTTCTAGTATATCTAAAACCGTAGTATTTTGACCTAATACCTTATAGGACATGATTAAAGTAAGATAACTTATTAGTAAGGGATAGATAATAAGTCTTATCCTCTTATAAGTAGTAAGAGACCTATTAATAGTATTATAGCGCCTAGTAGAGTGAATTAATACTAACTACTAATAATTAATAGGTAAGGAGTAAGAGTAGTCGCTATATAGCCTATATAGAATAACTATCTACTCTCTAGCTAACTAGAAACGGCTAGTATATATAGAAAAAAAAATAAATACTAAGTACTAGACACTATAAAATATAACCTGCGCGCGCCGCGTCGTGTAATAGTATATATATAAGTAGTAAATACTAAGTGCTAAATACTATAAAATATAAACTATATATACTATAGCGCGTAATAATATATCTTAAGGAATAATAATATATTATCCCCCCTAAACTATAGTCTTTACTTTAGTACTAGTATCTAGCTTATTAGGACTATCTAAATTAGGGAAGCTATTCTTATATAGTATTAGTTAGCTTCTATTAGTAATAATAACTCTCTACTAGTCTAAGAGAGAGTTATTTCTATAGTATCTAGTATTAGCTAATTAGCTTAGCTTAGCTATATTATCTTATTACTATCTATTCCTAGTAGTAGGATAATTATAGGTAGTACTCCTAGTCTAGTAAATAGCCTAAGTAGTACCTAAGCTAGCCCTATACCTTATAAGGGTAGTTAGAAATTAATTACTAATAGTAGGACTATTATTAATAGTCCTCTATATATAATTATAGGCCCCTATTATTAGCTACTTAGGGAGTAGCTACTACTATAAGACCCTATTCTTCTTCCTTATCTAACTAATATACCTCTTCTTCCTTATCTTTTTTAGCCTAGGCTACTAGAAGTACTTATAGTTCTTATAGTTAGTTTATTAAATTTATTATATAATTATATCTAAATCTACCTTTATAACTCATTATATAAACTACTAACCTTAAAGTATAATAGAATAGTCCTAGAAACTTATTAGACCTTAATAATCTAATATCTATAAAAGAATTATAGAAAAACTAGAGAATTAATTATCTAGGCTTATCTTCTATACTTTATAGGTAGAGATACCTAGAATAATATTATACTTAATAAAAATAGAACTAATAAAAATTAGATAGTATAGTATTATTATTCTATAAATTATATACTAACCTACTATAAAATTATAAGTATTAATCTTATAGCTTATATAGTATCTATAAAATAGTACTTAAGATAAATAAGTAAATAGTAATAAGTATAATAGTAATAACTAGCTTAGTAAATATATAATAATAGGCTAGGTAGGGGAGGGTAAAATTAATAGTACTTATTAATAATATCCTAGAGCCTTTTACTTACCTAATTTCTACTAATCTTATATATCTAATAATTAGGTAATAAGAAGCTCCTAATCTATAGAAGCTATACTATAAAATATAGGTAGGACTAGCTACTTACTAATATACTTACTTAGTTAGCTAAAATACTAGCACTAGAAGAGGTATAAGAGATAGTAACTAGTAGTAAATAAGTAGGCTCTAACTAAAATAAGCTACTATCTAGCCTTTATCTTATTATTTAAGTAGTATAAGATTTAGGTATAAATAATAAGTATAAATAAATAAATAACTAAGTATTTAATAGATAATAGTTTAACTAGGTATAAAAGAATAAAATATAAAAGATACTTACTTTCTATCTATTTCCTAATCTTTCCTTTATACCTACTTACTTCCTATCCCTTATATAAGGGTTAATAGTTAATAGTAGGTTAATACTAAGGTAAGATATTAATAGGTTATTATAATATATTAGCCTAAGGCTATAGTAGTTAGTAGCTTATAACTATATAATACTAGGTTTATCTATACTAGTATTAGTACTTATATAGGCGCGCGACGCCTATTATAATATATACTATTTAATAGGGCTTAGCCTATAGTACTTATAAATAATATTAGGAGATAAATAATCTACTTATTATCTTTATACTTTAGTATCTAATCTTAGATAAAGACCTTATTTTTATAATAACCTTCTACCTCTTCCTATATAATAGTATATATAGTTTAGGAGCTAAAAGTTAAAGTCTTAGCTATATTCTATACTCTTTTAAATAGTAGTAAGAAATTTAGAGATTAATATATTATAGTACCTTATAGAGTAAGTCTCCTAGACTACTATTAATTAATAGGTAAGGAGTAAGAGTAGTTATTATATAGCCTATATAGAATAGCTATCTACTCCTAGGCTAACTAAATATAGCTAGTATATATAAAAGTAGTAAGTACTAAATACTAAATAGTATAAAATATAAGTAGTATATATAATAGTATCATCTAGGCTATCCCTATAAATAGGCTAAATAGCTAAGACTACTTAGATATATAGATAATTTCCCTAAGTGCCTAATTCTCTTATATAATCCTTAAATAGTTAAGTTAATACTTAGAGAGAAATTAGCCTCTAGGTAGATATTACTATATACTAGGGCCTAGTCCCCTTAATATAATAAATATATATTATTATATAAGTATCTAAGGTAGGATTATAGCTAGTAGAGGTTATATTACCCCTAGGTTCCCTTAGATAGAATACTAAAGTAAGGAGGTATAGCCTTATTTTAGTATTAATATAGAGAAAGACTACTATTAAAGCCTATACTAAGAGGTATATCTCTATATCCTTCTAGTCTATTTACTAGTAGGTTATAGGATATAAATCTTAATAGACTAGTAGTCTTAGATAGATAGAGAAAAGTCTTTTAAGTAAAAAGAGTAAATTTAATAAAGAGTAATTAAAGAGTTAAAGTAAAGAGTTATTACTAGAGAAGCTATCTAGAGGGACTTAAGGCCTTCTTATATACCTTTCTCTAGTACTAAGAGAACTAGTATCTATTATATAATAATAGATAGAAGTCTCTAACTAAGTATATTCTTTCTAGTAAAATAAAATACTAGTAAGTTAGATAATACCTAACTATTACTTAGAATAACTAGAAAGAAGGTACCCTAATAATTAGTAGTTTCTTTAACTACTAATAAAGTATACTAGCCTAATTAATCTAGAGCCTAGTACCTAATAAAAAATAATAGAAAGGATCCTTCTTTCTATATAATTATATAGTAGTTATCTTTCTACCTATATAATTATATAGGAGCTATATCTAGTATAGAACTAACTCTTTAATAAAACTTAGTTTTAGCTAGATATTAAGGAAGTATATAAAGTTATTAGGAAAATTATTAATCCTAATAACTCTAAAAAGTTTAACTAGTAATAACTTAATAACTAATTAAGATATAGTAATTCTAAAAGATATTCTAGACTTCTACTATATAGAAGTATAGAACCTATATATAAGGTATTTAGTACCCTAGTCCCTATTAGGTAGGTAGGGAGGTCTTAGCTAGGTCTTTATATAGGGAGGACCTATAAATTAAGATAGATTAGAAGGTAATTAAGCCTAAGAAGTATTACTATATAATATCTTAGGGCCTATAGTATTTATCTAGTAGTTCTAAAGTTTATCTATCTACTAGGTAATTTTCTATAGGGATATATTATTTAAGCCTTTCCTTCTCTTTTAAATATCTTACTAATAAGTTACTAGATTAGGATAGTACTATTTAAACTACCTAATTCTACTCTATAAGCTTATATATTAAGCTTATCTAAAAATTACCTAGAAGGTACTAAAACTGAATAAACCTTATAGGATAAGGTTATTATAGTATAGTAGCGCGCGTATAATAGCTTTCTAAGAAGTATATAAGAATAAAAATTTACATATAGTATAGAGATACTTAGTTAGAATATAAGAGTGTAGTAAGTTATGTTATAAATATATCTTAGAATAGGATACTATAAGTGTGCTATATACAACTAGATTTTCTACTAACAAAACATCTACATTGCGCCCGCTCTATACAGCGAGGTAGATTACCAGTCCAAGGCTCTCCAGCCGAGCCCCGCGTCGAGATTAACCCACGCGCCCTGAACGATTGCCTGTTCCCAGCCCACCATGACGGCCAACAAGCGGCAAGCCATGGAACTCAAGGTGCAGAGCACGGCGTCGGAGTGGGCCAGGACGGAAATATCGAGAAGGTAGGCTCTGCCGACGAGCTCTCGCATGCGCATGCCCTGCTGAGCAGCCTGCGAGTCCGTTTTGCCCTTTTCCGCCGCTCCAGGCTTCGAGGGTAGGCCCAAGCTCCAGAAGACGTCGCGGAAAAAGCCGCCCTCCCAGCCTGAAATCTCGTCGATGTACCTGTTCGTCTTTTTGGCACCTGAAGCCTCGAGCGTCTTTTTGCTGGCCAGGACAATGCGGTCCTGGGCGCGTTCGGTGGTGGCCATCTCGGGGGAGCTGTAAATGTCTGGGTCATCGGATGCCAACACTGCCTGGGAGGACACGGCGCTGAAGAATTCGGCATCAGATGGCGTTCGGGGGGAATTAACGTTTCCGTCGGTCTCGTTTGCGGTTAGCTGATGCCCAGTGCGTTCAGCGAGCAATTCTCTTGCGGCCAGCATGAAACGGTCCAGGGGAATATAGTCCTTGGAATACTGAAACTCGAATGGATGGCGGTCGCCGCGCCGGACGTGCATTCCGACCGTTAATCCACCATTTTGGTGAACAGAATCTTGTAGAGAGCGGGTTCGCTCAGTGACGTAATCTGCATCGTCAGGGCGAAGGCGGAAAAGAGCCTCATAGCCTTGTCGAGCCAAGGCGAAAATGCGCAGCTGGCGCATGACACCGGTCTTTTTAAGGTCGCCGTATTCTTCGGCGAAGGCGTCGCCAAAGGTCCAGGGTATCGTTGCCGCAGAAACAATAAGGTGATTGGCGTTGTGAGGGCAGGGTAGGGCCTGGCTCGTCATCGGGGGTAGGCAGTCTGGGGCTGGTGGTGGCGCAAAGTAGTCCGTGTAGTTTCCGTAAGGCCTTCAGAAGTCAGTACCATGAGCAAATCGCGAACGAGCGCACATTCTCGACCTACCACCGAGTGTCATCGACGAAGAAGGCCCTTCCCTCCTTCTTAGCCAGACCGTAAGCAAGCCACAGCGCCATCAGCGAGCTTCCCATTCCGGCGTCGGACGTCTCCATGACGAAGGTGAGGCTTTTTTCGCACACGGTCATTTTTTGGCCCTTGTAGACATTGTTCGATTGCATCGCGGTGTCATCGAAGCCCACGGCAGATATCATGCCGACATTGGCATTGGCAGGTGGTAGCAGCCCCTCATCCAATGCCTGGTTCACGTCGACAAAATGCGGGTCTGCGTAATAGTACGCCCTCGACCGGCGCTTGCCCAGCACACGACCGTTTTCTCCAATGTTTTGAGAAATTTCGGAGGCTTGTTCGCAAAGCTCCTGGTACTGCGCGGGAGCCAAGGGGAATGCGTAGCTGGGAGGTATCGAGATGGTCCACCTGGCTCTGCCCCTATGGTCTAACACAGCGACTACCGATGGCTCATCCGGCAGCGAAAGACCACCAACCATTTCATACTGGTCCTTGTTGTCTTGAGCATACGGAGCGGACAGCCTGTGGAAATTGGTGTACCATTGGCGGGCGGCTAGCCAGCCCAAGACTGTGACGCCACAGAAGACGACCAGAATCTTTTTAAGCAACCGCGGATAAGGGGTCGACGAGCGCCTCTCATGGCGCAGTATCGAAGGAGGTAAGCCAGGTGACGCGGGCAGCGAGCGGTCGGAGAGAAAATGGTCTTTGGCGGCGGCGGCAGAGCGAGGTGTGCGCGGAGTGAGCAGAGTCGGCGGAGGGAGAGCCGAAGTCGAGGGCGAGCTTATAGAGAGGTGGTTGTTGCGTCTGGCGTGCATGGTGGACAGCGAGTCGGCATGACTCCAGCGCGCAAGGTGAGAGGTCGAGGAGTCGCGGCGGGCGGAGAGAGGGCAACATGAAAGTTGCGCTAGGGGCGCATTGGGAAATGGAGGACGAGGACGAGGACCAGGACGGGCTGGGGGTCAGCGGGAAGGAGCTGGAGGGACGGAGAGGGTTTAGAGGCGGAGTCGTAGAGGCATGATGCGAGGTTGCGTTGTCTGTGTGTGAGAGAGAGAGGAGAGGACGATGGGAGGGAGGAATGCAATGCAACGTGACGGAGGACAAGGCAAGGAAGAAAAACAGTGGAGGCCAGCGGAGCACAGGCAGGACAGGCAGGACAGAAAACAGCACACCTGCAGCGAACAGAACCACGACCCCAAGGCGCTAAAAACAAGTCGACGACCTACGCAAGCGACGGACGGACGAGGACAGGACCTGCACCTCGACTCCGCCCGATGCGGCAAGACGCTGGGGCCAGTCGCTTCGGCGCAATGTGAAACAAGTCAAGCCCATCTGTGACGCTGCCCTGCCTCAGCTGAAAGAGATCCAACTCGCCGTGCCAATCCATCCATTATTATTCGTATCTTCCTGTCTCTTCCTGGTCGCGTCGCGTCTGTCTTGTCTTGGTTGTAAGGCAGTTAAGTTGGTTGGCTTGAGAACCGGGTATCAGTAGCACGCAAGACTCCAGCAATCCATCATCCCGACCATCTCATCTACATGGAGATACACACTCCCGTCCCCATCCTGCAAACACACGATGCGTCAAACACAACACACTTCACTTCGCGTCAACCGGCGACACCTTCTTCTCCACCCGCTCGGTTATCATGCCGTTGAGCGTCCGAGTCGCGTCCTCGACGTTGCGCATTCGCTTCTCCGACCCTGGCGACAGAGTGTAAGCCGGGCTCATCGCTGCGGCTGACGGTCGTGTGTACACCGAGCTGCTCGTGCTTCCCGCGCTCCGCCGCGCCTGTGCTCGGGTCCGCTCGACAGTCGTATCAACCTTGAGGTCTGCTATGTCTCGCTTCCGTGCTGCCGACCGCAGTGCGTTGAGCATCCTGTCCTTGTCGTCTAGCCGTGCCCGCAGCTCGGCAATTTCTTCGTCCTTCTCCTTCAGCACCGCCTCGACCCCGCCTTCCCCGTCGTCGCTCCCGCCGTTTGCAATCAGTATCGATGCTCGCGGCTGGCTAGACCGACGCGCCTGCAGCAGTCGCTTCTCCAACGTGATGATGTATCGGTTCTTGTCGGCCAGATCTGCGTGCAATGCTCGGATCTGAGCCGACGCGCTGGCCGTACCGTCGCCATTGTCGCCTAGCGAGTCGTTGTCCTCTGATCCATGCTCCCCAACAAGGCCATTGCTGTGGCTGGACAGGGCAAGAGATAGCGCCGACCCCCCCGAAGACGTGCGGTTGAGGTGAGGAGGAACCTCGAGCGTCAATTCGCTTGCCCGCGAAGACCGCACCGACACGGCATACCCTTCGTTGGTGCTGACAATGGAATTCCGATATTGAGATCCCATGCCCGAAAACGATCTGCTCGGATTGTTTACGCCGAATGATTTGGAACTCAAGATCAACCGGTTGAGATGTTCGATTCGCTCTTTGAGGGCGGTTCGTGCCAACTGGAGTTCGAGCATCTGCTCTTCGTGACGGGCCTTCTCTTCCGCCTCGCGCGCTTTCTCTTCTTCCGCGTCCTTGGCAGACGCCTCTTCCTTCGTCTTGGCTTCCAACTGCTTCCGCAGCTCCTGGATCTCGTTGCGGTACCGGTCTAGCAATGCACGGCTGCCCGCATCGCCGCCTGCGTTTGCCTCTTCGGCTTTCTTGGCGTGGCTAACGATGCTGTTCTTGGCTCTAGAGGCGAACTTGAGCGTGTTGAGCGTCTCGTTGATGTGCGTCGAGACGTTTGCTGCGCTCCCCGTGGACCCTATCGAAATGGTACAGAGGATGCTGACGAGAGAGTTTCCAGAAAGCGCCGGTTGCAACAGTCGAGTCAGTTTGCTGTCACGGTACGGCAGATGTTTGTCTCTTTCGGCACCTTCTTTGCCCCTGCTCTCAGACAAACGAGCAATAACGGTACCTAGCGTCAGCAAGCTTTTGTTGATGTGGGCGCCCTCGGTCCTCCTCTCCTTGCTGTCCGCTGCCCTCTCCGAGCCTGCCAGGTCAATCAAGCTCAAAGTCGACACCCGGACGCCCCCGGGAACTATCGTCGCAGCGCGTTTGTTCTCCTGTAGCGAGGATCCTCCGGGCACACGCTCTCGGCTCTCGACTACAATCTGGACAACAGCGTGGCTGCGAGAACTCCGGGCGTTGAATTGGGTACCAGCAACCCGTCTAGAGTTGTCGCCTCTGGCAATGACCCTGAGGAGCTGGTTGGGACTTTGGACAATCTCCTCTTTCAAAGGCGTGGCGTAGACGCCCCTTTTGCTGTCCTCCCTCAGCTTGATTTCCTCCTGTGGTACAGCTTGCATGCCTGGGCCAGTCGGAGGCGGTGGCGACAACAAGTCATTAATCTTTTCATTGTAAATCTCCAGGTAGCTCACGCGAAGCAAGAACTCGCGCTGTGGGGTCTCTCGGATGAAGGAAAAGATGTCGGTGATGGCCAGAGGAATCACACCGGGTGAGGAGGCCGTGCCTTGCATGGAGAAGGTCTTTCCCGTTCCCGTCATACCATAGGCGAATACGGTACCGTGATAGCCCTCCATAACTCTGCGAACCAAGCGCTTGGCCGCAGAGTCGTACACCTTGGCATTGTTGTCGTTGGCCGTGAAAACATTGTCTTGAGCTAGTTAGCGTGCTTGTCCCGACAGTTCAGAAGCGACTCATACCAGAGACGAACTGGCCCCCTTCTTTGCCGCTATAGGTAATGGCGCCTCGCCGGCCATCCAACTCCCAATCTCCGTGATTGACGTCGTCAGCAGTCCCAGCCTGCGGTCGCACTCTGACACTGACGACGACGTTTCCCTTGGTCTCGCTGGAACTCTTATCGGCCGAGTCTTGGCCTGCGTCGTGGGCGCCGCTTCCATCCGTGGTGGGAGTGTCGACGGACTGCGCTTGGGAGCCCTGGGCAGAGGGTGTCCTGGTCTCGGGAGTGGACATGGCGTGAGGAGACCTGAGCAGCGACTGACGCGACTTTGCGCTCGCAGAACGGGTCCGCATGTTCGTGTCGCTGTTGGGGACGCTCAGGGAGGTGGAGGAGCTGCGCCTGTTGGTTGGCAGGCCATCGGGCAGTGAGGCGACCGAAGCGGCGGCGGCCGACAAGGGACTGGGGCCGTTGGTGTTGGTGCGACTTGGACCCTTGGGCGGCTGAGGGAAAGCACCAACGCTGATTGTCTTGCGCAGGGTCTTGGGCTGCTGGGGCGGCGCGGGCATGTGGTGCTTCTTGGGCGGCCCTGTTCCTGCTCCTGGACGGACGCAGGTCGTGGACGGCTGCTTGAGGGAGAGGGAGGGTTCGGTGTTGGCGATGGGTCTGGGTCTGGGTGGTCTGGAGGGCAGGGCCGACGAATCCGGTCGTGCGGCCTGTATCTGTGGGGTCGTGGGAAGCGAGGGCAACGCCCCGGGCGGAGGTGGATTGATCGAACGCCCGGTCAAGGTGGTTGTGGCCATGACGGACTGGCGTCCAGCGAGGAACTGGCTGTTCTTGTTCAAGATGGCATGCGTGGGTGCCACGCGCCGGCGGCGACAACAGCGGAGGACTCCCGTCGGTCTGGTCTGGTCTGGTCGGTCGGTCGGTCGGTCGGTCGGTCGGTACTGTACCTTGGAGTCGTCGCGAGAGGTGGAGCGGACGGACTGCAGAAAGCACGAGCACAATGGAAGCACAAGCCCAAGCCCAAGCACACACAATAAACAATAGGGAGCAGCAAAAGATGGTAGGGTGCTGTGCAATCGAAGATAACAGAGAGCGCGCGCGCACGGCTTCGAGACAAAAGGAGAGAGAAATAACAGTCTGCCTTTAGTTTGCCTTCAATTGCGCCGAGGCCCTTTTTGATTTGACTGAATGACAGCCTGTCCACCCTCCACCCCCCCAAGACCACACCCCCCCCTCCTCTCTCAGCCATGGTTCGCCCCGGCCGCACCAGTCAACAAGCCCAAGACGCAGGAATGCTCTGCTTCGCCTTGGGCCCGTCGTCCTCTGCCTTATCTTTCGACAGCAGCCTTCCGCATCCTTTGACTACGGCGCGGGTAGCTGCAGCACATGCAAGGAACGCTTCAGGGTCCCATCCATGCTGGGGGATGGGATGCCAAACTGCAGGCGAATCACCGCCTGATGTGTCCGCTGGCGTCAACCGTAAATATATATTTAACCAAGAGTAGCTTGGCTCATTTTTTAAACTGTGGCCACCCATTCCACCGTTGTCCCGCTCCACGTGCTAATCTTTAATGCGAACCTCCCCTCCTTTTTCAACCTCGTCTCGCAATCGTCTCTGCCAGTCCAATCGCCTTTGCCCGTCCTTGCCCTCTCGGTTTCGACCTCAAACGCTCACCACCTCGTCCATTTCCCTCAGAGTGTAGTCCAGCAGGTAGCTCTCGTCCAATAGCTCGTCCACCCGTTTGAAGTGCCTCTCCGTGTACGCCCGCAGCGCCTCCATGACCCCCTTTACGCTGCCCTTTGCGTGGGCACCACC
Organism: Phyllosticta citribraziliensis; assembly: GCF_038025025.1. Taxonomy (NCBI): domain Eukaryota; kingdom Fungi; phylum Ascomycota; class Dothideomycetes; order Botryosphaeriales; family Phyllostictaceae; genus Phyllosticta; species Phyllosticta citribraziliensis. Next base: position 923,736 of record NW_027117348.1, read on the forward strand.
CGCCAGCTGAAGCCCCGACAGTCTTGACGCTGGGTACAGCCGCATCAATGCCCAGAGCAGTTTCTGAGCGACCTGCGCAGTCTTGGCATTGGTGTTCCAGTCGCGGATCCTCAGCAGCAACGTGAAAATCTGCTCGTCAGCCAGGCTTCCAAGCACCTCATCCACCGCCAGTAGCCCCGTCAGACTCTGCTCTTCCTGCTCTTCGGCTTCCACGACATTCTTGAAGAGCTTGAACAATCTTGCTGGCTGATTGAGCTGCAGAGCCAGTCCGATGGCCTCGCGGTAGTTGCCGACATGCTCGAGATTCTGCAGTCTTTGCTCTTGTTCCACACGCTCAGATTCCTGATGCGCAGCTGCTTCCATCGTCGCGCTTGTCGTGTCTTCCCAGAACGTGACGACGCCGTCACCACCTCCCGAAACCAGGCCCTTCGTAACCGGGTTGACCGTCAATGCCCATACGCGATCGGTGTGATTGTCAAGCGTCGTCGCCAGCTCTCCGCTGCTTATGTCCCAGACCTTGACAAGGCCATCACCTGCTGCTGACGCGACTTCCGGGCCGCGCTTATCCCGAGCATCATCCTCCGTCGAGTATGGCAGCCAAGCCAGCTTGAGTATGCTGTTGGTGTGGCCCTCCAATGTCAGCAAGCAGCTGTAATCTGTCAAGCTCCAGATCTTGACCGTCTTGTCGCCCGAGCCTGTCGCGATAAGCCCACGGCTCCCGCTTCCGTTTATTGACGGCGTCTCCTTGGGTGCAAACTTGACCGTCCAAACACCTCGGCGATGGCCCCGCAGAACGCCGACGGTCTCGCCCTCATCCGCTGCCCAGATCTTCACCGTCTTGTCTTGCGAAGCCGATGCAAACAGAGTCGCGTTGTGGTTGACATCAATGGCATTGATGTCCTTGTCGTGTGCTTTGCGGGTCCATGCGGCCCGTGATGCCTTTTGCGTGTCTTGCTTGATGTTGGAGTTGTTCCATCGCTTTATCGTCTTGTCCTGCGAGCCAGTGATCACAAAAGCGGGAGGGTGCTCCAAGGGATTCGAGTGGGCCGCCGAACCAACCTGAGGCTTGTTCTTGGGCAACCCAATAGCACCTAGAGATTCGGCGTGGCCAGTGTAGGTTGCAAAGCAGGTGTAGGAGTTGTTTTCGGGGTCCAATCGCCACAACCTAGCCGTGTTGTCCTTGGCTCCCGTTGCGAGCCAGTGCCCAGACCAGTCCGTGTCCATGCATATGATGATGTCTTCGTGCCCTTTGAGAAGCGCCTTGTCTGCTCCAAAGTAGTTCCCACCTATCTGCTCATCGGCGTCATTTTCCTGCGTAGAGGCAAGGGAGACTATCCGAATGTCCTCAAGGTTGGTCGCAAGAGCAAGGTATGAATAGTCCGATCCAACGTGGGCCAGATCGATGACCTCGTCGTGGGTTCCGGAGATGCGGCGCAGAACCGGCAATGGCTCAATCGTGCTCTCCTCGTCGCGATTTTCCAGTGGACGTACAGAGTGGAGCGCCAGAGTTTGATCAGCGTGTATCGTCAGGACGTAGGGCAGCTGCTTGTGATGGATGATTTGAACGATGGACTCTGTCTCGAAGCCAGGAGGCTGGTCTTTGGTGATTTCCCTTCCGTTGGAAATGGTCCACAGCCGGAGAGTTCCGTTTTCGCCGCCAGTGTAAATGACGGATCCGTCCTTCAAGAATCCAATGTCCTCGACGCTCTCCAGCACGGGCATTGTGCTTCTGATTTTCCATGTCCGCGCATCCCAAATCATGACAGTCTTGTCTCGGCTTCCGGTTGCCAGGGCATTCTCTTCCTCGGAGAAGCATATGCTCCGTACGACAGAGACATGCGAATCCAGGGTCGCCACGCTCTTTCGCTTGTTGAGGTCCCACACTCGGACTTTACCATCTTCTCCGCCAGAAGCTAGCCTGAAGCTTACGGTCGCGCTGTCGTCGACGTCGTTGTTTTGCGACTTCTTGCCCTTTTTCCCGCTTGGCTTCTCGTTGGTGACTTGGGCCTCGAAAAAGTGCAGAGCTGCAATGACTCCACTGTGACCGTGGAAGCTGTGTGTCGTGTATCCGCCCTGTATGTCCCAGACCTTGACGATACCATCTGCACCACCGGTTGCGAGCAGAGTTCCGGTACGGTCGGTTGTACACACCACGACCGGCGATGTATGGGGCTTCAAAGACCTTGTGAGCTCGGCATCCATAATGGCATCCTCGGAAGTCGACGGTTTGAGCGCGTAGATGCGCATCGAAAGAGAACGGGAGCATATCGCGAGATGGGAGCCCGAGGGCGTCACTATACTCGGTCAGCAGGGGAAGCGGAAGCTTGTCAATTGGCCGTGAGACACATACGGGCCATGGAAGTGATCACGTCTCCATCCTGTTCTATATGTCAATGTCAGATAAAGACAAATATTTTTGGCGAATGTGTACACACCCCTTCGATGCGCCCCAATTCAGTGCCTGTGGCTAGGTCGGTCAGAAGGGCGTCTTCGCCCAAACAGGTCGCGAGAATGCGCCCATTTCTGCTCAAAGCGACGGCGCCACCAACGTAGATGGGCGCGATGGTCTTGCTGACCTCGAAAGTCGTTTTGGAGCCGACCTTTTGCGCCATGGCCGAAGCAGTGTTTTGGTTGCAGAGAGATGGCGACTGGAGTTTCTTGAACTTCAAATCCAATTTTCCTTATCGATATCGCAGATCGACGCAGGGTTTCCACGACTAGCGGCGGACCTTCACGCGCGCATCATTCACGCTGCCGTCGCTCAACGCCAACATCCCGTTCGAAGACCACTCCATTCCGAGACGCGCCCACTGACTAAAAATATCCAAGCACTCACTCCATCCACCCGGTTTTGACAAAACGTTACTTACAGGCCATGAAAATCGGCATATCGCTTTGAGGTCAGCAGCGCCATTACCAATCTCGCGCGCGACACATCTTCCGAGTTGCTTTGACGCTCTTTGACTGTCGTCATGGGGAGAGATGCGTTTTTGACCAGACTCGTACTGGTGAGTATTGCGCACGCCATGCACCGTCTGCTTTGCTCACTTTGCTTCCTGAACCGTGGCGCTTCTTCTGTGCTAGCCGATGCTAATTGTGCTCCAGGGTCGCTCAGCGTATGGCCCCCCTGAGCGTTTCCCCGAGGGCAGCATCGTAGTTGGACCAGAGACTAGGGTATCTCAAGTGCCGCACGAAAGAGTCCAGATGTACGACGAACATGGCCATCCAGTAAACCCAGACGCACGTGCCCTGGGTCGCGCTCTCCGGGATGCCCAAAACGATGTCCTCGCTGCAATTGGAGTCGTGGAGCGCAAACGAGTTCACCTTTCGACTGGTGCCTCTCTTCCTGCCCAGAAAGATCCAAGAATCGTCAGAAGAGTCGAGGCAGAGAACCTCAGTGGCACAGTGATTGCAATCATTGGAACGCTCGCTCGCTACACTTGCATGTGGTGGGCAAGCGCACTTCAAGACCGTATTTTAGTACGCTCCCCACTGGTGGCCATACAAAGCTGAATTTGCTAATTGAAACCCTGGTAGACCTTCGACTATGACCCTGATTTGCCGTTTGTCCAGCTCGTCGGCAATCAGTATCACATTCCTGGGTTTTTCACTGCCGGTCTGCCTGCTCAGCTCATGTCCATGATCACAAATGACGGCGATTTATGGGCGTCTCTGGCCATATCGGCTGTAGATGAAACAGTACTGCGCTCCGACCTGTCGAGGAAAGAGCGGCTGCGAATTCAGAGATGGAAGCCCTTGGTCCAGGGGGTGTGAGTCTGCCCTCTTCCCAAAGATGTGGTGAGCCAAGCGGTGGCTGACCAGATCAACGACAGATTATCCATTGCAGTTGAATTGGCATTTTCGCCAATCATTCTCCATGCAGCCTACCAAAGACTTCTACTTGTCCCCGCATCCCAATTTCTACCGACTCGTCAAGCATTCAACCCCTGTACGCCTGTTTTGCGCCAGCAGCTGTCTTTCCTGGTCAACGACTTTTCGGTCACGAATCTCGTGGGACTCGTCGGAGGGCTCGCCACCTCGCCAGCCGTAATGATTGTTGCGTGGCGCCACTCTATCATGCGTATACAGCGTTTGATGTACGAGTCGGTGGAGAAGGGGGTGCTGGTCCCCGACAACCCCGACATGTACACGACGGGCGAGGTTGCTGAGCGGCGGAGGTACCAAGACGTGGAGCTCAACCACTGGAAGGGAACACAAGAGCACAGTTGGGTCAACAGGCTCTTTTCCTTCCTCGATTGGACCTGGACTGTAGATGCGCCTGGTGGATCATCTAGCATCCAGCCTCCAAGCAACGATGCGCCCGACTCCGGTGGAGCTGAACCACAAGCAACCGTTGGCGAGAGTGCACCTCCAAGGGATACCATTGTCGACACCGAAGGTCGCTCAGGAGCCGAATCTCCCGCCAATACGGCCGTGCAACAACAAGGCAACGCCACAGTGAGGATAGCCTCGAGAGACGAAAACACCGGGGTTGTAAGCATCGAAATTGCGCTCCCCGAAGTTGTCGAAGAAGTTGCACACCACGAAATTGACAGTGGAAATCAGTCGGGCAATGAGCACGAGCGAGAGTCGGGAAGAGGTCCACACAACGAAAACAGGAGCAACCAGCGGAGAAGACATCGGGTAACACAGCTCGCGGAGGAGCCAGCCGAGATGCTGGGATCGTGGATCAACTTTACGCTCTCAGACTGGGTGCTCCTCCCAGCCAAAGCCATCGGCCTGCGAATGATGGCGCGCGGTCTGCTGCAAGCGCTGGCGCCCGAAAGCCGGGCGACACCACGCGTTTTTTCATGCTGGCCGTCGCGATCCGACTTTACAGGCGACGGGCTTCACAGACTGGGCGTCTACGCCGGCAGAATCGGGGTGTGCTGCGCCATAGAAGTCGTCTTGGGGCTTGGCTTATGGGGATGCGAATGCCTTGCCGTGACGACGATTGGGCGCAGGTATTTCCAGTGGGGGCGGTCACGCTAGGTAGCGCGAAAAAAAAAAAAAAAAAAAAAAACAATATCACTCAGCACGGAAATGTGTCCCATCAATCGACACCCCCAACCCATCGCCGTCAGTTAAGACGACCCACGGGGAGGGGGCTTCCTATCCAGGAGGCGTTCATCTCCAGAGCCACATCACACAAGGTGACTGGCAACACTCCCGCCGTGGAGAAGTCAGGGCGGTGGTCGTGGCTGGCTCTGTTCTTTTTTGATCGAAGGAGAAAAAAGAGGTTGGACGAAGGACCGCGCCAGCTTTTTATTGTCGCCCGCGCCCGCGTCCGCGGTCCGTGCAGGGAGGAACGATGTTCCGGCGCCAAGCTACTCTGGGCCGGTAGGCGCGTACGCCCATCCGATGCTGTACGTTTCAAATGGCAAATTGACCCGAACGGCTTTCGTTACGAGCCCTTGCTTTTCTTGTGACACCCACTCGCCCAACCTCCTGTGCCACGCGACATCCTCGTTGACATCCACTGCACTGAGAGCATATGTCGTTGCCGCATCTGATGCTCAAGCTACAGCATGCTTGAGTCTTTCTCAGGACGGCTTTTATCGGCTTCACAAATCAGATTCCGAAAGCCAGTGAAAAGGCTTGGAAACCTTGATGAACGAGCTGGACTGTACCTCTAGGGTCTGAGTGTGCAAGCAAGCGATGTTAAGATGGAGGCTCCGTGAAGGTTCAGCCGTCCCGGGGGCTTTGGATCCATCAACAGCTTGAATCTCAACCCTCCGTCGGGGCTGAATATGGGCCACGTCTGTATATCCACCAAGTGTCGTGCACCAAAGGCTCAAGCCTGCTCCAATCCAAGTAGCAACAGACCGGGACTTTTGCACTCATGCCGTGCTGGAAATTGCTTCTACACGTGCACTCTTCCACTAGAACTGTGAAGGCTACACTGCACCAGACCTGACATGGACTCAAGACCCTCATCTGCTTCTAGTGTTCAAATTGCATTGGTAGGCACGTTGGGAACGCCGTTGATGCCCGTCATCTTCATTATCATAGTTTGACCGCACCCCAACCCCTAGACCGCTTTAGGCGGGCTTGACATTCGCCTCGTCGTTGAACTCCACTTCCTGTATGCCTTCTTTCGAAATGACCTTCACCGCAAGGCCCTTGAAGTCGATGGGCAACCTCCTCTTGAGCTCATCAGAGCACATGCGCAGGATCTTCATGCCTTGGTCGAACGAGATGTCGGGGTGGTGGTGCTTGTCGAGGATCGAGAGACAGTAGTACCTGTTGATTCAGTGTCAATTCATGTCCAAACGCAGCGTTCGTTGGACTGGGGTCAGGACGTACTGTGCGTAGCCATGTGCCGCGTACGGAAGCGGAGCTAGCGACGCCAGGTAATCACACCAGTAGAGCGTGGGCTTGTCTGTGATGGGATCCAAGCCTCCAAGCAGCAAGTTGACCGTGTATGGCCTCCGCGACCTCAAGGCATTGGCGAGTTCGGTTCGCACGAAGCTGGCAACCGCCGACGGGCTGAGGTCGCTTTCGTTGCGCATGGTGTAGAGTTGGATGTTGGCTTGGATGTATTCGGCGAACTGGACTACGGCACAGATAGTCCTGTCAGCATCAAAATCCTCTGCAAAGGGCCATCGTAAGTCATACCCGTGTCTCCTGCCTCGCCAGAGAATGCCATCAAGGTGTGCTTGTTCAGGGTTCGGGTCTTGTCGTCGGTGGCCTTGAGGATGCTCGCGCCGCGCATGGCAGCCTTCGAGGAGGCGATGATGGTGAAGTCCTTGCCCGTGATTCCGAGTAAAACCTCCCTTCCCATAGGTCAGCAACGCACCGAGATGAAGAGGAGCAGTGGACTCTTACATGATTGCTGGACGGTTGGTCTAGAGTGTCCAGGTCAAGGTCGGAGATGGGAGAGGTCAGATATTTAGGCTTGACAGCGAACTAGAGAGGCCAGGCAGGGATGACGCGTGGAAAAGGCAGAACAGAGGTGATGTGGACGGCGGGTTGATGGCGGGCAAGCTGTGATGTTGACGGAAGCTGGAGCTGCCTGCCGTTCGCTGGGCTGGAGCTTCGTCGGCGTCACGGAGCTTGGACTCGCCGACGGAGAAGTTCTTGGCGCGAATTCTCGAAATTATTTCGCAACCATCCACCAACGACCGCTGCTCGAGAAGCTTGACCACGCCAGCCTTCGCAGAGCCGCAACCGACAATCTCTCGCCATGTCCTCCTTCTTCACTGCTCCAGCATCCCAGAAGAAGAGGAAGAGGACTGGCACCGCCGCCACAGCACCCGAAAAACGAAGCAGGAAGCGCAGAGAAGATTCAATCTCGAGCGGCGAGTCTGACGACGACGACAATCGCGCTCAGGCTGAAGAATACGAGAGCGATGGATCCTCAGAGGAAGAAGAGAATGAGACAGCGGCCGAGCGCCGTCTGCGTCTGGCCGAGCGGTATCTCGAAAACATCAAGGAGGAGGTGGACGAGGCCGGCTTCGACGCCGCAGAGATTGACCGCGACCTCATAGCAGAGAGGCTCAAGGAAGATGTCGCCGAAGGCAAGGGAAAGGTCTATCGCCGCATCGCAACGACTCTCGATTTCAATTCTGCGACAAAAAATCTGTTTCGATCCGACAACTTAGCCACTACAGCCGTTGCGACTTGCGCCCCTTATGCCTACACTACTACGAAGGACATGTGCCTCATAAAATGGCAAATACAAAGTCCATCTGACCCCAAAGCCGATCGACCCTCGAACATTACGCCTCGTCGGCGTCCGACGCAGCTCGCCTACACCAGAGGAAACAAGAGCCACGGAAACGATCCCAAATACCTACATCATACCGCCCCGATCCTGTGCGTCGCCGCCTCTGCCGATGGAAAATTCGTTGTCACTGGTGGAGCAGACAGGAGACTCATCGTCTGGAACGCCAAGGACCTCACGCCCTTGAAGGTCTTCACACACCACCGCGATGCTGTCAATGCGCTGGCATTTCGGAGGAATACGAATCAGCTGTTCAGCGCCAGCAGCGATCGCACAATCAAGGTGTGGAGCCTGGACGAGCTCGCATACGTCGACACGTTGTTTGGGCACCAGGATTCGGTGGTGGATATCGGGGCGCTGGCCCAGGAGCGCTGTGTCAGCGTAGGCTCGCGAGACCGGACAGCAAGATTGTGGAAGGTGGTGGAAGAAAGTCAATTGGTCTTCCGCGGTGGCGGTAGCAGCGAGAAACGACTTGCCAAAGGACCATCGGGGGCTCATGCTGAGGGGAGCATTGACAAGATTGCCATGGTGGACGAGGACACTTTTGTGACGGGAAGTGACAACGGCTCGATATCGCTTTGGTCTGTCCACAAGAAGAAGCCCGTCTTTACACTGCCGTTGGCACACGGATTGGACCCGCCTATGAAGCCAGAAGAGGTCCATGCAGACGCAGATATCAACGAGGCCTGGATTCCGCCACAGACACCAAGGTGGATCACGGCGTTGGCAACGATACCCTACACAGACGTTATTCTGAGTGGAAGCTGGGATGGTTGGGTCAGAGCCTGGAAGGTCAGCGATGACGGAAAAAGACTCGAGGCAATCGGCACGATTGGCGCGACGAAGAGTGCCGGAGAAGCCACGAAGGAAATTGATGGGGATCAAACGGCCGAGGAAAACGTGCGCGGAGTCATCAACGACCTCTCCATTTTCGAGAGAGGTGACAGGGGCAAAGACGGTGTGTGCGTGGTTGTAGCAGTCGGCAAGGAGATGAAGTTTGGCCGTTGGAGAAAATACCCTGGCAAGAACGCTGCTGTTGTTTTCGAGGTAAGCAAAAAGGCTGTAGATGGAGTCAATAGCGACCAAGAGGGCGCAGAGGAGGCGAATTAGGGCACTGAAAGAGGGCCCTGAGGTCACTTTTCTTTCCAATTGCATTCCCAGCGTTCACGGCGAGCTAGCCGCCGCAACTGGTTTCTATATTGACTGGGTTGTTTTTGCTCCCCGTGATTTTTTGCCGCCACGGAAGAGACTCGAGGAATTTGCAGGCGTCTTCGCTGATGCATGCCATGGCGTTGATTGGCTTCACATCTGGATCACGAAGCAAGGCTAAAGATGCTAGACCGAGGTAGGAATGGTAAATGTCAGGAGGGTCCCCAGGCAGCTTACCAAAGCCACCAACCAGGTGCTGGGTTTTCTCCAGGAGGTAACGACGCATGGCGCCTTCAGATGTGAGGTGTAATTTGTCCAGCATCTGCAAACTGTCAGCCCTTTGATTGCGGAGTCGACAAGGCTGAAGCTGATCGTACCGCTAACGAGGCTCCTACCCACCAGGAGTAGCAGGTGTCAGCAATCTTGTTACATCGGCCGTTGAAGCCGGCCCATGACAGGTCAAAGTGGGAGGAGAGGTTTTCAAGCTCCTTGCTGCTAGGATAGCTCTGGAGCTTGACGGAGGAGGGCGCAACCGGTCCATCTTCGCCATCGAACGAGTCGTCTTCGTCGACCCTGGCCGTCTGCCGTGCCACAAGCCAGCGGACAGTCAAGTCGGGATCGGCAAGAGTCTGGGTCGGGAGGTGGCCGAGGAAAGCTAGTGCGCCGATTGCACAGTACGTGAAGCCGGCTGAGACATGTACGTCAGCTTGGACGGTCAACAATGTAGAGGAAAGGCAGAGCGTACCGTGAGCCTCGTGGAAAGGGGCCTCGGATATGCCTCCATCGTATGTCTGCAGAGCCACGGTGAGCTTTCAAGGAGGCCGAAGCTGTGTTCGAGCGGAACCTACTTCGGACTGCCGTATGCAGCGCACAAGCCCTTGGACATCGATGTCGCGCACGCCCTCAACTGCGCCTTCGGCGTCGCCGCGCAGTATCCACCGCACGCCGGCCGCACAGTAGCCGAATCGCGGGTCTTGACCACCTTCTATGTGCCCACCCTCGCCCTTGGTTTCTCCAAAGCTGCCGTCGGCCCTCTGCATCTTGGGAAGCCACTCGAGGCACTGGCGCCGCTTGACACGCTCGAGGTCGTCGCCCAGAATGACCAGGGCCGACAGAGCAAAAAAGGTTGCGGGCACATTTGCGGGATCCCAGCATTCGTTGTCCGCATTCCTGCCAGAGCCAAAGTCGGTGGCAGGCGAGCCGCGGAATCCACCTTCTGGGTGCTGGTTGTGATATAGCCAGTTGATGTAGCCGGCGCGTTCTGCGGGCGTCATGAAGTCGTCGAGGACGCGCAGCAGGTCGAGAGCGGAGATGATGAAAAAGGCCAGGGTCATGCGATTGCAGTCATTGGAGGTGTAGAAGTGTGGGAGGAAGGTCTTGAGACAGCGCTTCCAGTAGGTCAAATGCTTGGGGACGTTGAGGCTGGCATCGGAAGGGGGGTCGGAGTCGGGTGACATGGCGAGGGCGGCGGCGAAGGCGTAGGACGGAGGCGGACAAAGACGGGTCTAGGAAGAAGAGGAGGAGACGGTCGTCCAGCTTTGGAGATAGGTGGGTGTGGCCTGTGGCAGCGGAGTGGTGGCCGTGGCTGCGGGGAGGTGGTGTTCAGCGTATGTACCTAGGTACATATTTATGGAACCGCGTCTGAGCGGAGAGAACGGGCGCTGGCGCCAGCCACAGTGTGCCTGACATGGCTCGTAAAGTTCCCGCAGGCGCAGGCGCAGGTAGCGTAGCGTCGTCCAGAGCCAGAGAGGGATTCGGTCCCTTGTTTCTTCTGCCCGCTGCAACACAACCCCTAACTTAAACATCCATACCTTGTACGCTGCAGCTGCTGCTTCTCCTCCTCGACCTCCCTCTCGTCGCTCGCCCGTCCGCCCTCCTCACCACCGCCTTCTCCTCCTCCTCCTCCGTCCCCGACCCCGACTCCACTGCTCTCGGATCCCTTCTCCTTTGCTCGATCCCTGCACCCTCTCCGCAGCGGACGCCAGCCCTCCATGTCTGGCTTCGCAAACTCCTTCTGGTCTGGCGACTATGCCGGAGGTGCGTCGCGCTCCTCGTCTGTTTCACCACGCCTCTTCACACTCTAACAAAATTTCCAGGCCTGGGCGTCCTCTTCGGCAAGCTCCAGCAGGGCGTCCAAGAGAATGAGCAGGTCCTCACCATAGCTCGCATGCGCGCCGACGCCGAGGAAACATACGCTGGCAAGCTCGCAGAAATCGGCCCCGTCACCGACCGCTTCCAAGGAGGCTTTTCTCGCGATGACGGCGCCAGTGTGCGCAAGGTCTGAAGCTTCCACTCGGTCCACCTCGAGCCTCGTATTTCTCGGCGCTAACTCCTTTGCAGGCATACGAAGGTGTGCGCAGCGAAATGGACCAGGCTTCCCAGAGTCACAGGAAAATCGCATCCAACATCCGGGAGCTGGTCATAAATCCATTCGGCCGCTGGTGCGAGGCGCATGCTGGACGCGTCCAAAACTCTCAAGACGACCTCCAGTCGCGCATCAAGCTCCACGACAAGCAGGCCGAGGCTGTAAGGAAGTTCCGGTCGCAGTACTACAACAAATGCCGCCTGGTGGAAGATTTGGAGGAGGAGGACAAGCTCGCATTTCAAGATCCCCGGAGCGAGACGGTTCAGAGTCCCAAGAAGATTCCCACCCTCAAGCTCTCGGAGCCAGAGGAGGAGGACGATGAACCGGTCGAGATCGGCGATGAGGTCTACCAGCCCGATCAGGTGAAAAAGATACTCACCCACATGCTCGAGAATATCAAGCTTGGCGAACACAAGCTTCCCATCATCGGAACATACCAAAATGTCGCTTCGGGCTCTGACATTACCGAATATTTCCAGAAGCACATGGGCGCTTCCAGCGTGAGCTACGCCGAGAGGATCGGTCAGGATCTGATCAACAACGGATTCTTGAGGCACATTGGCGCCGTCGGCAACACGTTTGCCAACAGCTCTAAGATGCAGTACCAATTCCGCCCTAGAGTCTTTAAGTTGACCGGCGTGCCGGAGAAGAAGAAGGAACTGGAAAGGGTCTCCTCCGTCATGTCCAACGACAGCGGCAACTTGGCCGCCGACTCTCCCACGAGCGCCATGGGCGAGTACCTTGCCGGGTGGAACCCTCTCAACAACCAAAGGCCCAACGAGACTCCTTCGGAAAAGCTTCGCCGCGAAGCGCGCGAGGCTGACGACCGCTACAAGGCTGCGGTCAAAAAATTGGACTTTTTGCGCTGCAACTTGGAAGAGGCCATCATGGAGCATCTCAAGTTCATGGAGCGCTGCGAGCTGGACCGCCTCAAGGCCATCAAGGCTGTCATTCTGGATCTCTCTGGTGCCATCAGCAATGTCATCCCCGCGCTCCAAAGCACTGTGGACAACATGATGTTATTCCAGGAGACCATTCAGCCCCTCGGAGATCTGCGCTATCTCTTGGAGAATTACCGTACTGGTCATTTCGTGCCCAGGGTACTTACGTACGAAAACTACTACAACAACGTGGACGGTAAGACAACAGAGAGCTGATAAATTTCTTTTGCTGATTGGTGACTAGAACAAACGTTTGGCGTTGACATTGAGGCGCGGGCGAGATCAGACAGGAAACGCGTGCCCATTGTCGTGACCACCATCCTCACTTTCCTCGATAACCGTAAGGAACTCATCAGACCAAGACGTGATTGAAGACCAGTTGCTAATGTTTGCAGACTACCCGGATCTCGAGGGAGATGAAGCGCGTCGTGGTATCTGGCTTGTTGATGTTCCTCTTGCAGCCACCCACAAGCTTCGTGCCGAAATCAACACCGGCAAGCCCATTCCCCATGAAGTCCTCGAGCAGTATGAGATACCCATTGTCGCCAGCGTTTTGAAATTGTACCTTCTAGAGCTACCTGGTACGCCGGCCCTGAAGTTCGCGAGACGTTCACTGGACTAATGTCTACTAGATTCGCTCGTCTCCTCCCACGTTTACGAAATTGTCAAGACCATTTACAGCACGACTGCGCCAGCAACGAGCGAGGATGCTCGTATTTCCGTCATTCAATCGACTTTGGGCCAATTGCGCCTGGCAAACATCGCTACGCTCGATGCTATCGTCACCCACTTTGTTCGTCTCATTGAGCTCACCTCGGCAGATGAGCCCTATGTCGCCACTCTTGCCAACACGTTGGCTCCGTGCATTTTGCGCCCGCGCCAGGAGAATTCGCTCACCATGAACGAGCGCTACAGCTATCGCCTAATCCGCGACCTCTTGGCCCACAAGGATGCCATCTTCGGGGAACTGAAGCGTGCGTCGGCTCTGGCACACAGCAACTCCGGGGCCTCGAGGCCGCGGGCGATTAGCACCGATGAGAGCAACCGCCGTCTGGCCATGGAGGAACGGGCTAGGGCCATTGCCAACCGTAGCCGCGCCTCTAGCCCTGCCCCAAGTCCGAGAGCACATCATCGGCGCGATCGAAGTTCAGCAGCAGAGACGCGATTCCCAATCGCTCCCAGCCAAGCCAGTCCGACTGAGCGTCGTCGGACCCAAACGAGAGAGTCTCTTGACGTCCCAGGCAGCGCCGAGAGTTCGCCCGTTCTCAATGACGGCGTCGCTCCAAAGCCGCAGCCAGCGGCAATCGCAACAACGAACGGCACCCCCACGTCCACTGCCAGTTCCAATTCGAATCGCGACAGCACGTCCACCACAGTCTCCATCCCCAACCGCGACTCGATCACCTCGGACGCCTCTTCCACGCCTACCAGTGCGACTGTCGAGAAACGTAACTCCTTCGGCCGCTCTTCCATCGCCTCCGCTAGCAGATTTCCCCGAGGAAAGACTGGAGCCCTGGCAAGACAAAGCCTGATCACCAACAAGCGTGACAGTGTGGGCAGCTTGCGTGGCGACGACGCGGAGGCGTCCACGCCCGTGGAGGAGAAGCCTCGGGGTGTCGAGTTGGTTGACAAGCCTATGGATGATTGAGAAGTAGGAGCGGACCTGTGAGCTAATGAGCGTTGTTCACTGTGCATGAGAATACCAGATTCGTTGTTTCGTTGGTTAGGTAGGTCGGCTGGCACATACATGCAGTGACGAGCGGAGGAAAATGATACGGTGTGTAGTTTTTGCAATGCGGTACTACGGACGCATGGACAGGGAGACGGACCGAACAGACGGATGCGCCTATGACAACAGCGATGACTAGATGACTAGTACAGGACAGACAGATTTCGCTTCTGGTCGGTAGTCGGGCAGGCATCTTTTTTCCCATTACTATCTCACTACTTTCCCCTTCTTCTCCTTACCATTCTTCAGTCACCGAGCCACCATCACGAGCGGATGGATGGCATTTCGTGTGTACAATTGATTCATTACATTTCCCTCCCCCGATCTCTCACCTTCCCCACGCTTGTCATTTTGCGCCAACTCGGCGCAGAGGAACGAATGGATGAACGATCGACTTTGACTTCATGGCAGCCAGGAAGAAGGAATGCTTGGCTATAGCTGTCATCTAGTTACCCCAAGTAGACTGATAGGAGCTCTTTTCAAAGTCTTGCTTTCCTTCAGAAGTTGCGGCTGACAAGGGCAGCAAGGCCATGTACGATACTCTGCCCTTCACGCTCAGGGTTAAGTGATCCTTTACTCGATGAACTCCCCGAGCCAAAGCTTTTTGCGCAAAGCTTTTGCGTATACGGAGACCGCCACTATAGGGAAAGGAGACGCACGCCCTATAAACCCGTGGATAGTCACTGGGAAGCACTCTCATCCCACAGAGCCAGAGCAGGCTGCTAGAATAAAAATGGGTAGCATTCAATCATGTCGGGTGGAGAGAAGAAGCATTTGAGGTGCACAATTAAAGTACTAGTGAGTAAGTAATCTCCCGTCCATCGAGAAACAGGAATAAGAAACGTTGACCTGTCAACGTCTACATGATGCAGTAGCACTCAGGCTTTGCATAACATCCACATGCAGAGCTGCATGCCAAAATCAAAGAAAAGCGTAAACGAACCTGCACAAATCAAGCCACAGGCTGGAATAGATATGGGGAGCGAAGTTTGATTTGTAGCTACCACGAATTTTCCGACTTTCCTCGTGGGCGAATTTCCTGAACTGGAGTACTATTCGCCACGCCACACCACACGAACTGCCGTTGCTTCATCGATGATTGAAGAAAGAAGCACAAAGGAAAGCAGACCGGGTATCCTCCCGAGTTGTAGAGAAGAGCAGAGGTGACTTGAAGTCAACCGACCATGACCGAATGGAGGAATGCAAGCCGCAAGCCTCATGAGTTGCAAAAAGAGCAAGGTGAATGGAAAAAACCCCCGACCATATCCGGGTTCGAGAGTGGGGAGGAGGGCTCTGAGCAGTCGTCGTGAGCCTTTGAATGCTCCTTCTGATCAGTCACCACTTTTAGTTCTCCTTCTTGTCGTCCTGGTCCTGGTTCTGGACCTGAACCTGATGCTGGACATCGTCGTCGCCAGCTCCGCCGTCATGATTATCGTCAGCGCCGGAGCGCTCTCCCTTCTGGCCGTTGAGCTCGCCCAGAACGCCCGTGTCAAGCTCTTCGGGGTGAGCATCGCCGATGGAAACTTGCTTCAGACGTTGCGTAAACTTGGAATCGGCACGCGTCTTCTTCTTGTCGGCAGCATCCTCTTCATCGGTGAGGTAGTAAATGCCGTCGGGGTCGTCGTCAGGATACTTGCGAGTCGGGGCGGGACGACGCTCGAGGATGACGCCCGGGTTCATTGGGTCCATGTCTACGTTGGAAGCCGGCGTAGACAAGGACGAGTCCGTAGTGTCCCAATCCGATGGACCAGCCGAGGTGCCCGCCGTGTATTTTCCGCCGTGGCCATCCATGTTGTCCGTAAACACGTCGTCGGGGTGGTGACTGTTCTCGTTGGCGTCGTCGTTGTTGACGCTCGGGGACGGCTGGTCCTCAGAGGGCTGCTCAGAGGTGTTGGAAGAGTTTTCGTCGGTAGGTTCGTTCGAGATCTCGTTCTTTGGGTTGACTGGAGACTTGTTCCACTGCGATGAAGATTGTCTTAGTATCTGTTCGAAGCAGAGAGAGCCATGAGGAGTAAATCGCACAGATTGACAAGAAAGGGTGAGTTGTAAGGTGACGGTGGAGAGTGTGGAAGAGGGTGGAAAATATAACACGGCGGCAGAACTTACCATAGCACCCAACGCCTTCTGCTGGTCACGGAACTCCAGGTCCTGGACCGACTCGCGATGCTCGCGGACTGTGTGCTCATGTCAGCCTCAGGCACCCAGAACACGCCGAAGACATCATTGGTCTTCATCCATCCTGTCGAGCGCTCAACCTTGCACTTACAGAATGCGAACATGAGCTGCTGGACAGTCATGCCCTTTCCCTTTCCTTTGGACACGGGGCCAGGCTTCTTGACGCCGGCTGCGAACTTCACCTCCTTCTTCTCGACACTGTCTGTCTTTGAGGATCTCAGCGCCGACTTGATAGGGCTAACAGCGTTGCGGATCGCAATGCGGCGGTCGCGAGCCCGCTTGTCACGGGCACTCAAGACAGGGGAGACTGGGGTCACAGGTCTGGCTATCTTCTTCTTCCGAGGGGGAGGGGTGCTCACAGGACGTCCAACAAGTGCGCGCAGACCCGGACGGCCACGTCCACGGGTCACCGGTCCAGAGCTCGAGGTAGCCTCGGGGCTGGCGGGCTCAGGGCTGGCGGGCTCGGCGGGAGTGGCTTCAATGTCCTTGTCCTCCTTCCCTGGACGTATGTCAGTCACTTGATGGGATTGTACTTCTTTGAAGAGTGCAAGAGCAAAGGTGCAGACTCACTAGGTCTTCCCCTCTTCCTGACAGGCGGAGAGCTGACGGAGGCAGAAGTACGGGCATTTGCCTTCGGACGAGCGGGGGAATCTGTGGCGAGGTTGATTGAGCGTCACGAAAGCCATGAAAGAGCTAGGAATTCGAAGGGCATGGCTCACCATCGCGCTTGCGACGAGTCGTGCCAACTGTGAGAGGATTTAGCAAGCTGAAAGCTTCACGGCGGATGCAGAAGAAGCGCGAAGAGTGAAGGAGCCAAGGAGCCGACTTACCAGGTCTACCTCTCTTCCTCACAGCCGGAAAGCTACGAGTGACACGGCTGCGAGTGACACGACCGCGAACGCTCGCCGCGGGAGCATCAGGGGAATCTGCGATGTGAGGTCAATCAGCGACAAAGACGCGAAAGAGCTAGGGAATCGCTGGATGTGGCTTACCGCTGCGCCTGCGATTGGTCCTGGTGACTATCAGGGAAGTCAGCAAGGAATCTGATTGCTTCGCGGTCGAGGTTGAAGAGGCCCGACAGAGCAAAAAGTGAAGGCGGGCGACTTACCCTTGTAGTTGACGGGATCGAGGCGGCGGAGCCCTGCTTGCCTGTCAGCTCAATGCGTCTTCTCACCATCAGATCGCAGCATACTCATGATTGCTCAGTGGATTGTCTGTCAATCCTGGAGGGTGGTGAGGATGGAGGTGCGTGGTTTGGTTGTGGTTGCGAAGAGTACGGGGCTGGGGTTTTGAGTCGTGAGGTCGTGACGCGAGCGAGCGAGGGCGCCGCGACGCCCCAGCTTCTTGATGCCTCGCAGCCCCGAGTCCAGATACACAGCCGCACGAAAGCGTGGACCGGCTTGCGCCTTTGTGTGGATTAGCCCCGTGTTCTTCCTTCCAAGCAAACGGGGCAGGCACAAGACAGAAGCTTGAAGAGCAACCGCTTCAACTTCAACGTGGTGAGAGCATGCACCTGGGAACGGGAACAGCTCAGAGCTCTCTCATTTGGACCGACAGGAAAACACCACTGAGTCCCGAGCTCTTTTCTGCACTGCTTCATTCAGGGATGCGCGGATGCTGACTGACCACGGAGGCAGACCAACTTTTACCTTTGAAGCACCCCAGCTGCGCCTCTCGTTCATGGCCACCAAGGAAAGCAAACGGGACGAGAAACCTTTGGAGGACGGACAGGCAACGACAGACGGCTCTGACAAGAACACGGGTTATTTTGGACAAAGGAAGTCCACCACTCAAAAGACGCATGAGCGCGACTCGACAATTCGAGTACTGGCGCGGGTCGAAGAGGAAACCTCTGCCCGAGACCCCTACAAGATTAAAGACGGACATAGAAGCTAGAACATTCAATGGCTACGTCAGACTAGGGAGTGCTTCCTCGAGGGGCAGCTGCCCTTGCGGGAACTGACACCAAAGGTCGCTCGCTCTTCACGGAAGAGGCGATGTTGGATTGGAAAGAGCGCGAACACTACAGGGCCTTGCCTTGGATCAGCAAAGTGGGAGCAAAGCAAGAACAACGAAAGTCGACTTACGTCTTCGAAGAGGATATTCAAGCTGACGATGGCTATTGGGAGCGGAAGATTGTCAGAGCTCTCCTACGTTGGCAGTGCGGACAGGAAAACACCAAGGGGCCTCCGGAAAGGATCAAAATATTAGAATAAGGATTCACAAAGACCGGATTGCTCACGAGCTTCTATGAATTTAGCCTCGCATGTCCTCAGATGGGGAGATTAGCCAGAAACCCTTGCAAAGGCCGCCTCGAAAGTAATTCGATTTTTCCATTTCCCACTAGCTCCAGCCCCCGAAGCCATAGTCTATTTTCCCGATGAACCTGTTTTGGGATGCCGAATCGACATGTTTTTGTCGTCTTCTCCGAAGCCACACGCCACACCATGCAAGTCAAGCCCCACGATCCCACGATCTCAATTGAGCTTCGCGCTCAAGACACCATCCAGGGAGTCGTGGGCGCCATTGATAGCAATGTCTAGCACACGATCAGTCAGGCCCTGCCATTCAACACCGAGCCTTTCTGCCAGAAGCGCGCCCGTGTTCCCACTGGAAAAGCGTGTGGCAAGATCGTCGTGTGCGCCGTCGCTGAGCCTGTTCTTCCAGTCGAATGCTCTTTGTCTTACTTGTCCGAAGATGTCTTGCGCGACAGTCTTCAGGGGCGAGAGCTCCTTGACTGGGATGTTGCGTTGCCAGGGCTGATGCTTGAGCTTTTGCAAACGGGTAGCCGTGTCGCAGAGACGCGATGTTGCCTGCAGCAGCTCTATCGTGAGGAAGAGGGTTTGAATGTGATTGATGAAAGGGAGGAAGCCTTTGGGCTTGTCCTTGATTGACACGTCTTGGAGTGTCGAAAAAAGGGCGTGCTCAGACAGCCAGGATTTGAGAGCTTCAATGTCCGCCGGGGTCGATTCGAGGTCTTCACCGAAGAGAACTTTGCTGGCAAGAGTACGCAGCTTTTCCCAACCGGGAATGAGCGAACGCTCGGCCGGTGTGAGTTGCGCGAGGTCTTCTTCGCTCGGGCTGTTGACAAGGCGCTCGAGCTTTTCGGTCTTCAGACGCTGGTTCTCAGGGGCCGAGATGACGGCGCAAGTCTCATCAATAAGGAGGTGCAGTGCGAGCCAGTACTTGCCGGGAGGAGGTCCAGAGGCAAGATACTCTTCGAAGCCGGGTGACTGGGAATGCTCATAGCTCCACATGCGCCTAGTGTCACGGTTGTCTTCCAAAGACTCGAGGTCATCGTCTAAGAGGCACAATGTTAGTATGCTGTTTTTCCAAAAAAGACAATAAGACTCACCGAGCAGCTCCGTAAATGAATCCGAAACGTGCTCGCCTCGGACCCTTTCAATCCTTCGGCGCTCGAGGACCCAGATCTTGTTGTTCAAGCTCTTCGTCAACGCCTTCTTGAGCTCTGCGATCTCCAGTAGTCTATCATACTGCAGAGTGTCCATGTCTGCGCCAATAAAGGCTTGCAATGTATTGGTGATTTTCTGACTTGTCTGCAGAATCCTGTCAAGTAACGCGTTGGGGTCCAGCCAGCTTCCGACTCCAGTCTTTGATCGATAATGGAAGGGGTGGATTACTGAGATTCTTGTGAACATGAGGTGTGCGAGGGTCTCCATGAGAATTTCTTTGATCTTGAGACCCTCCCACGTACTCATGCCTTCGCGGAAGTTGCCAACATAGGAGAGAAGGCGTGTGTGAAAGAGCTGCGCCTTACGACTGTCCCCGCGCGCTTGCAAAAGCTTCGAAGTGACTGCCAGAGCCTGAAGGAGATAGACCTGTGAAGCCTCAAGGTGGTAGAGACGGACAAGCACCATAGCCGCCAGGGCACACGCGTCTTCGAAGGCAAAGTCTTCTTTGCCGGCAGCCTCTGCCTGGAGATCGACAGCAGCCCTAAGTACTTCTTCCAGAATTTCATTGGAAGGGGCATTGCCTTTGGAAACACGAAGAAAATAGTCGGCCTTGATCGCGTTTGCCTTGGTCCGCAGTTTGCGAGCTTCAGCCTTGCGATCTGTGCCGTCTCCTAGCTGTGACTGCTCGGTTGTGAATTGATGGCAGAAGTCCAGGAACTTGGCTTGATGATCTTCATTCAGATCCTCAACGTATGGGCTTATGTCCTCAAAGCATATTTGCTCCTTGGCAAAAACGGACCAATACGTGCAGATATTCTCGAACTTTTCAGCCTGGCTTTGGGCGCTCACGCCGACCTTGGGCAAAAGCTGAACTCGAAGAGTCACCTCGTCATGTTGGTCATGTATCGAATCGACCATGTTTGTCAAGGACTGCTTGGCCGTAGCATCCGATGCACTGGAAGACGTTAAATCTCTTCGCTTTCAACCACCAAAATAGCAGTACATACCTCTTGAGCAGTTCTCGATAAGCAAGATGGAGTCCCCTCCAAAGCGAGTAGTCGTGGAGCCAGAGAGAATAGGAAGTCTTGGACGCCTCGTCGGGCTTGTGTGTTTGCTTTAAAGATCCTGAACAAAAGTCCCAAAGTTCTTGCCACATTCCAGCAGCCTCCAGAACTTCGAGTTTGATTCTCACGAAACCCAGATCACAGACCACAAGGGGCGAGAAGATGCCCACCTTGGGGTGGTCGAGAATCTCCAGGACTTCCTTGTACAGCTTTTGCTTTGCGTAAACCTGCAGCAGGAGGCGAAGTTCTCGGCGCGTCGTAACAGCATCCGCTGACTTGTCTCCAGCCATTGCCTTGTCAATCGCCATCTTGAGAGTCCTCCTGGCAAGCATGCTCATGAGGGTGGCTGTCTTGGGGTCTTTGGGCTGCAGCGTCTCGGCGGCGAGCTGCTGGACTGCTGGGACCGCGAAACAGTACCACTCATTCTTAGGGTTCTTATTCTTCAAAGTGACAATTGCCTGAAATGAGGACGTCAGCTTGCTCCAAACAGCATGCGAACAGGGGATACGTACGAGTTGTGCGTCGTCCCAAGCGTCGACGGCCGCGGCCGACTCAAACCACGTGATGAGAATGTCGTCGGATCCCGTGGCCTTGAATGCATTCTGCCACAGCTTGTTTCTCCTTGGCCCTGTGCCCGGCTTCTCGCACAGCCGCAAGTGGATGGCACGCAACAATTCGACATCGATGATGGCGGGCTGCGAGTCACACAGCGCCTCTAGTTGTTGAAAAGCCTCGTCATCACGGGCAAACTTGAGGTAGACGGCAGCCTTCCAGAAGAGCAGATAAGGGTCCTTGGGCTTCTTCTGCAGCTTCTTTTCGCATTCTTTGAGGGCCTGCTTGATATTTGATCCGGAGTAGAGGACCTTATCGTTGATGGCGTGCACGCTCAAAGAGGCCATGGCGGAGTCGAGCGTGACGGCGAGCGGCACCAGCCGAGGACAAGGAGGTCTGCGCGATCGACTCAAGGGACCAGCAACAAGGAGGCACAGGAAGGCGAAGAGTGGATATGGCTGGAATGGACTCCAGGGCAGATGCGCAGCCAGGGCTAGCTCGGGATGAGGTTGGGTACTAGGAACCAACAGATTCAAGCTGCGCTGCGGTAGCGAAGAAATCCCGAGGCTGTGGGTCATCACCTACAGTATACGACCTACGCCCTACATCACCTACTGTACAGCATAGCATCCACGCGCGCCATTGCCGTCTTTGCTACTTGCATGCGACAGGCCTTATCTGATGCACTTGTCGCCTTGTCCAACCCCACAACACCGGGATACGGGTAGGGATGCGCGTCGGACAAGCCTGCGCCACGCTGTGCCGTCCATGTTGGCCTCCAGATGATCTGCCCAGGCGCTGCTGCTGATCATCCAGCTGTCATCCACATGGCGGTTGGACCCAAGGGCCCTCCCATTGGCACATGCAAGGATATCTCTCCTACATGTAGATAAAGGAAGAACCGTTTGCTGTGCATGCGCGCCTCCAAACCCTCGTGTACATGTTTCCCCCCGTCATTTTTTTTAAACGCCAACCAATCATTTTGTCAATCATTCAACTACCAAGAACAAGGCGTCTATCCCGACTTGGACTTTTTCCGTGCCTCCATCTGTGTGTGGGAAATGCTTTAGCCCGAGTGCCGCTATCCGGGGAGCTATCCGCGCGATAGTCATTGTCGCCGGGGGAGATCACGTACCCATTGCTTTTTGCAATCGCGGTAGGCCCTAGAGTTCAGAGCGCTATCAGTACCGAATCATGGCGCGCGGTATGCGATTGACGCTGCTAGGCGAAGCTTGGGAATCCAGGGCGACGTACTGGAAGTAGTCGCGGCAGAGGTCGCGATCACCGCCGTTGCGATGGAGACACCTGATACTGCGCGTCGCAGCGTCCTGGCACGGGTCGTAGTATTCGCTAAGAGATTTGCTGGGGTTGAGGCGGCGGCGTCAGTACGGTAGGGTAGGGTAGGGTAGGGTAGGTGATACGTAGTCGCGCGCAGTAGGGCCGGGCCGCCGGACAGGGCAGGGGAGGGAGAGGATGGCGTACTTGTTGAATTTGGCGGCCGTCTTGTCGGTCCAAGGGTTCTCGTTGTTGTCTTGGTCGCCAGCCATGGTGGACGTAATGCAATTGTTGATGTCAGAGAGGCGCATCCATCAATGGGAATTGGGCGGGTGGGCGGTAGGCGGCGGCAGTAAGGTAAGGTAATGACGGGTATGGCCCGTGCAGATTGACTAAGCGCCCATATTGAGGCTGGCTGGGTTCCTTCTGTTCTCCCGCTCCACTCGCATCCGTCACTCAGGTCAGGTCGCCCTGCCTGCATGTGGTCTCTCGCCTGCACTGCGACGTGAGTGGACCAAACCCCGTCATGATCCGCCACTTTGCCTTGTCTACCGAGTCCAGCTTCGAGGGGTAAGCCTGCTCGCGGCCGCCTTGTGGTCAACCATTTGTTTCCAGACTCACACCGGTCGTTGTCAAGCTCTTCTTCGCTGTCATGGCACGCGACTAGACTGATAAGCCTTTTTCGAGAAATCGAGGGATGGATGCAATCGCAAAAGCCCGCGCTCTCTGGCTGGCTGCCCGACCGGCTGCAAAGCCGACCGTGACCGCTGCCGGATCAAGTGCTCCGTCGCGGGGAACCCACCTAAACACTTCGCCTGGCAGCATTATTCTGCTCGAGCTGCAGCCGGGCACACTACATGCCATCAATCACCATCGACATGGTGGCAACGACAGCGTCCTTCGTCGACGGCGTCTACTGTATACCGACTTCGCAAGGACTGCGGCCGTGGCTGGCAGGGGCTTGCTTTGGCACCGGTCCAATCTCAGCTCCATCATCATCAGGGCCTCTTCCCGATTTGGATAACATTTCCATGTCTAGTCCACGACTGCTTTTGCAACGCTCCGTCATGCCCTCGCGGTCCTAGCCCTCCACACTCGCCGTCGCCAGCCTCCACTTTTCCGCTGTCGATGAGACTCGCGGCTGCTGGGATTCGTCCTTTTCCTTGACTAACGCCTTGCCCTCTGGTATGCTTGTTCGAGGCCCTCGGTGCTGCTGCTTGACGTGGGCCGTCGTCGGCCTTCCTGGAATAGAAGTCAATTCCCTCGCAGGGACATGGCGTCTTGGTGCTGCCCGGGGCCACGCCTTCGGTTCCGTGGCAGCAGGGAAATCCACTCCAAGCCCGTTATCCTGCCCCGGCCCATGCCTCCATCCACACCGTCGATGCTTCGCGATAACGTATCCATGATAACGCACATGCCAATTGCGCCCCGTGGTACCACCGCGACACAATGGGAAGCTCTGCGAATTCGCTTCATCATTTGGCGACCCATGATAGTGCTCCATCCATCGAGGTCGATCTCTCGTAGCAATCGCCGTTGGCAAGGGGGGATCCTGAGTCGCGCCTGGGTTCTCGCCGCCTGGGCCAGCACATGCCTGTCGTTTTCTTCCTGGCTGTGTTCCATCGTCTTGATGAAGCCTTGATGGATATAAAGTCGCTTCGCTTCGTCCACCTGCTACCATCAGCATCCCATCTTGCTTTGATCAAGAACCAGAGTCCTTGAACTCGTGTGACCCTCATCATCACCGTCCCAGACGCTGTCCACCTTGTGTTGCAACCCCTCGAGCCCTTGGACATACTCCCTTGGTGTTGAGCCCGCCACCCTATCCGACCTCAGCTCTTGCGCAATTTGTAAAACCAGGTAGGTGTTGACCCGGCAAATCCTTGCTAGCCTCAGTATGGGCATGCGGCTCTGTCCGCTCCATGCTCTTGCTTAGACGGATTTTCCCCCTGACTCGACTCGTAGTGGCGGTGGTGTTGACGTGGATCTTGCAGAAATAAAAATGGCCGCCGTAGCAACGCAGTCCATCTCCCTCCCTCCCCGTCCCAACTTCAAGCCCATCATCCAGAATGTGGCTGCCGAGAAGGCCCCCGAGCAAAAGACCATGGGCTCAGATTTCCAGCCGGAAAAGCACTTGGCGTACAAGGAAAAGGCCGAGGTCATCATGATGAAGGACATTGGATACCCCGAAGACCGCGGCGTGTCCCCGGTCGCAGTGTCCAAGCCATTCCCGCTCTTCTCCCAGGAAGCTATCCACGAAATGAGAGGCGAAATCTTCCAAAAGGAAGTCATGGAAAACTGCAGCTACAGCAGTAACATTGCAGCCTGCCAGCTCAGGGGCTACGTCCCGAAGTGAGTATCATCTCGGCTTGTTTGTGTCAACTTCTTCTGACGAATTTTTTTCAGGTACGCCCCCTTTACATATGACGCTTGGACTCATCCCGAGACCCTCAAAATCATCTCTGATGTTGCTGGAGTTGAGCTCGAGCCCGTCATGGATCTCGAGATTGCCCACATCAACTTCTCGGTCAAGTCCGAAGAGCAAACCTCGAAGGAGCTCGATGTCATCAACAAGCAGAAGCGTTTCTACGCCGACGACGAGGGTATTGCTGGCTGCCCCTGGGAAGACGACAAGCCCATCGTTGGCTGGCACACCGACAGCTACCCCTTCGTCTGCGTCCTCATGCTCAGCGACTGCACCAACATGGTTGGAGGTGAGACGGCTCTTCGGACCGCCACCGGCGATGTGATGAAGGTTCGCGGACCGACCATGGTAAGTCGCTTCAGCTCCACGAATGGCGCAACGAGCTAACAATTTCGTCAGGGCTGTGCTGCCATTCTCCAGGGCCGCTACATCACCCACCAGGCCCTCCGAGCGCTCGGTGCGCAGGAGCGCATCACGGCCGTCACGTCTTTCCGCCCTCGGAATCCTTTCCAGCGTGATGACAGCGTTCTGAACACGGTCCGCCCGATCTCAGACCTCTCTGTCCTCTACCGGGGATTCGCAGAGTACCGACTGGCAATGGTCGAGGAGCGGGTCCGAGCACAACTCAAGGAGGTCCGCGAGAGGCACCGGACGGCCAAGAAGTTTGATACCAGGACCTTCAAGAAGTTCCTGGGCGAACAGATTGCCTTCCTCCAGCACATGCAAAACGAGATTGTCCAGGACGAGGATGTCCAGGTCGGCTTCATCGAGGAGATTGATTACCCAGACGTCAAGGTCGGCGCGGATGAGGAGGATCCAGCCAGCAAGCGGCTCCGTACCGAGTAGGTGCGCGGGTGGTAGCTGGAACTCAGCTGCTAGCCAGAGCCATTTTTGCATCTTCTAGGCACGCAGCTTGTAATTTTTTGATGAGTCACGCAGCGTTTCGGTTTTTTGCGGCATTCGAGATTGCAGATTTTGTGAGGAGAGTCCGGCCGGTCATTTTGTCGCGCCTGGCATGAATTGCATCGGGCTCGAGAGAAGGTTTTTGTTGCGCTGGCGCTTCCTCCGTTCTGTTGCTTTTGGCGCTGCTTTGGCGTTTGGTCGCTTTTGGGGATTTTTCTTCTTGCATCCTCCACAAGCAGAACACTCTTAGATAGCATGGTAATCACCAACTGAATCAAAGTTCTGACTGTAGAAGACTGATCTCGAGAGGAAATTGGTAGCACCAGAGTTGATTCTTGAGACCACTGCGTACTCGGCTCGAACAAGCTGCATCTGCACACCTCTCTCCGCGCCCCGACACCCTAGCTCTTTCCAAGTCCAGTGGCAAACTGATTTCGAATAGAAAGAAGAAAGTGAAAGATTGGCAAGCAAGTCGGGCCCTGGAAGGTGTGAGTTGGAACGTACGTGTTCTGGCAAACGCCATGGTGCATCGAAAGGCGGGGCGCACGAGCGCAGGTCATGATTGAAAGTGGGCGAGAGCGTCAACGGAGGCAGCTTGTTTGTCGGCAGAGTCCGACAGGCTGGCGCGGCCATGCAGGATGATGATCCGAACAACGTGGTTTGATGGAAACGCAACGAGAGCGAAGGATGGCAGCTTCAAGGTGATGAAGAGGTTGAGGACGCCATGCGGGAGCGCGAGGTGGATGACGGCGAGGATTCGAGGGCGGATGGACGAGTGGAGCGGAGTCGATGGCGAAGGGGCCGGGGGGGGGGAGAGGGGAGCGGCGGATAGAAAAGAGGGCGAGAGAGAGGTGAGGGGACATGACTGGGGTGCTGGTCGACGGAGTGGTTGGCGCATCAGTCAGCAGACGTCTTGTGCTTGCATCCATGCCAGACCACACCTACAGTACACCACCGACTTACCTTAGACCTTACCTTACCTTACCGAAACCTTGTGCATGCCTGCAGCCGCACCCAAGCCAAGCTCCACGGCCGTCGCTCACCTCACTCCAGGAGCCTCTTCTCTGGGTTTCCAGCGCGCCGTCACTCCAAACGTCGAGCGTCGTTGCCTCTGCCGGCTTCATGCTCTCCGCCAGGCACAGGTAGTCCACCACCACCACCACCACCACCACCCGCGACTCCCTTGACGCCCGAATGGACCTGCCCCCGGGCTTCTCGAGACCCACCCGCCAGAAAACTCCCACCTCCTCGTCCAACGCCCCCGCTACCTCGTCCTCATCTCTGCCAAACTCTCGAGACATGGCTCCTCACCGGCAACCATCGGTCCCGGCCGCCAAAGCTTCCAGGGCTTCTCGCTCCTTGGCCCACGACAAAACTCTGCACCCGTCAAGCAAGGACAGCCTCAAGTCAACCTCCAGCAAAAAGCTCGAAGAAGCACCCAAGGTGGACAAGAATGAAGAGGTGATGCTGCGGCAAGCCCGCCTCACCACGTCTCGCGCTAACCTCGAGCAACCTACAGATGTTGACATCCCTCAAATCCGACTTTGACAGCCTGCGCTCTCTCATCACCTGCAAAATCTGTGACCGGCTGCTCTACGAGCCCTACGTCATCTCATGCGGCCATACCTACTGCTACAGCGTCTGTGAATCTCAGACCCTTGCAAACACGCGCGCTGACTTGTTCATAGTGTCTCTGTACCTGGTTCGTCAGCAACAGAAATCGCAAGACATGCCCCGACTGCAGAAGCGTCGTGGCTCATCCGCCAGCACCTGCCTATCTCATCCGCGAGATGACCTCTGTATTCATCAATCGGACGGAGCTCCTCCCCACCGGCGAGACAGAGGACCAGCACAAGCAGTGGCAAAAAGAAGAGGCGGACATTGTGCAAGCAGACAAGAGCAACAATGATGCCCAATCCGGCGGCCTCTTCAAGGGATGCTTCAAGGCTCGCCCCGACGCCGGCCTGCGCGTGGTTCGCGATCAGATGGACGGTGTTGACCGATGCCCAATGTGCGCGTGGGAACTGGTCGACCGGGAATGTTCACAGTGTGGCCTCCAGTTTGACGAGACTGGTGCTCTCACTTGGGACAACAGCTTCACAGGCTTCAGCGACATGGATGAGACGTCTGAGCACGATACATTTTCCGAACACCTGAGCGACGACATTGACGCCGGATCTGAGGACTCGGCCATGGGCCTTGAAGAAGACGATGACATGGACGACATGCCCAACGAATACGAAGACGAGAACGGCTTTGCCGACAACTATAACCTGCAGCGATGGATGCTAGCTCATGAGATGGGACGCCCACAGGTGTTCGGCTTTGGTGCACCGCGTCGCCGAGCTACTCACAGTGCTGCTGGCAGCACCAGAAGATCATACAGCGCTAGCGTTGCCTCCGACATGGTTTCGGAAGACACTGAAATGGGCACGCTTGAGGAGGAAGACGAGGACGAGGACGACGGGTCTTCGATGCACAGTTTCATCGATGATGGAGAGCCAGGGTTGCCTAGCTCGTCTCGAGCATCTGCATCCATTGCAAGCCAAACGCCAACTCCGCCTTCTAATCGACATGCAGAACGCAGACGACGCGTGGTTGCGTCCGAGTCTTCGTCCAATGCATCCAACTCGGTTGAAGAACTTGACGAGGATGATGAAGTCGACGACGAAGGACCCATTACACATGGCAGAAGGCGAACGATGTTCCAGGGGCGAAGTGTGTTCCAGGCGGTCCAGCCACGCAGGGCTCGGGCGCGCGTCGCGCCGTCCACTTCTTCCGTTGGCGATGACTCGATTGACGGAGAATACGACGAAGAAGCCACGCAACATCTTCTCCGAGAAGCTGGATGGTCCCCGCTTGAGCCGGAGGATCAAGACGATGAGATGGAGGAGGATGATGATGACGATAGCGATGGTGGAAGAACGACTGTTGGGTGGGCGCCGATTGCGAATTCTGTTGAACGATCACGGGCCGGAGGTTCTCTAACACCTACTGCAGATAGACCGAACGTGGCGATTCGACCGCCATCTCGCGCTGGGAACCCTCGATTTCTTGATGGCTCCAGGGGCCTACGTCGACGGAGCTCGGTTCTTTCAGGAGCCTCGGGAGCCAACTACGAAGATGGTGAAGCTGATGACGATGACTCCGACATCGACAGGGGAGACGACGGCAGTATGAGGTCTCCAGTCGTGAGAACTCGAAGTTCCCGTTTGCGCCTGCGGGGTGGAGGAGCTGCGGGCAACGCTCGTCCTCCGAGTAGTGCTTTTTCTGGCAATGCAGTTGACCAAGAAAGCGAGGGAGATTCAGATGAGACAGCCGGTCCAGGCGCCCGCAGTCGGCGCTTTCGTGGCCATCGACAAGAATACGACCCACGGATCAGTTATTTCTTCGCTCAACACATGGCTGAGCTCCGTGATATCGATATCGAGCGCCAAGACGCAGTGCTAGGTCATCTTAATGAGCTGCGTGCTACGACTCCCGTCGCACGCCCTCGGACAGTCAACAGGAACCGGAACTCTGCATATGCATCTCAACATCAAGCTCTATCCAATAGCGCTTTGCCACCCTTGTCACCCCCAGCGAATGTTCCTGCTAGACTTCGTACGCCATCAAATCATAATTCGTCTGGTGGCTCGTCTGCTGCAATTTCGCCGCGGCTGGGACGTAGTAATGGTCCTTCGAGCCAGGCGACCTTTGCTTCTGCAGAGTCTAGCATCTACGGCCAGCGCCGGAATCCCACGCCATCCTCAGCGGCTAGTGGTGCAACAGCAGCCGACGCCCCTGTTCAAGTGCAAAGCTTCATAGACGGTTCGCACACCTGGTCCAACAGTAATTCGACAGATGCAAGTGACCGCCCGCTCAGTAGGACAAGCACATCCAGCAGCCGACGCAGCTCTGGATCATACCAGGGACCGATATCACCAGGTCTCAACTTCGCAGCGCGCTTGGCGCAAACGCGGAATCCCTTCAATCCGTACATGACTCTGGGCCCGCGACCTCGTCAATCGAACCAGCGACTCCGTGAACAGTCTTCTACAGCTACTCTTCGTCCCCGTCAGTCTCAGCGCGGCCTTCGCCAACAACCATCCCATGCCAATGTCCGAGATGCGAATGCGCCGGTCCAGCATGTCCGCCAGCAATCCTCGCGTGTGAATTTAAGATCGCAGCCCTCCCAGCATCGTCTCTCATCCCAGCCGTCCTCCCGCGCCCTCCGAAATGCGAACATCAGCAGCATGCACCAATCCAACGGCTCAACCACGAGCATCGGCTCAAACGGCTCAACATCGGGACGCTCGAGACTCACAGAAGAAGAACGACTCAGCCGCGCGCGAGAGCTCGTCATTAGCCGCCAGCAGGCCCTCAGCACTGGCACCAACCCGTTCACTGCTGGTCGCGGTCGTGGCAGGCCACCTACCCAGGACGCGACGAGTAGCACAGCAACATCCAGCTCTTCAAGTCAGTACAGCGTTGAAACTGTACCTTCGCGAGCTGCCGCGATGCCCAGGCCTGTGTATGCGTCTGGATCAGGGACAGCGCCGGCGCAGACTTTGACGCAACAGCAACAAGGTTTGGCTTCGACTGCTGGCTACCGACCAACGCCGGCGCGGCGTGTGATCCACAGGAATGCCGAGCCGGTCACGACTGGACAGCCAGGAGGCGGAGGCGCGATTGGCTCTGGCAGTGGGATCAATTCTGTGCGGACGCGAGGCCAGCCAGTATCAGGGGTAGTAGCGCCAACTTACAGCTTTGACAACGGTCAGGGACATGGGGGTGGCTCCGCAAGGGCAGGTTCCGTTGCGTCCTCGTCAGTGTCAAGTGCTATTACGGCCGGTGGCGAAGCGGGGAGGTATTGAGGGGATGGCGGTTGTAGCTGCCGTGAATTGTGCGGTTGGTTGAAGCTAGCGTGGCTGTTTCTCACGTTTTCCTTATTCGTCTCTATCGTCTTTTACTTTCCTCTTCTGCAATGCACTTTCATCATCTTCTTTTGGGGCTGCAATTTAAATTGCGCTCGAGTCGTTAGCTTAGGAGGCTGAGCTGTTTCTGTTACGGAATCACGAATGGGTCTGGGTCATGACAGCAAGGGACTGGGGCATGGAGGGACAATGGTTTTGGGGCAGGTAAGGATGCCCTAGGGAACTCACGGATCACGAAAATGATGATGGATGGCACTGCGAACGAACAAGATGACGGAGTAAAACATGGCATTGAAGACTCAACCAAACGGGTGGCGTTGGTGGATATGGTCGAGAAGCAGCAAATGGAAGAACCAAGACAAGTGATGAGCGGACGAGGAGAGGTGCGTGTCCAGGGCACAGTCAATTAGAAAGACGTAGTAGATGCATCAAATGACAGACCGGTTAAGCCGTCTTCTCCGCTCTCTGCGATCAGCTACCTACACTATGTCGTTGCACGCGGTCACCCGGAATCCATGGCGCCCGTGATGAAGTCGAACCTTCAAAATTTGCCGTTCCACACTTCGTGCCTTCTACCTGGGCATGCGCTTATTGTGGAATATACGCACGCCTCCAAACTTGGGCATCTGCCTGTCAGTGACGGCCGCTCCTCCTCTAGAGCGGGTGCGTCGAATGGCGCCAGGGGCCAGCTAACTACCTATCGTACCTGGACTAACATACTGAGAGGATAACAGTTTTTGTTGCGCTCCTGTCTGACGGCACACCAAGGTATGGTATGGTAGTTAGCTTGTCACGTTATGGTAGGCCAGTCCTCAGTCCAAGGCGCTGCTCGGCAGAAAAATCAGCCCTAATGACAATGGCCTGATGCCTACTTACCAATTTACTATGCAAAGCTTGCCCTCTTTGTATCCATTCGCTTCTGTTAGCTCAGCTCGGGTTAAGGTAGGGATCCGCCTGTCCGCGCGGACGTCGCAGCCGCCGGTGGGACAATACAGTTAGTTAGTCTGTTCCTCGAGTACATACCTAGTAGTGCGGCGGCGCCTGATGCCTAAACGGGAAGGCATGGGCAGGGAGGAGGGCATTTAGTTTTAGTCGAGGCTATTCGAGACGGGGATGGGTTGCCTTTTGTGGGGGGTAGGTGCCGTGACGGGGAGGTCCCGTCTCGTGGCGTCGAGTAGGGGTGGTGGTACGGGAGTTGTATTATTGATGTGAGGAGGAGAGGACGGGGAGGGATGGACGCTTCAAGATGCTTCAGGGCGCAATTTGGATAGAGGTTGCAACACGTGATGTGAGTTGGAATAGGTGTTCCCGGATTGTCGCCTGTAGGAAATGCATGTAAGGTTATGTGTGCTTACTGCGGGCGTAGGTAGGCATGTGAGTATCTGACCTGTCAGTGTTTGGATGAGTTGATCAGGATGCTCTGATCCTCGGGATTTTGCGAGTAGAACAGATGGATAGAAGTGCAGGCGTGTGAATATTGCTAGTAACACATGTATGCTAAGGGAATCTCCATCATCATCGCTGTTCTGTTATCCCATCCCAACAGTATCAATACAAACCATCCAACCGACCATGCAACCAGTAACGCCCAATGCCATACCCAAAGCTTCTGCCCTCACTTGCTCTGGTCCTGCTTCTTTCCTCCGCCAAAGACTCCTCCAACTAATCCGCCAACACCTCGGCCCACGCCGCCCAGCGTGCTTCCCACGCCCCCGACAACATCTCCTTTGCCCAACTTGCCCACCCCCTCGCCCAATCCTCCCGTCACGCCGCCCACGCAGTCGCCCACTCCTTTTCCTACGCCTCCTACGACGCCTCCAACGGGTCCTCCCACCGTGCGCCCCACGCCTCCTACTGCACCTTCAACCGTATCCCCTAGCCCGCGTCCAACACCACCAACGGTATCTCCTACACCACCTGTGGCGCCGCCTACAACACCGCCGATATCGGCGCGGCCCAGTGCGTCCGTCGTGCCCGTCACAGTGCGCCCCACGCCGCCGACGGCCGCATTCGCTGTAGAATTGACTCCGCTCGTCGTGCCTGTCACCGTCTCTCCTGCGCCGCGACTGACATGGGCGACGGGCTGTCCAACGCCCGCTGGACCACGGGACGCGGCGCCCGCGAGCCCAGACGTCACGCCGTGGACGGCGCTGTTGGTCGCGCCAATGGCGGTGCCAGTCGTCGTGTTAACGGCCGACGTTGCGCCAGTGACGGTCTTGTTAACGGCACCAGTGGTCCCCGTGGCAGCCGTCTTGATGGCCGAGGGCTTGCTGTTGGCGGTGCTGTTGAGTTTGCGGGGAGCTTTTTTGGTGGTCGGCGGGGATGTGCTGATGTCCGTAGTAGTCGCGGCAGGCGTCTTGTTCGTTGGCGCAGTCGAGACGGCGGGAGATTTGGACGTTGACGAAGCAATGGCCATTTTCTCGGAGGCAGATGAAGGTGACTTGGGGGTGGAGGTGATGGCGGTGGCGTTTTGCTTGACCGATGCGGTTGAGGCGGGTGACTTTGGAGGTGGGGATGGTATCTTTTTCGGCCCCGCCTTCTGCTGTGTGGACACGGAGGGAGCTGTCGACTTCTTTGCCACGCTCGGGCTGATGGGACTGGACTTTGTTGAATCGACTGGGGAGGACAGGTCCGTGGCCGATGCGGAAGCTTTGTCGGCGGTCGTGCTGGGAGGGGATTTGGTGCGAATCATGGGCACAGGCTTCCGGGTTCCAATTGGCGAGTGCGTAGAAATCTTCTTGGGAGAAGTCGGAGAAAGCGGTGTGGGAGAGATGGGTTTCATGTCGGAAGTCGAGGTTCTTGAGGGAGTCGTCTTTTGCGTGGCCGTCGTCGGTGCAGACTTGACGGCAGCTGAAGGGATGGCCTTGGTTGGGGAAATAGGAGACTTTGGTTTGCTGGCAGATGAAGAGACGCCAGTCCTCGGTATCGCAGACTTCTTTGCGCCCTCTGCTGTTTTCAATGCGCCTGATAGGGAATCCCGTGTCAGCAGTGGTCAATTGTCGCCGTTGCAAAGCCTCGCTTACCCTCTGGGGCGTCATTTTGATTCTTCAATTCGACCATTGGCGCCATGATGAAATTTTTCGACTTTGAAAAAACAGATGGAAAGCTGCCGATGAGCGGCTGGTTGATCAAGACAATATAAAGGAGGGCATGCGCGCATAAGGTCGCGGGTAGTGTTCCTTCGACGCATGTGTGGTCCCGGATTGACGTCATCGCTTGGAGCGAGAACTTGTTCGGTGCGTAAGCCCAGATGCAACTCTCCAGGGATGCTCCCAGTCTCAGGCCCCCCGGGGAACATATCTTGAGCAAGCCTTCTGGACCATGATCCACCCGTTGATCTCCATCGCGTGGTGAATGACGTCCTAGTGGACTCTCCATGCAAGCGCCTATCATCGGTGTCTTGTACATCCTGAACATCCTGATGTGTGGGTTAATGTAACTGTCCATGATTGATGCGTTCATTCAAGGATCCGCCCGATGGTGGAATGTTCCCATAGCGGGACCCTGGATCCACCGTGCCAAACACTCAGGGTCCTTTCTCCACCACCAGACCATCGCGACCCCTTTGTGCCTGGCTGGCTCCCTTGCTTCCCAGCCCTTGAAAAGATCGACCGGTGATCATGAGGAAATTGACTTTTTCCTGCGCGTGATGGCGAGAGGAACATGGAACCCGACCTTTCCCGACCAAGGATTCGCCCGCGAGGGACAGCCTTGAAACGGCCAACAAGGGCTTATTTTGAAGCTTTCTTTCGTCAACTCAGTCAGGTCCTGCTGTCGAATGTGATTGGATAGCCACACGTCATATCGAGTAGCTGTCGAATCATACGAAGAATGTGGGTGTGTGGGTGAGTTTGAGGAGTTTTCGCGCACAGGCGCCTTTGTCAGTCCATGTCTAAATTGACGTCAACGCTAGACATTATTGTCAGCAACAACACCTAAAGCGAACAACATCAGTCGAATCGCTAAGCACTTGGAACAATAAGAGCGGGCTCGTTCGTTGAATATTGGAGCAATACTACTCTGTATCCTCATGGCATTATCCGTACCTTTTGAACGCCAACTGTACCATCTGACTCAACTCCTTCTAGATCGCATATCCACCCGAGTTCTTTTGTCTTGGTTCGCCCGCCGCCTCGAAGGTGCCGTTGCCTAGCCTCCTGATGGCCTGCGCAGTGCTCTGGCCCTCTGCCACCCACGTGACGTTGTGTCCCCTCTCCTTCATGTAGGCCGTGGTTGTGTTGTCATATGTGTACTCGAAGCTCACAGTATTTGGAACAAGCTGGTCGTGAAGACGTGGCTTCTTAAGCGCTTCTGGTGCCGTCAAGTCCTCGTCGAGCATGTGGAACACATTCTGGATAGTCGCTGTAATGATGCGAGATCCGCCAGCGGCACCAACACTAATATAGAATGTACCATTGCGGTTGTCGATGATGATTGGGGTGATGGACGAAAGCGGGCGCTTGCCGGGACGAATGTAGTTGGCTTCGCTAGGAATGTAACCAAAAGAGTTGCTTGCATTGGGGATGGAAAAGTCGTTCATTTCGTTGTTCATGATGATGCCCGTCTCCGGGACCAAGACGCGAGAGCCAAAGTACAGATTAATCGTGGTCGTCAATGATATGGCAAGTCCGGACTTGTCGGCAGTCACGACATGGGACGTGCCGGGGGTGTCTAGGCTCTCAATGCCATCGGGATCATAATAGGCCACAGGGTGGGTCGTCGAGTCGGTAATCTTGCCCCGGATCAGTGAAGTGACGTTGTCGCTGATCATTTGCTCTTGATACTCCTTCATGCCGGAGACAAAGTCGGGATCACCAAGTTCAGTCCTCTAAATTCTCGATTAGCAGGTGAGTCAAGCAACCAGACACCCCTAGAGATGAGGGTCACTTACCTCGGCGTAGGCAAAGCGAATGGCTTCGTCAAGACGGTGAGTTGTCAGGTTGACATCATCCCCGAAATCCTCGTAGCCCTCGACGATTTTGAGAGCGCTGAGAGCAACCGCACCACTGCACGGAGCACTTCCAGTGGTCACCTTGTAGCCTCTGTAGTTGATTGACAGCGGGTCCGGAGTGCTAACGGTGTAGTTTGCCAGATCCTCGAGGGTCATGATACCGCCAGCCTCTTTGACGGCAGTGATTGTTGCGTTGGCAATGGCTCCAGTGTAGAAGGCATCGACGCCCTCGGCCGCAATGACTTCGAGTGTGTCGGCATAACGTTTGCGAGTGATGGTGTCGTTGACTCCCAGCCGAGTACCGTTGGGTGCAAAGTCAATGGCCCAGTTGGGATCGGTGACGAAAAAGTCCTCTTTGCCCGAAGTAGACGAAACCATTGCTTTGTGTAGGTCCTCGTTCAGCCGGAATCCATTCCTCGCAAGCTCCACCGCAGGAGTGACCACATCCTTCCACGCGAGCGAGCCGTAGCCCTTGTGGAGG
This sequence comes from Phyllosticta citribraziliensis, assembly GCF_038025025.1. NCBI lineage: Eukaryota > Fungi > Ascomycota > Dothideomycetes > Botryosphaeriales > Phyllostictaceae > Phyllosticta > Phyllosticta citribraziliensis. Next base: position 959,801 of record NW_027117348.1, read on the forward strand.
TGCTCAAGACCGCGCAGCTCACCGGGGACGCCACTGTCATGTAATCAGATATTGTAGAGGGTCTTGGTTTGAGGGCTTCAGTACCTGGCCAAGCCACCATACTCTGAAAGCTCAGTGTTGTTGTTATACATGTCCTGAGTCGCAGCTGCCGGGGCCGTCTCGCGGAAGTCGATGAATTCATATGATCCATTTGGAGCGCGCACCGTCATGAAACCGCCGCCGGCAATGCCTGACAAGGAAATCAGTGCCAGTAGTTACGGCGGGGGGAGCAGGGACATACCGCTGTGATACATGCCAATAACACCCACACAGAAGACCGAACCGACGAGAGCATCGGCAGCATTACCTCCAGCCTTGAGGAGGTCGATGCCGATGGTACTGCATTCTTGCGACTCGGTGGCGACTGCGCCAGTGCTGGCGTCCTCGATGGTGCTCTGAAGGGGAACTCCAAGAGCTACTTGGGACGAGAAAAGGCTCGTCAAGAGCCCGGCGAGAGCTGGCATCCGCAGAAGCTTCATGGTCGCGTGTCAGTGAAGGGAGCGCGACACTGGACGAGGGCAGTCTTACCAGGGACGTGTGTTACAATCGAGGGATGAGCGAATATATACAGGAATTGACTGACAGGCACCACCTCGGGCGGCGCTGGGCAGCACAGACACGGAGCCGTCAGTCAGTCAAGACGGCGGCGAAAGCATGGCGAGATTGTTTGTAACGAGATTGAATTGTCGTCGGCGGGTTTGTCGACGAGGAAGTCAGAGCCGTGAGGATTGAGCGGAGGACGAGCGTGACCAGGGCCGGGACAAGGGCCGGGGCCGGAGCCAGGCGAGCAGACAAGGCAGGGCAGGCCAGGGCCAGGGACCGCCGACCAGGGCAAAGGCGTGATAAGGATGAGTAACGGCATCGCATGGCGGATGCGAATGATATCGGGGCGTCCGAGTAATTGTGAGATGGATGCCGTGGACGGGGCACCGCCGATAGCCGACGACGTGGTTGTGCGGCGACGAGGCCGAGATAAGCATCAACCACCCGAGTCAGCGACTGCAGCCGCCTCGGCGCGATCCGTCCGCTTCCTTCCAGGTCCCTCTGCTCTTCGCACAACATGTCTACTCCACACGTCGACATCATCACCACCACCTCTCTGCTTGCGCGTCTCTCGCTTCGCATCGCCTCGCCCCCAATCCATCCATCCCACTCTTCGTTTCTCCCTCTCTAGCGTCAATGGCGCCCTCTGTCACGGCTTCGTTTGCCGCATCACTCCCGTCTCGCGCCTCGATTATCCACGCCCGCGGCGAATCGAAGCCGACTTCACGCATAAACCTCTGCATAGGCCCAATCACTGCCAGTTACACAAAACCATAATTTTTCTAGACGTTCAAAGTTGGACCTCTAGCGTGGGGACCTGCCTTTGATGCGGCGCCATACCACCCCTTCAGTCCGCATCCGGCATGGGACGAACAACATGAAGTGGGATGCAACCAACTGACGGACACCCCCCCCTCTCCAGCTACCGCAGACCTGCGCATGGTGCGGGACGGCCGGCGATTCCTCTTCGGGCAGCTCCATCCCACCGCATCCTCCTCTTCCTTTGCTAGCACCAGGGCGGGCCAGCATGAAAAAGAAAAAAACACCAGGATCCGGACACCATGTCGCGCTCTCATTTCCGCTCCCGGCCTATCCTCGCCGGCCTGCTCGCTGACTGGACCGCTCCTGATCCCTCTGGCTTGCTACGTTCAATCTTGTCTCCATCTCTCCACGGTGACCCTGCTTCTCCCACGATGCTGGCTTGGCCTCGTGCTCGTATCCCGCATCCCGCATCCCGCATATTGTCAACGTTACGCGCGGGTTGCACAAAATTCCAATTGTCAACGACGTTCGACGCTGGACTTAGCGTCGACCCGTCGACAAAGGGGCTTGTTGGCGTGAAATCAAAATGGGACTGAATGCTCCTTGATTGACATGGCGGCAACTTGTCGAAGCAGGGCTCAGGGCATTGCCCGGGGGAATCCTTGGCCATGCCATTCCTAGCCTTCTCTCTATCCTGCACAAGGAAAACCATGCCCATCCCCACCGCACAGTGAACCAAAGGAACCTCACCCAGCAATGGGCACTGGCACAGGTCCGGGTCCGGCCCTGGCAGTGTCGCCAGCCTCCTACCAAGATCTCTCCACCCTAGCACCCAGATCCCGGTCGATCAGAAGTCCAATGGTCGACTTAGTGCTGACGCCTCTCTCCGCCTCTTTGTCTTTCCTGTACTTCTTGTTTTCTGTCATGTGGGGCACGCTACCGCTGTCCTGGTCTAGCTCACTATTTGTGGCGCTTTCCTAACGGCCAAAGTTACGAGCCCCTGTCAGTAGGACGTGGAGGAAGCGTACTTCGACGCAACCGCTACATAGACGAAGGGTAATTGCAAAGCTCAATCAAACGGGGGATGAACTCTACAGCAGACCTACTCCTACGCTAAAACGAGACCGCCAAGAGACGAACCTGAATGAGGTGCGCAGTGCGGAGGAACGACAGCCTTGCCGCTTGTGTCTAGCACAGACTTCGGCAGCTACTCCACGGCGATCTGGCGCCGCACCGGCCAGAGATCATGGTGATCAGACGTTTGAGCGTCAAGTTAGTGCGGCCCCATGCAGCCGTTGGAAGAAGAGCCGCCCTGCGCGGTACTAGTCCGCCGGCTCCCTCCAAGGCTCGGTTACAAAACTCGTGGCACACACAATAAGAGTAGGGAATCAGTCTCGCCCACCAGGAAATATTCATACCCCGGACCGACGACTAACAGGGAGCATTCAAGTGTCTGAGTTTAGTGATTCGGAGGTCGTGTGTGCCACGACTGTTGCTACCAAGCCTCGCTCCCTGACGCCGCGGAAGTGCCTGTTCTTTCGTGCGCATGGTTGCAGTCATGGATTCAAAGCAACCGTGGACTGAGATTGAGTCTGTAATATGACGGACAGATGCCCAACACGGCGGATCCCATGTCTCAGACATGCCCAGAGCAGATACAACATTCCTTATACTCAAGAGTAGCAGATTATGATTGCGCATTTACGAAGCGCGTGAAGGTCCAAATTCAAAGGGCAGAGTCACGGGAAATATCTTGAGGATACACCGTTGATATCCGGCCACTTCATTCAGTGCCTCGCCACGGTGGCCATGGACGATCAGAAACAAGGCATGCAAGCTTTGATCCAGGTACCAGGCCAGGGGTCTGCCGACGGCCGTCCCGTTGACAAAGACCTATGCCGAGACCCAATATAGAAAGCCTCCCGTACAGCGACCCCGCCGTAAATTTTCAACATTGTCAGCCGCTTGTCAGCCCAGCCTCAGCCTTGTTACGAGGAACTCCCGCAGTAAAGTCACAAGCGCTGGTCATCTAAACCCGTAAGTGGCTTTTGACTCTAGGGGCTACCTACCTCTAGAGGTGTATAGTACCCGGGGTATTTCTACTTCCAGAAACTCAGCTACTTTTCCCTTCCTACTTCAATCACTCTACCCGCAGGGATACAAGTGGAGGAAATACTTGGCCGCCCAAAACGACGCCTCCAGCGTGATTGATCTCGCACTTGACTACCCAAGGTTTCCCCACAATTCTACTTTCTGTAATTGAGTCGTTCCTACTTCCTACCCTTGCCTCTTTTCCCATGACGCAGCCGACCCAAAGACAATTGGGCTTCTCCACACACACCATTCCGCTTCATCGTCTTCCATCAACATCCGCTCATCGACCAGACGATTCAGTCAGTGGGAGCAAGGTGATCGGGCAGTCGACCACCCCGCCTATGCTGAGTCTTGGCTATGCTGTCCAAAATTTCACAGCAGGAATGCCCTTCTCTTTCTGGCCTCGTTCATCCTCAATCACCCCATTGAAGGCCATCGGAAATTACCGCTACACGAGCGTACCTTGCTTCATCAATTGGTTCTTCCATTGGTCAACGCAGTGCAAGAAGAAGGTTGGGTGTCGTCGCTGTCGCTGCTGACTCCACGCAAAAGGAGGAGAAAGTTGGATTTGCGACTCTGCCGTTGAATCCTTGTGTATGTGCACATCAAGGCCGGAAGAGGGAAGAAGAGCCGCAAACCAACCACACGCACCTCGCCCTGGTTTCTGTCGCTGCCGTCTTTTGCCGTACATCCAGCTTAGAGCATCGCCGTCGTATTCGTTCTCGTAACACCACCTCCATTCACACTCCAAGCACTCGCGCCGTCTCAGAGCTCCACCGTCATGCCGCATGCCCCCTTCTCTGCATTCCTAATAGTCTCGCTGTCTTGCGCAGGAAAGCACATGTGAGCGGCGCCGCGTCCCGTGTACGAAGTGATTCGTTGAATATCCCGTCGTTCCGAGCCGGGTGCCCGTTTCTTTACTCAACGACCACGCCTCCGAGTCTGCGATGCTGGCAACCGACGCTTCCTGTCGACCGCTTTACGGACAGACCGCTTCGATTGGCACCCGCAGAGGTCGTGGGCGCCAGTTTAGCTCCGCGCCTACGTATTCTGACTGAGATAGAAGCAACGCGCCTGGTCTACTTGCTAGCAGATGGACCAGAACGGAGGACGACATCTGTTTCCTCGGCTCTGTGTGGGAAAGGACATGGGCTGGCTGGCTGGCTGACTGCGTCGGTCTTTTCGCGGATCGACATGTTCAGGAGAAGTGGGAGATGAGACGACGACACAGCAGCGGGTCATGCTTAACCTCTGCATCTCGTTTCGTCGATCGGCATTCTAGCTGTGGTTGGCTTGTCGCAGGTGGATCCCGCATTGGTAGCTCCCCAAAAGCAATGGCGGTAGCAGACGACAGCTCCCTACACGCACACTGTGGTGGTAGATGAATGCTTCCCCGTTGCAGCCGGATGCTAGAGACATCCCTTCTTTCGCCCCTACATGCAATGCTTTCGCCCGCAGCGAGGACTAGGTATAGCAGAGGTGGTGGCCATCGGCCGAATGCGTGAGGTGTGTTCAGGACGGCCGGCACTTGTGTTTGAAGGGTTGTTCGCCGCTGCTATCGCTGGTGGAGGGTTAGTGCAGGGGTATGGTGCGAGGCTGTCTAGGTTCTGGAGAAGGGTGGCTGTGGGAGTGGTCGGTGAATTTCACATAGCGCAATTGTGTTTGGCATGGTTGCGGTCTTGGAGGCTCATGCTGCTGGTTGAGTACGGAAGCGACATTGACTGCGGCGCCAGGTCGAGTGTCGCCTCGATGCAATTTGCTTGTATTCAAGACTTCGGTATCTTCGCAGGCTACGGACGCCCTCTCTATGCCCTCGCCTTGGCCTTGGCCTTTCGCGGTTCCCGCCTCTTTTCCCACACCTGCACGTAGCTCTCCTTGGTGAACAGCGTCTCGGCGCGGGCCTTCTCGACAAACAAGTCCTGCACCTCGTACCACTCCTCGCGGCTCTTGTCGCGCAGCTGCACGCGCCACACCTTGCGCTCGCTCTCGCCCTCGACGCTGTCGTCGCGCGTGCGCACCGCCTCGTGCGTGATGTTGGCCACCAGGTCGTACCAGATGGGCTCGCCGGGCGGGTGCACGGCCGGGTTGGGCTCAATGTAGGGGCTCATGTCGAGCGAGCGCGTCGGGAACGTCACGATGGTCGGGTTGCGCTCGCTGACAAACTTGTTCTTGGAGAAGCGCTTGATGTGGAAGAGCAGGTACGGCGGCAGCGGGTGCAGCAGCCGGTACCGCTTGCGGTAGTTGAGGTGCTCCTGCGCCGACACGCCGTCGTATTTGGACAGGATGCGCGTCAGGGGCACTTGGGGGATGATGTTTTTCTCGAGCTCGTCCTGGAAGACGGGCCGCGGTGGCAGGTCGAGGGTGAGGATCATAAAGTGCGACTTTTCCGACTGGATGTCCGAGTCTTCGAAGCGCAGCCGGTCCGAGGCGTCGGCCCGTGCCGTGATGAGCTGTGATTCGATCTTGAGGCTGCCTTGAAACACTTGTTGGACAATGCTGGATTTGGGTTTGGATTTACTGCCTCCCAGTGACAGATGGAGGTTGTTGAGGAACCATTGCAGGAAATCCACAGGGTCCGATTGTTCGGTCAAGGTGAAGCGCTTGGTGGAGTGCAGGGCGACTTCTTGGAGAAGCTCGTGCGGTGAGACGTGTGCTTTGAAGGCTCGAGGGTTCCATATCTTGCGGACTAGCGTGCTGAAGCGCTGCGCAAGTTGTGGGCGCGACGAGAGATCTTCGAGCATGAAGAAGTTGCGCAGAGGGGTGACGTGGGCCAGCGCATGAATGGCCGCGTTGAAGTAGTCATTGGCTTTGATGTTGTTCAAACCGACAAATCCTGGGATGTACTTGCGTCCCACGAGATCCCATGCTGCCTTTTGCTCCCGGTCAAGCTTCATGACCTCTTCTTTTGATAATCTGGGGTCCACCACGAATTTGATGTCTTCTAAGGCCTTGCTCTTGACCTCGTAGCCTTCGGGAAGCACGTAGACCTTTTTGGTTTCCAGGTTTATGTAGACGTGGTGGCTTTCGTCGAGAGCGTGGAAATATGCTTGGGATTTGGGTCCTCGTCCTTGGAAGTACTTTCCGCACACCAGGCAGGCGTAGACGTTGATGTTGGATAGAGTGACGGAGCAAAGCTTTTCAAAGTCAAAGTCGAGCACCTTGCGGTCTATAGTGTCCAGGTAAAGGTCATTGTATCCTTCCGTCGGCGCGGCCTGGCGCGTGGTAGTTGTAATGGCAGGCTCGTCTTCGTCGTCCAAGGCGCCCGCCTCCTCCAGTTCCTCGTGGATTTCTTCCGCCGCGCCGACAATGTCTATTTTGTCGTCCTGCTTTCCATTCTGGCGAATCGGAAGGCCATTTTCCGGGGGCGAGTCGGCTTCCTCGCCCACGTCGTCGACGCGAGCTCGTTTTGAGGCTGGCGAGTCGGCAGCAATAGCATCATCGAGCGTTTCGGCGTGGCGTTTGGACATGTCGACGGCGGTTGGTTGAGGAGCGATCCAGACGGCGGGCAAGCTGCAGACCCGGGAGTGTGTGTGGTGTAGCAGGAAGAGCTCCAAAGCGTCGCAACGGTCCCAGGTCGACAGCCAACGGACCAGGGCAGCGCCGCGGATCGTCCAAGCTCTACTCGGCTGAAATTCGGGCCAAATGGACGTGGGTTCACGATGCTACCCCTGTCGATGGGTTGTCTGCTGGAGGTGCGATTTTGCCATTCCCCTAGAGCAAGTGAAGAAATAAGGTGGACACAATCGCAGCATTAGTAGACTATTATTGTCGTGGTTTCTGTCCAGGAGTCAAGTGCAGTACCTGTAGCGGAGCTGTGCTGTGCGCCCCGCGCCAAGACTGACAGCCCGACATTTTCACGTCAACCAGAACGCGTCCACCTCCCGCTCGACTCCTCAGAAGCGTGCAAGGCCAAGCCACCCTTTTCCACGCGCATCCCATCCTCACAACTTCTTGCACCATGGTATGCTCCTCCAACAAGCTTCAAGGGCTGTGCTAACCCCCATCAGTCTTCTCAAAATCCGACACAGATCTTCGCAGAGGACACACAGGAGGACAGGGGTGAGAATGCCCGTCTCTCGGCCTTTGTGGGTGCCATCGCGGTTGGCGATTTGGTCAAGAGCACCCTCGGCCCCAAGGGCATGGACAAGATATTACAATCAGCGTGCGTACGACACCTCCCGCAGCTTCAGGAGCTTGGGCTAACCCGCCAACCCCCTCAGATCCACCGGAGAGGTCATGGTAACAAATGACGGCGCCACCATTCTCAAGTCTATTGCTCTCGACAACGCCGCTGCCAAGGTCCTCGTCAACATTTCCAAAGTACAAGACGACGAAGTGGGCGATGGCACTACCTCGGTGTCGGTGCTGGCCGCAGAGCTCTTGCGCGAGGCCGAGTTCCTCGTCAACCGGAAGATCCACCCGCAGACCATCATCGAGGGATACAGAATAGCCAGCCGCGCGGCGCTGGAGGCATTGGAGAAGACGGCCGTGGACAACAGCAAAGACCCCCAGGCGTTCCGGAGAGATCTCATCGCCATTGCCAAGACGACCCTGAGCTCCAAGGTCCTCAGCCAGGACCGCGAACACTTTGCAGAGCTGGCCGTCGACGCCGTTCTCAGGCTACAGGGCTCTAGCGACCTTACGCACATCCAGATCATCAAGAAGGCCGGTGGCAAGCTCAAGGACTCATACCTGGAGGAGGGATTCATCCTGGACAAGAAGTTTGGTGTCAACCAGCCCAAGCGCATCGAGAACGCAAAGATTCTCATCTCCAACACGTCCATGGACACGGACAAGATTAAGATTTTTGGCGCCAGGGTCAAGGTCGACAGCACCGGCAAGCTTGCCGAGCTGGAGAAGGCGGAGAGGGAGAAGATGAAGGCCAAGGTGGACAAGATCAAGGCTCACGGCATCAACTGCTTCGTCAACAGGCAGCTCATCTACAACTGGCCCGAGCAGCTTTTTGCCGACGCCGGCATCTCGTCCATCGAGCACGCCGACTTTGACGGCGTGGAGAGACTGGCGCTCGTCACTGGCGGTGAGATTACGTCCACGTTTGACCACCCCGAGACTGTCAAACTCGGACACTGCGATCTGATTGAGGAGGTCATTATCGGAGAGGACGCGCTCATCAGATTTGCTGGTGTTGCCGCCGGCAAGGCGTGTACGATTGTGCTCCGCGGCGCAACCGAGCAGCTCCTGGATGAGGCTGAGCGCTCGCTGCACGACGCCCTTGCAGTTCTCTCGCAGACTGTCAAGGAGCCAAGGACGACGCTTGGTGGTGGCTGTGCGGAGATGGTCATGGCAAAGGCTGTGGAGACGGCGTCTCAGAACATTGCGGGCAAGAAGGCCATTGCCGTCGACTCGTTCGCCAAGGCCCTGCGCCAGCTTCCTACCATCCTCGCCGACAACGCTGGCTACGATTCTAGCGACCTCGTCGCCAGATTAAGGACAGCCGTGTACTCTGGCATGACGAGCTCAGGTCTGGATCTCATGACACCAGGCGGCGGCATTGCCGACATGCGCGAGCTTGGCGTGATTGAGGCTTACAAGCTCAAGCGCGCGGTGGTGTCATCGGCGAGCGAGGCGGCCGAGGTAAGCTGACTTTGTGTGTTGAGGTCGATCAAAGAACATGGCTAACGACATTCCAAACAGATGTTGCTGAGGGTAGACAACATTATCCGCAGCGCACCCAGGAAGAGGGAACGCATGTAAAGGTCGCGTAGCGTAGGGCAAGCATGAAGAGAGGCTTGAGACAGCGCATGCAAGAACAAGCAGGAGGGAGGTCTGGCTGGCGAATGTTTGCAAGCACGAAACAGCAAGACACGTCGGAGCAGCATCGGGGCATCCCTGAGCGGGTAAGAGATCGCGTGCCGCCCGGGACGCGCATGTCTGGACAGTGCGCAGGCAGAAAATAGAATAAATCGAACGCCACGGCAAATGTACACGCAAGTTTGCCAACAGACGAAGGTTTTGTTTGAGCGCAACAAAAGGGGGTGTTGGTTGGGCTGGTGTGCAACGTGGGAAGGTCGTGAAGCCAGGGGGCAGGCAACGCGAGAACCAAGGACGGGACCCTCGACGTTTTTCCCTTTGCCACGCACACACACACAGCTCGTGTCAATCCGAGGGCAACGGCGGTCCAACAACGAGACACGGCTAAGGTGGTAGCGTCTTTGTTTGCCAGCCGGTGGTGGAGCAGGAAGCTTTTTGACGACCTGAAACGGCATGGACAAGGAAAGGGAGGAGAGCGAGGGCGACGAGGGCGAAGGCGAGGACGCGATGAGATGCAGGGCGACAGCGAGGGATGCTTGCGCCAGCCTCCCGTCTACACTACACTACAGTTGTCAGACGGGGCCGCCGAGTGTGTCAGTTCCATTGCGCTGGGGAAAAGGAGGACTGGATACTTGGAAGACGATGAGGTTCTTCGTCATGGCCCCAGCTCAAGAAGCTCACGTCGTCCAAGTCTCGTCCGCTGCGCTTCGTTGGGCGCCGTGACGGACTTGGCCTGCCCTGCCCTGACTACAGGTACACTGCACGCACCGCCCGCCGTCTCACCCTCAGCTCTGGCCCGCTCGGCTCCCTCTGCTCTCTTTCACCCACGGCACCACCCCATCCCATCCCATCACCTCACGCCCGTCCTCGACTGACCTTCGCCCACATTCTTCTCTCCCGCCCTCCGCCCTCCGCACTCCACCCTCTCGCCCCCCGCCCCGATTTTATCTACTGGCACACCCCCTCCATCTCCGTCTCTCTGATGCCTGACGCCTGCCCCGACAGAGGCCTCCACCAGGCTTTGTCCGCTCTCGCTTTCGAATAAATCAACACCGCTTCATGCCGCGACGCCGCCCGCCCGCTTCGAGCTCCGGGGCCCTGGGCTCCACTCTGCTCGCCCTCTTGCTCCTTGTTCCCTTCGTGACCTCTGTTCAGCAGCAGCAGCAAGGCCGCAATGCAGCGTTCCGCAACTCCCCGCGCGAGGACCCGCAATGGTCCTCGTCCGCACACCTCGACGCCCTCTCCGACTCGACCACCATAATCAGAGACGCCCTCCACAAGCAAAACACCCCCTACATCTCCAAGAACGAGCGCGCCATTGCGACTCTAGCTCCAGCAGGCACCGAGTTTGCTGTACGAGCTCCTCCTGCCAGGTCTGCTGCCGGTCCCTCCGCTGGTATCTCCTCTCGACCACGTGCGCGGTCCCTGCAGGATTGGGAAGTCGAGGACTTTGTCCTTTTGGCGACCGTCGACGGCAAAGTCTATGCCCGTGACAGAAACACTGGGGAGGAGCGATGGACGCTCTTCGCCGACCGCCCCATGGTGGACATGATATACCACCAGAGAAACAAGTCTGGCGAAAAAGAAGGAGGAGAAGTTTTGGACGACGGCTTCGAATGGATTGTCGAGCCCAACCAAGACGGCAGCCTCTACGTCGCCACCCCGGCTCCAAATGTCGGCGTTCAAAAATTGGGACTTACCATCAGGCAACTAGCCGAGGATCTGTCCCCCTACGCAAGCGAGGACCCGCCAGTGGTTTACACGGCAGAAAAGAAGACGACGCTTTACACAATCGATGCAGCCACCGGCAACATTTTGAAACAGTTCAGTTCTGGCGGAGCGTCCGTCATTGACGAAGGCAGTTGCCGCCGGATCAGCGGACTCCGCGGAGTCGACGAGGAAGAGTGCGAATCCATCGGCATTCTGGTCCTTGGAAGAACCGAATACAAGATTGGAATCGCAAACCGAGATACGGGTGCCCCAATATGCACCATCAAGTATTTTGAATGGGCACCAAATAACCGTGACCGGGATCTCCACAGCCAGTACTCGTCGACAATGGACAACAAGTACGTTTACAGCAAGCACGACGGCTACGTTTACGCATTGGACCACACCAAGGACAAGGAACGACGAGTCTACCGTGGAAAATTTGACTCTCCTGTGGTTCGCGTTTTCGATGTGGTCAGACCATTCCACGCTGACTCGCGCGACACCTCACTCGTTCTCCTGCCCCAGCCACCGGGCCCCGCGGTATTGCAAGATCTCCACCAAGACGTCTTTGTCAACTGCACCGAAAATGGTAGTTGGTATGCCATGTCCGAGAGCAGCTACCCTGCAGTCACAGACGGGGCTGCTCGAGCGCAATGCTACTCTATGAATTGGAACGACATTGGAGTCAATTGGGTCAACCAGTCACCATCCATGAAGCCCCTGCTCGTTGGTGTTCACTCTCTTTCTGAGCAGCCAGCGAGCCCGTCGCATTTTGCTACCATTGGAGGCACCGAAGACATGTTGCCCATTGATGCTCCTGGTGGTATGCAGACTGTTCAGCCGACGTCCATCCCCAACCCGAGGGCTCCTGTTGGCTCCACCCAAGTCTTGCCCCTTCACTGGACCGTTTTCGTCGTCATTTTGGTCTTCATTTTGGGAGCTCTGACTGGAAATGGCCACCACAAGAAACTGCTTCCTCCTTTCCAGAATCTCAACTTCAAAACTCCGTTCACGGCCCCTGCTCAGCCAAAATTGTCCAAGGCTCCGCAAATGGACGTCACAGAAACCCAGGATGAGGGTGAGCCCGTGATGCCCGTCGAGGAGCGCAAAGTTCGATTCCAGATGGCTGAAGACGAGTTCGCCGTGCCTGAAGACGATGGAGGTCTTACGGAGACCGAAAAAGAGTCAAACATGCTCAATGGAAATTCTGGAGTTCCTGCTGCCAACGGTGCCGACGGGGATGGGCAAGAAACGCCAAAGAAACGAAAGGCACACCGCGGTCAGCGTGGAGGAAGAAGGAGGAACAAGAACAAGAAGAACGCCGAGCAAACTGAAGGCGACGAGGGTGACAAGGTCATTGGGAACGTCAAGAAGTTTGGCGAGGAGATGGTGGACGGTATGGTCAACGATGAAGACCTTGCTTTGTCGTCGACAAAACAGTAAGTTCTCCTTGCTTGCACCAAGTAACGACAATCTAACGAAAATCAGGATCCACAATCTCACGATCACGGACAATGTGCTGGGCAGTGGAAGTGGCGGCACGTTTGTGTTTGAAGGCAAATTCGAGGTAAGATGCATCGTTGTCTTGAAAACGCTGGCGCTGACTTTGGACAGGGACGCGACGTCGCGGTCAAGCGAATGCTACCTCAATTTTACGAACTCGCAGATCAAGAAGTCAGTCTTTTAACTCAGAGCGACGATCATCCGAATGTGATTCGGTACTTTTGCAAGCAAAAAGACGAAAACTTTCTCTACATTGCAGTCGAGCTCTGCCAGGCCAGTCTCTGGGATCTTTACAGGGACGGTAGGAACGACGACGGCTGGACCGAGCAACAGACCAAGCTCGTCAACGAAATCAACATTGACGTGCCTCGGGCCCTTTACCAACTGGCGGCTGGCCTGAACCACCTGCACAGCCTGCGCATCATCCACCGAGACATTAAGCCGCAAAACATTCTCATCGCCTATCCCAAGAAGAACCAGACCAACGGCCCTCGTTTTGTGATTTCAGACTTTGGTCTTTGTAAGACACTTCCGGAAAATGTCAGCACTTTGGTCGGCACCACCAACAATGCTGGCACAGTGGGGTGGAAAGCCCCAGAACTCATTTCCAAGCCAAAGGAGTCAGAGGGTCGCATGAGTACTTCCAGTCAACGCGATTCATCAACATCCAACGATCCTGTCGCTTCAGGAGTTAAGCGCTCTTCTGATATTTTTTCCTTGGGTTGCGTATTCTTCTACGTCCTTACCAATGGCTCCCACCCCTTTGACGACGAAGAAGGGTGGATGCAGATCCGGGAGCTCAACATCAAGAAGAACAAGTACAACTTTAGCAAGCTCGAGTATCTGGGCGACGACTCGGAAGAGCCAATGCACCTTATTTCGCGCATGCTCTCCAACAACCCCGTCGACCGACCGACGGCGGCTCAAGTCATGGCGCACCCGTTCTTTTGGTCGGCCGAAAAACGCCTCAGCTTCCTCTGCCAGGTCTCGGACCGTTTCGAGTTTGAGCCTCGCGACCCGCCCTCGTCGGCATTACTCAAGCTCGAGGCACACAACGTCGAAGTCATGTGCGAAGCGCCCAAGTCAACATCGTGCAACTCTGCGCACCACCAGCAATTCAACAAGTTCCCCGACTTTTTGTCAAAGCTCGACCGCAAGTTCATCGACACGCTGGGCAAGCAGCGCAAGTACAACGGCGACCGCATGCTCGACCTGCTGCGCGCGCTGCGCAACAAGAAGAACCACTACTACGACATGCCGGCCGACGTGCAGGCCAAGGTCGGCCCGCTGCCCGAGGGCTACCTGCGCTACTGGACCACCCGCTTCCCCCGCCTGCTCATGGCTTGCTACGAGGCGGTCCTCGATGCTGGCTTTGACGGCGAGCCGGGATTCCGGCCGTACTTTGAAGGCGCGGGGTCGCATAAGTGAGGAGGGGAAAAGAAAAAGCCTTTTTTCGCAACGGGCGTTGTACTGTTGTAGAATTGCTATCGATCAAGTGTACGTTTGTATGTATATTGCACGGCGTTGGGATTGGCGGACGGATGGACGGACGGACTGACCAGGCTTTCCTCAAAACAACAAAACACGAGTGAGACGAATTGTTTGGCTAGCCGGCCGGCCGGCCGGCTGGCTACTTACTGTAAGGGCGGATTTCCATCTTTCTGGGGGATTCACAAAAGAACTGGAAGGCAGCGCACATTGTGGTATGTGTGCGGCGCTTGTATTGATATTGCTACGGGATGGGATGGGTATGGCGTGGTCACGATGACATTTTTGCGCTCGCTACAAAATCACTACTACTACTATTACTGTACGAACGACGATTTGATCGATGGGGGAGAGAGTGTGTGTACGCGAGGTAATCTACCCATGGAGGAGTGAGTGGGTGGGCGGACGGACGGACGCTCGTTTTTGGTTTGTTTGGGATGGAGACGGGATGGCTGGGTGGCTTGCTGGCGTATGTGGGACAGAAACCGAGGAAGTATAAAGCTCTGATGATGATTCGTTCGTTCGTTCATTTATTGCGGTAATCGATATCGAGTGATTGCTTAGGTAGCTTGCCGTGAGCTCCGTGGAGTTGATGTTCGGTACCGATCGATCACAGTGCCAATCCCTCGACGAGTCTCGTGATTCAACGACTACTCCATCCATGAAGTTGCTCAATTCACCATGGCACGTTTCACTCGCTCCGAGTGAGTCCAAGAGCGGCGCCCATCGACCCCATTTCTTAGATATCTTACCTAAAGCAATTGTCTATGAATTACATTGGTGCAGCAGGACAAGCTGGACAAGCAAGCAAGCAGATTATTGGCTAGCTACCTACCTACTCCACCCATCTATCTACCATGATGTGATCACCTACCTGAATCAATCGGGCGGCCAACAGAGATGGTCAATCCTTCGATCATTGATTGGTGTATCCGCCGCTCGTGATCCAACCACCACCTCATCTTCCATTCGCTTGAGTTTTAACGTGCCGTGCATCCCTCGCCAACCTGACGCCTCTCGTTCAATCACCTCCCATCGCAGCGAACCAAAAAAGGGGAGGGAGAGCGGAGCCATTACACCGACCCTATTCCTTCTCGGTAGGTCTGTACCTTGACGAAAAAGCAGGGGCGAGGAAAAGAAAAAGGGGGGAAGAGAAGAGGCAAAGGAAACCGACAAACCGAACAGCACCCGAGACCAAACAGAGCAGTCGTCTAGGCTCGAATGGAGCCATCTGTCTATTGGCGCTCAAACGGGGGACGACGAAGAGTTTGGTGGACACAGATGATGGGGGAATGAAGGACATGTACAATCCTCCGAGGGAAAGGGGGAGAAATTCAGGGTGCAGAAGCTTTTGATTGCGCCGTCCGCTCGAGGTGGAAGGCGTGGGTGTGGGTGGCTTGTCATAATAGAGGCAGCCGACGAGACTTTTCTTGAAGCAGATGGCACCGCCAGCGGGTGGGGACTTGAGAGAGGAAACAAGAAGGGGGGCTGTGCAGAGGTTCGGGAATATCGAGGCGCGTTCTATGACAGGAGCCGTCACGCGTTGTGTTGTGTTTTGTCTTTGACCATGATCAATGTGATCTAAATCCATGACCGGAAGAGGGTGAGGTCCATTATCGCAGGGCCTACAATGTGTTAGTGTCGGTTCTTTTCGATCAGCAAAGAGAACGTACAGCGTATGCAGAATTGTAGCCAAATTTGCCAAAGACGCCCGAAACCTCGATGCCCGTAATGCCGCTTGCTTTGGCTACATCCGAGGGGTGCGGCTGGCCAGATGCAGGATGAATCGAGATCGGACTAGACCACATTAGCCAAAGTCAGTGGTAGATTTTGTTGAACCATACCCATTGATTTCGCGATCCAGCGTCAGAACCTCCCTCGCGGCTTCTTTGCCGCCTCGCTCAAGCAGATGCAGCATGTAGTCGTGGGCCAGGTCGCGGACAGCCTCTTGCGACAGAGTACTCTTCTGGCGAACAAGATCGTGGACCTGCTTGATGCGCTCCAGCTGCTGCGACTCCGTTTCCTCTGTTGTCGGTTGCTGAATCTCGAACGCCAGGTAGCTGGACCAGAATTGAGCGACATCAAGGTAGGTTTGAATGTTGTCCTTGAAGATCTGACGCGCGCCGTCGACGGATTTCTTGACCTTCCACACCAGCTTGGCCACCTCGGCGCAGAACGTGCCCTTGGCATCATTGTCGCACTCGGGCGAGTCAATCTGGTCCTGGTACACCTTGATGGCAGCTTCAACTCCGTCGTGACGTTTTGCGAGATTGGCCCAAGACGTGACCGTCTCTACATTGCCGGGAAGGCTGAAGAGTATGGCCTCGTGGATGGCATGAGCAATGTCGACATGACTAGTCATCTCTTCAAACAGAGCATACTGGAGGCGGACCGTCGGGCGTGCAATCGGAGCATAGAAGCAGCTGGCGCGCTGGTAGATGTTGCGCACCTCTTCCTCGTGGTTGGGCTGAGCCAGCATCCAACGAGCATAGCGAAGCCAAAACTCGTCGTAATACGCACAAGTGACAAGGCATCGCTCGTAAAGGAACGAGGACCGCTCAAAGCTACCCTCTGACTCTTCAAAGTCCAGGTATTTTCTCCAGTTTGCCAACTGTGGCTCGTCCAGATCCGTCACGTGGAAATAAGGACGCTTGATCTCTTGCTCATAGGTCCATCTCTTGGTAGTCTCGGTCTGAGTCTTGTAAAAGACCTCCTGGTGGTGCTGGTCGATGCGCGCGCGCAGATCACGGTCCAGCTCATGTTCCGTCTTGGAGGCAGCAAGCGGGTCCGCCTGGAGTTCGGTACGGAACTGGTTCAAGAGCTCCTCGGGAACCAGCTCGGCCACAGGTCGAGTCTGCGCAAGATGGCGGAAGCGCTCAAAGTAACGCGCGTATTGATGCATCGGAATCGTAATGATGCGCTGGAGAATGGCGAAGATGCGCTCGACCGACTCGAGACGCTCCTCAAACTCTAGGTACTTATCCCAGAAGGGATGGGCAAGGAAATCGAGGCCCACGCAGGCGGCGCCCCTCTCGAACAGCCTATTGCAGCGGGTTAGCTTGTTTTGCGCACGCGAGCACGGGTAGAGGAGGGGGTGGGTAGGGCGCAAACAGATTCTAGGTGCATTCTCAAGGTCGGCTTTGTGGCATTGAAAGAGTGGTCCCCAAAAACTTTGAGTGCGACATCGGTGGTGGAGGATGGAAGAAGGGGGTTCAGTTCAGCTGCCCAGCGCGGCATTCCATAAAAGTAGTACAGCTAGCTCAGACAAGGAAAGCGTCTGAAGGCATCGCGTGAGAGGTTGCGGTACGGTCTCGGGTGGCTCTGAGGTCTCACCAAGCTCCAAGCTACTCCCAGCCGGCAGGACGGACCTGTTTGCGGCGCAAAGGTCGCGGCGGTGTTTTCGTGCTGAAGTTGAGAGTTGTTACGGGGGAAGGAAAGCTGCTCCGCTGATACTTACTCTCGAATCACGTCCGAGTCGTGGTTGGTCTCGACCTTGAAGGCGCAGTAGTTGGCCCACAGGTCGACGGAGCTGGCAATGCTCGCGACGCCACGCTCATAGACCATCTCGGCCGCCTCGGTGCCCGCAATGGAAAATTCCAGGTCGGCATACTTTTTCCAGTAGCCAAAGACCAGCGGGAACTTGGCGAGGAACCTGTCGTAGGAGGCGCGGGTTGCGGCAATGGATTGTGGGCTCGAGTTGCGGTTGAGGCCGCCCTCGAGGCTTTCGGCGGCGCGAACGAGCTTTTCCCAAGCCTCAAATTCGTCGGGGTTCTCGGCCTGGTTTCGCAAGGACAGTGAGCGTGTGTCTCGGAAGTGTGCAGAGAGAGGGCACCCACCACTTCCTGGTTGAGCTTCTTAAGCTCAGCATAGTCCTCGTCACTTCCAAGGAACGAAAGGTCGGCCATTTTGTCGGAAGCTGGAGACGGGGCTCTGGGGAGCGCTGGGCGTGTGCAGTGCGTTGGTGTAGCCGTCGCGGGGCTTGGAGGGCAGAGGAGGGCAGAGTGCCAGAGGAGGCAGCAGATGTCAACGAGGGATGATTGAATGAGGTGCCGTGGTAGACGAGAGTAGTGGCGGGACGGGAGGGGAGAGCCGGACGTTGAGGTGTGAAGGTTCCAGCGGTTGGCGGCCGACCTGCTCCCGTCTGCCCTGGGCTCCGCTGCGAGGCGCTAAGGAGTCCGTGCGTACCACGAGCCATGGCTGGCCAACAAGAAAGTAGGTATGGGGATTATTGATTGCACAAACGAATGGCTGCATCTATTTCCGTTGACAACCAAGAAAAACCATCTTCAAAGAATGGCATGGTATATCTAGCGCCCTTTCCCCAACGCCTCCTGTATGTACAACCCGCGTCCCAATCCAGCCCTCTCCGCTTCAGGATGCTGTTTCTGTCTTTTGCGAGTACTTGAGCGTGTCGCTGGCCGCAAAGGAAAACGGGCTCTTGGTCATGTCCGGACTGCGCGGACTTATGGGCATTGCAAACAAGTCGTCCTCCTTTTCGTCGTCTGTTTTACTGGACGACGCCATCGGCGCAAACCCACCAGCGAATGCGTCCAGCGAAGCCATTCCAGACATCTGCTGCTGTGCGATTGCGGCCGGCGGCGGAATCGCTGCTGCTACCCGCCGAGGTGCCTGTGGTTGTGACTGTGTCGTCGTCGGCCGTGTCTGCGTGGAGTCTACTGCGCCCAGGGCTGCCGGAGCCTCGCCCTTGAAGGCCGAAAATGACGAGACGGCAACGTCAGAGCTTTCGGGAGACAGAGGGTTTGTCGATGCCGTTGCTGCTGCCGCTGCCGCCGCCAACTCCTGCTCGCTCGTCCCTATCTTGAGCCCCTTGAGCTTTTCCATCAGCCGGCCTCCTCCGGGGGACCGCGGACTGCCCGGGCTCAGGGTGGCGAGGTTGTCGGTCTTGATCTCGCTGACGCTAGGCCGCGACGTCACGCCAAAGTTTTGCTCGATCCATTCCTTCTCCTGCATGGCCATGGCGAACCCGATGCCCTCGACGTTGTTCTGAGACTCGGTGTCAATCTCTTTTTGCAGGGCTTGCAACCGGCGCTTCGCCCAGATTGTGTGCAGCACGCCCTTCTTGCCAGCCTGCCGTGCCGATGCTCCCAGTTCGGGCGGGAAGATGGCGGGCAGCGAGTTTGTTTGCCAGGTGACGACGGGTTTCGAAGCATCCGCGGGGCGGTGGGTCAAGCGCACCGCCGGCGGCACGGCGACGCCCGGAGGCAGGAGAAAGTAGAGGCGGTTGACCTCGCTCGAGGTCTGGTCGTCAGCGGGGAGAACGGTCGATTTGCCTTCCCAGGAAATGTGCCAGTCGCCGCGGACGTTGCGGGTGCTGTCGTCGTCCTCCCACTCGACCATGAGGATCTTGGTGCCTTCCTGGCCATGGCCGGCCTCGAACTCGAACCGGGCGATGGCGTTGGAATTGGACAGGCTCGGCGACTCGACTTCGTCCTTGGGTCCATGTCGGCCGTCGGTGGCGGACGCGGTGTCGACCGGGTCAAAGGGTCGCATGGTCGTCGTCGACATGATGCCGGAGAATGCAGCACGCGCAAATGCAGGCCAGCGGTATGCGGGACCTTAATCTTGGGGCTATATAGCGGTCGCAGCTGGGGAGGCCAATTCGAGAGGTTCTTGTCAGGCGACGGCAGTGCCTCGACAGGCGTACGGGCTGTAAGCAGGGCGAATCACAGATGCCATGGTCTCCTATGTGAGCTTGTCGGCCGGCGGTCCGCTCGACGTCTTGGGCTGTCGATCTAAATTTGGAACCAGTCTGACGCTTGGCACGCAGCCCGCACACAACCAAGACTGAGCTGATTTGCTTGCTTTCCATTGTTCCCGACCGCCATGCCATCTGGCCTGTTGGGCCGCGTCGTCGTCTCTCTCTACTATACACGATGCGAGCGAAATTGCCCCCATTTCCCCCGGTCCACCAGCTGCCCTGCCTCCGTATCCCACTGCAAAGGGGGCCCAATCGGCGACCTGCCTCTGCTCCAGAAAATCCCATCCGTGCCGTCAACGTCATGATAAATCATTCGAGAAGGAAGCTCGGTGCATGATCGACGCGGTTTTCGCTCTCTCATGTCCAAAATGTCTCCAAGCCTCAAACACCGTGGTCCCTGTAGGGACATGTGCCATCTAGAACGCCAGAAAGAAGGCAAAGAAAAAGAATGATGGGGAGACGAGAAATTACAAACGTGGGTATATAGCATGTCCGATTATGTGCAAAGAAAAAGGAAACAAGTGGTGCCGTCATCCAGGTATCAGGGGTTTCGGCCGTCTCGTCGTCGAAGCTTTGACACCAGTCTTCCGCGGAGGAGTGACGTGAGACCAGGATGACAGGAGAAGAGGAGGGCTTCTAGATCAACAAGAAGTCCCAGCCCTTTTGCTGCATCACGTCCCGCCAGTGGACGTTCTCTTCGTCACCCTTTGCGAGATTGGCGTCGTTGATGGCCCAAACGTCTTTGAGGAGCTCCTTCATCCGGCCAAATGAGCCGTACTCTGCTTCCTCACCCATGAGCCCAGCACGTTCGGCAAACATGGCCCGGAAGCCTGACCCCTCGAGCGAATGCGAACCCGCAATGAGGAGCGGCCAAACCAGGGACTTGTCGAGGCCGTCGGCACCAGCAGGAATGAAGCTCATGATCGTCGTCAGCTCCTCGACCAGATTGATCACCATGGGCTGCCGCCTGTTGAAGCCGGGAACCATGCTGCAGAGCATGATGCGCGCAGCTATTCGGAACATGGCTGTGATGTTGTGACGCAACTGTTTTGGTTTGAGGGCACCGGAGGAGGAGTAGCAGCTGCCAATAGGCCCCGCGTTTTGCTCAGTCAACGTGATTTGCTTTCCAACCAAGGTGATGTGCGAGCACAGCGTGCTGTCATCCATGCCCAACTTGATGGACTCGAGACAGGCAATCTCCGAAATCAAGTACAGGATTTGGTCTTCGCATCCCATGAGCTCGGCAAGGCCGGTTGAAGCACCCGCCAACATCTTTTGGCGGTAGGCATCTGCAAGCACTGGCGACCTCCCGAGCATTGTAGCACCGAGAATGTCAACCCACGCAGCGAGGGTGATGTTGAATGGGATCTGTGCGCTGGGGTTGCCGTTCAGCGCAACAAGCGAATTGGCCAGGTCTAGGCGAGCAATCACATCCGTCGCGCCCTCGAAGTGGTGGTGCCAGGGAATGGGGTCATGCAGCCCGTCGTTCGGCAGGCCCACTGAACATTGGAAGAGGATCATTCCCAGTTGCGACTCGAGAATCTGAGAGGGCTCCGTGCCTGTCACCATAGCATCGCACAGCTCCTTGATGGTCTTCATACGGTGGTCCAAGGCGGAGTCAATGGTCTTTTGCTCTTCGTCAACGTCCCGGGCACACCGAGTGGACACCATGTGCTGCGCTGCGAGACTCAGACAGCAGTGGAGAAATGACTTGTTCGACTCGAGAGCGGGGAAAATCATCTCTGCCCGAGCCGAGCCGTACTGGGTCACCTCGAGGACGGGGAAGATTTGCGGCACTACTCTGTCAATGAAGTGGTTCAGTAGAGGCTGGTCGGCCTCGTCGACTTGGATGATGGCCTGGTACGAGGGCACTGTCGAGCCATGGGGAAGTTCCAAGAAATTGAAGTCAAGAGGCTCCTCGAAGAATTCTTCTTGTTGCTCAAAAAAGTCTTGGTGGACCCAGCTCTCCGGCGCCAACGATCCACCAACAGATGGTGGCTGGAAAGCACTGAAGCTGGAAATGGTCGAGTCGCGCCTCGTGGGGATGTCGTTGATGAAAGTCTGGCATTCCGTCTTGATGTCGACTTCATAGGGGGCATAACCAGGGTAGGGCGGACAAGAAGGCTCATAAGGTGGCAGCGGCATGTTCATGCCATACATCTGAGGTGGCGACATGTTGAATTCGGAGAGCTGGGAGTCGACAGAGGCGGCTCGCGTCTTCGATACGGAGTCGGAGAAGCCATCTGAGGTCGGGACCGAGTTGCACAAGCTAGGAGGGCTGTTTGCGTTGATGGGCACAGCACTGTACGTCTTTTCGGTGAGCTTGGTCCGCTTGATGATGTTTTTAATCTTCTCCTTCTGGGAAAGACGTTCTCCTTGGTCGCTCCACCACATGGGCCTCTTGTACTGGCACTGGAGACCGAGGTTCTTGCAAGCTTTGCAGCCAGGCTTGACTTCGTCACACTTTTTTCTCCTCAGACGGCAAGTGAAGCATCCTTGGGGGCAAGGGTCAGTGACTGCAGGGGCAAAGAGTCATGTGGGGGTGGAGTGCTCACCAGTCCTCGACCTCTTGTGGGATCTGTTGGAAGATTTCTTGGCCGCGGCTTGCGCCGAGGTTGCTGGTGCTGACGAGGTCGATGTGGTTGCTCCGGCCATGGTTGTGGCGGGTTTGGAGGAAGACCGAGCGGCGGTGACAGAAGACATGGGGGGGGGAGGGGCCGGAAGTACTGAGGAGGTGTTTATATCAAGGCGATAAACAACGCGAGCGACGATGCGCAAATACGCTAATGCACAGCGGGAGGGATCCGTAAGGGACAGTATGGGGGGGATTCTATTAAATTAATGATGGTAAAGCCAAAGTCTGACCCGCGGACTTTGGGAGAGGATAAACGAGCAGAGAATGAGGGCAAATTAATCGCAGTCTGGCTGTCCAAGGTTTCCAGAGGAGGAGTGGGCTCGTAGCTTATATGGCCAAAAGGCTGCTAATAGCGACAAATCTATTCTTAGCGGCAGGCCTGGGGTGTAGGTGATGGAGGGCGAGTGGTGGCAGCAATTGGCCGCGGGGCCTGTGGATGGTTGCTCATCACGGCGAGCTGGGATGGATGCATGGATGCATGCAGGCCGCGAGTGAGTGCACGCTTTTGCCCGGCCAGCCAATGTGTGGCCCCCGCTGGGTGTTATCGACAGGCGATCTCTTCCCCGGGGCAGATCAGGCCTGGTAGGGTGAGGCAGGGGGCGGAAGAGCAGCAAAATGCGGCGTGGTCGAGCCGTGAAGCTGCCCGTTTGGGAGGCCATGCTGTGACGGTCATGCTACCCGGTTGGCCGATGGCGGACGCATGAGGGCTGATGGGAGTCACGGCATGACCGTCACGGCTCAAGCAGGAAGGCGTGTTTTTCTTCAGTACGACGTCGGAGGGAGGCCTGAGAGACGTGAGCCAGAGGTTGGAGAGATGACGGAGCACAGAGTGAGTGAGTGTAACCTTGCAGAGAGTTCGGCCGTGGAGGAAGATGCGGCAAGGTGAGGCGAGCCGGACTGGGACTGGAGTTGGAGAAGAGGAGGACGAGGGTGAGGGAGAGGAGGAGGCTGGAGGCAGTGGGGCCTGTCGAGCAGCCCAGCCCAGAGCAGTGGTAATGGTGTTGTCCAATTGATGTCGTCGAACGGCACAGTCGAGATGGATGTGAGAACCCTGCACCCACCAATGGCGCAAGACGACGACGACGACCATCCAACGGCTCCAGCTGAGGGCGCCCTTAATTAGGTCCGACCAAAATAGCCCAAATTGGACTCGAGGCCACAAATCCATCTCTGCTCTCTGATTGGCTCCTGCGCAAATTCCCATGCGTGGCCGGCTGACCTCTCGTCGTCCAAACACCTCACCTACCGCACCCACGTCCACGTCCCCACCTCAATTCAATTCCTCCCCTCCACCCACCCAGGCCCAGGCGTTGTTTCCGTGCCGTCTTCGGTACTCCACGGCTGTTGGTGCCGACTGAACCTGACGGGACCATGAATTATTCCAACTCCTCACCCACCTCGGCCTCGGAGCCCATGCGTCCCGGCCTGCCTGCGTCATGCTGGCAGGCTGTTGAGTGATTCACCAACGTGCGTGGGTCCAGAGAGACAAGTCAATCTCCGCTGCAGCTACCCCGAACCATTGCTTTTTTGCCAACGCCAACACCAACCCCTCCATCCTGCCTGCCCGCCTGCTGCCGTGGCATGATGCCATGTTCGAGCCAAGCATGCGCACCACACGAGAGAACTGACTGACTGGACTCACCTCCACGTCGACCATCCTCTGTGCCAGGGAAGCACCGCAGCTGTGCCAGACCTCCCGAACAATGCTCGCCGCGTCGCACCAGAGCCCTCCGCATCGCGCCCTCAGTCATGTGAGGAGAGACGAACGGAGGTGGCCTGCTCGAGGCCGCCCGGCTTGAAGCGCAGGCCTGTGTCCGTACGCCGCAGCAAAGGAGCGGTCTGCTCGGCATCGACCCGACGACTTGGTCGTCCTGCAAGAACACGCTCGTGGGGAGCAAAAAAGGAGGCCAAGTCGTCACTGCGGGAATTGCTGCAGTGACACGAGGAGCGAGATTCGACAACGTCGAGGTTGCTGTGGCTTGCGGGACCGAATCTGGATTGCTTTTGGCCTCCGCGTCGGGGACTCGGTTGCGCATGGGTGCATGCATTGGGGAATTGGACCTTGCTGCGCTATTGTACGCCATCTCCGCTTTGCTACAGGTACGGATGGGGACATTTGCTCGTCACTCAACCCGCAACGCGATTCTCGCCTGCCCCTGTGCCTCAGTCTTGCTTTTGCCCCGGTTCTTGGGAGCGAGTGGAGGTGATTGCTGCTCTCGCTCGCTTGCGCGATGATCACGACTCGAGCATTGACGGCACAGAGACCAGAGATTCTCAGCATTGACGGCGGGAGGCTGGAGAGATCACCGTCCGAGCTTGGGGTGGGCGGATCTGCCGCTGGGCCATTGTCGACCGCATTCCATTGTCACTGCATTCCATTGAGCGATTCAGCAGGCACAGGACCCAGCCAGCCTACGCACACCGACTAGTGCGCGCGGCCCACGTTGTCTTCAATTGCCTCCTGGGCCCGTCCGTGCCTGAGGGCAACCTCAGTCAGTGCTTGGTCGGGTGATACGACGACGACAGAGCGCACACTGCATGTATCTGTACCTCAGTCCCCGTCGGCACCGTGACACGAGGGGCGCAAATGGCACAAAACGGCAAAGCCGTGGCTTGTCGGGCTGCACGTTGGTCGAGTTTGTGGTGCCGAAGCGAGCTTATCTCGCGCATTTATGGCGGCCTGCAGCAACTCGACGGCGAATGAGGCACGCCGCCCGGGATGTTTGAATGGCTGCCCTATGTAAGCGCCGGCGAGACGGGCCAAACGCACGCGTGCAGGCCAGGTAGTCGTGCGGATTGGACTGCGAGCTGTTCTCGACAGATGCTACCGCGACGACTCTGTTACCAATTCATGCTGGTGCTGGCGGCCATCGCACACCGCGTCCCGTCTGCCACCTCCCTTTTCGTTTCGTTTTCGTATGCTAAAAGACGCGCCTCGCGCTGCTCGCCCGGGGCGCCGGTCTTTGCTTCGTCTCCCCTCCTGTCCTGCTCTTCCAGGCCCATGTAGTTAGATCGGCGCTGACGACTGTGCCTCTTTGAAAATTCCTGTCCTGAGCCTCCCATCTTGACGCCTGCGCCGTGGCGCCCCATCCTTCATGTTGACTGGCCATGGTAAGTCACGGGCGTTTTCCCTCTGCACCCGTGCCTCCCCCTGACGTGAGCATAATGCAGGAGGTACAAACACCCATAACGCCGCTGGAGTCTGGCGTTGAAATGTTCCAACGCGGAAAGCTGCAACCCTTTTTCGCCATGCGTTCAGACAAACCACGACCCGTCTCGGAAGCGACCGAGATTTTTGACACGGACTTTGAAGATGACTCGAGCGAGTTTGAAGAGGAGTCGCAAAAATATGGATACGAATCGGTAAGCTCCTTTCTGCAGTGCTTCAATTACACAAGACTGACCCCGAGCAGAGCGAAAGCAGAAAGAGTCAAACCACGATATCGACATATGATGAAGTGCCCACACCGCACTCGCATCGACAGGCGTACTTTGAACTGTCTCAACAAGATAGCAAGACGGTAGAGGGCCCAAGGGGACCGCATCTTTTCCGCTCGTCACTATCTTCGGCAGAGTTCAACTACGAATATGCCCTCCAAATGTCCCCATTGCTGCCGAGGAGTTCGATGCCCAGGGCCGAGACTGCTTTCCGAGCAGAGCCATCTTTTCGTTCAGAGACTGCTTTTCGCACTGTTCCAGCCCAGCAACCCTCCTTCTCCTCCTCTTGCGATCCTTGGGCGACAGAAGAGCCTGAGGAAGAAGACCCCAACGACGTGCGTTTTTGGAGCGCGCAGCAGGTTGTATCTTGGATGTACACCCTGGGGTTTGAGGAATCCATTGTCGAAAAGTTTGAAAAGCACGACATTACAGGCGCAGTTCTGCTTGACATGCAATTCGAAGACTTGAAGGAGCTCGAAATCTCATCGTTTGGAAAGAGACATCAGCTGTGGAACCACATTGACGCACTTCGCGGCAACGAGGGCCGCATCAGCCCTGTTCCCACGCCCTTCCAAGATGCCGACCGCCCTTGCACTCGCCTCACCAGGTCCCGAAGCACCAGAGAACGGTCGACCAATCTCGAAAGATCGAGGTCATGTGCCCATCGCAATGACTGCGACGACAATGACGGCGGCATGACGCCAGTCTCCCCAGGTGGCCAAAAGAGACGCAGAGGTCGAAAGCATCGACAAGCTAGCGACGATGTTATTACTCCTGCAGAGTCTGTCTCGATTGTCGCAATAGAGCAGCTCCTTCCCAAGCCGCACAAGTGTGCCAAAGGAGAAAGATGTCACAAGTGGCGCAAGCAGCAGAGGTTGTTTCAACGCATCCAAGAGGAACACGGCTTCCCCATCTCCCCCGAAAAGGGTGGCCAAATCTTCATTGCAGGCGACCCTGGAAATGCTGGGACTGCAGGCAAGGTGGTAGAAAACGTCTACCGCCCGCAGTCCGATGCTCTTCCTTCAGTCGTAGCATCCTCTGATCTGATGGGCCCAGGCCAACTGCCCGACATTTCCTACCCCCTCGAAGAAGCAGCACTGCGCGGTGTGCAGTCTCGCGACCCGCAGGAGAACGTCAAGCAGTTTCTCAACTTCCAGCACGTCGACCCTCCACACATGCAGCAGTTCCCTGAAGATCAGCCCACGACCCCTCCATACGAAATGTTCCCACCCCTTCATTTTCCTGAGCAGTCGGCTGGCCCGCACGCCAACTTGAAGAACCTCCCCAGACTGAACATTCCCCGCTCCGCATCGGCTCAGCCATATGCGCAACCCCAACAGATTCACCCGGCCGAATACATTACCACCATGTCTCCGTGCCGCACGGCCACCAACGCCTCGCCTGGCATTTACAGGTTTGGCACGCCAGCGTCGGAGATGGACGTGCCCGTGACTACCGTCCAGGTTGGACCGATCCCGCGAGACGTGAGCCAATCGGTGCCGCCGAGCATGCAGTTCCGCGACCCCGTGCAGCGCTCAGCATCGCGGCCGGTCGACTGGCGGAGGCCGTCGTACACGCTGCCCGTGGTGACTGAAGGCGAAGTGCTGAGTCCCAAGTCCGAAGACTCGGTCACGCTGCATGACAGCGCGTCGGGACGGACAGCCGTGGCAAGCAACCACAAGCCGTCGATGGACTCGTCGGCCGACTCGATCAAGGACTTCAAGACCCACCTGTTGGCTCAGGCGCAACAGGGCCAAGGCAACAGTCTTCCTGGCGTCAACCACGCAGGGTGGATGAAGAAGCGCCGCACCAAGCTCCTGCGGCACGAGTGGCAAGAGCACCACTTCCGGCTCACTGGCACGCGGTTGGCCATGCATGCCAACGAGATGCCAGATACGCGGGCGCTCGACACGATCGACGTCGACGAGTACGCCGTGGGTTGCTCCAGCCTGGCATCCAACAAGCTGGCGGCCAAGCTCAAGGGCCTCAAGCTGGCGTCGTCATCGTCCAAGAACAGCGACGGCTCGTCGACGGCGCCCAACAATGCCGCCTTCACATTCCAGCTGGTTCCGACGGGGCCCAGTGGCGAGGGTGAGCGCAGCGTCATGCGCAAGGCCGTGGCCGGCGGCAAGACGCACCACTTTGCCGTCAAGACGCGTGACGAGCGGATCGATTGGATGAGGGAGCTCATGCTCGCAAAGGCGCTCAAGGCCAAGGGCGAGGGGTACGAGGTCGAGGTCAATGGCAACGCCATCTGAGCTAAGCGCCGCTGCTCCGTCTGTCTGGGAACGGTCAGTTCTACGCCTCACGATCATCGTCGCCGATAGTCGTCGTAACCGCCCAATACTCCTTCAAGTTTCCAATTTCTCTCACCCCGGTCGACTCCTGATACCGATACGTCTTTCCTCGTCTCTTTTTCACGCTCCCCACTCTTCACGATACGATCGCGCCCCCCAATACGTTTACACTACCCAAGTTGTCCATTGAATCTCTTTTGGTTTCCTGTTTCTTTTGACCATGCTTTTTCCTCTTTCTGCAAGCAGATTCACGCGTCTGCCGGGACGGCTGCTCTATACCCTCTTAGTTAGCATGAGACTTTCCTTGTCTTCATTTCCTTTGCATTCCGGTTCTATCACATTACGAATTGACGACAAATACGACTCACAACCCCACCCCACATTACCACCACCGCTACCATTATGACGACAGCAACGACCTCGATATACTACATACAACTATTATCTCCTCTCTCTGTTTTCTTTGCTCAACGGCCACGCTATTCATCACATGATACGTTCTCCCTCCTCGTTTCTCTTCTTCTTCTTCAGCGCCAGAACAGACGGTAATTAGCATCATATCACGGGGCAAGGGGGCCGGGGAGGGGGCACAACGGAAGACCAAAAATGGGCATTCATCCCCTCGCAGCAGTCGCCGGGGGGCGTCCCTCATCCGGACGGACGGACGGACGGCGCGTCGTCATTGCTTCGGTGTCCTGCGATTCTAACTATTTCCCTTTTGACCTGCCCGCTCTTTTCTTACTAAGTTGTCCGTACCTGAAAGGGAAGGGGGAGGCGGCAGAGCTTTGGGAAAATGATGCGCGTGGGAGTGGCGCTGGCCGTTCGTCGTTACGTGGTTAGATACACACGCAGATAGTTTGCTTTGGGCGGTAGGTAGTAGGAACGAGAAATGAGAAATCAATCAATGACAATAACGACACTGCCTTGTTCTCGCCTTTTGCCCGTCTATCTCTCTGCCATGTTTAGATGATTCGTCCTTCGCGGCAAGTACTGTACCCACCTGTCGTTCCCCCCCGGTGCTCAGCTCAGCCGTACGGTTGGTTCCACTTGATTGACTCGCCACGCAGCCAACTAACCGAGCAGACAGGACCAACGCCCGCTCGATACCGACTGAGTGACATGTAGCGAGGCCAGGCGAGGCGAGGCGCGTGATGCCATGTCGGCATTGGAACGGCAGTTTCGCAAGCAGGCTAGGCAATAATGGGAGGAATAACGCAACGTGAGTGGCAGCCCAGTCCAGGCGCAGGTCCGGCGGCTAACGGTACTCTTGGTCTCCCCCAAACACAGGCAGACACCTTGTCAGGTACACACTAGTCAGGTACCCGACCTAGGTAGGTAGGTAGGTAGATATGCGAGATGCGGGCGTGACGGACAATAATGTTCCGCGGACCGTGATTGACGAATGTTTGGCTGCCCGCGGCACAGCAGAGAGGCGAGCAGGATTTGAACGGGAAGGGAAGGATAGGAAGGCAAAGAGATCAGTGTCAAAGATCACAGGGGTCAGATGCGAGAAAGGACTGGCCAGCAGTCACGGCACCTGAAAGCTCCCAACGGTCTGGGTTGAACAATTGCATGCTTCGCCACAGCGAAGTTTTCGCGTCCTGCTGTTTTGGGCAAGCAGTGTTGGGTTGGGCACCATCGTGACGACTTGTCTGCGCGTGAGGTGGTGGGTCCACACTGTCTGGGGCCCTCAGGCTGGGGTTCGGCAACGGACGCGGAGATGACGACCTGATTTGGCTGGCAGGCTCATGATTGACAGCCGTGATGATGAGCGATGAACAAGAGCAGACAGGGGACACGGTTCCACCTTCGAGGTCTTGGACGACCTACGTGGGGTGCCTGGGCACGGGATTGGTGAGGCTGGGGAGGATCCGATGGCTGTGGGTCGCGCTGCTCTGGTCTGGCTCTGGGGTACGAGATGGATGTGCTGCGATGGCTCTTCTGTGCGATGATCGAGCGAGGACAGCAAATGCTTCGTTTTCAGTTAATTTGGCCGGTTGGTGAGGCGTGGGCGCGTAGCCAACGAATTTGGTTGGACTCGACCTGAGCGACGTCCACCGGCACCGCAGTGCGGTGTGGTGGTGGTGGTCTGTGCGCGTCGGGTGCCAAGCGCGGAACGGAAGCACTTCACGCGCCTGACGTGCCTGAGGCGTCCGAGGCTGGACGCGACGCGTCGTGTTGGCGCCAGCCACGGCAGCTCTTCCTTAGGTAGTTTCCTCGCGCTCCTCCACTCCTTCCGCTTCTCACACCCCACCAACACCACACCCACCACTTCCCAATCCGCCACCTCCACCCTGTAGCTACTGCTTCTAGACGCTACGCACCATGGTATCCTCCATTCTAGGGAAGCGCACACGCTCCTCTCCTCGTTCAGCAGGTAAGCTTTCTCGTGGCTCCGGGTTTTTTCTCGAGTAAACACGCGTCGCGACTGACACATTGAGCAGCTCAGAAGGAAGCCAACGCACAACAACCCACTGTGCGCACTACTCGGCGCTCGCAATTCGTCATTTTCGACACCAACGAAAAGGAGAACCCTTTTGTCACCCCCAAAAAGCAAAACCCCATCGCTCGCCAGGTCGCAGAAGCAAAATGCGAAAACGAAGACGCGAAGCCGGCAAAGCGAACCCGCTCGACCACCACAACGCCCGCAAAACATGGCGCCCCAGAGACGAGGGTGGCTCTGTCTCCGGCAAAAATCAACGCCCACTTTAAGGAGTCCAAGTCGAGGTCTGCCAGCACGGACGCCAAAAAGCAGATCACGACCCCCTCGACGCCTCGCCATCGCGATGCGCTGGCCAACAAGGTCGCCGTAACTCCCCGACACCGCGTGCTTGTAGCCGGAAAGCCCTTGACGCCGCGCACGCCGCGCACGCCCACGACCCCCAAATCCTCAGCGCCAACCGTGTACAACGAAGCCCGCCAGCTCTTTATTCGAGGATCCCAGACGGGTCGATTGATTGGACGCGATGAGGAGAGGAACGAGCTCCGTGATTTCGTCTCTACGCGCGTCTCGTCCAAGTCTTCTGGCTGTCTGTACATTTCTGGACCTCCTGGAACTGGCAAAAGTGCCCTCGTAAACGAAATCGGCCAGGAGTTGGAGGCGGACGGAGACACCAAGCGCGCTTACGTCAACTGCATGAGCGTAAAAAGCGCCGACGATCTGTACCTCAAGCTCCTGGAGGAAATTGGTGAGGACGACGAGGTTCTCGAGGGCGCGGAGAAGGACACGCTGCAGGAGATCTTGTTCCGCCGCGACACCTCGTTCGTGTTTACTCTGGACGAAGTCGACTACCTCTTGGAGCTGGATCTGGAGCTTCTGTACAACGTCTTTGAGTGGTCGATGGAGCCAAAGTCGAGCCTCGTGCTGCTGGGCATTGCCAACGCTTTGGATTTCACCGACCGCTTTCTCCCCCGTCTCAAGTCTCGGGGTCTCAAGCCGCGTCTCCTTCCATTCATGCCGTATACCGCTCCTCAAATCGGCTCGGTGATTACGTCGAAGCTCAAGAGTCTCATGCCCTCGGGCACAACAGCACCGGCTGATTACGTGCCATTCGTACACCCCACGGCCATCTTATTCCTCGCCAAAAAGGTGGCAGCACAGACGGGCGACCTGCGCAAAGCCTTTGACATTTGCCGGCGCGTCATTGACATGATCGAGGGCGAAACCCGCGACAAGCACGCCAGATTCGCTGCCAACGACCTTGCGTCAGAGACGGCCAGCCCGTCCAAGACACCGCTCATCGAAAACATCAACCTCTCGTCGCCGCCGAACCGCTCGCCGGCAAAAGCGCTCCACCAATCCAACACGTCGCTCTCCGCTCTGACGCCAGAGACGGCGCCGCGCGCCACCATTGCACACATGGCGCGCGTGACGGCCGCCGTCTTCAGCAACGGCACCAACCAACGCCTCAAGGCGCTGAACCTGCAACAAAAGGCGGTGCTGTGCGCGCTGGCGGCGCTCGAGACATCACTGCGCGACAAGGCCACCTCAGCATCAACCGGCGATGCCGCCTCCACACCCTCCAAACACGCAACGGCCGTCGCGCCCACCGTCAAGCGCGTCTACGCCGCCTACGCCGCGCTCTGCCGGCACGACAACCTCCTCGCGCCCCTCACATCGACCGAGTTCGCCGACGTCCTGGGCAGCCTGGAAACGCTCTCGCTCGTCACGCCCGTCGAGGCGTCGGGCAAGTCGTCTTCCGCCAACAGCGGCAGCAGCTCCTTCAGCTTCGCGGCGCCGGGCACGCCGAGCCGCCGGGGCAGGGGCGGCAGGGGCGGCGGCGGCTTCAGCGTCGGCACCGTCGTCGAAGAGCGGCGCGTCGCTGGCTGCGTTGCGCCGAGGGAGTTGAGGGAGGCGTTGGCGGCGGGTGGGCCTGGTGTGGGCGTTTTGATGCGTCTGCTTGAGGGCGAGGCGTTGGTGTAGACCGCGGTGTATCAAGGTCGAGTCGAGTCTGCGGTCTCTCTCACGTACATGTTGTACAGCACAGCTCTCACTTTCTTTCCTGCTTCTTTTTCTCTTTTATTCCCCGCCGCTGTTTTGGCGTAGCATCTGCTTTCGATTCGATTAGATGGATGGATAGACCCATCTCGTTCTGCACCTGTTGTACTTTTTCCACCTTCTCTCCCAGTTTTCTCGCCTCTCTCTTTTTTTATCCAGCATTGAGCGCGGCGGCAATTGTGTAGCATCCAGGCTGGCATGGCACACTCTGTAGATTTGTCTCCCTCCTTTAGAACAGCACAGCGTGGCATAGCGTAGCGTGGCATGGCGGCGACACAAGAAAGCATGATTTGACTTTCATCCTGATGTGCTGTGCATGGTGCGGTGTGAGGTCATGGCTGATCGCCCGAGAGGTGGATTGATATTGCTTTCTACTCTGCTCTGCATCGTGCGATGTGAGAGAGTGGCGGAGTCCCCAAGAAGTGGATTGATATTGCTTTCTATTCCGCTCTCCTTTTGTCTCGTGGCACGCTCCCAAGCGGCCACATATCCGGCCTCTTTCCACCGACCTTGTCGTATTTTACAGAGATGGAAAGGTGCGTTGGCGCAACATTTCTTACCTACAACCCTGGACCGTCTGCCTGTCCAGTCGACTCGCACCGCCACTCCTTAAAACCTGCGCTGCTGCTGCTGATTTTGTTGACTGGTGGTCTGGAACCACGTATCCGCCTTGCCTGTGACAATCTTCGGCGCAGTTTCAAAGACGGTAGCCCAGTTGACATGATCCCACCACTGCGCCAGGTACTTTGCCTTGCCGGTGATGCCGTGCGTCGGCAGCCAGGCGTGCTCCCACGTGCTGACGCACAAGACGGGCGTGACGTCGGCGCCGCCGGGCGCGCGCGTGGCCTGCTTCTTGCCCTCGGAGCTGTACTTGCCCATGGCGCCCACCTCGTTCTGCGGCGTCGCGTGCTGCTGGCCGCCGGGCACCTGGTTCGCCTTTGCCTCTTGCCCTGCGGCCTGCACGTCGGCGGCCGTGTCAATGTTCTCGGTCGTCATGTTGACCGACTGCCGGCGCCAGTGCGCGTCCGAAAGGGGCGAGCCCGCCAGGTACGTTGCCAGTATCTTCCACTCGGGCGGGCGGCCGTTGCTGGGTCGGTGCCATACTAGCCAGACGTATCCGGGGCCGAACATGTGGAAGGCCGTGGCCAGCATTTCTCGCCGCAGGCCGTCGACGCTGCCAAAGGATGCCGTGATGGTTTTGGTGAGCTCTTCGGGGATTTCGACTTTTGCGGTGGGGCTCTGCCGAGGGGAGTAGGTCAGTCTGGCGTTTGTCTCCCAGTGTGCATGCCGACCCGGCTGTCTCGGGGGCTTGGACGTACAAGCTTCGAGAAGAAGAAGTGGTTGTTGAACATGGCCGAGGCGAAGTTGAAGACGGCCGCATCGGCCGGGTTGCGCGCGGCCAGGACGGTGATGGCCTGCGCATCCTTGTTGTCGAACTGTGCCTTGCCTTGTGCGATTGATCGTTACTACCCACGCTTTGCCAACCTCCAGTGCTGCATCATCGGCGCGTACCTGTTATCAACTTGTTGAGCCGGCCCGCCATGTGTTGCATGTTCTCCGTGTAGGCAGTCTGGAACCCCTTGGCCGACATGAATATCCCATCCTCCCCAATGCCATTCGCGACGAATTGATTGTGGACGTTGGTGAGCTTGGCCACCTCGACAATGTGGCGGCGCTGCGAGACGTGCGAGATGCGCTGCTGGTGGCGGGTTAGCGAACAGACTGGGGAGTCAATTGGACGGCAGGGGAGGCTGACGGAGCATCGCGCAGCAGCGCGCAGCGGCGGCTGTTGGCGTGCGAGTCGGGCGAGTATCATGGCTGGAGTGATGGATATGGGCTGGAGCTGGAGCCGAAATCTTGAGCGGAATGATGCACCTAGCGGAGGGTCCGTGCGCCTGTCGTCGGCGACGGGACGGAGAGGTCGACGGCGACGGGACGCGCTCGTCCAACCGACAAGACGACCCTCTTCCTCCAGTTTCACACGCATGTCCCAGCGCCCAAGCAGAGCCACCCGCCGTCAAAGACTCATTGTCTGCCACGCCTGCGCCTGATGTCTGCTGGCCTCATGATGCGCCTCGATCGTCTCGCGCTGAGACTCTCTCGCCCGTTGACGCCTCCCTGCTGTCTTGCCCCATCGGATGAGGCTGCCAGCATGCGCTTCCCACGTTCATGACACAGTCAATGGTTTGATGCTTTCTTTATAATGGCTCTGATGATCCTGCTGCTTGGTTGCCGTTGTACCCCCACGTCATTTGACTGTCTAGATTCTTTTTATATTGTACCCACTGCTTTGCTGCACTTAAGCGCCCATCACGTGGCGTCAACTTACCTTCCGCTGTCTCGACGACTACCTCTGCATACCTCTCGCACAAATTTCCAAGCGTGAATTCGATTCTCTCCTCTTGTGTTGTCCTCTCCTCGAGTCCTACCATCCCTTACCGCAGACGACCGACCATCGCATGGCGCCCTCCCCCAGTCTCCAGAAGCTATCGCTAGTCTGCTTGGCCACTGCAACCGTCCCAGCGGCTAACGCCCTCACCGTGGCCATTGATGCTGCGTATCAAGTCGGCTTGCTACGAAGAGCAGACACCGAGACGTGCGGTGGAGACAATTCGCTCTCGCAGTGCGGGAGCAAATTCCCCGACAGCTTTTGCTGCCCGGCAAAGACACACTGTTTGGGATTCCAGGATGACGAGGGCTCCAAGGGGACCTCGACGACGGTGATATGTTGCCCGGAAGGACAAGATTGCAATCTCATCCGCCCCATCACCTGCGATATCTCGCAGCAGAACGCCTCTCTTCACCCTCCCAATGCGGTCCACACAACCAACCTCACGGCTACTCTGACGGAGTGTGGCTCCAAATGCTGTCCATTTGGCTACGAGTGCAACAACAACCAACTGTGCGCCATTGCAGACACTAGCTCGAGTTCATCCGGCCAAACCAGCTCAGCGTCCGCCTCTGCTACCGCGACGGCCACTTTGTCCGTACCAAATCCCAGTGGCACCACAAGTCCAGTATCATCCGTGGCAGCATCTGCAACAGCATCCGCGGCAGCATCTACTTCAGCTGTGCCCGCACCTTCATCTTCAGGAAAGGGAGAGAAACACTCAAATACGGGTGCCATTGCTGGTGGTGTGGTTGGTGGCGTTGCGGCATTAGTTCTGTTGGTGCTTTTTGCCATGTGGTGTGCTAAAAGAAGGGGAACGCCCAAAAAGCCACGATACAGCGGGGACTTTGGACCAGTCTCGCGCACAGTGAGCGACCCCATCTATCACCCTCAGATGAGCTCCAGAACCGAGTTTCTGCGCCGCGATGCTGGCAGCTCCGGCAATGCGAGCATCGACCAGACGCTGCTTGGATCTCCTTTTTCGCCAAAGAGCAAAAGTCCCCTAGACCGCAATAATACCGTCACTTCAAACACATCTTACGCCTATGGCTACACTCGGCCCAATCCCTCGCCCAAGAAATCCTACGGCAGTCTTCTCCGTGGACCGGGTGGCGGAATGGCAGCATCAAATCCAGCCCGAGCAGCTCAAGCGCGTCATTACGCCCCCAGCGACATACAAACGACGACTACCAGCAACCCGTTCACCATTGGCCAGGCCACCGACGACAGTTCCTCCGTTTACACGCCGACACCGTTGCCTCGAAGCATGCGGGTAAGCACCAAAGGCAAAGAACCAGCGCGGGCCAACACGACGACAGTCGGGCGCAAGCCGCTCAACCCAACACGGATCCTGAACCCGACTAACGGGCAGCCCGGAAACGACCCGTCATACTATTCTGGCCATCCAAAGGCGGGTTCCACCGAGACGATTGACGTGCTCATGCCGGGGAACAGCCACCTTGCGCCGCCCCCGCGGCTTGTAGGTCGGTCTGGGGCGGGAGGTGACGGGCGGATCATGACGTCCAACACGACGTTTTCGGGCTTGATGGCGAATGCTGGGTTTGGGCGAAACTCCCAAGAAAACGTGCGCTCGGCCAGTCGAGAAGACGAGAGAGCGTGGGGCAAGGGCCAGCCGGGGAGCTCCTTTTTGTGAATGCGATGGCCAGTCTCGGAAAACGATCTTTACAGTCCCTTTTGAAGTATTTTTAGCCAGGAGTTGGGGACACGGGCATATGTGGGCGTGGACGATCGTTTATTGGCGTCTCTATTGTCTGGTACGATAGTTTGGAGGCTCTCTACAGCTTCATCCTCTCCTAGTCTTTGTAATTCTCTAGCATGATATATGAATTGATGCCCGAAGCAATGTGCTGGCGATTGCAACGCCGATTTCTGCTTTCTCCATGCAGGTCTCCCCGTCTAGTGCTTTGACTCGCCCTTATTCGACAAAACTCCATGTCCCCATCCACTATTTATGCGTCTATCTCCTTGCTTGCTTTGGGAGGACCCAAAAGCTTTGCAACCCTCTGCTCAAACGCCTCGATCATTTTCCCTGCCACTTTGGGCGTCACAGCTGCGCTCATTGCACTGTACAGCGGGTTGGCAAACGCAAACTCGATCGAGAGGGTGACCTTGGTCTGACTGCTCGCGACCTGTCTTTCCGCGGCCTCTGCGCCCTCCAGCGCTTCCGCCAAAGGCGTGACGGTCCAGCGAGTATTCAACGACGTCAAAAGGCGCGCCTCGTCCCCGTCCGCTCCCTTGCCCTCAAGCGGCGGCTCAGCCTCCCCAGCCATAAGGTGATGGCGAATCAAGTCCTTGTCGAGAGTGGTCTGCGAGTTGCCGCTGACGGCCTCGACGATGCGCTCGGGGACGCAGTAGACGCGGCTGTGGAAGCTCTCGCTGATGCCCTGCCAGCCGACGACGAGCGTGGCCTGGTGCGGCCACTGCTTGCGCAGCGCGGCGTCGGGCGCGGACCACTGCGTCACGGTGCTGGCGCTGCAGAAGGGCAGGAACGAGCTGTAGGACGACACGTCGGCGATGATGGCGTAGATAGGGCCCGGCGCGTAGGGCAGCGTGCGCGTTGCGCTGTACGTTTGCGGTGCGGTGGAGGACGAGGATGCGCCGAAGGGGTTGAGGTCCGGGAGGAAAGTCCGCCGTGCTTGTGGCTGTCTTGCGGTTTGAAGGTGTGGCACAATTGTGCGAGCGTTGAGGTGGTGCGCGAGGGTTGGGCGCAGTGCTGATTGCAGCAGCGGAGTCGACTTTTGGAGGACCTTCATGGCTGGAGAGACGTCGTCGTTGGAGTTCTATGGGAGATGCCAATTGAACGGTGGGAGAGAGAGGGACAGCGTCGTCAGCTATTCTTCATGTTGGTTTCGCAGTTGTTGAGAGTTGAGAGAGGATGCAGCGGGAGCGTCCAATCGCAGGGTAGGGAATGGAAGTGGTTTTGATGATGCACACGACAACCTCGTCGGTTCGTAGCGCGCCTCGTGCAATCGATAAGGGCTGGAGATTTTCCAACTTCCCCAGACCCTGTTGATTATTTTCTACACCACTTTTCTACATCTAACCCAATCAACCCCCAAACATGTCTGACGCCTCGGAGCAAGCCCAAGACTCGCAGGGCAAGACGCCCCGCAATCAGCTCTCCAAGGGCATGGAGCACATCCGCTACGCCGTCACCGTGGACCCAGCAACCCAACAGCCCTCGACATACGGCGTCCCGGGCTCGATCCAACCCGTCCGCAAGCCGGCATCCGCACGCTCGCACGACCCGACCAACAACGAAAAGCGCAGCGACCCGTTCCAGTTCGGGTCGCGGTACCTGGAGGAAGGCGACAACATCTTCGAGTTCAACGCGTGGGACCACGTCGAGACGGACGACACGTACAAAGAGTTTGCGTCGCTGCAGTACGCGAACCAGCGCGAGCACCCCGTGTCCGACTTCGACAAGACGCGCTTCAACAAGGATCCGGCCAAGTGGTGGAACCTCTTCTACAAGAACAACACCAACAACTTCTTCAAGAACCGCAAGTGGCTGTTCCAGGAGTTTCCCGTCCTCAAGGCCCTGACGACCGCCGACGCGAAGCCCGCCCTCGTCTTGGAGGTCGGCGCTGGCGCTGGCAACACGGCGTTCCCTGTCCTTCAGCTCAACGAGAACCCCAATTTCAAGATCCACGCGTGCGATTTTTCGAAAAAGGCCGTCGAGGTCATCCGCAGTAATGAGGCATATGACGACGGCAAGACAATCCAGGCCGACGTGTGGGACGTTGCGGGCGAGGGCGATCAGAGCCTGCCGCCGGGCATCGAAGAGGGCAGCGTAGACCTGGTCATGATGATCTTCATCTTTTCCGCGCTGGCGCCGTCGCAGTGGGCGCAGGCCGTCCGGAACATTTACCGCGTGCTGAAGCCCGGCGGCAAAGTGTGCTTCCGCGACTACGGCCGCGGCGACTTGGCCCAGGTGCGGTTCAAAAAGGGGCGGTACCTGGAAGAGAACTTTTACGTCCGAGGCGACGGCACGCGCGTGTACTTTTTCGAAAAGGAGGAGCTGGAGAGGATATGGGGCGGTGGCCTCACCACCACGGCAGCAGCAGCAACGCCAGAGAGCCGCTCCGACGGCGTCGAGGGGAAGACAGACGACCAAACGACCACGCCGGAAGACGTCGCCGCCAAGTTGGACGCAGTCGACCTCGACGAGACCGAAACCTGCAAGACAGACTACACTCACGAATCCGCGGCCGACGTGCCCACCTTTGAGATCGAGTCCATCGGCGTCGACCGCCGCATGCTGGTCAACCGCCAGCGCCGCCTGAAAATGTACCGCTGCTGGATGCAGGCCGTCTTCCGCAAGGCGGGCGGAGACCGCTCGGGAGAGGAGGAGCCGCACGCAGAAACACCAGCCGAGTCGGCAACCCACGGGGAGGAGCAGAAGCCAACTTCGTGATGCTCGTCTTGAAAAACGTCATGCTCGTTTGCCAGTTTTGCACATGTAGACTGAGGATGTCGGGTTTTGGCATCGCATCGCATTGTGCGTCTTGATATACCCTGTTTTTGAAAACTCGATGCATTGCATTAGAAGATATGTCTGGCCTGGGACGCATTGGAATATACGTTGAGGAAGGCCAGAGTGTGCAAAGCCTTGGGGGACTCGAAGCACAGCCGGACTCTCCATCGAGACATCTTTCGTGGCCGTCTCGTCTCCCACGGCACGGTCGAGCTCACTGATGTTGGTCAAATACTCGAACGACCAAAGCTGTAGGTCTCTTTCGGGCATGTGCTTTCTCAGTGAGGTCGGAGAAGGACGCGAGTACGCTTTGAATCTGCGCCGTTTGGTCCCGAATGAGAGGGAAATACTGAAGTGTCTGTCTATATGGATGCTTTTTGGTTCTATAGATTTAGATCTATTGGTGGATGAATGTTTCGAGCGGGAGGAAAGGCCTGGTGCACGAGTTCAGACTCCCAGAATTTGTAGGGGTTGACGGTTGACTCCCCGATATCCTCTAGGGAGGTTCTCATGCCTTTTGCTACTTGCTTGCACACCCTTTTTGGGACTCGATGTAATTGATTGCTCCCCATCTGTCGACTGACGTACCATTATCCTGAACTCATTCAATCAATCCTTGCCATGCCATCAAAACCTCTATTCATAAAATACGCTCACCACGCCGCTCCACCACTCCCTTACGCCGCAGCCTTCGCCCTCGTCTCAATCGGCAACACAACCCACACAGCGCCAGCGACAACCCACAACGCCGCCGCAATCCAAACGGGAACCGCACTCGCCGCCGTCGTAAACGCCGCCACAATCGCAGCAACGAGGCCAAACAGGCGGAACGCACACCCGGCAAGCCCCAACGCGGTGCCCCTGACCGGCGCGGCAAACGCCTCGGCCGTGTACGCGAAGAGCAGGCTGACAGCGGCGTTTTGGAAGAAGGCGGCGACGCAGCTGAACGCGATGACGCCGGCGAGCGAGCGCGCAGCGCCGGCGTAGGCGAACAGGAAGACGGCCGCGCCGACGCAGGACAGCGCGGCGACGCGACGGCGGCCGAGCTGCGGCGCATCGATGGCGAGGCCGGCGGCCAGCGGGCCCGGCAGCGCGGCCAGCGCGCGGAACATGTAGATCTTGTAGGTCCAGGGGTTGGCGGCGGCGTAGTCCTGGGCGACGGTGAGGGCGCGCGCGGCCGAGAGGTAGCGCGCGATAAAGGCTTCGAAGAGCGGGAGGGACAGGCCGAGGGCAGCCCAGATGATGACGAGGAGGGCTGTGGTGCGGCGGGCTGCGTGCGTGGGCGAGAGCAGCGATTTGATCCAGGTGGGCGTGAAGGCGTGCAGGGACTGCTGCAGCGCGACGAAGCCGCCCGTCTCGGGCACCTCGGGCGCGCTGTCTTCGAGGTCTTCTTCGATCTTGCGGAGGTGCGTCACGCTGAGCCATGTGCGCTTGCTGCTGTAGACGGCGAGGCTGCGGACTGTCTTGACGACCTCGGCGTCTCGCCCCTGTGCGAGCAGGTACTTGGGCGTTTCGTGGAGGTGGAAGCAGAAGCGGAGGAGGCAGAGGAAGAGCGTTATGGTGCCGAGTGTCCACCATGAGTACCGCCAGCCCATGTTCATCACGTAGTGACAGCTGCGCTCGGTGGCGTTGGCAGGGCATGCAAACTGCGACATGAGCGGCCTGTGATGTTAGCATTCTGCCAGGGTCAATACATGAGAAAGCTTACAAGGCAAAGGCAGCGGAAAGGAGCTTTCCAAGGGCCGAAAAGATGCCTTGCATGGTGAGCAGGTACTGGTGAGATGAGGGAAGAATCTCGACGAGAATGGCTGCTCCTATTGACTGGTTCCCGCCAGCTGCAATTCCCATGAAGAAGGACACAACACAGAGACCAGAGAAAGCCGGCATGCCAGCACCGACAAGACCAGCAAAGCCCATTATGACTAGCGTGAGGTTGAAGAGGTTCTTTCTCCCAATAAAGTCGGTCATCATTGGTAGGACGAGCGAGCCAATGGTGAGGCCGACGTACTGACTAACGGCC
Source organism: Phyllosticta citribraziliensis (assembly GCF_038025025.1). Lineage (NCBI taxonomy): Eukaryota > Fungi > Ascomycota > Dothideomycetes > Botryosphaeriales > Phyllostictaceae > Phyllosticta > Phyllosticta citribraziliensis. Next base: position 1,001,209 of record NW_027117348.1, read on the forward strand.
AGATATGTGTTGTGCTCAGCATAGAATGTGGCCTCATGCTTGATTGCTGGTTGGATAAATTCAAAGGACGTCATCCAGAACTGTCTGGCGTTCAGCAACCGAAGAGCAATCTACCGAAAGGGGTTGGCATACGCTGTCGAGGAACCATCCCAGTCCGGTGACGAGAGTGAGGCACCATTGGTACCTACCCATTCCAATGTCCATAAGCGCTTCATTGAGGAGCTGGGATTTGGCGTTGTAGACGGCGTTTCCGCCAGGCAGGGCGGTTCCCGTCTCCATTGCCGAGCCGTAAATGTTTCTGTACTGCTCATTCGGCCTCTCCACGCTGGAAGTCTCGACGTGAGTGTCGGTCAAAACACTCGGCGGCCGTCCATATTCTTCTATTTCTGGAACGGGATCCTCTCTCGGTCGATGGGGTTCTTTCTCGGACATGGCGGAGTTTGAAATGGGCGTCTGGTGGTCCTCGGGAGCAGTACTGGGAGGCGCCGCTTACTCCTGCGATGAATTCGAGAGAACTGAAGAGGTTCCGAGCAAGCGTCTGATCTCTTATAGCTACTCTTATCTGTCCCTCTGCATCGCGCGAGGAAATGTTTTCCACGACTTGCGCGTATACTGATGTCCGAGCTGCGGCAGAGGGTAAACCCGAGATCTCCGCTCTCATGCCATACTCTTTTCTGAATGTTGCCCGCTGTAGGTACACTTCTTCTCTGCAGAGTTTTGCCAAAGTACTGTGCGTGCTCTTCTCTTTCGGTCGGATCTGGTTCTGCGCCCGAGCCATGTCGTGCGGTCAGTTCAACCCAAAGCTCTGATTGGGGGTAGTTGGACGACCGCCGGGCACTTCCGCGGAAATGTGGACTTGATTGCATTCAAGCTGGACATATCGGTGTCTTGTGACCATGTGGACGGTTGGTTAGAAGTTCCCCTCACAATGCCGGAATCGGAGACGCTTTTGAGAGGGGAGAATCCGTGAAAGTGGGAGATCTCATCAAATTTCTTTCTTGTGTGAGCCTGCTTTCCACATATGATTCAATATCTCGTTCCGGGTCTCGCATGTCCTTTTGAGGATTTTCGACTGCGGTGAGCCTCTGGTCTTGGACGCAAACATGTCGCTCGACCTTGACGTTCTGGCTGATGACGCTACAGTTCTGGAGCGATCGATTCAATCAATCAATCGTGGAAACTTGCTGTAAGCTGCCCGAGCGCAGGTCGAAATATGCCGTGGGAATTGCGGATTCTGTTTGTTCAGGTCAAGTTGAGACTGTGGTGTTGTGAGGTGCGCCAATCAAGAAATGGGAGTTGTCATTACTCATTAACCGTCCGTGGATCAAGGCCCGTGCCCTCCCGAATCCTTTCCAAACGCGTAGACCAGGCCCATGGCCGCCAGCGCCGCCGAACTCCCCACAATCACCATTTCGATGCCGCCTTTTGTGGCGCTCCACTTGTTTCTCCAGCCCAAAGAGCCGTGGACCACTACCGTCTTGCCATATCCAAACACGAACAACGCAAACGCCATAATGCCTACAGACCAATAGAGCCCCAGCCGGACAGCATGCTCGGGCACGAAAAAGTAAGGAATCAGAGGAATGAAACCGCCAATGAAGTAACCTAGCGCAATGGTGATGGCGCAGGTGAATGCTCGGCTTGCTGGCGGCTCTGGCAGAGAGTGTTCGAATTGCATCAAAAAATCGACCAGCTTTGGCGACGTTGAAAGGTGGGCGACGACTGGGTTCGCGACCGACTCTGGAAGGTCAAACGACGACAGGATTGTTGAAAGCTTGCCATTGACCTCCTGTGGACTCTGGACGACTTCCAGCTGGACTTGGGCTTTTGTCGCCCGATAAGACTCCCTGCCGACCGTTCAGCATCCGCGACTCCAATTGTAGACAATGCACTTACGACTCGCTTTTGGCACCAAGATATCCACCGAGGCCCATCGATATGGCTCCAGCTGTCAACTCAGCCAGACCGCCGTAGATCACCACGTCAGTCTTTCCAAGGGCCGAAAGGCCAGCCGTGAGAGCAAACGGCACCGTCAGTCCGTCGGAGAGGCCAATGATGGCGTCCGAAAGGACTCGAGCGTCGACGCGGAAGCGACTTTGACCATCGTCCTTCTCTCCATTTTGTGACAAGGGTTCAAGCTGCTTCTCGAGGTCTTCGGGCTCAATGTAGGGCGCTCTTGAAGAATCTTTGTTTTACGACCGTCAGCGATGCTCCCAGCATACGTCCTTGAGACTTACAGAATTGCTGGTACGCTGGTGGACTTGATACTGGACTTTCGACATCCACTGGCATGTAATCTGGCGTCGTGTCCGAAGACGTGCGGAACAATTTGTTTTTCAAAAACGAGGCCATGTTGTGAGTTGCAAAAGATCAAGAACAATTTGAACAGAGTGTGGGCGTCGAGTCTCAACCAACAGATCCATTTCTTTTAACACGCACACCCTCATTGACCTGGACTGGCCCAATGTCTGGAGCAAGAGATACGCAATGCTCGGTTGCGACGGCCACCAATGGCGGCGCAGACAATCAGTGTCATCCTATCGATTGCGCATGCCCACGCCCCCACCGTGGGCGACGGACTGCAGAAGCACCTGTGCTCCACTGCACGTACCTGCATCCATGGCGGGGTTGAGTGCTTCCTATGGCTAGACATCAAGCACTTCTCCCTTTTCGCCTCTCCCGTCCTCGGCAAAGCTTAGCAAGCTCCGGCGATCCACCTTGCGGACTTTCTTTCAACCTCGACCCAGCCACCGTCTCCCACTTTCTCCAACCACATTTTTCTATCCTCACACGTGGGAATCGACATCATGCTATCTCTGGTGCTACGGAACCCGCCTGACTGTGGAGCTATGCAGCCAAGAGGCCAAAGAGCTGCGTGCCTGTATCGCAAAAGCCCTCCACGTGCTCTGATACTGGTGCTTCTAGCCTCTCCTGAGCACCGACACGCGACACCAACTTGCCTTTTTTGACCGCAGCTTCGTAATGGAGGCTTTTCAACAGGCCGTTGATTCCGCTCTATCCGCCGCCACCTTCCTCTCGTAGTCTACCGCCATGTTGCCCAACGGAGACTTGTCTCTGTTTGTTTTCGAGTCTCCGAGGGTGGATTCTCATGACTTGCAAACTCTGTCTCTTGCAGAAGTGGCATTGAATGCTCCACAAGACGCGTACCGTTGTCTTTTGGATCAAGTCGTGAGCACTTTTGGTGGGTAGTATAAAAGTGAACATGCCCAGGGTAGTTCAAGCAGCATTGGCGTCCTCTTGCCTCTCCAATTGACCATCATGAGGACTGAATTCGCAAACATCCTGGCCTCTGGCCTTGCTCTTGTTTGCTTGTCTTCTGCTGCTCCCGTTGTGATTCATGGCTCATCAAACTCCAGTAGCGTTTGGCAATCGCTGAATGGCAAGGTAAGATCTCCCGCGGCGGCACTCAAGTCTCCTCTTAACTGTGCCCTAGATCAAGCACGTGGTTTATCTGATGATGGAGAATCATTCGTTCGACAACATTGCAGGATACTGGGATTTTCATCCAGACATTGATAACCTGAGGGTAAGCAACCAAATAAGTCATGCAATCTTACTCTAACAACCCTTAGAACATCAGCTACTGCAACAATTACACCAATCCAAATTGGACCATCTGGAATGAGCCCATTTCCATTTGTGCTGGTCCTTATGAAAAGGAAGTGCCTCTTAAGGATCCAGACCACAACTTTGCTGGAGTCTCCTATGAGATTTACCAAAAGTGGGAGCCGACCAATCAAGACGAGCCAAACATGCTTGGCTTCATCGACCGGCAGTCCGAAAAGTACAGTGCTACGCCTGGAGACAGCGCCTTTGTCATCAAAGCGTACAGCGAAAAGAAGAGCAAGACGCTGGCAACTCTTGCCCAAAACTTTGCCTTTTTCGACGCCTACCACGCTGAGCATCCTGGACCGACCAACCCGAACCGTCAATTCGCCACCAGCGGCTCGACTTGCGGCATGGTCGACAACACGGACCAAGCTGCAGGCTGGTACGCCAACGTGACTGGAACGACATGTGCCAAATCCGTATTCGAGGCTCTCGGCGAAAAGAACATATCGTGGAAAAACTACTACGAGACCGACATTGTGGATGCCTTCATGTATGAATGGGTCCAGGAGAATGCCATGGAGCGCCTTGTCCACTCGGACGAGTTTTATTCTGACATTGCCAACGGAACGCTCCCGGGCTTTTCCTACTACAACCCCGAATGCTGCACCATCGACTCGATGCACCCAACCAGCAACATGGCGGCTGGGGAACAGCTCATCAAGCACCTCTACGATGCGATTCGCAACTCGCAGTACTGGGACAACACGCTCATCATCATCAACTTTGACGAGCACGGAGGCTTCGCCGACCACGTCCCGCCGCCATACAACATTCCCGCACCCGAGGACGCCATCACCTTTAGCGGCGAGTCTGACGGTCACAATGTCACCTATGACTTTACGCGCCTGGGAGTGCGCGTCCCCGCGTTTCTCATTTCGCCGTGGATCGCGCCCAACACGCTGATCCACAATGAAGGCACTAGCTATGCCGACAACAGCGCCTACACGCACACTTCCATGCTGCACTTTTTGCAGGAACTGTGGGGACTGGAGGGCCTGAACAACCGGGTCCAGTGGGCCAAGACTTTTGAGCACATCTTTCAAGATACGAAGAGGGAGGATGCGATTGCCAGGTTGCCGGTTCCCGAGTGGATTGGGGGGAGCGAGGAGTCGCAGCCAGATGCATTCTACAAGCTCAACCAGCCGTACAGTTATTATGAGAGCTTGGAATAGGGATGGATGAGTGGATGAGTTATGAATGTCGATATGAAGAGATATCCAATTTCCGTTGTACTCTTGACTTCCCGTCCTTATCAGTCGTGTTGAAATCGACCACCGCGGCTGCAGCCTTGGATGCAGATGACGACGTCTGAAAATATCTGGACTCTGAGGACTTTGCCGGATTTGCCCTGAAGAATGCAGAGACCCTTTTTTGCACTTGCGGGTCTGCCATGTATGCATTCTTCTCGTGTCTCGCGCTCGACAGTGCCCACGATTGAGGCCTCTGACCAAGCTCACATGCTCCAACTTTTTGGCTAAACAGTTTTCCCTACGTTCTTATTGAAAAAGAATTTTCGCAAGAGACCAGGGACTGCAAGTGATGATCTTCTGGAAACGCTGATCAGGCGGCGCCGTTGTGGACCCTTCCCCACGGGGTGGCAGAAGCAGGGCTCAGCCTTGCCCAAAAGCGGCTAGCTCCCGTACCTGCCAAAACACCGCACCAACGATTGGCACTGAAAGTTTCATTTCCCCATCTCTCTCAAAACCCCCACAACCGCCACGCTCTTTGAAACGGACAGTCGCTCTTTTCAGATCATCACCGGCCAGCATGTTTCTCAAAGTCGTCCTCTTTGCGCTCTGCGCGATCCTCGGACTCGCCCAGATCGCCAATGCCGCCACTCCCGCCTGCGTGCTCGCCGTCGTCGGGCAGACCAAAAACCCAGCCAACCTGACAGACATTTGCAACGACAGAAACATACAGGGCATGCTGGAGGACAAGTGCAAGGAGCAAGACCAGGTCAAGGCGGGCTTGGACACGTTCTCGTCCGTCTGTTTGGGCGCTGGCATCACTGTCCGTGAGTAGAGACTGTGCAGGCCCAATGTTTTCCGCTCGCGTCGTTGTATTGCTTATTACCACGTAGCTATTAACGAGGAGACGTCGTCGTCATCATCGACTTCAGCCTTCGAAAAAGCAACCTCCAAACCTGCTTCTACCTCCGAAACTGCTTCTCCTTCCGAAACTGCTTCCACTTCTTCAAAGATTGATTCCACTTCAAAGATTGCTTCTACCTCCAAGATTGATTCAACCGCAAAGATTTCTTCCAAGACTGCTAATGCCACCTCTTCCTCTTCAGCCTCCCAATCCGAAACCGCCACCTCCAAAACTGCTTCCAGAACCGCCAATGCCACCGCTTCCGCCAGCGAGTCGGCTTCCGAGACGGCATCTAGGACGGGACCGGCCGCTACCGGTACCGAGAGTCCCGGCGCTACGTCGACCTCGACGCCGTCGGCTGGCCGCGAACCGTACTATGGCACTGTCAATGTCGTCCAGACTATCCTTTTATCTATGGCTGTCGCCATGACGCTCCTTCTCGCCTGGTAGGCGGCGCTCCCGTGCTGCTGCACTCAAAATGCCGCGTCCTCCCGAAAGTCACGGTCCGGTACGATTCGAACTACTTCTCAATTTCTCGCCATGGGACGACATCCTCGGTTTTAGCGCGTCAAAACCCAAGTCCAGGCCGCGGATGTCACAATTGTTGTTCCTCTTGTCTTCTAGACCAAGGCCAAGACCAAGCCTTCCACGTAAAAGGTCATTTCCCGGGACACAGTAGACAACAAAACCAGGAGCCTAAATCAGACATCGTCTTGTGCAGCGGCAACCACCGGCTTTCCTTCTTCGTCAGGCACATCGGTAGTGGGGAGTTGTGAATTGCGGCATTACGCAGGCAGCACGCGACTCTTCTTAACAGCGCCTCTCTTTTGGGTCATTTTTTCGAATTCGGCGGAGGCAGGGCAGTGTGCCATTCTCGTGGGGGCTTGGACATGTAATTACTGATACCCCGAATCCCACCACGGCTCATTGCAGTCGTCTCTTGTCATTCTCGTCGGAATGTTTGTCTTGAAGAGCTTTTCCAGCCTAGGATGCCATAGTCCTGTGGTTGAGTCGGTCCCTGTGATAGCCCCCCTGTCTTGCCGCTCGAGGAACACTATTCCTGTCGTAATGGGTCAGAGTGAATTTCGTGACGTGAGGCCTTCCTCAACAGCCTCGTTGCGATGCATCTTATTCTCATATGAAGCAAAAAAGCAAGCCAACTCCATGATAACCATGCAATGCAAACGCCACTCATGCTCCTCTCTTCTTTTCCCTCTCACTTCCCTACTGTCCACCTATTTCTTCCTTTGTTGACGTCCCGACTGCTTCAAATCAACCTCCCCAACGCCCTCGCATCGCCGATGCCAAAGTCTTCCATATTCTTTTCACCCCGCCGCGCACCACCCGCAACCTTGACGCCAGCACGCTTGGGCGCTCGCGGCGGTTTCTTCGCGCCACCGCTGCCACTGCTAGCGCTGCTTCCACCGACCACTGTCGATGTCGGTCTGCTATCCTTATCCTTCTCCCTCCGCTCGCGCTCCCTCTCCTCTTCCAGCCGCACCTCGACATCGCCCATCGTGACCTCAACCTCGAACTCTTCCCCTCCACTCCTCTCTGCCCGTGCCTCCGCACCGTCATCTTCCCCTCGTTCTTCCTCCTTCTGTCCCTCATCTCCACCCCCGCCCCTCTCCCCAACCAACCCCTCGATGACCTTGAGTTTCGCCTGCGCCCGCCTAAGCCGATCATCAAAATCCGCAACGCCGTCCTCCGTATTCCGCGTCTCCAGCGACGCCGCCTCGGCCAGCGCATGCAGCGCATGAACATGCGTCCGCAGCCGGGCCCGCGGCGGGAGCGCACCCAACCTCTGCCTCTTCCCCTCCTCCTCCTCCTGTCCCTTCTCCATCTTCTTCATCCGACTCGCCGCCGCCCCCTCATCGTCATCACCCAGCCGCGCACCCCACACGCCCGCCCTCCCCGCCAGCGCGCCCATCGCGAAGAACTTTTCGAACCCCTTCTCGAGTCCAAACACGCGGCCCTCGATGCGGCCGGCGCGCGCGCCGTCGGCGCGGCCCAGTGCGAAGCCTTCGTCGTAGTAGGTTGATTCGAGGTTTTGCGGGTGCGAGAAGGGGTCGGCGTCGTCGTCGGTTGCGCTGGTATTTGCGGCGTTGGTTGAGGGGATTGGTATCGGTATCGGAGTGGGAGGGGCCATAGTGGGCGGTTGGTGGGTGGGTTGGTTTGTTCGTGAGCGAGGCGAGGGCGCGCTTGCGGTTGTAGCCCAGTGATGTGATTTGTTTTGGGTTTGGTGCAGTAGACAGTGCAGACGGACGAGCGGACGGTAGAAGGCTTGATGTCGTCGTCTTTGTAGGGCTTGCGAGACGCAGGTTGTGGTGTTTTCGTGGATGCCGACGGCGGCGGGAAAGTTTTGGGCGGGCCGCGGCCGTTAGCGGGATGGATTGTGGATGGACGGGATGGATCGACGGCCGGGATGATGGCGCGCGGGATCGCGTCATTATTGGTTGGCGTCCACGCGTAGGGGTCCAGACATCATGACATCCAGACATCACGACGACGGAGCCTCACTTTGATCTTGCAAACGACGCTGGCCAGGTACGCAGAAATCTCGAAAAGAGGCTAGCAACAGATGTGGACAACATGCCCAGCACCCACCAAACGCATTCTCCCCAAGCGCCCGCATAAAGCGAACAGCTCAATGAAAAAACAAAGTGATGGTCGCGTCAGCCCCCGGTAGTGCTACGGGAGCGACACAGTGACGAGCAGCGCATGGGCAAGCCCAGAGGCGCACCCGCCCGCGTGCAAAAAGTTGGTTAACCAGTAGAAGAGCCCGTAGGCTCAGTTCAGTGGTCAAACTAAACAGAACAGACTGCGTTGGGTGGTTAGCTTTGGCGTAGCAAGTGAGAGGGGGAAGAGGCGACTCACTACTACACTTGATCTTAGCCAAAGGGCAAAGAGGAGCTGGAGAAAAGAAAAGGTGGTCGAGGGCGGGGGGAGGGCGGGCTTTTATACTGCTGGCTCGCGTGTTGCGCCCGCGGCCACGGCCGTTGGGTCTGCGCCTGCGCTAACGGCTTTGGGAGGTGTGAAGCGCCTGCGGGAGCGCCCGCTGGCCGGCGGAGGGGAGGTGACAGTAGAGGGCAGGCAGAGCATAGGTCGGTGGAGTGATTCCGTGTCATTTTGATTCTGTGTTGTGCTATCCGACGCGCTCGCCCTGGGCTACCACATGAAGCGTTGCACGTTTCCGGGCTCCTGCGGCCACTCGAAGCCCCAGTTCAGAAACATGTAGCCCGTCGCCAGGTTGACGAGCAAAAACCACGCCGTCTCTGCCCACAGCCACGTCTCATGGCCTGGCGCTTTTGCTCCCTCGCCAGCTGACCCTTCCTCTCTCTTTTCCTTGACTTGAACAGCGCCATCCGTCTCGCCAATCGGGAAATGCAGCCTCCACATGATCCACGGGACGATGAAGTAGCGCGGCTCCACCAGCGGCGCGGTGGTGAGGTTGAGTGTTGTGGTTGCGAGCCATACGAGCACGAAGGAGACCTGGCAGCCCTCCTCAACCAGGTCTTCCTTCTTGACGTCCTTGGGAACCGCGACTTCTTTGCGGCCCCCCGACTCGGCCGATTGCTTCTTTTCTTCTGCTGCTGGCGTGATGGCGAGACGTGGCGGCGAGCCCAGTGCTTGGACTACCAACCATCCGCCTAGAACGTACAAGGGTGCCGCGAGGTACTTGAGAAGCGGGTACGCGCGCAGGATGCGGAACACGTAGAACACGTAGTGCCGGTTATCGGCGAGGGTGAAGGGGTGGATTATGGTGTTGAAGTAGACCACAAGCGCGCCAACGAGCGTCCATGCGGCGAGCACGGTGACACGGGGCAGCAAGTCTTTTTGCCCTGGAGTGCTCCACGACCGGAGGCGTGCAGGTAGAGCAGTTGCGGGGACCAAGGAGAGGACGGCCGAGATGATAGAAGGAGCGAGGATTGGAAAGGAGAAGAAGAGGATGTAGGGCCAGATGTAGAGCATTTGCGGGAGGTGGAGCGTAGCAATGTGGTTGGACTTGTCGCCTGGGATTGTCAGTCGGATCCAGGGGCTGATGTCGAGTGCTTACCTAGAACTACGCCGCCGTTCCACACGACAAACGATCCGAACAGAAAGATGAGAATTGCATAAGGTGCAGCTGCAGCAATCACGGCGACTGGATACCGGAGAGCTGCAATACCAAGAGACAGCGTCGTCTTGACATAGTCTACTCTCTGTTAGTATTGCATCGACGGCATGAGAGGATGCAACGAACCATCTACCGACGCAAAGCGCACGGGCTTGTCATAGACGCTCATATTCATCGCACTGATGCGCAGGACGTCGAAAATCGAATCCTCCTTGGCTCCCTCAGGGGGCGGATGAGCAGACTTCTTGAGCGACTGAACGACTGCCAGCCCGGCAGGAAAGACGGCGACCCAAAAGATGTTGGTCTGCCGAAAAAATAAAGCAGCAACGCCAATCAAGACGGTCACGACAGCAGAAGCCGTCTTGCCAGCCTTCTTTTGCTGAGTTTTCAGTGCGTGGTGGTAGCTCAGCAGGACGAAGAGAGTCGAAGGTACATCGGTGTAATAGAGTCCCAGGAAAAAGAACAAGGGCGGGAAGAGACAGATGTTGACGGCGGTGTGGACGGCGCTTGTGAAGAGGGTGACGTCTCTCTTGTTGTATGCAAAATTTGTCGGCGATGCGTTTGTCGTCTTGAGGAGCCCGTAGAGCCTGGTGAGGATGGAAAATGAAATTTGCGCAAGGAACAGGGCCAGAGAGCAATTCAAAGCGCGCAGCACAAAGACATCACATCGGCCTGTGATTCTGAATACGACATAGGACAACAAATATCTTGAAGAATCAGCAAGAGAGTTTTTGACAGCACGTTTGATCGACGTACAAGCCGGGAGGCGTAGTAATTTTGGGATCCCATTTGCCAAACTCGCCAGCGCAGTACACTTGGGCTTGACCGACGTGAAAGACCTCGTCCTTAAATTTGCATTAGTAGACATTTTTGCCTGCTCATCCGCCAACTCACGAGATACGGCTCCGGCACCCTGTCCGAGATTTTGGACAGCCATTCCCACGACGGAATCAGCAGCAGCGTGAAGCCCAGCGCCAGGACCTTGAAAACGGCAGGAGGGTCCATGGCGAGACAAATCGGACTTTTCAATTGACTCGCCCACAAGACAAAAACGCAAAGGACGTTGCGAGAAAAGGTCGATCAGCGAGCTACAAACACCACGAAATCCGCCTCGGCAAAAGGCCGGCGGACGGACCAATGGCGCGTCGGCCATCGACTCGTCGCGTCTTCCCAAATCTACTGTACACGCGCAACCATCTTCCCTCTCACCATGGCGTTACCGCTGCCTCCTGGGCTGACGCCGCCCGAAGTAGCCTTTTTGTGTGAAATGGAGCTCGTCACCGTGGTCCCGCGGCAGAAGCTGGAGAGCCTCGAACTGCTAGGAGTGAGTTGACCCCAAGGACCATCACCAGCAAAGTCTGTACCGTACGTTTTGCCCACACCACACGCCCAGAAGACTAACAAGCTCATGAACTGCTGCAGGGCGCAACGCCAGTCCTGACGCCGCCGCACCGCGCCAACATCCCGCTCTGGCTGGCCCTGGTGCTGAAGCGCCAACGCCGCGCCAACATCATGCCGCCGCCGTGGCTGCACCCGGTCGCGCTGACGGCGATTCTCGAGTTCGAAACCGAGCATAGCAAGGAGGCCTTCTCGCCGCCGCCCAAGCCGCCCGCCAACGCCGCCGACACGACGTCGCCACCCTTCCTGCCGTCGTCGACCGCCGACGCCCCCGCCGACGCCCTGCCCTACCACTGGCTCGAGCTGGGCGAGATACTGCTCGAGGCGGCCGCCGACGACTTCGACGACGCCAATGCCGTCCGCCGCCTCATGCGCGACTTGCGCGAGGTCCGCATGGCCAAGCTGCGCGCCGGCGTCGACGTGCTGGATGCCGCCGCCGGAATCAAGATGACTGGCGTCGGCGGCATGGAGGTGGCCGAGGGCCGCAGCTTCATCGGCGGCGTGGTCGACGGGCTGAGGAAGATTGGCGCGTCGAGAGAGCAGGCGAGGCGGGAGCGCGAGAACGAGGAGAGGGAGAATGGGTATGCGGGGAGGGGAACATACGACGACGACGACGACGAGGAGATGGACATGTGAGGGAGGGCAAACAAGACTGGAGTCTGGCATGGTTTGGCGTACTATTGGATCTTGAGAGAAAACTTGGAGGCTCCGTCGATACACACTTTTGAGATACCTCGGACGAAACCAATTGTTCATAACTGATCTTTTTCTGGCCTGTTTGCTGAGCTACAGGCACGAATATGGAGAAGCAACTTTTCAGATACCGGCCCGAACCTGCGCCAAAACAAAAGAAGCAGACGCCGGTCAACGTCGATGAGCACAGGGACCAGTTCCACCAAAGCAACATCCGCGTTGCTCGGATCAAGTACGTAGGGTGCGACAGGGCAACATGGGTAGTAATACAAGCTTCTTGCAAATCAAGCGCCGGCGTCCAGTCGGGAAAGACCATTCAATCCAGTCCAGCCAGTAGCAGTCTCGAACCATAGCTAGCAGCCACGCGGCCTCGTCTCTTCCATTTTCCGCTCTTGAATATCATCTGCGCACTGCGTGCCATCTACACAGCCTCGTGATCCTACACACCAGCCGAAGTGGATCATGCGTCTGCAAACAGCACAATCTCACCCCTGTCATTCTTCCGCAGCCTCAATGCCTTCCACAGCTCCTTCTCCTCCTCCGCCCGCGACGACGCGCCCTCCTTCTCCTTGAAGTAGCGCTTCAGCGCCTTATTCAGACTGACGCCACGCTCGCTGTCCGGGCCCTTGGTGACGAGGCCGAAGAAGAGATCGGCGCGGGCATTGCCGGTGCTCGCACCGTTCTTGTCGTACTTGACAACGGCGCCCGCCGCGTCGTCCTGGGGGTGGTACTCAATGGCCTTGGTAGCCTTGCGAGCGGCGTGTTCGGGCGACGAGGAACTGGCGCGGCGGCGGCGCACGCGTACGATTTCGCGGCCGCGGCGCTGCGTCGTCGTGTCGGCGGCGGCGTCGTGGTGTTTGGACTTTTTGCTCTTCTTGGCGTCCTTGTCCTTGTCCTTGCGGCCTTCCTTGGTCGACGAGGCGTTGCTGCTGTGCTTCTTGCGCTTGATGGGGGACGAGGCGGACGGGGAGGGTGCGTCGTTGGAATCGTCGGCGGCGTCGCCGGAAGAGTCGGGCGAGGGAAAGGCGGCGCCGTCGCCAGGCGCTGAAAGCATCTTGTTGAGCCCGCCCGTCAGTCCCGTGTGCAGCATGGGCGGCGCGTCAACCATGGTCGTGTCTTCGGCGTGGGCATCTTCGAGGTGCTGCCGCTTGCGCTTCTTGTCCGATTTGCTGCTCTTGGCCGTCGTCTGCTCCTGCGGCTCCCTACGATGGTGGTCCCATTTGTTAGCCGGTGTATATGGCGCCCCGTATCTGGGTGGTGGTTCAAGGTCCCAAGAGTCGAAGCGGTCCAATCCGGGCCTGACGGGGGCGTGGCTGTAAAGGTAGCCGTCTTCCTCATACCTGCGATCCTGCTCGGAGCCACTCGGTCCAGGAGTGTTTTGGGTCGTCGTCGTCGTGTTGGTCGTGGTCAAACCCTGTCCGTCCTCAATCATTCGAGTCTCGTCAGCGGTTGGCCCCGTGGATATTCTTGGTGCAGTGGGGGTGTCGTCGGTGACCAGAAAGTCGAATACATTTACAGCTGGCGGCGGGCTGGGAGCAGCGGGCGGGACGTCCAGGACTGCGGGTACCTCTTCAATGGGAGCCTTGGTGGGCACGAGAGCTTGCGAGTTGTTGGCATTATTTTGTCTTGGCTGGGGACCCTTTTTCTTCTCCTTGTACAGCTTGCCCTGGTACTTTTGGGCCTCGCTCATGCACGACTTTTTGTCAAAGAAGGTCAGCATCTTGACTTGTTGTAGGGTGCAGACAATGGGTCGCGACATGGTCGAGACGGAGGAGCTAGAGCGGCGGGGCAGACTTGACAACAGTTGTCTCTGAGGCAGCAAGGGGGCGGAGGGGCGGACGGACGGTATGCGCTTTGTAGGACGTGCCTTGGAAATGCTTCATACAGTCGATGCAAGTGTACGAGGCATTCCAGCACTGGTTGCGGTGGCCGTCGAGCTTCTTTTTGGTGAGGACGTCTCCGCAGCCCTGTCCACGCGATCAACGTCAGTCAGCCAGCGCGAGACGGCATTGCGCTTCGTATGTAGGTAGCAGGCGGTACCTCGCAGGAAAACGAGACCATGGCGCAAACTGTCGCGACGGGGCGTAAACAAAGCGGACGATGGTGGGGATCGCTTGCGGGGATCTGGATCGGACGGCGGGAATGGGTCGCGCAGAGGCACTGGCAGCGAGGGTCGCGGCGGCCGACGGCAACAAGAAGCGCGGAAGAGGGTTTGGAGGAGAGGAATGCAAGAGAGAGAAAAGTGTCTGGCGCAGCCAGAGTTTGAAGGTTGAGCTTTGAATCTTTTAGCGCCACACGCCCGGACAGGACAGGCCCTGTGCCCGTGGGCCCACCAACGCCGCCGCCATCATGCCGTGCCATCTGGAATCACACGCGCCTCCATCCGATGGACGTCCGCTCCTCTCACCTGCGCACGTCCGCATGCTTGATTCGGAACTTTAATCTTGCCGTCTGCCCTGCACCTCTTCCGACTTGCTTTTTGCAAATGAGATACGAGACCGGCGACTCGGTTGGCTACATTTAGCACCACCCTGCAGAGCATGACCTTGGCTCCTGATGGCCATTTCCAAACCCCAACGCCGTGCGCCGCACCTGTACCACCGCTTCAAGGTGTATACCCTGCGCTTCTAAACTCCTCCATCGGCCTGCCAGGTCCACGTGCGGCATTAGCCATCACAAGCTCAAGATGGAACACACCATCACATACAGAAGGTGCTTGATTTACGAGGACGTTCAATTCGCTGCCTGTTTGCTGCGTCCAAGATCCCTCCAAGAGAGGTTCTTTCGACAAAATGTCTCCCTGTCCTGACATTATCATGCTCTACTCCAAAACACTTTTATGCCGATCTATATCCGAGTTGGAGTTGAGAGGCCATAATCCAAGACAACAAACATCGAGCGACTATTTAGTATCCTTAAACTCCTGAAACAGCTCAGGAAGAAAAGAGCCCAAGTCTATTTGCGACACGAACAAATCAGCCATCCGGGCGAAAAATAGATACTGTAGTCTCCAAATGGACGCAAACTCACGAGTCATCTCGGTGTTGCAGTGCACCGCAAGATCGTGGCCGAGCTGGGCGGTGCCGTGGTTGGCGGAGGCGACGAAGAAGCGGGAGCGGAGCTCGCGGTAGCCGTTGGGCATGCGGCGGACTTGGTGCATCAAGTAGGACACATTGTCGAACTCGTTGAGAGAGTAGTCTGAAGCCGCATAATGGAGTTAGCGAATGATCGGGGAGCCGGGCATGGGTAAAGTAATGTGGCTCTCGACGACGGTCTCAAACTTACCTCCATTGTAAAGCTGAGCAACTACAACAGTTTCGATTCCAAGCTCCGGCCACGCGGTGGTGTTGAAGCCGAGCGACGAGGGCTCAACGAACGAAATGCTCAACTTGGCAGCGTCGTTGCCGACGTACTCGTCAACGTAGGACGTGGAGCCAATGTAGCGCTCGGCGTACGTGCGGTTGGCCCAGTCGACGACGTCCGGAGTGCGCCAGCTGTAACGGTGGGCGACGGGGTTCCAGAGCTTGTAGCGAGCCGTCTCGACGGAGTGCCATCCGAACCACCAGTCGTACTGCTCGCCCGTCACTGCATAGGCTCTAGCGATGGGAAAGACCTGATTGGAGGGTCAAAGTCACCGTTGGGGATCTCGCTGCGGACCGCGATCATCAGTGTCCCGTTGTCACTGATTGCCCCTCGTTTTCCATGTTGAAATACCCAGGTTGCTCGAGAAACTTGGGAGCATCCTTGGCAGAGAAGGCTTTTCAACGAGTCAATAACCTGTTTGAAAAGGGGTTTCCCTCAGAGATGGTCGCTCACTAAATGCACTCGGCCATGGGCTTGATGTCAAGCTATGGACGAGATCATCCGTGAGTGGTGCAACAACCGGATTGTAATACCTAGAGATCATAACCATCAACTTGAATTCGCCGCTCCTGCTCTTTTGTGCAAGTGTAAAGGTCTGGCGGAGGAAGGATGTGCTAGGCAACATCTTACTTCGCATAGGGCTTCTCGAAGTCGGCCTCGCGGAATCCCAAATAGTATTCCTCGGTGTTAGAGTCTAACGGACTGACATTTGTTGAGATGGTGTCTTCGCCCGCGGTCAAATTGGCTGGAACAGAGGAGGATACCGGCGCAGCGGGAGCAAGTTGGCGACGGTGAACCACGTTGCCGTTCACAACAGCAAGGAGACTGAGAAGGACTGCGGCCAACATTTTGGCGTTTCAAGGGAATGTCCAACGAGTGTGCTTTGAGCTGTCTTTGGAAGAGCTTGGTGATGCTCTTAGAGAAGACTGTTCGAGGTGTCTTATACTCATGTTGTCCCCGAGCTCCGCGTGGGCTACAGAGACGTAGCCAGGCTCGACATGGAGGACTCCGCACATTGGCCCCTTGATCGAAGACGAGTTCCAGCCAGCAAGTCCGTTGTCGTCTTCCTGATTCTGCGGAAATCTCTCGGGCGGCCGTCCAAGCTGCGAGGGAGCATCGAGAGTCATGTCTGTGTCCATGTCAACGTACCAGTGCCTAGCGGTTGCTAAATCCGATGGCGCCGAATTGTGGGGCAATCGGATTAAACAACTACTACTCTATGCACTGGTGGTGGAGTTAAGCCATGGGCGTCTGCAAACCAATGGGGATAGTTTTGCCGGTTAAGTCCGAGTCTGATCAGCGTCCGGCTTTTTGAAAGTACTTGACTGACCCTCGTGGGACGTCTGTAATATTCCGTGACAGGAGAAAGAAAGATTCTTGCAGCTGTGTAAACCGATATTGCCTGTAATTGACCAATCCCTCTGTTTGAAATGAAATGGCTTACCACTCCAGCCCAGTCCCTTAAAAAATGAAGGGGTACTTGCCATCACCATACACGCGTCAGATGGAGCCATCTTTTAGGACCGAGATAGAATTCTTGTGTAAATGATTGGAAAAGATGTCAGTTTGTCTGGAAGCATGGGTCGGACTGTGAGGCGCAACAATTAGGTAGTTTGGTCGTGTCATTGACGTGCAGCGTCTTGGGCTTGTATCCTTGAAGTCAGGGAGTTGTCAACGCTCGAGGTGCCACAGCAGGTATCAAAAGAAGCATTTTGACTATTCCGACACCCCAACGCCGTGCGCCGTTTGTATCACCACTTTACATCGTGTACATTGCGCTTCTTAACCCCCTCTAGTCGGCCTGCAGTCCACGTGCAGCGTTAGCCATCATCAGCTCTAAACATGACCAGGGGGCCACTCACCCCTCCTTTTCCAGTTCCAACGGTTTTTCGCCGCTCAAGATGCCTTCAACGTCCAAATCTCTACCATTGTCCCCGCTGATCTTCTCAACCCGATCCGCCGGCATGTCTGGCTTTTTGACGCCCTTGTTCTTTTTCTTGGCGGCGGCCTCCTCCGGGGTTTCCGCGCATCCGCAGTCGTAAAAGTCGCCAATATTCGAGCAGTCAAACAGGGGCTTTTGGAGACGCTTGTTGACTTGGTTGTGGACGTGGCAGCCCCATGCGGCCGCTGCCGAGCGCGACGAGACTTGGGGAGGGTACTTTTCGAGGATGGTCGCGAAATGTGACGCGCACTCGCCGCTGTCGAATCGCTTGTCAATAGCTGTCGCACCACTCTGACGGGCATCGGCGTCTTACCATGGGTAAAGTCGCTGAAACAGGTGGATGTAGTTTTTGAGCGCGACCTTTTCATCGTCGCTGGGCTTGTCGGGGAAGCGCGCAAAGGTCGTGTGGAGGAGTTTCCACGCTGCTCGTCCCAACTCGGCTTTGATGGTTTCGTTGCCCAGCTTGGGCGCAATGGCGGGTCCGTTCAAGGTGGTATCATCCAAGGCCGCGAGTGGAGGCGCGCTGCCGGCAAGGACATTTGGGTGTCGAGTGCCTTGAGGCTGGTTGCGGAACGAGGCGATGAAGAAGACGGAGATCAAGCCAGCTCCAAGAATCAGGAGCAGGACGAAACGACGGCTAGCACCGTGAGGCATGGCGATGTTTGTGCAGAGCAAAGATGATGGAGGTTGCAAGGTCAGTACAGAGTTAGTAAGAGACGCGCCAAGGTGGCGTCATGGTCGAAAGGTTGAGGACGATTCAGGAGCTGCGCGGTGTTCGTTGGGTTGGGCGCGACAACCAAGGTGAAGCGCTCGGGCCGGAGAGGCAGCCAGGGAACCCCTCGCCCACCAACTGAACCTTGGGAAACACCATGATGTCTTTGCAAATTGTGTAGATGTACGCAGTCTTCTCATTCGGAGCAGCCAAACGACCAGGCTCGCAGCAGCGCCATGCAGGTCGAGTAATGGGCTTGGCCCGAAAAGACGCTCTCGTGTTTTTATGCCACGCACCCCCACAACTCACCCACCTCAGGCGAGTCTCCGCACCCGCCTGGTCCCGCCGCCGATCCCGCCAGGAACCCGACTCTGAGATCGTGACTCCGCCTGCTTTTCCCCATCTCTCACCGCACCTCCTCTCCCCTCCACACCACCAGCGCACCAAACGTCCCGGCTCCAATGGCTTCTCAATTCCCTCCCCCTCCCACCAAATCCATCGGTACAGCTCCATCCACGTCATGCCACCTCATCTGTCGCGCGACCACTGACTCGGCTTTTCCCAGACTGGAGCAATGTGGGATTCAAAGTCCGTGAGGGTATGAGCTATCCTCTCCGAAGCCTGGCGCCGCTCTAATCTCGAGCCAGTCAACGGCCACATTGAATGCCACTACAGCAGGCAGTCGGGACAATGGTCCGAGCCCGAGTTCGTCCAGGACCCTTTCATGCGCATCCACGGCATGGCTCCCGGCCTCAACTACGGTCAGTGAGATGTGGAAGCGAGTGGCGCACGTCTGACAGTCAGCAGGCCAGCAGTGCTATGAGGGCATGAAGGCTTTCCGAGGGCCTGGGGACAAGGAAATTTTTGTTTTCCGCCCCGCCATGAATGCCGAACGCATGCAGCACTCTGCGTCGTACATTTCCATCCCAGACGTCCCCAAAGACCTCTTCCTCAAGGCATGCCGCCTCGCCGTGGCACTCAACGCAGACTTTGTTCCGCCGCATGAGACGGGTGCAGCAATGTACATCCGCCCTCTGCTGTTCGGATCAAGCGCCCAGTTGGGACTCTCCCCCCCGGAGGAATACACCTTCTGCGTCTATGTCATGCCCACTGGCGTCTATCACGGTGTGCACCCGGTGGATTGCCTCATCCTCGAGGACTTTGATCGCGCCGCTCCAGAGGGCACTGGGTCGGCCAAGATTGGTGGAAACTATGCCCCTGTGCTGAGACACAGCGACAAGGCTCGCTCCGAAGGATTTGGCATCACGCTCCATCTCGACAGTAAGACTCGCAGTGAGATTGACGAGTTTTCGACGTCGGGATTCATCGGCATCAAGAAGAATGGCGACAATGTGACGGTGGTTGTGCCCGACAGCAAGAACGTAATCAAGAGTGTCACATCTGACAGCGCCTGCATGCTCGCCAAGTCGTTTGGCTGGAACGTCGAGTGTCGACCGGTGAGAAGATGCCGTCAACCCCCTCGTCCAGCCCTCGCTGACAAGGCAACCCCTAGATACCGTACGGTGAACTGTCGACGTTTTCCGAAGTGGTTGCTGCGGGCACAGCGGCGGCGCTCGTCCCAATCAAGTCGATTACCATGCGGTCCAAGGGCGACAAGTTTGAATACATTGAGGGTGACGAGCCTGGACCGGCATGCATCAGGCTGCTTACGTCGCTGCAAGGTATCCAGCGCGGCAAGCTCGACGATGGTTTTGGTTGGCGAGACACGATCCAGGAGGCCAAGGGGTACAGGATGAAGGGGCTCGACTCGTCCAACGGCAAAGCCGACAGCATCGACAAGCTGCCCTGAATTTCGGAGACGGAGTTTGAGACGGACGAAAGGCGGGCGTCGACGAGGCAAGGTGGGAAACGTGCTCGCCGTGCTTGCAAAATAGAAAGAATCTAGCCTGTTGCGGAGCAGCCATTCCTTTCACCAGGCAACTGTTTATCCCGACCGGGAAAGGTACCACTGCAGGCTGCAGCAAAGTGTGGTAGGCCAGGCGGACGGCGGGGCCTATCTATAGGACCAAATTGCAGCCCAAATGACGCAAAGCGGGAGTTGACGGTGGGCGTGAGGCCATGATGTGAGTGGAGGCCGTCAGGATGGCGGCGTCGCAATCCTCAGGAAGGACCCTTTGCGGAGGGTTGATGAGAGTTGCAGAGGTGGGAGGGCCTCGAGGGAGGGAGATATGGAGGCGGCTGACGTGGGCTCTCAGCCCTATTGCAGCGACATGAGATATGGCACATGTCAGAGGTCAAACCAACGCGAAAGCGAAGCGAAACATGGGCGAGTGCCAGCCAAACGTCGCGTCGATCTTCCGAGCATGGGTACCTTGGCCATGCGGGCGGACGAGTTGTTGTGCTGAGGCACGTGGAGTTGGTGCGGTGTCAGGTCGCGATACAACACCGGCATCATGTTGGGTGCGGAAAAGCCAATCTGGTCCGCGTCGTTTGGTCCGGAAGCGATGCGTAGCGGGACGAGGCGTTGCCGCTGCCCGTGTTGGGATTTCCCTTTGACGCCTTTGACGCCTTTGACTCAATCGTTTGTTTTGATGCTGCCATTGACGGCTCCTGATTCATTCCAGGCGGGTGGATGCTTCCGTCGCTGGGTGCTGGCGGCTCTCGTAAGCATGCCTTGTACCACACCACGGCGGCATCAAGGATCCAGTCGAGTTCCGTACCGCTCGCGCCTGCCGCACCCCGTCCCCAAGCCAAGCCTTCCTCCCGCCGGCGCTCCATGCAATCAACAACATGCACCCATTATGATTCATTTTGACAGACAGGGTGCGAAAATCGTCCGGCCCTGCGTCCGCCCTTTGGCTCTCTGACAGGCCATTGCTCATCCCGGCCGCTATCTCCATGTGCCCGCGTTTGCACCTTTATGGCAATTCACCACTCCCACTATATAGCCGGCCGTTGTCGCCGCCGCCGTGACAAGGCCAGAGGAAAATAGGTCCATTGTCGGTTCCAGACCTCGCCCACTCATCCCTTTGTTCCCTTCCGTTATCAGCTTTGACCTGTCAAGCCTGATCCCTTGTGAACCCTTGGGCCGCCCCCTTCTCACCATTCCTCCTCTACTCTCCTCCACAATGGCAACCGACAAGACTGTCGAAGCAGGAAGCACCTTGCAGGTGCCCACTGCGCAAGATCATGGCTCTGCCAAAACGTCCCACACCAGTCTCGCCGACGACAAGTCCAGCCGGAGAGGTAGCACCGACGAGAAGGCCATCCAATCCAAGGATGTCGAGGCCTACGTTACCGACGAGGGAGCAAAGCTTGAGCCCGTCGTGAGCTCGGAGTATCCAAGTGGTCTTAAGCTGGCAATCATTGTCATTGCCGTCATCCTGGCCATTTTCTTGGTAGGTCCCTCCAGATGGGTGAAGGGGTGCCTTGTCTAACTTCCAATAGGTCGCCCTGGACATGACCATCGTTGCCACTGCCATTCCCAAAATTACAGACGACTTCAAGAGCTTGGATCAGGTTGGCTGGTACGGCAGTGCCTTTTTCCTCACTGTCGCCGCCTTTCAATCCACGTGGGGCAAGGCGTACAAGTACTTTCCACTCAAGACTGTCTTTCTCATCTGCATCTTCATTTTTGAGGTCGGCAGTTTGATTTGCGGTAAGTCAATCAATCACTCCGCTGAACTCATGTTTCCACAAACTTTTGTCTGATTATCTACAGGTGTCGCTCAAGACAGTACCACGCTCATCGTCGGCCGTGCCATTGCCGGCATGGGTGGTGCAGGAATTGCCGCTGGTTGCTACACCATCATTGCCTTTACTGCGCCGCCCCAACAGGTCCCCGCCTACACTGGTATCCTCGGCGCGACCTACGCCGTCGCCTCGGTCATTGGCCCTTTGATCGGTGGTGCCTTTGCAAGCGAAGTCTCCTGGCGCTGGTGCTTTTACATCAACCTGCCCGTCGGTGGTCTGAGTGCCGCCATCATCGTGATCTGGTTCACCACGCCCAAGGCCGCCAAACCCGTCCAAGAGACGCTCAAGGAGAAAATCTATCAGATGGATCTCCTTGGCACCGCCCTCCTGCTGTGTGCCTTTACCTGCCTCATCCTTGCCCTGCAATGGGGCGGCACGACCAAGTCTTGGGGTAGCGCCGACGTGATTGGTGTCCTTGTTGGTTTCGGCACCATCATCGCACTCTTCCTCGTTGTCGAGTGGTGGTTGGAAGATCGCGCTCTCATGGTGCCGCGTCTTCTCAAGCAAAAGACGCTCGGTCTGCTTTGTCTGTTTCAGTTCTTCAACTCGGCCGTCTTTATGCTGCTGTTGTACTACCTTCCCATCTACTTCCAGGCCGTTTCTGGCGTCTCGGCCGCACAGTCGGGAATCCGCAACTTGCCCTTCATCCTCGGCATCGGTAAGTCTTTTTCTCTCCCTGTGTACGACCGACTTACTGACATCTGTAGGTCTCTTCACCATCGTCAGCGGCGTCGCCATTACTGTGAGTGGCTACTACCTCCCGCTCATGGTCATCGGCGCGGTCCTCGCTTGCGTCGGCTCCGGCCTGTTCTACACTTTCGACCTGCACACGCCCAGCTCCGAATGGATCGGCTACCAAGCGCTCACGGGTATCGGGTCTGGCTTCGGCATCCAAATTCCCGTCATCGTAGGACAAGCCATCGTGCCCGCCTCGGACGTCTCGTCTATGACGGCCATTCTCATCTTCTGGCAAACGGTCGCCGGCGCCATCTTCGTCTCGGTCGGCCAGAGTCTCTTCTCCAACCGCCTCGTCCAGGAGGTGGCCCAGAACGTTGCTGGCGTCGACCCCAAGCTCGTCGTCGCGACCGGTGCGACGGAGCTGAGGGGTGTCTTTGAGGGTGCGCAACTGCAGGGCATTTTGGAGGCGTACATGGCAGGCCTGAAGGACGCCTATGCCCTTGCGATTGCGCTCGGTGGTGTGGCGACCGTCATTGCCATTGTCATGGTGGTGTGGGACCGCAGAAAGCTGGAGAAGGGCCAGGGCGGCGCGGGCGCGGCGTAGTGTGTTTACTCACCTACGTGCCTTGCCTGCTTGCAGCGTTTTTCTTCTTGCTTCTTCTCTGCTCCTCACTTTCTTCTTTCTCTTTCTCTTTCTCTCTCACCTTTGCCCTCGGCGGCAATCAATCACTTAATGCGTGCATGCATGCATCTTCTTCTTCTTCTTCTTCCGCGAAAGACGGAGGCATCGTTTTCAGCGCCGCAGCACACCGCAGCAGCGCATTTGATGGGACGACAACGATGGACGACAATACGATGAATAGATACCAAACTGACGCGGTGTGGTGGCAAATGGCGTTTTGATGGGGATGGGACTATGCTCTGCTCTGCTCTTCCATCGTGGTATGGGTGCGGGTGCACTTGGGAGAAAAGATGGGCGCCAGCGCTGGATGATGGATATGGCGGGCTGGCTGGCTTGCGTATCTGAGTAATGTTTTACGGGCGTGTATGATAGGATAGGGGTAGGGGTATGGAAGGCCATGCAAAGGCTGTGGAAGGATATGGATATGGATACCCTCTCTCACGCTCTCCATTGCGCTGTTGTCGGATCGATGAGTGATGGTATGCTTTGACGCGTCTTTCCATTTTCTGGTGTGATCTTGGACAGCTCACCGCCCGCTCCCCAGCGGCCATCGAGCCGAAAGGGGCAACGCCGGTCTTTCGCGCAAGGTTGGACGGCTGGAGATTGGCTGGAAAGCCGGAAAGGGGAAGTCTGGGGATGTGGTGTGGGGTTGGACGTCTGAAGATTGGCTGGCAGGGCCGGAAGAGGCAACCTCGCCCATCTGTCAAGATCGAACGTCTGAAGATGGGCTGTCAAGCTGAAAGAGGACGGCTGGAGATATGCTGGCAATGGGATGGCGAGAGCAGCTAGAAGAGGCAATTTTGCGTGTCTGTTAAGATTGAACGTCTGGAGATTGGCTGGGAGGCTGGAAAGGGGAATTCTGTGTATGTGTTGTGAGATTGAACGTCTGAAGATTGGCTGGAAGGCTGGAAAGGGGAATTTCGTGTATGTGTCGCAAGATCGAACGTCTGAAGATTGGCTGTCAAGCTGGAAAGGGGAATTTCGTGTATGTGTCGCAAGATCGAACGTCTGAAGATTGGCTGTCGAGCTGAAAAAGGACGTCTGGAGATATATGCTGGCAAGTGGATGGCTAGTGGCCAAAAGAGGCAATTCCGGGGTATTTATCAAGATCAAACGTCTGAAGATGAGCGGGCAAGTGGATGGTTAGGAGCCAGAAGAGGCAATTCTGTCGATTTGTCAAGATTAGACGTCTGGAGATGGGCTGTCATGTCTGAAGATGGGCTGTCATGTCTGAAGATGGGCTGTCATGTCTGAAGATGGGCTGTCATGTCTGAAGATGGGCTGTCATGTCTAAAGATAGGCTGTCACGTCTGAAGATGGGAATACTGTATGTGTCGCAAGATTGAACGTCTGAAGATTGGCTGTCAAGTTTGAAGATGGGAATACTGTACATGTGTCGCAAGATTGAACGTCTGGAGATGGGCTGTCATGTCTGAAGATATGCTGGCAATCGGACAACCAGTGGCCAGAAGAGGCAATTCTGTCGATCTGTCAAGATTAAACGTCTGAAGATAGGCTATCATGTCTGAAGATAGGCTGTCATGTCTGAAGATGGTAAAACTATATATGTGTCGTAAGATTGAACGTCTATAGATTGGCTGTCAAGCTGAAAGAGGACGTCTAAAGATATGCTGGCAATGGGATGGCGAGGAGCCAGAAGAGGTAATCTCACCCATCTTTCAAAATTAAACGTCTGAAGATTGGCTGTCACGTCTAAAGATTGGCTGTCACGTCTAAAGATGGGCTGTCACGTCTAAAGATGGGCTATCACGTCTAAAGATGGGCTGTCACGTCTAAAGATGGGCTGTCACGTCTGAAGATGGGCTGTCAAGCAGCATTTGCAAAAATCTGTGGTACGGATTCTGGCGTGCCTTTCCGTTGCTTCAAACCAGTCCGAAAAGCATGCCAACCACCAAACCAGCAGCGCACAACGCTGGAATCCAACCCCAACTCTACCCTAACTCTACCATCCCCACTACCCCCCCCACTCCCCACACACTCTCTCATCAATCACAGGCCGCCTAAGCGGCGCACTCCTCCTGACGTCCAAAATTCTGTCGAGAACTCACGGAGGCGGCCTTCCAACGCCTCCGCCGGGAAACCATACCTCTTCAGTCAGTGCTTGGCCGAAAAGGGCAGTTATCGTACTAACTTTGAACGTCTGTCCCGTATACCGCTTCGCAAGTGCGGCGGATCTGCGTTTTTTCGGTCCGTGATGTGCTTGGGTGGGTGCTGCGGTGCGCGGGTAGGGACCGAATCCGAATCCGAGGTGAGTGGGCCGCAGGATAGGTAGGTAGGTAGGTACTGGAGGTACGTACCGGCTGGAGTAATGATTTACATATGACGGGATGCCATCATGTTAGAAACAAGTTTGAAGGCCATCAAATCGCCGGAGGTGATTCTCGCCAGCAGGCGTGTGGTGTGGTAGCCATATGGCCTAATCGGGTAACTCAGAGAACTTCAAACGTCGCAAGACATTTCGCTCCTGACAGCTCCTGACAGCTCCTGACAGCTCCTGGCGCACTCACACAGGACTTTGAACAGTATGCGACAGGGTAAGATTCCCGGCCGACGCATGCAAATTCGAAAATATGCCCTCAGACGTTTGAAGTTACGATCACTTGCCCAAAAGGGCAGGAAGCTGAGCAGTTCTGGCGACTCGCGACGTTTGAAGTTGCGTTTACTGGCCCAAAGAGGAATCTACCGAGTCTGTTGAACCTGCCGCGACGTTTGATTTCCAGGAGAATTCAAAAGGCAGAGGCTCAATTTGTATTTGTGGTCTAGGAGAGACGAAGACGATGTGACACCTGTGCGCCGGTTCCTATTCCAGTCTCCCAATCTCAATCCCAATCCCGATCCAATCCTGCACCCTAACAGACCAAAACGACAGACGCTCGCAAACCCCAACAAACACACCCCTTGTCTCACCCCACCCCATCCCAAAGCATTCACAAACTCCCCCTTCCCCTCCCTTCCCCTTCCCCAAGACTTCCACAACTCACACAGCCCCCACCCCCACCGCCCTCCTCGCCACCCTCACATCAACCGCCTGCCCCTGCCCCTCTCCCGCCCGTCGATACTGCATGATATACGCCAACGCAATGCCCGCAAACTCGCCCTCCCCAGTCTTCTCCCTCCTCTTACGCTGCTTCTCCGTGTCGCTTTCACTCCCCTCGTCTTCGCCCTCTCCCGCCTTCTCCTTCTGCTTACTGCGCCGGGAGCGCCCACTCGCCCGTGACAGGATGGTCGAGAGCCTATTTCCTTTGGACGAAGTCGATTTGTGCGACGAGGCGGAGGTCGTCGTGGAGAGGGATGATGTGGCTGTTTGCGTTGTGCTGAGGGCTGGGCGCTGCGGTGCGCGGCGCGGTGCGATGCTGATGTCGTTGTCGGCTGTGGTGTTGGCTGGCGCAGGTGGAGGAAGAGGGTGGGTGGGTGTGGTGTCGCATTCGCAGGCGATGGCGTCCGTGTGCGAGCACGTTGGCGTCTGAAGCTGGGGATCCTTCTTTGCGGCAGATGACGACGATGATGAGGCCGGTTTGATGCTGCTACTGGCGTTGCTGTCCATGTCGATGTTGTTGATAATGTCTTTGGTCATGATGCAGACAAGCTGGACGGAGTCCGAGTCCGGATGATAGTGTATGTGGATTGATGACGTAGACAGTCTTGTTTTCTGAAGTGGCACTGAGACTGCCAGTGTTGGTGTTGGGCTTTTGCTTTTCTCCGATTGCTCTGGTCAAAACCCATTCCATTTGGACGAAAGTGGTCATCCCTTTATATCTCCCACCCTTCCAACCAGTCCGTCACAGCCCCAATGATGACAGCAATCAGATAAGGCGCTAGGAACAGAAGACATGTTCCTGGGAGCCCCAAGCCGTCGCCCAGCCGGCGCACACGTCGTATCCGGAACAAGACGTTGCCGGGCAGCCGACGCGCGATGACGGACGCGTGCACGCCTTTCCAGCCCTACGAAGACTGGCAACCTGACACTGTGGTTTGGCGTGGCAGGAACAAAGCCGAAACAAAAGATTCCAAGAGGTTGGGAAACACTGCCATCCATGCTCGTCCGTAGCGCCATGCCCGAGGTGCTCTGGGCAAGACCTTGGCGGGAGTCGTTATAACCCCACAACGCCCGCAAGACGTGGACGCAAGTTTGTCCGTTCATGGATGAAAAGATGGACGGCCGGTATCTTCGTCCTTCTCCATCCGGATTACAAACGCCAGACGAGGCAGACGTTTGATGTCGGATGAAGTGTGTTGCCTGTTTTGATCGGCTGCAGCGTGTTTCGCAGGTGGCTGACTGGTCTACTGCGTGGATCACCACCACGTAGACAGTTGGAGGGTGTCTCTCTGTCGTATTCGGCAATCAGGATTCGTACGAAGGAGGGGACTGAAAAATCTGGGGCGAGTCGTCCTGGCCGTCGTCCGGAGACAGTTTGCCCACCGTAGGAGTTGCATGCAGCCGGAACGGATGGGACGAGATGGCGTTCGATTCTGCGTGCTGTGCTTTAGTCTTCTCCAAGAATACCGCGGTCCTGCGATGATGAGTCCGTGGAATCTAGCTTTGGATCGCTTGGATGAATACAGTACGGGTTCTTTTGTCACTCCCCCATGAAAAGGCGAGTAACTGTCTGCCTGCTTTGGAAACACCAAGACTTTGGTATGCGAATCGTCGATAAGCACTTAAATCATAGCAGGCGTCGAAAAAATGAGGCTCCCGGGTCTGGCTGTCGCAACAAATCACAGCGCCCCAAGCGCACCTGTGATGGCGGACAACTGCTCCTTAGGCATCTCCGTGTTACACCAGATGAAAGCCCACTATGCGCAGCCATGGCAGTGCTCGTCGTCTCATCTCCCCACTGTGAAGTGGTCCATATGCACAAGGCTGAAAAGAGCAATCATCCCCAACACTCCTAACCTTGAGACGTCTATGGAGACGCGCATTAGCCAAAGGCCGAGGCCCGAACGCGAAAGCGAAAGTACTTTGTGCTGATCATACAGCAGATACGCGTTATGTTGTTGCTCTTCGTCCGTTGCCCGTCGAGCGGGACCGACCTTTTCTGCTCGCATATTTGGCGTCGACAGGGCTTTTGCTGCCAATTGAATCTGGTGGTCTGATTGGCTGACTGATTGTCGAAAACGAAGAGCAAGCAAGGGATTGGCAGCTCCACTGTTAGCCCAAGTGCAACTTCAAACGTCTATGGAGACTTTTGCGTCCGAGAACCGAAGCCCGAGCCTCCACCTCGAATAGTAATCCTTTCTTCGCAGGTGTCGACGCGGGACTTGTGCATATTTTGGGCGGCCGCAGAGTCGTTCCCGAAAACACGATGACCTTTGGCTTGTCCGATTCTTTTTGTCCGAAGTATGAAAGTTGGATGCAGGGCATCAAGTCTTGTCGTGAGGGCAAGCAAATCTTGGTGTGCGGGTGACGGAACGGCACGGGACGGGAGGACGGCCCTCCGTCTTTCACTCCGCAAATACTCGGATAGCTGCGGTAAAACTCCGAAACCACGGATTGATAATGCCGTTCTCATTGCCGTGGCATGAAATGTACGAGACTGAGGGGGAAGTCGAACCCAACTTCGTCCCCGCAAAGCGCTCAAAAAGTGGTTGCATCAAGAGCCATTTCGCGAGCGGACGCAGTCTCGGACAAATGATGCAGGTGTCATCGATGAATCCGACGGACGTAGTGGACCTCTTTCGCGCGGCATCGTTGCCGGAAGAGGATTGCACACGTTCCGAGCACATTTCAACGCCTTGCCCAGACGGATCGGCGGATGGACATGGATCGTGACTTGGTGCTTTCCGGAAGCAACCTCGGACGACTTCCGGAAGACCCGTGACACGTGTCGGTTAACGCAGGCTGTTGATGGTTATATAGGAAAAGGGACGTCTAACGCCTGAATGCGTGTCACGTTCTACTCGTCTCGTCGCAGCGAAGTACGAAGCGAGAATGCGGATTGCAAGGTCGACGTCGAGCAGATGCTTGTCCTGTCACCCGAGTCGAGAGGTACGTTGACCTAGCGTGCTTACAGAATGTCAGCAAAAGAGTAGCTTAAGGCAACCCCATTCGACCAATCGCGGGGCTCACAAAGCGGGCGGCTGACGCTTTTCCACATTGCGCGGAGTTTGAATGCATCCTGATCTCCTTCAGAGTATGCGGGCAGAGCGACTACGAAGAAGGAAGTGAAGAGAAAGCCAAGTTGCCATGAAAAAGTTCAGTTACGATTTGGAGATGAGGATGGAAATTTGACAGTGGGCTCCAGCGTTCCTGGCCCGAACGTAGGCTGATCAAAAGGTAGGAAGAGATCGACTCCCGCGCTTGAACAGTCGCGATGGCGCAGTGTCGAAATAAATGAGATGTCCTGGCATTTATTTCGACACTACGGTGGTGGATTGAAGCAGGTAAGCACGCCATCGGCCATGACGTAGATCGCCCCAAGGATGTATGGGGAAATGGACCAAGTGTGGGGGATTCGGTAGGGCAGAGGATGACTTACATGCATGCTGTAGGGCTTAGCCTCCCTTGTAAGAGCATCTGCAAAACATTCTGCGTGGAGATGGCGACGGCAACGAGTCGGCCAAGCTGGCCAGCTGTGTGACTAGCTCATGTGCCGAGTGCCGGATACGGCATGTTGTTTGTGGTACGGCACGGTCTCCAAGGAAACGCTATTTCTGAACAAGAGGTCGACAGTCGGTGGCTAGCGCCAATGTGTCAATGGCGAACAGACGCAGTCGCTCGGTCGTTGGACCCGGGCTCGGCATCCGGGTTTGCCTCCCCCTGGAAGAGAGGAGTGGTTTATGGCCGGTGGTTGGAAACGCGTGCTGCCCGGCAGAAAGGCGGCCAGTGCCCGTTGAGACTAACCGCGAGGAGCAAGAAGGCCTTGATGGGCGCACAGAGGCTGGGGCGTGCGCATTCCATCCAGTGCTTTTTTCCATTGCCTTCTGCCGGCCGGCCTAGCGAGGTGACGCGTTGAATTGACGGTCAAGAAGGTCGCTCATTTGGCAAACAGGTGGTCTGCGGGCGCTATTGATTGGGACAGGGCGTGCGGCTAGCAAACGGTCGCATCAACGCCAAACGCATCGACCCACGGCGACGGCATGACGGCTGCATTTCGGACGCAACCTTGATCTGGGCTGAGACAGTCAGAGGAAGAGTTTGTGCAGCGAGGGGGCGACCCACCGTGTGCGCTGTAAGGGCTGGCGTGGTCCGAGGACGACGCGTCTCGCGAGGATGGGATGGGATGGGGTGGCTGGTGGCAGGGTGGATTGCCAGCGGCGAGCAGCAAACAGCGATGGAGCAGCGGGCGATGGGATGGATTCCTGGTGCAAACGGCGACAGTCAGTCGAGCCGAGCCGCGCATGTCGGCGGCGACTCGTGGTGGCAGCGTCTGGATTCTGGATGGCAGAAGAGCATTGGCCAAGAGTCTGATATGTATAGGCACTGCACGGCACGACCTGACCTCAGCGCCAGCGGAAGCTTCCCTATCTCGCGCCGTGCCCGGTGCACCACCCTAGCTCCTTCTGGACTACGATGCTGCCTCTTCGCCCGAAACTCATTTTATTAACTGCTGCCCTCCCCCTCTCGCTCTCGTTCCGTCCTCGCCATCCAGACCAGACGCTGCCTTGTTCCCTGCAATCTTTAATCCCTCCTCTCGCTCTCCTCCGCTCGCCTGCTCTGTCGCTTCAATCGCTCCTCACCATGCGCGTCTCCACCGTCTTCGCCGCCGTCTCGGCCTTTGGCCTCGCCCTCGCTCAGAGCAGCACCGGCGCCACCTGCCAGCCCTCGTCTACTGTCGAGCCCTCCTCGGTTGACTCGACCCAGAGGAACACTTGGTGCCGTGCCCAGCAGCAGTCTTGCCCCACTCTTTGCGGCGGCAGCACCGCCAACAACACCTGCGACATTGTAAGCCGCCCATCCGCGACTGTGCCGCAATCGCTTGCTAACGCCTCGTCAACAGGAAACCCTCACCTACAACTGCACCTGCAGCCCGGCCATTTCCAACCTCAACATGTCCGACTTCTCCCAGACTCTGCCTTCTCTCGAGTGCCAGTACGCCGTTGGACAGTGCACCGAGGCCCACCCCAACGACGCGACTTGCCAGTCTGTCTGCCAGTCGGTCGTCTGCGGCAGCAAGAATGTCACCTCCCAGGCCGAGACTTCGTCCAGCAGCGCCGTCGCGTCGGCCACGGGCACCCCGACCTCTTCCGGCACCGCGTCCACTGCTTCCACGACTGCCGCTGCGTCCAGCTCTGCCGCCGCGGCCGCGGTTGCGTTTGGCTCAAACTTTGGCTCTGCCTCGCTCATTGCCGGTCTTCTCGCGCTCTTTGGCCTTGCCCTGTAATACGGAACAAGCGTGCGGTTCTAATTGGGAGGATGGTGCTGAACATGGTCTACGGGCTGGACCTTTTTTCATCACGAGAGTTGTTACACGTAGCTAATGAGTGACGGGCAAATGGGGGTGTTTCAAGCGATTCAAATCAATTGTTGGTTTCTGGGATCGAGTCGTCGTCTACTTTTCTTTTTTGTGCAATGCGACACTGTACCCGCGGCACGCCAACGCGGCATGGAGTGCTCGGCCCAAAGTATCGGCCGATGAAGGTTCTGGTCGAAGATCGCAACCCAAGTAGACGTGCGCATCGCGACACCCCAGGAGGCCTCGCGCAGATCCCCCAATGGGAATGGCCGCCGACGGGCAGTCCCCTGCAGCACTTTTCAGCCAAGACATGGAGCTCCAGCTGCGCTCCAGGTCCCTCCCACTCTCTCTCCCTAGGTTCACGTGCCCGCCTCGGCCCGGGGAAACCCTCTAATCGATAAGCGAGCTGGCTGACATCGATTCGTACGTCACTCGTTCAACCGTTTCCGCTTCTTGCTCGCCTTTCAACACTTTTGGCTCGGCACAGGCACACGACACCACTCCTCGACGTTGATGCTTGCGACCCTGCGCCTGTCCAGCCGCCTCCTGACCTCACAGACCCCTCGCTCGACCTGCCTCCGCTCTCACCAGCTGCGCCCTTTTTTCCCTCCCTCGCCCGTTTCGCCCATCGCTCGACCAACCGTACCAACCATGGCGACCCTCAGCGCCGCGTCCAAGAAGCACAAGGTGACGATCGTGGGCTCAGGCAACTGGTAACCCTCCGGCGACGGCAATTGAGCGTGGCAACTTCTGACGTGGGCAAATTTTCACAGGGGCACCACCATGGCCAAGATTGTGGCCGAGAATGTCAAGTCGCACCCCTCGCTGTTTGAGGAGACGGTCCAGATGTGGGTGTACGAGGAAGAAGTGACGATTGACCCCAAGAGCCGTCACTACGATTCCAACAGCTCCTTGTGCCAGGGTCCGCAGAAGCTGTCGCAGTTGGTCAACAAGCTGCACGAGAACATCAAGTACCTGCCCAACATTGCGCTGCCGCACAACGTCGTCGGAAACCCGAGTCTGGAGGATGCCGTCCAGGACAGCTCGCTGCTCGTCTTTGTCATTCCGCACCAGTTCATCGGCCGCATCTGTGACCGGCTCAAGGGCAAGATTATGCCCTATGCGCGCGGCATCTCGTGCATCAAGGGCGTCGACGTCTCGGACAAGGGCATTCGTCTCTTTTGCGAGGCCATTGGCCACCAGCTCGGCATCTACTGCGGCGCGCTCTCGGGTGCCAACATTGCGACTGAAATCGCCCAGGGCAAGTACTCGGAGACGACCATCGCCTACGACCCGCCGCCCATTGACTCTCGCGGACCTTCGCCCACCGAGTCGCCCAGGGAGTCTCAGGTCGACCTGATTAGCCCGTCCAAGGAGCCCGGCCGCCGCAGCGCGAAGCTCTCTGCCCTGCCGATCGACTACCCGCCGCTCAGCCACGAAAACGTCAAGAAGCTCTTCCACCGCCCCTACTTTCACGTGCGCATGGTCTCGGACGTGGCAGGCGTGTCGCTGGGCGGTGCTCTCAAGAACGTCGTCGCGCTGGCAGCAGGTTTCATGGACGGCCTGGGCTGGGGCGACAATGCCAAGGCGGCCGTGATGCGGGTTGGTCTCCTCGAAATGGTCAAGTTTGGCAGATGCTTCTTTGGCGGCACGGCCAAGCCCGAGACGTTTACCGAGGAGAGCTGCGGCATGGCCGATGTCGTGACGAGTTGCATGGGTGGTCGCAACTTTCGCTGCGCAAAAATGGCCATTGAGCGCGGTCAGAGCGTGTACGAGGTGGAGCAGGCCGAGCTGAATGGCCAAAAGCTGCAGGGCACCAGCACGGCGTACGAAGTGCACTCGTTCCTCGAGAATGAAGGCATGGCCGACGAGTTCCCGCTCTTTACGGCGGTTTACGGTACGTTCCTGGATTTCCTTGCTCTTGATGACGCCACTGACCTTTAAGACATTCTCGAGGGCAAGGCGAAGCCCGAACAGATTCCCGACCTCATTGAGCCCCGCGACTAGACGATTTGAATCCGACGCTTTCCGAATTGACGGCCGAGTTGTATACCTACCTGTTTCGCCAGGATCGCGGACGAGCAGACGACAAAAATTCAAAATGTACCGAGTTCCATGTGGACAGGGAACAAAGAAAGGGACAAGGAGATGAGAGCAACATGAGCAGAGGTACAACGATATTTCGATGTTTCGGGTGGGGAGATATGAATATCCAGGGCATTTGATGGGGATTTCTTTCGTCTTGCCACATCAGCGCAGCATACCTACCGATACATGCATCCCATTTGCTTCGCGTACGCGCGACATGGAGACGGCTGACAGTGTTTTCTTTCTTTCCTTGTGGTCGTGTATAGATTCGGCAGTTGAGAAGACAAGACACGCTTCCAACCATTTATTCCACTTCGTCGAATGACATTTCTTGATATAATGGGACAGTGACCAAGCAGAAGACAAGCGCTGCCCGGATTGAGCGGTGGCTGCTGAGCTGAGCGGATTCCGTTGCCGAGCGGCCGGACGGGTGGGAGTACGGAAGGAAGGCGAGGAAGCTTGCGAGTGATGGATCAACAGCTTGGAGACGAAATAAGACAGAGCGATGCGAAGAGACGGTGAGTGTGAGTGAGATGACACCGAGTAAATACATGGGCAGATAATCCAGTAGTAGTGAGAGAATCAGCTGAGATGCCGTGGGCCAGGATGCACGTCCGCGCCGCGGGTTCCACGGGTTCCGCGTCGTCGGTTTCGTTTCGCTGGCCTCTGCTCCAAATTCCAAACAACCCAGCGCGGCCAGCGGGCGGTTTGCATCGAAAAAGGTTTGACAAAGCTTCTCTGCAGCGGCCGCTTGTATCCGCCGACGATTTTACATCTTGCGTCTCACTCGTCACCCGTCGTCGCTACTGTCGCCTACCCGCTTTTGAATGCCAACCTCCTCTTCTTCTGCTCAGTCTTCCAATCATCTCGTTTTCATTTCATACAGCTTCAAGCATCAAGGATGAAGAGATAAGAGGAGGAAAAGACCAGCTCCAGCCCTGCCGACACAGCACACACGCGCTCCTCGCATGACGTCTCTTTGCAGAGCCGACCAGCCGACCGACGTCTCTACATCGCACTTCATCTCTCGACAAACCAAGACGACAACAGCTATCAGCTGCATGTCTGAGACGAGCGACGCGTCAATGACTTCGGAACCGCTGGACGACGCGCCAGTCGACTTTTCTCGATAGCGGAACCGGGCCGTCCATGGCAGCACGCAGCAGCTTAACTCCGGTCGGTCGGTCGGCCGGCAAGTCGGCTCGATAACTACTTGACAGGGTCAGGGAATGTGTTCTGTGAGGGCTGCTGCTACTGGGATGCGGTGGGGCGTTGAGGTGGGTAACAAGGTAGGTAAGGTTCTACCCCGCTCCCGCCGCGGCTGTCCCAGTCTTTTCTTTGTGGGTCGCAGTGCTGAGGTTGGGTATCAACTCTACCTCATCGGATCCAAAGCCAATGTACCATGGTTTGCGTCTGGTAGATGTGAGCGGTGGTTGACGGGCCCATGGTTATCTCGACCACTGGATGCCGTTTGGCGAGCCCAGTTTTGATATCTGTCCTGCAGACTTCGGAACTCCAGCTGTGAGTTGGGCATTGCAGTTGGTCTGACCCATTCAGCCGCCTTCCATTCCCCGAGTCACTTTTCCATCATGTCTGGTCCTCGTGACCAACGCTCGCTTCCTTCTCGTCAAAGGCGCACGGAGACTGCAAAAGAAGGGACAAACAGGCAAACTGTTCACGTTACCCCGCGCCACCCCCAGACGACGCCTCAGCACCCTATTCATCCGCCTCTGCGGAGAAGAAACGCCAACGATGACTCGCGCCGCCAACCTAAGCACAGCTCAAGCATCAAAGCCGACAGGCTTGCTTTGTTCGCGCCCGCCCCGCCCAGCGCTCGGCGTGGGAGCCTCCTCAAAAGAGGCCAAGCAAAATGTCAGACGCCGCGTGAGAGGAGGTGGTGATGAAGGGCTCCAAGATGGTCACCTCGAAGCGTGGCGTTTCGGCCGCTAGTCACAACGGTGCGCGCGATAAGGCGGGCTTGACTTGGCCGCTGTTCCGGACCTTGGTTGTGCATCATTTGTCAAAGAGGTGTGGATCAGCGGTGCCTGGCGCGGTAGGTTGATTTGTGATGCTGCTAAAAAGATGACGGTGATGATGCTGCTACTGCTGCGGGGAACACCCGCCAGGTGCATGATGGATATCTACACCCCACGACTGGCGAGTTGAATCGGCTGCTTTGTTCTTTGGACCTGTGGTTATTTTTTCTTTGCTCGTCTCCCCCATTACTTTACCTCACCCTCCCCCTTCCTTCGTCTCATTCCCGTCTCCTAGCTCCAGGTCTCCTCCTTGCTGACTGTGTCGCGACCGCTCCCACGTCCTTGACGTCAGCCACCCGCTCGTCCGCGCCGCGCCAGGCCAGAACCTCGCTCGCACGTGCAGGAATCTTGCCTCTCCTCTTGGACGTCTTTGCTCCAAAGTTAAGCTCTTGTTGCTGTTGGGCTTGACCATTGAGGCTCTGCGCTGCCGTACACGACATGTCGGTGCCACGCGAAGGGTCCAAGGTGTCGCAAGACTATGCGCCGCCTTCGGATGATGAAAAGGCCGCCGTCAGGCCTGGCACTACGCTCGAGTCTGCCAGTCAGGATGAGACTTCTGCGCTCGATGATCCGGATGCGGGATTGAGTGCAGAGGAACGCGCTGCCATTGTGAGTGACTTGTAGAGCGCATCCGTGTCGCTAGCTGACTTTGTCGTGCAGGACCGCAAGCTGCTGTGGAAGTTGGACGTGAAATTGATTCCCTGGGTAAGATGGCAATTGCAATCAGGGCGAGAGCATCACTGACGAGATTCTCAGCTATGCTTCCTCTACCTCATTTCGTTCCTTGACCGGACCAACATTGGTACGCGACATGATGTCCATCTTTTCCAAGTCTAACACCTTTTACAGGCAACGCCAAAATCGACGGCCTGGTAGACGACCTCAACATGACAGCCGGCCAGTACAACGCGTCGCTGTCCATCTTCTTCGTGTCGTACGCGCTCTTCGAGCCACTGACCAACATCCTGCTCAAACGGCTGCGCCCGTCCGTCTTCATCCCCATCATCATGATCCTCTGGGGCATCTGCATGACGACCATGGGCCTGGTGCACGATTTTCAGGGGCTCATGGCCTCGCGCTTCTTCCTGGGCTTGTGCGAGGCCGGCCTGTTTCCTGGCGTCAACTACTACCTCTCGTGCTGGTACAAGCGCGCCGAGTTTGGCATTCGCGCCGCCATCTTCTTTAGTGCGGCTGCCCTGGCTGGTAGCTTTGGCGGTCTGCTTGCTGCTGCGATTGCGCAGATGAGGGGCATCGGTGGGAAGCCGGGGTAAGTCTATTCACTGTTGCGATTTTCCATGGCTGACCATTGACTGCAGATGGGCGTGGATCTTTATTCTTGAAGGGTAAGCACGCATGTCTCTCCGCAAAAGCCCCCGCTCACATTTCCAGTCTCGCAACCATCTTCGTCGGCATCGCCAGCTACTGGCTCGTCCACGACTTCCCAGACGAAGCCAAATTCCTGTCGCCCATCGACCGGGCGCGGGTGATCCAGCGGCTCAAAGACGACAAGCAGTCGTCGGCCGAGCACGAAGCGTTCCAGATGCGCTACTTCTGGGCGTCGGTGCGCGACTGGAAGACGTGGCTCTTCGCCGTCATCTACATGGGGGCCGACGGCGCACTGTACGCCTTCTCACTCTTCCTGCCGACCATCATCAACGAGCTGGGCTACACGAGCACCAAGGCGAACCTGCTGAGCGTGCCGCCGTACGCGGCCGCGGCCATCCTCACCGTCGCCGTGGGCTGGCTGGCCGACCGCACGCGCCAGCGCGGCTTCTGCAACATGGGCGTCTCACTGATCGGCATCGCGGGCTTCTGCATGCTGCTCGGGTCGGAGAAGCCGGGCGTCAAGTACGCCGGCACGTTCCTGGGCGCCCTCGGCATCTACCCGACCATCCCCAACACCATCTCGTGGGCCAGCAATAACGTCGAGGGCGTCTACAAGCGCGGCGTCACGCTCGGCTTCGTCATTGGCTGGGGCAACCTCAACGGCGTCGTTAGCAGCAACATCTACCAGCAGCACGATAAGCCGCGCTACCTCACGGGGCATGGCGTCGTGTTGGCGTATCTGGTGCTGTGGTTGCTCGGCGGCAGTATCGTGACGCATCTTGCGCTGCGGTGGGAGAATGAGAAGAGGAGAAGTGGCAAGAGGGATCACTGGGTGCAGGGGAAGACGGAGAAGGAGGTTGAGATGTTGGGCGATACCAGGTATGTCTTTTTTTCTTTCCCTCCAAACTCGCCCTTTTCCGACGTGACTGACGCATCGCAGACCCGATTTCATGTACACGCTGTAAATCGTCTCGTCGTCGAGGCTCCATGGCATTTTCGTCTCGTAGACACCATCGCCGCGGTCAAACGCTGTCAATAACCATCTTTCTCGCTTCTTGCTTCGCGTCCAATTGTCCTCGCATGTGCTGCTGCATCTGACTTGCCAGGTACCTCGCGCTCTCGTGACTGCGCTCCGATGCCGCTCGGTTGCGGTGGTACAAAGCAGTCCCTTTCCCTGCCTCGACTTTGCCGGACAAGCGAGTCGCCAAAGCCATCGCGCACCGGTTGTGGTCTGGTGTCGGGCTGTGGAACCCATCATGATGACCGTATTTGCACTTGCGCCGTCTCTGGCCGCGTGGAGGATGTGTCGTAAGTACGCCAAATCGGCCGCTGAGCTCATTGGCAAGCCACCACACCCACCATATCCTCACATCGACGCGTCCGTTCCGCATCTAGACACAACGACCTTCAGCATTACCAGGCGGCGGCGACAGCAGAAGAACGGAGTACGGACTCGCAAAGAGAAGCTGAACCAGAACAGAAACAGAAACAAGTGTTGTTCTTCTGTGGTGTCCCGGCGCTGCCCACGCCGCTCCTGCGCCGACAGCGAGCAGAAGTGGGCGCCTTGCCCGGCTTATATACACACCCACCCACCTGACCAACACGCAGCACATGCACCGCCCATCGCCTCATCCATGTGACAGCTCGCGCTCTTCGACCCAACCATTCCGCTGCAGCCGTGGTTTAAAACGCGCCCTCCCTCCCTTGCTCTTCCGTCGACGGGTCTCCACTGCAAGCGTCACGGAGTATTTGACCATGAACTTCTCGTCCCACTCGCTGCAAACGAGAGACAGGATATTTTCACTTTTGTTTGGTCGCGGCGTCTTTTCTACCGTCAGAAGACGGGAGCGCGGAGAGGGTTGAGTGGAGCGATGGCGGCGTGACGTGGTGGTGAATTGCTTCGTCTGGCTGTGGTGGTGGAGTGTATGTATTGGATATTGCAGTGATGTGCAGCGTTTGCAGATGTCGAAGAAATGCTGTAGAGGAAGGACAGGTGCAGACGTGCTGAGAGATGAGTTGCAAGCAAAAAGAGACGAAGGACAGTGAGGATGCACCGCCGTTACCGTGATTCCTCACAGAGTTTGGTAGGCTCTGCACCTGGCTCTGCGCTGACAGTTGAGGGAAGCGGGAGGGCTGGAGAGCTTTATATACTCGTCGAACTCGCGGCACATGCGCTGGCCAACTCTTTGATCCCCATGACCGCCCCCGCTGCCTATGATCCGGGCGGCGGTGGGCTTGGTATAAAACCCCCCCTTCTCTCGTTGCTTCGAGGTCAACGCGAAGTGAGCTGCTTGCATGGCTGCGATGACAAAACCCTTGACTGGTGTCGAAATGCCAGGTTAATAAAAACTGCTTTGTGCCTGGCTTGCAGAGCTTGGTTAGTTGGACGACTGACAGATCCCCAGGATCGTGAGCAGTAGAGCGACGGGTGATAAGCAACTCCAGCACACTGCAATGGTGGAGCGTACACAGCAAGCATAAAGACAGACACCTGCATCACCAGCCGTCAAGGACAAGGCAGAAGAAGGACGCGAGCCAGCCAGTCATCCAGCCAAACAAAGCGAAGAGGAGAACACGAGTAAAGGAGTTGTCGAGGTAAGAGCAACAGCGACAACAGTGCTGTCTCGCTCCGACAGCTTGTCCTTCTCCGCAGAGCAGAAAGGCACATCTGCGCCGACAACGATCGACAAGGGGAAACCAGGAGGCGTTTTATACCGCCAGCGAGGCGGCGCACGTACCGCGCGCGCTAAGCCCCTTCGCTCACCGCCGGCGTGACTGGGCGTGAGTGCTAGAGGTATAAATCGCCCGTGTGCCGCCGCTGCTGTTTCCTGCTGCATCACTCACTCTTCCTCACGGCTGCGTGGAGGGCAGGGAAAACAAAGCAGCCAAGTTTGCACTTGGACGAGCGAAGATTGCATGTGCTGACTGATTGACTGGGGGAGCTGTGGCGTCGCCCTATCAGTCTGTGAGTTTCTATGAATTTGTGTCAAGGGACGCGAGATTGCTGATGAAGGGGTCCATCAAAATGGAGTAGTGTTGAAGGTCTCCGCCTCTAGATGATGGCGGCGTGGAAAAGAGGAGAAGAGATACCACACAGCACGACCAACGTAGCAAAGAGTGAGCGAAAGCATTGGAGCCAGCAGAGTGAGCCATGGCTGGCTTGTTGATTCCGCTAGTGGTACGCTGAGCGCTTGCAGAAGGAGAGAGATGCTGGAAGAAAGGCGGCGCTTATATACTTGTGGAAGCGTGCAGAGATGTCAACCGCAGTCATGTGCAGGCGATGAATGCTCCTTGCGCAGTGACGCACAGACTACGAATGCTCCTCCCGCAGTCACGCACAGGTAAAGAATGCTCCTCACACGGAGTAACATATAGAGCCCCCCTATCGCCTATAAAACAAGCAGCACATTGCGTCAAAGTCCTCCCCACCAACGTTCCTACCGCCCCCATTCTTCGCAGCGCAGATTAAAAATGTGCACTGCAAACCCTGGCACAGATACAACTCATTTGGATGTGGAGGCGCTGTTTTTCTCTTTGTCTCTTTTGATCCAGGAGGGAGTCTGCTTTCTGCGCATCACTGGCGGGAAATGGTGATCGAGGCCGAGATGAGGTGGTGAGGAGGGTATGTCTGAGTTGTCGTGGTGCGTGGGAACGTTGTTGAGAGATGCTGAGGGTGATGTGGAAAGGGGGAGGGGAAAGTGTTGTGGGAAGCTGGGGATGTGGAGGCGGCGCGGGAAAGGAGAGGAGAGAAAAGTGGGAGCGCTCCAAGTGAATACCGCCGCAAAAGACGCCAGGAGTGTAAATCAATCTCATGACCAGCAAATTTTGCGCGAACAATGGCGCTGGCAGCTTGAAGGCTGAGGTGGGAGACGCAGGCAGTTTATACCCGCCGAAGGACAACAAACCTGAGGCTACCATGGCACATGCAACGACCCCATCCATTGACAGAGCCACCGCATCGGCCAGCGCACATGCGCCGTGGTCCGCACTCACATGTACAGGACTAGCAGAGGCGAGTGCGTATAAAAGTCGCCCATCTCTCCGCCAGATTCAGCGTTCATCGACAACTCAGCAGCGCTGGAAGAGCCCACTGGATTTTGACTACACTGCTCTGTCGTCAAGATGTACATGAATCAGATTTTAGTCCGTCGTGCGGCAGAAGTAGGAGTCCGGACTGCAGCGGCAGGAGGACTGTCGATGGTCAGGGGTGCTGGGGAGCGACGAGACGGGCAGATGATGACTTACGGCGCCATCGAACTGTGTCAGCCATCAGAATTAAGCCTCGACGCAGTTACTGACACCCAAATACCTCTTCGAAATAGAGAGACGGCCAAAAGAGAGCCACGAGCAAAGTGAGGTGTTGGCATCAGAGTAGCGGGTTTCTGCGTCGGACTTCCAGCGCTCAAACGCAAGAACATCCTCAACGCTCTTCTCTTCCTCTGCCTGTCGCCAAACGCAGCGGAGGTTGGAAGCTTTTATACACCTGTCCTTGACCCAAAACCAGAAGCCGTCAGGGGCTCGTGCAACTCGCATCCACATGTCAAACAACCCAGGCAAGTGACAAGACACATGCCCGCGACACCGGCCACACCACTCCAGCAGACCCGCGCGGTCGGAGCGCTGGACGAGTATATAACGACGTCGTCGCGGATCGGAGTGTCGACTGACAAACCGACTCGGCGTGGGCTGCAAGGAAAGACTTGAACCTACTTCCTACTTGCAAACTGTGTCTGTTCTGCGGTGGGTGGTCGACACGACATCCCACTCGTTTCATAGACTTGCTTTGCTTTGCCCGGCCGCTCCTCAGAGTACGGTGCTCGTCAAGACCGCGAGACAGCAAGCACCATCACGTCTTGCCGCCGCACCGCATCCACATCTCAACACCTGCACAGCGCGTAGAACAACAGTACTACCTCGCAGCAACGATCAGCAGTCAATGACGTCGGCATGACCGAGTCCACCGATTGGGATAGGTACCACTTACCACACAGCCACACCCGCAGGCGTACGTCAAACGCGCGGACAGAACGACAGCGCAGCTGGGGAAAAAAGCAAGTATGTGGACAGACAGGTACACAAGACCCCGTGGCGTCAGCGGCGTCAGTGACGTCTCTCCCATCTCTCTCCCTCACTCACCCACCACACACGCGCGTGACGCAACAAAGCCGCCCAGCGCAGCGTAGCCCAGCGTAGCCTAACCCAAACCATCGACCACCGCCCACCACCACGCCATCCCCAAACCATCCGCAAGCCACGCCACTACACCCGAAACAGCTAGCACCCACCACCTCGCTGACGCGGTCCGCGTACGTCACGTCAGGTAGGCAACGCGGCTGCGCTGCGCGTATTCTTTCTGCCGCTGGCGGGCTGGCCTGGCTGGCTGGCGTTCGGGCTTGCCTTTGGCGCGCCGCCCGCCGCTCCTTAGCGCTGCCGCCGTCAGAAGTGTCCGTCCGTCCGTACGTCGGCGGCCGTCGGCCGAGGACCCTTCTTTGTGTCTGTGTCTGTGTCTGTGTAGCGACGCGAGAGGGAGACAAGACGACCCGGCCGAAGGTGATGGATGATGGATGATGGACGATGGATGGGACTCGACGCCACACGCAGACTGACAGGAATGCCGCGGTGTGTAGGGTAGATGAAAGAAGAGACTTTGGAGAAGGGAGAAAGTTGGCTGACTGGCTGAGGAGAAAAAGCAAGAAGACGAAGAAAGAGAGAGAGAAAGACAGCAAGACGGATGGACGGATGGGCCATGGCACAGCACCCATCAATTGCCGCGCGCATGTTTCGCGCGTGTTTAGCCTTCCCGTGCGATTATCTAGACACAGATGGACAAACAGACAGACAGGCAGGCAGGCATGAGCGCAGAGAGTTGACGCAGGGGCATGCCGCACGCACGCTCGCGCTGCAGCAGCGGGACCTTGTGGGTGGTAGCTCCTCACGCACAGCCTAGCCTGAGCGCATAGTCAGAAAACGCGAAGGAAAAAGTAGACTTGGGGAATGGATGGAATTGGTCGCAGCTGTCTATTTGACAAGCAACAAGCAATGAAGAGGACACAAGGAAAAGTGATGGTAGTGATGTAATGATTCGCCAGGCAAAACGAGACCGACGCCAGAAGAAGCAAAAAGCCCCGCCCTCGAGTCTTTTCTGGTATCATTGAGTGCAGTGATGCAAAGGGAATCCAATGCAGGAAAGCAACGCAAAGAAGCAAATGTCCAACCAGGCCGCTGGCAGCGAGGCCGCCTGTCCATTTTTGTATAAACCTGAGAAAAGAACGCCATGAGAAGCTCACGCACTGTCGATGGCAGTGCAGGTGTAGAGCCCAATGCAATGCTGGTCAGTCAGGCCGGATGACTGGGGGGATATAGAAAAGAAAAGCGCCCTTCCCGTTGAGCAGACCAATGCGCCATTTTCCTTCGACCAATGCAAAGCGGTAAACGTCAAAACCAGTGAGGAAAGGTGAAGAAAGCAAACCTGTCAACGCCATCTGAAACCACAACCAAGATGCAAGTGTTGGTGGCCATCGCGCCCCCACGTGGATTCGCGAGGCGTTGATTGAGTAGCGGTGGCGTGGTGTGGTTGTTGTGGTGTGACGGGCCGAGTCCAGAGCGGGCTGTCTGCAGGCAAGGGTGGTGGCGCCGCTTACTTGCGCCATTGATGAGCCTCCGAATGCATCCGTGAAAAATGGAAGCTGCCGAACCATCTTGAGAAACGCCGAAGGAAATCCAGGACAAGCGAAAGAGAATGCAAAAGTTGGTCGTTGACGGCTGACGGCGTGTGTTGGGTGCCGGCGGGTACTTGGTGACGGCGCGTAACTGGTGTCGGCGCGCAATCGTGCCAGCGCGTCATTGACCAACGCTATCAGTTGCAGCGCTCTGCACCGACGATGAAACTAGAGGTCTGTTGAGATGATGAGCAGCGTCTCTAGGCAGTCTGGCTCTGGGTCTTGAGAGGGCTACTGGCAGCAGAGCGAGGCTCGTCGTCCGGAACAAAGCCTTGGGCGCGAGCGAGCCACAGGATGGAGCGCTCGTCAAAGCCGTCGATGAACTTTTCGTCCATCTCGCGGGCCTTGGGGTCGGCGTATGTATGATAGGTCTCCTTCGCCTCCTTCAACGGCTTTGCGAGGACCTTGTCGAGACAGGCGACGACACAGCCAGTACGGTGCTGCGACGCATTAGCCATGTCAAGGAACACAAACATGGGACACGTACCTTGCCCTTGTTGCAGTGGACCAACAACGGGTAGTTTGCCTTGTTGAGGACCACTCCCAAGGCTTGGACCATGAGGTCCTGGGTCATGCAGACCTTGCCCTTGTTGGCGGGCAGGTGGACGCGAAAGTGCTCAATCTTGTTGTCTGCCATGAAGCGCTCGAATGGCTCCGGAATGTCTTCTTTGACCAGGGTCCTGGAAATGATCAGCGCAAGTCTTGGCATGCATCGTCATGGCTTGACTTACAGGATGCTCTTCAACTTCAGAGACTTGAGGAAGCTGAAATTTTCTGGCTGAGGGTACGAGCTGCGGTACAGCTGGCCATCCAGGACAGTGCCATAGTTGGATGGCGGACACATGGACATGAGTCGCTCTGGGCATCTCGCCTCGTATGAAGAGCGTCGAGAAGACTCGGCCGTGGTGCTGACGGCGCTTGCAGCTGTGCATATATTAGAACGGGCCGCTTGAGGATGCGCACTAGAAAACTCACAGGAATCCTCGTCGCACGCCACCTGGGTCACGGCGACGGCGTGGGTGGTGTCGGCGCCAGGGTCTTTGACGTTTTCCTTGTCGACAAAATCACTTGGCCTCATCACGCCACGCGGACGCGACCGCCACGGATGCTCCAAGCCCTGGGCCATGGCGT
Organism: Phyllosticta citribraziliensis; assembly: GCF_038025025.1. Classification (NCBI taxonomy): domain Eukaryota; kingdom Fungi; phylum Ascomycota; class Dothideomycetes; order Botryosphaeriales; family Phyllostictaceae; genus Phyllosticta; species Phyllosticta citribraziliensis. Next base: position 1,045,946 of record NW_027117348.1, read on the forward strand.
CGGTGAGGAAGGAGTCGACGCGCGCGACTCGGTTGGAGGGCTCCTGGGGAGGGGAGGACATGAAGATTTGCAGAGCGTGGTTTGAATTGGGCGGTGCCTGCAAAGGAGGAGGAGGTAGGGAGAGAGGTTTCCTCGGAGGGTCGTGGGCCAATTTTAAGGGAGTAGAGTGATCTGGCGGCGCGCTGCCTTGAGCTGTCGGCGCAGATTGGGGTTCTGACTGTTGAGCGGCGAGGCAACGGTCACGGCAGAGCCGTTGACATGGCGGGGGAGCAGGTCATGGTTTCGAGGTCCATGGTTGGTGGTACTCGAGAGGGAGGGTGGATGACGATGGATGGTTGGTGTTGAGTTGTCGGCGGGCTAGCAGAGCGGAAGCGGAGACGAATGATGGAGACAGACAATGGGCGGGCCTTTTGTGGTGTGGGTGTGGGCGATCCAGGGTTCGAGTTCGAGATGGGTGGAGAGGAGGTGGAAAAAATGGGCGGCGGTACCAAGGCTTGAGGCTTGCCTTGCCGTGGAAGCGACGAGGCGGCGGCGCCTGCCTGGGGACGGGACCTGGAGTCTTTGGCGTTTGCCCGTGGTGGTCGCAACACGTCAATCAACCTGTTCCCAACTCCAGCAACCAAGCAAGCAAGCAAGCAGCGAGATGAGGCTGGGGCATCTAGGCCTGGACAGGCATCGTGTGTTTGATTGCTGTGGTCGCAGACGTGGCCGAGTTTTGGCCTCGCGCTCGGCGGCCAGGGCCTTGCAGTAGGCTGGAATAGGTGCCTACGAAACACCAGAGGCACGCAGCACGAAAACAAGTCGGTTCCCTGAATGGATTCCAACGCCTCGCCCGAGCAACGAGCTGCGCTGCGCTGCGCTGCACGTCACCGGCTCTAGTCAATGACATGACCTGCCTACATGACGAATTCAAGCTCAACTCACATGCCGCCTCGAGCCTCTTGCTGGTCCCGGCCTCCTCCGCACCGCACTAGTCCGCTCCGGGGGCGCCCGTCTGCACACCACGGCGAGCTAAACACGCTCCCCGCCACGCTCCACGCCCATTGAAATTGACCGACGCTGCTCCCATTTGTCCTTTCTGATCTGCTCTGTATCACCTGCAACTTCTCCGCCCTCCACTCTCTCCCCACATCACCCCACCGACTGACAGACACCATGGCCTTTTCTGCCGTCGACCCTCCTCGCTCCGCCTCGCGCACCCCCACCAGCCCTTCTCGCCGCTCCTTCCCAAACCTCCATCACCTGTCACTGGCCCCTCTGAGCGACAACTTTAGCAACCAAGCCCTCACTCCCCACGACTCTACCATGGATCCAGTCACCACCTCCTACATCCAGCCCAAAACCGCTCCCAGCACTCCCGGAATCCTCAGTCGGAGCCCTAGCCGCCATCGCTCCCACCTCAATGTGCGCTACGTCGACGCTACCTCGTACTTTCCAGACAACACCCGCCCCACCAACACGGCCATGACCAAGGCCAAGTCCGACGTCACGCTGGACACCAACCTGCCACAGTCAGGACGCCATCATTCCCGCAGCAAGAGCAGCACCTTTGCCCTGTCGACCCGCAAGCCGCCCACCCCCAAGCTCCACCAACACCGCGACGCCTCGGACGACGGCTGGCTGTACCGCGCCGGCCTCGCCATTGCCTCCGAGACTCGCGAGTCCAAGGGCCAGTCGTGGCTGTCGCGCCGCGAGAGCAGCACCTCGCTGGTGCGGCAGGCCGAAGCGTCCGACTCGGACGACGACAATGCCGCCATGGGCGCTCGCAGCGGCCTCCACAGCCGCACCCAGAGCGCCATGTTTGCCGACGATGAGTTCTCGCCTGTGACGCCTCGCTTTGGCAGCAGACAGCACAGCCGGCGCGGCAGCCGCGTCGCGGGCATGGGCATGACTCCCCTGGGCTCGCGCACCCCCATCGGCGCCCTCTCGCGCCGCAGCAGCGCCGACTACCTCGACGACGGCGACGACGCGGTGCCCATGGAGCCCGACTTCGTCGACGACGAGGGCTCGTCCATCGCCGAAGACGACGAAGAGGTGGCGCGATTGGCGCGCGAGCGCGGCTTCGGGCTCGGCGGCTGGATGGACAAGCTCATGGGGTGGACGCTGTTCAGCGTCGACGAGGACGGCGAGGAGACGACGGACGACGACGACGACGCATCATCCGACGACCTGACGGCCGGCGGCGACACGCAGCGCCGCCGCGAGATGGAGGTCCGGCGCCGCCGCGACGAGTGGGCGCGCATCGAGGCCGCCAGCCGCGCCGCGAAGGAGAAGAAGCTCGAGGAGCTGCCCGAGCCGCGCGACAGCGAGGGCGGCTGGCAGGACGCCGCGTGGCTGTTGAGCGTGGCGTCCAAGGTGCTGTTGTAGTCGTCGACGGGACTGTGTTAGCCGAATCACCCATTGACCAACCAGAATGCGAGAAGAAAAAGAAGACAAAGAAAAGAAAGACCAAGACTGCAAAAGCGATTTGATTTGACACTGAGCCGGGGAAGAGAAGGGAAGGGAAGGGGAGCAAGCATCTATCTGTACTGTACATATACCGTCATCTTAGCAGCATCATTATCATTATCATACTCACTCGCGCCCCTGAGTTCCACGGTTCTCTACTGTACTCTGTGCCAGTGTCGTGTCAGGGTCAGTGACATGTCCGCATCGCCATTCTGCTCACTACTCACTGTTCGCTTGCTTGCTTGCTTGCCGTCCGCTTCTGGCAACCGTAGGCTAACAGACAGCAGACACCAGCGAGCGACGAGGCGGGCGTGGGAGGATCAGAAACAGTTCGTCTATTTTGCTTTTGGGTACACGTTTGCCTTTTCTATACCCGTTGGTTGGGCTTCTCGTTGGCACAAGGTGGCCAGGCCAACAGATGCACGCGTCGGACGCGTTTACATGGACTTGTACATATGTCCCATCCCATCCCATCACGAAGCTTCGCTTGTGACGTTCGTACGACGCACCACTACCACTACCCCTGACCGCGCCGGCCTCACCCACACCAGCCTCCCGCGGCCTCACCCACCTCTCTCCCACCATCCCATCATCCCATCCTCTCGCCCTCTTGCATCTCTCCCTCATTCACAATCCCCCGCTTCCCCCATCTCCCCCACCGCCGTCCAAACACCACACCACGACGTCGCCCTGCCGCCGCCAGTCATCGTGCCAGTGGCTGTTGAACCCGCGCCAACACTGCTCGTACCGACTGCCGCTCAGCACGCGGCTGAGTTCGTCTTCCAGCTGCGCGAAGAAGACGAGGTGCGCGGGCCAGGGTCGTTTGGTTAGGTTGTTCTCCACCTCTGCTGCCGCAGCGTTCGCCTTCGCCTTCGCCTTGGCCTCGGCTTGCCCCTCGGCCGCGTCTCCGTCTCTTGCGACGGTCGACAAGGACTGCATGTTGAGCTCCAGCCAGCGCGCCGGCCCGTCCTCGAGGTAGAAGCGGTCGGCCTCGTCGCGGTAGGCGGCGCGCTCGGCGAGCGGCACGTCGAGCGGCGGCTCGCAGGTCAGGGCCCAGGCGGTGATGGACGGGTAGACGAGGTGGGAGCGCCAGGGGGTCGAGTGGCAGGGCATGAGGAAGGCGATGGACGACGCGTTGGCGGGAATGGAGGGCAGGCTGGGGTTGGCGGCTTGGTGGCGCGCGCGCAGGTGGTGCAGCACGTCGATGACGCCGCGCTGGTGGACTTGGGAGCTGTAGATGGCGAGGAGGAGGTTGAAGGAGAGGAGGAGGGTTAGGAGGGTGCGTTTGGAGAGGGAGAGGGGCGGGCGGAAGAAGGTGGAGAGGGGTGAGGCGGCGAGGACGTGCAGGATGGGGAGGAGTGGGTAGATGAAGCGGACTTCCTTGTGAGAGATGAAGGAGAGGGCGAGGACCATGGTGAGCGCGGTCAGGGAGAGCATGGAAAGCTTGCGGTCGCGTGGTTTGCTGCCGTCTCCACGCAGCGAGGCATACATGCCCCAGAGGGCAAAGGGAAGCGCCGTCGTCAGGAGCAGCGGCAGTCCCTCGGTCAGGTAGTAGTCGCCTCTGTTGGTGCCGTAAAAGACGGCCAGGGACCTGGCAATGTTGAAGTAGACGAATCGAAGCGGCGGCAACGTCCACCCGCCGTAATAGATGCGGTCGGCCAGGGCAGAAAGTGCCAAAACACCGCCTCTAGAGGTAACGTCAGTTTGTTGATCGCCGCCGAACGGCATGCCATGTCTCAGTCTGAGATTGCGCCGTGTTTCAAACGCAGAGGGTCTGGTGGCACACTTACCCGTAAAGCACGGCGCTTTGGACTAATGCATGGCGTTCACGCGCAGATGCCTGCCAGAGCGTAGGTAGGGAGATGCAAATCCATACGAGCAGGTTGGTCGGCCGCAAGACGCAGGCAGAGGCAGCGGCAACGAGTGAGAGGCCCAGGCTGCGTCGGTCAGCACGGCCAAAAGGGGCAACGCATGATGCTGGCTTACTGAGGTCTGTCGCCGAAAGTAGTGGGGCTCCCACGTTGTGCAACCCACCGCCATGGCCACCACACCAGGGCGGCCGACGTCAGCGTCGTCTCCAGGCAGTTTGACAGAGAGCGCGTGGAGCAGAACCACTGCCAGGGACTGCAGATGGTCAGGGCCAGCTGCGGGGGTCGTCGGTCAGGGTCGGTTTAGGGACTCGGCCTCGGGGCACTACTGTACTCACGCTCGCCCACGCTGCTCTGCTTCCTCGCCCGTAGGCCTGCTCGGCCAGCCGCCAAGAAAGGTAATCGGTCGAGGCGGCAAAGATGGCCTGCGTGATTTTGGGCGCGGCGACGAGAATGTCGGCCTTGGTCGACGGAGAAGAGCTGCAAGCATCCGCCAGCACCGACGACAGGGCCAGCACGCCGGCAAAGAGGGCAGGGTGCAGCGACGAGCGCAGCTGGCTCTTCCACTCCTGAGCATACGGATTAGCCATGTTTGATGCTGACTGCTGCTGGTTTCTGCAGGGTGATGTAGTAATACCCAGGTGATCCAGGCACCGCTGGCCTCGCCAAAGGCCATCTGCCACGCGGGCTCCAGGGCCTGGAAGTACTCGTCGGGCTGGAAAAAGGTTCGCGTCGTCAAGGCATTGAGGATGCGCAAGGCCAGCAGCAGCAAAAAGACGTGCGAGCCGTGGCCGGCGGGGCTTGGCTGGGGACGGTCGTGGTCGACATGGGTGGCGGCGGAGCGAGGCATAGGGCGATGTGTGGTGGACGGACGAGGTCGAGTGCTTGCACTGGTCGTGTCTGACCAACAGAAGGGCGGCCAGGATGGCACGGTCTCACGATCAAACGGAACCCCGTCCCCAACGCACTGCAGCGCCCAGGCACCACCTCATGGACGGGCTCGAATTGCAGCACCGCCGGCGAGCTATCGTCGAGTGCCTATTCGGGAATGGTCCGAGGCGTCGCCGTCAAGCTGGCCAGGCCCTCTCCCCAACCCCGCGCGCGGAGAGGACGAGGGTGAGGTGAGGGCGCGGGCGCAAGCTCGATGCGGGATGGCGCCGCAAAGTGACAGCTCGCAATGGGTGAAGAACAGGTCGTAGCACGGATCTTCTTCGTCTTCTCCATGATTCTGACCCCGCGCAGGCAAGTCGTGATCGCCACTTTTCCCTGTCGCGAGCCAATGACGCGAAAAAAATTGGCCAAAACCTGGGGAAAGGAGCGGCACGCAGAGTCAGCGGGCTTGGGACATGCCGGCTCGAGGGCGCTGTCGGCGGCTGATGGAAATTAATTTTTAGTCTGTCCCTAACCCTAATAACAACACCACCACGGCGTGGCGACCAAGAAAGTGCGAGAGGCATTTTCGGGGCCTGTCAATTGTTTGCCTCGACTGTGACAGGTAGCTTGGGGTGAGCTGGGTCTGGGCGCGTGGAGGAGGGCAAGCGGGCGAGTGGGCGAGTGGGCGACGTGGGCTGTAGCCGGATACATGAAGCCTCTGAGCCTCTGTTCCCGACGATAAATTTTCCCTCCCTGCAGCTCCGCTTGCGGCTCTCGGGTGCAGCATTTGTTTTTCTTATTTTCGCAGCATCTCCTTGGTGCCGGTGGATTGAGTTTGGTGTCGTCGTCGTCTCTGCTAGCGGGCCCTCCGTCTCCACTGGAGCTTGCCGAAAAGCACCGATCCGCGCCGGCCTCAAGTGTTCCTCTTCCATTCCACCCTCCGCCGCACCGCACCGCACCGCTCTCTTCGACCCATCGGATCCCGCTGACGTCGAGTCTATCTCCATCCACTCCCGACCTGACGTTGGGCTTGCCGCTGCTTTGGGCCCTGTCAACCGCTCCCGCAAAAAATTTACGCCCGCCTAGCCTGCCCACCAAACCCGCCCACCCCCAGACCACACCCAGATCAACTCCACCACACCACCGCGACGGCTCCACCACCTCGCCGCGCCGCCCACTCGCTCCACTCCTGCCGCCCACGACGACCCTCTGACCGCGTCGCCGCCCTCAAATATCCTCGACACCGTCTCGTCCTGCACGCTGCCGCCCGACGACAGCCTGCCTCTCGGTCGCTCCGGTGCAGGATGATACGGCCCCCCCAGGACTTGACCCAATACTGAACCACTCGCCCTCTTCCCTCGACTCTCAGATGCCGTCTGCGCGCCTCTGAGCCCCTTTGCGCCCACGAGAGTCGAGTTGAGCACAATCAGCGGGACGCGGCATGGCGGCACCGGAGGAAGGCCCGGCTGCCTCTGACGGTGGACGAGATAACACCGTCGCCAGCAACAACGCGCTGAAGCCATCACCAAGCCCACGCCCCGCCGCCCACCATGCCTCCGTCCGCGCACCTGCGCTCCCCGGAGCTCAGCTCGAGCACTCGCACTCCGGAATCGCCCCTGCAGACGACTCGCTGCCGTCGGACCAGACCATGTCGACCCATTACTCGTCCGACCTGCCGTATCATTCGCCGCGCCCGGTGAGATATCACACGTCCTACCTCCCAACAAACTCTCCGCCCGTGGAGCTCTCGCCCTCGCCTTTCAACACTCGGGTGCACGTCCGTGGCGCAGGCGACGGTGAGGCCAGCGGGGTACCAGATCCGCATGGGCCTCCGCAGGACATGCACGAGCGGCCGGGCCTGCGGCGAGAGCACGTCTCGACCGCGTCGACCGTCAGTAACGCCACGGTCAGGGCCGATCCGGCACTGCAGATGCTGAGGGCCTCCTACCCCCGCTACCCTAACCAGGCCTACTCTGCCTTGCAAAATCAGATTGACTATCCGAGATTTCCAAACCCCCCGCTCCAGGCCCATCAGCAACATCCTCCTGGGCCTCATGTGCTCCGAGCACGGAGCTCTCACCCTTCTCAGTACTCGTCCTTTTCCTCCTCCCACGTCCCCTCGCTGCATCCAGCTCAGCACCTGGCGTCCGAAATCCTCGGCCACGAGCAAGGTTCCCGAACCGCCGGAAACTCTCCCGCCGGAAGCCCTGGACTCTTTGACGTGAATCCGCCCCAAATCAGACCCGTTCTCGCGCCATCCGAAGAGACCGGCTACTACTCGAGTCCGTACCTCCACTTTACCCATCGTCAAGTCCCCAAAGAGACGCACGTGGCCGATGTCGACGTCGATCCCATTTCGGGCCGCAAAATCATCAACCAGTACGAAATCATCGACGAACTCGGTCGTGGCGTCCATGGCAAAGTCAAGCTGGGCCGCAGCTTGGAAACGGGTCAGTACGTCGCGATAAAGATTGTGGAACGTTATTCCAAGAGGCGCCGCTTGGGTAAGAATACAAGTCACGAGGACAAGATTCGACGCGAGATTGCCATTTTGAAAAAGGCTCGCCATCCAAACATTGTGGGATTGCTGGAGGTGATTGACGACCCGTCCCGCAAAAAGGTTTACATTGTTCTGGAGCACGTCGAAATGGGAGAAGTCCGATGGCGGACCGAGGGTGCCAAGGAAATCGTGCTCGTCGAATACCGACGATACGAACGTGAGGCAAGAGGCATATTCGACAACGAGTCTGCAGCCCTCGAAGATCAAAGAATCGTTTTGGAAGCGCAACGCCGGCGAGAAAGAGCCGAGCGTAGGCGGATGAAGAAACGGCACCGCAAGAGGCTCGAGGACTCGGACAGCCCCAAGCCCTGGAGTTTTGAATATGGCGGAGAGACTGAGGATGAAGAGACTGACAGCGAGCTTTCTCGGACTTCGACAGCTACAGACGACCGTTCAAGACACCGCAGCAGGCCTTCCACGCCAGTTGAATTCGACGCCGATCAGACCCCGCACGCGCCGCTCAACGAAAGCATGGAGCAACTTGCAGCATCGAAACATTCGACGACCTCGCTTCCAGCCATGGGCAACGAACAAATGGAAAAGGAGACTCGCTCATCATCCGTCACTGGCCTCGAAGGTACAATGTGGGGCCCGTACGATTCCCCGCCACCTCGAGGTAGAAACCCGAGCATCGCTGGGAGCTTGACCTCGACCAAACCGGACTTGCCCGACGACCTTCCCGTTCCAGAACACTTTCGCTACGTTCCGCTAATGACCCTCCACGACGCTCGCAAAGCGTTTCGCGATACTGTTTCCGGACTGGAGTATCTCCACTACCAAGGAGTCATCCATCGAGACATTAAGCCCGCAAATCTGCTGCAAGCAAGAGACGGGCACATTAAGATTTCGGATTTCGGAGTGTCGTACTTGGGCCGCCGTTCAGCGACGTCCTATGGCAACGGTGACGATCAATCAGAATCGGACGCGCAGGATGTCGACGAGGCGATTGAGCTGGCCAAGACGGTCGGCACGCCCGCCTTTTATGCGCCAGAGCTCTGCCAGACCGACGCTGACAACGACCCCTTGCCCGTGACCCTGCAGATTGACGTTTGGGCTCTTGGAGTCACGCTGTACTGCTTGGTGTTTGGCCGCGTTCCATTTCATGACTTGAACACGTTTGTTGTCATGAGACTCATTGCAGAAGAAGAAGTTTACATTCCCCGCTTTCGGCTGAGGGCCGTTGACGATCGAACAACCTCCCGCCCCAACTCTCACAGCCGGTTGTGGAGCAGCATGGCGAGAGATAGGCGAGCCCACCACGAACTCGTCTACGAAGAGGTCGACGAGGAGCTTTATGATCTTTTGCGAAGGCTCCTTGTCAAAGATCCGCGACGACGCATCACTTTGCCCGAGGTGAAGCATCATCCTTGGGTGCTGCGCGATCTTGAGCACCCGCTCGTGTGGCTTGAGCAATCCGACCCTGCACGCGTCCCCGACTACAAGAAGATTGAAGTTTCCAGAGAGGATGTCGACGACGCCGTCGTTCAACTCAATCTGTTGGAGCGTGTCAAGTCAGGCATGCGGAAGCTCGGCGGGGCGCTCGGTATTGGACCCAAGACGCCGGCGCCTGGGAGAAAGCGGGGGAAGAGCGGCACTGGTGAAGGGCTATCAGCAACGTCGTCGAGCAGCACCATCAGCCAGGATCTTCGGAGAGCCAGCATCAGGCCGGACGAAATTAGCGCTCTATTGAAAGCCTCCAGGGAAGGTGAACACCCACTATCCAAAAGTGTCACCGCCAGCCCTGAGCTCAGAGAACGCCCACAGTTTTTCATAGGTCCGTATTCAAGGCCAGCAACCCCCGAAGGCGCCGAATATGACGACCCGGACGCGTCTCCGAGAGCCAACAACAGCGATAAGCACCACAAGTTGAGTTTTGCCTCGCGAGCCGAGTCGAGCATGAACACGGGTGGCTCCATTCGGACAATTAAGCAGTCAGACTTTGAATATGTCTCGCAACGTCGAGGCGTATCGCCAACCATGCCACAGGGCGTTCCGAGCACGCCACTCACGCTGGACCCCCCGGGTGCATCCAACCTGAGTGGATTGTTTGGCGGAGCTGGCCGCCGCATTCTGCGTTCTGTGAGGAGCAAAGAAAGACGCGCGGATACCACCAGGCCTCGCAGCCGCAATCCCTCGGTCGATCGTTTGGCGACTGGAGATGACGATGCCCACGGTGAACCGAGCATCGCGTTGAGCGAAGCTTGTGCAGCAGGTCAAGTCGATCAGCCTCCTCTGCTCAAGGAGAGTCCCGTCACAGGTAGCGCTGCTGCAAGCCCAGGGTCGCCTGCTTCGCGGTCCAATACCGAGTCGGACATTCACCAGAGTCGCGAGGGGACTCCGTCGCGTCAGTCTTCCATTTCGTCGGCGTCGTCACATCGCCCGCCTACCAAGGGTCGTGGCGGCGAAGACATCTTGTACAACTCGCCCGCCTTTCAAGATTATCTGACGGACAATTTCAACCGAGCCAAGGAAGAGAATCGTCGCCGTCACGTGCTGCAAGACTTTCAAAGTCACTCCAGACCCACCTCGTCATCGGGTAGCCGACCGCTCAGCAGCTACACCCAGGATCCATGTCCACTCAGTCCAGACGACATTGCCTTTTATGAACAACGACGTCAAAGAGAAATCGACGACGCCCCAGAACACTCGGACGCCACGCTCAAAGGGTTTCCCCAATCGCTCACCACGAGCTCTTCTGAAGACCAGTTTTCGGGCATGTCACAGTCCACATCCAACCCATCAATCCCGTCGGTTGTATCGGCCAACTCCTCCGTCATGCAGGACGATTCCCTTGGTCCCGAGCAAAAGAGCCACGCGCTCCACTCGGCCATTGAGATTTCGCCCAACTCGACGTTTTCGGGCGGCGCCGAACACGAACAGCCTGGGTACGAGGGTGACCACGCAATTGAAAGCGACGAAGATTCGAGCGAAGATTCAGGAGACGATTTCATAGAAATATCGTCTCGCAAAAGACCATTGCCAAAAAGGCCGTCCAGGAGCGAAAGCATATCGTACGCGGAGCTGTCTCGGAACAAGGGAAGGCCAGAGTTTGACAGTGGACGAAAATCATCACGCAGCGGAAGCAACGGCACGGTGAAAAAAGTCCGCAGCCATAGCGACTCGGATGGTGAGGTCATGAGGCCGCACCAGAGCGCATAAAAAACAAACACGCCCAAACCACCACCACGTCTTTCTTTCCCGGGGTCGTCGAGTTTCGCACAAGACCCTAGAGCAACAACTTGGTCCAGTCTTTTTCCAATGTGGGTTCAGCGATGGCGCACTCGGCGTCGGCGAGCAAAGTTTGGTTCCGGGAATTTCCAAAAGCGGCGGACAAGAAGGGCGGGCTACAGGACGCGCCACGGACTTGCAATATTTCGTCTTTTACTGGCACTAGAGCAGGTTGCTGGGAACACGGCTTGCTCGGCCGCGATTGCAAGTTGGGACCTGTCTTTTCTTTCTTTTCTGTACATTTTCCTTGTCTCGGTTAAAAGGGAACCGTGCTTTGACGACGTCTTGTTTTATTTTGACGACGATACGGTCTGGCGCCTGGGATATAGACTCGACTCCTCTCAGCTTGTATTGATCGCTTTGGAGGGCGGCAGCAGCGGGTTCGTGTTGAAGCGCAGCCGACTGGCCGGGAGAATTTGTTTTGGGCTGTACCATGAGCAGAGTGTTGAATGCAATTGTTGAGAGAGACTGGCGACGTATATCTGCGACTGGAGCTCGTATGTGGTGTTGAGTGGCGAGATGATGGGCGGTCAGGCCTGCACGCGGGCTCGGCCGCAGCGAGGGAGTCCCTGTCATGGGAATCGAAAGCCGGAGGAGGGAACAGAGGAGACAGGGTCAGATTTGCCGGGCTTGCCTGGTTTTGTAGCAAGCAGTCGAGGTTTGCGTCTCACGTAGAGCGGCGATTCGTTGGTGTGGGGGGTGGTTTGCGGGGAGGCGGTGCCATTGGCGGAGAAATTGTCGAGCGAAGGCATGCCATCATGGCCAGAGGGCAGAGCAGCGACCAACATCCGCCCACCGCCCATTGGTCTCAGAGCCATTATCCGCGTCCACCTCGTCCACCTCCGCGTATCTTCTATATGGCCATGCACATCTAAGACGCTCCGCTCCCTCTGTCTCTTACTGTATCCCCAGCCCAGCTCCGTCGGCCGCCTTGCCTGCCTCTGGCCGCGACTCTATTTCTTCTGGACATGACTTCCTGTCCTGCCGCCCACATCCTCTTGTTGCTGCTGTGCTCGATGCAAACCCTCGACGACACTTGTCCCGCCCGCCGCATTCTTGTCGAACTCCAGCTGCGCATCAACGGCTTCAACGTGTATGGCTAGTGCTCCCGACCTGGCCAGCTCGTCCCACCTCCCCAGCCGCATGCGCATCGCCGAAATCCTGCAGCCCGCCATGGCCTCGACGAGAACCCACACCGACGTCAACAAGAGCCTGGCCGTCGTCCACGTCGAGTCCCTGGTCGAGCCTGGCAGGCCGTCGTTGCTGGTCGTCCACGGCCCGGGCGAGCAGGACATGCTGCAGCTCATCGCAAGCGTCCTGGGTCAGGGCCATGTCTTTGCGCGGTCAATGGCAGACGTGGCCGCCACCAAGCCCGCGACTGTCGTGGGCCTCTCGAACGACGTCGATGCCGCGGCGTTGGCGCATCGCCGCGACACCAGGATCCTCTTGAACGTCCACTGCGTGGACGAGTCGGCGCCGGATGAACGCCTGTCCGAGGTCTGCGACTACGAGTACCTCTACACCCGCTCCCCGTATCTCCGGCGTGACCTGACGCGCTTCTTGGCCTTTGTCCTCGGTCAGATTGCGCCGCACGAGGACCTGTTGAAGAAGAACCGGACGACGCTCATTTCGACGACGTTCCCCGACGTCCACGCCGCGCTCCCTAATCTTGACATTCTCTCAGTTGGCGCCGATGCTGTCGAGTTGCGTGTGGACCTACTCAAGGAGCCGCTCGACGACGGCAGCCATGCTCCGGTGCCGAGTCTCCGGTACGTGGGCAAGCAGCTCATGACGTTGCGCCAGCGCACCGAGCTGCCCATCATCTACACGACGAGATGCACGCGCGAGAATGGCAGGTTCCCCATGGACGACCCGGCCCTCTTTTACAAGTACCTGTACCGGGCCAAGCAGTGGGGGGTCGAGTACCTGGACGTCGAGTTGTGGTTGCCGGAAGAGGTTCGCCGGCAGCTGGCGCAGAGGAAGGGAAACAGTAAGATAATATCGGCCTTTCACGACTTTTCCGGCCAGTTCAAGTGGACGTCGCCGCAGGCCAAGGAGCTGTTCAAGAAGGGCGCCGTGTATGGTGACGTGGTGAAGATGATTGCGCTGGTCCACCAAATGCAGGACAATTATGAACTCGAGTACTTTCGCTCGCTCATCACAGCCGAGCACCCCCATGGCCCGCCATTCTCCGGGCTAAACATGAGCCCTGCAGGCCAGCTGTCTCGCATGCTCAACAAGGTCTTTACGCCCATCACGCACCCGCTGCTGCCAATGATTGCAGCCCCCGGCCAGCTAAGCGCCGCTGAAATCAACACGGCGTTGCACAGCATGGGCCACATGCCCAAGCAGGACATTTACGGCATCGGCAGTTACAAGTTGGCGACACAGGCCTTGTTTTTTGAAAAGTGTTTCAACGAGCTCAGCCTGCCGCACAACTTTCTGTTTGTAGACAAGGCAGCGCCGCCGTCGGCCAGGGGCTCGTCGTCTCTGTCGGATCAGGTCGAGGCCATTGTTCGACGCGAAGGCTTTGGCGGCGCCTTCATCAACCCGCCCCTGCCGCCACCCACCCCCTTCCTGCCCGCCCTCTCCGACGCCGCCAAAGCCATCCGCCTCGTCGATACCATCGTCGTGCGCAACACCAACGGGCCCGACAGCGCGGCGACGCTGGTCGGCGAAAACGCCACCTGGAAGGGCATCCGCGCGACGCTGACGCGCGACTTTGTGCCGTCGGCGTACGGCGGGCGGGCGGCGCTGGTGCTGGCCAACTCGGAGACGGACGCGGCGCCCGTCGTGTTTGCGCTCAAGAGCCTCGACATTGGGCCCATTTACTCGATCGGCTTCCACTCGCGCGGGCCGGGCCCGCTGGCCGCCGCCGTCGAGCCGTTTCGCTCCGTCGAGGACGTCAAGAAGCTCGCGCAGCCGGGCCCGTTTGTCATTGTGTCGGCGCTGCCGGGCGAGAAGAGCGCCCTCGTTGGCCCGCTGCTCAAGCACTATAGCAGCTGCAAGCTCCAATCCCAATCCCAATCCCCCTCGCCCTCCCCGTCACAATCCCAAGATCAGTGCCAGGGCCGCAGCGGTGTGAATGTGGCGCCGCCGGCGGGCAAGGTGTTTTTGGATCTGGCCAACGGGCCGCGCAAGGTCGACGTCATGGCGCTGGCGCAAGAGGCCGGCTGGACCGCATACGGCGTGGCGGACGTGAGTGCGTGGACGACGGTCGAGACGCTGCGGTTGCTGGTGGGCCAGAACGTGCCCTGCGATTTCGTCCGCTTGGCGTCGGGGCGGAGTTTGTTTTGATGTCTTGTTTTGCCTCCTGATGATGGTGGTGGTGTTGGTGGTTGTTGTCCTTTTTGGGTACGCCTCCCGTAATTTCTCCCTTTCTCTCTCTCTCTATCTTGACCCGACTACTGCATGTGGATTGCTTGCCTTTTTCGTATGAGGCGAGGCCAGACTAGATTATGATTGCGATTGCCATGCCGTCTTTTTCGTATCCTCTCTTTCGTATCCTCTTCTTCCCCTTTCCCTATTTCCCCGTCTCTTTACTGCGTACATCTTGTTTGTGAACAGAAGAACAGGGCACGATGCTTTTGAATCCTGCGAACCAGCCAGCCAGTCCAGCCCCCTGCCCTACCTACCCTACCCAACCCAACATGCAGGTACCGATCTACCCACCCTGCTGGGCCGCGTCTCGTCAATCTCTCACGATGATGCTGCGCCGTCTGCCCCAGCCGAGCTGTGTGGGTCTTTGTCGGTGTGGCCGATGGGTGTGGTTTGCGGGCGTTTGCGGCTGCTGCTGCCTATCTTTCTGTCTCTCTACCTGATTTGCTGGATGGCTGGATGGCTGGCTGTGGGTTGTCGGTTCCACACACTTACCTACGTACACAGCACAGCACAATGATACCCACGACACTCGCCGCATCCAACGCCCCAACACCTACCTATCTACCTACCTCTGCCCGACACGCAAGGAGACGTGCAGTGCAAGCTGCCTTCGTTATCTCTGCAGTGCTTCTGCGCAGGCGCGCTTTTACCGTCCTAGCTGCCTTTGTGTCTTTTCAGCACTCTGCCACAAGAGTGCGGCGCAGCAGGGAGCGGAGGTGGAGATAGAGCACGCACGCGAGCAAGCAAGCAAGATCGAGGAGAGAAAGACGAGGCTACGTCTTCGCAAAAGTATGCCGGGTGCTTCTCGTCTCGTCATGGCTTCTCTCGTCTACATTTTTACGTGTGTATGTATACGTCCACAAATGGAAAAACACGCGGCGAGAGAGTGAGAGGGGGAGAGTGGTGATGGTGCTTGACTGAGGTGGACGATGAGAGTGTGACTTCATTGGATGGCTGGCTGGATGGATGGATGGCTGAGCGCGAAGAGAGACCGACATTTTAGAAGAACTGAGAATTGGAGGAATGGATTACGCTGCTCTACTGCCTAGGCACCTCCTTCAGTCATCCTGTGTCGTCCGCGGAGCAAACATGATCCCCCGCGCCGTAAACGCCCGCAGTCACCCCGTCAACATCCGCCGCAGAAGACAGGATCCAAATCTGTGGCATAGCACAGGCCAGCACCGCACCAGCTCTGTCAACGCTCTTCAAATTTCCCCTCGACCCTCCAGAGAAATAGAGATGCCTGGATCCCCCGCTCTTGAGAGGCGCCGTGAAATGTGGTGCCCGCCCCAGTAATGGCTGGCTCCGCTCACGCTGTTGGCACTGTTTTGTTTGCTGTAGCTATTCACTCACCTACCTGACCTCACTGCGCCTTTGCATCACTGCGTCCTCGCCTCACTGCGTCCTCACCTCACTGTGTTCTCACCTCACTGAGTTCAGCTCAAACGATTCGTGCGGAAAAGACCGACAACAAGCGATCAGACATGGAAGCTTTAGAACATCACATCATCTACATGAGAAGGAGAGCGGGAGTCTGCCCGCCCCTTCGATTCATTCCATGCCATGCACATGCACATGTACGCGTTGCATGCATGCAGGCAGGCTGCATATACACATACAGTACACACATCCATCGCGAGCGAGCAAGCAAGCAAGCAAGCGTGGCGTGGGTTCGGCTTGCTGGCTTGCTTCGCGTCGTCTGCTCTTCTGCACGCATGCTGCTGGACACAAGGCTGGCTGGGGCGCGGCGGGAGAGGCCGGGCCGCAGATTGCCTTGGCTCATCGCGCTGCTGTTCCTGCCGACGGGTGTTCGAGGTTGATGAAGGGCTCGCTTTGTGGTTGGTTAGGTGTGGTCTTGGGCGGGTGCTCGAGAGACTTCTGGCGCCTGCGCATGATTGCGCTGGGCGTCGAGATGGCTCTTTTTGGCCCCATGTCGTAAGTAGTCCCTCACTTCATTTGAGGATATGGAAAGATCAGGGAGAAACGATGTGGTGTCTTGATCTAGTCAATCCAATCTAGGGCGGGCCAGAACCAGCAGTGGGCTTCGATCTGGCATTTCTTTTGCGCCCTTTGCGTTTGACGCCGAACAGGTGTGTAGGACACGGTTAGAGCGGGCTTGCCGGTTGTGTTCTCCGACGGGTGGTGATATGGAGATTGGATCGCATCCAACTCGTCGGGTTGCAACGCAGGCAAAGTAAAGTTCAAGGCGAAATGAAAGCAAGTAGCCGTAATTGCCCAGCTGCAGTCGTCGGGTCGGCTTGGCGTCGGCGTCTTGCAGAGGGCAGGCGGATATGTGCGTCATATTCTCTTCCAATGCTCCCGAGCAATATACAAGTGAGAATTCACCGGTCGGCCGGGCTCACGTCGAGAAGCGCGTAAGCAGCCGTTGGTCGCGTTCCTGCGCCTGTCCGCTCTGCCACGCGCGAGACGGGGCCCAGCCTTGCTGTCGTGGACCAAGAGTGCGTGATGGGCCCGCGGCGGTAGCACGAGCAGCCGAGTCGAGTAGCGAGGCCGTTGCCGTTGCAATTCTGAGACACGCAGGCAGAAAAAGCGACGAGTGACGACAGGGCTTGGTTTGACATGGTCGCACGCAGCCGCCGAAGAAAACACGTTCGAATGAGCCTCACACGGAACGACGCGCCGTCGATACAGAGTCTCGAATCGAGACGGTTTACCTTGTGGCAAGATGGGCCGTGATTTGCTCGACAAGGCTCGCCGCGTGTCCGAGCTGCAAGCGAGGCGGGGTGCAGCGGGTGAGCGGCCACACGGTTGACCCTGGGTACCTTTTTTTCATTTAGCAGCAACGGCGGCAGGTCAGTGGTTCGGTGGCGGCGGCAACGCGGGGGATGGTTTGGGGAGGCGCCGTTGTGGCGTGGGTGCGTGCGTAGGTGGAGTGGGCGGACGAGATGCAGCGGATGGCAGACTTGGCCATGGCCGTGGAGAATGGGCGGCTGTTGCTTGGTGTTGAGTTGACCGAGGCAGAGGGGCTTTTTCCCGAGCAGGCGCTGGTGTTGTTTCGGCGGCGAGGTGGTTGTTTCGTGGCTGACGATGTACAGTGTAGAGGGCGAGTGTCTGCAGCAGGCTGTAAAGGTGTAGGACAGTCGAGCTGGTACGGCCGGTAGATGTAGGTGTTGTTGTTGTTGCGATAGAGTTGTAGCCAAGGAGAGCAAGGAGAGGCGGCAAACGGGGCCGCGACGGAAGCGGAAGTGGAAGCTGGTGCAACGACAGCACCAACCTAACGTAACAACATCACCGTCGTCTGTCAGACTCAGATGGCCGTCATGTGGTGCATCTGGGGCCAGCAAGGCTAAACCCATGCGGGCAGCCAAGCTCCGGCGACAACATGGGGGGCATGGGCATGGGCATGGGCCTGGCTGGGTGGAGGGCTTCCTTCGGTTCGTCTGCGCGCGGGGTGGGGAAGTGCAATATCCAAAGCAATCCTGAGTCGTACCTCGTCACCTCCATAAGGCGGCTATTCTCATCGTCATGCCCATCCTCTCGACGTCTCTCTTTTGACTTCCTCTCGGCCCTTTGCTGGCTGCTCGCCCTCTCCTCTCCAATCCACCCTGACCGCCCCCAACGCGTCTGACATCGCCTGGCCATGTATGCCCCCTCCAGCACCACCCTCTCGTCACCCTCCGATTCTCACCGCGCCCTCTGAACGTCTTCCGCCATGGCCACCAGACCCCAGGTCGGCATCGATCGTCTGCCCCAGCGCCGCGTGAGCAACGAGCCCAGAGAGGCCATGAATTGCAAGAGCTGCCGCAAGAGAAAGGTACTCCAACTCTCTTTTCTTCGAGCTCGACTCATTGAACGCGTTTGGTACAGATCAAATGCAATCGCCTGAAGCCCACGTGCGAGGCTTGTCAGGTCTTTGCTTGCCCGTGCATCTACGGTGTGTACTCTTTGTTACATTCGGACCCAGACTTAGCCTGATTGCAGAATTGGTGGCTGATGACATGTTGCAGACGCCGTGCCCAAGAAGCGCGGGCCAAAGACCGACGTCCTCGAAGGTTGGACCATTCAACCAAGCCAAGACCATTTCTGACCTCGAACAGCATTGCTCAAACGCGTAGACGGCCTTGAAAAACGTCTCCACGAAGAAAACAAGGAAAAGCCAGTCGAAGTCGAAACCGACGAGACCCAATCATCAACCGAAACTTTGAATGAGCCAGAGCCTGCCAAACCTGCGAGCGCGCCTCCAGCCGCTCAGCGACCACGAGCTGCAACTTCAAATCCAAACATCTCCATTCCGCCTGCAGTCATCTCTCCTCCGCAACCAATGTGCGATCCCTCGCCGACTTTGGCTTCTCCGCTAACGTTGCGCAGCCAGCAAACTCCAGTTTATGCTCCCACCGACGTTCTGGTCGATGCCTATTTTGCAAGGCTGCACGGAAAGCCGTATTACATTTTGGACGAATTGACGACAAGACAACGACTCCAGCATCAACAATTGCCAAGCCATTTGGCACATGCGATCTATGCCGTCAGCGCTCGGTAGGTCGTCATCTCCTGGACTTTTTCCATGACTGACCCATCAATGGGCTCGAATTTCCTTATTCCAGTGAAGGCCCCAAGGAGACGAACTTCATTCCCGGGCTAGTTTGGGTGCAGAAGCCTGGAAAATGTGGCAACCCCGTGGACTGACTTTTGCAGATACGTACCACATGGCCATGTTGGAGGCTACAGTGCCGCCGTCCGCGCATCTGATGAATATGCCGCCCGATCTCGAGTGGGGCTCGATTCCGACGAGCCCTGCATTGAGAGTCTTCAGACGCTGTTATTACTCGCCCAGGCAAATTACCAAGCTGGTCGGGGGAAAAAGGCATACATGCTGCTCAGTAAGCGTCCCGACGGTTGGAAGAACGCGACTGACTTGTCTAGCAACGGCAATAAGCATGGCTTTTGCTCTTGAGCTACATCGGGAGCTTCCCATGATGATCAACATTCCACCATCTGAGCGTGAGGGCCGTCGACGACTATTCTGGGCGTGTTATCTCATGGACCGCTTTGCCGCCTGTGGATCCAAACGACCATCGCTGATATCTGACGAATCCATTTTCCTGCGGCTGCCATCGTCGATTTCCACCCCCGGCTCCATGATGATGGAAGGCGACTTTTTCCGAAATGGCTCCAACATGCCATATCTCGCTGGCCCTACCAGACAGAACCAAAGTAGCTCTGTGATGCTGATTGGTATTTCGAGGATTCTGGGCGTCACGAATCGATATCTCGCAGCCGGTGGAGTAAAGGGGGACTCGCACTTTCCATGGCACTCGCTCTCAAATCTTTCCAAAATCCGCCACGAGCTGGACATGTGGGCGGCCGAAACCCAAGACACATTCAGCTCGCTCGAAAACCTCTTTGGCCACCAAGAAAGCACTCTCTTGGTCTTGAGCAAACTAATCTATCACATAATTCACTGCCTGATTTACCGCACCTTTCTCCCAATGGACCTTGCCGAGCTCTCTATTACCGGACAACACCAATCATGGCAGATTGAGGCGACCAATCTTTGCTTTTTGCACGCAAACGCAGTGGCCGAGCTCGTCGAAATTGGCCGCACGTCATCCATAATCGACTGGCCCGCTTTTGTTGGATACTGCGTCGGCACAGCTGGAACGATTCATGTACACGGAGCACACTATCGAGGCCGAGACGGCGAAGTCTACTCGACCAGTGCCGAGCTGTTAGCTAGGGAGATGCAGCAACTGGCGGAATTGCGCTTCATTTGGGCCGGCGTGCAGCACCAGAGGGATACACTCCAGTGGATCTACGGCTGTCACTCTGAGTTGGTCAAGAGCATGGCTGGAAACACCATGAGGTTTAGTCCGACGATGGATTTGGAGGACTTTTTCGACCGCTATCCCGGTCACGCCATTGATGGAGCACACATCACCTTTCAAGACTTGTCACTGGATACGGTCCACGACAGGTAAGCACCACATTCTCTTGATTGTCTCTTACTCACACTAGCAGTATCTCCCTGTACACTCAATCCCCGCAGAGCGCTTTTGTAGGCTCTACCTCGTTGCCCTTTAAAATCCAGCCGCCTGTCCTCCCATCCCAACCACAGTCGACAAGTCCCGTCGAGCGCCGTCGTAAGCGTCGCTGCACAACTGGAGTGAATCAGTCCAGCAAAATTACAACTTCCAACACCAAATCCGAAAGCAGCACAGCCACCTCGATTCCGGTGCCATCCATCACTGACCAATCCACCAAAACGGACACACCAGACGATACGACACAACACCGGGACATGAACGTCACGACGACCCTCCCATCCTTCCACCAACAAATCATAACGCCCTTCTCGCCCAGCTTCACCTTCACCGCCTCCTTCACGCCCGACCCCGCGCCGCCATCCTCCAAACACAGCCGCAGCAACAGCGACAGCAGCAACAAAAACAACAGCACCACCACAACAGCGTCGTCCACCGACAACCACACCACCGCCACCCCCGCCCCCTCCAACTCGTCCAGCGCCTCTGCCATCGTCCCGCCCAGCGCAACCAACAACGCCGCCGCGACGCCCTCCTTCGACGCCATCTTCTCCATCCCCACCCCGCACTACGCCGAGCAGCCGTCGCCGCTGACCCAGGCCGCGACCGCGGACACCAGTGCCGGCGCCAACAAAGTCGCAAGCGCGGCCGACGCCCCGGCGTACGCGTACGCCCCGCCGTCCGCCAACAACCAGCCGCCCACGCCCAGCGCGGCGAGCGCGGCGGGCTCGACGCAGAGCGAGGAGGACCCCTTTCTGGTGTTTTTGCAGCAGTTGACGGATAATGAGGCGAGTAGGGGTGGGCCGAGCGATTTGGATTTCTTTTTGAGTTGAGGTGGGAGGGGGGCGAGAGAAGGGGATGGAGAGGGGGAGAGGGGGAGGGAGGAAGAGAAGGGGAGGGGTACTGTATGATAAGATGATGTCTGAGGGGTGGTGGAGTTGGTTGATACCTATTTGCCTGGTTGCATTTCTGCACGATGAGTTGATCAAGAGATGCTTGGATCTAGCTGACTTGCCTTGCACGGGTGGGTGAGGCGGACGTGCTGTTTTGGATCTGTCTACCTTGCTTGTCTGCCACGGGCATTTTCTTTCCGTGTGGCATGTTTTTACCCTTGTGACTAGCGTGGCGATTGAGTCCTTGAAGTACCTCGCAGTATCGCATTATCCTCATAAGTAAGTGTCTGTATCAACGCCCCCTAGCTAAGTAATGTAGCATGTAGCAAGGTAGCAAAATCGTCAGGCAACCCATCCACCCATCCACTCAGCAAGCAAACCTTTACGCATAGATCCCTTTCAACAGCCCTCACAAATCCCCCATGCCGCGAATCGTATCAGCCAGAAAGCGCTCCTGCCGGCGCTTCAACGCCTTCTCCGCCTCTAGCATCTCGTCGACACGGCCGTCGAACTCGTCTGCCGCTTCAATAACCTCTCGCTTCAGCCGCTCCACCACGGCGGCGTCGACCGCAGGAGTCTTGTCTTTGTTCGTTGCTGCCGTGCCGTTGGCGGTTTCGTATGCCATGCTCTGCAGGATACTCTTTGCCAGACTGTCAATCTCCGCCTGCACGCCGTCCCACTCTTTCTCGAGCCCGGCCAGCGTCTTCTCTTCGGCCGCGACGAGGCGGCGGAACGCTTCCATCGAGTCGCCGAGGCGCTTCTTCCCGGGGGTGGGGCTGTGCTCTGGTTCGACTTTGTAATATACTACTTCGTTGGCGAGCGGGACTTTGAGATTGACGACTTCGAGGTTGTGAGCGTAGCAGAGATGTGCGAGGGTGGGTGTGCTGTCTTCGTTATCGTTGCCGTCGTCGGCGTCAATCTCGTCGTCATCCTCGTTGGACGCGGGGCTCGCAGCGAGGAAGGGTCTGGGAGCTGCGCGTTTGACGGGTGTGCTGGGCGCCCTTGGGCCGTCCTTGGTTTCGTCGAGGCGTGTGAGCATTCCCGCGCGCGCTGAGTGGAGCAGCGTTTCGGCGTCCGAGACGACCGTCTTGCGGTAGGCATTGGAGGCCTCTGCAGCTTGTGAGAAGTGAGCGTCCGAGAGAGACAAGAGGCAACTGACCATTGAACTCGAGCGACAGCGGATTGTGCACGTCATGCTTGGGCTTCACCCGGCGCTTGCGGACGCCCTGAGGCTTGCTCGTCAGGTCATGTTTTGTAGGTGAGAAGGACGTGAGGGTCGTGGCAGTAGAGAGTTTGGAAGGCTTGGGCTGGAAATTCCGTGTTCTGGCCGTGGCAGAGACCTTGGAAGTCTTTGGCTGGAAGTTCCTTGATCGAAAGAGAGCGGCAGTAGATGTGGTGTGCTTGTATTTCTTCTTGCTTCTGATGGGACAACGAACAAATGGGGCTCCGCTGGCCTCCATGGTGTACAAGAATACCGGGCGGGGAGCGGTGTGAAGGAGGATGACGAGGGAAGGTGAGGTGAGGTGGAGAAGAGTGGAAAAGGTGTGGAAAGTACGCGATACTTATACAAGGCAGCCGCGTTTTTTGGAGACGCCCAGCTTCAACCGATTAACTGTACAGAGGTATAAAGAATTAAAAACAGTCCCAGGCAGAGTCTTCATCAACTTGAGCTACTGGGGCTTCTGGTCATTCTCTTCTACCGGCTCCTCCGCCACCAGCACACCCTTCTTCTCCAGCATCTCCGACAGAGAACCGTCTTGGTGCATCGACATCAAAATGTCGCAACCACCAACAAACTCCTTGTCTACGTACAGCTGGGGGATGGTTGGCCACTCGGAGTATTCCTTGATTCCTGCGCCATTGTCAGAACGAGCCCTATGCAACCCAATCGCCAACGCGACACGACGGTATATCTCACCTTGCCTCAGGTCGGCATCTTCCAGCACGTTGAATGCAATGAATTTGCTTGGATCCACACCCTGCATTCCGAGAATCTGGATGCTCGCTCTCGAGTAACCGCACTGCGGCATCTCCGGGGTGCCCTTCATGAACAACACAACAGGGGCTGCCGACACGGCTCGGTCTATGGCTGCGCGAGTGTCGTCGGAGAGGAAGCGGGCTTGGAGGGGAGCAAAGCGTGCATGCTGCAGTGGGTTGACAATTTGGCGCGAAGGTCGCACGGCGGCGCGAAAGACCTGCAATTAATCAGCCTCGATTGAATTCAACAACTGCTGTGCGCGAATCTTACGCTGGAAAACGCGGTCCTGGAAAACATTTTGGTCGTTGTGGGCAATGTTGTGGAGCTGGACAGGCGGCGGAGGTGGACGAAAGTTCGCCGCATCGACATGACGCTGCCATCGCGGCGCCGCTGACATATCCAAAACCGCCGACTCGCAGCTTCTCCCACCACCCACCATCCCAGCCAAAACGCCCAAGCTCTCGAAATGGACCCCTGCGAAGCTTACGACTGAGCTCCAAGCATCCCTCCCACATGTCTTTGGCAGAATCCTCGCGCAGCAAACCTCCCAGTGGCCCGCCGCTGAACGCGGCCGCTCTGCGCAATGACAACAAGACGCATCTCCTGCTCGCGGCCTCGGGCTCAGTCGCGACAATCAAGATTCCATTAGTCATCGACGCGCTGTCGAAATATCCCAATCTGTCCATCCGCCTTGTCCTGACGTCTTCCGCCGCTGCATTCCTCGCTGGCCAGTCTGCCGAACAGCCCAGTCTCGAAACCATCGCATCCATGCCCATCGTTGACGGCATCTACCTAGACGAGGACGAATGGAAAGAGCCTTGGGTGCGAGGGAACAATATTTTGCACATAGAACTGCGGCGATGGGCGGATTTGCTGGTCGTCGCGCCGCTGAGTGCGAATAGTCTGGCAAAGATGGTCAACGGCCTTTGCGACAATCTTTTGCTGTCAACCATTCGCGCATGGGATACTACCGGTACTGTCGATCCTGTGTCTGATGGGGTCGATGCCGAGGGTCAGACGGTCTTGCGACCGCGGAAGAAGACCATCATCGTCGCACCGGCCATGAATACTGCCATGTGGAATCACCCCATTACAACGAAGCAGATTGCCCTGTTGGAAGGCGAGTGGAACGTGAGAAACGACGGCTGGGTGGAGGTTCTGCGGCCAGTTGAAAAACGAATCGCATGTGGGGATACGGGAAGCGGTGGCATGAAGGAGTGGAAGGAGATTGTGGTTGTCATTGAGGAGAGGCTGGAGCTCCGGTCTGGCTGAACAACTTCCACGCGTTGAGCCTGTCCCTCCGATCTGGTTTGCGAGGGATGCAGCCAACCCGAACCTAGGAGTGCTCCAAAGGTACTTTCCATATTGAAGTTGACAACAGACGACAGGTACTAATGATGATGCAGGAATGAGACATGCAGATCATCGACCACTTCATTCGCTTCAAACCACAGCTTTTGAATTTTCCGTCGCGTTCTGAGTTGAGACAATGAGCCCCTTTTGACGCCTGAAGCTTTGGACGTTGTTCTTGAATATCAACATCAACCGACATTCGTGGAGTATGGAGTGGAGTGATCGTGCTTTATTCAGCCAAGAGCACAAACCTGTAATAGGAAATACTCTCGACACTCTTCATGTCTTACAAGGGCGATGGAGGTCAGCGGTGGGCACTTTCCGCAGACCGGCAGCAAATTTTATCTCCGCCAAGCAAACAACGACTGTGAAATGTCCAAAGATACTCTCGAATCTTGCCAAGTTGAGCATTACCGTGGTGTGAGATGATGCTGTGGCGCTGCGTTCAGGGATTATCTCGCCCACCGTTTCACTACGACGCGCTGCAAGAGCCACAATAGCACATGTTCACCACCTCCTTCGCCGACGTCGGCACGTTACAACCACAAAAGAACCTGCAAATATTCCTTGCGCCTCATGAATATTCGAAGATACTCGACGGGGGTCACAATCACCAATCCTCTTGTCCTTTACCGCGCTTTGTTGGCAACGAAGC
The DNA here is from genome assembly GCF_038025025.1 of Phyllosticta citribraziliensis. NCBI lineage: Eukaryota > Fungi > Ascomycota > Dothideomycetes > Botryosphaeriales > Phyllostictaceae > Phyllosticta > Phyllosticta citribraziliensis. The sequence goes on from NW_027117348.1 coordinate 1,071,185, forward strand.
GGATTCGACCCGATCCAGCCCAGCATCGCCTCGGTACGTCATTGCATGCCTCCATCTTATCTTGTGATGCTATCAGATCTTGGGGTTGACCACGAACAGCGATACACTTGCAAAAGCTCTATGACCGCTTGAAAGATTATGAGCCGACCGTCGAATACAGCCAACGCCTTCATCAGATCAGTCGGGCAATCAACGCCGGCCAGCCCCAACCCTCTCTCGCACAGGATCCGGGCACCTCGGGCTCGTCATGGCTCTGGTCAACGCTGCTCCCCCAGAAAGAGAAGAAGGACAGTCGAGCTTTGACAAGAGTCATTACCAGCCATGAAGCAGCCATGGAGCTCGACTCGCCCAGGGGCTTGATGCTGCACGGCGAAGTCGGCACGGGGAAGAGCATGCTGATTGACCTCTTTGCGGACTGTCTGCCGAACCAGAAAAAGAAGCGATTCCATTTCAACACGTTCATGCTCGAAACCTTTGCCAAGCTCGAACTTCTCCGCAAACAACGCGGCTCTGGGTTGATCAACGAAGACGACCACTCCCTCCTGATGCTGGCACGTGACATGATTCAGGCCTCCCCGATTCTGTTTCTCGACGAGTTCCAACTACCGGATCGAGCTGCTTCCAAAATCATGTCGACGCTTTTGACGAGTTTCTTTCATCTGGGAGGTGTCTTGATTGCTACCAGCAACCGTATGCCCGAGGAGCTGGCCAAAGCGGCAGGAATGGAGTTTACGCCACCCCCAACCCGAATGGACTCGCTTCGATGGCGATTCGGGATGCCCGAGCGGAGAGAGGGAAGCGAAAACATGTTTTCTGGGAGGGGAGATTTTGCTCCCTTTCTGGAAGTGCTCAAGGCAAGGTGTGAAGTGTGGGAAATGGACGGCGGCAAGGACTACAGGAGAAGCGAGTCCGAAGCAGCCATGGAGGGAAAATCGATTGGCTCGCAGATTGCTGAGGGTCTACCAGGATTCTCTCATTCTGGAGACCTGGCCGAGGACAATGTGTCAAAGGGCATGATTCTGCCCAAGTACTACTTTGTCAAACCGTCTGCCGACGGGTCGGAGACAAACGAGTCCTGGTCAGAGAGCTTTATGGAAGCCGAGCAAGAGGCGGCAGGCCAGAGCTCGACTTGGTCACCCAGCACAATGCACGTCTACGGCCGCAAAGTGTCAATCCCACGGCAAAACAATGGCGTCGCATCGTGGACGTTTGCCGAGCTCTGCGGCAGTCAGCTTGGGCCTGCAGACTACATCACACTCGCCTCCCACTTTCATACCGTTGTGCTGACGGACGTACCGGTCCTCTCGCTACTGCAAAAGAATGAGGCACGACGCTTCATCACTCTCCTCGACGCTCTCTACGAAGCCCGCTGTAAGCTGCTCATTTCAGCTTCGGCCGGGCCAGACGACATTTTCTTCCCCGAAGCTCGAAAGCCTGCTTCCAAAGTTGTCAACGATAACCAAGTCGACTCGGACGCCGTCTACTCCGAGACCTTTTCCGACATTTACCAAGACGTGACGGCGCCTTTCCGTCCAAACATCTCGAGCTACGACCCTTCCAACCCAGACCCGTCGTACTCTGAGCCCGAGCCCGAGCCCGAGCCAGAACCCGAACCCGACTACACCCACGCCCGATATCAAGGAGTCCTGGCCGAAGACGCACTCGAAGACGCCCCACCCAACCGCGTGCGGCGTGGTCGGGGCCCCGGATTCGCCGGGACGTTCAGCGACGAGCGGCCGACGGAAATGCCAAACATGAGGCGGCGCACGGCATCGCCCGACTTTGCCAAGACGGTCGCGTTTACGGGCGAGGACGAGAAGTTTGCGTACAAGCGCGCGCGCAGCCGGCTGTGGGAGATGTGCGGCGCCAAGTGGTGGGCGCGCACCGAGGAAGGCTGGTGGCGGCCGCTGCCGCGCGAGGTGCGGCGATGGGAGGTGCCCGCGTCGGAGCGCGAGGCGTCTGGTGCGTCGGAAGCGCGCGATGCCAGTGACGTCGTCATGGGCGAGTCTAGAGATATCGATGTAGAGAAGGATGAGGTTTTGTTTCGGCATGGCGCGAGTCCTTTTAGAACGGCGCAGGAGCCGCCCCCGAAGATTAATTGGACGCATTTCTGGGGGACCATGAGATGGGGCAAGAGGGCTGGCGCTTGGGGTCAGGGGCCGGATGGGTTAGAGGAGAGGAAAAAGGACAAGAGCTGCTCTCCAGAGGGATGTGGGTGTAAGAGCAAGGCATGATGGATGTTTGTTCTGAGTCTTGCAGTCATTTTGGTTGGGAGATTTTGTTGGTTTGTAAGTGCTCAAAAGATTTCTTTGACTTTGCTGTAGGGCCTCCTTCGCAGTTGAAGCCAGGGACCGTCTAGAGCCATGGAAGAGTCGTGGGAGGAGACTGTTGCACGGTGGCAAGCGGCAACCAGTTGTCTCTCATCTTCCATGCCTTTCGAGTCTTGTTTCAGTGCAGATAATCGATCTTGTCATACGCATTGGATTCAGTCAATGTGACTTGCTCAAGTGGGCTCTTGCTTCTCTGTCAGCTTCGCTTCCAACTCCTGAAATGCATCTCGGGCTTTGAGCGTCTGCAGCGAAACGTCATGGCGAAAGTGTGGCCTTCAAATCGATCATCACTCCGGCACTGCAGAGGCACCACAAATGCAAACAGAATTGGGAAACACGGAAGATCAACTCTTTCAATTGAGTTTAGCGTACATCTATTGGAATTGCCAACGTAATCACTTCCATCGCCATTGGGAACCAGAAAACTCCGTCTTCCAATTCACATGCTACTGATCCAGACTAAGCAAGTTCATTGATTGCGAAACAGTTGCGATGGAAATGTGGTCGGGGGTTTTTCAGACCCTTCTGTGACTGAATCAGACTTTGGACCAGGAAATCATCTGCTAGGGACCAGTGGCAGATGGGCGTTGGTAGACACTAATGTTTCCCTGGCTCCGCTGTGTCGGCTGGGCTGTGTGTACCAGAAAGTGTGTACTGCACGAGCCCCTGAGCCACTTGGGCGCAAAGTCCCTTCAGCCCTGTCGACCAAGTAGACTTTCTGGTACCCTGTGCTGCTTCTGGTTTCCTGTGCGGAGCGGGCCGATGCGTCCTTTTCCATATTTGCAACGCCCCTCAGAAGCCTGTGATCAGTGACGCGCGGATGGACGACATGGTGGGAACTGAGGAGTCGACCAGTATCGAACGGTACATTCAAACGACAGCTTGAGGGATTGCACAGAAGCAGGTATCTCACAGACTTTAGCATGCTCAATCTGATACTGCTGCCTCTTGCGTGCACTTGCTGGCATTTCTTGTTCGTCTCGTTCAGTGATGCGCGAGATGTTGCTTCTACATGCATCTCTGACGACCAAGGGAAGGAAACTCCGCCACCTCGAAGAAGGTGGCACCATAACGACCCGATAGTTTCCATGACACGTCGAATCCAGGGACTTGCGTTGAGTACCGAAGAAGCTACACTTAACCCACTTGCTGACCCGCTGCCCCTGAAAGTAATGGATTCAGAAAGTATGGCACGAGCACATTTCGAGACCCTGGATGAAGCTACCAATTGTTCAGAGCAAGGGGTTGCGTTCTTGCACTGTTAGTTGCTGATGCGGTTGAGAAACTCGGAAGTGTCGGTCGCCATGAGTCCATTGCATCTCACTCAACTGCGACCATGGATCGGCCAACCAAGAAAATATCTCGCCTAATTTGGATTGTGAGGCTTTCTGTCCAAGTTCTCAATGGCTGAACTCCGTCGAATGATGCTTGAGCGTTGGTGGTGGTCAAAATAAGCGTTTTTGAATAACATGTGAAGGGTCCTTTCAGGGTCCTTCCAGGGTCCCACCACAATGGCCATGGGTACTTTCCTTTGATATCCTGCGCATGGAAGACCACCTCTCCTGGTTTCCTACCGTGGATCAGGTCAAACGACTTCACATGATGGAGTCAGGATGAAGAAAGTGCTTCCGTCTCCATTGGCGCAGCTGCGGTCGTCTTCGCCATGCCGTGGTGCACAAAGCCAATCAGCGACCCGACGCTGTTCGTCATCTTTGGTCCACCTGCAGTCCCTCGACACCGTCCAAACTCCAAGGGTCCCCGTCCCATGGAACATCCGACGCTTTCCCTTGGACCCGTATCAACCCAAGTCCCATCATGGCACATCTTCAGCACAATCGAGGTACGTATTGTCGGACCATGGAACGTGGATTCGAATGGCTGAACCCCTGCTTCAGCCAATGCCCCGACGGAGAACGATGTGATGATCCTAGCATCTCGAGGCCGGGAGAGGCTTAAGAAGCCGTTTCCCCCCTGCGCTGATCCTCTTCCTTTCTCCTCCACGCTTCGAGCCCAAATTGACACCATCACTCACAATGTCTATCTCTTCTGGCTCGAAGTATCCCAACTCGCGACTTCGTCGCACGAACCCTCCCGGAGCTGCGCCTGTCACTCAAAGCAGTTCCCCATCACTCTCTCCATCTTCCTCGTCCTCATCACTTTCCTCCTCTTCTTCCTCCTCTTCTTCCTCCAACACTTCCTCTTCTTCTTCCCCCGCGACTTCTCTCTCGTCCTCCGCACCTCCTACCCGAGAGTCTTGGCGTCCACAAGCCGCCTCACACCCTTCCAAGACTGTGGGCTCCTGGAGATCAGGCGGTCCTCTCCAACCCACCGACAAAAAGACCTCGTGGGCCAAGAAGGGCGCCATCGGTCACCTGCCCACGTACTCGGCAGATGACCACAAAGACTCGTGCCTCGCCAAAAAAATCGAGGGCGAGACCTTCAAGGTCGAGGGGTTCTTCAGCCATCCTGTCTTGATCTTGTCGGACCCTGACGACAAGGGGAGGGTCAAAATCTTTCCGTTGACAACTTGGGGCGGCAAGTCCATCGAGGAAAAGTGGAAAGACATGGAGGACTCGAAGAAGGCCAAAAAGTTCAGTCACTTCTGCCAGATCGAACACCCAGGTGTCGAGGCCACGCTTCCCGAGTTGTCTCTGATGGATGGCGGCCGCATCCAGAGGCGCTCGTACGTCAACATGGAGACGTGCTGGGAGGTCGAGGAGAGCATCCTCAACAAGTACCGAGGCAACAAAGGCGATTCGGTTCTCTTCGTCACCCCACGATCTTTCAAGATCGTCGAGAACTACGCCAACAGCAAGCAAATGTTGTAACTCTCGTGCTCTCCTCGACCCCTTGAAGCTTGCCAGGGTGGGCGATCTCTCTCGCGGCCTCTGCCTGACAATCGGTCATCTGCTGCGTACCAACAGTCAAAACGGACGCATGCAACAATGGCAGGGGTCGCAATCAAAGAAGTGCTCTCTTCTCCGGTGGAAGGACGCCAAAAAGGACGAAGAAGTCTCTCCCGGGAGTCACGAAAACACCCCCTCCTCTCTCTCTCCCGGCCCGACACACCGGCGACATTTTCTCGGCGAGGGACCGAAAAACAACCCTCCTCCCCTGACTCTCCCGGCCCAACACACCGGACGACATCTTTCTCGGTGAGGGACCGAAAAACAACCCTCTTCCTCCTCCTCTCCAGGCCAGACACACCGGACACCTCGGGCGTGGGATCGCCAAACAAACCCATTCACCTCAACCCCTTTCCTCCTCCTCTCCTCTCGGCGTGGGATCGCCAAAGATCCCCATTCACCACTTCCTGGATCGAAACACCGACCGGAAGACATCGACCCTCCTCTTCTCTCGGCGTGGGATCGCCACAAAAACCCTCGTCACCACTCTCGATGGACGACCTCCGGCGGCACGACACTCGTCGACCGACCCCTTCAGGACCCTGGCTCTGGACCGCCGGAAACACCACCCCCTTTTGAGTTTTTCGATGTTTTGCACACCTGTATTCTGTCTTGTTTTGTTTGTCTTGAACGTTTTTGCGTGTTTTTTTGCGGATTCAGACTTGCTTCCACTACTCTTGCGTTTTTTGCGGATTCAGCTTTGCTTCGACTCTTCATTTGCTTTATGCGGATTCAGATTGTCTTCAACTCTTTGCGTGTATTTTTGCGGAATCATGTGGGCTTCCCCTTCGAGTGTTTTTTTGCAAATCAGATTGGCTTCTCCTTCATGTGCTTTGTGCGGATTCAGATTGGCTTCCCCTTCAGGTGTTTTTTGCGATTCATGTTGGCTTCCCCTTCATGTGTTTTTTGAGACTCAGATTGGCTTCGACCCTTTGCGTGTTTCTTGCGGACTCAGATTGTCTTCCACTCTTTGCTTTTTTTCACGGGTTCAGATTGGCTTCGACCCTTCGCTTGTTTGTAGCGGACTCAAATTGGCTTCGACTCCCCGCATGTTTCTCGCAGACTCAGATTGATATCAACTCTCCGTGTGTTTTTTTGCGGATCAGATTGGCTCAAATCTTCGCGTTTTTGTTTTCAGGGGTTCAGATTGGCTTCAACCCTTCGCTTTTTTGTCGCAGACTCAGATTGGCGTCGACTGCGACAAACTTTCCGCTGTTTCATATGTTGTATATTGCTTCACGGTTTTTCGGGCGATGAAATATCCTGCTCTGCACCTCCACGTGGTGTCGCCTGGGAACCCTCCCATCTTTAGATGACGAGGAGCCAAGCAGAGAGGTCGTGCTGTCGACACGTTAATAACAGACTTCTTACTAGTCAAATCTTCTATTGTTCCAAGACATGTTTAGAGAAAATGACAAAGATTCTCGTTGTGGTATCCTTTGCTTGACCTGAGTCTGGATGCTGTGAATGACAATCGGTCGTAGAACGAACAATTCGCAGAGATTGGCTGACTCCACATCTTGAACCCATGAAATGTTTTTTCCGGAGCTGTCAAGGGAGTCAAAATGAGAGGGGTTGGTTTGTCGTGTCGTTATGTGACGTATTCGTTATGATTCCGGCATCTACAAGGCGGGAGCGGGAGCCCACCTCAAAACTTCTGCGATCAACTTGTGCTTTGCCAACACCACACGCCCAACCTTGAGCGCAGTCCTGACTGATTGAGGCCGCAGCCATCCCTCAAGGTCTCCAGAAAGGTCTTACACTCAATACCTTCCTCTTGGACCCTTGTGCTGACTAGTGCAGGGATCGCGGTGTTCGCAGCCTTCTTCCTTCGTCGATGGCCTCGGTTTCGCACCTCGAACCTTGAGCACACACGCTTCCCACAACTCAAGGACATTGTGGATGTTTCTTCCAAGACACTTTTTTGCGAGCTCCTCTCGCTCTCGCCATCAAATTCCAGGGACTTTGACGCATAGACCGTCAGGACAAACTTTCATGATGTTTGCGAGCCTGCGAGCCAACAACCAGCGGAGAAGCGCGGATCCTAAACGTTTTTCGACCCCGCTCGTGCAAGAGACGAAGAGAAATACTGCAGCGACAAGGTGGTCTGCTCGCTTGCTGCCGCATGGGATGGCATGTCGAGGGTGGTGATGAAGGACGGCCGAAAGCCATCGAAACGCAAGTCCAGAAAAGTCTTGAGCGTTTTCAAAGCCGTTTCGAAATGTCCCGACTCCTGTGTAGCCGCAAACTTGGAATTACGCAGACAATCCCAGCGTACTCCTCGGCCGGGGCGATTCTGGAGCTCCAACGGTAAACCAGGCCGCCATTCCGCTCGGCAGCCATTGTTCAAGACCAGATCCACTGAGCGTGGAAGACTGGGTTTCAACGACCAAAAACACAAAATCATCGAGGCAACGTTTGTGCGCTGGTTCAGAATTGTAGGAACTCTGGACTCTTGCCACGCATAGTCAGCGTGGATGCCGAACGCGCTCAGCAGCTTCGGATTCTGCTATAGACTGTTGCTCTCAGCTCATGCTCTTGATCCAAAGGCATGCGGCTCTTCGATTTGTCCATACAACGGCATTGTCTGTGTTGCCATTCCAGTGCACCCAACGCCCGTGGTCGAATCCGAATGTGGGTCTTAAGCTACAGCCTTACGTCGCGAAGTTTCCAGTCCGACAAAGAAGAATCCTCCAGCTCCCAGGACACACTCTATGCTTCTCTTCACGACTTTGTAGGAGTTCATTCTCGTCAAGTCCACTCCGGGTACAGGAAACGTCATAGAATCTTGCAAGCCTCGATTGTAGAGTTCCTCCTAGCTCCGTCGAAAGGCTGCATGTCGACACCTTTGCTTTTGTGGATGTCATCGAGCGTCTTTACCAGCGTTTCGGGTATGTTTATTGTTTTTATGGCCATTCCCAACCATTTTGACAAGCCATTGAGGTCGAAATCGTATCTGGGACCTCGAAACCCGACAGTTTGTCCGGGTTCTGACTTCAAATTGTTCCTCAAAAGACGTTTACGAGCGAAGGGGTTGCTTTCCTGCTTGTAGAACGGAAGTCAGCAAGGTTCTCGCAGTCTTTCGATGTCTGAACGCGCCAACATGCCTTGGGAAATGTTAAATCGCAAACTCCCAATTCACTTGGAGGTGATTGCGCCCGGTCAGACGTCGAACGGTGTCAGTCAAGCCTGTCGCAGAGGGTGAACTTGACGGCCAGCACAGGATATCAAAAGCATCCAGAGGAGACGGAAGAGCTGCTGGATAGATTGCTGGTCATCAGCGTCCGGCATTTCCAAGCAAACGACAAGTGAATGGGACCATTGCCGAAGATGTAGCGCAGGCGCTCGTTGCTAGGCAAGATGCCCAAAGTACCGCCTGCAAATCACCTACGCGTTATTCACACCAGACGCGTAAAAGTCAATGCCGCCCGGATTAATTCGATACTGCCAGACGCGTGCTTTCCTCCGGCCTGGTTGTTTCCACCACCCGCTGGGACAACACAAAATTCCATCTTCGCCCTCTGCCTCTCCTCTCCCCTCCACCCCAAACCTCGCTCCCCCTCCCATCTTTCACGTCGCCTCGCCGTTTTTGGGGAGGTTTTTCGTCTCGCTCGCCGCGTTTTCTCTACGAAAGTAGAGCACCATGAACCCTGTAAGCTTCCCTGACCTCAACCCTCTTACGATCTTTCCAGAGACTGACCCCTCCAAGCACAACAACCAGTACCGAGACGGTCACTGGCGCGGCACTCAGCCTCCGCTGGGTGCCGATGCCCAGAGACCGTCGACGTCTGGCTCTCGCCCGCCGCCGCCGCCTCTCCCCCTGGCCGCCAACGGCCAACAAGTCCAGGTGCCTCGGCCCTGGCACCGGTTTCCGCCGCCTCTCCCCCTGGCGCGCCCGGCTGGTCCCCCAGCGGGCCAATCTTTCCCTGCCTTTGGTGCGTCTCCGGCGTCGCTGATCTCTGAACAAAGCCATCTAACACCAGACAGGTGGACGGCCGCACCAGGGGTACCAGGGCTACGGCCATGGGCACCATGGTGGGAACTACGGTTCTCGCCATGGCTACTCTGCCGGAGGCCTGGTCCCCCCGCCTCCCCCACCGCCGACGGAGTCTGCTGCTCTCCCGCCGGCGCCATCCCCGTACCTCCGGGGGAACCCACGTCGCTCCGAGGAGCATGACCGCCGTGGCCTCAGGGAGGTCCACATTCCTGCGCTCCCTGCCGTTGGCAACAACGGCTCTTACTACCACCAGCCCGTGCCGGCGGATCGCTTGCATGGCGGCGCCCAGGCTGTGTCCACCACTGGTGGACAAGGTGCTGGCCGTGACCAAGGCCGGGCTGGTGGTAGTGGCCGCGGTGGTCGTGACTTCGGTGGTGACCGTGGTCAACCCCCTGTCCCTCGGGGCAGGAAGCGAGGTTACGAGGAGATGGCGGCCGAGCCGCAACAGCAACAGCAACAGCAACACACGCCGCGTGGGCCGCGCCAGCAACTCACGCCGTACGCGCCGCGCCGCGACAGGGCAGTCGTCGTGCCGCCGTTTTCGGGCGTGCTTGAGAATCGCGCCAAGTTCAGCCTCTCTAGGCGCAAGAGGGAAGAGATCCAACCCGGCCGCATTCTTTTCCTCAAACATCAATCGAGCATTCACCAATTCACGTGCTTGATCTACCAGATGGGTGATAACGGCAAGCCGGGAGGGTTCACGCGCTACGACTACGACAAGGTGAACCGCTTCTTCAACCACCCAATCATCGTCGTCGAAGCTCCCACCGACAAAGGCCTCGTCAAAGTTGTCACCCTCACCAGCCTTGGTGGGCTCACGCCCGAGCAGAAGTATGCGGCCGACAACTTCAACTCTCAGAAGCATGGATCGCACCGAGCAGAACTATTCCGATCCGACTACCTCGAGCTTCACCACCCTGGCGTGAGCGATGCTGCACCATACCCCGGCTGCCAGCGCCAGCTTCACCTACGCAACGACAAGAAGCTCATGGACCGCTCGTATGTCAACCTTGATGGCGGCAAAACCTACATGGTGGAGGGCCAGTACCTCGTCCCCTACCAAGACTTTGGCGAGAAGAACCCCGACTACCGCCTGGAGGATGACTCGTTGGAGTTTCTCATCGAACACCGCGCCAAGCTTGAGGCAGAGAGAGAAGAACGCGACCGCGCCAAGTGGCCTACGGGCAAGGCACCGAACGAACGTTGGTGAAGGGTGACGGTCGGCTGGGTTTTCTTTGTGGTGGTGTCGTTTGGGGGTTGTCGACACGTGTGGTGGGACTTCTCGTGGTTCCGCGTCTCTACGCTGTGGTGGGACTTCTCGTGGTTGCGCGTCTCTGCGCCGTGGTGGATTCTCTTTGTGGTTTGCGCTTTTCTGCGCCGTGGTGGATTTCCTTTGTGTTTTGCGCGTTTCTGCGCCGTGGTGGGATTTCTTTGTGGTTCTGCGCTTCTCTGCGCCAGTGGTGGATTTCTTTATGGTTTTGCGTTTGCATGTCGGCGCTGGAGGGCTCGAGTTCGTTGATGGACGCCTGCAGTGGGAGTCTTGCGTCAGCATCCATATTTGGCGTTGAACCATGTCAGGTTGCGTCCAGCGGCATTACAGATTACACCATCACCCCTTCTCACAGTGGTGGTTTAGTCAGAATATCAAGATCCTTTTGATTCCTTTACTCCGCGTTCTGAGATTCTTGATGTGCGCCTGCAGTGGATTCTCTTTGTGTTGTGACTGCATTTGGTGTTTGTCTAGTTTGCGCTCAGCAGCACAATGGATTGCAGCACTCTTCTCGCTCTTGATTGTGGAGAAATGGAAGGAGATCATCCGGTAGCATCGCTCGAATTACCGCAAGGCTTCTCCATTGCCTAAGGGTGCTTCGTACGAATGATTTACATGCTGGGGGACCGTCCCCAAATGCCCCCCTGACCAGTCTCTCGTAGCGAAGCTTGTCTTTTGGCACATGGATCCCGACCACTCCAATGAATGTTTCAAAGTTGTCTCGTCCAGCGGGGGATCAATCAGATGCTCCATTGGCTTGTCGCAGCTTTCCAGCAACGCTCCCCGTTTGCGGTATCGCCGTTTGACGGCCCCAGCAGCTTGAAAAGCATTCCAAGGCCCGTTTGCAAACTCCCCCTCACTATATGACCGTCTGGCTCCCATCGCTATGTGTCGCACGACAGCTTCCTGGATGCAGAACTGCCTCTTCGGGAAGGACGCTAGGACGGCCCCTGCAGCTGTGGAACTCTAACGTTTTTTATTGGCTAGTCGTGCACTATCGGCGCTTCGCTAAACTTTATCCCAACGACCAACGATCGGGAGAACTGATGCGACGAGTCTTGGTGGTCTTTGGCGCTGTGGTCTCTTTGCGAATGTAATTTGTATTGGTGTTTTGCCGCCCTTGCCTGAAATCCTGAAAATCGTCCCTGAATCGATTAGAACACCATGGCCCCCTGTCCACGCCAGGTGCAGACGCACAACAGCCCACAGGATGTCCAGAATCCCCAGAGGCTGTCGCCATCGATGCATCATCGACATATTTGAATGTTCAGTCCCGTGTGATCTGTCAGCGATAGCTGTCCGCCGGACACCACGGCGTTGGCAGTACTGGCACTTTTCTCCACAGCCCGAAACCACCGTGGATTCTTCCACCACATCTCCATCATCGCCCTGGCTGGATCATCAACGCAACCATGGCTGGCTTTCATGTCTATCGTGAGTCTAGTACACATCTTGCTGCCCCCTTGCTGACGTTGAGTCTCCAGGTGATGAAGCGGTCCCCCGAGGCTTTGTTCCTGGCAGACGCCACCGCACAAACGGCCGAAATGCACGACAGCGCCATCAATACGATGTCCGCTCGCAAGGCCCCGTCGGAAGGCTTCATGGCGAGAACGTTGCGCCTTTGAGGGCAAGACCAGGTAACGCCTTCGGCAATGGCTCGACCTCTGGTTTCGGACCGACAGGGGTTCAGCAAGGCACAGCAAGCGAGGATCAGGGTAAGGTCTTCCACGGTGCTTCTTGTAGAAAACAAGTAGCAAGGCCTGGCTAATTCATATTGACGCGATGCAGAGAACTTTCCGCCGAACAACACAAGCCTTTCCGGACACGACACTCCAGCAGCCGGCAACCACTTTGCTGGCGCTCTCGAAGGACGTTGCGGTCAGAGCGGCCATGCCCTTTCCATCAAAAGCCAAGTCGATCGTGGACACCTGCATGGAGTTAGCCAAATGCCTGCAAGAATGGGCGAGTCGTCGACGTGGGTGCCAGGAATGGGTCAAGATGGACGCGGTCGCAAGAGGGAGCCCTACCCAACTCCCGGCATGGTCTGCTACCTCCACAAGGACATTGACAGCCACGTCTTGAAGAGGCAGGTCAGCAAAATGGACTACACGGAAATCCTGGGACACCCGGTCGTCATATTGGCGCCCTCCCCGCGATCTGGCCAAGTCGTGTTTGCGAAGATTACTACCTTTGGCGGAAAGTCCTTGGACGAGAGATGCGGCCAGGGCGATGCCGGCACAAAGTTGAGGAACCAATACCTCCCAATCAGAGATGGCGACAAGGAATGCAGCGGCGACGTCCCGGTCCTGGAGGTCAAAGGCGGACGCAGATTCGATCGCCAATCGTTTGTCAATGGCGCGAGGAAGAATATTTTGTCGATCGAAGCGTTCCACTTGCCGCCTTTCCGGAAGACGACGTCGGTCGGCGTGGAGTTTGAGCTGACGCGCGACTCGCTGAAGGCCATCGTAGAGCACTACGAGGGCATGACGGAGAGGGAGGCGTTTCTTTGGCCCTCCATTTGAGCTGGCCACTCAAGGTTGTGTGCACATGTTTTCTGGTTGGCGTCAAGTGCTGCCCAGAGTTTTGTATGGTGTGATTGAAAGAGGAGGTATATTTTGTGAATTCGGTATAGTCGGCGCAGCTGTTTTGGAGGTGGCCTGCGTTGTTGGGTCGGTGTGGTCTCCGGGCAGCGACGTCCATCTCCTGGTACAGCAACAACGGAACGACCCAGAGCAACGTCCCCCCAAAAAGGAGCAGCGACCATCTCCTTGCGACGAGGAGCGACGAGCGCATCAACCTCTGCAACGCTCTTGTCCCCTCATCCTCTCTTCTCCTCTTCCACCGGCATCTCACAAAGCCCAAAGCGCCGAAGATGAATCAAACGGGAGCTTCAAGCAACAACTGGAGGCTCGGTGAGTCGTGATTCCTTTGACGACGCGATTTCTATTGGGGGCTGACATGGCTTCTGATGTAGGTGCTTCTCCGGAGAACGCGTCAGCAGCGTCTCGACCACCGCTCGTGTCTCGTCGGAGCTTCCCAGGAGCTGAGCGGGCTGATTGGCAGTTGAAAGACTGGCGCGACGGTGAGTGACATCAGCCTTGATAGAGGAGAACGTTCTAACGCGATCATTCCAGATCCCAAACCACGGCGCGCATATACGTGGAGCGGCCCGGGAGCTGCCAAGCGGCCTCGTTGGAAGGAAGATGATGATTGGCGAAGCCGTGGTGAGTTGGGATGCCTACAACCCGCGTGGAGAACAACTTGCTGACCCCAACGCAGCGTCCTCCTCGCAACAGCACGACAATCCGGAAGAGGCCTCGAACATCGCCGAGACCTGCGAGCAGCCTGGACCTCATCTAGTCCCCGGAAAAATCTGCTTCATCAACGAGGGTATAAACAGCGACGCTTTGCATCAGCAAGTAGTCCCCGGCCGGGAAATCGACATTCTCAACCACCCGGTGGTGATCCTCCCGTTCCGAGCAACAAGACCAGGCTGCAGAGTAATAGCCACGGTCACCTCGTTCTCGGGCACACCTATCGACGAGAGGTTCTCCAAGCCGGGGCAGGAGAGCTTGAAGGCTCGATATCTTCCGATTGCCCGCGGAGAAGAGGACCACGGGAAGGGGCAAATGCTGCGTCTGGAGGACGGCCGGAAGCTTCCCAAGAGGTCTTATGTCAACGTCTATCCGCGAGACCTCTTGGAGATTGAAACGTGCTTCCTTCCAGCTTTCCAGAGGGGTGGTGTCGAGTTCAACCTCTCAGAGGCATCCATCGATGCACTGGAGCTCCACATCAGAGGATTGCGGGAAAGGTTGTATGAGGAAGATAGGTTCCGGTTCGGAGACAGGCGTTGCAGGGTCTCGGGCGGCTGTGGTCTCGCAGGAAAAGTGTATAAAGCATGTCAATAGCAAAAGTTGATCTCTCCTCCCTTGTCAGGCCCATCGAATCCTTGATATCGCACTTGACTTTGAAGATGACTTGTGCATGTGGCTTGTTTTCGGTTTCAGGGCCTGGAAGTGAGCATGTCAAGGGTGAGGATCAGGAAAATGGCCAATGTTGAAAGGAAAGATTGAAAAACGATGTTTTGTCGGCGGAGTCTGGCATATTGTGATGTAGCAAAACGTGTCATAGCCTTTGGTGTTAGCTACGTAGTTGTACAATCGCGGCCTTCTCCGGCCGTTTCTGTGAGATTTCAGGTCCTTTGCTCTCTCCAGGACGCTATCAAGGACGCAAATTCGGCGATTCAAAGCGTGGTGCTGAGCTTCCACATCGAGCAATGGCTTTGAAATGAGGAGAAGCCGCGGACTCTGGCTGTCGGCATTGTCGCGCTGAGCGATGGCAGTTGTGGTCCTCTCTTTGCTAACAGACTGGACAACAAGGGGATTGACGCGGAAGCTCATCAGCAGACACACATCGATAGTCGTCCATAAAGCTCCTGTTTCAAATACTGAGCTGGATACTCTGGGCAATGTCGCGAGTCGCCTTGAATGCTGGCTTGCTTTGAAACGGAGCTCTGCGATGGCAATCTTGGTCAGAGGAAGAATCTTTTGCCGTACACATCTTGCAGTCTTGAGCCTGCTCCAACAATGTCAACTCGTCTTGTCTGAACTTTGAACGATGGTGTCTCGTCGACGTGCCACGAGGTTTGTTGGTCTACCTCCACTTGATTTCGTCGAAAGAGGCCGTCCTTGCACAGACGAGGGGATTGATTCCATTTGGTCCAACATGCGCAGAGTTGATGGCGTGGATGGGAATATTCACCAAGGCACTGTACTGTGTTCATGGCAGTAGTACAGAGCAGCTGAACATGACCAGGACCAAACAAACATGCAAGTCCCGTATCCTCGAGCAAGCCCGGAGAGCTGGATGGCTGGGTTACGGGTCCAGTGAACAGTCACCTGGCGAGTGCCCTGCCTTCTTCACAAGAGCACAACAAGCACCTCGATCACCCATGCTCGAAGCTCACTCTGCACTCATCAAGCACGAAACATGTCCCGGCCAGGTGGAGAGGACAATGTCCTTCCAGAGGGTAAGTCGCTCATGTCTCTAGATCCTTGGACCGGAGTATGCTCAAATCGCAACAGATATCGATCAAGATGTCCCACAGAATCCCAGTGTTGGTCAAGCGTTCACCATGCAACACGGCTCGAATTGGGGACCTCAGCATGTCTTGCCCGTATACGACGCGGGACCGGGCTGGAGCACGACGGGACATTCAAACATGTCAGGGTTGCACCAGGCCAGAACCTTCGACGGTAAGTGACATCTCTAGTCTACTTTTCAAGCACGCGTTGATGGAAAAGTCTTCCGAGAGCACCCATCAACGATCGGGTATCCGCAGCCGTCGAGATGGGTCTTTGATCCACAGCGACAAATTTTCCAGGATATTGGGTCAGGTTGGGAATGGAGATATCCAGCGCCATATCCGTCAGGCGGTTTGTATAACACGAGTGGTCAAGTCTCGCTCCCGCCAGTCCCGTTGCTCCAGCCAAATCATCTGGAGGGCCTGGCTCGTGGAGGGTGGTATCAAGACCCGTACTGGCCACAAGCCGTTCCCCAATGGCTCCCGTCTCCCAATGTTGTTTGGCCACCGGCCAACGAAACTGGATATCCGTCGCAACAAGCCCGCCGCCATGTGTACACTTCGAGAGTTCAATCCGATGGAAACGTTCGCCCGGGGGGAGGGGCCGAGAACGGTGGCTTGCGACAGGAGAGGACTCATCCATCCACGCGGCCAACGGCGCGGATCCCACTTGGATCCATCTGCACAAATCAACAGGTCCGTCGAGGTCGCAAGGCCGAGCCGCATCCTGTTCCTGGAATGATTTGTTATCTCCACAAGGACATTGAGAGCCAGTCTCTGCGAGAGCAGGTCAGGAACGGTGTGGATTATGCCGAGATCTTGGGTCATCCTGTCGTAGTCCTCGCCATCACGGCAGCGCGCTCTGACGAAGTTTTCTTTGCCAAGGTGACGACATTTGGTGGAAAGACGGCGGCGGAGAAGTTTGGTAGCTCCGACAAGACGTCGAGGAGGTTTCAACGAGAGTACCTCCCCATCTCACATGGTGGACCGACACAAGAAGAAGGATTCGAGCTGCAGGTGGAGAATGGCCGGAGGATGGGCGCCAGATCCTGGGTGAACATTGGACCCAAAAACGTCCTTCGCATCGAGAGTCGACATCTTCCACCTTTTCGGAGAACCACCAAGCAGGGTGTCGAGTATTCTCTCACGGCCGATTCGCTTCAGAAGCTGATGGAGCATTACTGGAAGCTTGTACGAGAAGACCAGGAAGGAAGACGGCGGACATGAGGTGGGAGGCGAGGCCGCCAGTTTGGAGGCAGCTTGGCACGATGTTCCGGCAGATTGAATTGGAGACAGTTACGCGTAGTTGTTGTAAAGTCGAACTTGAAAGATTCTTCTGGGTTGTTTCCTTTCGAGCGATTGCGGATTGTTCAGGAATGGTCCATTGTCGTCGCTCACAATAGCCAACTCCAAAATTAGGCTTTGGGCGTCCTTTGTCCATTGTAACGCGCCATTGTTTTCGTGACAATGTGATCCTTTCAGATTGCTATCAATGCCAATCATCGTGTCGAGTATAACAAGAGCTTTCCCAGAGCCCTTGACGATAGCTGAGCAGTCAAACTCGCACTCCATGGATTACCAGAAGCCCTTCGTTCCGCAGGTCGGAATGCCAAACTATTGTGACGGTCGCCAGCAAAGAAGCCGTGCTTCTACCATAGCGCGGCCCGGTGTCGAAACGCCAATCCAAGGTTTGCAACCCGAGCTGACATCTTCGCAGGCGTCGATCAGTCAAACACTAGGTCCAGGCTCGCCACTTCGCTTTGGCTGTTGCACCAAGAACGCGGCGACAAACAAGAGCTCGCAACAGGAAAAGACTCAAGGTAAGCCTGCCCTGCATCGTCTGAGGGCCAACAGCACACCGAGCCAAGCCTTCCAAACGGGGAATTCCAGATACCAAAAGCGGGACTTTGCTGCAACTCAATCGCCGGGCGGTGCCCATGACGAGGCTGAAGAGCGTTACTGGAGACGCCGAGGGGCCATCAGAAGTACGCCAATGGGCGGGTCCCCTCTGAACAGCCCAATAGAGAAGCCAAGATTGAACTACGACACCTGGATCCTCCCGTCACGCATCGCGTTCCTCCCAGGAGTGCGCAAAGGGTCGCTCCTAGCCGGCCAAGTTCGTGAAAAGTTCCACACACAGCTCGCCCGGCACCCCGTCGTCATCATGAGTGCTCCAAACTCGAGGGGCGTCGTGGCAATCGCCCTCCTCACAAGTCTGGGTGGCCAAACAGTCCAGGAAAAGTATTCCAGGTTGTATGCCGCCAATCCAGACCGAGCCCGCGAGTTTGGTGGCGACTTTCTGCTAATCAAGTACGGAGACACGCAACCTCACGATGATACGCCTTTGTTGAGGTTGAAAGACGGTAAGGAAATGGGGCGCAGGTCGTATGTAAATGTTGCTTACGGAAACTTTTACGTCCAGGTCGAAGACCTTGCTCTGTACCGCAAAAATGGATCCGGAAAAGACAGCGAGGTTTTCCTAGACGAAACATCGTTTCAGGAATTGGTAAGGTATAGGGACCATAGGCTTATGAACCAGGCGTATATTGACGAGATCAAATGGCCGGGAGGATGGCGGAAACCGTCGGAGAGTCAACTTGGGACCAATGCTATGGCGAGGTTGCCATTTGCTGCTTTGAACTGATCTAGCACATTGTAGTAATCGTAATGAAGACATTTGCGGGAATAACGTTGACAAAGGATGCCATTCGATCTACCGGTGCCACAGATTTCGACTCCAAGCTCTTTGTCATGTAAACGTGACCATTGCGGTATCCAGACTCCTGGATGATGACAAGACGAGATGGTGAGGTAGATTGCACTCAGGTGGGATCAAGCGGTGAAAAATGCAGAATTGACGAGATAATGCATGGAGAGGTCGCCTTGGAAGCAGCCAATGGCGAAATTTCGAACGAGACGCAAAAGCACTGCCAGCGAAGTGCTGTCAAGGCAGTAAGACAGATTCGCACCGAGAAAAAGATCTGACGCTGGTGAAGAAGTGAAATTTGCTGAACCCGGCCGAAAGACAAGTCAACGACGAATTGAGAGCAAAAGCTGTACCGGGACGAAGCAGGTGGAGTTGAAGCTGGTCGGCCGAGGGTAAACATTTCCCCAGGTAATTCGCAAGGCGGCAAACGGCGGCAGAACGACAGCTACCTGGCCGTGGCAGCTCCAGCAAGAAGCCAACCATCACGACCTACGCAACACCAACCATCGAATCCACCCACTTGCAGCTCGCCCGACCCGTTTCACGACCTTCGCTCGCCAACTTCCACCGCGCGCCAGAATTCTTGCCCCGACCAACGAAAACACCGGCGACAAAGCACAAAGATGGTGAGCATACCTCAACTACCACCCCCGCCGATATGGGGAACTAATGTCGTGGGCTATAGACTGCGCTCTTCAATTTCCAATCGCTCCTCCTCGTGATCTTGCTTCTCGTGTGCACGAGCACCTATATGCATGCCGTGGCGCCCGGTCTGCTGGATCGCAACAAAGACGGGTAGGGAACCCGCCCCGAGTCTCCCACACCATCTCTCGTGTCGCGACAACGGTAGAACGCAGGACCATCCATCTTCCCATCGCCTTGTGGATCTGGACACAATCCGCCTATGTAGACACGCGGTGGTGGTTCGCGAGCATCGCGGAGACGACGGACGCTCAACAGAGCAAGCAAGCAAGCAAGCGCTAACAGGCGACAGGGTCTTCGGCATCTTTTGGAAATTCGCACGCGTGGGCGAGCGACTGAGCCCGTACGTCAGCCTCTGCTGTGTCGTCATGGCCGTAAGTTCCGATGGCCCCATCTCTCCGCAGACCGCAACCTGACGCGCGAAACAGGGCTCGCTCTTCATGGGCGCGTAAAGCACCACCTCCCTCGATATACCAAGGCGTTGAATTACTGTGAGCATCGATATGGCGCGAGGCGTTTGGCAGGACACGAACGATGGCGTTTCGGATTTGGGTCGTGTGCATGGACGGACGGACGAGATGTGTTTTTGGTGAGGACAACTCTGGTCGGGCCTGGCAGCTCGCTTCTCAGCATGAATGGCGACTGACGTGGAGCAGAGAATCTAGAATACTACTGAGACTGATATCGCGAGCGGGAATCCAACGACGCGGGTGATGTTCGAAACCTCAAGTCGACGGCTTCGCGTGCCTGCGAAATCTCCCCGCGCTGTATACACCACGCCAGACCGACGAATGACAGCCCTACGATACGCAATCCACGCTGCCGAATCCCCCGGGGGGTCCAACCTCTCCCTCTTCCCATCCACGTATATCTGCCCGTCCCCTCCACACCCCGCCCTCCACTTTCCAGCCCTACACACGTAAGCAAAGAGCACGCAGAGGCAATGGTAGAGTATAAAAGCTTTCCTCTTTAAGAAACAATGGCTATGAGTAACAGTAACAGTAAATGGCAGTAACAGTCTCCAGAATAATAAGTAAGTAATCCACAGAGAACGATGCCGCGTCCATCCCATCCCTTCCCACCCCGTCCTCTAAACGGCGCGGCTAAAGGGAGCAGCAAGAGGACGAGCAGGAGGTCGAGACAAGAGAAGAGAGGAGAAAAAGTACAATGATGGGGGGAAATTTGGTGATTGGGGATGTGATGTAGTAGTCGTTGAAAAGAAGAGGAAGAAGAAGAAGGAGCAAAAGCAAAGGAAAAAAGCAGGCGTCTCTCCCATCCCATCCCATCCCATCCACCCCTCCATTCCCATCCAAAAACCCGTACGTGCGTCTGTCGTCCGTTGCGTCGTTCATTGCTGCTGCTGCTGCTGCCGTTGTTGTGTTGATAATTGATAGTTGATAGTTGAGATTGAGATTGCTCGCGAAACTCTTTCTTCTTTCGTCTCTTGTTCGTCTCCGTCTTGTCTTGAATAATGAATTGCAAGTATACTGCTGCTGCCGCTGCCGCCACCGCACGACTTCTTCCCTCCTTCCCTCCATCCGCACCAAACGAAAAGAAAACCTCGCTGTCCAAAAAACGTACGTGTACAAAGTAAAAAAGTCATCCGCTCATCCGCGTCCTCTCGTGTGTGCGGCGACATTACTTGGTGCTCCCACCCACACCCGCACCCTTGGCATCGCACAGCGCGTCACCATCAACGCTGCTCTTGCGCCGCGCATCGCGCTCGACGTCGCTCGCGTCCTCGACGACGACGTCATCGACGCCGAAGTCGGTCACGTCGCGCATGGCCACGCTGCCGTTGTCGTCTTCCTCGTCGTCGTCATCCTCGTGGTCCGTGACGAGTCCCGGCGCCGAGTCGAGCGTGTGCGGCGACATTTCCATCGTCGGCGACTCGAGTGCGCCGCCGCGTTCCGAGCTGGCTGATGAGGAGGAAGTGGAGTTGGCGTTGGAGGAGCGGTGCATGGAGCTGTTGCCGCCGCGCAGAGTCCCTGCAGGAGGAGTCGGGTTCCGGTTTGGAGCTAGGGATGCTGGTGCCATGCCTCCTCGTGCAGGTTGCCGGCTCAGTGGTAACCCTCGCTGTAGTTGGGCATCGCCTTTGAGAGTCGGCTTGGGTGTATTTTGAACCGAAAGCGTCGGTTCCGTCTCGTCGTCATCCTCTGTATCATCAGGCAGCTCGACCTTGGTCCTGGCAAAGTCGACGAGCTGGTTGAGATCAACCGAAGCCCCAGACCTTTGAAGCAGAGCAGAAAGATTTGGAGTTTGAGGAGACGGTACGAATGAAGAGTCCCTGCGGACAGGGTTGGGGGTGGTGTGTTCCTTTTTCAACGGGCGAGGGGGTAGAGGCTTGGATTTTGGTGGGTTCGACTTGATGAGCGGGTGGACAAAGGGGCCGTTTGTGTGGGATGCAGCGGCAGGAGTCTGAGGAGTGGATTCATTCGGTACCACAACACCAAGCTCATTGACATCGACGAGGACGCCGCACTCGACGGCGGCCTGGTCATGGCTCTCAAACTTTTGATTGTGCTTGATGCGGCAGTGGTTGAGGAAGCCCTGGGTGTTTGAAAAGTTGCTGTGCCTGCAGTCGGGGTGATGGCAAAACAAACGAACCCACTTGCCATCTGTTGAGCGCCTGTGCAGCAAGGGGTCAATCCTGGGGGCAGAAGGGTCGCCAAGGGCTTGGAGCTTGGAGCCTGCAGAAGCACGTGACGAGCGTGATTTGGAGGCCGGCGGCAGCTCGGCTTGACTTGCCCTGGTCGCGCGGCCCTCGGCAACAGCAGCGCCAGTCCGGCTGCCGGCGCTCAAGCTTGCCGCAGGAACAGAGTCGAACTTGGGATCCGGGATAAGCCACTTGGCGTAGTGGCGAGTATACGGGCCGTCCGCAACGCCCCATGGAGCTGGCTGTTCTGGCGTGGTGAAGCCCTGTCGCGGCTGGAGGGCCGGGCCCACTCCTTGGCTCAGTTGTGTGGATAGCGCGTCCGTTCCTGGATAGGGAATCAGTCGGCATCGGCGGATCTGCTCGAGCGCTATTTGGCACTTGGCAAGTTCCTGGTCGATAAGGCGCAGCTCGTTGTGCTTGAGCAGGATTTCGTGGTCAAAGTGCGTCTCGATGATTTGCTGCAGCGGCGAATAAGTCGTTGGGTCGGCCATGTCGCACGGCGTGTTTTGCATGCTGGGTTGCTGCGGCGCAGACTCTGGCACAGGTTCCGCGTTTGCGCCAGCGTCCAATTCGGGCCTGCGCGACAGGGCGACGCTGCCATTGGTGGTCTTGACATGTGGCACAGAGGGAGCGACCAGGTGCGCAGGCGGCGTCGGGTTCGTAGGCGCATCCACGACGGGGCATTCTGGCCTTCCAATCTCGACGACGGGGCGCACTTCCGAGTACTTCCACTTCTTTGCAAAGGGGGATCCGGGGCTGGGCTCCGGGCTGTTGGTGCGCTTGCGCTTGAGTTTGCTCAGCAGGGGAATGTCGACGACGGGGCGCTGCTTGGAGAACTGGGCCTTGTCCATGACGGGGTTCTCGGAGCTCCATGGCGTAAAACGAAACATGGACTGCATGACGTGAGAAGAGGCCGCGACGCAGCGTTCATCTGAAGTCGTGGTGGAGGTGGGTTGGCGCGGTTGCGTTGCTGCGATGATGGTCTGCGCGACGCGACGTTTGGGCGCGAGCTGGCAATGTCTCGGCAACGGGCGGATTGCGACAAGGCGTGGACGAGGGGGCGGATGATCAATAGGGGAGCTCAGATATTAAAGGTGGGAGGCGGGTGGTGATCGGCCAGCGAGCGGAGAGAAGAATAGGGCCGGTTGATGAGCGCTGGGAAGGGGTGAAGCCAACACGGTATGCAGGTGGACGAGATGCGGACGCAACACCAGACGGAGGCGAGTTGGCAGGTGGCCGTGAGTAATGGGGTGGGTTGTCGAAGAGTTGTTTTGGAGAGGTGGCGAAAATGTCGGGAGGGAGTGAAAAGGATTTGGAAGTGAAGAGAAGCAAGAGAAGGTCGTCGCAAGTGATGGGTGAGAGTGATGAGTAGGTGAGTGAGCGATGGGCGAGACGGAGACGGGGAGCTGACGAGCTCAGCGGTCGGCGGGCGCCTTTCTGGGCTGGTTGGCTGCAGCGCTCTGTTTGGGCCGGCCGGGGATGCTAGCGGGCGTCCTGACGCAACTCAATGCGCCGTGGTCAGAAACGCGCATTCTTGGCCGCTGACATGCCGAATGAGGTCGCTCTATACCGGTTGGAGCGTGGAATTGCGTTTCCAGTGTCTTTTGTGTTATCTGGCGTCGTCGTCGTCGTTGGTCGTCGCCGTGAGATGGTCTACCTATGTCTATGACTACACGTCGCTGAGTCATCGGTTTACAGATTGCGCTACGGGCTGCCATTCGCTGTTTCAGGGGCCTGCCATCCATTGCAACACCACAGCAGGCAGTGCAGTACATCTCTCTCGACATGTACAGTAGCCGTCGTTCGCCCTATTCCGTCCCCGTCCCCGTCTGCCTGTCTCACTGCGCTCTCGACCGTCCCCGTGCCGTCGTTCTCGTCCTCGTTGCTGCTGCGCGCATGCCGGTGCCATTCTTCACCCACGGCAGTTCCAGCGCTTCCGATCAATCCCGCCCCGCAACCGCATCGAACCAAGCGCCGCCATGTCATAATTGTGGAGAGCTTCCGATGTCGACATGGACACCATCCGTACACCACCCACGCGCGACCCGTCTCGTCGCACCTAGCGAAGCTGCTACTGCCGCCGCCCGTCGTCCACATGTATATTAACCTGCGTCCCTGTCAATTCGCCTCCCGCCGTGCAGCTCGTCTTCAGTTGTCTTGTCCTGTCCTGTCTCGTCGCGTTCGTTTGTTTTCTGGCCGCCCCGCCGATCGCTGCCTCTCCCTCTCCCTCTCCACCACCACTTTCCACGTCCACCCGCGCACGTCCTCTCCGTCTTCCGGTCGCGATCCTCGCCCCTCCCTCTAGCCTGCCTGCCTGCCTGCGTCAGTCGCCCACCCACCGCCTGTTGGTGTTGTGCTGTCCCCGCATGATAAAGTATAACCTCCTTCACAAGCCCGCGGAGAGCACCCCGCCGCATACATGTATCCACTGCAAACATTCACCGCGCCGTTTGCCTTTTCCGCAGCACCGAGTTTCCACCTTGTTGTCACGGCAAGCAAGGCCCGCCTCCCCCGACCGACACCAAATGTACCAACTCTGCAACTACTCGCGCCATCCATGTCATGGGCTCCAGGTCCCCCGTCCTCCTTGCTGGGAGATCGCCCCGACGTGCATTTCTGGCCGCCCGCGCCATCTTGTCCCGCTATATGTCGTGTCGCACTGCCGAACCTCACCTGCAGGCCTGCCCTGCCCTGCCCTGCCCTGCCCTGCCCTGCACAAGCCGCCGTTCTCTGCTGCTGCCGCGTCGCACAGTCTCAGGGCCCACGCCGACACTTGCTTTTGTTTATTTGTCGCCGCCCGTCCATTTCTTCTACTGCTGTTGCTGAGCATCGAGAATGCGCTGCGGCGCGGCGCGGCACGGCGTGGCGTGGCGTGGCGTCAACCACCCGTGGACCTGATGGTGACGACTACTTATTTGCTTCTCCTTGCCCTTTCCCCATATCGTCGCCTGCCTGCCTGTGTGTCGCGATATCCAATCGTTTTGCTGCTTGTTCGTGCCTTGCTTGCGCGCGTCCGTGCTCTGCGGGGGTGACTTCCTTTCCAAATTACCTACCTACCGTACCGTACCGTAGCGACTCTTCTGCGATGCTTCAGACTTGACGCCACTCGACCGTCTCACTAATCGTCTACTCCAACCCACACCACTCCTCCATCGCCTTCGTCGCCATCATCTTCACATCTTCACCACCTCGCCTCTCTCTACCTCTCCTCAACGAGTCCAGTCATGGCACGCGGCGCCCGCATCCTTGCCACTCCTCGCCTCGCCTCACCTGTCCCCTTCTAAAGCCGCCCATCCCAACCCTCGATGAAACGAATATTTTAGGGTTGCGCGGCCCGGCGCCAAGGAGCCCAGCCACCGCGACGCACGCCCTCCAACAAGGCGAACAGGATCGCAGCGGCGCGAAACGCCGATGCACCGACGCGGTGGGGAGCTGCTTGTGTGAAGACGACGAAGAAGACGATGAGGAGAGAGATGATGTGGTTTGCTTGTTGCGTTGTGACGGCCGACCCAACTCGACCTCACCACACCTTCTCCGGTTTTCCTACCTCCTATCCTATCCTGTGCCCTACGCATTCCCCCTCCCCTGCCCTACCCATGTGTCCCATGTCTCCTTTGACCCTCTTCCCCCGTGGCGGCCCGTACATTCTCCCCCAACAACCCAAGCCAAGCGCACGCACGCACGCACGCACGAAACCATCCATCCCGGCACCCGTCCCCGGCCCGACCATGTGCCATTTTTAGGTTATGTGTAGGTTAGGTTAGGAACGTGCCAGGTAAGGCAGGGCACGCTGCGGCGCGGCGCGGGACGGAGGGAGGCAGCCCTGGGCGGCGAGAGGATGGGATGAATTGGGTTGAGTTGGGTTGGGTTGCTGGTAAGGAGGTAGGTAGGTAGAGGTGATCGTGGCGGTGCTGATGATGGTGTAGGTGATGAGAGGGCGTTGATGGATTGACCTCGTTGATGGATTGACCTCGTTATGGATTGGATATTTGCTTTGCGTGCTGCTCAACTTGGATACATCCGGATGGAACAGAAACGTGTGTGCATGCGTAACCCAACCTCCGGCTACATGTACCCATCACCACCGTCAGCCGCAGCACGTCGCCACCGTGTATACGCCTTTGCGAACCCCTCACCTCCCTCAGCACCTCCTACACCCTCTCCTCTCGCACTCCCCAACGCCAACCCCACGCCCTCCCCGCCGCTCAACTCAACAAGCGGCACCATGCTCGGCCGCCCATGCGCGCACTGAAACGGGAAAACGCACCCAGCGAGGCGGCAGACGAGCTCTTCGCACTCGGCGCGCGAGAGGGCGTCGTTGAACATGACGGCGCTGCGGCAGGCGCGCGAGTTGAGCAGCGAAAGGATGCCGGGCGGGCAGGTCGAGGTGCGCGTGAGCCAGAGGGGAGACGCAGCGTGGTGCAGAGGAGCGTGGAGTTGTTGTTCGTGAGGAGTGTGCGGTGTGTTGACGGCGGCGTCGGTTTGCTGTGCTTGTATCCGCTGCTGTTTTGCGTCGACGTCGCTACCGATGCCGCTCTTCGCACGACCGCCCCCGTCGGCGACCCTCCATACTTCCTCCCGCAGTACCTCTAGAAGCAACTCGGGCCGCTCGACGCAGCGCTCGCGTATCCCTGGCGGCAGCTTATCCACGCGCAAAACGTCGCGGCCCTTGCGTCCGCCCTTGCCCACGGCATACACCACACCCCAAGCAGCGAAGCGGGGCGCCAAGTCCTCGAGCAGCAACGCCTCGCGCGGATGCCGTAGTTCAAAGAAGAGCGGCGAGGAGAGGGGAGGTGGGGACGTCGACTCGGGCTCGCAGAGTTGCGTGAGGAGCGATTCGAGGTGCACGCGCTCCGAGGCGGCATGTTGGTCTATCAAGACGACGAGAGGTTTGCAAGGGCTTGGGTCTGGACTGCCCGTGTCGCTGCCGTCCATGATGGCGAGGATGAATTTGCGGTCGACCTGCGACACTACGCGCGCGCTCTTGAGGGCCTTTTTGGAGAGCTTGTTCTCGCCCACTGCGGCTTCTTTGAATGCGGCCTTGATTGCTTCGTGCGAGCAGTGTTCGCCCAATCCGCCGTGCAGCAGATTGGCAGATTCGCTTGAAAGGTTGGGACTGGAGAAGATGGCGCGGGGGATGGACTCCGACGTCGAGGGTTGCGGACGAAAGACGGGGTTTGAGTGGGTGGAGAGGAAAGTGGTGAGCCAAGAGTCCTTGCTCGTGTCTGGTGGTGTCGATGGCTTGTCGAGACGCAGCGATTTGCGAAACGAAGTCGAGATGCTTGCCGGCGTTTTGTTCGTGGTATTTGGGCGGTCGCTTTGCTGAATGACGGTTCCTGTGCGCGAGTTGATTTTGAAGGTCTGCTTGCTGGTAGGATCTGTCCAGTTTGTGGTGCCGTCTTTTAATCCGTCTTGTGTCTCTGCTTCATCATGTGTGGGTATGGTCCTTGGACCAAGAGCACCAGGCAGGAGAGATTCAGTTTCAAAAAAAGTCGTGTTTTCTCCGCTCGGAGAATTCTGACCCGCTGGCTTCTCAGATATCCAAAGAGTATCGTAGAATGATGGTTTCCCGCTCCTAATTTTGCTCAAACCGGTGAATTGCGATGTGTCTACTCCGGTCTTCTCGTCGGCTGATTCCCCAGGAGGCACCTGGGTTTGCTCACCATGATTCTGTCCAACAGTTGGACCTTGTCTCGGAGCTGGGGAGTGGGAGGCACTGCTCGACGCAGATGTGGGCTTACTCTCAATCCGCCTCTTTCGTTTGGTAGGTCGAAAGTGATGAGCCGAAAGCCATTCGGTAATCATGGCCCGCAAAACATCCAAAATGGATTGCAGTTTGGCTTCCGACTCCAGCACATCTTCTCGAGTCCTCTCAGCCAAATCGATTCGCAGACAAAACATGGGCCACCTGTCAATGCCCTTTTTGCCTCCTTGCAACTGCCTACGGGTTGGACCATCCTTTTTATATCTCTTGTCATTCAACCGCCGTTCTTTTTCCCTCTCGTCAAGTTCGGGCTCGTCTTCGTTGACTCCAAAACTGGAATTGTTGAAGAGGCGATTGATTTCGTCATACAGCTCGTTGTGGCCATCTTCGACATGAATTGGGTGGATCCCTAGAGATATGAACTGTACAGATTTACTCGGGGCGGGTTCGAGGGATATTGCACCCTTCACAGAAATAGATTTGGTTGCTGCAGACGCCGGCACCCACGAGCTCCATTCGTCCGGCGTAATGTACAGCGTTTGTGAAAGTATCGACAACAGCGGACGAAGTTGCGCATGGACTTTGGCATTGGTAGCGTCATTTCGGCGATGGGCATTGATGCGCAAGCTTTTTGCTTCGTCTCGGATGACGACGGTTATGGGTTGTTGCCAGGCGAGCAGCAGAGCCGTAATGGACCTTTTCAAGCCCTCCCACTGCCTTTCGTTTTCTGCGCGGTCTTCGAGCATGGCACGCTGCTTTACTCGCACCGGCATGTTGCCAAACAAGTCCCTCATTGTCACTCGCGTCCCGTGGTCACCGAGGCCATGCTGGGCAGGCGTCTGTCTGGAAATGACTTGCGATCGATGTAGGGTGATGGAATTGTACGACCTATGGATGCAATGGCGCGACGTGATGGTGAGGAGAGATAGAGCCCCGACGGACGCGACAAAGGTCCCGTACCGACCGTAGACGGGAAAAGGACAGTCGTGTTTCGAAGTATCTGCGACGAGTCAGCAACATTCGAAAGACCAGGCGAGACTTGCAGTAGGGTTTCCCAAGGCCTCCATCTAGGGCGAACTCTGCAGGAGCAATTCCTGATCCATCGTCTTGAACGGTGCATCCGCCTCGTCGAGCATCGACCGAGACTTCAATCTTGGTGGCTCCGGCATCGAGCGAGTTTTGGACCAGTCCCGAGATGACGTGGGTGAGGCTGGTGATGGTTGTCGACGACTTGATTTGCGCAACGACGTCTGGAGGCAGGGGCTTGATGGCTCTCACATTGTCGGCGAGATTCATAGATGCAACGGGAGTGTAGGTTGTGGCGTCGGCCGTGGCCTTCACATGCATGCAAGCTTCGCACGGAGCATCTGATGGAGCTGCTCAGCGATCAGACTTGAGACCCCCGGGCTTCTGCATGCAGGCGATCCACCGGGCGCTACCCAACACCACGAGTGCCATCGCCAGTCGACTTCTCCCGTACCCCTCAACCGCCATCCCATTCTTTGACCTGTCCGCCGCCACGACACCTGGCCGCCAAGCAATGGCTACCGCCGAGCCAGCCCCCAGCCCGCAAGGTAAGCCCTAAGTCGGGCTCAACGGTTTGCTCCGCGCAGCCCACGCCTCCTCTTAATGCTCTGCTTCGCCGTCGTCTGCGCTCGCTGACCCGCCATGAAAGACCGTCACTCCCGTCGCCGTCCCTTTGCGGCATGGATCAAAAAGGTCGCCAACCTCAAGAGCTCCGCGCACGCCCCAGCCCTCTCCAAGCCCAAGAAGGCCTCCCACGTCAAAAACAACCCTTACCCTGAATCCGGCCATTTCCACCGACCTGCTCCCTCCGCCAGCGCAAATGGCCACCTCTCCTTCTCCGAGCCCGTCTCCTATCGCGAGGGCTACGACTCGGACGTGACGACCGACGACGCCCGCGACCGTCCCGCAAAGTCGGCCGCGCCCACGGTTGCCACCAACAACGACACCGTCTACTCCGAGGCCGGACAAAGCAAGGCAGAGACGAGCAACACTCGAGGCGGCGCCCTCAGCTCCCACGACGGCGGAGGAAATAGCACCTTCTCCTCGCCCAACCATTCCGAGCGCTCCCTGACGACCACCCTCACCACCATCCAATCCACGACGCCCTCGGGCCTGCTGAACAGCCAACAAGTCACGGCCAACAACCAAAACCTCCATCCCCAGGTGCAATTCTCCCACCAGTACCCCGTCTCGCCCGCCTCGGCCGTCCCTGCCCACCTCCAGCCGCACCCCCACACCTACCAGGCCGCGACCGCCGGCAACATCCTCTCCGACAATGCCTCCATCATGACGCTCGCCTCGTCGTCCAAGCGCCGCCGCCGGAACTCGCTCGACACCAACGCCTCTGTGCGCGCGCTCGCCCCCTCGTCTGTCTGGGGCGGCAGCCGAGAGTCGCTCCCGCTCAGCGTCCTCAGCGGCAACGTCGACACCGCCTCGACCACGGCCGCCACCGCCAGCGGCATCTACCAGTCGCAGAACCGCCCCGGCGTCGGCGGCGTCGCCAGCGCCGAGCGCGCCAGCGTCTACTCGTCCTCGGGCGTCACGGCTCCCGCCCTCCCCTCGGAGCGCAACAGCTACTACGCCGCCAAGCACGGCGCAGACACGGGCAGCGTGCGCAGCGGCCTGCTCGGACACGGCCGGACGGACAGCCTGTCTGGCGCCGCCAACAATGCCACCGGCAGCCCCTTGGCCAGTCCCGTCCACACCGCCAGTCCCGTCCCTCCTGGCCTCCTCGGAAGCAGACGCAGCAGCAACCGCAGAGACGATGACATCAAGGACGACCCCGAGGAGCGCGACGAGGCCGACCCGGACTGTGCGCGCGATGATGTCAAGCACGGCGCTATGGGCAACGGCGATGAGGCCAAGCCCGACGGCGCCGCTAGCCCCGATGCCACTCCCGCGGCCACCGACTCGTCCGACAGCGACGAGCAAAGGCCGCGCGACAAGGAGGTCTAGAGCGCAATATAATGACGGACGAGACCACATCTGGCGCGGGCTTTTCTTGTGTCCCTTTTCTTGCATACCTTTTCCCTTGCTTGGTAACGTTTCCTAAATTGGACCCGATCTGGCACAGCGGCGTTTGGGCGGTTTCTTTTCTCACAAATTGGGTCGGAGCGAATGCGTACATGAGAGTTTGTCGCTAATGGCTGTTCAGCTAGCCAGCCAGCCAGCCGTCCCGGACGTGCCGCAGCGGCCGGCCGGTGGTGGTGGTGGTGGTGCTCATATCAGCGTGCGGCAGACATCCCACTCTTCTTTTACTTTTGCCTTGTTGTTTCTTTTTGGTGGGCGCAGCTGAGCTCAGCTGAGGCGGCGTGCGCGGACTGCAGCGGTTCTCCTGGGAGCTCGCGCGGTGTGCTGTCTTCGAGTGAATGGCGGCGGCGTGGGCGGCGGGAGAGCCAGCGCCCGGTCGACGAGATACCTACCTTACTTACCTTATACCCACGAACTTATTCCTTCTCTATCGCATTTGGACTTGGGCAACACCATATGCTTCGGCTTTTCCGGTTTTTCATTCATGTCGTCTCGTGTCGTTGTGTTTGGTGGTCCGCCCTTGGATGTAGGTGGTGGGGTTTGGAGAGACAATGTTCGTCCGCCTGTAAGCGCGTTTGGAGTGTTCAACACCACGATTTGTAGGAAAGAGGCGGCAATGAGGAGCATTCAGGCGGGACGCGGCGCTGTTGTCCAGTTTTACAGGCAGGATCACGGCAGGGACATCACGATTCAACGATCACAAATGGGGCGGAGTGGATTCTTGTAAGTTTGAGATTCTACGTCTTCTGGACGCTCTTGGCTACCTGAATCTTCTACTGATTCTCTTCTGGGAATGTATGAAAGGGTAAGATGCGGCCCTACGTGTGAGCTTCTTGTCACGTAAATGGCAGCAGGCGAGGCAAGCTTCTGTCTTGCTTGTGTGTGCTTCTTGATCACGTATGCTGAGTTGGGTAAGCAGACTTCTGTTGCGGGTGACCTTCTTTGTCACGTAAATGGGGTAGGCAAACTTCTGTTGCGGCTGAGCTTCTGTTCAGGTAAGTCAAGATGGGCACGCAAACGTCTGTTGTCACTGAGCTTCTGCTCAGGTGTGTCGACTGCAAAGGTCAGCTAGTCGTCCAGGTCTTCGATCTTTACCTTGACGTCTTCTTCTTCGTCCTTGATCTTGACGTCTTCTTCCTCGGTCTTGATGTCTTCCTCGTCCTCCTTCTTAATGGACGGCTGCTGATCGTTCCACGAGCTTTGGTAGTGTCGCGGCTGGTAACGATCGTTCCGCGGCTGAGGAAAGTTGCGCGGCTCATTGCGATAACTCCGCGGTTGATGGTAGCCCTGCTGTTGATAGCTCCGCGGCTGGGTGCTATGCTGCTGCTGCTGTTGACTGTTGCGCGGCTGCTGGGCGCGCGTCTGCTCGTCGTTCTGGGGCTGTGGACGAAGAGGGGTGTTCGCGTTGGACAACAGCTCCCGAGCCCTTGAAAATCTGTTGGCCGTCTCGTTGACGAACTCGTAGCCGGCCGAGGGACCTCCGAGTCCCGTTTTGTCGTTCATTGAGGCCGCGGGCTCCGTGTTGTATGCGGAGGCTGCTGGGGCAGTGGACCTCGCGGGCGCGGTAGTCCTTCGGTTGGCTACGTCTGAATAGCTCCGCGTCTGGTTGGGGGCCCTTCTGGGGCCAAGATACCACGCCGCCTGTGCTTCTTTGCTTCTGAGATGAGCCGGCAGAC
This sequence comes from Phyllosticta citribraziliensis, assembly GCF_038025025.1. Lineage (NCBI taxonomy): Eukaryota > Fungi > Ascomycota > Dothideomycetes > Botryosphaeriales > Phyllostictaceae > Phyllosticta > Phyllosticta citribraziliensis. The sequence goes on from NW_027117348.1 coordinate 1,103,273, forward strand.
GGACGTGGGCGTGGCGCACGTAGAAGGCCAAGCGTGCATGGTGGCAAAAGTCGCCCGCGTGCTCGAAAGTGTGGCAGAATTGGCATCTGCGGTCACACTTGTTCCAGGAAGAACAGTGCTTCGGCTCGCGGCAGCGAACGCACCGTGTGGCGTAAAACTTCCTGGATTGCAACCTGTCAGAGCGCATACCTGGAATATCGAGAGAGAGGGGCGTAGTCACTTACTGACGCCTGCCACTCTGGTAGTGGCCTTTGTTGTTGTTGTTGTTGTTGATGTTTGGCTTGTCGGGCGGCTTGTCGCCGCCACCAGATGCCATGGCTGCAGACATGGTGATGTTGCAGTCTGGCGTGTCGATTGTGGTGGAGAGGAAGAGAGAGGAAGAGGAAAATTTTGGAGTCAGAGTGCGACCAGCTCGGGGGCAAGCGGGTGCCGCGCCGGGCAGGAGCAAGAGCGGACGCACTTTTGTCTCATGGGTCTGCCACCACCGGCAGACAGCACACAAGAACATCACGGGACCAAGGCCCTTTGCTATCCATATCGACAGCCTTGGATGCATTCATCATCCACCATGAGGCACGGTCGAGGAGCATTCGACTGCTGAACACCTCTACCGCAGACGATCCATGGAGAAACCAGGAAACAGAGGCAATCCAAATGGCTGCTTCTTTCACAGGCATTTGACATCACCATTGGGCAGCCAGCATCGTCACCCACGAACGAAACAGGTACGGCCATGGGCTCATCACTATCGTTCTGTGAAAGAACTCCATTTGAGCTAACTACCTCTCCAGTTTGCTACCGCACTCGAAACCCGTTACTTCGACTGCTTCGCGCTGTGTACTGAGGCCGTTGTGCACCATCGGAAATGCATGCAACGGCAAGATTGCCCTTGAGGCTGTCAAGAAGCATGTCGTGGGCTTCTTACCAGGCATACTGGTACCTCTCCGCCTCAGAACCAGTGTCGGTACCTCCAATGTGAGGACCCTCGACGTCGACCAATGCCATCGACACCAGCTCAGAGACAACATCTCCTCCCTCCTCCTCGCCTTCGTCCTCGCCTTCCTTCAACTCGTCGCTGTCGTAGCCCTGGCTGCTGTTTTCATAATCTCTATCCCAGTCCTCGCTGGCGGACTCGTCGCATCCCCAGACGCTGAAGGCCTTGAGGTTGGGAGGCTCCTGCTCGTGCGTGCCTTTTTCAACTTCATCGTTCTCGTCCATGCTGACGTCGGCGTCGCCCTTCTCCTCTTCGGTATCCTCGTCCATCTTGCTGTTGGCACCGTCCGTGTCGCTGTCTTTCTCCTCGTCGATGCTACCCGCGGAGTCGTTCGCCATGGAATGCGCCCAGCACTCAGCATGCTCGTTCCCCAAATGCTCATGTTTGCTCTGACAATACGTCTTCTTCTCCTGCTTGACAAGTTGACCAAAGAAGGAGCCATCTCGGACATCGCCTTTCTTGCAGTGGTCCCCGATTGGAACCCCCCAGTATCTCTGGAGCTCAATTGCACAGCTTTCCTCCCGCGTGGATTGGATTGCGCCCGGCAAGTCAAGGTAGAACACGTACCAGAAGAAGTCGCACATCCTGTCTTCCCGATGCAGTGCTGACATGGCGCGGTAGCACACCAGGAGTGAAGGCATGAGCTTGCCAGTGGGATCGCCCTCCTTGCCAACCTTGCGCCAGTTGACGATTTCGTAGAGGCAGTCAAAAGTGTCGTTGCGAAAGTCACGGATGTGGTAGCGGCGGCCGAAGATGTAGGCTTCCAGGAACTTTGCCTCGGGCTGGCGATAGTAGAAGGACGCGTTTGACTCGGACTCATCGGTGTCGGCAGGGGATGGTGTAGTCAAGAGAGGCTTGGTGTCGGGAAGATTTCCCGAGTATGCCCAGTCGAGGAAGATGGCAAACGTCTGCGGCTGGACGTCGCGCAAAGTGATTGTCGTAAGCGAAAATTGGGTGGGTTGGGCGGCGCTGCCGTTGTCCTGCTGACTTCCCTGCTGCGACGCTTCACCGTTGTCGATGAGGTTGCGCAGCTCCGACGACCAGAAGCGCAAGATGTCGGCGTGGCACATGATGGTCCTGTTGGCGTGACGCGGAAAGACGACGGCGACGAGCTCGTTGGCTCTCAAGAGCCCATTGCTGGCACGTGTCAGCGCTTGAGTTTGAGTGTGAAAGAAGTTCAGCGATTACCTGAAGGATGGAGCATTCTGACGCGACGTCTTGAGACTCTCTCGGTCGAAACCCTCTTCGCCGAAGCCGCGGATAGAAGCGCTCATGGTTGGGCGTTGCGGCGCCATGGTGAGAGGTGTGGTTGGTGTTTGGTTGTGGCTCTGTCAGTTGCGCGGCGCGGCAGAAAATGTTGGTGGGAGGGTAGAGGGTAAAGAAGCGAAGGTGACAGCACATGCTACAGCTTTGGGGAAAGCTCTCGGGCGCTGTAGGCGTTTGACGAGCTGGCGGACCTTTCTACGCCAGTCACTTCGCAGTTCTCGGCACTGCAAATAGTATGCGACAACCAAACGCGCCCAGTCATGATCCGAGAGCCTACAGCACAGAGCAGTACGCTCCAAGGCCCCATGAAGGAAAAATGACACTGACACAAAGCCTAGGGGCCGCAAGATTGGGGCATCCACGTTCGAAACCTCTATATTATTCAATCAAGACACTTTACGACAACACTTGATTCCTCCCGCCAACGAACGCAACAGGTACAACCATGGGCCAGTGATGATCTTTCTGAAGAACTTCATTTGAGTTGACTGCCGCTCTACTTTTCTACCGCACTCGAACCCCTTTCCTTCGACTACTTCGCGCCGTGTACTGAGGCGATTGCGTGAGACCGAAAAAAGCATCTCTGACCTCTCGTCAGGAGTGCAAAAAGGAAGACTCCGAGCTATCATCAGGAGTGAAAAAAGACTCCAACTCCAACCTCTCGTCAGGAGCGAACAGCGTGACATCGAGTGGTCAGCAGAGATGAACATGCGGTTGAGCTGTTATCAGAGGTCAACGTTGTGCGTTTGAGCTGTCATCAGCGGCAAAGAACGTACCTTCTAATCTTCGAAAGCGTCGAGGTATTTGGCCACATCCTCTGCCGTGTCGATGTCCTTGTCCGCCTCGCTGCCTTGGTCCTGGTTGACTGGAGGAGCAGGACGTTGATCTTGTTGGTCGCGGCCCCGTTGCTGTTGCGAACCGCCTCTGCCTTGGGAGCCTCCGCGTCCGCCACGCGAGGCACCTCCACGTCCGCCTCCACGCGAATTACCTCCACGGGAACTGCGGCTGCGTGAGCGACCGCCCTGTTGCTGGAGGGGAGCCGCGATTCGACTTGTCAGGGACTGGGCGGGAGTCGCTGGCAGGCCTTCCTGAGTCTGGACGGGGAATGTAAATGGAACCCCCAAAAAGAAATTCGGCCCCGCCTGGTTCATTGCGTGGATAGCAAACTGCGCAAGCGCCGCCGCTCCAATGTTCGCAAGGAAAGGGTTTCCAGCCTGGTCAGCGGCGACTGGGGCGATTGGGGCGGCAGCGGCTTGGGCGAGTCGGCCGTTGTTCGACTTGGCCACCGGCGTACTAGCTACGCGGGGCAAGTTGGCGTCGGCTTTGTTATTGCTCGGCTTGGTTATTGCTCGGCTTGCCAGTAAAGGTCCTCGGAGTGCCGTCAACCCGAAACAAAATGCCGCCGTAACGTCGAAAAAAGCTGAGCGGCTTTTCTGGGCATGTAAGACCCTCGTGTTCCCACAGGCCGCAGTGGAAACATCGCTCGTTACATTCCCACCAGGAGCAGCCGTGCCTGGGCTCGCCGCAGCGGGCGCAGCGTTGTTTCCAGCCGCTGTTTAAGCGCGGTCATGTCAGAATGCTGAGCCGCGGGTGAAAGGTGCGTGTACTTACATCTCGCGCTCGCCGTAGTGCTCCTTATTAGGAGGCTTGTTGTAGGGTTTGTCTGGCGGTTTTCCACCGCCTCCGATGGTCTGGGCCTTTGGCATCGTGTAGGCAAAGGTCGAGATGTTGGGTGTTGAGGAGAGGAAGGGAGGCCGTATTTTTGAAAGTGCAACGCCGGCGGGCCCAGGCGAGCGGAGCCGAAGACAGCACCAGCCTCAGGCAAATGGCGTTCACTTGGGCGGTCCGCAGAAGATGTGCCTGCCGTGGCGTGACAATGAGTATGCAGCAACCAAGCACGCGCCATCCGAAACTGGGAAGCTTCCTGTGCTTCCAAAAGGGTACCAGAGTTCCAGGGCCTACAGGGCCTACGTCACAAAATGGTACGTTCCAGAAGCCTACAATGGGCTTTTTACATTGACGAGAAACATAGGGAAGGGCGCAATTGCAGCATCCTCTTTCGAAACCTCTAGATCATTCAACCGGAAAACTATCCGACAACATCCGACGCCCATCAGCCACGGCCAATACGCCTAGTCTCGGTGAACTCCCTCCTGCGCGACGACCAGTACGAAGACCTCCGCTGAGGGCTACCACAGCCGTCCATGGAACAAGGAAAGAAGGGTCCAACCATATCCGGCCAGTCGAAACAATCGTCGAAATCATGCCATGACGATTCTTGCCAAGACAAACTTCCAAGATCATGGTCAAATCTGTCGCAAGAAGGCTCGGGTCGCGAATCCAGCCTATCTGAAACCCTCTGGCACAAAGACTCAAGGCGTTCCATTGTGTCCAGTAGTCGGCTCTGGGGGACTTCGGCAGAGCCGTCCCGGCTTGGTTCTCCTGAAGCTGGACGTCCTCCTGGGTTTACGCGAGCTACCGTGCCTGGATCCGGTTGTTCAGCCTGAGCCTCTCCTCCAGGTTGATTGGGCCTCGCGTCTCTGTTCTCTTCGGGAGGCGTCTGGTCGTTATTGGGTGCTGGCGGAAGATCTCTTCCTGAATCTTCTCGGTGTCGGGAAGTGCGGTAAGAGCATCTGCGGTGGCAGTAGGATTCGTCGCGGCTGGATTGATGGCGATGAAAATGCTCGCTGACGTGCTCAGTGTTTCCTCCAACTCTGGAAAAGTCTCAGCTGCTGGAAATTGTCGGCGCTTTTTAACTGACCGCTTATGGAATGTACGTGAGTACATGTCCTGATAAGTTCCTCCGCGACAGGAGCGCCGATAACCTTCGCCATGCGGTGGGGCTGGAGGAGAAGGCATGATTTCAGCGAAGGGAGAGATCTGGGGACACGCACAGTTCTCAGCAGAAGTTCAGTCTGAGGCGCTTCCTTTTGAGGTGATAAAAGGACGAAGGTGGTGGCAAAAAGCTAACAGTGTTCCGAGGTCAGTCGAATCAAAAGCGGTCGCTTGCCGCGCGTTCATTACAACTACTAGATCTAAGCCGTTGTACTGGCCAACTCCTTCTATCTACAAACAACACAACGCAACATGATACAAGGGCGGTACAAAGGCTTGGGGAAGACAACGGTTTGTGGAGAAGACGCGGCGCATGCAGGGACTAAGGCCAGAGGGAACAGGGAGCATTCGTTCGCTTTGGCTGGTACTGAAACCAGGAGACTTTCGTCACTGTTGGTCATACGACAGGGGTCCGTTGGTTGATGCCAACCCCCAACATCCCTCTAGAGGAAGCTCCAACAGGACGCAAAATTGGCGCGCAGTCGGTCAGCCCTGGTCATTTTGAGAATTCGGAGAAGTATCCTGGTTCCGCGCGTCCGACAATCTTCACTTAAGTTGAAAATATGAATAAACAAAAGCCGAAACGATGATTGGGTACACAACAGACTGCGATCGAACAATCAGGGAGCATCCATCCTCCACAAAAGCAGACTTCTCATGTCAATTTCTTGAGTCCGCGTCCCATCAAACCAACTTGTTTGTCTCCAGAAAATCGACCCAGCCAGTACATGACATGTTCCAGTGGTCACCGGAAGGAGAGCCGCCAGGAGCGATGTCAAAGTGGACGTGGTAGTCGCAAGCGTTTGCTAACAACGACTCAGGGGCTTCGGCCTGATGTCTGCCTGAGGAATTCTCGATAAAGTCCCGAAGTACTTGTGGGTACAGGCTCCGTCTCATCTCAAGCATTTCGGGCGATAGTTCCTTGTATCTGGCCTCTGCCCTAATATACACACGCAAGAAAAATTTGAAGGGCGGATTCTGGAAACTAGGCAACCTGAAAGCTTTGTCGACCAAGAAGTAAATAGGGATCATTTCACCGTCTTCGTACACCTTGCACAAGCGTGTCATGATGAGATTACAGAAAACTGGAGCACCGAGTTTCCAGCCGAGAAAATATGAGTCGATAGCGTCAGAGGTATTGTCGAAGACGGGGAGTCGGAAGTATTTCATCCACTCCGAGAGGATCTTGAAAGATGCCACCGAGTATTCTCCCAAATCGTACGCCGGGCTGAGATGTTCTTGGGGCACCGGAGGAATCAAGAACAGTCTGTGCAAGCTGAAGCACCAGTATCTCATGAGTCTTTCGTCGCAACTCTGTCTCACACGGTCTTGAAGTCTCACTGTAATCAGTGTGTTCCCTTCCCTGGCGAAAATTAGCAAGCATGTTTTGAGGAGAAGCATAAGCTGATTTCAGTACCTGTAAGTTGGGGCATTTTGCATCATCAGTGTTGAAAACTCCTGGGGTCGTCCGATCTGGGTGGCACAACGCTTCTCGCGCGTATCGCAAGGGAGAGTCTCCCGTTCCTCGATGGACATCTTGTTTTTGCAATGAGAAAATCCACAGGGGAGAAGCTTTTGACAGATTCCATGGGAACACACTCCAAAGGTACTTAAATTCCGGGCGTTCTCGCTCCGAAACCCACGAGGGGTCGAGGACACCGATTCTGTTTACACAGCGTGTTTCAAACAGCGCGGCTAGGAGTTGAAGGAAGCTGAGTTTCAAGGCGATTCACTTGGATCCAGTGAGATTTCCATCTGGCTGTTGGGAGGTGGATCGGCGACTGTTGGTCACTTGGGTGAATACCTACCCAGACTCGTGGAGTGGTTTCAGCGCATACAAGGGAGTGAACTCACACATCAGGTTTCAATAGCCTTGATGAGCAAAGGAGGTCAAGACCTTCCACATCATCTTGTCACAGCGTGGAATCATCTACGACAGCTGCAGTGATATGATGATGGGATGAATTGAAGGTTTCTTGATGCAGACAGCGTCTGGACCGTCTCTATCCGCAAAGTCCAACCTCCAGGCGTTGCTGATGCCGAGTCCAGTTCCTCCTGATGTCATTGCCCTTCAGAAAGTGTGTGTGGTACCGACAGATGTGACGAGTAAAAGAGTCAGGCGCTGGAAGGTCGTCGGCGTAATGCAGGCGCATGACGATCCTCTGCATGTACGCGTCTTTAAAGACTCTACCGTCCAAAAGTACGCGCAACCTTTCCATTTCTTGCGCGTGGTCTGATTGTGGCTTTCGATACCACGACTGTACCAGGAACTTGCACATCGGGTTCCTGAAGTGGAGGAAGTTGAACGCTTGGTAAAACGCACAAAATGGAGGAGGAAGAACGTCAGGCGGGTCGTAGATTGCCGCGATGTGGCTCATCAGTTGGTTCGTGAAAACGACCGCTCCGAGACGCCAGCCCAGGCTGTATGCTTCAAACAAGGCGACCTCGTCGTGCATGTCGGTCGCAACTACGTCCGGAGACCACCTGTCTGAACGGGTCTTGATGAATGGTAGTCGAAAGTCCAGTACCCAGTGGTGGAAAATTCTGAAGGCCGAGAATGAGAACTCTCGCAGGTCGAGGCTGAATCCTTCGGCGCCTTGATGGTCCAGGACGATTCGTTCGCGATGGAGAAGTGCTCCGCCAACGTTCAAACACCAGTATTCGAATGCCTTACGCTATATGACACCGTGCTCGCCATTGGACAGGTTCACTCGTACTTGTAAAGAGTCGAACTTGTAGTCGCTGCCGTGACAATGTTAATTAGAGTCCATGTGACTGAGTCCAGGAGATTGAAGTACCTCCCGGCCTTTGGAGGATCCTTCAGCATGCGGGCATTGAAATCATCCTCCACGCGTGTCTTGACACAACATCGACTGTATGTGTAGTGATAAGGCGGTTCCCCTGTAGGCGTAGGCATAACGGCTTGGCAAGGTTGCTGAAGATTTTCGCAGCAGTAATGATTTGATGGTAGAGTTGATCTGTTGAGAAAGGTATGCCTTGAGCGGACAGATGATGGAGTACCACCAGCTTCTTGCCGCAAATCATCCAGCTTTGAGCCAAGTGTGGGAAGGATGGAGCCTCGTACATGTCGAGAAAATTGAGGAGGCGCCACCCAGCATTCGGAAAGATCGAACAGCACGAGACAATAAGCGATGAACTTATCGAAAACGGACCAGTTACGCGTGCCAACATCGTCGTAATGCTCTGCGCGGTGATGCTCCAGGTTCAGTCCAGGTTCCGCAGCCCCCGAATCTAACGAGCCCCCTACAAACTGCGGACAGTGACCTTGGAACCACGCCACTCGGTTACAGGATCGCAACTCCCACTTGTTTAAGGTCCGCAGCAGATCAACAATCCGTTCATCGTCAAAGCCTCCGTGGCTTGTTCATCCCCGCAGGACGGAATGCCGAATTCGCCCCATCAATCATCTGTATGTCCTGGTCTTGAGGATGCTTCGTCTCTTCTTCGTTGCCATGATCTACCAGCATGCAATACGTGTAATGAAAAAGTCTCCACGGCACACAGTCATGTTTTTCTAGCCAGAACGAGACCGGATCCATGGACGCAAACAAATCGATGACCTCGTAGATGGTTTCTGGGCTGGGTGAGAGATGCTGGATTGCTTTCAAGACAAACGATGGATTTGGCCGGAAGTTTTCGAGTTCCACGTACATATCGAAGATTCTGAAAAAACATCTTTGACGAAAGTGTGGGCCCTCAGCAAGCGGCCGCAGACGTAGGCTTCAAAATCTGCGGCTTCAGAGTCCATGCTGTAATACTCGCGCCGTTTGAACACTGGCAGTCTGTTTTCATAGTACCAGAACCGCAATATTTGCAGTCCGCAAAAGGAGACTGGGAGGTCAATTGTCCCAAGTCCGTGAGTTGCTCTCAGTCTTTCCAACAGCTCAGGGCATGAATGTTCGAAGAAAGACTTGTGTAGGTAGAGAAAGGAGCAATTTTTGACATTCAAAATTCGTATTCGAATGATTTCATACTGACTCAAATCGCGGCTGAACTCATGTCAGTGTAACATTTTATGGCGAATGGAGCAGTCCTGATTACCTTTCATCCCAATGGACAACTTTGATGTACGTTGCATTTCCAATGGGACGAATTGATTGATGTTCCCACTTCTCGTTGACGGGAACGCGGCCGTTCTGGACCGTCTTCCATCTCTCCACATTGTGCTGGATATTTGGATACCCCATGGAGAATCGCGTTGAGTTGCTGAAGGACGGAGGCTGAAGGACGAAGAAAGGATACAAAGAAGGGAAGATCGAGGTCGAGAGAAGAAGAGAGAACGCGCCGCGCATTTGCACTTGAAAACGATTAAACACAAGGCAGATGCCAAAAGCCGAGCCACGCCAACATCTGCCATTTGTGACTGACGATACATTTTCGAGGAAGTGTTGATTGGCTATGGATCTTTGCTCCTGGGCGCGCGCTTGCTGTGCCACACACGGATGCGTGCACCCCACGACGGACAGTGGCGAAGTCGAAATTGAACTTGAATATTTCGCCGATTCTCGTTTGCTGTGATTTTGGCCAATCTTCCGTCGGCATTCTCAATGAATCGTCGCGGCGAGGTGGGTTGTCTGTTGCACTCGAGGTTGTCTTCCGGGAGGGGTGTCTATCGTTTCCCTGCTTCTCGTTTGCTTCAGGCTGGGGGCATCTGTAATGGCACATGACTGCTCCTTGGGGGTCGCTGAACAGCGGATGAATTCCCCCTCAACGTCGCTAGAATGGCAGATGAATGCTCCCTGGGCGCAACAATGTGTGCCGTCTCAACTCTTTTGGCACCCACTGCGAGGCCGTAAAGCTCGATTTTGCGACCAGTGTTTCTTGAGCGTCCCGCAAGCATCCATGCTCTGCTGTTCCAGCGAGTAATGTTGGAGGTTACTATGTTGTTGAATCAGAAGAGCTTGATGATACGGGTTGATTGGCGTTACCCATGCTGAAGAGAAGAAAGCGGCGGTGGTTGGTTATATTGATAGCGACCGAGTTCGTTTTCTGCTGGGCGATTGTCGTTACATGGCCTCCAAGACCCTGGCTGATTTTTCCGTGAAGTGTTTGTGCGGTTGTGCTGCCGTTCCTGCTGGCGCGGCGGCGGCTCGTGCCCTGCCGGCATTTTCGCACTTTGACTTCAAAACATTGCTTCTACCCTCAACACCCAACACCATACTTTTGACACGCTAACATGCCAAAAGTTCAGACCATCGGTGGCGGTGGGAGACCACCCCGCAAACCTTACAATCAGGCCCCGTACAAGGGCCACTACGCCCAGCGTGACGTTCCTCCGCCTGAGAGGTAAGTGCACACACAGTTCACCAGCTGGCCAGCATACTGACATGAGATGAATACAACAGAGGCTGGAAAAACAGCTGCATCCGTTGCGGCGAGCCCAAGCACGAGGACACCAAGTGGTGGCAATGCACCGGACGGTGTTACTTCTGCGGCTTGTGGGACCACCAGGGCAAGTGGTGTTCTCTGAGGGGACCCAAGTGGTATCGTCGCTACGGCGGTTGGGATGGGGAGAGTTACCATCCAGTATGGAACCCCAACCCCGATGATGGTGAAGCAGACCATCAGACGTCCCATGTTGGTTCACGGCACCAACGCGACTCCAATGTTGGTGAAGAGGGCCAGCATTCCTACAGCCATTTTGCCGAGTCCAGCGTCGGCAACGCCCCAGTTGGCGGCGGACTGACTTCGATTGATACCGATGCATCATCGAGGCTTTTGATCCAGTTCCTGGGCTCAATACTTCTGCAGTGGGGGCAGCAGCAGCAGCCTCAGACCGGTCAGCCAGAGGCACCTACTCGGACTTGGGGCAGTCTTACAGCGGCTCTACCTTACCCAGAAGGTGAAAACTCACGTGGTAGAGGCAGAGGTAGAGGTGGAGGTAGAGGCAGAGGTGGCAAAGGTGGCAGACACTCCCGAGGCTCGTAAACCAGTCACTGCATCATGTCAACTAGCTTGCAGAAGAACGGCCTGCAGGAGACAAGCCTGCAGGAGAAAAGCCTGCAGAAGATCCAGAGGAAGATGTGAAGATCAAGGTGGGAAATGAAGTAAAGATCGAGGGAGAGGAAAAGTAGGTACCGGCACTCCCGATGCGAGGTTTCGGAGTTTCGCAAAGCTGGCTGAATGCAAGCATCCTGACTGATCGCGCAAAGGACAGTACTTTCGGAAGGCCACAGAGGTTTGTGAAAGCCCCTCTTCTTCTTTGACCTTCGAGCTGATTCCAACGACAGTGGAGCACTCTGTTTGTTTGACTTTGGGATGAGCTGTCGCAGAGTTGGCCGATTTCTTGAAACCACGCGAATGCACACGAAACATTCGCTGGATGACAGAGTTGAGCTCTTGAGCTCGGTGTTGCTCTGGAAGGCAGAGTAGACCCGCGGCAGGATGGCTGTTTGAGCCTGGCATTGCTCTAGGGCATCAGAGTAAGTGCATGATTGAGACTTGAAGGTCTTCGGAGCAGACCGAGGGGAGGAGGGTCGATCGATTACTCCCAAACTAGCAATGAAGGCTCCCTCGCTCCGGTTCTTGAAACTCATTGTGCTCTGTGACCTTGGTAGAAACGGAATGAATTCGATTGGCAGCCGCTGTACTATTGTTTGTCTTGACTTGTGTCAGTGAAGCTTGATACCACACACGCCGCCTAGGGAGGCACTCACTGGCCGCCAATGAATGCGTTTTGGGACGATGTGTTAACAGGCCAAGCGGAAGCGAAAGTTTTGAAAAAGAAGCGATGGGTGGCGCCGTTCTCCGGTGGCTCGGCATGCTGGCGGTGCGGAGGTGCTCCAACGGAGGGCGCAAGTCCGCTCACAACCCACCGTCCTACTAACACCAAACATCAAAAATCGAACATCGAACAACGTCGTCAAGGTACCGCTATCACAGCTGAATCTACGCAAACGCGTACTGACGCTTGTGAAGATGCCGCCAGAATCGCCATCCCAGCAAGAAGGCGAGTTGTCTTCGTCGATCAGTGAGTTTTTCGCGTTTGTCGTGTCGCGTCCCGTCGCGTCGCTTGGTGTTGAGCCCCACTAACATGATCCAAGACACCACGAGGCCTGGCCAACCTCAACGTAAGTTCACTCTACGTCCCTTTGAACCATCTGCTCATGCCGCAAAGCAGAGCAAAACCCTGGTGCGCCTGATGGTCCACCTGCTGCCGCGCCCGTTGGTGCGCAGCCGCCCAAAGAGATCCCCACCCCCGAGAAGATCAGTAAGCGTCCTATTCCTCTACAATCCCGAACGCAGTATGATCTAACGTGTTTGGTTTTACAGTGGCTGTCTGTGGCCGCCAGGATGCATTGGTGAGCCAGTTTGGGAAGCACTTGCCCATACTGGATCCCCACGTGCCAACGGATCCGTTCGCGTTGGAGAAATGGCGGAAGATAAGGGATGAGAGGTATCGAATTGTGGATCTCTGCAAGGAGCTCCAAGCACAGGAAGCCCATAGGCAGTCGAAGCAGGGTCAAGCCCACCCAACTCTCCTCAAGTCAACGGCCCCCCAGGCGCCCTCTGGCACCTCGAGCCCTGGCCAACCTCAAGGTAAGAACAGTCCATGTCCTTTTGAAGCATCTTCTCATGTCGCGTAGCAGAGCAAGCCCCCGGTGCACCTGCTGCTGCGCCGCCTGCTGCGCAGCCTCCGGCTGTTGACAAGCCGCCTCGCAGGCAATACACCGCCCAGGAGCGTCGTGAGTATCCCATGTCTCGGCCTTTGCTGAAGTACTGTCTAACACGCTCGGTTTATAGAAACCGCGATCAACGGTGTGAATCGTTTCGCGAGGCGTATGGGATGGGACTTGCCCATCCTTCCCACCTTGTTTCCACCCGAGGATCCGGTCCTGCGCGCTGAGTGGAACGAGATACGCGATGAAAGGGCTCGCATTGTCAAGCTCCTGAAGGCGCAGAAAGAGCGCGAGGCCGCGCAGTCGACGAACCAGAAGCCGGCGCCGCTCACGACGATGGCCCCCAAGGCCCCATCCGCCACCCGCGATGCGGCCTCTGGCACCTCGAGCCAGGTGATGCGTCTGGCATCATCGAGCACCATCGGCAAGCAGGAAGCTGATGCCCAGACGATGGCCGAGGGCGGAGAACTGCCGGAGGAACCGGACATGCAGAAGGAGAAGAGGAAGCGTGAGGACGAGAAGGACGGCGTTTCTGGCACGGTGTCGAAGAAGGCGAAGGAATGATGGGGGGCTACTGTCCAGGACATTTGCGTGACTTCACGCCCAGAACCACGTAGCTCAATGAACCTTTGAGCTCAAACATCTGCTCCCCATGATTTCATTGTGATTCTGATGTACCAGTCTGCGGTCCCGGACGATGTTTGCGACCAAGCCGTTTGCCGCGGAGTTTGCAAAGCGTCTGCTTGTCGTCGACTGTTGAAATAGCTTCAGCAGTAGCAGCTGGCGCTTCTGCTCCCGACCTCTTTTCATACTGCCATAGGAAAGATCGAAGCCCTGAGTGATGGGACTTTTGCCGTCTTCGACGCTGGCGGTGGGACACTATACCAAGCGGTATATGACTTGGGCCGCGGACCCTCGATGCTTGAGTGCATGGTGTTTTTTTCTGACCAAGGGAGCATGAATGCTCCCTGTCGTCTCCCATTCTCTCAGATTAACACAAATGCGGAGTCTGTGTTATTTTTTCCTGGTCGGCAGCGGAAGAAGAGGGTGCGCCAACGGCGAGCGGGTATAGAAGCGCCGCGCACCCAGCGCCCTCCAACTCCAAACACCAACATACAGGCACAGCCTTTTCGCGAACACCACGAAGTTGCGACCTCGGCGCCGTGGTCTTGCGATTTCGACTTCGCAAATGGCTCCGCCCTCTCCTCCGCCAAAGGATTGCTCGCCTGCCGGTAAGATGTCGCTCGAAACGCGTCGTATTGAGCTCCACTGACAGATTTGCAGACAATGATAGCTCTGGAAAGCTTGAAGGTCAGCATAAGTCAGCTCCAAAGGCCGCAGAATTCACTGACTCTTTCTTCAGAGCAAATCCCCGCCGCGAAACCTGCCAGCTCCGAGCGCCCCAAGTCCTACCAATACACGGACGACCAAATTCGTAAGAGAAGCGCCCTCTCATGATACCAGCCACCATCTGCTGACGATTTCGACAATACAGGACAGTCTCGCGATGCTCTTGAAGATCTGGCGAAGGCTTTGGGATTCGGGATGCCCGGGCTTGTCAACCTGCACCCGCCTCCCGGCTACTGCGGATGGTACACCCAGACAAAGAGCGTCATCGAGCGGGAGCGTGCATATTCGATGGCCAAGATCGAGGCTTGGTGTGAAGAGCAGCGTGCGTGTCAGATGGCCAAGGTCGAGGCCTGGTATCGAGGAGCTCAGAAACATCGCGGCTGCAGAGGCCGCCGGCCAGACCAACGCTGATGGCAGGGCTACGGGCCAAGGCAGGGCTCCACCATTGTTACCGACGTTGGCGAACGGAAAGAGGAAGCATATGGAGGAGGTCGACAGTGTTGATGGCTCCGTTGCGGGTCCAAAGACAAAGGCCACCAAGATCGAGGCAAAGAAGTGATTGCGGAGGCTGCCGACGAGAAAGTTGCTGCGTTTGGATGCCCAAAATTACCAGGTAGCCCAATGAACCTTATTTGAGCGCCACCATCTGCTCTTCGTGATAATGTCGTGCTGTTGATGTGCCAGACGGTGAGGTGGTTGACCATAAAAGCTCCCTGGATGCAGTCGTGTCGGGAAACGAATGCTCCATATGCCCAGCGGTGTAGATGCAAGACAGCCCCCCAAATGTAGTCAGTCGTGTTGAGAGACAAATGCTGCGTGTGCCCAGCTTTGGTCCGTCAGGGCGTGCCGCGAGTGGCCATCGCATTCGAAATCCGTCTTGCAGCCAGACCACCGTGAAGCGTAAAAGAGGTACCAATCTGCAGGCATGATGGCCTGGAGCCCACACCGACAAAACAAACCCCCTTCCTCCTCTTCATGCCAAAGTCCAAAAAGAGATTCCATCGCCGAGAATCGAACTCGGGCCTCCGGACATGCTGCAGATACTAAGACCAACCATAAGCGCCCAAAGCTTCCAATGGGGCTCCCTCCCGCCACACCTCAGCCGGTCAGAGCAGTATGCGGTCCGGCGGGCTACCACTGCACCACGACGGATTGTTTTTGATGCTGAGTGGGGTGGGTTTTGCGATGTATAAAGTAGGCTGCGGGCGCGGTTGCCCTTGTTTGTGGGGATTGGGAGTTTGGTGACTGCAGTTTGCTTGTTGTCGGCGGCATGCGTCTTCGTCGCCGCCGCCTGTTGTCCGCGAACCTCACTGCTGGGCGCTCCTTATACCCGTAAACTTGGGCATGCTCAACCGGCCGGTATTAACTGTGGAATGCTTCTTCGTCGCCATCACCTCTTGTACGTAAGCCCCACTGCTGGATGCTCCCCGTGCGAGTACGCTCAGGTGTGCGGCGTGCGTACCATTTGGCCAGGCGGGCTACCATTGCACCACGATGGACATTTGATTCTGAATAGAGTGGCTGACTGACAATATGAAGCAGCATGTAGGTGGATGCAGCAGAAGCGCAGAAACTTCGACGCAGCAATGGCGTCCTGCTTCTCAAACCTGGAGTTTTGCGATGGTTGGACGGAAGCGGAGTAGACTGCTGGGAAGAAGTGAAGTAACAGCGTCCAAATTCGGTGTTCATGTACTATTGCAACGTGCCGGATAGAGTTGGGAGTTTTTGAGCGTGTGCGTGCCCTCTACACTTCTCGCGATGACGTCGTGATGTTAACGCGCAAGACCGCAACCTCGCTCGGCACCAGACCCGGGAATCGACGAGACAAAACAGAGCACCTGCCCCTGCCTGCCGTCCATCTGCCACTCGGCCCTTTCTCCCCCCTCACTCGACGAGCCGAGCCGGCGGTCGAAAAAGATAGGCGAGCAAAAAGATATTCCATCGCCGAGAATCGAACTCGGGCCTCCAGACATGCTGCAGATACTAAGACCGACCTTAAGCCTATGCGCATCTCAAGCATAGGCTCCCTCCCACCCCCTCAGCCGGTCAGAGTAGTGTGCGGCCTGGCGGGCTACCACTGCACCACGACGGATTTTTGGTGCTGAATAGGGCGGCGTTTGCGGAATATAAAGCCAACCGTGAGCGCCCGCCGCCACGGCCGCAGGCGCATGGCGCCGCAGCAAGATCCAGAAGACTGGCTGAGCGGCTGCTCAGTCTCGAGGGTCCGGTAAATAGTAATCCGCATCGCCTCGCCATTCTCTTGGGCTTCACTGCCCAGCGCCAACATATCCACCGGATGCGTCGACGTTATCGCCATTGAGGCTGCCGACACCTTCGCCAAAGGAAAGCAGCTGACTGAACAGCAGCTGACTGAACAACACTTGCTGAGTCTGTCCGCTGCCTGACGGGCTGACCGGCCACGCACTCGTCCTTTACCGCGCACGATGGCAGCCCGCATCGCCTCGACACCCATGCTCTTGAACTCCACTGTCCAACGTCAATCCGCCAGTGCGCATGGATGCTCCCACCATCGAGGCTGTCGACAGAGTCCATCAATATCGAAACAAACCCAGGCGCACGGATTCTTCTGGCCGTCTGTCGTTCGAGTTCTGCTCGGCTCGTCCGCCCGACGCACCCTTGTCGTCCGCCACCACCGACATCCCAGCTCCTGTGCAGAATAAGCTCAAGCTTAAAAATAAGCTTACTTGCGTCCGCGCGCCGAACACGAGGACAGAGAAAAAACGGAACGACGAGCAGACGCGTCAGCCAAGAAAGAGTCGCGCCTCGCAGGTGAAGATGGGCTGACAGTGCTAGCCGTGGCGCAAGAGGGCAGGGGGGAGACGAGGAAAAGATCATGAAAGATGGATGGGCGAGGATAGGTGGGTAGGTGCTGTGCCGTGTATCAACATACATACATACAAACATACATACATACATACACACAAGAGATGCTTCAAGTGATCAAGATGCCGGCTGAATATGCCATGAGATCCATGTTATGCAAAGCAAAGCAACGCAATGCAAAGCCAAAAAAAGGGTCGCGTCAGACGACAGCCATCACCGCGCGACCAGCGGGGATTAAGAATACAAAGAGCGCGCGCGCTCGCTCAGCAACGACGACAACGAAGAAGGAAAGGGTTTTTGCAAAAAGATCCAGTCGAGTGTTTGTACCGCCGACTCTTCGAGCGTCAGAAGAGATGTGGATGGTTTTTGTACAGAAAAGAGGGGACCGTCCGACAGGCGGGGCCCAAGAAGTGAAGAAGAACAAAGCAAAGACAAAAAAGACCAGTATCCACTCCACCAGCTACCCTTGGGCGTCATAACAGGCGTCTGCGTTCAATATTCAACAGGAAAGATTCAAAGCTTCCTCGCGCCGAAGCCGCTGGGGGCGGCGACACCCTTTTGCAGGGTGCGGAAGCCGGCGCTGGGGAAGGGGGCGGAGGCGCCCTCGCTGGACGGGACGGGGTAGTAGGGGCTGAAGTCGGCCTGGATGGGGGTGTGGGTGGCCGAGACCTCGGCGGCGGAGACGGGGCAGACGGTCGTGTAGACGTCAATGGTGGCCGTGACGACCTTTTCGGTGCCCGACTCGGTGATGGTCGACAGGGCCGTCTTGTAGACGGTGCTAGTCGTCATGATGGTGGTTGGGGCGGCCGAGCTGACGTCGGCGACCTGGACGGACGAGCCAGAGGGGACGACAGTCTGAATGCGTTAGAAGGGAATGCTCAACATGGAAAAGAAACGTACCACAGTGACAGTCTCGGCCGGGGCAGTGACGGTGACAGTCTTGCCAACGCAGCTCGAGCCAGAGGTGACAGCCTCGGCGGCAACGGCGCCACTGGACGCGACGGAGCCAGGGGTCGTGGTCGGGCGGACGGTAATGTACTTGGTAATGGTGGAAGTCGACGAAATGGTCGTGGTAGGGCTGGAGGCGGCGCCGGCAGGGCTAGAAACCTCGGCGGCAACGATGCTGGCCGGCTTGGAGGCGTACACAGTCTCGACAATGGTTTCGACGCTGGTGGTCTGGATCGTGGTGGTAACGACAGTCTTGGAAGCCGTGCCGAGAGTGTACGTCAAGGTCCTGTCAATCGTCTTGGTAACGAGGGTCGTGCCGGGGGCTACGGGGCTGGCATCCGGGGCGCTGGGGCTCGGGGATGAGCCAGTGCCGAGAGGGACCGATGGGGCCTCGAGAGCAGCGACATCGCTGGCGGTAGAGGCAGGAGTTGCAGAAGCAGAGGCCTCGGCGGCGGTGACGGGGCAGACGGTGGTGTAAATGTCGACAGTGGCCGTGACGACCTTCTCAGTGCCAGATTCGGTGATTGTCGAGAGGAGCGTGCTGTAGACGGTCGAAGTGGTGTACGAGGTGACATCCAGAGCGGCAACGCTCGAGTTGGAGTACTGGCGAGGCAGGACCTTGAAGTGCCTGGGCTCAGAGGCGGCGGCGAGGACGGCCAGCGAGGCGGCGGAGAAGAGGGTTGAAAAGTGCATTTTGCAAATCAAGACGTGGGCGAATCCTCAAAGAGCGACAGACGCAAGAAGGGCAAAAACGAGTGTGGTGACCTGAGTCCAGAGAGCGAGGAAAGCAGCGAGCGAAAAACAGAGGGCGAGGGAGTGACGGGGTAGATATTGGCAAAGGATGGGGACCAAGCGCCGCGGCGGTGATGATGGAGGGCCCAGCATCAGGAACAGGTTAGCCGCCGGGCAGCGCAGGGTCCCGGTGGATGGATATGACAGGCCCCTGAGTGCGACATGGCTAGTGACCGCAAGCTGTGCGACGAGGCAGTCGATGGCATCGAAATCGAGTGTTTCTACACCAGGCGGTCAGCTTGATCAACGACATATCTGGCGGGGGCTCTCAGACCGTCGTCGGACCACCGAATGGCCACCCTCTCTGCTCATCTCGGCAATGGCAGGACATCATCGACGCGTGCCGGCAAATCGCTCGCATCGCACATGGGGATCAACAGGTACGGTACCGCCAGGTGCACCATCGGGCTGCAACAACGGGAGCAGGAAAACGGCGAGGCGCTGCCGTGGTGGACGGCTGCGTCGCGATGCTGCGAGATGGTGTTGTGGGAGGAGACGATTGGCTTGTTGGGCAGACCCTGTCGCAGCGGGCGGCCCGAATTGCAGGGGGCAGGTGTTTCAGTGGCTGCCAAATCTCCGACCTCTAGACACCACCTCCCTCTCTCGATGCAGTTTGGCTTGTTCCGTTCGCTCAACAACAAATTCTTTGACCGCTCCCGACCTGCCTGCAATCCTTCCGGCCCGGTGCATCTCTCGCTGGCCGCTCATCCGTGCTGGTGCTCTGGCTGACCCCTGGCCCATGCATCCTCCAGCGGGAGGAACACGACCCTAGGCCTTCCTTTGAGCCTCTTCCGTGCCTGAGGCGTCCAAGTCTCTCAGCCGCAGGCCATAGACGGCTCGAGCGATATTCAATTCTCGGCAGCGCCATCATTGAGCGCCAAAGGATTCGCAGACTCGGCATTCGTGAGCGACGACAGTCCATTCGCCGTCCTCAAACCGCAAATCTCAGCCTGAAATTTGGTGCCCCGCAACAGCCAACCATCTGACGACGACGGCCAAGCGATAGCGCTCCTCGCGGTTGGTCCATAAGGCTGCCTCCCTTGCTCCCCAGATCACCGTGGCACAGCGTTTGCTCCGTGGCAGCCAAAGCATGGCGACGAGGCATGTGCGTCCACTCGTGGCAGCAGAAACTTCTAGACGCTCATTTCGTCGAGTCCTGTCTCATTCTCGCTGATGAGCGCAGCTGAGGGCGAATCCCGATGAAACGGCCTCATTTCTTTCAACATCATTCTTGCTCGGGCACAAAAGACATTTGCCAGCGCCTGTCTTCGCCGTCCAACCCGTACGGAATACGAAGTGCAGACGACCAAGTCATCGCCCCCAACGCCATCCCCCACTTTCGCGAGCTTTACAACACTGCCAGCACGGACGTTGGATCGTGGCGTGCGGGTTCTGGACTGGCTAGCCCATCTTGGCAGTTCTGGAGCGGTACTTGTCCGTATTCACGACGCTTCTCTTCCGAGGTCGACCATCTGTCTGCACCACTGAAATACAGAATGCATGCTCGACGGGGAGAGGGGGCAGCGTCTCGTCCAGTTTCAACAGTTTTGAAAGGGAAAGAAGAGCAACGTTGTCTCCCTGCACTTCAGCCGCTAAACAAACAACAAGTACCACAAAGCGTGGCAGGAAGAAATAAATCAAGCCACAGTGGGCGGTGGGCAACAAAACAATACTCCCTAGGCGCAGCTGCGGCATCGAATGACAAGTGCAGACACGGTTCCAAGAGCCGTCATTTCCTCGGACACCACTAGCTGTGAACCTGACGCAGGTAGGCAGACGGATGAACAGATACTGCCAAACCCGCAGAATCCAAACCAAGCACTCAGTGACTCTCCCGATGCATAGACGACGAGGAGACCAGCAATAAATTCAGCCCATCCCTCATCTACCTTCGCTCCCGTCCGCTCTTTGGCACGCAGCACAAAACACGCGCAGTCTCCCCGTTCATCCATCACGATCGCTCCACGAGTCCCTCTCTCCTCTCGCGCAGCCAGCAAAGAAGTGGCTAGCAGCGCTGTCTCCATGACCACGCACTCAATACGCAGCCAGTCGGCACATCACAGCGCGCAGAACCAAAAGAAGGGGCACTTCCCCGCGAGCAGTCATGACTTACAGCACCAAGGTATTTCCAAGGAGGCCGTTTTTCCACCACACGTGCAGCTCAGACAATGAAGGCCGCTTCGGCCGGCTCGACCAGCTCGTCTCGTCTCGTCTCGCCATGCCCGTCGTCGGTTGGTCGATCAAGGTAAGGCAAGGTAGGTGATCGGCCGCACAGAAAAACATCAGGACAGCATCCGTCCGGTGCTTTTGACAAGCAGACAGACAGACAAACAGACAGACAGCCATCCAGGCAAGCAGGAGAAAAGGTATG
This sequence comes from Phyllosticta citribraziliensis, assembly GCF_038025025.1. Taxonomy (NCBI): domain Eukaryota; kingdom Fungi; phylum Ascomycota; class Dothideomycetes; order Botryosphaeriales; family Phyllostictaceae; genus Phyllosticta; species Phyllosticta citribraziliensis. The sequence goes on from NW_027117348.1 coordinate 1,124,313, forward strand.
TCTTATTGACCAGTAAGCTCCAGGTACGTACTTCAACTCGCCCGTATCAATTCACGCCATCCCTCTAACCCCCTACTCCTCCCATCTACATCGACCCACATCTACATACCCTCCGCACGCGCACCAGAAAAGAAGAAGTCGGGAAAAAAGCATTACAACAGCAACAACACTAACCCACCATTAAAATTATACACCGGAACCCAATAAACCACGCCCCGCCACGCTGCGCCAGCCCACCTCCCAAGCCCTCTAGCGCGCAGAATGCCGCAAACAAACAAGACTTCTATGTAAGAAACCCTCAAGCAATGAATACCAAAGTCGCAAACCCAATCCCGATTCTGATGCCGATCTCATGCTCTCATGCTCTCCAAGGTCTGCCTCCACCTCGACAAACGAGACGGGCGAAGGAAGGGAGGGAGGTGTGCAGGAAGGTGGAAAGGTGGGTACATGCAACGTTCCAAGTCATAGCAGCCGTCTCTCAATTCACAATACTCCAAAGCCCGTGCCGTTCATGCGTGCTCAAGTCGTATCGTATCCGTCGTGCGTAGCTCGTCGTCGTGGTGCTGCTTCTGCCGCCGCTGCAGGTGGCAGTCCAGCGTATCCACATCCACAGCCTACCAACGCATGGCCTCGTCCGCGAACCCTCCGATGAATATAAAATATGTACAGCTCCGGGCCAACGAGCCAGCCCGGAGCAGCCGACCAGGACCAAAAGGCGGAACAAGGCCGCCGCGCGTCGAGCTCCGTGGGTATATGAGAGGGTGAAGAGGGGTGGGAAAAGGGAGTGGGAAAGATTACAAAGCGAAGATGATGCGGACGATTCGATTCGATTCGCGTCGCTGCATCTACCCGCTATTATCGGCGCAAGAAAAGGCGCTTCCCTGCGCGCCCTCGGCCAACGCCTCACCACTGGCATACAAGCCGAGGCCGCAAATGACGGCGCCCTGGATGACGACGTAGACGTTGAGCGCGGTGAGCAGCATCTTCTTCCAGCTCTCGGCCCAGCGGCCGCGGTTCATGTAGAGCCAGAGGAAGCCCGAGAAGCCGAAGCTGAACCACGAGCAGAAGAGGGCCGAGATGAGCGAGATGAGCAGCGAGAACGACGGGATCGCCTCGGCGATGATCCACGCTATCACCCAGAGCACCGTGCAGATGGCTATCCACGAGATGAGCGACGCGCCGTACTTTTGGTGCAGGCGGGCCGGCTGGTTGCGCCACATGCGCACCCAAATGTACTTGCACGCCACGTGGCCATTAACGACGCCCGCGATGACAATCGTCGGCAGGGCCAGGCCAAAGGCGATTTTGGAGACGAGCGGCGACGCCGAGCCCAGCGCCGGCGACAGCACGTCCGGGCCGGCGTAAATGTAAATGACGACGCCGACAATGACGTAGAAGATGGTGGCCATGCCCTCCATGAAGACGACCGACTTGGTGAAGTCGCGCGGGTCGCGCAGCTCGGCGCAAAAGGTGAAGAAGGCGTGGTGACCGGAGAATGCAAGGATGATTTGCAACGTCGCAAGCATGCCGTTCTGCAGCGACACGTGTTGTTGAGCCGCGACGGCCTGGCCGTACTCGGGACGGATGATGGCAATGTCGATCATGGCGACCAAGACGCAGACGACGACGGAAAGGCAGGATGCAATGGAGAGGTACGAGACCTTTTCCAGCTGGCGCTTGAGGGCCAAGGCGAGACAGACGGCAAAGCCGACGAATCCAAAGACAATCGTGCAGGTGCCGTGGCCCGTCAGGACGTTGAGGGCAATGCTGAAGCTGAGCACGTGCGCGCCCATGATGAAGATGATGATGAGGACCTGCGCGACGCCCATGATTTCGCGCGCAATGGGCCCGCCCATCAAGTAGGCGGCATCGGCAAAGGTATGCGTCGAGGGGTACTTGTTGAAGAATTGGCCGACCACGTAGCCGCAGTACATGGCCATGAGACCGAAAAAGATGGTAAGAATGATGCCCCTGCACAAGTTAGACGGCCCAGATAGAGACAGTATGCAGCACAGATAGACAAAATGCACTTACGGCACCAGGCCAATGGTCGCGACGGCGTTGGGGAGCGAGAGAACACCCAGCGAAATGTTCTCGGCTACCATTACTGTGGGGCGTCAGTCCTGGGTATAGCAATTTTTCGGTTGACTCACATAAGCCGACTTGCCTGCCAAATGTTAGCTGCATCCAAAGATCAAGGAGTGAATACGTACCACCACGACATTGTCTGATACTTCATCTCTGCATTCTCGTCCTCGTGGCCAAAGGGATTGACCTCGCCCACCTAAGATTGTCAGCCCACGTCGAATGGTCTTGCCGAGTCCATACCTCAGTGGGAGTGTAGGGCGGAGCGCTCTGCTTGCCCTTCTCCGCATCTCCCAGCTCCTCGGACGACGACGTCTCGCTCACGTCGAGAACCTCGCCAACGGCTCGGCTGTTGTTTGAGGTGCTGGAGCGGGTCTCGTGTGTAGGGGCGGCGTCATTCGTCTTGCCCTCTTCGGCGGCGATCGGAGCAGCGGTGCGGATGGCAAGGTCAGAATTGCCATTGCCGGCACCCTGTTGGTCAGTGGGACCCATGCTCGGACGGGATCTCGTCACAGGGCGTAGGAATATGGGGGATTGGTGTGGAGGAGGGTCTCGTCGTCGTTGTCCCGATGGTAGCCGCGCAGTGTCGGGAGCAGATCGTGGGAGGGGAAGATGAATCGAGGGGAGGCCGCGGGTTATGGACGGTGGACTGGTGGGAAAAAAAGCGGCGCGAGGGCGCCCGGCAAATGTAGTAAGAGCGGACCCGCCTCACGGGCTACGTTGGCCCCGTGGTTGGGCGTTGGTTGCCAGTCGGCCATGATTAAGCAACTCTGGTAAGGAAAAATGCCATCGCGCCGTTGTTCGTCGACACATCACCTTGCCACCATGGAAAATTTAGACGAAAGCCCAGGCCAGGTGGTGGTTTCATGTTACGTATTTTCGCCGTCAAGGCGCCAAAGGTCAGGGTCTCCGCTGCTGGGCGGGCAGACGTCTGCTCTGCGGCCGACGATGCGTGTCATTTTGCAAGTCGAGAATTGGCCGTGGTGTCTCGAAAAAGCCATCGGTTCGTGCCGAGCCTGTAGCGGGCCCCAAAGCCATCAAAAGCGTTGCGTCTGATTGGCGGGGAACCAAGGTACAATGGCCGTCGGCGAGGTTGCGATATCAACACTCGACATTCGCATGTGAAGCCGTCGACGCAGGTGCCATTTGGATTTGTGAGTCTGGTGAGCGGCGGCGTGATGTCTCCCGTCGAGGTGGCGGCGCGTCTGGCCCGGCTTCGGCGATTCCAAGCTCTTTCTGGGGGACGGCGAGCGAAAGTCGGCGGAAAGCGAGCAGGTGGCAGCGGGCGGTGATATATACTCGTCGACCGGGTGGCCAGACTCGAGGCCTATCTGCGGTGGTCGAGCAATTGTCGCGATAAGATGGGAATGACGGGAGTTCAGCGTCTAAGACTCGACGCGTCCAATCAGATGCTGCCGTAGTGCCGCGTCTCAGAGCTCTGGGAGCTGGCTGGAGCTTGGGCAACAACCAGTACGCCCTTCTCCACTCTGGCCAGCTACCCTACCTTACCAGCTCCAGCTCGACCTCAGCTCTTTGCTCTCCTCCATCTCCACTCCATCCACTCCATCCACGCTGCCTCTCCATCTCGCTCGCTGTCTTGTGCGACCGGCCTGCCGTCCCCGCCGCCCCATTTATCCCCAAAAGCTTGTCTTGGTGTCCAAGAATAACCTCCCACAACACCATCCTCATCCGTCGGCCCCGCAATCCACCTCTTCACAATCCACCATGGTCGAGCTTCGCAAGCGCAAGACACCTCCTCCGGCCCCCGAGAAACCCAACAAGAAGAAGCCTGGTCCCAAGACGGCCGCAAAAGGTAGCAAAGCCAAGCCGGCCGCCGCACCAGAGCCCGTCGACAACACGCCAGCTCCCAAGGTCGAGCCGGCCAAGGAGAGCAACGCGACGGCCACCAATGGGGCCAAGAGCAGCGGAAAGCCCGAGGTGGGCAAGACGATTGAGCTCGAGGGGTTTGGCGGCGAAATCGAGACCAACGACGGCGACAAGACGACGCTGAAGCAGCTGGCCGACGACTCCAAGGCCGGCGTCGTCCTCTTCACCTACCCCAAGGCCTCGACGCCCGGCTGTGAGTTGCCCTCCATCGCGTCATCGCACATGCGCGAGACGCAGTGTCACCAGCGTCCAGCGCCCCACATCCTCCGCCCCCATCCGAGCTCCATTCACTCCCCACCACTCCATCAACTAACATGGCCACAGGCACCAAGCAAGCGTGTCTCTTCCGCGACGCGTACGCGCCCCTGACCGCAACCGGCCTCGCCATCTACGGCCTCAGCGCCGACTCGCCCAAATCCAACACCACCTTCAAAACCAAGCAAAACCTGCCGTACCCGCTGCTCTGCGACCCGTCCTTCTCGCTGATCAAGGCCATCGGCCTCGCCAAGCCCGGCAACGCCAAGGGCACCGTGCGCGGCGTCTTCGTCGTCGACAAGGCCGGCAAGGTGCTGGCCGCTGAGGCGGGCGGGCCCGACGCGACGGTCGAGGTTGTGCGCAAGATTGTCGGCGCGGGCGACGCTGCTGGCGACGCCGACGGCGACGACAAGGCGGCCGAGAAGGAGGGCAACGGGGAGGACGTCAAGGCCGATGGCGAGGCCAAGTAACGTCCGTCTTTTAATCTTTCCTTCCGTCCTTTCCTACCTTCAGTCATTATCTTGGATTTCAGTCTCCTTATTGGATCAAGCTACGCTACGCCGGGAAGAAAAAAAGGCCGCGACGACGTCGTTGATGACGAGTACAGTTCAGGGCTGCTATGGTTGTCTATGGGTATCCTTTTTGTGAGCGTGCGCCGGCCGCAACAAGTGGGCAGACAGATAGGGAGGGCCACGAAAAATGTTGGAGCAGCCAGCCAATACGATGCGCTTCGAATGAATTATTGCCCTTTCTCATCCTGACTCGTCACGTCCAACGGTGCCTCACGATAGACTCGTCGGCAGGGCATCCTTGTCTGTCATTCGTTGCTATTTTAAAAACACATTTCGCCAACCATCAACATGCCACCACAAATGGAAAACAAATCGTCAGTCATCATGTCATAACTCGTACAAAGGCAAAAGATCAAAGAAAAGATGCAGACGTGAATCAATTAATCAGCCCCCCAACTCATCCCATTAGCATTAAACCGCACGAAGACTACTTCCGCCCCGCGCCCGTACTCCTACTCCTCTCGCGCCCCACGTCGACCAACTGCTTCGCCGTCCCCGTCCGTTCCTCATACAGCTTCCGCAAATCGTCGACGCTCTTCTTCTTCAGATCGAGCTTGCGCACCGGGTCCGCGGGGATGGGCGGCGGCGTCTGGAAGCTCGGCATGCGGCGGAGCAGGCCCTCGCTGACGCGGAGGGGCTTGGCAATCGCATCGTTGGAGGCGTTGGCCGGCAGCGGGCGAGCGGGCGGCGCGCCGGGGGGCTGGGCGGATGGGTGCGCCGTTTGGTAGACGGGACGCGCGAGCGACGAGATGTTGGGCCCGCGGGAGCGCGAGCGCGTCCGTTGCGCGCTGCTGTTGGAGGCGCGTGCGTCGTCGAAAAGTGATTCGTGGGATAGCGAGGCAGAGGTGGTGGGAGAGGTGGAAAGGTCGAGACGGCGGAAATCGACGTCGGGGGATAGGGAATGGCTGTCGGTCGTGAGGGGGGTGTTGAGACCGGAGGTGGCGAGAAGAGATCCGCTCGAACCGGATCCCGATCGCAAAGGTTTTCTATTAATGCCGTCGCCAGGGCCAGCGGCGATGATGTCGGCCAGCCCGGGGGGGCCTCTGACCTTGCCGTCAAATTGTTTTACAGCAGCCTCTTGTTGCTTGCGCAGACTCGGAAAGGCTTGGATGACGGGCTCAGGTTTCAGGCTACTCTGTTCCAGTGTCAGGGATGGATGATTGGGAACAATGGGAGGTAAAAGACCTTTGACACCCCGTCCCTCCAGATCTTTGTCGTCCGCAAAGGGATTCCGAGGCGCGAATCCATCCGTAGTAGCGGCGTGAGTCACGGGAGACGTAGCTGGTGCGCCTCCCGCTTCTTGTGCGAGAATGCTCGAGTATCGTGGAGGAACTTGAACGGATGGAGCTGGTTTCCTCTTGAAATGCGAATCATCGCTACCAACTGGACTGATTGGCGTTTGGGAAGTCGAGGTGGAAGGACGGGGAGGCAGCGCAGGAGGATCATTGTCTTGGAGAATGATGCCCGAACATTGCCTTTCCGAATCGGCAAATCCAGCATCCTCTTCCGATGGCGATTCAACCGTAAAGTCCTCAGACTGGGGACGTGGCTTTCTAGTCACCTCGAGCGGATCTTCATACTCCTCGGGGTTGGACGGTGCTCGCAATTCCAGCCAAAAGGTACCGCTGGCAACGCCACAGGCCTCGCGAAGGCCATTCTCCCACATCTCAATGGCCTCTTGAAGCACGCGCCTGACAATGGTTGACATTTTCGCATCCTCAATCTGATCCGGCCCACAAACGAGCGTCGGCGCAAAGCACACGGCCAAGTTTTCGGCATTCATCTTGTTTTCCTTTTGATGCTCCGTCACCGTGCTCAGCATGGGCAACAAGTGTCGCACGAGTATGGCGCGTGACACTGCGGGAATCGCCGACCATTCCGACTTGGGGGATATGAGCTCGATAAGCTGGTCCAACGAGGGGACATCGTCTGGGCTGCCAAACAGCTTTCGCAACTCTCGATACGAGGTTTGCGGGAAGATTGGCGTGCGCAATTCAGCATACCAAGTCTTGATCAGACCCGCGGCCATGTAGACTCCATATGCATCCTTGACGTCAACCTCGTTGATTACGGCCTCGGGATTATCGGCATGGTCGTAGTGCGGAACCGGCAGAGTAACGCCGTTATCTTTCCAAATGATGAATTTCTGGCCGCGGTCGTATGCCTCCTTGAGCACATCCTTCAGACGCGAATGCGGCGGTATCCGAAACAGCCCTTCAGTCTTGATATTTTGGTCCATGAGCAAGAAGAGGCTAGTCTCCCTCAGAACCCGGGGGAGACGCGTCTCTCCCTTGGCATTCATGGGAAACGGCTGGGCCACGGAAAATGCCCGCCTGCCGCTGGCGTAGGGGACGTAAATGTCTGGCGAAAGGCGCCGATCGTGGAGATAGGCAGAGGGGGGTATCATGAGGTTCTCGACGGGGATGTGAAGAGCAAGCTGGGTCAACGTGGAGACTGCAAGGTCAGCATCTCTCACTAGCCGCGATCGACGGACTCACCATGGACAATCTTTCTCCGAAACTTGGGGCTCACAATGGACGAAAACATCTCGACCAGTATCCTCACCCAGCTTCTCTCGTGAACAATGTAGAGCTTTTGCAGCCTCTTGCGCATGGCCCGACTAAGGACATGGTAGGCCTGTATGAACCATCCCCAGCCAGGGCGATTCTTCTTTGACCCCGCAGACCTCTCTGCATCCCCACCAGCAAAGAAGATGACTTCGTACTCGGTTCCGCTCAAGAGTTCTTCTTCTCCGGGCAGCCGTGCCAGGACATAGGGCAACAGGGCGTCAAAGTCGACTTCGTCGGTGTCGGGGAGGGCGGCAGCGTTGAGGATGTAGACGGCGAGGCCTGACTGCGAAGGAATCGGCGAGCGATAGAGGATGCTGGCGGCATGCTTGGCCAGTTCTGGGTCGTAATCGACCGAGTTTCGCGGCGGAGGGACGGCGGAGAGCGACGAACTGCGCAAGCGCGTAGCTCGCTGGGCGAGTTGGGCCCTCATGGCCTTGCCTTGGATCGTCAGCTTGCGACGCACGCCCATGGCGGAGGACGAGTGGTCGTCGGAGGGCTTCATGGTGGATGTAGAGGAGAGGCGGAGTCAAGGGCGGGTGGTCGGGACACAACACTCACTGCTTGGCCGCTGGTGCGAGATACGTCAACAGAGGTTGGAGGCTTGGGTATCCCTGCTTGATGGCGTAGGGGAGGCGTATTGAAAGACGCAACAAAGGCCGGCCTGCCGCAGAGGGGATGGAAAGAGACGGAACGCAGATCAGAGCAGCGCTGCGTCCAGAGTCTGATTATGTTCCATCAAGGTCACGGTGGTGTCGAGTTGTCTCGTCGGGGTGCTGTTGGAATGCGAATGCAGCCCTCTGCCCTACGATCCGCGCCGAGAAACTTTAGCCGACTGTCAGGGTCCCATCACCCTACAGCCTCCACATTCCTTTGCTCCACCACTCTACTTATGTACACGATGCAGCTCAGCCTCACCTCCCGGCATCCTCGTCACGGACGCCCTCGTGCCCGCCCTCCTCGTGCCCGCCCTCGTCACGGACGCCCTCATCCCCTTCCAACTGTAGCTCTGCTTCCGCTTGCTCAACTTCGCCCAATGCCTCCAAAGCACCCTGAAGATTTTCAAACCTCTGCGCTCTCGCCCAGATTTCTTGAAACGAAAGACCAGTTTCCCGCATGCGATCAACTACTTCTTGGTTTTGCAAGTCTGGCTCCAGCCGTCCCTGTTCTCCCTGTTCGGGTGCCCGGAACCACGGCACCAAGCTTTCAAAGAATGCGCGCAAGTTGCCATGCTCCTCTCTCAGCTCGGCTTCCAACTGCTGAGGCTCATACACGGGGATTCGCCTGCCAATTGTCGGAGTTGCGTCGTAAGACGGCAGATTGTCTTCTGGAGGTAGTGGATCAGACGTCGACTGCACCTGTGCCGAGAGTGTTCGAGGAACTGCACTAATGAGAGCTGGGTTTTCGGTAAGGATGGTGTGACGTGCCACGTCGCGCGTAATGGGTAGGTCGGCAGATTCCTTTGGTGGAGAAGTGTATACAGCTGATGCCACCTCAACGAGCAGGGACTTGGCTTCCGCCGTGTTCCAAAGATCCTTGGCCCGTATGACGTAAAGCTCAGTCAAGAGGTGCTCATACGGAGAGCGAGGCTGTTTGCCCCAAATGCCCGGCGGGGTATCATTCATCTCCAACTCTTGAAACAAACGGGCCGCTAGCCAAGGATAACGGCCGACTGCTGTGAAGAGTGCTTGTCGTCCTTGGCCCATTTGGGAAGTTTGGACAAAAGCTAAACTGCTCGTCATGTCTATATTTGGGAGACCATTCCATCGTGTCTTGAAAAAGTCACTTTGAGCCAAGGTCAAAAAGTCTTGTTGTTGTCGTCCACGAATGGCGAATTGATCAATGACCAGTCGGACACAGTAGGGATCGTTTTCGGGGTCGAGGCTGAGCAGTAATTTGGCCCACTCATACACTGTCCGCCATGTTGAACGCATTCCCAAGTTTGCAATGTAGCGCCACGCCGCCAGCCAAAACTCGCGATTTTCCGGTCTCCGAAAATCCATCCGAGCTTTTCCTTGGGAGATGTTTGTTGCGAATGTCGAATGTACCGATCTGCCAAAGGAGAATAGTGCGCGTTCGAGGAGTTCGCCAGATGTCGCGTGGTCCCGCTCTTGCTTGGCAATTTCTGATACTTGGAGAAGCGTGGAAATATGGTAGGCTGGACATGTTAGAAATGCATTTAAACAATCGATAGACTTACGATTGAATTGCAACAGCTGGACGAGGCGCTGAGGATCCATGGATGCCACGCAAGTCTCGAACTGTCTTTGAACATCCTGATATGCCCTGCTGTGAGCATATCGATACTCCACAGAACCATCGGCGCGCTTTTCCACAACCTCCATGCTCAGTCCACCGCTTGTTGCTCGCGGCCACTCTTCGTTGCCCTGGACAAAAATGTTTCGCCGCAGTCCCAACGAAGCGAGTCCACCACGGGCATTGCGCCCAGCGACAGCATTTGCCAACCCCATCTGAGGACCTCTGCCGCGTTGACGCCCAGCAGGTTCTTCCGTATCCCTCTCCAGCGCCGCGCGGCCAAATAGCTTGCGCATTTCATTTTGTGCATGAAGACTCTGCGAATCGATCGAGAGAAGGCGGAAAAGCTCTTGAGATGCCGGGTCTTGCTGTGGTTCATCTGATGTCTGCTTCGGTTCGGTAACGGAGAGCGATTGGAGAGCGCGGTCAATCTCGTCCATGGTCGAAGGAGTCTCGTCGGCAGTCTTGCCACCTTTGGCTTTCTTCTTCTTCTTTTTCTTCTTCGAGGTAGATGCTTTGGGCTTTGGAGTCTCCTCTTCGCTTTCTTTCTGGGGGTCCTCGCCTTCTTTCTTGGGATCCTCCTCCTCCTCCTCATCCTCATCCTCCCCACCTAGCATGGCAAACATGCTGGCCTTGGGTTGTACGACTTCCTCTTCGGATTCATCGTCTGCAGCGAGGTCCTCGAGACGTTTCTTTTCTTCGAGCTCGCGTTGAGCTTTTCGTAGCGCGCGTGTCGACATGGTGGTTGTAAAAGTTTCCCGACCAGAGTGGCAGAAACAATGACGCGGGGCATTGCTACGGCCCGACCAAGTGGGCGCCGATAAGCGACAGGCCTGGCTCAGATCACATCGGGGCGGGCCTCAACACCAAACGCATCGCTAACCTCGGGCCTCTCCTCCACACCGGCAGCCTCCTGACCTCCACTCCACGCACCGGGCTTCCAAATGCGTCGAGCAGCCCTTCAAGCGTGCCGCTCTGTGCGTCGCCCGGTGTTTCGCAAATCCATCCGTCCTCCCATCAGCCATGCGTTAGGACCCCGGTCAAGGAACCAACGGACCACCCATCAGGTATTGCACTCTTCAATGCAATTACGGACTTTTACATATGCACTGGTCTCCACGGCTGTGGCCACGGGTGCTTACTTCGCCTACCGCGGTGATTCACAGAGTCCTCTCGAAAACACTCCAGTATCATCCGTGTCTGCGGGACACAGCCCAGGATATACCCCATCGAATGTCTATTCCTCGGCAGCGGCCAGACCAACGACTCAACCCGAAGTAGAAGACGCCGGCTCCAAGGTCCTCGTCATTGCTCAAGGAGAAGTCTTTACTGGCACACTCCCTTCCAACGCCCCTCTCTCCAAGGCCACGGACGATCAAGGTCGCAAGGTCGTCGAAATGTTGACTCCGGAGCAAGCAACCCAAAAGTTGAGGAGGAATGAAGAATCTTGGCTGGTCGGTAGGGGCAAGGGAGTCGTCCGCTACGATGTCGTACAAATCCCCAGCAACGATCCGATTGAGGACGACCACGCCGAAAAGATTATCGAGGTCCCACAAAGCGTGGCCTTGACCGAAGATGGCGCAAACAGCAGCGATTGGATGTTTTGGGGTGTTTTTGACGGACACAGGTAGGATCCTCAACCTTGCTGATGTCTGGTACTGACGGTCAAAGTGGATGGATTACCTCTGCAAAGCTCCGCAACTCCCTCATCTCCTTCGTTGCCCGCGAACTCAACACCACCTACAAGTCTGCCTCGGCCGATCCCTCGCTCAAACTCCCCTCGTCCGACTCCATCGACAAGGCCATCAAGACTGGATTTCTGCGCCTGGACAATGAGATTGTGAACGAGTCTGTTCAAAAGGTTCTCAAGGCTCAGTCTAAGCGTGTGGCGGCAGAGTTGTTGGCTCCTGCTCTCGCCGGCTCTTGTGGTCTTTTGTCGTTTTACGACAGTAACTCCAAACTTCTCAGGGTTGCCTGTACGGGCGACTCGCGGGCTGTGCTTGGAAGAAGAGGCGCCAATGGCAAGTGGACTGCCACGGCCCTGTCCGAGGACCAAACGGGTGGCAATGAGAACGAAGCAGCTCGTCTTCGGAAAGAGCATCATGGTGAGCCAGACGTCACTAGAAACGGACGCATCCTCGGCGGCTTGGAACCATCCAGAGCTTTTGGCGATGCCATCTACAAGTGGAGCGTCGAGACGCAAAAGAAGATTCGAGAGGTCTACTTCGGACGGTCCCCTCCGCCGCTCCTCAGGACCCCGCCATATGTGACTGCTGAGCCCGTCGTTACCACCACCAAGGTCGAGCCACAAAAGGGAGATTTTGTCGTCATGGCCACCGACGGTCTCTGGGAAATGCTTACGAATGAGGAAGTCGTTGGCTTGGTCGGTCAATGGTTGGAAGCGCAGGCAGAAAACAAAAACGGCCAAAGCACCGCCAACTCGTGGCTCAAGAGCTGGTTCAGCCAGCAAAAGGGACTTCCTGTTGACAAGAACGGCGCCGACACTGACAAGACTGGCCAGAGAGCACCAATCCGACAAAGACAGTGGGGCGTCAAGGGTTCGGAGGACGAGAGGTTCGTCGTTGAAGACAAGAACGCAGCAACCCATCTCGTGCGCAACGCTCTCGGCGGAAAGAATCAAGACCAGCTTTGCGCGCTCCTCACTCTTCCAAGCCCATTCTCTCGTCGTTACAGGCAAGTCACCTCCTTCACCGCCTGACCTTGCTAACTTGTTCAGGGATGATCTCACCGTCGAAGTCATCTTCTTTGGCGAGGGTGAAAACTCGGGCAGCGTCAAATTGAACCGCGACGCGTCGGCATCGCACGAAGTCAAGGCCAAGCTTTGATTCACTTGTCGTATTAATTGTGTTATACCCAGCATGTAAAAGGAAGGAAGCGGCGTCAGTCCTCTGCATCTTGCACTGGAGTTGATCAAGGTCACGAAGAAATGACGGCCGAATGTAGCCATAGACCGATGCGCATCTGCGATTCATGAATTGTGTAATTGATAGATTCCTTGAAGCTTGTGTCAAATGCTAGTGACGCCAGGAGCCCACGCCTCTCCAATCCTCTTGACTTCATTGATGAACCACCGACTGGTGATTTGCGTCGACCCAACATTTTGCTCCGCATTGGCCGTTAGCGGAGAGTGTTGATCAGGGTCGTAAAAGGGGTTTCTCAAAAGACCAATGTAGGCCGACTGTAGAGCCTTGAAAGCCTATCACAGGTCAGCAGCCGTCAGATTTGTATTGTCAAAACTTACAGGCTTCAAATCGGCATCCCGCAAACCGACGATGGAAGTCTTGGGGTCGTTGGTCGTAGCCAGGCGGCCTTCCATGTCGACGACAATGACAAACTTGACGCCCGTGTTGGTCATCCAACCATACATGGCGAGGCGCTCGTCGACGGCTTGCAACAAGCCAAAGTCCTGTTCAGCCGTCTTGTGCGGCAGGCGTGCCTCAAAGACATCCAGAGATGACGAGAGCAGGAATGAAAACTCGAGCGCATCGCGAGCATCTGGTGGGAAGAGAGATATGTGGAGCGGATTGTTCTGGAGGACATGAGCAAGAAGCGAGGCTAGGCCTAGATGCGCGGATTGCTCTCGACGTACGTGTTTGCCAATGATGCCGACGCATGCTACTGCTGGCACTCGGGCGGCCATGTCAAAGACCTGTTTACATGCGCTCGTGAAAGGTGAAGGGACGAGCGCTATCGAAGTGTTGGCATTTGTTAGACGCTGAATGTTCAGATGGTCAAGGATGGTGGTGGTCCAGGAGGTCAGTTGTTGAACGTCGGGGCTGACTCGGCGATGGCTCACCCTATCAGATCAGCTCAATATCGTCAATGTCATGACAGCCTACTCCACGTCCGTCCGCCACCCGTCTATCACCCGCACGTACATCCTCTCCGTAAACTCCCCCACAATCCATCATCTTTCGTCGTCCTCGTCGTCAACAACCCCATCAGGCCGACAGCAATGTTGCCCTCGGCGAGAACAGCGGCTTCAATGGCGCTGCGCGGTACGCATCACTCCACTTCCCCGGAAGCTATATCCACCTCCTGCTTCCGCCACTCAACCCAATCATGTCACGCCCACTGACAATGGACATTAGCCAAGCCGACCTCTGCTCTCCTTCCATTCCGTCCTGCAGCCGCCGCCTGGATATCGAGCTCGCGCAAGACCAAGGCTGCCTCGCAGACGCCGGGCATCGTCGCTGGTGGTCCGGGCACGCCCCCCGCAATGAAGAAGGCCAGAGTTGAAGTGCCGCTCCCCAGCCAAGAGGGCAACAAGGGACTCGTTCAATACGCGCTGTACGTCCAAGCCCAACACCAACGAAAGAGCAGCGAAGGATGCTACATTGAGACAACATTGAGGCTACGCTGAGGCAACATTTGACCTATGTGACCTCCATTCGGCCAATAATTCGGCGGCAACATGTCCAGTGCGCCAGCTAACACGTCGCGCCACAGTACGACGCTCGACCAAATCGCCAATTGGGGCCGTCAGTCGTCCCTCTGGCCCATGACGTTCGGCCTGGCCTGCTGCGCCATCGAAATGATGCACCTGTCGACTCCGCGCTACGACCAAGACCGGCTGGGAATCATTTTCCGCGCGTCGCCGCGCCAGTCGGACGTCATGATTGTGGCCGGCACCCTCACCAACAAGATGGCGCCCGCCCTGCGCCAGGTCTACGACCAGATGCCCGACCCGCGCTGGGTCATTTCCATGGGCAGCTGCGCAAACGGCGGCGGCTACTACCACTACTCGTACAGCGTCACGAGGGGCTGCGACCGCATCGTTCCGGTCGACATTTACGTGCCCGGTTGCCCGCCGACTAGCGAGGCGCTCATGTACGGCATCTTCCAGCTGCAGAAGAAGATGAGGCACACCAAGGTACGTCCACAAATCCTCAATCCGCGACTTGCACTGACATGGGCAGATTACCCGCATGTGGTACAGGAAATAGACGACACGATGGATTTGCGAGCGAGCGACCTTTTTTTCTTTCCGGCGGGAGTTTGGTGGCGTAGATTTCTTTTCCCTGGCTTCGCTGTATAAATTGGGGAGGGCCGCGACCATTCCCTCCCCGACTTTTCTTTTCCTCTTGACAACGTCCTCGATCTGGTCGTCCTTGTGAAACAATAGAGCAACGGACCATCTGCCTAGAATTTACAAATTGTTTTCTCGTCTTGTGTGTCTGCCATCCTAGTCCCGCCTCGTTGCCCTCCGCGGCATCACCCTGCGCTCTGTTGATGCTGGCTCTCCTGCCTTGACTGACGGTGCTCGCGCCGCGGCGGTTTGTTTCGATCTTGAGCCTTTAGCAGGCAAGGGAGGCGATACTGAAGATGGAGCAGCTCGTTTGCGCTTCTTACTCTGCGTCGACGCGCTCTCCTCTCGCTCACCCACCACGACACCAGCACCACCCTCACTCCCCAACACCCCCAAAACCCTCGCCACCATCTCGACCTCACTCGCCTTAACAACACCCTCCCCCTCGCCCCGCAACCGCCTCAACCCCTCCCCCATCGCCGTCACCAGCTCCTCATACTCCTTGGCGCTATACCTAACCTTGACGCCCGCCTTCTTCGGCACGAGCAGCAGCAGAGGCGTGTCAAGATGGAACCCCCGCCGCGCCCACACAAACAGCTCATCCGCGAAAAAAGGCACCGTGGCGCCGCCGTCGGCGATGGAGAGGAGCAGCGATGCGGTGGCGGGCCCGATCCCGCGGAGACGGGTTAGGCGGGTGAGGGCCGCCATGATGGTGGGGGTGCGCTCTTTGTTATCAGACTTGGAAGTACGAGGGGAGGCAGAAGCAAGAATCGCAAAGGCCTCGCCCGTCACCCTCCGTACCGTATCTTCATCATTCGACGCGGCCAGCTTCGGCAGCGCCGCGAAATACGAGCCGTGGTGGATTTTCCACTGCACGAGGCGCACGAGCTCGGGGTGTGTGAGGTAGCCGTGACTGCTGCCGGCTTCTCCTCCTCCTTCTTCGTCTCTTGCTTCGTCTCCTGGCGGACCTCCTGGCGGAGAGTGCCGGCGCGCGGCTATAAGCCCTGGCGCCGTCGTGAAGCGGAATTCGCAGTCGCAGTCGCTGGTGCCTGGGCGCGGGCGGTGTTGGTGCGTGGAGGGGTATTTGGCGAGGAGGGCGGCGAAGGAGGGTGTGGTCATGATTTTGCTGTGTTGGTGTTTTGATTTTGCGGATGAGGGCGTCTGGCGCGGAATGAATTAAGGAGGGTTTGTTTGGAGTGGTATAGTCGACTTTGGCTAGAAAGTTTGAGGGGGTGGGGTGGACGGTACATGGGATTGTTGGAGGGAGTTTGGGGATCCTTTTCCTGTGTGAGATCGCAGTCTTGGTGTCGAAGACAGGGCAAGAAACAAGTTGGACGTGTGCAGGAGATGAAATAAAATACCTTGAGCGTGCAGAGAGCCGAGTGCGTGACAAAACGTAGAAAAGGAAGATGGAGAACGAAACCGAGCCTGAATCAAACAAATAGGACGGACCAACCTTCCAGGAAGCAGATGGATCTGCCAAATCGCGTCTCGTGTTTACAAGGTGAAGTGAGGTTGAAAGTAAAACGACGCGACGACGCATCGAGGTCGCGTCCGGCATCACGTGTCGCAAACCATGCCAGCCTGTCCAGTTTTTCGGTAGTAATAATACTGCCAACATTATCGAACAATGAAGAGCCTCACCAGTAGCCGCCGCCTCCACGCAAAAATGCAAAAGATCAATCAGACCAAACTCCCGACCAGTCCCAGGGTATCATATCACGTGATGGCCGTAGACGTCGTCCGTCCCATAAAGCCAGCCGTTACTCCATGATGCACGCCTCTTGTTCGCCCTAAGACTTTTCCTTGATTCGCCCATTCTTGACCACGCCGACGCTGACTCCTGCCTCTCCTACCATCCATCCCGGCATCCTCTCTCCCTCGACGACGCCGTGTTCGACCAATTGCCTGACTCCTGCGTGAATGTGCGAGCCTCGTAGCGTGATTGTCATGTCTGGCGTCCACGGCTCTCCCTCGACTTGTCCAGCCGCCTGCGGAAACGGGTCTTCCATTCTAACTTGCAGGCTTTCGAGCCCTTTGCCATCGTCGTGACCAGAGGGACCAAAGCGTGCTTCTGCAATCTTTTTTCTGCGCTTTGTCGAGTCGTCCTCTTTGGCGCCTTGGCCCCGTTTGTTATTGCTGCCCGAGGCGCCGCAATGGCGTCTGCTTTGCTCTGCGCCGGCGGTGGCGTTTCCCGCGAACAAGGACTCGCTGTGCCTGGGCGCGTCGTAGTCGAAAGAGGCATGACCAAATGAATTCTCGGCGAATATCGACCATCCTGCTGGTGCGGCATTGCTGCGACCAGGTCCACGAAGAGACAAAAGTGTCGAGAGGTTGCGAGATGAAAGAGATGTGGTGGTGAGGGTGAAGCGATGATGGGGTTTGGAGAGGGCTTTTGGGACGGCCTAGAAGGTCAGCAGGAACTTTCACAAGGACCACACAGGACTTGACTCACATCGACAACCACCTTTCGTAGACTACGACCTTCGGCACCTACCTTTTGACCCAGATTTGTGGCTATCGACACGTACACATACGGCGATCCATCTGGGAATACCATGAACAGAGACTTGGAGCCTTCTGGAGAGTTCGAAGTGGGCAGGGGATGGTCGTACGGCGAGTCTTGAATGTAGACGCGCAGCAGACATATTCCAAACGCCTTGACCCGCGTAATGTAGTAATGAGCCTTGATTACGGGCGCTACTTCTCGTTGTAGGTTGAGCACAAAAGACGTGGCATGGAATCGGGGCAGGCTTGTCGCAGAACCCTCGTCAATGACCATGACATCATCGTCAGCATTGGCCTTGGCTTTGACTTTGGATAGTTGAAGCGCATTCCATTGCTGAGAGTTGGGATGGTCCAACAGGTAGCGCGTCTCTGCCATGGCAAGCTGGTAGAGGGTGATTCCGTGTCTCCAGTCGCCTTCTAGCATGCGGTCAACCACCTCCTTCTTGCCGCCTTTGCGGCCCTTGAGATCCCGATAAATGTCGACAACCTCTTCTATCGAGGCGGCACTGGTGTAGGGGGCATCTTCGTCATCCTCGTCTTGACGCGCCAGGTGAGGGAGGCAGTAGGAGCGGTTCTTGGAGTTGAGCCATTCTAGGGCCAGCTCGAGCAGCGATTCGCGGTTGAGGCGGGACAGGGTTTTGGCGACGGATGGGTTCCTGGCAGGTAGGCGCTGGGTGTGCGACAGGGCAGCATTTGTGGGTACGGACAAGGCCTTGGGCGACATGGCTGGTGTTGATGTTTGGGCGGGGAGACGCGCCTGGGGGAGAGGCCGGCCGTGCGTCGCGAAGTCGAGCGCGCAGATCCAGAACGGGCAAGGCGTCGGGGTTAGGGGTTACGGGCATTACGGGGGTGTAACGAGGATTACCAAGCACGTGGGATACAATCGAGGTCCCTCAACTGCCGATGGTGCCGCTTCCGGTCCCGGTGGAGGGGAGAGAGAGGAGAGACGCCGCCAAAGGTGGGCTGCAGATTCAAAGCCTTCATCGGCCACTCGCTGTGCCACCACAAGCCCTCTGCATGATCTTTGCTTTGACCCTCGCCTTTGTCGCCGTGGAGATCTCGACAATATCAAACTCGTCTTTCACGCGGTGGGCCACGATTGACGGCTTCACCCTAAAACGTTAGAACACTGCACGCTCCACTCGCCGCCGCGCCCACTTCAGGTTCCCGCTACCGGCACACCACCCGACTCTCTCCTCAACGACGACATTGCCTCCAAAATCCTCCGGACCACCATCCACCTCTGATGCTGTGACGCCGACCCGTCGACGCCCCGCGCCGCCCTTTGCAACTCTGCCGATTACTCAGCGCCGCCCTCGACGTCCAAAAGGGCCTCTCCCGCTTGGACGTCGACTCGCTCTCCACCAGACGACACCCCATCACCACTGCGCCCGCACTGGACTTTGAATCGACCTCGACCCATCGCCATGTCTGGCTACGGCGATCGCAAGACCCCCGGCGCCTCGGTCCTGCAGGGTCTCAACACGTTTCCATCGCCCAAGGACATGGCCGCCGAGAACAACAACCTCAACTTTGACGAGGACCTGTCCCTCTTCACCAACACGGAATTCTTCGACTTTGACCTTGGCACCGAAATCACGTCGGTCGCACAGCAGCCCCAGCCGCCCGTCGACGCCGTGCCCGACAACCGCGGTGCGCGCCGCCAGAGCACCATGTCTTTCCAGCCGCCCGCCGTCCAGCCGAAACCAGTCGACTTCAACTTCAATGGTGAGTTTTCTTTTCCTTGCCCCTCGCCGACAAGCCCCGCGACGGGCCCATGGGCAGGCCCGTCGAAATTTCCCTGCAGCCGACCCTGCGCGGCTTTAACTGCGGCGTTGGAGCGATTGGCATGGTTGATCGTTCTCCGCACGAAGCCGCCATTCTCGCATCGCATTGCACCATCGTCCATTTCCGCGTCGGTGGTTCCGCTGCCAGCTTAGGGTTAAGCTCGCCGTGCAACGCACCTATTAGGGCGCCGTTTGTGGGTGGGATGCGAGATCCCGGTCCATGTCTTTGCTGAGCTGCCTCTGCCGAAGCACGCCATCACTCGTGATCCATCCCGGTAGCTCGAGCCAGCCGTCGACCATCACAACCATATTTCATGACGTTCTCAAGTCTTTTGTTTGCGGAATATCATTCTAATGGGTTACTATCAAGGCGACTTCCAATCCCTCGACTTTTCGAGCTTCCCCGTCGGCGGCCTGCCCGACCCCAACTTTGCTCACCAGCCAAACCCGTACCCGATCCAGCAGCACAATGGCACCGCGAGCTCGTCCCCGCTGTCCGCGCCCTCTCCCGTCAACGCCAAAGTAGGCGACAAGCGCAAGATTGACTCCATTCACACGCCGACCGCCGGTCACAACTCCAACTCGATCGAAGAGCTGTCCCGCATGGCTGCCGAGGAGGACAAGCGCCGCCGCAATACCGCCGCGTCGGCCCGCTTCCGCATCAAGAAGAAGCAGCGCGAGCAACAACTCGAAAAGACGGCCAAGGAAATGACCGACAAGGTCTCGTCCCTCGAATCTCGCATTGCGCAGCTCGAAATGGAAAACAAGTGGCTCAAGGGCCTCATCACCGAAAAGAATGACGGCAAAAACGCATCCGACCTGACCGAACTCTACCGCAAGGTCTTTGTCAACAAGGACAACAAGGACGACCGGAGTAAGGGCGACAACAAAGACGGTGTGGGCACCACCGCCGGCAAGGACTAAATGGAATCGACAACTTGTTTGGTTTCTTTGGCCTGGAGTTGCTGCTTTTCTTCACTTTGCTTTTGCTTTGCGAATCTTTCCGGGGTGGATACATGTCGATTTACAGCCTCATGGGACGCGGGAGGGAGACAAGACAAAGACGACTTTTACGACACCAACAGGGAGAGTGAGAGCCTGGCCGCACCTGTTTGGTCTCCACAGTGGCAAACCCCACACCCCATTACCTACCCCTTTTATTCTTCTACATAGACGACACATACGTTTGCAGACTGGTGTGCTTTCTGGCTGGCTGGGCCATTTCTTCGCGTCGTCCTCTTCGTCTCTGAACAAAGATCAAGTGGTGAGGAACCTGCGTTCCACTCACTGCCGAGAGATCTAGAATCGAGACGGAGCCAGTGGTCCGCCCCCAGAAGGATTGGGTAAATTTTTTCTCTTCCTCTCCCATCCTTCCAGCCAGCAATAAGCCGCCGCACAAAGCCCGATTCGGGATGCTGCAAGCGAAATGGGGGTGGGAGCGAGTGGACACGGAGGGCCAGCACGCATTGTACGGCGCGTGGGGCGCCGGGCTTCTCTAGATCTACCTACACGAAAACGACACACGACCGTATACCCAACCAATTCAGTAGTTTTGATTTCTAATCCGCAATGTCGTGTCTCACGCCCTGCGGCGGTGTCTTTTGCGCATGTCAAGACGACGACGAGCGCGAGTGATGCTTTCGATCTTGCCTACACGTTCGATCTGGATGGCGCCGAATGGAGACACTGACGGCTGCTGCGGTGCTGCATGAGGCGTGTGCGGCGCGAAGGACGGAGATGAAGAAAGCTTGCTTGCTTGCTTGCGCTGCTCGCTGGCGGGTAGCGGCGGCCATCGTGTGTGTTGATGCTGGTGGGTGGTGGGTGCATGTGCCCGGCCTGCCTGGGTGGAGGTGCCTCGATCACGTCATTTACGGTATGACGCCAGGACGCCGAGGCGCTCGGGAAGACAGGGAAGGTGGGCGGCTGCGGGGGATTGATTCTTTGATGCATACCCGGATACAGATCTTTCTGCGTGCGTGCCAGGCGCGAGAAGTCAGTGATGCTGTGTCAGAAGAGATGATGGTGTTGCTGGATACGGCAGGTAGACAGGTACACAGTTCAGAGCGTGCAGAGAGAAAACGATAGATGGAGAGAGCGGTAGTAGAGTCATCGTCGCAACTGTCTGAATGCCACAAGTCATTTGAAGTGGATAGTCGGCGCGAAGGAGAGGCCGTTGGTGGTGTACTGCATAGTTACTCAAGGCAGCCAGATGCAGCACACACATATTGCTGATCAGGCAGCTCAAGACACCACTATCTCTCATTTACTAGTCAGTATGTGTCGACCTGACTTTCTCTGGCAACTCCTCACTTTCCCTCCCTCTCTCTACCCACTCCCCCCTTACCTCGAAACCACCCCTCTCCTGCTCTCCTCTCCTCTCCTCTCCTCTCCCTCTCCCTCACCTTCTTCCTCCATCTGCCAGCCCAGCCCAGCACACCTCAGCCCCAGACAACACCCAAAAAGCAATACCACGCGCCGCAGCCGCCGCCAATCAGCACGCCACTCACCGCCCGTCCCCAGCCATGGTCGCGTGCCCAACTCCGAGTCAGCTCAACGAGGTAAAAAAGCAGAAAAAGAAAAGAGCGATTAAAACACCACGCAGGGAAGCACGAAGCCAGACACGGAGGCCAGTCGTCTGACAGCGTGACCGCGAGGAATGTATGTATGTAGGTG
This sequence comes from Phyllosticta citribraziliensis, assembly GCF_038025025.1. Taxonomy (NCBI): domain Eukaryota; kingdom Fungi; phylum Ascomycota; class Dothideomycetes; order Botryosphaeriales; family Phyllostictaceae; genus Phyllosticta; species Phyllosticta citribraziliensis. Next base: position 1,145,953 of record NW_027117348.1, read on the forward strand.
TGTACGCGGCTGGCGAGGGCAGAGCAGCGCGGAAGGTAAGGCGAGGCAGGCGAGCGCCGCTGCGCGTGCAGCCGGGTGGTGCCGGAATGCCGATATTGTCGGTTTGGCCCTTGTTGTTGCTGTCGCTTTTCTTGCTTCAGTTGCATAGACGTTAGGTAATGGGATGTCTGTTCGCTCGGTTGGTGGTGAACAGGCGGGCAGATGGGGCAGTGGGTGGGCGTGTGGCGTTGAGCTGCATTGTAGGTAGAGTGGTGCAGCTGTGGGAATGTGCTGGAGGCGGCGCTGAGAAGGGCTTCTCCTCGGGCTTGGTCTGGTCACATACTGTGGTGGTACTCTAGGAATGGTACGTCTCGATGCCGTTGGTTGATTGGTTACGCATTGCAGTACTCCTCGATGCCCCCTGGGTTGTCGTCGGCATGGTCGTCGGAAGTGATAGAAAAAACGCATGGCGGAAAGGCAAAGGCGGCAGCGCTGCTCGTTCGCCTTCCTGCATGCTCCCCATACTTTCCCTCTCTAGTCCCTTGTCTGCCATAGAAAGCGGCCTCGCATGTTCCATAAGCCTAAAGTGCCCCATTGAACGAGTCACCAGTCCCCAAGCTCCACGATCCGCAGCGAGCACAGCAGCAAAGCCAGAAAGTAAAAAGACCAGACCAAACCAGACTTGACTTGACAATACCAGCGCCGCCAGAGACGCGGGAGTTTCCAGTGGCGGTGGCAATGGCGTGGCACAAAGAGGGAGAAAGACATTACGACGCGGAGTCGGAAAGGGCGTTTCTAGAATGGCAAGTTGACTGCTGATGGGATCGAAGAGAAGGGGCTTTGTTTGGCTAGGTTTCTTTCACCGGCGCCACGATGAGCTGTGGCGCCGCGCCCACGTGGGGTTGGCGTGCTACAGAGACGCCAGACGGACGGTGGTGTTGGGACGAGAATCGACGCATGGAAATATCGGACAAGGCGTAAAGTTCTGGCGGGGAGTGTGTGAGTGTCTTGTGGAGGCAAAGTATCTCTTGTGGTTTTTGTTTCGAGAACCTGTCACGCTACGCATCAGTAAGTCACACAGGCAAGTCGTTCTTTAATCTGTATGATTCGAAGCGGGTTTTGGAGAGACTTCTGTCATGTGTATCGAAATGATCTTTGCAAAGCTCCACCCCTCGACGCAATCAATGTCCTGTCTCCTGGTATTTCTCGGACACAGTTTGTTCCTACGCAGTGCCTGGCCGCAGCTTCAGCTGATAATACGTCGGCGAGAGCACAAGGTCTAGGCGAGGCGTCCTGCCTTCCTGTTTCAATGGAACTTCCTCCACCAAAAACCAAGTCTTTGATCGGGCTCGGCTAGACCTTGGAACCGGCGCGAAGTACAGCTCGGATTGTACCTTGAGATTGCAAGACGCATCGAGATGAATCAAATAGACTCTGGCCTGGTCTCGACCGTAGGCAGTGTAAGGCAAAATGCCGTTGTCCACTACCATTGATTCTGCAAGAATTGGATCAGAGCGTTCCGGGTCCTTTCCGTATGACAGTCTCTCCAAATCCTAGGCATGCAATGTCCGGTCGATCAAATCAGCGTCGATGTTTAATACAGCCGTATGGATGTAGTCGGGCGAACACTTTGGGCTTGGAATGTCCCGACGCCTGTCGAGCGCTCCTGGTGGTTTGGCAGGTCTTTGCGATGGCTTCGAGAGTCTCTTCATTCTCCAGTGTTGCTCGAGCTTGTTTGTTGCAAGATAGAACCGGCCTGCTGGGTGGGGATGCGGACGAGTGTTTGTGGGAGCGGCACGTCTTCCTGCTCGTCTTGTTCCTCTTCTTTCGGCTGGGGTATTTTGGCTACAAGTGTCAGCTTGACCAGGAAGCCGTTCATCTCAAATCTCACCTGAAGCCATGCTTATCGCGCGCAAAACGTTGTGCCAATTCGAAAGCACCGCGGCGACTGCTTCGGTGCCGTCCGACAAAGTTGCCAGCTTTTGTTCCAGCTGCTCCATCTGATCTGCCAGACCTGCACTCAGAGCCTTGAGGTCTTTCAGGTTTGCGAGCTCCCGTTTCTTTTCTTCGATGCGCGCAAGGAGGACGGGTGATGCGCTTTGAGCGGGTGCGCCTATCGATTTGTTGCGGAGATGTGACGCGAGCGGACCGGAAAGAGTCTGGCGTTTGTCCATGATGAAGGATCGGAACGGTATCGAGGCGACGGATGGAGACTTGTGGTGGTTTCGCTAATGTATGCTAAGGCGTCGGGGTGATGGTGGGGGAGGTCGAGTTTTGGGGTAAAGCCCGCACGCGGCAAGGAACGTGCTTTCGTTTGTTTACTTTCCTCAACTTTTGGAGCTCCAACCACTTGCTCTCCATCCCTCCGATCCGGCAACCACAACCATTGCATCGCGGGCCTCCGAGCTCTTCTCCATCGCTTTATTTCTGCATCAGATTTCGCAGCATCTCATATACACCGCATGGCACGGCTCAACGAAGCCCCACCGCCCGCGGAGTCGGTTGAGTCTTGTATGTTTACACAGCATCCGCCCGTCCGACAACCTCTGACAATGACTCCAGTAAAGCGCCGCTTCATCAGACAAAATCGCGAGCTCGCCAAGTACTTGCCCCGTTGAACGTTCCTCATCGCGAGACTTATCCGTTTGTAGGACCAATTCCAACCAGTCCGTCCGCATACGATCCCTGGAGAATGAACAGGCCAGGATCCTCCACGAGAACTTTCTGCTGCACGAAGAGGTCATACGGTTGCAATCAGAGCTGGAAAGGACGCGTGGTGACAATGCATTGAGACACGTCAATGTCGTCAAGGACAAGCTGGACGCAAAGGTGCTGGAAATCAGCGGATTGATTGCCGAGTTGAACGCCATCAAAAATCCCGCGAGGCCATCGAATTCGGAGCCGAGCCAAGCGACGACGGACATTTTCGAATGGAAGCGTGCAATGCGGACACAGGCCAAGGAGGAACAGGTGGAGGATCTCCCAACAATCCAGGAAGACAAGCACTATCCGCGACGGACGCTCAAGTGCGTACTCCACGTGAAGCGATGAGAACGTGCTGATATTGGTACAGTGCGGAGGAAATCCAGGCCGTAATCGCAGGCGCAGCAGAAGATTCACCAGACCTGGGTCCACCGCCAGTGGCGCACTTCCAGGAAGAAGACCCAATCAAGTTTGACCCGCTACCTGTGACGGAGGAGTCGGAACCACAAAAGGCCGAAGAGACTGAGCTCCCCATCACTTCGACCGTCAATCTCGAAAAAAGGAGACGGCGCAGGGATTCCGCAAAGCTGGACTTGCGCAAAATCTCCGTCTTCCAGGTACCCGAGGAAGAGGCAGAAAATGCCAAAAAGAGCGAGGATGAGGATCAGGCTATGCGCACAGGTACCAAACGCAAGCTGAGCCTTACCACTGAAGATTTGCAGTCTGAAGATGCAAATATTGACGTGCGTGAAGATTTCCGTGTGAGTCGACGTGGAGCTTCTGGTCGGAACGCAGAGAAGAGCAGCAGTCTTCAGCCACTTGATGTCAAGCAAAACAGCAAGCTCGACATGCTGGTTGCGGCGGAACGGAAAGCTTTGGGTGACAGTATGATTCACTTCATCACTACTATTCTGTTGCTAACACCTTTAGAAACGAACACCTCGCCCAAGAAGGTCATGAGATCTTCGGTTGAGGACAAGCCCGAAGGCAAAAAGCCCTCCGCAGTGGGCAAAGATTCAAGCCGCAGCCGCGTCAGAGACCGTCGCACCAAATCCTCGCAAATCGTCCACATTGCTCCATCCGAGCCGGAAGAGGTGGTTGAAACGAAAGATGTCGTGATATTAGAGGACGCGCATCCTGTGGAACATCACCCAAAGACGCCGGCAGGACTCGACCTCTTTTCGCCAATCTCCAACGAGCCGTCTGAGAAGAGGGAAACCAAAGACACACCGCCTCCTACTGACCTTCTTTCCGGTGGTCTCGAATCCCAGACCAGTCGTCCATCCCGTCGCGCTCGTCCTCAGATCAATTACGCAGAGCCCAACTTGATCAGTAAAATGCGTCGTTCTGACAAGAAGCTGGCAGATGCTGTAGTCGACGGCCGGCGTTCCTCCAGCGCATCCAAAGAGGAGGACAAGTCGGCACCCAGCTCATCGACTGCAATGAGGACAGTCGTCGTCAAAAAGGAGAGGGAAAGTGGAGGGTCTGGGTTCAAGTCTCATTCTGCTGAGAATCAGCCTGAACCTGCAAGTCCGTTGGGAGACAAGATGGCAGCTTATGAGATCCAAGCTCAAAACAACGCGGCGCCCGCTCCGGAGCCGGTAAAGAGTGTCCATTTTGACGACAGAGTATCGTCTGCTCGAGAATCTGGATCCGCCTCGACAAGCACGACTCGCAAACGTACAGCCAAGCACCAAGCTCCTCTTGACCTGGAGAAAGACTCTGGTAAAGATCTTCAGCAAGAGTTGGCCGTCTTTGACATTACTCAGTCTTCGCCGAACGATCAAGGACAGAGCAGCGAGGAAATCATGAAGAGCAGTAGAGAGCTTGCCAAAAAGACCAGCCGTCGCCACTCTACCATGACCGACATGCCGACTAGGACGAGGGACAAGGAAGAGAATGCCCCAAAACCCAAGGGTGACCAGGCTGGCGAAGAAGGCAAGAAGAAGGTGATTCGAGAGCTCAAACAGGGTAGGGCGAGCACGAGGACCAGCGAAGCACCGGCTGGAGAGACTTCGAGGACGAGCAAGGACTCCTCTCGACGACGAAGTATGATGGTATGATTGGGATTCAGTGAGGCGTTGCGAGAGGGCTTGGACGATGCGTGGGTGGCCAAAGTACATGGTACTTTACTTGGGCCTTTGACAAATTGGCCAAAGGAGACGAATTTCTCATTACTTGTTCAGATAGTCAAAATCCATGGCTGAGTTAGGTCACGGCTTGGGATTCCGCCTGCCAAATGAAGTTTGAGATGCTGCGTATCGTGATCGGAAAATGATTCTTTGAAGTGCACACTGCTTGTCGATTGGTCAATGCCTTGTGCGCTCTGATGGCCAGATATCTATTTCCTAAAACGGTTAGCGTCACGGCCGTCACAAAATCTCCAGATCTGAACGACATGGATCAACATCCTCAGCCCAATCCCAATGCTCCACCGTCGAGCCCTGAGTCATCTGAGCAGGTCGATAATCCAGCCCCGGATTCTCTCCACGCAACCACAGTCTCCCATTCTCTCCAAATTTTCCTACTCCGTCTTCAGTCGCAGCAACCTCATGTCAGACTCCACCCCACCGAGCGCCGCGGCTGCGCAGGGACAAGCTGCTCCAGAAGCCATCACGGAAGCTCCAAATGGCACAACGACAAAAAAGCTGCGCTACGTCGATGTCTGTTCAGTTCTCACCACGTTACGGCAACCATGCTGACAGACACCAGATCGGCATCAACCTGGGCGACCCCATCTTCCGAGGCGTCTACCACGGCAAGCAAGCGCACGAAGACGACTTTGAAGGCGTTGTGCAGCGCGCCATCGACGCGGGCTGCGCCAAAATGATGGTGACGGGCTCCGACCTGCGCGAATCGCAGCACGCGGTGCAAATCGCGCGCGAGCACCCGGGGCTCTGCTACGCGACGGTGGGCGTGCACCCATGCTCGGCCAAGCAGTTCGACGAGCACGCCGGCGGCCCGGACGCGTTGCTGGCGGAGCTGCGCGCGCTGGCGACGGCGGCGAGGGACGAGGGCGTGGCCGTGGCGTTTGGCGAGATCGGGCTCGACTACGACCGGCTGTTCCTCACGGCCAAGGAGCCGCAGCTGCGCTACTTTGAGAGGCAGTTGGATTTGGCCGTGGAGCTGGGGTTGCCGCTGTTTTTGCATTCGCGGGCTGCGGCGGAGGATTTTGAGCGCTTGTTGCAGCCCAGGCTGGAGAAGCTGCCGCGGAGGGGCCTGGTGCATTCTTTTACGGGGACCGTGGAAGAGATGCGCCGGCTTGTTGCGTTGGGCTTGGATGTGGGCGTGAACGGGTGCAGCTTGAAGACGGAGGAGAATGTGCAGGTCGTCAAGGAGATTCCGCTCGAGCGGCTGCAGATTGAGACGGACGGGCCATGGGTAAGCATCATTCAGATATTTGATGCCGCTGCTGACCCTATCCAGTGTGAGATGCGCCCTTCGCATGCTTCGGCACAGTTCTTGAAAGATGCTCCGCCCGTGCCCAAGGCAGTCAAGAAGGAGAGATGGGCGCCGGGCTGCATGGTCAAGGGACGAAATGAGCCCGCGACTATACCTCTCGTCGCTCACGTCATTGCGCGCATCAAGGAGATTCCAGTAGAGGAAGTTTGTGAAGCGTAAGTGAAAGCCATGTTTAGCGCCGAAATCTTGCTGACAACATCTAGGGCATGGAACAACTCGATCAAAATGTTTGGTTTGGGAGAGAAGCTGGATTGATTGCTTTCAAAGACTACAGAGCTTTAAGATCCGTAGAACAGAACAGGTACTGGGTAAGAACAGTTGCATTGGGCTGACATCCCTCGCTACCGCTCAAAACCAACGGCAGCAAAAAGAAAGGGCAAAAGCACTCCGGTCAGATTGGCCAGGACTTGAACCTGGGACTTGCCGTGGATGCGATGTTTAACCACGACATGCGTTACCACTACGCCACCAATCCATAAACGTTTGTGTGGTGCGCTGGATAGGGGGATAGCAGTTTCGACACATTATGTACCAAAAATTGGCTCCACCCTCCACATGCAACTTAAAAAAACAAACTTCCACCTTGGAAAGATTTCAAGTTGCGGAACGGAGAACCTTCATGGAAAAGGCGATTTTGGTTGCAGAGTAGTCTTTCAGACAATCAAATCCACATCATGGCTCAGACTAGATGCGTCAGAGGCATCAATGACCGTGCTGCACAGTGGGCACGGGAAGAATGAACCACTGCGCCTTGCCGGGAACGTTCTTCACTATCATAGTTGCGCCCAGGGAGCATTTCTTGACATCGACCGTGCCCTAGGCATATTGTACATGAGTACGAGTCCTGCAGATTGCGTGTCATTCCAGCTCTTGGTATTCCACTCGACTCCGTGACTGCTCATCGAGCCGAAGCAAAAGCTGGGGCTGCTTCTGTTTCCAACGGAGCCGTTTCTCCTGCCTCAATCATCGGAGCCGCCTTGCCATCGGCTTCGACGGCAGAAGCTTCACCACCACCATAAGCCGCTGCTGTTTGCTGTTCGACCAACAAAATCTCCTTTTCTGCCCACTCCTTCCAGTCGTCGTATGCCTTGTCCTCAAGCTCCATGCCGTACTCGACGGGCGACTTGCCAAAGTATGCACCCACGGCGAGGGCCTCTTCCTTGGCGATGCGACGTTCAATGTCTTCGTCTGTTCGTTTCTCGTAAAACTCTTTGCGAGCCTGGTCGTAGGCTTCTTCCTTTGATGCGCCCCGTCTCATCAGGTACATTTGGCGCTGGATGACACTGGAGCAAATTAGTCTCCGCGCAACGTGGAGTTTCTCCCCAGCCTACCTCTCTCCGTCCAACGGCTTGTTGCTCTGTTCAATATTTTCCCAGTTCCAATGCTTGCTGTCGTTTCCGCTGTCCTCGAGAATGACCCTCGGCCGCGCCAATTCCCACGGGTGGTCGGAAAAGAACTCTCTTCGCAAGTAGTCCTCCTTGTACGCCAGGCGCATCGGCTGAAACATTTTACTCGGCTTCTTGACATTCTTCTTTGTCCGAGCCTGGCCGACGCGCTGGAGCGGCCGTACCAGGGTCTGGGCCGGGGGGTAGTCTGCCACAATGTCGTACCATGGCGGAGGAGCTAGCAGGCGTTTTGCTGCGAGGAGTTCTGTCGCGGCGCGGTGGACGCGGGAGGCTGTAAAGTCGAAGCGACCCATGGCCAGAAGATTGGCAATTGGTCTCTCGGGGGTGTGGGGCGAGCGGGCGTGGGTGACGCGATGGACGGGCAATGGTGTTGAAAAGCGCGGCGGCGGAAAAGCATTGGTAAGCAGCGCCAACACCGAAAAAAAGCGCCGAGGGCGGAACCGGAAGCTCTGACAACGACCAAGCTTCCACTCTTCCCCAGTGTCACGCACCAACCACAAGGTGTCTATATCGCATGATCTTGCGGGGTACCTCCAGTTCACCACGCCTTGGACAGCTGTCCACTCCATGCTGCGCAATCCCCATGGCTCGTTCTTTCTCTGCTTGAAACAATGTTTGGTTCTCATGGTCTTTTGCACACGCCCCCCTCCGGCAGTCGTCCGCGCGACAGCATCTCGGCCTCTCTTCGCGTCCCTTTACGCTGCCCGTCGCCAGCCCGAGTACCTCCGCCAGTCACAGCTCCGAGGATATCACCACACGTCGTACGCGCCGTACAATTGCCCGCGGTCCGCGCGAACAATGGGTGACTTGGGGAGTCGCCTTTTGGCAATGCGAAACCTCTGCCAGAGACATTCTCAGCACACTTGGGCGGGGAGAGACTACACAGAAAGATCAATATACCACAGAGCGCATCGGAAGGGGCCATTGGCCGCAGTGGAGTCTTGGAGAGAGGTCAGTGACGACGCGACAAGTCGAGGCGCACCAGAGCCCCCACCACCATGGTATCGCAACCCTCCCACCTTGGATGAGCTCAAGAGGCTCGTGGACATGTACAATATGGATGGATACGGGGAGGAAAATCAGGAGGAAGAAAAGGACATTGAAGCCGAGAGTGACACCAACACGAGCGAAGACGACCCGCAAGAATGGCTCACCTCACCAAACGAGTGGGATTCCGACACAAACTACACTCTTGGAAAACTGGCCAAGCTGTTGCGTCAGGCGAGGCCGGATTCCCACGTTGCATTTGAGCTGTACAAATCGCTTCCATACCCAAGAGTGGCATATCTGGACTACAAATCAATACGCAAGTTTTTGAACTGCCTGGCATGGATGGAGCGCAAAAATGAAGCCAGTATGATGCGCTATCTTTCCGTCATTGACGACATGAAAGCTTGCAACATGCCCATTGCGCTAGCCGATTGGAGCACCGCGATCCACTTTGCCGGCCGATGCTTCAGAAAGGTGGACGACAGCGAGGTCGAATCTGCTCTCTACGTATGGCGCGAAATGGAATACGAAGCAGACGTCCGGGGCAATCGAGTCACCTTTAGCATTTTGTTCGACATTGCGGCCAAGGCGGGGAAACACAGGCTTGCGGATATGATTTTGAAAGAGATGGAATCGCGGAAGCTCAAATTCGACCGGCACTTTCACGTCAGCTTCATCCACTACCAAGGGTTGCGAGGGGACGGAGATGCGGTGCGAAAGGCATATGTCAATCTTGTCGACTCTGGGGGGATTGTGGACACTGCAGTTCTAAACTGCGTCATTACGGCCCTCATCGCTGCCGGCGAGCTACCTGCAGCAGAACAAGTCTTTGCCGGCATGAAGGACTTGCACAATCGCGGGGAAGCAAAAACGGTACCGAGCCAATGGTCGAAACGACGCGAAATCGGCAAGTTGCTCACTCGCGTCTCATTGCTGGTGAAGGACCCGGAGCAACGAGCCCTCTTTCAAAAAGCCACGCCTGTTGGTCCAGACCACGCCACGTTCAAGATTCTCATCAGATACCACACCATCACCTCGGGCAACATTGACCGCACTTCGGAGCTGCTCCACGAGATGGGCAACGACTACCAAATATCTCCCAACGGAGATCTCTACTATACCCTCTTTCACGGCTTCCATAACCACGGAGGCATACCCTATTCATCGTGGACGCTTGTCAAGCTCGAAGAACTGTGGGCGGCATACAGAAATGCCATTTACAACGAGGTTCCCGAGTTCAAGGTGGACAAGGCGATCGCAAAGGCCATCATACTGGCTTTTGAGAAGGTTGTGGGCGGCGACCGGACATGGGAGGTTTGGGAGGAATTAAAAAGCATGTGGAAGTCGCCTAATGCGGCCGATTTGGAGGAGGTGAATGACCGCTTGATGTGGTTGTTGCAAAGGCGCCGTGGGACAGATGGCGTAGCGATAAGGATAACTCCTGGCTGGGATGGATGGCGTGGTAGAGATCACAGATCTCGTTGAAATGGGAGCAAATGTACAAAAGTCACGAGTAGCGTGTAGAATAGAAGGATTGCCCATTGAGGCTAGCGTCGGCGGTGACACGCGTCGGGCGACCTACGCGTTTCTTCAACCTTCAAAACTTTCAGTCCAATGCGATCACCGCCGTGATTTCAACTCTTTCTCTCGCTGTTTACGACATGAGCTCGTCGCTATGCTGGCCATGATTTGCACGTCTGTCGCTGACTTCCGGTTGCGCCTTCCGCGTCGGGCCCTTTCCTGTCCGCACCTCGAGTGCCTCCACCGACACCAAACCCTCCACATCTCGAGACCTTGACAACTTGAGTATTCGTTTGATGGAGATGCCGACAGTCAAGAGACAGAAGCGTGGCCACCTGGATATCGAGTTTTCTCTCAGGCGCATATTTGGCAAACAGACCTTCAGGTCCGCTGCCACCCACCTCGCCCGCCTCGCTCTCACTGACCCTTCATCCAGACCATTACAGCGCGAGGTCATTACCACTGCTCTCGAAGGAGAAGATGTCTTTTTACAGGCAGCCACCTCTTTCGGCAAGAGCCTCTGCTTCCAGCTCCCAGCAGTCGTTGACCACGGGCGTGCGTAGCCAGACCGAGTGCAAGACAAGCGCTAACAAGTCTAGTCACCATTGTCATTTCCCCGCTGCTAGCTTTGATGGTAAGCTGCCGAGTCCACGCTTTGAGCAATGCTTACACTCCACAGAACAACCAAGTTGCGGCTCTTCGGGCAGCCAATATCAAAGTTGCTACCATCAACAGCACGACTCCCAAGGCGGAAAAGGATGCTGTCATGGAAGACTTGCAATGTGGCCATCCCCTGACGAGGCTGCTGTACATTACTCCGGAGTACTGTCAGCTTGACCATTTCAAGCGCATACTACGAATAATCCACTCCCACCGCGAGCTGGCCCGAATTGCCGTCGACGAGGCCCATTGTATCAGCGAGTGGGGACACGACTTTCGGCCGGCCTTTAAACGTCTTTCATTCTTCAAGCAGGAATTCCCCGATGTCCCCGTCATGTGCTTGACGGCAACGGCGACAGCCAAGGTCCGCAACGACATCATCAGCACGCTTGCTCTGGATCCGAAGAAGCTGAAGCTCTTCACCATGACGACGAGCCGCCCGAACTTGCATTACGAAATTCGCTTCAAGTCGGATGAGGAAGACCCCTACGACAACTTTGTCGGCTGGCTGCGTGCCGCACAGGACCGCAGATCGGGTGACGCTGAGCGAGTTGCTGCTCTCAAGGCGGCAGGGAAGCGTCCAGATGCCATTTCTGGTATCATATACACCCTCTACCGGCGAGACTGCGAAGCTCTGGCTGCCCGGCTTCGCGCTTCCAATCTCGGTGCCCGCGCCTACCACGCCGGACTGGCCAACACGGAAAAAGACGAGGTGCTGGCAAACTGGGTGGCCAACGTCCCCGGATACGAAATTGTCGTGGCCACTACAGCCTTCGGGATGGGGATCGATAAAGAAGATGTCCGCTTCGTTGTGCACTGGCAACTGCCCAAAAGCTTTGAAGGATTTTATCAGGAAGCGGGACGCGCTGGACGCGACGGCAAGGCTGCCGTGCACATCATGTACTACTCACGTGAAGACCGTGACCGCGCTCTGAATCACATGGCGCGAGACATTGCTCGAGAATCGAACGGCGCAGGGTACCCGGTTGAAGCGTATGGCGGTGGAACTCGCGCATCAGAGGAAAAGATGCAAACGCACAAGAACCGCGTCGACAGTCTTCAGAGACTGGTCGAGTACTGCGAAAACGTAACGACGTGCCGGCACAAGCTGATTGCGAACTACTTTGGCGAGGAGGCCGAGGTGCCCTGCGAATGGGCGTGCGACTGGCACAAGGATCCGGCCAAGCTTAAGAGGGCTAAGGAGTTGGGTTTGGCGAGCGAGGAGTGGTGTTCGACGCAGCGGGAGGCGGGTCATTTCGACATCGATCCGTATGAATGATGTACTGCATGGTAGGGAGACGACGAGAGTGCAAGTGGTTGCTGAAATATACCATTAAATCGTCTATAGTCTAGTCCGTGAGAAGTGAAGCGTTGGTCCCCTGGCAGCGTGCTTCTGCTGCCACCACCTGAAGACAAAGGGTATCATCGTGTCGCCATCCATGTCCAGCACGTTGACCGCCGCTCGTGCCAGACGTCCGTCCGTCTCTTTTTTCCTCCTGGCCCCCACGCCCTCCCTCTCTCCCACCTCTCAACCACCAATCAATCCCTCGCCTCAGCTACTTGCCACCACCAGCAGCGCCGCCCTTGTTATTGCTCACCCTCTCCCACGCCTCGCCAACCCACGTCTCGGCGCCCTCCCTGACGCGCCGCCAGTCGGTGCCCTGCACGCCGCGGACGGCGCGCTCCACCCCGCCGTTCCACCTGTCCTTGGCGACGTCGCCGATGCCGCCCAGCCGCAGCCGCGCCGACGGCGGTACGTAGCTCGGCTCCGGATCGTACACGCTGCGTAGCAGAGAGGATGAGTCGCGCAGCGCGAGCGACTGCTGCAGCCGCGTCGACGCGTGGATGCGCACGCTGAGGTAGAGGACCGAGGATGTGAGGGTCAGGCCGCTGAGCTGTGGGTGCTGGGTTAGCTTTGCGTGATGTGGGAGGGGAGGAGGGGAGGAGGGGGAGGCGGGGCGTACGAAGCCGGTTATGAAGCCCATGATGCTGCTGGGTTTGCTTGTGCGGTGCGTTGTTGTTGTGCTCGACGGCAGCGAACAGAGTCCAAAGAGTGCGGCGCGAGGTGTTTGTATAGACGTGTATAGGAAGGTAGGTAGTCTAGTTGGTTGGCAAAGGGTCGGCGCAATATGGTCTGCCAACAGCGCAATCGGTGATCGAGCAGTCGACGAATCAAGTAGAAAAGTGGACGGCAGCGGCGGCGGCGACGGCGGTGTGGCAGGGGATAAGGAGGAAGGATGAAGCTAAAGCCTTTTATTTTTTACTGTGGATCCCCTCTTTTTTTTTCTTCGCCGCGCGCGCTGTCTTCAAGAGGCAAGTCGTGTTGATCTCGATGTTCTAGTCTTGCGGCTGCGCCGTTTTTCTCTGCTGTCTCGCTGTCTCTGTTTTACTGTGCTGGAGCTGAGAGGCGGGCGGACCGCGCGGTGCTGCGATGGTGATGCTCCCGGGGTCTGTGTTGTGAAAGTCGTCCAAGGGACGCTCAGACTGCGACACCAAGGTAGTTGCTGGTAAGGTACCGTACGGACCGTCGGTGGCGGTGGGTGGCGGGCGCGGAGGTTGAAGGGCTGAGGCTGATTATCTGATGGCCATCAATCCATATCTCCTCCGTGCTCGGCGATGTTCCGGCGATGATTTGTGTCTGGCGCGAATTTGTCCGATCACCACCGGCACCACCGTCGCTCCAGCTTCACGTCCTCTGGTTGGCTATACGAATCGATATCGAACCTCACAAACACCAATTGCAGCCCGTGGAGCTGTAGACGACACCTGGTTGTCCCGAAACGCATTTGCCTAGACCAACGCGCCGTGAACACTTTTTGCTACACCATCCGAACATTTCCCTCGACCGCCGCCGCTCCACCACCGCCGCGCACGTCGGCAGCAGTAGCAAAACGTCCACCACCTCCTCGCCGTCCACCACTCCCTCTCCTCCATCATCATGGTCGGCGCACGAGACACCCACCGGCACTTGTCGCGGTCCAGCGCACATCGACAGGCGCTGCTGCGCAACCTGGTGACGTCGCTGTTCGAGCACGAGACGATTACCACGACATGGCACAAGGCCAAGGAGGCGCAGGCGCTGGCCGACAAGCTGGTCACCATGGCCAAGAAGAACACCATTGCCAGCCGCTCGCGCGCGCAGTCAATATTCTATGTACGTTGTTTACACGGCGCCGCCGTCTGCATATGAGCCGGCGCTCCCAACGCTGGCTGGCTATCAGACGAAACGAAGAAGACGGAGCTCTAACACACTCCCAGAAACCCGACCTCCTCACCAAACTCTTCGGCCCCATCCGCGAGCGCTACCTCGAACGGCCCGGCGGCTACACGCGCGTCCTCCGCATCGAACCCGAAAAAGAAGACCAAGCGGAATCGGCCATCCTCGAGCTAGTCGACTCGCCCAAGGACATTCGGTTCGCCATGACGGCCAAGGTTGTCGCGCGCCAGCGCGCCGAGGGCCTCCCCGAGACGCCGCTCACGCGCCAGAACCTGGCCAAGGTCATGCGGTACCGCGGCGACGAGGGCAAGCAGGACTTCGAGGACATGGTCGGGCGGTTTAAGAAGTTGACGGCGGGCGGCAAGGAGGTCAAGGAGGTGGTCAAGAAGAAGGTGTATCCTGATCCGTTGGAGCCGAGGAAGGGGAAGAAGGGGCCCAAGTGGCGGTTGGGTTGATCATGTTGTTTGTTTTTGGGTGGAGGTTGTATCATATGTCAAGCAAAATGGGAAAAAGGTCAAAGTTCAACTCGAGTTTCGATATGTGTGCTGATCAGCGCTTGCTCGACATGCTAATTACTATATCTTGGTAACTTGTACAAAGAAACAATCATCTCGCCAGGATCCACGCCGTCAACATTCTTCCCTGGGCTTCCACCACCAAATTAGCAATATCAGACACTCGACCAGCCAAAGCACCTCAGCTCTCACGATTCTCACAGCAGACCCGGGATGATAGCCTTCCTCCCCTCGAGCTTGTCGTCGCCAAACTTCTCCGCATACCACCTGCGCCCGGCCAACGCCCTGGGCAGCATGGTCGCAATCTCATTGAGCAGAAACGCCCTCGCAGGAGCGCAGCTCCAGCCGCCAACCCACCAAAAAGCGGCCCACTCGACCCACTCACACAGATAGTGAGCATACAGGACCCAACCAAAGAGGCCATTCTTCGGAATCATATACACCTTATCGACGCTGCTGTTGGCGCACTCGCGGTCGACGGCGGCATCGTCGGTGGGCTTGCCGTCAGCGCGCAGGCGGTCGACGACGGCCTTGCGGGCGCGGCGAGCGGCGGCGCGGCGGATCTCGCGCAGGTCGTCGTCGTGGTACATGTTTGCGAGCAGGGCCCAGATCCAGAGGACGAGGGCGAGCTCGGCGTTGTATAGGTGGCCCTGCCAGTCGTAGGGCGTGGTGGGGCCGTGGCCGCCCAGCCAGCCGCCGATCGAGATGGCGTTGGTGAGTTGGAAGGCGATGGCGCTGGCCCAGACGATGGGGTGGATGGGCGACATGCTGGGGTTGAGGACTAGCGGGGCGAGGATCGCGCGGTAGATGTAGTGGACCGTCTGGCGGCGTTAGTGTCACATAACTTCTTGGAGACTGTGCGTGGGGATCCTTACAAACATGCCCGCCATGGTCCAGTTCCCCCATGGTAGGGGCTCTTCCAGCCCCAGCTCCTTGGGCAGACTCCACATGATGTAGAGCAGTGTGATGAAGCCCGGGATCTCCATCGTGAACCACGCCCACTTGCCTGGCATGTTCCACCGCGAGTCGATCGACGTCTTGCCCTGCGGGTACCAGTCTGTGACCCATTGGATCGCCGTGACCTATTCGCTCTGCGTCAGCACTAAATATCCCATCTTCTCCCGCCAGGACAGCAGCATGACGTACCACGGGGAAAAGCTGCCACGCCCAAACCACCCACTCCCAATTCTCGCGCGACGGCGGCAGCCAATTCTGCACAATGGCCATTTTCCTCGTGCTTTTCTTTCGTTCTTCTTTCTCCTCGTTATATGCACTTCGCAAACGCAGTCTGTCCGTCGGTCCGTCAATCAGTCCGTATGTCCGTCCGTGTGCTCCGTGGACCGGCTACGCCCGTCTTTCCGTCCGCTCGCTCTCCCGTGTCGACGATTGAAAAACGCGTTCTCCCTCGACGCTGGCGTCACACTGTCCACTACCGCTGCTTTGGTGTCCTTGCTCTTGCAATCCACCGCCCAATGAATTCTCCCGCCGCCGCGTGCTACCCAGGCGCGAGCGACCGCGTGAAAAGATTCAGCAGTGCGACGCGGTGTGTCTGCTGCCTGAGTCGTGATGGCACTGTCGTGTCGCGTTGCCCGAGTCGTAAGCAGCAATAAGCGCACGTACAAAGTAAATAGACGCCCGTATTGCGCGTCTATCGCGTTGGCGCCTCCGAAAGATCCAGAAAAGTCCGAGCGGCAAGTCTGGACAATGATTCTTCTCTTCTTGTGCCTCCGCGAAGCAGGCGCCGTCGAATTGAGTCGCAAGGTGTGTGGTGAGATGGTTAGCGGACGAGGTTAGGTCGATGCGGGCGGTCTGGCGGGTAGGTGGACCATCCATGTCGTCATGGCGTCGTTCGGATCTTTCCGATCGCCCTAGTCGACCCCTGCACGATCTGATCCCCACCAACTGTACGCTTCGCCCGACTTGTCATTGCTGTTGCTCCTTTCCTCTGGTTAGGTAAGGTAGATTCGCCGTCCGGAATAAACACAAAACCTGGTCAAAATCACTAGAAATGAATTGCGCAGACTTATTATTCCTCCGTAGCTATCCTAAGCAAGACTCCTCAGCCTGCCTTCCCAATCCAAATCATGGTATACGCTACGCCGTGTCGAAAATCCTGTAAACATGAGTCCAAACACCAACCTTCTCATCCGTCGCCAGCTTCTGCAAATACGCTCATGTCGCCCATTACCCCGAATCCATCTCTTGACTCCCACCCAATCGATGCTCAATCATGCTCATGCCTTCGTGCTTCTGATGGCAAAGGAAAGTTTTGTTAGACAACCGTTCAGCGCCCAAAGAAAAAGAAAAGCTTGAGAAACAAGCACGGGTATATAGTGTCGTGGGCCACCTACATCAAGCCGCCCAGCACAACCTTTCCCACGCCAGCAATTTCGCTCTTGGCCCCAGCACGACTGGCGTCTTCAAACTCTCGCACCACGCCCGCGACGATTATCTTGCGTATCCGGGCATCAGCCTTGGCAAAGAGCTCGCCCACACCAAGGCCGCAAGCTTCGGGTCCGTTGACGAGGCTCATTATTTTGGTATAACAGTCGATTAGGACGTCGCACAGCGTCGAAAAGGTCTCGAAAAAGTCGGGGTCGAACGGCAAGCTGGGCGTCAGCAGATGCGAGTATTCTTCGCCGGGACTGAGATGATCTCCGTGGTCAGTGCTAGGGAAGGATAGTTGCGATGCATTGGAAGAGGTCTCTCCCAAGCCTTCGGGCAGCATGAGTTCCGTGGCCGAACTTTGGCGTCGGCCCTTGGCTGCACCTGACGCCGCGTGCATGCCCCTCTTGAACATTCCCGCGACACGGCCGCGGCTCAGACTACTAGGCGCGTTTCCATCTGGCGGGTGTAGCGTTTGATATGCCTCAAACTCCATCAGGAGTGCATTCAATGCACGCAGGTATTCGGCAGCGCTTTGGGAGTTGAGGTCGAGAATGGTGGGGAGGGAGAATCCGAGGAGGAGGTAGTTTGTTGCCCGGCGAGCGAGGTTCCGCGGCGAAAAGTATGGCAGCTTGTTCAAGTCCGACTTGTTGAAGAGGAGCGTATTGAACCAATACACACGTCCGTCATGTCTGCGATTGTCAGTAATTGGCAACGCGGCCTCAGACCGGCTTACGCTTTTCTCAGATAGTCCAAAGTCGATATACGCTTGGAAGACAGGTCGTGAATGTGTTGGTACAGAGCATGAGGATTGTGACCGCCGCTCGAGGGGACTTGGGAGAGACTGGCTGAGCCGCCCAGGCTGCCGCTCTTGCCCCCAAACGTGGCGTTGGACTGCGAGGTGCCCGGAGGACGATCCCACTGCGATGCCGGAGTGCCCGAGGCCATGGTCTTCAAGTCGTCTCCTAGGCTGGAGTCGTGAGATTTCTGGCGGCCGCGTCTGAAATGGTGAATTGAGAGCTTGGACGAAGAGGCATTGGAGGCCTTTTCGGATGACAGGGAGGCGGCAAGGTTTGGTCGCGACGGGTGGTGGTCCTTGGTGTCTGCGCTGGTGATGGAGTTGGACGAGGAGCGAATGGAAGCGGAGCGGCGGATGCTGGAGCCAAGATCAGAGACGGACGAGGCGAAGCTGTGGCGATTCTTCTTGGAGGGCGAAACGGGGTGGGGGGCGGCGTCCGACTCGTCGATGGTGGGCGGCAGCGGCGTGGTGGATCTGTGGGGGATGGGCGTCTGGCTGCGCGACGAAGGCTCGCTACTGGCGGCGGCCTTGCGCGACGAGCGGTCGCGGTCGCGGTCGCGCCGGAGGATGGAGGGTTTGCGCGGGAGGAAGCTGTGAGAGTGGTGAGAGGACTTGTGCTGCGAGGTCGATGAGGAGGGCATGATGCCATCCTTTGGCACCGTCACAGGGAGCATGCGGCAGGCCGTCAGACGCGGCTGGGCTGGGGTAGGATAGCCGCAGGCAGGGCGGGCAGCGCAGGGCAGCGCAGCGCAGGGCGAAATCCAGGGGTCGGCGTCGACAACAAGCGATGGAGAGACGACTTTTTTGACGCGCAGCCCTTTTGACTGTTGCTATAATTGCGAGCCAATTTGCACGCCGACCAAAGCAGCTGCTGGGCCTGGCGATCACGAGTGAGTGCGGTGCGACGCTCCCGTCCAGTCCCGCCCCGGCCCTCTCGAGCCCCTCTTCTCCGCCCTCCACCCAACCGCTAAACACCACCATGGTATGTACAAGACCCTCAGCTCTCGCCGCGCTAACCCGCCCAGTCCACCCCGGAATACGTCCCCCAGCCCGGCCAGTGGCCTGTCGATCCACAGCACGACGTCCCCATTGACGACGACCGCGTCTGGATTGACGGCTGCTTCGACTTTAGCCACCATGGTCCGTCCGACCCCAACATGCGCAACCCAAGCTGACCTCTGCCAGGCCATGCCGGCGCAATGCTGCAAGCCCGCCAGCTCGGCAGGGAGCTGCTGGTTGGCGTGCACTCGGACGAGGCCATTCTCGAAAACAAGGGTCCCACCGTAATGACCCTCAAGGAACGGTAGGTGACCAGCATACACCACCCACCTCAGCTCTGACCATCTTAGCATTGCCGCCGTCGACGCCTGTCGCTGGGCCACCAAGTCCATTCCCCACGCTCCCTACGTCACCTCATTGCCATGGATCTCCCACTACGGCTGCAAGTACGTTGTTCACGGCGACGACATCACCTCCGACGCCTCGGGCGAGGACTGCTACCGCTTCGTCAAGGCGGCCGGTCGCTTCAAGATTGTCAAGAGGACGCCCGGCATTTCGACGACTGATTTGGTGGGGCGCATGCTGCTATGCACCAAGACACACTTTATAAAGAGTCTGGACAAGGCTCTGGCCGGCGAAGAGGGAAGCGGCAGCGATCAGGAGCGGAAACAAGCTGGCGAACAAATGACGGAGAGAATAAAGGCGTATGCGTCCAACGAGACCGGTCTCGAGCCAGGCTCCGAAGTCTGGGTGTGGCATCAAGCTGTCGAGAGCAAGACGGCCGAGCCCAGTGGAACCAATGACGATGGAAAGTGCAGCAAGATGGTCGACGGTGTAGCACCGAAAAAGGGACAGCGTGTGGTATACGTAGACGGCGGATTCGACCTCTTTTCGTCAGGTCACATCGAGTTTCTTCGGAGTGTCGTCGAGAAAGAGGAGAAAGAAGGTCGGGAACGGGGTTGGTACACCCAAGAAGCGACGCAGCAACGCATAGCAGAATCGGGATCCGACTACAGCCCGGCCTATGTTGTTGCAGGCGTTCATGACGACCAGGTCATCAACCATTGGAAGGGCGTCAACTATCCCATCATGAACATTTTCGAGCGCGGTCTCTGCGTTCTGCAGTGCAAGGTTTGTGGATCCTACCTCGTCATTTCCAATGCTCACAAGCGCAGTACATATCTGCTGTCGTCTTTTCCGCGCCCTTCACTCCGTCGTCCTCCTTCTTGAAGTCTCTGCCCTACGGCCTTCCGAACGTCATCTACCATGGTCCCACTTCGTTTATGCCATCGGTCGAAGATCCATACGTGGACGCGAAGAAGCTAGGAATTTTCCAGGAGATTCATTCTCACGACTTTGCCCACGTCAATGCTGGAGAGATTGTCGGTCGCATCATGCGCAGTCGAGCTCAATACGAGGAGCGCCAACGCGTCAAGGGCGTCAAGGGCATTGGAGAAGAAGCAGTACGTCGACGGGAAGAGATGGAAAGGGAAGAGAGCGCGAAAGCTGCGGAGAGAGAGGCGTTGAGACAGAGCAAGGCTTGATCTGATATTTGGAACTGATCTTTCCGACGGCATTGGAGAGGGGTTTCAACAACTAAAGCATTGGAGAGCATTGAATTTTGGAGCTTAGATACCATCAACTGTTGGATTTCGGACGACAGAATAATTCAGCGGCAATTGAACTTGAGTTCATTCAATCACCGACAGCGGCGGCATTACGACTTTAGGGAACCCGTTTCCGACCAATGGCCAGTCCGATCTCGGGCGGTCTTCATCCCGAGCGGCCGCCAGCGTTCCCCGGTCCCCGCAACATCGTCGACGTCAAAAGCTCGAGCTTGGGCCCACGCTTCCCCAGACTTTCCAACATCTCAGGGACGTGTTTGACAGGATATCACGACCAGACTTTGCTCGACACTTGCGGGAACAGTTTCCCGTCCTCGTTGAATGACTGACACTTTTAAGAGCTGGATCCCTTTTTGTCATCTACAATTCTAGACTGTTTGAATTGTGTTTTATATCGTCATCTTTCCGTCTACATTCTGTTTTTGCTTCCTTGTGCTCTAGATTCACCTCAAAGACTACAATCACAATGGCAGACCCGAAAGACCTCCCCTACCGGATAACGGACCTCGAAGCCAGCTTCAACACCAACGCCACGCCCTCCAACAACGCATCCAGTTCCTCGGACGAACTCCTCAAACCACCACCAACCGCCGCACCTCCCGCCACCAAACCGCCACTCTCCTCCCTCCTCTCCTCGTACGACTTTGAAACCGTCGCCTCGCGCACGCTGGCACCCAAAACATGGGCCTTTTACGCATCGGCAGCCACCGACCAACTCACACGCGACGCCAACCGCGCCAGCTTCGACCGCATCTGGTGGCGGCCGCGGGTACTGCGCAACGTCTCGCGCGTGTCGACAGGCGCACGCATGCTGGGGCGCGACGTGTCGGTGCCGCTCTTCGTCAGCCCAGCAGCCATGGCGCGCCTCGTGCATCCCGACGGCGAGCGCGCGCTGGCAGCGGCGTGTGCCAGCCGCGGCGTCGGCCAGTGCATCAGCACAAATGCGAGCTACCCTCTGCCCGAGATCCTCGACGCCTGTGGAGGCAGCGCGACAAAGGCCCCGCCGCACCCCGTCTTCTTCCAGCTGTACGTCTCGCGGGATCGCGCGGCGACGGCGTCGCTGGTCCGCTCGCTGCCGCGCCCGGCCATTGCTGCCCTCTTCCTGACCGTCGACGCCCCCGTCCCCGGGAAGCGCGAGGCCGACGAGCGCGTTGCGGCGCCCGACGACCTCGCGGCGCCCATGAGCGGCGCGCGCGCCACGAACGACGCGAAAGGCGGCGGGCTCGGGCGCGTCATGGGGGCCT
Source organism: Phyllosticta citribraziliensis (assembly GCF_038025025.1). NCBI lineage: Eukaryota > Fungi > Ascomycota > Dothideomycetes > Botryosphaeriales > Phyllostictaceae > Phyllosticta > Phyllosticta citribraziliensis. Next base: position 1,167,458 of record NW_027117348.1, read on the forward strand.
ACATCGACGCAAGCCTCACATGGGACGACGTGGCGTGGCTGCGGTCGCTGCGGCCCGACCTGCCCATCGTGCTCAAGGGGATACAAGGGGCAGCGGACGCGATGCGCGCGGTGGAGGCGGGCGTGCAGGGCATCGTCGTCAGCAACCACGGCGGGCGCAGCCTCGACACCAGTCCGCCGGCCGTGCTGGTGCTGCTGGAGCTGCAGCGCTGCTGCCCGTGGGTGTTTGAGCGGCTGGAGGTGTACGTGGATGGCGGCGTGCGCAGGGGCACTGACGTCGTGAAGTGTCTCTGCTTGGGCGCGACGGCTGTCGGTATGGGGAGGCATTTCTTGTATGCGTTGAACTATGGCCGCGAGGGCGTTGAGAAGTTGGTTGACAGTGAGTTCCCCTCTCTCTTGCTCCGGAATCCAAACCAGAACAACCGTCTAACATCGCCGCAGTCATGAAAGACGAAATCGAAGTCTCCATGGCCAACCTCGGCGTCAAGCACCTCGACGAACTGCACCCCGGTCTGGTCAACACGCTAGACGTCGACCACCTCGTCCCCACGACCATGGACCACCCGTACGCCAAGTGGTCGCCGCGGAGCCGGCTGGTCAAGGACGCTGCATCAAAGGCCAAGCTATAGTCGGAGACAATGGATGACTGGGGGAAGGGAAGGTAGAGGGCTGGGGCGTGCGGTGGATGGGGCAAACCCTTGGATATCTTTCTTGAGCATCTCTCCGCTTTTTGGGTTGGGAAATGTTGGGATTCTTTTAGAGATTTTAGACTCTATCACAGCTGTAGATAATATACTTTACATATCTTCCGCGTTGTGGTCTTGAATTCACGTAACCTGAAGGAGGTTGTGCAGGGCTGGTTGGGCTGTGCCTAATGCGGCCTAGCTCAAACGGTGCCAACTTCAAACGTCTAGAGACTGCGGCAGGAACGAATGCTCCGTTGGTGTGGCCGCAGTGCCAGGATCTTGTTCATCGAGCAGATCCATCCAACTCCCGAGGTCCAGGATAGCAAGCTTCTCCACAACCAAGATGCCCCCACACCAACAGCTAATGCAGTTTACTGATTGCGACATCACAAGCCTCCATACCAAAGAAAGCGTCTTCTCAGTTAATCTCACAAAAGGGGGTTATCTTCAAACCGAATTGCAAAAGACTCCCGTCGACGATTGTCAGCGTCTGCAACCGTGCTCCAATCCCACCCCGCCTGTCCAGAGGGCCTGCTCCGCCTCTCGATGCAATTCCCAACCAAGCCCTACATGTACAGAGCAACTTTTGCCTGCTTGCACAACCTCTCGACACACCCTGTCCCAAGGCATTCTTGACAAATAGGAATTTTAACCGGTTCCCGACACTGCAAGCCTATTGATTGTCAGTATTTATTCTCAAAGGTGATGGGGACGACTCACTTCATCAGGTGGTCCATGAATGTTTGCAAGCTGACGTCGTCCGTAAAGATGGTCTGGGCAGTCTGGCTGACGCCACCGTACGAGCCAGTGGTGTGTGTGGTGGACGGGTTCAGCTTGCTGAGCAGGAAACGGGCTTGGGAGCCGCCTGCATCGCAAACAATGAAACGAGGTAGCGGGAATCGATCTTGAATCAACTCCTTCGCATCCTCCTTGGGCGCATCCAGCAAGACCCGGAAGTTCTCGTAGCCGTCCTGGTCCTGGTAGCCTGCCTTGCGCCATTCGGCAATGGTCTCTCCGTGGAAGATGAGAATGTGGAAGAAGGTGTCCAGGAGAAGAATGGTTTCGGGCATGATTGACGTGCTGTCCAGAAGCACGGGCTGGCCGCCTTCGTGGTCGAAGCCGTAGCTGTCGAGGGTAGGTTGAATCATGATGAGAGAGTTGCTGACGTCCTCGTGGTTCAGCACATGTCTGTAGAATGCAGTCTCGTCGGGCGAGTTGTTAAAGACTTGCAAGAACTGGGAACGGCGAAGATGGAACATGAACTGGGGGTAAAGCGTAAAGTTCTTTTCCAGGCGGAATGATGAAGGGTCGTCCTTGCGGTACTCGGCAAAGCGCGAGCAAAGTCTGATGAGCATGCGGTCGACCCAGCGGAGGACGTCTGGGCCGTCGTCGACTTCGGCCTTGAAGACTGCTATCCGGGACATGAGGACAGCGGCGGCTTCTTGGTCAAAAGACTGCGCAATCGCCGGGTCGCCAGAAGGTCCACTCAGGTTGCGGGCGACGGTGGTGACCCTGAGGTGGTATTGGCCAGACGAGTGCTGGTAGTAGGTGAGGAACTGGATCATGCCCTTTTGCGGGCCCTGCTGCATCTGGCTCGGTCCGCCCTGGCTTGCAATCTCAAAGTAGATGCCGTAGCTTGCACCAGGGTCGATACCGCACATTTTCCACGCGCAAGTGTTTCCAATGCCGCACTCAGTCTCGCCGACAGACGCCGACTTTTTGTTTTGAGAGACGGCGTGACCAATCAAGCCAGTGACCTTGAGCTCCTTGGTGGTGAGGACTTCGAGCGAGGCATTGAACCCCATCAAAAGGTTGTCGTCGGCGTCCTTGTCAAAGACGCGCGCAAAAGATTGTTTAAACATGGACGACGTGAAGCTGTCCGTCAGGATCATGTGGCCGCCAGTAGAGTTGGCCAGACCCTTCATCTCCAAAAGACCGACCTGGTCGAGGCAGCCGGCGAAGATGTCGATGATGTGGCCGTTGTGAGCTGTCCTCTTGGCAAGGGCGTCGTAAAACTTGAGCGCCTTCTTGTAGTACTTGATGTTGTCGCGATCAATGTCGTGGTGCGAACGAATCGGCTCCCTCAGCTCGGCACCAACAACCATTCCGGGCCCTTCTGTAGCGGGGCCACCAGTGAAGAGCATCACTCTGCCTCCCGAGTTTTGAAACGAAGTCTCCAAAAGGCCGACAGCAACGCTGAGGGCGACTCCGGTACAGCGCAGCGCACGCTTGTCGTTGGCCACGGGCCAGGGGTCCTTTTGCAGCTGCTCCAAGGCATTCGTCAATTGGAATTCGCACTGCTGGACAGGAAGCAGGAAGCGCGCAGCCGGGCCCATTGGTGGGGGCGCGCGACCTGGCTGCGGCTGCATGCCCGGCCTCAGACCTGCCGCCATCAGACCGAGCATCTCCTGCACCTGCTTCGCCGTGTAATCTTTGCTGCCGCGGAAAACGTAGGACTTGGCGCATTCAGTGTAGCCAAGCTCGTGGACCTGAGTGGTCGTGCCGTACGTAATGAGACCAACCAAGGCGTATGGCGGGAGAAGGCTCAAGCTCATGATGATCGAGTCCTTGAGCGCCTTCAAGCTATCCTCCTCCTGGCAGGTATCCACGACGAAGACGAAAATGGGTGGTGCCGGCGCAGGACGGGCGAGCCGGTACTCGATGGTCGTGTTTTGGGGGTGGAGTTCGGGGGGTATCGCTTGGTCGGAGATGTCCTTGTAGTGGGGAGGGAGGGCGTTGCGCTGGAGACAAAAGGGGCAGATCCATATCCTGGCGCGCATGTCGACTTGACTGCTTGGTGTCAGACGTGTGGAGAGAGCAGACTCGGGGTACGCACCAGAAGGGGTTGAGGACGGCCCTGCAGGGCGCTTTGCACGAGACGGGCTCATATTGGAGCAGCGGCGTGTCGGGCTTTTCCTTTAGCGGCGTGTAGAGAGCTCCAATGGGAACTGCAAAGTGTCAAGATCTGGTCATGCTTGAAATGAGTTGCCGACTCACCAACAAGTCTCGACGCTTCCTGACAAGAGGTTAGAGCGAGTCGGGGCAGCAACCGGGTCGACATACCATGCGTGAGCTCGGGAACGTGTTCCAGCTGAGCCTGACACCATCCTGGTCCTCAATGTCACTCCACTGCTCTTTCAACGCGTCGTAGTCCATGTTGGGAGCTGCCAACGAATGCGGGCAAGCTGCTGGGTTGCGGGCGGGCGAGGGGCGCACGGGTGCGGGTGGCGATGCGGAGAGAGACGAGTGAAGCCGCGAGGTGGACTGCCGGGCCACAGGTCGACAAGAGGGCGCCGAGGTCGAGAGAGTTGGAGATGGAGAAAAGGGCGACAGCTAGCACGGGAATAGATGAACGTCAGGTAGAAGCGGCCACATTGACCTGCTCAGGGCGGTGAGGTGTTCGGGCATAGCGCGGGTCGGCGCTTTCGGCAAGGTAGATCCCGAAGGCAGCACATCAAAACTCTGCGCGGACTCCATCCAACCTCTCTTCTTTACAGTACCGCCGGCAAAAAACACATTACTATCGACACGTCTGACTCTTCTTGTGGACGCTGTTTTCGCGCCGAGCGAAGACCAATTCACCCATGGCTGGGCGCCCGACTTCGATGAGTCGTCTAGACTTGCACGAGATGTTGGGAATCAGCAGAGGTTACATGCCACCTTGTCCTTGAAGGATTGGGGCCGCGGTCGAATTACGAGCGTCAAAACCTCGACTGCTGGGTTGGCCGTCGTTTTGATCGTCGAAATCGCTGGAAAACAGGCTCATCGCCTCCGTAACATACAAGCCAAGACATGTCGCTTCAATTTCATTCATTGTTCTGCAAATTCCCTATCTCCATGTGTTTTGAGTGTCCTTTTCAACCGCCGTAGATCCTCACCGTCTTTTGAGATCTGAGACTTTCCCGCTCAAGATGTAACCCCGTCAAAGCAACCACGCAACTGTCCTGGTACCCGCAATTTTCCAAAGCAAAGAACTTTTGTCCCTCTCAAGCTCCTGATTCGAAATCCAATCCACTCAAGCTCATCCACCCTTGGTTTCCTGTGAGAATTCTGTCTGGCTTCAGCCTCTGCTTTGCCATCTCGCAGCTCTTGGACCAGGAATACCTCGATCAGCTTAGGCGACCTCTTCGACCGATTCCTTCGCGTCGGTGTCGCTGACGGACTGGCAGACAGGCTTCTCGCTCGTGCAGGTGGACGGGTCGACCTCCATTGCGTCCTTATCACTTCCGCCCTTCTCGCCCTCATCCTTGTTGGCTTGCTCCTGGTCATGAACCTCCGTGTCGCTGACCTCCAGACGGACACGCTTGCTCTGCTGTTCATCCTCTTGCTCCTCAAGCTGCCTCTTGACGCCGGTGCAAGTGGTGGGGCCAGCCTCGCTCTGATCCTGGCTCTTTCCACCCTTCTCGTTCTCATCCTTGTTGGCGGCGGCGTTGCCTTCCTCCTGGCCATGGACTTCTGTGTCGCCGACGGACAGATGCTCACCCTTCTCAACCTCCTGCGCATCCTCTTGCTCAGACTGCTTGACGCTCGTGTGGGTGAGCTCAGCCTCTTCCATGTTGTTTTCGCGCGTATCATCCTCGTCCTCGGCATTGGTGCTTGGCTCCTTGTCTTGAACTTCGGCGTTGCCAGCGTCGGCGTCGTCGACAGATGGAGAGTCACCCTTCTCACTCTCCTGCGCATCTTCCTGCTCAGACTGCTTCTTGACGCTTGTGTCGGTAAGTTCAGCCTTGTTCTGGTCCTGGCTCTTTTCACCTTCGCCCTCAACCTTGTTGGCGGCGTTGTTGCTTTGCTCCTTGGCTTGAACTTCGGCGTCGACGGCGGACAGGCAGTCACCCTTCTCGCTCTCCTGCTCAGACTGCGTCTTGACGTTCGCATGGGTGGGTCCAGCCTCGCTCTGGTCCTGGCCCTTTTCACCTTTGCCTCCATCCTCGGTGATCTCTTTCTGCTCCTGGGCAACGCCTCCACCATTCTTGTCCTCACTCTTTTCCTTCTTGCTGGCAATGCCGTTCTCTCCATCATACTTGTCAAAGTCGCACTCTTCGTCGCTCTCGTCTTCCTCGATCGGCTTGAGAAGACCAGAGTTCTTGCTGACTCGCAGCCTGTGCTTGGCAAGGAGGTCCGCGGAGAGCACGGGGACGGGCTCGTTGTCCAGAATCTTCGCTTTGGCATTCTTTGCGTCGCCGGGGGTAATGGCGTGTCCAGAGGAAACTTTGCCCTTGGCTCCGTTGGCCTTCCTTTCCTTGCGCGCCAGCACTTCAGCGTTGAGATAAGCGACAGCAACGGCATGCTCAACCTCTTCGGCAACGGCCGCCAAGTGAGTGAGAACCGAAGAAGGAAGACTCATCAAGCGATTGGTGACCCGGATGCCCCAGAACTCCTCAATTTCGAGGAGACGTCTTTCGGTGACCGAGTCATCAGGACGGAGTCTCCTCAAGGTCATGTCGAACTTGTTCAAGACCTTGCGCCAGTGAGCTTTGCTCTGAGACGGGTGAGCTGCCTTGTCGGCCCGAGTCTTTGCGGCGACCCGGCCCACGACCTCACACATGATCGCTTTGTCGGTCTCGGTGAATTCGATGACAGCCTTGATGGCGTCGGCCCGGGTGTCGGCGGGCAAGCTGTAGATTCTTTCGCCGAGCTGGTCGAGGGCGTCTTTGCCCAGCTTGGAAAGGCTGGTGGTCTTCAAGGCCTCAATGAAGCTGTTCGCGCCATCGGTCGTGGTGAGGTCGCTGGAGAGGATTTCAGGCTTCATCTTGCGTGATCTGAACGTTGATGATGATTTTGTCGGTTTGTTGTTGGTTCAGAGATGTTGCAGTGAAGTCTGCACTGGTTGGACCGTGTAGTGGGAAGCTGAGGTTCTGCGCGGCAGTGGTCAGCTTGGTTGGTTGAATGAAGGATGAACAATGACTTACCTCACTTGGGGTGATGGACTGAGAGCAGCCAAGAGACAATGGATGCGATGGTCTTTCAAGACGATGACGGTGAGGAGCGGAAGAGAGGACGGAGGGCTTAAAGGTAAGGTGAGAGCGGCGTTCAAGAGGCAGTGGATGCGGATGATGGGCCCTCAAGAAGACGGCGGTGATGGATGGCGGATGAGATGAAGGGCGTGAAGAAGCAATGAGAGCGGTGGTCAAGAGGCAGTGGATGCGGATGATGGACCCTGAGGTCGAAGTGGCTGTGGTGGAGTTCGGGTGGGAGAGATGGTGTGAGGATAAGTTGAAAGGGAAGAGGGTCAGGCGGGGAGTGGAAAAAGGTTGATGGGAAGTGGAGTAGGCGAGCCGTCGTGAAGTGAACGGGGTGGTGAGTAAGAGAAGCGCCGATGGCCAAAAGTCGAAGCGTAGAGTTGAGTGGTAGCAGAGGCAGATGGCGAGGATCGAAGGGAATGGAGCGAAAGAGGAGCACTTGTCCACTGCTTCAGATGGAGCTTTGGAGCTGGCGTTCGCTGCCACTGTTGCGTCTGGTAAGCAGCGTTCGGTCACCACTTCAGAAGGTGCTGGGGAACTGTGGTTTGCTACCGCAGTTGCGATTTCGGTAAGTCTCTGCAAGTTCTTTTCAAAGTCAACATACGGGCTGTATTACCTCTCGTCTCCACACTGCTTCCGCCAACTCACGACCCTCTCACGCAGAATTCCCGCCCCGACTACGCAATCCACTCTTTAGCCTCAATCCCCTGGCCTCGAAATCCCGCGCGCAGGTGTACAAAAAGACGGCCATCCTTGGACACGGACGTGCTGGTGGACGACTGCTCCTCAAGCGCAACCCCGTTTCCGAATCGGACGAATGGTCCATGGACCCAGCCCTGTTTCGGTCAACGAATGCTCCCAGTCGCTTCCGAGTGCTTCGACAACATACCAGCCACTTCAGGAAGAAGCTGTGATGATCCATCCCAAGCTGCCCCAGAGAAACTTGACCACGGTCCTGGCGACGGTCTCGTCCCCCAGGTCTTGGACCAACCACGCCTCCAGGCGAATCCAAAATCCTGGAGTTTCCAAGGCCTCCCTGCCAGTAATCCTCTGGGCTTCCTGGCCTTGGTTTCCGAGCTCATGCGTGTGCTCGGCTTCACCCTGGTGCTCGTCGATCCCGCTCTCGTCGACGTTCTCGTCCTCACCCTTGCGTTCGTCGTCGGTCATGTTCTCAGCGAGGACCTGAGCGAGGATCTCGTCGAGGACCTCGTCGACGTTGAAGTCCTTGTCGATGGACATCTTCTGGTTGACCGCATTCTCGCTGGCCACGTTCTCGTCGACCGTGGTCTCGTTGACCTCGTTCTCGCTGGCCACGTTCTCGTCGACCGTGGTCTCGTTGACCTCGTTCTCGTTGGCCTCGTTCTTGTCGACCTCGTTCTCGTTCTCGTTCTCGTCCTCGTCGACCGTGGTCTCGTCGATCACGTTCTCGTTGGCGATCTCGTTCTCGTCGACGTCTTCATCACTCTCGGGTTCAGTCTTCGGCTTCAGCAGTCCAGTGGTGCTGCTGATCCGCAAGCCGTGCTTCTCAAGCAGACTTGGGTCGAGGACCGGAAGCGGTACCGCATCCTTTGGGCCCAGCATCTTCAAGACGTTGACAACTTTCTCTTTGGCCGCCTTGGCATCACTACCAGTGATGTTAGTCCTGTCAGGGCCTCTCAGCGACCTCCTCTCAATGCGGCCAAGAGTCTCGGCATTGAGATACGCCACGGCCACGAATTCTTTCGTTTTACTGCTGGACATGGTGGCAATGTGCTGCGATGCCGACTGAGAGAGACCCTTCCCCATGGCACGATACCGGCTGGCACTCTTTTTGCCCCAATGATTCTCGATCCGGTCCAGATTTTCGACGTGTTTCTCGGGCTGCGAGAGAGTAATTCTCTGCTTTGCGTGACTTATTGGATAAAAACTGCGCACAATGGCCGGGCCAGCAGCTTTTTGCGCCGTCTCGTCATCTTCCTTCAATTTGCACAGCTGAACGATACGTCGGTCCAGGCCCTCCGAAGCAACTTTGAGGGAATCGATGAATTTGTTTGCGGCTTGACGTTGGTGCTCAGCTGGCAGAATTGCAATGTCGCGCATGATTTGCTCCTGGGTTGCGTTGGTCAAGATTTCATCGGTGTTGTAGGCTTTCAGGGACTCGAGGAAGGTTTCGATGCCGGCCGCCTTCGAGGAGCTGGAGGATTCCATTGTGGGCTTGCTTCTGGTGCGGTGTCTTGAGGGGAATTATGGATGCTACTTATACGTCAGTGGCCACTCCAACAGAAACCAGAGCGGAAAACTCACGTCGTGGCTTTGCAAGCGAGTGGTCTTGCGGGGCGGAGCTGGACACCTGGGGAGAGAAAGCACCGCGCTGGGGGTTGAGCGAGAATGGATGCTACGTGCGCGTCAGTGTGGTCAATTCAGGGGGATTTAGAGCAAGAAAACTCACGTCGTGGTCTTGCAGGAGGGTGGTCTTGTTGAGCAGAGGTGGAAAGCTGGGTTGAAGAAGGACTGCGGTGGGGTTGAGCGAGAAGAAGACCAGATCATGACAGGTCGGCGGGACGACAGGTGGACGGGCAGGAGAGCTAGATCAAACGGCGGGAGACGCCGAGAAGCTGTTCAACTCCCGCCGAGAAGCTGTTCAACTCCCGCCGAGAAGTTGTTCGATCCCACACGCCGACCAAAAGGAGTGACAGATGTGCACTCAAAATATGGATAGTCACTTGAAGAGCATGGAGCGTACATGATGCCACATGCTGAATCGTTACAGCCCAAATGTCTTGAAAATATTGGGCCATTTTTTCAGGGGTAGTTGTTTGACATGGTAAGTTCTCCCCTCGCCGCCCGGCAGAACTCGCGCTCATGGTGTCGCACTCCAATCCAGCAGTACCCCAATTTGCAGCGTACCTACTTCCAGTAAACAAATAGGTGAGTATCGAACATCGAAACCTTTTCAATGCAACCAGACACATCAAACTGAAAAGATTCTGAACGAATTCAATCACCTTGGCAGGCTGTATCAATCGAAGTCGACAACCACTTCTTCCTCGCATACCAGGCCTCCCCAAAATCTCCCGCCGCCTCTTTCGCCAACCACTTGTCTCCAAGCTCTTGCGCCATATATTTCTCAAGATCGTCTCAAAAGTCCTCCGTCGCCATTTTTTCCACGCCACTAAGCAAACATGCCTGCTTTTTGTTTGGAAGCAGTTATGGAGAAGTTTCAGTTGTTCCCGTAGGGCTCGAATCGGCTTTGTGGTCGTCCTCATTATTCGATGAGAGGAGTTGCATCTCGCTGCTTTTTGTCGTGTCCTGGCGAATTCCGGGTGTCGCTTTCCTACCGAAGTCACAAAAGGGTTTCCGCCGTGACTCGGATACGCTGTCCGAAAGCGCTTCCCGGACTGCCAGTATTTCCCTCGTCTCCTTTTCTTCGTCCTGCTCAGTTTTGGAATGAGGCATCGCCGCTTGTTGTTTTGCGTCGCGTCCTGGAAGACTTCCAGCGGTGTCTCCGCGTCCGAGCTAACGGTAGAGCTCAGATCGGCATCCAAAGAAGGACATGGTGCTATCTTTCGCCTCTTTGGAGTATTCGAGCACTCCTTTGCTGCTCGAGCCGACAGTGCAGCTAGCATCGGTACCCTTTGAGATGCACGGCCGTTTAGTGCTTCTAGCGTTCTCTCTTTTTGCATTTCCTTTGAGTCAAACCCACAGATTTATTGACTACATTCCCGAGACATAACGAGCACAACGCTAACCAGCCGGACATCTACAATTTCTTCGCCTCTCCTACTCAGCTCTCTCCATTCTGTTCAATCTCATTGCTCTTTTTAGTGAAGCGTTGCGCTACAACGCGCTGTACTAAGTCGCCTCCAAACGCCAAACAAGACGCCGCCCAACAGAAGGAGATCGTCCATCAGTGCCACAATTTCACCATATTCCAAACTTTCCAACCCACAGACTTGCTGCATGGTCCTCACGCGGCGCCAGCATTGTTCTTCTTCTCTTGCCGCCAACCACCGAGACGGCCAATTGCCTCCTTTGCCAATTCGTCGTCTCCCAGCTCTTGCGTCAGATGAGCCTCCAGGTCAGCCCAAAAAGCGTCACTGCCTAGCTTCTCTTGGCCGGAGAGACGCGGTTGTTTTGCGCTTGGAGCAACATCTTCAGAATCGCTCGACTCCCTCTTAATTCCGCCGGAGAAGGACAGGTTGGAAGCCTGTTGGTCACTCGACCTCGTGTTGTCGTCTTGGGCTTTGAGCTTGCCCTTGCCTTTGTTACCGACTTGCTCATTTTCAGGCCCGTTGTCTCTATTCCCGCCAGTTGAGATGCCGGCACTGGCGTTGTTTTGATAGTTTTCGGTTCCGTTTTCGACCCCCTTTGCGGCATCGTCACGAGCTCGCCGTAGGTGCTTTTCAACTTCCTCTTTTCCGTTGTATTCGTCGTCCTCGGTGAACAGCCCTGGGTATAGCGCGCGCAATTTTTCCAGGCGTCGAGCTTTGCCCGTTCCCGTCTCCTGGCCTCCGCGCTCTCGCTTATTTCCTCCTTGGTTGGAGTGGGGCCGATCGCTTTGCTGGGGCGCAAATTCACTGTCGTCGGAGTCTCCGTAGACGCCCTCGGAGTCATCCCCAGAAAATTCGGGGGTATTTGGGAAGAGTTCTTCGCCATCCTCAGGGGTATTAAGGGAGAAATCTTCTCCTTCATCAGGGGAACTGGGGGGAAAGCCTTTTCCATCATTCCCGGTCTCGTAATCTCTCTCTTCCTCTGCCAAAATCTCCGGTAGCTCATCCCATGGCACATCCCTTTCGAAAACCACGATCGGATCTTCGCGCTTGCGCAAGTCTTCCCTGAATGGAGACCAGAGAACCCGATGCCCTTTATCCTCCAGCAATTCTTGAGTCTCATGATTGACCAAACGCTCGCGTGCGCGGACCTCTGCTTTTTCCCACAATTTCCGAGCTGCTCGATAGTGTACGGTTCTGATCTTGTGGAGTCGAATCCAGTAAATGAGGTTCAACTCATCATCCTTGATCAAATGCTTGTATGCCAAGAGTGAACGCTGTACTGACCACGGCACTGCGCGCATCTGTCTCCCCCAGGCTCGAAGAAAGAAACCTCTGGCGAGCACTATGTTGTCTCGTGACTCGACACATTCGATCCATCCGGCTTCTCGGATCGCCGATGGTTCGCATCCAGCCCAGAGACTTTTGCACTTCTGTCGCGTTTGCATCCAGATTGGACTAAGTGCTTCGTCGATGGCATCCTGGATCTTTTGCCGAAAGTAACGGGGAACATTCCAGAACTTCAACTCGTTGGGAAATCCTGAGGGTAGTTGCGACCACGCCTCTATCTCCTGGCGGAGCTGCAATCGTCTATGAATAAGGTGTGAAAAGCCATCAGAATCATCTTCGAAGACTTGTTGAGGAGGCGTGTCAGATGCTGCAACAAGTTCGCGAAAGAAACGCCGCGTACTCCAATTCCTAACCTCCTTCAATTCGAGCAGTAAGTCTCGTAGTCGTTCTTTGAGAATTTCTCCGGAGTCCCCGTAGTTGTCCACTTGGCTAAACGGAGGACGGTCTAATACCCGCGACTCAGAAGCCCGTCGTTTGCTGCGCAGAGGCATCGAAAGAGGACGAACGATTTAGCGCAAGGTAGATAAGGATGCGATGCGCCTCTGAAGGAAAATTGGTGATTTGTAAGATCTGGCAACAAATCTAGACAAATCAAGGAGCACAGTAGCCACAAAATTGAATGACCATTAAGGACTTGAGAGTGACGCTCGATCTCGCGCTGTTATGGAGGTGAAGTAAGAGTTGATTTTTGAAGGTCGCAGGCTTCGCAAAGCAATGGTCTTGTTACGTGGGGTTTTCGAAAGGGCGACGGGTTTGACGATAGGAGTGAAGGTTTGCGAGCGAGCGAGGTGGGTGGGAGACGGGTTGACTATGACAGCTCGTCGTTGTGCTCCGTAGATGAGCGCTTAAGGGCGTATAGCTGCGCCTATCCGTGGCGGTGAAGCTGATTAATCAGTCATCATCAGTTGTTAGTCGTCAAAACCGTAACACGCGGGGTAGAAGAAAAAGTGGAACTTTTGTATACCCGCGACTCAAAAACCTGTCGTTTGCTGCGCAAAGGCATCGAAAGGGGACGAATGATCCAGGGGCGGCCAGGCGTGGAAATCGGCAGGTGCTCGATTGGTTGAATTGCGAGTTGTCGATTACATGGCCCCCGGCGAAGTAAGCAACTATCCCTGAAGAAACTATTCGAAGCTCCTCCGAGCGCTGCCCACACACAGCTGCTCCTCCCGATAAGCCCCCTAAGATCTGAGAGTAGCAGCCGCCTCCGACAGCCAGACCGGGCGAAGCTGCAATGGCCTGAGTATGTAGTAGTTGATTGAGTCCGACCTGTTTTTGAGACGCGATAAGCCTGCCACTAGACGCGTCAAGACGGCCGCCGACGGCGAGCTGATTCCTGTTGTTGTGCCAAGACTGATATGTCTAAGGAGATGTCAGCAAACTCACTACCACACCCCACCCCCAATAGCAGCCAGTCCTCACCCACATCAACCCAACATCTCTTTCGATCCAAAACCGCTCCGCATACTGCTCAGCCATAGTAAGCACCCTCATCCTCATGCTCACCGTTCTCGTCCATCATAATCATCTCATCATCGCCGTTTGGACCGCACGAAACTGCTTCCACACTGCCTGTATCCAGCATCAGCCATAGCACGCAGACAGACCGAAAGAGTTCCACATACCACACCACGCACAGTGCCGCAGAGGGCGAGCGAGCTGCAAGTGCGAAAGGCGAACCACTGCCTCTGTGCGTTGATGCGGCGCCATTCTACAAAGTAGAAAGCTCCAGCAGTGTTTGTGGTGCACCCTTTCCACGCGCGAAGGTTGTAGAAAACGACCAACAGGCCAACGACGAAGTTGCACAGACAACAAACACAGCCCAGCCTGCAGAAAAAGGAGCATCCAGCATATGTCAATCAATCAATCAATTACCTATCACTCATTCTTTTTTACCCAACTCCAATCCAGCACCACTACCACCGCTCCACTCTTCGCATCACCAAACGAGACGAAGACGACGACGGCGACGATGGCAACGCCAACGCGCAGCTCGACTACTCCAACGCTCCGCCCCGCTCCAAGCCATCTGTCGTCCGCCCATCGCATAAATGCCCGGACGCGCACGCAAAAAGGCAAAGAACCAAAGCCAGATGAGACGAAACCAATGACTAAACGAGATGAAAGACAAATCGATTGATTGAAGGGAAAAAGGAGTCCATGAATTCATCAAGACGAGCAGTCAAACGGAAGAGGAAAAAAGAGCAGAAAAAGCAGATCAGCCCATCCCGCGCACGTGCGCCGCTTGCCTCCACGTGCATTACCTTGACCGTAAAAAGGCTCTTGCAATGCAAGGCCAGTGACAACAGAAGCAGAGGGCGGTGTATTATTAAGGTGTATGCGAATAGTCGTGTACGAGAAAAGGGCCCAGTCGAAGCCGCCGAATCTGCAGCGGCCAAACGGGAAAAGCGCCGTGAGACGCCATGGGGCAGGAAAAAGAGCAGACCGAAACTCCCTTGAGCAAAAGAGGGGCACCGCCTCAGACCCAGGGAAAAACGCTGATGCCGATGATGCTGGAACCGGGAAAATGTGGTATACTGATGCCAGAAGACACGCAAGACTCCGTTTTCCGTCCAGAAGCAAAGGGGAAAGAAGAGTCGTGGTACTCGTGAATGCCGTGCCGTTGCCGTATGCAAGGTGTAGAATATGTGTGGTGGAAAGGTAAAGTCTATGTTGTGGCCCGCACCCCGTGTTAGACGTAGACCCCAATGCTATGCAGGTGCGCCAAGAGTAAAGTAATCGTAGAGCGCAGCGGGATGTCCAGTCGCTGCAGGTGGGAGAATAAGGAGCCCTAACCGCCGTACGGACGGTACATGCTGTGATGCGGATGGTAGCCGTGTGGCGGCAAGATTGCCTGAGAGTACCAGTGAAGAGAGGATCCTGGGGCGATTGGGTGGATTGCAGGGTGGAGCTGGGATGAACTGGGTTGCATGGGTTGCAGAGAGGGAGGCGGAGGGCGCGGTCGATGCGGAGCTGACGCCATTGGGGGCAGTCCACCTCCAACCTGTGGTAGATGGTGTTGGGCGCGCTCCATTGCGTTGACGGCTCTCGAATCCAGGTGCGACGAGGGAAACATGTCAGACATTAGCTGAGGCGGCAAAGTCGTGGGTCTCGACTGGTTGTTATTCATGTAGTTTGCCGGTGGGTTTTGCTGGCGGTATTGGGTAATGGTCTGCTTTGCGGGACGGGTGTTGAGCTTGTGCTGATGGGCGACGCTGGCGAGCGTCTGGAGAGGAACCATTTCCGTCTTGAACGGCTCCTCCAATTCTGGAAAGAGCTTGTTGAAGGCGTCCATGGCCTTTTGGCCGCTCTTTTGCAGTGCCAGCGTGACCTCGTCATCGCTCGGGAGGGCAAACATGTCCTTGGGCCACCTGCAAGAATCCGACTGGTGGTGGAGCACAAAGTGTCGGATCATTTCGGCGCGAGAGCTGGGCATTTTGGCATAGTTTTTGCCGCCACGAGTCTTGCCATCGGTAGACTTGCGACAGACGCCGCAGCACATTTTGTCAAAAATGTCGTGGTTGTTGCTGCTCATGAGCCAGGCGTCGACGTCGAATCGGAGAATGGGGAAATCAGGGACAGCCGACTCGCCATTGGCCTTTTTGACCAGGCGATCTCCGTACTCGACGATAAGTCTGCTTTTGACAGGCGCACTCAATCCCGTATCCTCAAGTACCGTCAGAGCATCCTTGACGTTGCCCAGAAAGTCGCTTGGACCGCTCGACACTCCGTTCTCAATCGAATCATGGGAGCAAACGCCCCTCCTCACAAACACCGACTGAACCTTGCCAAAGTTTTGCGGCGTGGGAAGACTTTCCGAGCCGTACTCGGGCTCTCCGTCCGCATCCCATCCGCCTGTAGACTTTTGGTTGTCCGTGAGGGCTGGAAGATTGCGTGGCCAGGGGACGCCGTTCAGAAAGGGTTCCGGCTTTGATCCTGCCAGACGAAATATTTGAAAGTCGCCAATCGTCACTGCATGGTCCTCGCGAATGTGGTTCATGAGCTGTCGAAAAGTCCGTTGCTTGCTGACGTCATTTCGCTTGCAGCCAGGACACTTGAACTTTTGGACGTTGCGGGTCGGCGGACGGAATTCGGAATAAATGTCCGACAGGAGAGGGCCGATGCGCTGCTCGTAGACCTTGCAGGCATGCTCGACGGTGAGGACGTACTTGCCGTTGCGCGGATACACTTCTGCAAAGGGCGAATCAAGCGGCATTTGGGACTGCAAATTGTTCAGAGTCTCGCCGGCAATGGCTCGCACCTTGTTGAGGATGCGGAGCGCAAACTCTTGGTGGCCCATTTCCTTCTTGTGAGCCTCGTCGATGACGGCCTTGGAGCAGTCGTCCGTGAATGAATTGATCATGCGGAGGGCATCCATCGAGTTCAACGCCTGGATGTGTGGCACTCTGTTTTCCCAGTACCCCATTTGCGCCGCACGCCTCTCCATGGCCACCACCTTTTCAGCCTCGGGACGGGCCTCCTCGAGCTTCGTCTTCAAGACCTTCCAGAATTTTTCCGTCTTGAATTCCTTGTTGATCTTGATGTTATCTTGATACGCAGGAATGAGATTCAAGACATCCTCGGTCATGGGCGGATCCAGCTGGGCAGCCTTGCGGATAATGTACTCTTTGCGCAGGGTTTTGAGGTCGGAGCTCTTTGCGGCGCGCACGGCAATCCACTTCTTCTCAAACTTGTCAATCTCGTACCGCTCGTCCATCAGAGCCTCCAGCTTTGCCTTGCGCTCTTTTATGTACGCCGTCTGCTCCTCGACCACTTGCTCGGAGGTGAGGTTCCGTTGTCCGAGAGCAATGACGAAATCGGCATAGGCCTTGGAGGTGGTGCTCAGGTCTTCCTTGAGGTAGACGGGCTGGTTGCCCGACGTGCGCGAGCGGCCATCGTCGTCGCCCCATCCGGCATACGAGTAGTGATTCCACGAGTCGACGGTGGCGCACGGAATGGTTTCCAGCATGCCGGGAAACTTTTGGTTGTAGGCAAAGCAATCGTCTTGCTGCTGGGTGTTAGCTTGGACGACGGCATAAAAGTGAGACGCACCTTGATTATTTTTTCACCAAAGCACTTTGTGCACCAGCGGCGCAAAAAGGCCCAGTACGTCTTGCGGGCCTTGGGCTCGCGGCAGGACATGCAGCCCTGTCCAGAGAGCAAGTCGGTGTATTGGCGGTCGGTGATGCCAGAGGGCGTGGGCGGAAGGTTGGGCCCAAAATGGTGACGCATGGCGTGCCTCCAAATATGGCTGTAGCCAAGCGCCTGGCGGAACTCGGACGAGACCTTTTCGTAGGTGAAGAGCATGGCCGGATCGCTGAGCTCAAAGATGCGCTTCCACACGTCTTGGTAGACGGGCGTGTGGACGCGGCGGTCCTTGCGTATCCTCGTGGGGCCATTGGCCTTGGACGACTTGTGCTTCTTGGCAGGCGGCGGAGTGGGCGCTTCCCTCGTGATGGCTCGCTTGCCGAGGACGGAGGGCTCGGGTGGGTGGTTAGGAGGACGGGCGACCTGGGGCTCGACCTTGAAGGCCAGGACTCCGTGATCGTCGCGCATGGTGTAGAGGTAGTGGTTTCCTTGGACCTGGGAGAGCCAGACGCCGGAGCGTTCGTCGTGGTAGGTGGAGGGGTTGAAGAAGTAGTTTGGTCGGAGGGTGTGGGTTGGGATTTCAAGCCAGGCGCCTGCCGAGTCGTTGACGAAGAGGCGGCCGTTGTGCCATTGGGATTGCCAGTTGGCGACGACGGGTGCGGCAGGAGAGAGGGCGGACGGTGGGCGCTGGGGGGCAATGGTGCGCAGGGAGGGAGGTTCGGCGGCTTCGCAATAGGGTTGCGGATGCGCACTGGCATCGGCGGAGCGATACAACTGCATGTTGGACGACGCCCTACGGCCACGGAGCAGCGCTTCTCATGAGCGGGGGTTGAGATCAAGGGCGGGCGACTCGCGGCGGACGGGGGCAGCGAGCGGGCCCCGTCGTCGGCGAGAGACGAGCGTGAGTGGCGAGAGGCGGCGGAGACGGGGATGGGACGAGGGCGAGGGCGAGCAGCAGCCGTGGGCGGAGGACATGCGGACTGGGCGCTGCCGTGGTGGTGTGGTGTTGTGTCGAGAGTGAGGTGTGGGAGACGGACGAAGCCAACCCAAGGAAGGGCACCTCAGCGGCTGCGGCCCAGGATCGGCAGATGCGGGCTTGTAACCGCAGGACCGGGCGCGAACAAAATAATAACCCAAAACTCGAGTCGCAAAAATTGCAGCCGACAAATTTTTGGAGCGGAGCATTACACAGGCCGTTGCGACCTGATTCGGCGCTGCTCGGTGTTTGCGCATCGCCTCTCAGGTCAGGTCCAGGTCCATCGTCATGTCCGTCACGCCTTGTCGTCGGGTCATGGGCCAGTCGCTCACCTCAACCGACCCGACCTCGACCCGACCCCGGATCCCTGTGCGTGTGGGGATGCGCCGTCTCGCTCGGTCATGACTGGACGCGGAGACCAAAAGCACAACCAACTTCACCTCGGACACCGCTCTCCCCAGCGCTAACCACTCGCCGTGCTGCGACCTCGGGCAATAAATCCATCATGACTGCGCGCCTCTGTCCCACCGTCTCTCCTCCTCGCCCTCGTCCTCGTCCCTCCATCCTCCGCCCACCATGACCCTGACCATGACCCATCCTGGCGCCCCAGAGAGTGCGTTATGTTATGCTGCTCTACCACGCCTGCATCCGCCAGCTGACCGCTTTGCAGAGTTCAGTCATGGCTCTCCACCGTCGCCCGCCGTCGAGTACGACGAGGACCTCCGAGTCTGCTGTCCGCCGCACACCACCGAGCGCAAGCTCGTCGCCCGCATAGACCTGCGCGTCATTCCCTTGCTGTGTCTCATGTACCTGTTGGCCTTTTTGGACCGGTGCGCCTCTTGTCCTCCTCCTTCCGCCCCCGCTAAGCCCTGCCAGCGTCAACATTGCCAATGCCAACAGCTTCGGCCTTTCCGAGGAGCTTGGCCTCGCCAGCAAGAACAGCATCAAGTACAACACTGCGCTCGTCATCTTCTTCGTCCCCTACATTCTCTTTGAGATTCCCAGCAACATCTTGATGAAGAAGCTCAAGCCCAACGTCTGGCGTACGTACCGTCTATTTTTTGATATTTTGCCCGCCAAACACGCCCTCTAGGCGCGGGTCCACCACGGTACACTAGCCGTCCAGACGCGATCCTCTTGGAAGCTCGAGCTCCACCCACTAATTCGCACGCAGTCTCTGGCTGCATGTTCCTCTTTGGCCTAGTCACCGTCTGCCAAGGTTTGGTCCAAAACTATGCCGGTCTGCTCGCTACTCGTGAGATGTCCACCACATGGCTTTTGGTCGATATTAACTTTGCGCAGGCTTCTTCCTCGGCTTATGCGAGACGGGCATGTTTCCTGGGTGCTTCTACCTCATAGGAATGTGGTACCGCCGCCACGAAGCCCAGCGCCGCTACAGCTTCTTCTTTAGCAGCACCACCCTGGCCGGAGCGTTCGGTGGCTTGCTCGCCTCGGCAATTGGCAAGATGGACGGCATGCGAGGCTATCGCGGTTGGCGGTGGTATGTTTGCCCTCTCTCCACCAAGCGTCTGCTCACACTGCTCAGGATATTCATCCTCGAAGGAACACTGACCTGCGTCATCTCCCTATTTCTCTTCATGCTGCCGAATTTCCCAGAAGAGGCCAAGTGGCTCGGCGACGACGAGAGGGAGTACGTCAAGGCGCGCCTAGAAGTGGACCAGGGCCGCTCCGCCGTTGAGCGCCGCATCACGCTGCGCGACGTTGGCAACGTCTTCAAAGACCCCAAAGTGCTTGTCGGGGGTTTCATGTATTTTGGCCTCATTGTTCCTGCGTACGGGTACGTAACGAATACGAATGGTCCAGACGCGCCACCGGCTGCTGACCACGAGGCTAACACGGACGCGCCGCGTGCAGATATGCCTACTTTTCGCCGGCCATCCTCAAGACGTACGGCTACTCACCCATCCAGACGCAGCTACACTCGGTGCCGCCGTGGGCCGCCGCTTTTGTCTTTGCCATGCTCGTCGCGTGGTGCTCGGACAAGCTCAGACATCGCTTTGCCTTTGCCGTCTTGCCCATCTTGGTCGCCATTGCCGGCTTTGCCATGCTGCTCTCGGAGCCTCCTAGCGCGACGAACAACAAGACGCAGTACGCGGCGCTCTTCCTGGTCGCCATGGGCTGCTACTCGGCCATGCCCATCATCGTCTGCTGGTTCGTCATGAACCTCGGCGGCCACCACCGGCGTGCCGTCGGCAGCGCGTGGCAGGTCGGCTTTGGCAATACCGGCGGCATCATCGCCGTGTTTTCGTTTCTGACCAAGGACGCCCCGCGCTACGTCCCCGGTTACAGCATATGCATCGCCTTTTGCTGTCTCAGCTTGCTGAGCATTGCCGTCTACGGCGCCATGGTTGCCCTGGAGAATCGCAGGAGAGAAAAGGCGACGCCGGATCTGGGGCTCACGGAGCACGAGAAGACGGAGCTGGGAGACTTGTCTCCGGATTACCGCTACCTCATCTAACCAAAAGCACGTCAGAGCGTTTTCCTGACAGACCAATTTGTATACTGTTTAAGTATGTATATTCACACAGTATCTGGTTGTGAACCATGCCTGCTATCCTTTAACTGACAATGTCCCGCCACCCCTCGCCCTCCTTCTCCTGAATCACCCCCTCCGCCACCATCTTCCTGATGCTCTCGATGCTCTTCTCCACCGCCATCTTGGCCATGGCGTCGTGCTTGGCCTGCAGCTTTGCTATCTCGTCGCTTGCGTCGGCCGACAGCTCGGGGTGCCGCCATTCGAAGATGTAGGTGAGGTACCTGTGTGGTGCGTTAGTTGGGATGGCGATGGAAAGAGAGTGTTGGGAGGACGGGAGGGAGACGTACAAATCATCCTGCCCTCCGGCGCCGGTGCTGATCAGATTCGTAATCGTGCTGCCGTCGGGCTGCTGGAAGTCGACCTGCGCGCGCGCGTCAGTCACGGCCTCATCGTCTCATCATCATCACCCCTCCTCTCCTCCTCCCTCTCCCCACCAACCTCTCCAACCCACCCAAAGAGAAAGAAACTAACCTTCCACCCCCCCACCGCGACGCACCTCTCCCGCACCTCCCTGCCCTCTTTAAATCTAACCCACCTCTCCACCACCCTACCCCCCTGCTCTTCTCTCTCCACCTCGCACGCGACGATCGCCGGCACGAAGTCCTGCGCCCGCCGCACCTTGCGCTGCAGCCCGGCCCACAGGTGCGCGTGGCTGAGGCGCGGGAAGGATGGCGAGGGCGGCGAGGAGGACATCGGGGTGCCGTTGCTGGAGGGCGTGGAGGAGGGGTTGTTGTTGTTGGTGGAGGCGTTGACGGGCGCCGTGTACGCTGTGTGGATTGTGATGGCCATGGTGGTGGTGTGGTGCGTTTGTTGGTTGAGTTGCGCGGTGCGGTAGACGAAGCGTTGATTGATCAATCCGAAGAAACGGTGGCAGGGCGGTTTATGGCGTCGTTGCTGTCGTCGTTGTCGTCTCAGCTCAATTCAGAGGGTCTGTCTGTCTGTCTGTCTGTCTGTCAAGCAAGGCACCGGCGCGAAATCTGGAAGCAAGGGGCGCAAGTACGGTAAAGCAGTCGACGCAGGCAGTGCAGGACCTCGCCCGTATTTGTAGACAGACATGGCTGGCTGGCTGGCCCCCAAGCCGATATATGTGGGGAAGCCCTATGTCGCGCTGACCCGATACACCATCATAGGCGGGAACAATCGTCGCCGTCGCCGGGAACTGCCCGCTACCCGCCTAGACGATGGTGTGGAGCTGGGGGTTGGCTTGGGTGTGTTTGGATGGGGCTGCCTGACGCCGCAACGCAAGCCACACGGTGGCGGTGGTGCCTGAGCTGATTCGGGCGAAAGAAGACAATGGAAAAGAGAGAAGAGCGCGATGACGATGCTGGGAGCATGCGCGCGTGGTGGTGGGGCACCGACGCAACCAACGGCCGTGGCGGTCAATTGATTGATTGATTGGGCGCAAGCAAGCAAGCAAGTCGGCAGCCAGCCAGGTCGGGCGTCAAGGACCACCTCGATACATGTATGTACCTTCAGCCAGTCTCATTCGCTTTCCAGCCGAAGACCGAATCCGAGATGTGAGGCCTGGGTGGCGCGCAGTGCGGTGCGATTCAGCAGGTTGTAGGCCACAAGGTGACGAGGGAAACGGACAGTGACTTGCGTCATGGTGTTTTGGCCCTTTCCTGTGTGACCAGGGCTGCCGATTGCTTGTACTTTTGCGCCTGTCGTGCCTCCGTCGTGCGGTGCTGTCAACCACCATCCATGCCAGCCGCGCCGGGCGGGGCTGACATCCATGCGTGGGCAAGGAACCAGGGCGGACGCGCCCGCCGCGGACCTGTGTCCGATTTGCGTTGGGCCGGAGCGCTGCTAGGATGCTGGGTGGTTTGCTGGCTCTTGACGTGGAAAGGCTGTGAGAAGTGTATCGAGGAGGACTTGGTGAGTGAGCTGTGAGCGGCATCAACTCTTGATTCCTGATGCCTGAGACAAGACATTGCCATCTGCAGCTCATCAGTCTACTCCAAAAGACACCCAACCCAAACCATCATCAGAACATTAAATCCGTCTTGGTATCAAATTCTAAGCAAATCTTGGTCTTTTGCGACCCAACAGATACATTATCATTCATAACCATTTACGCCTGGGCGGCCAGCCATCCGTAGATTCGACCATTCATTCATCCGCGCCCGAGAGCCCAATCCAAACCATCAAGCAAGCAAGCAAGCAAGCAAGCAAAGAGAGAGTTTGAACGCCGCCCTAGTGCCAGGGAGAATGCAAAGCAAAGGAGAGGAGAATGTGTGCAGAGCCATGCAAAAGAGACGCCGTCGTGGACCGTTGGCCTTGTATGAACGCTAGTGTACTTGATTCGAAGCCGTGCTGGCTGGTATCTCGCTCGAGTGTCGGAGAGCCTGACGAACCAGGACGGCCAAGTGGAAAAGTCGACTGTGGTTGACCAGAAACGGTCCCGGCTTAGAAAAACATGTCCTCGGCCCTCCTCCTGGCAGCGCCGCGCCCTTTGATCTTGTCCCCAAAGAGTTCCTTGCCCGCGTTGCTCCCGCTTTTGATTGGGAAGAGCTCCTTGACATTGACCGGCTCGCTTGCTGCTCCTCTAATGTGGAAGCCCGGAGCCTGCTCGCCTGCGCCCTTGACCGAAAAGCCTTCTGCCTGGCCATTGTGGCGACCTCGACCATTGACGTTGCTACCAGAGAGAGGGTTGTTGATGCGATCTTCCAGGCTGCGAGGATTGTTGGCGTTGATGCGTTCTTCGAGCGAGCGTGGCATGTTGCCAATGAATCCTTCGGTTCCGTCCGCAGCGTCAAAAGCATCTTGCCGCCGGTGGTTAGAGTGAGCAGTCTTGTTTGGGAAGAGCTCGCGCGAGCGCTTGCCGGGGGTGTGCTTGTGAGGAAACAATTCCCTGGGGCTTGTTGGGCTGGCCGTTGACAGTACCGAAGTAGGCTTCTGGACCGGGAAGAGCTCCTTTTGAGAATTGGTGACACCTGGGTCGCGGCGTGTTGCGGTAGATGGCGGGGTGTAGCTGCGTCTGCGGACCTTGCGGGCCATGGAGTTCTGGTCTTCTGCAAATCCGTACCGACCGTCTCCGTCTCGCAACGGCGATGCGCTCCGGTCACGAAGTCGGCCGTCGTCTTTTTTGCTGCCAAAGAGGTCGCCCTGGCTTCGTCTCCTACCTCTACCGCGCCTGTCGTCTCGTCTGCTGTCCAGGGAGTCTGACCTGCGCCGAGTCCTCCGCCTGCTTCGAGCCCGTGAGTCCGATCCACCGTCTTCATCATACATGTCCACGTCAAAAGTTTCGGCCTGCTTCCTGCGTCTTTGTTCGTTGTCATCGTAACGCCTCTTTTTGAAATCCCCATTTCCACGGCTGCTCCGGCCCCGTCGTCGCTGCTCCCGAGGATCCTTGTCCGGGTTCATGAGGTAGAAGCGGCTGGCTTCGTGCGCGCGAGCTCTCTTGACATCGGTGACGACGGCCTGTCTCACTGCAAGATCGACATCTGGCTTGTCGTAAAACGGCCGTGCCTTGCGCAGCTCAAAGGCCGATAGCGACGCGACATCCGCAAAGGACGGGTCGGACAGAGCGCCCAAAGCAGCAAAAGCCGTCTCCGCATCTTCGTAGACAATGTTTGCCGACGTGTCGTCGATCCATTCAATCCTGACGTATCGGTCGGTGGGAAAGTGTTCGAGAGCGAATGCCTTGATTTCGCCCGTAGTTAGGTTGTCCAAGCCCCTAATGTGAACCTTGTCGGGTTGAGCTTCCGCTGCGGGAGCTTGGTTGGTAAAGGCTGCGCCGGCATTGATTCCAAAGTCGCCCTGTTCGTGCAGTGTCAGCCGGGCGGCGCTGACCGTGGCGGGCAAGAAAGCGCACCGTTCTCATCGCTTCGGGCTCGAGCTGGGCCTCAGCCTCGGCGGGGATGGACAAGTCTATGTCCATATCAATGTCCATGTCG
Organism: Phyllosticta citribraziliensis; assembly: GCF_038025025.1. Taxonomy (NCBI): domain Eukaryota; kingdom Fungi; phylum Ascomycota; class Dothideomycetes; order Botryosphaeriales; family Phyllostictaceae; genus Phyllosticta; species Phyllosticta citribraziliensis. The sequence goes on from NW_027117348.1 coordinate 1,191,719, forward strand.
ATGTCGTTGTAGTTGTTTTGAGGAGGCGCGTTGCCGGCGCCCGCAAAGTCGAGGCTCATGGTGGGCTGGACGTTGGACGTCTCCATGCCATGAGTGAATGAGGTAACGGGGGAGGAGGGGAGGATTGGTTGGGTCAAAGGTGTTGGCGATGCTGAGCCATGCCGCGGTCCCTCAGCCCCAAAGAAGCGGGAGAGTCAGCGATGATCCGTGCGCGGACGCGGCGGCGGAACAACCGAACTCCGCCTTGAGACTTCATTCAAGACGTCGAAGACTTTCAAATGCCAACAGAGAATCTGTTCCTGGTCAAGACTCGAATGATTCGATTCCAACGCAGCATCAGCCTGTCTATACTCGTCTCAACAAGTCGGCTTCCAACGTCCAGCACCTTGATGCTAGTACCCTCGACATGCATTTCAATATGGTTGTCACTTTTATCATTCAACGAGTCCCAAAATCATTTCATTTAACGTCGCTGGTATCGCTTCTGCATGAGAAATAGCAGGTAAAGCCGGGCAACGTCGAAGAGTAAAAACTAAACCCAACCCTCCACCCGCGGCCGCCCACTAACCCACCAGCCCTGCCTTTCCCTGTCCCCTCTCATCCTCATCATCATCCCGCTTCTTCCTCCTCCCCCCGAACCCCGGCTTCTGCGAGCAGGTCACTTTGTTTGCTTTGGCAACCTTGCGCTCGTCGAAGCCCGTCTCCGCCCTCAGCTTGCGGCAGTACCACAAGCGACAAGCCGAGCCCGTCTTCTGCACGTCGTGGACCGTGCGAACCCTCCGCCCAATGACCTCCCACATCTCCAAGACCGGGTGGTCGTGTCCGCCGTTCTCGACGACGTACCGCACGCTCTCGGCCAGCGCTGCCTCCTCTCCGGCCGTCCAGGCGCGGGATGGGGACCTGGTGTTGCTTGGACTGGGTGTGGCGAGAGTGGAGGCGGTGGATGGAGTGGCGGGAGGCGTTGGCGCGAGAGCGAATGGGTTGGCGGCCGTGGTGAGAGGTGGACGCCCGCTCGCCGATGCGTTGACGGGTGTGCTGGGCGCTTCGGTGCTGCTGGTTCGCGCGTGTTGTCTGGTCTGGGCTCGGGTTGCGCGCGGGGTGGTAGCCGCGGTGACGATGGTGGCCTCCGGACGAGGTGTCGGGCTGGCTTGGGTACTCGGCCCAGCGATGGGGTTCGGAGGAGGCGCCTGCACACAATTAGCACTCGAAAAGTCACTTGGAAGAGTGTCGCTTACCATCTGGCGGCTGGGCACAGGAGTTTGGGGAGACCGCTCGGGTCGAGACGGTCCAGGCGAGGGCGTCGACGCAGTCTCCTGCTGGTCTTCCATCTCCGAGTCGAACATGCCGGGGAAAGTCGAGTTGGAGTCTCTCCGGGCGGCGCTGGGACTCCTCAAGTTGTACACCGGACGCTCCAAAGGCCGTCCACGCAGCACGAACTCGGTCGGAGCCTCAGTGTTGACGGCTGAGGTGCTGATGACGCGAGGGTGGGCCTCCAGCTCCAGATCACCACGACCGCGCTTGGGAGTGGTGTCTTTGCGGTCGTTTCCCTTTCCACCGTTGTTCGACATGGTGAAGGAGGGGTGAAAAGCGAGTAGGTGAGTGGAAGGCTGGGTAGGTGTCGGCGTCGGTGTCGGTAACGGCGCAGGATGCTTGGAGGAGGCTGGCTGGAGACGTAGGCGGATGGAAGAGAGGAAGATGTTGCAGCGCACACCGTCCGCCGCCAAGAAAGAGATTTATATAGGGTGCGCCGTGAAGCTGGGTGCGCCTGCACTGTCCCCAAATAGGACAAATCGCAGCGCCTGCTGAGCGCCCGCTGTCTACACAGCGTGAATATTCTCCTAAACACAGCGTTAAGCGAAAGGCACTAGGAAGCATCTGGAAGCGGGCGCTGAAAAAGCTGTGCGAGCCACTTTCAAAGCAAAACCAAACGTAAACCCCTCCTCTTCACTTGACAAAAGGTCTCTATTGACGTGCGAAGAAAGGAGTTCTGCGGTCGGGGAGGTATACATTGAGGCAGGAATTTGCGAGGCAGTTGACTGCTTTCCCCCTTCTTTCGCTGCGGCTTTGTAGCTCTTATAGCGACGTCCTCTCTGAGTCTGATGCTGATGCTTGCTAAAGACCTGCAAAACCGGCGTAACTGGCAAGCCATCGGACCACAACTGCAGAAGCGCTTTGTTTGGACAACTACGGATGGCCGCTATCACTTGCTGTAGACTCAGGGCGCTACCCATCACACGAGCCCAAGCCACCGCGATACCAACCCAGGCCACCCAATAACTTCAAGCTCGCTCCACGCAGCAAGCAGTTTCCAGCTCATTCACCACAGCGACCTACCCTGCCAACTCCACTTTGCAAACTGGTTGCGGGCGCGAGGTGAAAGTGGAATCATGGCTCCCTGCGTGTCTCAGTGACCCACCCACCGCTCACTTCGCTCCAGAACTCCTCTCCTCTCTGCTCTGCACGCGTTGTCTCGATGCTTGCACTCTACCACCATTTCTCAGCTTGCGCATGGTTGGCTCGGGCTTCCTATCTCTGCAATGCGGAATGAGTTTGGTGAAGCGAGGTAAAGCGGCGACACTGGATTGCAAGACGACGATGCGGATGATGTGAAGGTGAATAGGTGAAGCAATGGCTGTACCGTTAACTAAAGACAAATCAAACCCATGAGTGGAGCTCATCTCTGGCCTGTTGATCACGCCAATTTGATGCGTAGCGCGGAACCCACCGTTTTCGACAAGAATTTCCCAAGCGTCGATCTCGCCATGTATGTATGTATGTACTGTACGATCAACTTAAAGGCTCGACACTTGAGCAGACCGTTTTCACGAAGACCGAGCTTAACTATTTCGTGGAAAATACGGCACTGTCTCATCCACGGCCCCTCAAAAGCAAATGCTGTCGCTGCTTCTCATGTCAATCAACGCTGTTCTGAAGACATGCCATGGATGAGTTGCGCAACAAATTCAAACAAGTCCTCAGCACAATTGCAGCCAATTCTCCTGTCCCTCCACTCACAAACAGAGTCTCCGGGGAAATCTATCAAGTGTCATAGCCGTGCGTAGGGGCAAGATTCACGGCACGGGTTTCTCCACGCCCGCCATCTTCCAACAGTCCCGCCGCGTGCGTAGGCTGCGCGCAACAGCCTGGGAACAAGCGCACGCACCGTCGGCGAGCGCTGGCAAACCACTTCGCAGCTTTGCGTTCAACACTGACTGACCGCAAGCAGCAGCCGCTCCAATCACTCTGTCGATCCACAGGTTCACACATTGCACTTCACCGCGTCGCCAGACACTTTCTCGTCACAGAAACAGTGTTATATGTTGTTTTTCAAAGAAATATGCCATCCATGCACACCATGTTGAAGTACAGATAATATACAGTCGAATCCAGCGACTCTCGATTTTTGATGTAGCTCGGCTCGACTCGGCGAGCAGCCCAACCCAATCAGAAAAACAAATGCAACACTCCAGTCGAAAGCCACGACAAAAAGAGAAATAGAAGGAGGAAAGAGGCAACGCGCTCGCAACATATCGTTAGGGAGGGTGTATCAACGCAACAGCAGCATTCCATTCCGTACCAGTCGTGTCCTCGTTCGTCGTCGTCGCGCAGCAAAGCAAAGCAAAGCAAAGGAGCAATTTGATATAGTCAGACAACAAGGAAAAGAAAAGCGGCAGAAAAGGAGAGTGGTATAGTGGAGCCAAACCAGGCAAAGAGATCAACGACTAGATCAACAACACAACGCTCGCTATTTGTCGGGTGTGGAAAACAAGTGGCCGCTCTACTATAACAAAAACCAGTCATGTGTAAATCGTGTATCGACGTCAACTCCTCCCACCCAAAAACGTGCAAAGGGGTAGGTAAAAACGATTCTGTACGTGCTCTTACATGTCATGCCGTGTACTGAAAGAGACAAAGGGAAAACAAATGTTGCGTCACTGACGTATGACGCAGCAGCAGGGCTCAGCAGGCCCGCCTATGACGCGCCCGTACCGCTGCCGCACGTTCCCCATCCGTAAAGAAACAACACAACGCCAGGGAAATCTTTTTCCAAATGGGTCCCAAAAAGGGGAGAGTAGTAATACATGCCACGGGTGGAGAAGTGTAAAGATAGAAACAGACGTGCAGTCAAAAGGGGGGACTACGTTGCGTTCTCCCCATATGCATGACGAAATCCATAACCCGACTGGGCGTGAGGATTGACGTAGGGCGAGCGACAGGACAACCGACTCTTGATGCCCGTTGTCCGACGTCTGGCTGCAGTGTCGTCACAGGCGAAGAGCGAAAGCAAGCAAGATGCTCGCATCACCTCGTCATGACAAGATACGGCGGGGCACAGCGGCCTCCAAGTACGTCAAGGGCTTGCAAGTCGGGTAATGGTCGTGTCTCAGGGTTTGCGACCTTGGGAGCGCGTGGGTTGACGTCGGCGGCCGGCGATCATGACGTAGACCTGCGCGGCTGATTGGCCCGGCTAGCGCAACAACAGAGACTAGTGTGACGGTCGGACGACGCGGGACCGCGCGCCGTCGGCTTGGGGACGGGCAGACACTCTGACCAGACACCAGGCTTTATTCGTACGAGCCTCCACCGCCGCGGCGCCGGTGCTTGCCGGGAAAGTCGACGTCTGGGTGCACGACGCGCATGTGTCGGGTGAGGGCGTCGTTGCGGCTAAACGTCTTTTCCTCGACGCAGAGAGCGCAGCGCACCTTTGTCTTGCGAATGTTGTGGATGGTGTCCTCGTGGCGGGTCAGGTCGTAGGGTCGCGAAAAGACCGTGTTGCAGGGTTTGCCCGTGGTGGGGTTGGTGCGCTCGCACTTGTGAGGCCCTGCCTGAGAGTTGCGCGCCAGCAGCGCCGCCGACGTCATCCCAGAGCCAACGCCAGGCGTCGTGCTTTGCGCCGGCCGGTGTCCTTCCCGCTTGTGCTTTTGCAGCTTCTGCGGCGTCTCGAAACGAAGCGAACACCCGTGATACGTGCAGGTGTAGGTCCCAGTGTCGGCATGCGTGCTGCCCGGCTTCTGCGTCGGCGTCGTCGACGTGTCATCGTTGCTGTTCTGACTGGACTCGGGCATCTCACTCGCCGATGACTCCATCGACGTCAGCTGCGGGTGGAATTCTGGCGTCTGCTCCGTAATGTTTGGCATAGCCCGGTACTGCTGGTTGAAACCAAGACCTTGCATAACATTCGGAACCGAGGCAGCCTGGAAACTGAATGCGCTTTGAGGTGGCGACGGACCCGAAACCGACGGGAAACTTGCGTTCGGGACTGCCGACCAGTTGCCGCCTTGACTTGTGGCGGTGCTGCCGTACGACACATCCGAGGCATTGTCCAGCTGCTGGCCATAGTCGTTTGCGCTGGCATCTGGAAACAGCGGCATCTTGGAATCCTCTTCCGTCTCGTGGTAATCAAGTAGCGCATCCTTGGGTGAGATGGTCTTGGGCTCGGCCAGATCCGGTTGGCGCTGACTTCGCTGGAGAGCATACGCGTCCGCCTCGGCCTTTTGCTGCTCCCGCATTTGCTGAGCGGTGCCTAGGCGCACCTGAGGCGAAGGAAAGGTGTGGCTCGTTGGCGCCAGTGGCGAACCTTGCCTGAATGGTGACGCGCCTCGGGACATGGAGCTTGCCGGTGACTGCGAGCGCGCATTGTGTGCTGCCTGGAGACGATCGCTCATGATGGAGCGAAATGGAGAGAGCAGTGCCGCATTGGACTTGGCCTGGGCCGTTGACTGCGCTTGAGGGATGGTGGCGTTGGGGTTGTAGAGCTCGTCGGCGTAAATGTCCGTCATTGTTCGGTCCAGCTTGGGAACAGTTTGCCTCATGAGGTCTGAATCGTCGGGGTATTGTAAGTAATCATCGATCCAGTCATCGACCCGTTTGTGGGAAGTCTCACCATTTGAGGGCACCTTGAAGCGGTCGTCGGATTCGTCTTGGCCGTTGTGTGGCGTGGCAGGCGAGTCGGTACCATAGCTGGACACTGACTGCCTTGACGAGTGGCCAAAGTCTGGGCATCCCGACTCGTTTGACGGCTGCTGGTCCATCAGGGCCTGCTTGACTGCCAGATGGGCAGCCATGCCATTGTCTGTGCCCATGTTCATACTATAGTTGTTGGAGTATGAATTGGCAAAGTTGTCTTGAGTGGGGGTGTGGGACGGAGTAGGTAGGTGATTCGAGAAGGTGCTCGAGTTGGTATCCCCGAGGGTATATGAGGATGATGAGTCAACCTTGGGCACTTGCGGCGTCGCCGGAGACTGGTCGGAGCTAGGGTAGTATTGGAACGACTGCGCCGCGTTGTGTGTGGCGGCGGAGAGGTTTGAGCCGGTTGTTGACGACGACGGCGACCGACGATGCGAGCGCTGGCCGGTGGCAATGGGCGCCTGTAGCCGAGCAGCGTTGACGGGCACGGATGTGGTGTTGTCGAGCGAGTTCCATGGAAATGGTGCGCCGTTGTTGTCGGACAGCATCATCAGGTCTGCCGTCGAAAAGTTGCCGGACATGGGCGGTTGGTTGACCCTCGGAGGGTTTGAAAAATCAAAGGTGCTCATGTAGTGGTCGTTGCGAGGTTGTTGTGCTGATTGGAAGTAGTTGCGGAGTTGTTTATCGTTGCTGAGTTCGGTGGGAGAGGGGGCGGAAGAGGTGTTGTTGAAGAAGTCGAGGTGGGAGGATGCGGAAGGTTGATGTGGTCGTCGTGCAGGATAGCAAGCCAGCATGATGTAGTCGAGACAGATGGTGGGGACTAGCGGGCCGGGTTAGGGTCAGGGACGGTGGCGAATATAAGGAAAGCAGGACGACGCACCTGACTCGGCGAGGCCGGAGGGTTGTAATGTAATGGCGGATCAGTAATGCGGAAGGTCGTCGAAGAGGTTGTAAGAGCGTCGAACAAAGGCAGGCGAAAAGTGGGTGTGCCAAGTGAGGACGACGTGGGCGGGGGGCTTTTAGGGTCGTCGAGCGAGGGCAGTCAAAGTGGAATGTGCAGTTGCGTCATGGCTGCCAGGTGCCAGGCCCCAAGCATTCTGGAAGGTGAGTGATCTCCAGCGCACGTCCCGCTCAGCCCTGACCCCGACCCCGACCCCGACCCTGCATCTCCGACCGGCGCGATCGAGGCCTGCTACCTACGGTACCGTACCCTCTCCAAAAATTTCATTCGACCCCAAGAATAGCCCGCCGTCGCATTCTGCACCACCACCTCACCACCACTCCAGCTGCGCCCCGAATCCCAACCATACACTCGCTCGCCGGCTCTCGGCATCCCGCCGCGTCGGCTTCCTCCTTCCTCGCGTGATTGCCTGCCCTGACCCTCGAGAGACCCTGAGTGGGCTCGAGACGGCGACGAGCCTAACGACCGCTCCAGTCTGCTCGCTTTTGCGAATCCGCCCTATCGATCTCCACCCGCGGAACCTGCTGCGCATATCGAGGCGCCTCTTCCGCCCATCTATGACTCGACGACGCGCCAACGGCCAACGAGAACGCGCTCCTTAGTCAGCTCTGGACCTCTACAATTACTCATGCTTGTCAAACTATGATTCCACCACCGAGTCTTCTCCGCCGCGAAACCAGTCACCGCTCGAGAGTTGCCGTGGCTGTCGGCAATAGAGCACGACGGCGACGACGACTCCAGGACGCATCTGGCGAGGCGGCCCGTGGATGCCTGTCTGTGCAAGAAGGAGCCGGGAGCGAGAATCCAAGCCAAGGCGCATGACGAATCGCATTGCTTGCGGCCGTTGAGGTTCAGGCACCAAAACAGAGACGAAAAAAATTGCTGCCAAACATGCCGAGGCCCCTGTCGCCAGCGCACCGCCAATAGTGGCTGCTCCGTGTGGCTGTGTCGACGCAGGTGCACCGTAGGGCTGCTAGCGTCGGATTAATGCGGAGCGCGGTCTCTCCGCGTGCGACGACGCAGAGAAACATCGCGAAGCTACCATTACCAACCGCATTCTCGACGGCCACCGTCGGTCTTGGCCGGCCACGCCGACCACGCTGCGAGCAGGCAACGTTATTCTCGCGGAAGCCCTGGATACCGATATCCGCCGTCGACGCGAGCACCGCCCAGTACACGCTAGAATCCATCAACAATGCAGGGTCCGACAGGCAACACCCACGAGATGAACATTGAATGCGGAGCTATGCCCGTCTGGGAACCATCTGACCTCTCGACCGGGTGCGCGTTCTTCAGCCGCTCAATGCATTTGGGACATTTTGGTCCTCTCCGCAATCTCAGCTGCTGAAACATTACGCGTATCGACCCTGGCTCGGGACATCTCACCGACTCCAAGGCTCGGTGACCAAAGTCGTGGCACACTGTGGATTTCCGCGAGCTGGGCACGAATGCTCCCTGTTATTCTCCTCGACACCGGCGCTTGGATGCTCCCGAGCAACCTGGCTTATGGAAGCCTGAACACTCCCTGTCTGATATTGCTCGCGGTCGGACAAAACAATTCTTGCTGGCAAACTTTGCTGCGCTTATTCGAATTCCATTCGTCATGGACAAAGTCTGCAAGGCGGAGATTGTGTACACAACAGGAAACTTTCCGTTATCCAACGCCAATCACAGCCTCCATCTGGGATCTTGGGTGCTACTGCGGTGGACCCTTGTGGAATGACGACAGTAAAAGTCAATTACCGCCAGAAAAATTCGTCGCAGAATCCTTGACTAGCTGCCCGATTCAGCCCGTCCAGGACCATCAACGTCATGACATGGTTGTGCAAACTCTATTACCTTGGCAAGAGGGTTCACGTTGAACCCCTCCCTTCATCCCACATGGTCCTTGGCATATGTACTGAGCCCAATTTCGCCTGCGCAGCGTATTTGTTTGCAGCTGTTTGCACCAGGCAAGGATGGCCGGGCATTGCTGCAGCGGGACGGCCCTTGTGCACCGGCCACTTTTTCTGTGTTGACGGATGGCCTGCAGTGTGAAAGCATCGCGACTCTTTGGCAGGCTCAAACGGCGGCGTCGTACTCGTCAGAACAATCGCAGCAAAGATGTCGAGTACAAAGCAGGACGAAAAGGTTTCGGAGGTTGCCCCTCGGACATCCCGACAGCCCAGTGAGTCCACATGGTTCTTTTCGACGTAGCAATTGCCGAAAAGGGTTGCCTTACCCAACATGTTGGATACCATCGGAATTTCAGCATGTGGATCACAGCTTGCGACATGACTGATGCTGAAATTGACAACTCCAACGCTTCACTCATTTCGATCCCGCCTCGGGCGTCTCTGGCGCTGTGTGCGTGGCCAAGTTGTGCAGAACCACAATACGACGCTTCGGACCATGAGGATTATGCAAAATCAGAGGCAGCTGAATGTTGGTCATGTCATCAACACACGTGAACGGCGAATGTTGATAGCGACGTCCAGAACGGGACACCAAGGCCTTGCAGCAAGGGTCAGATGCGGAGAAGAAGGCTAGACCTTTCTTGGCAGTTGAGGATTATTCAGGCACAGTCAATTTCACGAAGCAGGTCTCGCTTGGATTTTGAATCGTGCACCGCTCGTGGCCAGCGATTTCGGCGCAATCAGCCCATTCCGACGCGACTGAGAAGTGAAGCAATCATGACCATCAGGCGCGGAAACGGAATTTACAGCCTTGAAGCTCAGAGTCATGGGAGCGACTGGCATCAAACTCCATGTTTTTGCAACATGCCCGTGGGGAGGTTTCCTGATCCGTCTCAGGGTCCATTCCAGCTCCGACGAAAGATCCGTTCCAAATAAGCTTAGACGTACGAAGCTCGCGCACAGACGAGGCGACAACGATCGCCCTGAACGTGGGGTCGCTGAACGGCTGCTAAACGACATTTGGTCGCCTCTAACCAGTGCGGCGGCACATGGCAAGTTTCTTGAGTGTTTGCTCCAATCACTGACGAATACCAACCGCCCGCATACAGCCAACAAGATGGGTTCTCCCGCACCGCCTTCTCGCATTCCGTTAGGAACAAGGAACTTCAAGTGAGCTGTCGAGAACTGCACATTTTTGTCGATTCACAAGGATGCGTACTTTGCGCCATGAAGCGCGACGCGTTAGAGGAACAAAGTAACATCTTGTTTACAACGCCACGTAATTGAAGACGTGCTCCGCAGTGGACCATGATTTGCGGAATCGTTGCGGAGAGCGGGCAAGCTTTGAATCTACCTTGACGCCTACAGCTTGGCCGTTTGCGATCATCACGAACAGTCCAGGCAGGGCTCGAACAATCTTTACCTCGGGCGCCATTCGCGTTTCTTATCAGTCTTATGTCGTGACTGAAAGAGCAAGTAGGCGCCGACGCACAGGGAACGCAACCTGAACAAGGAGCACCCAGTAACTTCCGACAATGAGCCTGAAGAACTAGCGAACCGGATCCCAGGCATTCGGAAAAGCCCAGATGATCCAAAACATAACAGACCAACACGTGAACTGAACATGGCCCTTTTGCCATTCTGAAACATACACGAGTTGCGACCGACCTCTCGCAAGCGCTGTCGCGAACCAAGTCATTTCCAGCCTCAATCTCCGCATAACCATCCCAAGCGCCTCTGAATCAACGTCGAAACTCATTGGCAAGTCGGACAGATACTTACGAAGATGGCTCGTACTCTACCCTACGGCGGACACGCTCATCTCGGTCGCAGCAGCGCTGTCTCCCAACTCGTCCAACGCCATGTTGACTTACTCGACAACCGATTGGAGCTTCCGTTTGAGAGGTCTCATTCAGGTTATTGCCGTTTCAACTGACGCCGTCTCTTGCGCGTCACAACAAATGTCAAACAGCCGCCTCGACATGGAAACGCGGCAAAATGTCGAAAAATAGAACAAACAGAACGGCGCCCGCCGCCCGCCCGTCGTTTGGCCTAATCTCCCCCTCCTCTCTGTGCGCGACCATCCCCGTTTCCCCGCCTTGCGGCGAGATGCGATCGCGCTGGACTTCGAGGTACCCAGCCTAGTTATCAACACGACCAACCAGAGTGTTCGACAGCAACAATGTAAGATATGCGCTTTGCGTTGGGCTTCAGTGCCGAGAACACTGGTATTGTTGCAACGGCAGTATCAAATCCACTCGACGTCCACCACGGTGCTGCGCTGCGTTGCAATGGTACTCCAACAACTAATGCAGTGTCAGCCAAACGATGGTGTCCCGTCCTGCCCTACGCAAAGTACCCATGCCGCTGGCGTCGCACAGGAGTAAGCACAGCGAGCGCCGGGCCGTGCATAGGGCGAGACAAGCGACATCCATGCATGCGCATCTCGCCCTACCGAGTGCGCTCCAGTCTATTGTCTGTCTCAGCTACCATTCAGCTCAGCCCAGCCCAGCCCAGCAGGGCGAGACAGGTTGTGCGTGCGCACTTACACCCAATGTTTTCCCGACTGTTTCTGTGATACGGACGGAACTAGTGCGCGAATGCAAGACAGCGGCGAAACACCTAGTTGGAGATCAGTTGCCAACGGGCTGGCTGAGCCACCGACCGCGTTGACTGACCGCAAAGACCACTGCTCCGTTGCCGACGATATGCGCACAGCTCGCATCTCAAGCTACTGGATGGTCCATCAATGCAGGTGCCTGGCGAATCGATTCGAGGCGCAACGCTCAATCCAACCCACCATCCGCCGGATGCTGGACGGCGCCGTGCCTGGCCGCCCGACTAGCTGTTTCGGGCAGGTCGAGGCACGCGCTCTGCCTCTCCAGCCACGCCGCTATCGGCGCTGACTTGGAAATGGCATCTGCCTGTCGGTTGATTTGTCCGAGGTGGATGGAAAGGGGTGATGTGTTGCGTGTTTGTGTTGAGGCTGACGTGCATAGATTTACTGCTGATTGGATCCATCATTTGGGCTCTCCATCGATGGGTTAGGGTAGGCAAGGGTGACGACGACGATTGCTCATTGTCTTCGCTCATCTTTTCAATGTTTTCCTTTCACTCCTTTCAAAGCATTCAGCGTTCACAAAACCACATCCAGGGCTTTGTTTTCATTTTTTCATTTTCAACTTTTTCTCTCCACAATGCAGCCACAAATGCATCCGCACCGCTTCTCCACGGCTAGAACACAGCTGGCTGGAACGCCGTGACCTGCAGCAAGCCACGCAAAATTCAAACACCCCCAGCACACCTCCTGATTGGGTCTGTGTTGGCGAAGAATGTGCTGGCCGGCACTCGCTCCGCAAGCCCGTATGCAGGGACTCAATGGCGTTGCTGCACACACAGACGTATTCGGCAAAGTCGCATGCCACAGAATAGAACTGACAGGGGGGCCAGCAGTTGGTTGGATGGCCAAGGCTGTGTGGTCAGCAAAGGACGGACGGCGCCGACATCCGGGGTCAGCGGAATGGGTCTGGCCTGGGTGTATGACGGGCTGTGGGCTGGGCAGTCTGTCTGGCGTCGTCTTTTCGTGCCCTGCCCTGCCATCAGCAACGCATTAGCTGGACTGTGCGACGCATCAACGGCTAATTCGGCAGGGAACGGCGGTGCCTGTGAGATGCTGCCAGTCATTCCTTTTTGTCCGGAACGGCAGGACGGGAGCGACCCGTCGGCCGGCTGTTCGGATGCTGAAGATGCTGCGAATGTTGGAAATACCGCCGCCCGCCGCGGCCGTAAGCAACGAGTTTGGACGCCGGTTGGTGTTTGTTGAGGCTGACTTTTTAGCACGGCTAAACGGCCTGCCCCGGACTTACCGGTACGCTACTGTAGACTGACCGGCCGCGGCCGAGTCCGACACGGGAACGGCGTATTCGGCTATCTTGTCTCCATTTTTCCATTTCAAAGCCGCCTTTTGGCGCCAAATCCGCATGCGCGGCTGACCGAGATTCCGCATCAGCAAGACGAATTTTGCTGCCGTCCGCGGCCTGTCCAGCGTTCTGCACGGCCACCCGGTCTTCACCACGCGCCGCGCGCACGGCATGCCCGTCGTCAGGCACTTGGACCACACCACCCCAGGCCACTCGACCAGCAAAGGGGCATTCAAACTGCGAGTCCTTGCTGCCCGGCGAATAAGGCTCCACTTCACGCAGATGGACCCACTTGCCCACCCGCTCCGCATCGTCGGTGACGCAATCGCGGACCCTCGATTCCACTCCCATACATCATCGCCCAGCCCACGCTCGCACGCACCGCTCCTCCGCGCCCAGTCGTCCACGACTTTGGAGACAGCGCTGTCGTGTATCCGTCCGGTCCGCTCTCCGCGTCCGCGCGGGCGTGTGAGATGAGAGATGGCGGCTCCGAGGAAGCCCCGGCGCTGGCCGACGGACGGACGTAAGGGAGGGAGCCAGGACGGAGACGCCCACTGCGAACGTGCTTACGGACAGATTGACGTCTGCCAATGCTGGAGCGCCTCAAGCGTGCTTAGCAACGGACGCAAAGGAGAGCAGGAGACGGAGAGAAACCTGCTGTCCATGTGGCTGGCTGGCTGGCTGAACATCAGTCGACGTGACGTGCGTCCTCGCCCACCTCCTCTGTCGTTCGCACCACACCACTCCACTCCATCACCACATTGCCTGCCCCACACAGCAATCAATCCAACAACCGCGGTGGAGGCACCCGTCCCGCCGTTCGTCGACCGTCTTTACCCACTAATTAATCCATCCGTCATCCCCCAATCTTCCGTGGGGAGATCGCCGTGGTGCTTGCTTGCTTGCTCACAGTCCAGTGTCCACCGTCTCAGATGCAAACAAGTGGAGACCGGGAAAAAACAGACTGACCCGCCCGCCGGCTGCCCGTCGTCGACCCACTGGCAAAGTGGGGCTACCCACTGCTCCACGCGCTGATGCAGCCAATTGGGACCTGTTGGTGCGGTCCCTGATCGGCGGGCCTGCCTGTCTGTCTGCGTCTGTCTTGTTGCTTGCTGCTGTTGGGGAAGCTGACGCTGTTGAGCTTCTCGGGGCTCTGAACTCTGAACTCCACTCGCTTGCTCGCCTGCCTGCGTGTCTGTCTGGAATGGAGCTGGTTCTGTGCGGCGGCTGCGCCGACAATCGTTACGACTGGCTGGCTGGCTGCGCTGCGCTGCTAAACGGGTTTCTAACCGTCCGTTGTCGACCACGCGCCCGCGGTCGTTGGTGGAGTGAGTGACATGCGAGCGAGCTCGTGCCTGCTTTCTTTCCTCAGCCGAAGTCAGACAGCGACAAGTTTCGTCAAGAAACAAACGCCCTCACGCAACGTCCCTTCAACTTGTTCTCCACAACCGGTCTATCTGTCGTCAGCCTGGCATCGCGTGAGCGCAGCGCAGCTAGGGCAGAGCACCGGTGGGGTAAGAACTGGAGAAAGCGTGTGGGGCTCCACACCAACTGCATGTGCCCCGCCAGAGGTGGCCCGGTGGCGAGTTTCATGCCGACGCCTACGCCAACTAACCACCCAGCCGCGACAGTGATGTGCGTGTGAGAGTGCACGAGTATGCTGGCGCTTGCAAAGAGAAGGTAGACGAGGAGAAGGATGTGCAATGGTAAGTTCAATTGATTACACTTCTACCAGTACAGAATTCCGTGTCCTGTATACTCCTGTTCCAATCTCATTTCCCACCCGTGATTCCCCTTTTCCTGAACCACTGACACCTGTCCAACCGGACAACAACAACGAAATCAAAAATCAAAACAGGTACATGTATGTATGCCAATGGCGAACGACCACTGGAATCTAGCTCAAGCGTGGGCAGCAGGAGTAGTCGACGCGTCGGGGGTGGAAGACGGCGCAGCGACAGGAACCTTATGAATCTACGCCAGCAGTCAGCAACACGGCGCTTCAGTCAAGTAAAAAGGAAAGGAGACAAAACGTACCGTCGGCCGCTCAACATTGCTCCACGTGAGGGAGTGGCGCACCCAGCGCTTCAGCAACTGGGCGGGGCCCATCTCCTCAACCTCTGCCTGCTTGCGCATGAAGGGATTGCGGTGGGCTGCCCAGTGACTCTCCGTGCTTTCCTGGGACGGCGAGTGGTCCGAGTGGTTGTCGTTGGTCAGGCGGTGCTCGACGTCCGGGCGATGGCCCGCGTGGTTGTTGAGCCGCGCGATGGTGTCGCGCTCGCGCTGCTCTTGGGCTTCGTGCAGCCGATCGTGTTCGCGCATCCAGTCCAAAAACACCTGCAACTTCGGCTTCTTTTTCGCCTTTTTCAACGAGTACTCGAGAAACCATACCTCTGGTTCGGTGTAGGTGTGGTTGTGGGGTGGAGCCTCCAGGTTCCGCTTCGACAGCTCGATGAACTTGTCCTCGTGCTGGGCCTTGTGGTTGTTGAGCTGCGCCGTCGCGTTAAACTCGCGCTGCTCTTGGGCTTTGTGCTTGCGACCGTGTTCGCGCAACCAGTCCATAAACACCTGCCACTTCGACTTCTTTGTCGCCTTTTTCAACGCGTCGTCGAGCTCCTTTAGCTCTTGTTCGGTGAAGTTGAAGGGTCGAGGCTCCAGTTTCCGCCTCTTCGACAGCTTGTTGAACTTGTCCTCGTGCTGGACCTTGTGGTTGAGGCGGTTGAAGCCGGATGTATAGTTGAATATGGAGGGGTTCCTAAGAAGGGAGTGCGAGCCGGAAGTGTGGTTGAAATGGAAGAGGTTCCCAAGTACGTGCGAGCCAAGGTGCGGGCCAGGCCCAAGCTGACGCCGCTCGTGGGCAGCAGCCGTCGTCTTGCCCTCGTTCTCGTTCTCATCCTTTTCGTAATGGAACCTGCGGGCTGCCTTGTCGTTCGGGTGCGCCTTTCGGTACTTTTCCAGCTCCACCTTCATGTCCTTGTCCTTCCCCGACTCCTTGATCGACTTGACGATGTTCTCGACCTCCTCTTTGGTGTAGTCGGGAAACCACAGCCTCTTCGACAGCTTGTTCTCCCTCGAGTCCTTCATCAAATCTTTCTTGGACACGGTGAGCATCATCTCGGGCGGGCCGATGTGTACGCCATCCTTGCCCTCGCCACGCCGCTCTTGGATCTCCATTGCACCGGTATGTTTCGAGTGCTCCCCGGACCCACCGACAACTTCTTCATCATCATATATCAAGCCGCACCACCGGCCGAAGGGGCCACAGTCTTTGTTGTCCCGGGTAATCTGCCTCTTCGACAGCTTGTCCTTCTCCTTGACGTCCCTGAAAAGGATCTTCCCAAAGTCACGAAGCCCGGGCGGGCCGATCCGCCGGTCATTCTTCTTGCCCTCGCGACGCCGCTCTTGGATCTCCATTGCACCGGTATGTTCCGAGTGCTCCCCAGAACCACCGACAACTTCAACTTCTTTATCATACTGGAGACGCCGCTCTTCGATCTCTGTTGCACCGGTATGATTCCAGTGCACCCCGAGACCACCGACAATAGCCTCAGGCTCACGCCGCTCTTGGATCTCCATTGCACCAACATGTTCCGAGTGCTCCCCGGAACCACCGACGACTTCTTCTTTATCATCCTTGAGACGCCGCTCTTGGATCTCCAAATCAGTAGGAGGTTTTAAGTGCTCCCTGGAACCACCGACAGTATCATTGAGCCGACGCCGCTCTTCAACCTCAGTTACACCGGTATGATTCGAGTGCGCCCCGGAGCCACCCACAATATTATCGAGCTGACGCCGCTCTTCGACCTCAGTTGCACCGGTATGATTCGAGTGCGCCCCGGAGCCACCGACAAGATCATTGAGCTGACGCCGCTCTTCGACCTCCGTTGCACCGTTGTGATTCGAGTGCGCCCCGGAGCCACCGACAACAACATCTTTGGGGCGACACCACGGTCGAATCCATCTGATGCGACAGACGCGTTGTATTCCCGGAAGACTTCTTTTGACAGCAAACCCCCGGTGGAGTATGTTGTCGGGGGCGTTTTCACGGAGCTTGCGCTTGCGCTCATGCTCCTGCCTCTGCTGCTCTGCCTCCTGCTTCTGCTGCTCTGCCTCCTGCTTCTGCTGCTCTGCCTTTTCCTGCGCAGCATTATGCTCGCCGTGCTCACGGAGGAATTCGCTGCATCCCGCTGGCGGAGCCCGGGAAACGGGCACGACATTCGTACCTAAACATTTTGCCAGTGTCAGCTTGGGCATGTCTTCTCTCTTGCGCAGCTTGGGCAAGATGAGGGGAATCTTGTCCGCGGCCTGAGTTCCTGACGGCTTCTGCTCGGCGTTGGAGGGGTAGTGGTTGTCGGGGTCGTGTGTGGCGTGGAGCTTCTTGTTGCGCTGAGGCTTCCCCTTCTCTTGCTGCTCCTGGAGCTTGCGAATCATCTCCTTGCATTCCGGTGATGTGGCACGCGGGTGGTCCAGGCCATCGTTGGGCGCAAGACATTCTTCCAGCGTCAACTCAGGCATGACTTCTCTTGTCCGCAGCTTGGGCAAGACGAGGGTCTTGTCCGGGGTCTGGGTCTTCGCGGGCTTGTTTTGCTCGAGCTGCTGCTGCTGCTCCGCCTTCTCCTTCGCCGCATCATGCCCCATGTGCTCGCGAATGAGCTCAGCGCATCCCGCGGGCGGATTATGGCCAGGATGCGGGCCGTCCCACGGCGCAAGACAAGCCTCGGGTATCAGTCCGCGCTTGCGCAAGCCGTGCTGGTTCACCTCGACCTTAGTACTCGGCCGCTCGCCCGGAGCACCCACATGCACGATGGTCCCGTCCCCATGGCCGACTTTCTGACATATGGTTGGTTGGTCCTTCTGCAGGTGGTGGGTGCGCCAGTTGTCGTCGTGGCAGAGATTCCATACTCGCTCCGCTGCCTCGTCTTGGTCTCGCTTCCGCAACAGGGCCTCTTCCGTTCGGCCGACGTCGGAGCTGTCGTTGACGTCGATGGTCTTGGTCGGGGAGTCCTTTTGCTGCCGCTCCCCAATCTCCTGCATGACGGTGTGGTTGAGGTGGGGGCCGGCTTTCGTGGGTGAGTACTGGAGGTTTGTGCCGGCGGTGGTGCTGTTGTGCGAAGCTAATTCCGAGCCGCCGTGCCTGATCTTGTGCATCTTCTCCGCCTCCAGGTTCTCCTCTTCGAGATTCTCCTGGCTCTCCTTTTCGCGGCTGTGGGCTTCGTGGCGGGTTTTCTCCCGCTTCTCCATGAAGTGCTGCTTGTGCTTCTCCGCCACCTCCAGCTTGGCAGTGTGGTTCTTGTGCGGGCAGTCGATGATCGACGTGTGGTTATTTACGGCACCGGGATGGGGAGTGACGGGGACAGGGGCGGGAGCATCTCTCTTCGGCAGCTTGGGCAAGATGGGGCCTTTTTCTCCAATCTCGGGTTGAATGGGGGGTTTTTTGTCAGTGTCCTTGCTGCCAAAGGAGTGCTTGCACATCGGTGCAATACTCATGTGGGGCCAACTATGATGATGACAGGGTAGCTGCATCCTCCAATCTTGCGCATCTCCTCTCTTCCGCGGCTTGGGCAAGATGACGCCATCGATCTCCATCTTCGGGGGGGCTTTGTGGTCAGGGTCGGGGTCGTCGCCGGCATGGTACCTCATATTGTGCCTCAGCCGCTCAAGCCTCTCGGTTTCCCGCTCATTCTGCTCTTCCTTCTTCTTCTTGCATTCCGGTGACAAAACATGCCCGTGCATAGGGCCTCCTCCTCCGCCATTAAGATGGCAGGGTTCTTCTCTCTTTGGCAGCCTGGGCAAGGTGGGTCTTTCGTCTTCGACCTCACCGTCTCTCTTCTGCAATCCGGGCTCCGACTTGATGGCATTCCCCGTCGTAGTCTCCAGCACGGTGTCGTTCGGCTTGTGGGGGCTGTCGTACGCGCTTGGGGGGAGCTTGCCCTTGGGCGTGTAAACTTCGTGCCCCGGATCACTCTCCCACGGCTGCGGGTGCGGGTGGAGCTTGTCCTCGAGCTTGCCATGGCCAACTTCGGGCGCGGAGTCGTCCTCGAGCATCTTATCACTCTCCAACGCCCGCGGCAGCAGCACCGGTGTCTCGGAAACAGCCGTCAAGAGCGGCGTCGACGACGCACGCGGGTCGTTCCAAGTCGACGACGGGTCCTTCGCGTCGAGCGGCGCATTCGTCTGATTGAGCACCTCGTGGTGGTTGGTGCGGAGCTCACGGAGAGACACGACCACATCCTCCCACAGCCTTTTGCCCTTGACGTGGTCGGCCTTGGAGCCGTCCTTGCTCTGAAGCTTTATCGACTTTCTCCTCACGGCCTCGGCTGCCTTCACCTGGTCCTGCGACAGGTGCCCGGCGCCGTTGGTGGCGGGATTTTCGCCCCAGTGGTGCGTGTACCACTGCTCTTTGGCGTAGGCTTCTGGGTTGGGTGGGGGGTGGTTCTTGGCCGGCGGGCCGTTCGTGTTTTCCTTTTGCTCGGCCGTCATGTCGTCTTTGCCGGGGCCGTGGTTTTTCCACATCTCCGTAAAGTACTTTTCAGGGTCCGTCAGCTCGTTTTGCTTCACTTCCTCGGCTTTATGGTCGCCGGGCCCCTGCAGTGCTCGAGCAACTTTGTTGAAGATGCCGAAATGCTTATGTTGCAGGAGTTTGTCATCGTCCGCGGACTGCACTGCCTGTTCCGAGCTCTCATGCTTGTGCATGTTTTCGGCCAGCTTGTTTGACATGACCTGCCTCTGCTCTTCCGTCAGGGGCGTTGGCTCTACAGGGACAGCCCTCTTCTTGAGGATTTCCAAGGCTGGCAGCATATTCTCTTTGGCGAACACAGGGCTCTTGATGAATTTCTCCAGCCTGGGGTCGGGCTTTCCCTGTTTCTTGATCTTCTTCTGCTGAAGCTTGGTGGCAAAGTCGTACATGAACCTGGTCTGCATCGCCAGATTCTGGCCTCGCTCGCGACTTTCCTTGTCCCAGAACTTTTTCCACGCCACATCGCGCTCCTCCGGCGACATCCTTCTCCAATTTTTTTCGTTGATTTCCTTGCGAAAAGCGCGCGCGCGATCTTTGGACTTGCTCTCGGAAGGGGCTTTGAAATTCTTCTCCTTCTCGTATTGATCCAGGAAGAAGTGGAAGCCTTTCATGACGTCGATGACAGGGTCCTCCTGTTTTGGGCCCGTTGCCTGTCCATCTTTGCCAGGTGGGGTGGGCTGGGGGACGGGAGCCCCTTTGTTGGTGGGGGCTGGGGGGAGTGAGAGAGAGGATGGGAGGACGACGGCAGGGGCGGCGGAGACGCTGCCGAGAAGCAAAATGGTGAGGACGATGGTGAGAAACTGCATATTGAGATGCATCTTGATGGGTTAATGACTCATCAAGAACATGAGATGACGTGGAGTCAAAGTTGATGAAATGGAAAGGAATCAGAGGGAGGAGAGTTTCTTCTTTATATCCTTCGTGCGCAGAAATCAACCAGGAGACAACCATTGTTGAGCTGTTCCATAAAAGGTCGATGGGCACGCGTACCACTGTCTAGGAGTACTCCGAAGACAATCTACCCCATGGGAGCAGAATCATATGTTTGGAACACAACTCGCCCTTGGGAGAGAAGGATTTGGTTCGCACATGTCAAATCAGAAGTAGACGCGGTCGCATGACTTTTGGACTTTGTGATTCGAGGGATGAAGAGAGTCGAAGATCCATCACTGCCCGTCTTGTCAGCGTGATTCAAGAAGGGCATATTGAAAGACAACCAAACCGCGAAGCATGGGTGAGGGAGCCGTGGAAGTGCCACGCAGGCTCTCCCAACCGTCCCCACCACCGCATCTCAAGCACCTTCGCCATCCTTCCTCTGCGTCCAATCCAACGCTGCAGACACTCACACATGTCTGTCACAGAGCAAACACTGCGCCATGGTCACGTTCCCATCTGGAACCAAGTCAACAATCACCAGCGTCTCCCCACAACTTGCCCCACAAAAAATTCTCATCGCTCGTACAAGAAACCCCCCGATGCGCCAAATCTCGTTTCACGACGCAGCTCAACCGCACGTTTCGACCAATGACGGCCGCAGATTGACTTGATGAATCAAGACCTTGCTCGTGAGTTGCTGGCACCAGCAGCATTTGGCACCTGCGCTGCGCTGTGCTGCGGCCTGACCCGATCCGCTCCCCACCCGAGCTTGTTTGGTGGAGCAGAGGGCAGGGACATCATCCAAGGTGATGCTTACCTCGCCATTCTTCGGTACTCGGGGAGCTGTGTTGGGTGGTAGAAGGCTCCCGCTCGCCAAAGGGGCGACAGTGCAAAACCTGTATTCTCAACCTGCTCGAAACGAACAACGTTTGGGAGCCACAGACAAGGACAGAAAAAGTGTGCCTTGATTGATTGATGATGCCGATAGTTGATGCAGTTATGCTGGTGCAGAGATGTTCTGCTACATGGGACGAGAGAAACGGTACGATGAGAACATGATTGGATTGCATGCAGATGCTGGAACAGACGACGCGTGGTTTTGCGGGAGACGTGCCTTGTTGGTGATGGACCTGTATCCCTTGACCTTGGCCTTTGATTTCGCACCTACCTTTGTGCGCTGCGCAAATTTGTCTCCGAACCGCCGTTTGGGTGCCTTGCTTGTTCCACGCATTGCACTTTCTGGGTCTCAAAAGACGGGCCTGACGTAATCAAGCGCCGGGTTTGCCTTATCGGCGAGTCCTGCCCGTGCTGCGGTACGGCGTCGCGGCTTGCGCGAAACGCGCTGTGGAATCTCCATCGACCTGCGTGGTCGGCGAAAATTGGTTGAGATGGATGTGAGCAAGAACATCAGGCAGGAAAGGACCGCACGCAGGCCAGCGGCCCATCATTCGACCGTACAGCTAATGGCATGCAGCATTTTCTGCGTCGCGTCCTGCTTGGCCTCGAGCTCCTCGAGCCGCTGCTTGAGACCAGTGTTTTCTTCCTGGATGTTCTTATTCTGCTCCTCCAGCGCCGTCACCTGCTGGGTCGAGGCGGGCGGCTTCATAATCACGGGCGTGACCTTTTTGATATCCAGCCCTTCCAGCTGCTGCCGCAGCGTATTGTTGACCTGCCAAATGTTGTCATTCTCCTTGCGCAGCACGGAAATCTGGCGCTCCATGGCGGCGAGGCGCGACGCCAGCTTTCCCAGCGTCGCCGTGTTGATTGTCAGGACCTCGGACGCAGCTGGGTCGTCGCCGGCGCGGCAGTTGGGCTGACGGACGGCGCATCAGCAGTGTGCTTGCGAGGCTGGGGGCCATCTTACGTTGAGCGTGCAGCTTTCCTGCCAGTCTTGCCGCAGCCGACACTCGGCACAGCCAAAGCCCGCGTCGTCGTTGACCGGGTCGTCCGAGTAGGCCCAACACTCGGTGCTGTTCTCGCGACAGCGCTCGCACGGCGCGTCCATCTGGCGGCCCTGGGCCGTCTCCATGATGCGGCCAATGTGCGACCACTTGACCTGGGTGTCGTGGTCCATGGCGGCAAAGTAGTTTTCCGACACGCTCCACCACTCGTTGTTCTTTTGGGGCCGACGGACTGGTCGGTAGGTCATGGCTTCGTCGCCGCTCGAGGGACGTTTTGGGGCGCGTTGCTCGCTTTCATCGGTCGGCAGCGCGTGCTTGGCCATCCGGCACATGGACGTTGGCGGTGGCGAGGGTCGAGGGGGTCGGGAATGGGTTGGCTGGGGTTAGGGGAGGTTTTAGGAGGTGTGAGGTTGGGGAGATCAGTGAGGAGGTCCACGGAGCAGCCCGTGAGGCCCCGAGGGTGCGGCGAGGTATCGCAACCTCCGCATGAGCGCATCGCGTCTTTGTAGACAAATCGACCGCTGAATGGCCGATGCAAGGGTTCGGCGCGTCATATGCAGGGTTGCAGGCGGTGAGGGTAGGCGGCCTGTGGCGGATCCATGCCCTGTTGAGCCTGGCAGAGCTGCTCGGTTGAATCTTGGAGCCACCTTTGAACCCAATCGATGTCCTCATCACCGGCGTCTGTCGCTATCGCCATGACATTTACCGAGAGCTGAGCCTATTTGGAGCGCCGCAGCCGAGCTCCGTTTGGTTGTGCCATGTCCAGCTTGAGCCAGCACATCAATCTTCCTCGACGTCCCGCCCAAGGCGAAAGCGTCGATGAAAAAAGTCAAGAGACGAGGCAATCAAAAATTGCGTCGGTGGAGCTCCCGAAGGAACTTCATACCAGGCGACCGCCGCGATGTGCAATGCAGGGTCTCCTGACAGCTGAACCGCCTTCTGGAGCGCGGCAAGCCCAACAAGGTCTGCCATGATGTTAGAGAAAGCTCCATTTGGGGGGAGAGGGAGGGCACAAACAAGTATAGTATTAAAAGAGGAGAAAGAAAAGAAAGGTTTGGATGGGCGGGCGGCGTCAATGTCATTCACGGCCAGGTGGTACGTGCGTTCTCGTTTACTAGCGCCGCGCTAAGTGTTACTGCCAGGCGGAGGCTTGGGAGGAAGGACGACACCGTCACCCTCCACGCCGACTGGACGGACTTGCCCTCCACAGGGCCAACTTGCATTCATCCTCCTCCACTGCTGCGCCTAGGGAGCAGTCGCTGAGCAGCAGATCTGCGCCCACGAAGCATCCATCATGCTCCGGCAGTTGCCTACTTCACCAAAACACACCACCAACGCTGCTCACTTTCCCCCTTCTGCAGCGTCGAATGAAGAGCGGGGAAGGTGAGAGCTGCATGAAAGGTGTGACATGCGGCGCTGTCTGGCTCCTTGGTCAGAATGCAAGGAATGCCCCATAAGCGCGCGCTTCGGGCAAAGCCAATCATCGGCGTCTGCGGCACCACCTCGTCAAGAAACGCGAAATGCAAACGCGACACATTCGGTGGCTTTCACCAGCCTCGTTGACCATTCTGCCGACGCCCCTTTGGTTTCCGCTTCCTCGAGGTACTGCCAGGCAACTTCCAAACCAAAATGGATTGGGACGACAACGCAGAGACGATCCACACACTCCGCATCATCAAGAGGATTGAGCAGTACAGAGCGCGGGAGGTAGACCTTCTCCATTGTGCTGGCTGGGACGGTAGGGAGCGCACGCCTGCTTCCTCAGCGCCCCTTCCTGCCCAGGGGGCCACCCAGGTGTGGCCTTTTCCTCGGCCATTCAAAGCCTTACCGATTACCCCATGGTTCTGTTTGATCTACGACCTCGGTGCTGGAGAATAGTCCAAAAGCAAAGACCAGACAACCATTTTTGCAGGGGGATCTCACAGGCAGAGAGAGACCGTTTCCACGGGAAAGCAACTCGGACGGGAGGCCCTGTGGTCGTGTCGGAGGCTGTGTTGGTCTCGACTGCTCCCTCAAGCGCACCGCTGCATGGTTGTCTCCGGGCTCTTTTCCCTCCGAAGCAGGCACTGCAGTACCGACGAAAATCTCAACCAGCCCGGCACACAGGGGCAGATGTGCCGCTCCACCTCGGACAGCATTGTGCCAAAGCGTCCCTTGACATGCTTGGTCTTGCTTCGTTCCAAGCGGGAGGGAGAGAGTGGTTAAACCATGCATGGGCGTGGCGTGCAATTGTACCGCGCCTCAACGCTGCCCACATCACACCAGAACAGCGAAATTGGTGGACCGAAGTGATGGTATCCAGCCCAGGCCCACGCGGCATGGCAAATCAGCTGCATGCCTCCCTGCTCGAAGCATATTGGGGGCTGGGCGGTCGTGGTTGGTGAAGGTGGAGCGCTAGCGGTGCATTTGCCCTCGTCAGACAATTGCCACCTGCGCCGCACAAGTGCCCCACGTCCTTGAGAAGACTGAGTGATGGCGTGATACCCAATAAGGGGTAGAGCACGTCAGCGAGGCTGGGTTTGGGCTGGGTGATGTCTGATCACATTCAAATTACAAGATAGAAGTTGATGTGGTTCGATTTCCTCTCCGAGGTCTTTGAGTGCCGTCCCAAGACGAGAGATTGAATCTCTGAAAGGCCACTGCCCTTATCCGTAGTGTCACATTCTCAAAAAGTGGACCACGACAATAATGCATTCATTGAGTGGTTTTCAATCCTTCCGATTTGCGCTGATGCTGATGCCTTTCGCCCAAAATGCCTGTCTTTGACGCAGTTGTGCTGTCATCTCCCTCCTCCCATCTTAGCTTCAGTTCCAGTCTCCCAGGCCCAGTCCCGCTCAGATTACCCAGTCGTCATGGAGTTCTGTTTTTGGAAGGTTCGGAGTCAACAGGAGATGCTACTCGCACGGCGATTCAAACTCACATCCACTGCCGGTGGACTTGCCCCTGTTCTTTTTGGAACTGTTTCCCATTGTCACCATGAGGTTTCTGTTGTCTTCGCTCGCAAGGTTTCTAGCAAGACCATCTCTGCCCTCCCGCTGATCCGTGGAAAGCAAAGGTCCTCTTGATGCGGAATGAGTCTCGCCTGTGGAACGGCTAGCGCTCGTGTTGGAATTGTTTTGTTGCGTATTCGATGTATTGGTATTATTGTTGTTGGTGTTACTCGTGTTGCTCGACATTATTTTCGCTTTTTGTCCGTCCAGTTTCTTTGGGCTAGGCGGTTGAAGGAGGCGACTTCGAACAGTTGTCTCTCTTCACAACCCGCATCCTCTGTCTACATATATACCCGAGGAGGTTTTTCCAGCATCAAATCACACTCCTTTCTCCTTTTCCATGGAATCCAACATGGCTGTCATCCTTCGCCATGTTGGTACCCAGTCATTGCTGCGTGATGGTTGTAGGTAAGCGAGCGCGCATGACTGTGCCACAGCCCTCAGCCTCTGACCAACCATGCTCAGTCTCCGAGACCCACCAACGTGACTGCAAATGTTGACACGCATTTAGCGCGCGTGTTCACTAAGCGCCCAAATTCTGCCACAAACAACTTTCTCTCACACACTCACACACTCCCCCATTCCCCCCTTCTCGCTCTCTTTCTCTGCGTGGGTCGGCAACATTCCTTCCCCCCTCACAGATCGGTCATCGCGCGCCCGGCCACGTATTTCTACCGGTCTATAGCCATTGAACCCCTCTTTTTCAGACTAAGTCTCTGCCCGTTGCCATGGACTTTGACGAAAATACAGAGACGAATCATGCACTCCGCACTATCAAGTGGATCGAGCAGTACAGAGCGCGGGAGGGAGAACTCCCTGATTGGATGGCTTCCTTCCGCCCGGGTCACTGCTGCTCACGATTAAACAAAATGCCTCTAGCCGGGTCGTTCAACTTTTGCTTCATATTTGAATTTGACGACGGCGTTAAATGGTTAGCCAGACTTCCCGTTCCAGGCCGGGCCATGGATCCAGACGGCAAGCTACGGCGCGAGGTCGCCGTGATGAAGCACATCCAGACCAACACCAGCATTCCGGTGCCCGCGATCCACTTCTGGGGCATGTCAGCCGACAACAGTCTCGGACTGGGCCCGTTTATGATTATGGATTACGTGGACGGCCTGAGGCTCGGAGAGTTGTGGAAGGACCCGACGGCATCGCGGCTTTCGCGGCATTTAAAGGACATCAGTGACCGAGACTTGCGAATCGTCCATCGCCAGATGGCGAGATTCTCGCTCGAGCTGTACAAGCTCAGATTTGACAAGATTGGATCCTTGATCATTGACGATGACGGGCAAGTGAGCGTCCAAGGACCGCCTCTCACATGGACCATGCAAGAGATTGAAGCGCACTCGGGAATCAAAGCCGGAGGTGAGAAGACATAAGCCCCCAGAAGCGGCAAATGAGGGACTGACTCTGCATGCAACAAGGCGACCGACTCGAGCCCTTCGATTCGAGTACCGAGTACTTTGACTGGATCACCGACATGGACTGGCAGCATCTTGAGGAGCAATTCAACTCTGTCGACGACGCTGCCGACGCGCGTGCCAAGTACGTCTTTCAAAAGCTCTTCCGCAGGACGATTCCGCGTTTCGTCTCGCATGACCACGCGCCCTTTGGATTGGTGTGCGACGACTTTCGCTACGGCAACATGCTCGTCAACAACGAACAAGATCTGCACATCGTGGCCGTCCTAGACTGGGAGTGGTCGTACACGGCGCCCCTGCAACTGTGCCACAACCCGCCGCGGGCCCTATGGGGCAAGCTGCCTAATGACCTGAGCGAGCAGCGCGACGAGTTGGCGCGATACAAGGAGTTCCTCGACACGTTCATGGACGAGCTCCGACGCGAAGAGGAGGCTCAAATGGACGACAGCCATGGCAACAGCAGCAGCAGCAGCGGTGACGCACAACCTAAATTGTCCGCCTTGATGCAAAGGTCGTGGGACGACGGCACTTTCTGGTTCAATGAAATCATCCTGTCGTGCTACATGGGCGGCAATGACACGGCATGGAAGCTGCTCTGCAAACAGTATCCCGAGATTGCCGTGGTCGACGATATTGAAGAAGAAGCGCTGGCTGAATTTGTCGAGAGAAAGGTGCGCTGGCGCGAAGAGTATGACGAAATCGAGCGCATCTATGCGGCAGATGCGGCAGCAAGAAAGGAGAAAGAAGCACAGGAGGAACGAGACAAGGCGGGGTCGCAGGGAGGAGACGGTGCGGGAGGGGAGACGGCGGACGAGGGTGGTGAGAAGGGGGATGTTGGACGAGACGAGGTAGACGACATCCACGAGCAGCGAGTTGAGGAAAAAGAGGAAGAGAAGTCGATTGAGAAAGAGGATGATCCCGGGAAAGCTGAGGAGGAAAAGGTGTCCGAGAGGGAAGAGACGCAGTTGGTGATTCGAGAAAAACAGGCTGAGCAGCAGTAATCGCACTTTTGTAGACTCACAGCTGCCAAATACCTGCCAGTCGGCGACATCTAAGCAATACTTGAGATGGGCCAGGGCACCAAAAGTGGATCTGCACATGCGAGTGCGCGGCGTCTTGGGCTGACTGTCTGGCTGTCTGGCTGCGGCATGCCATCACGGTCATGCTGGACACGATTGACAAACTAGTTGGTGGGGAAGTCGAGGAGTGGGTAGAGAGGGAGCATTCATGTGCTTCCATTTGGTACATACCCAGATGACAGGCCAAGGAGCATTCGTGCGCTTTAATGGATGACTGGGAGGAAGAATTCAAGGAGGCCTACATGTACAAACAGCCCGAACACGGCATGGAAGCTGCTCGGCAAGAGAGGGTGGGTGCTGGCTGGAGCGGCAGGGAGAGCGCGCCTGCTTCCTCAGCGCGCCTTCCTGCTTAGAGGGCCACTCAGGTGCCGCCTAGTTTTCCATCTTGATTTTGACCTTTCCCTCTCAACTCCGAATTGCTTGACCACCTCACCTCATTTCCAATCCTTTGCGTCCCAGTTTTTGACATCAGGAATCGCGAACGTGACGACCTTGAAGACCTTGAAGACCGTGACGACCGTGGCGACCATGAAGACCCCGATGACGGCATTGAGGACGAAGCCGAAGCTTTGGACATTGAGATGGAGCCTATGGAGAATGACCAGGACAGCTTAGCAGTAAGATTAGGTGTCCTGAGCATTCTCTACCCACGATCATTCTCAATTCGTATGAAAGGTTTCGCTGACATTGGTAGGAACCTGCCGGAAAAATGACCAAAATATGGACTTCAGCGAAGCAAGCCATGGTACGATATAGCAACACCACCTGCTAGAAGTCTTCCAACCTTTCTCATGAAGTAGACCCTTGTAGTTCCGCCACCAAGCGAATCCGCTCTTGACTTCCTGGTGCTCCGACATGATCTCTGAAGATGTGCTTTTCCAGTTCTTGTTCATTGCGATATCTCCTGCTGCAAAGACGGCAGTGCGGCCAGTTGATCCAGGTCTCAAAGTCGATGTGCCTGAGTCCCTGGAGTCTTTCCCTCCACTACTTGTCGTCATTGAAGTAGGATGGCTGTAGTGGTGCATCCTGCTGCTCGATAAGGCTCGCGTACAAGTCATTGACTTCTTTGTTATTGCTCAGGGCATCTTGCTCCTTTTCTGCCTTGGTATTGGCGGCGGGTTTCGCTTCTTGCTTTTCTTGCTTCGGCTTTTTCTTCACTGGTTGCTCCTTCTGGCTTAGCTGTTCTACCTCAGCACTGGTGGCGGGTTTCGTTTCTTGCTTCGATTTCTTCAGCTTTTTCTTCACTGGTTGCTCCAACTCATCCTCTAGGTCCGGGGTGGAACCGCGCCTTATCAAGGCATTTTTCGCCGCCTCAATGATGATGTCGTCACCAGTGAGTAGCATTTCCTCATATAATAGTTGCCCTGCATCCTTGTAGGTCAATGTTGGAGGTGGATTGGGTAATGCCACCAGAGGAGGAACCACGAATGTCGAATTCGCGGCAAGATAGTGACGTATGGGATTGTAAATCTCCTCAGGTGTCAGATGAGGGGCTTCACCGCATGCTGTAAACAGTTCTGAGATTGTTCCTGACAGCGTGATGCAATTAAGCCTTGTCATTGGTTCCTGTGTCGGGTTCGTGATGCCGCCGGTGCAAATGATCCACCCAAGATGGCCATCGCTATGCTTGTATGGCACCTCCTGAGCGAGAGCGGGTGGCTTTGACGATAGTGGGTGTCGAAAGAAATTGGACCTCCTGGCGATACAAGTGCGTCTAGGGAGCGTTCATTCGCTGCTCCGCCTGCGTTTGGGGAGCATTCATACACCTCTTGCGCTTGGGAAGTGGTCGTTCATTGTCGCAGACAGACCGTGAGAGCCTCATTTCTTTCGACACCCACTGTGCCGTATTCTGAAAAACTTCTGCGCCACCGACATCTCGAGCCGAACGACATTTCGCAGACCACAGGCTGCGGGCATTAGCTCTCTACCCACAAAAAATACATAAACCTTACTTTTCATTATGATTTTCACGTACGACCATAGCAGGTAGAAAACTCGGAACCCCGTCCGCTCTTCCATAGATAAGCTACCTTGCGGCCGATTAGTAGTTGCGTGGGTGACCAGCAGCGAATCCCGGCTGTTGTACGTTTTGTCCTTATTTCTTTTTTTTCTTTCTCTTTTGTGGGACGGCGGTGGCGGAGTGGAGGAAGAGGAAAAGTGGAGCAAGAGGCGAAGACCCTGCCAAGGAATCATGGGACGAGGGAAGGGTTAAGCGAGTGGCGAGCGGGAGTGGGGCGGTTGATCGCGGGTGCGTGGTAGTCGTGTGCGTGCGTAGGATGTTGTTTGGACATGGAACGTTATTGTGATGGAACGGATAACTGGAAGTGGTTGATGTCGTGTTTTCTTTTGCGAGTTGAACTTGGCGGAGGGTGTGGTGGGTTTGACGCGCTTTGATTTTGCATGGTGATTGCGGCATGGTAGTGGTCGTGTGTCGAGATTCTTGATCATGACAAGGCGTAGTCGTCCAACTCAACAGCAAACTTATTATCCAGGGAATTCGAAG
This sequence comes from Phyllosticta citribraziliensis, assembly GCF_038025025.1. Taxonomy (NCBI): domain Eukaryota; kingdom Fungi; phylum Ascomycota; class Dothideomycetes; order Botryosphaeriales; family Phyllostictaceae; genus Phyllosticta; species Phyllosticta citribraziliensis. Next base: position 1,221,692 of record NW_027117348.1, read on the forward strand.
TGTGTGAAGCACTCCGAAAAAAATTGAGCAGGGGAGCCACTGACCTAAGCTGCCTCACCATGACAAACAAGCATCCGAAATCCGGCGACAAGACATCGAGGGCATGCCTATAACGTCGCCAATAATCGACGAGGAGCGAGAAGTACTTGGAAGAGACGATTCCAACCGGCAAAGCTCATTGGGCAACGTCCGCGGAAATGGCGAAACCATTTCTTCACAGCTGAGACGCCAGGCCCGGAAACGCATCAAAAGCGCCTGGACGAATCAGTAAGCGCGGCGCAGGCAGCAGCTGGGTACTTCAGCACGCGATGGAATGCCTGGCAGGACGCGGGGATGCGAGCTTGGCACGTGGGGTCAAGTGGAAAAGAAACCAAGGTCTGATCTGGCTGGCGTGCAGGACGGCGGCGGCGGAGCCAAAGTTTAGTAGGTGGACACACTGCCGCGTAGAGTAGAGGCAACGGATGCAGCCGGGTTGTGGTGAGGCATGTCGAAGTGATGCGGTCGAGCGGACGGGATGGTGGCAGCCGGGGACGGTGGGATGCGGGTGAATGGCTAGGTAAGACGGGAACGGTGCAGGAATGCGAGGCGCGCGTTTGGGAGGGCGTGAGCTAGTTAGCTCTAGGTACACTGGCTGGCTGGCTGGCTGGCTGGCTCGCTGACTGGGGCGCTACGGGCGTAGGGTCAACGTTGGCTGTCGAGGGAGCGAGATGGAGATTCTTCAACGTCTCGTTCTCCGCGCGGAGAACATCGGAGGCGGGCGTTGCAAGTCCGGGGTCGGCGAATGACAGAATCGGAATGGGTCGGGAAGCGAACCTATCACCGCACGCGGGTTCCTTCCTGTTGCAGTCTAGCGGGGTGGCCAAACCAAAGAATGACGGTCCTCTGGCTCTGGCTGGACCTGGAACCGAACGAAGGACAGGAAAACGCCCGGGCCTCTCATTCATGTGCCTCTTTATCTTTCCAACCTAACACCCTCTCCCGCTGCCCGTCGCCATCACCAACCGCTCGACCTCCTAATATCGCGCTCCCCTCTCCACTATAGACCATTCGAATAGACGACCGGACGACTTCGCTGTCGCTCCCCCGCAACCCATCTCCGCCGCGCTTCACCTCCGCTACCGCATTGCCGACGAGACGCTGACGCCTGCATTTTTCGCCGTCGACGGCCCGCCACTCTTCCCTGTCACCCACAACAACAACCCCACGATCCCACACTGCTGCCGATTTCTCGCGGCGTCCACCCAAAATGAAAATCTTCTCGACAAGCCACGACTTCAACTACTCGTGGGAAGAGGTCTCGATTGCCAACTGGCGCAAATACTCGCCCTGGAACAAGAAGACGCCTCACGTAATCGCCGTCGACACGCTGGAACGCCACGTCGACCCCCACACCGGCATCGTGAGTTCCTCTCTCCCCTCGTCGGAAGCATCATCACGGACAATGGCTAACACGGCCGCTGCAGCTCCGCACCGAGCGCCTCATCACCTGCCAACAGAGCGCGCCCAAATGGCTGTCGTCGTTCCTCGGCGGACAAGAAGTGTCGCACGTGTACGAGACGTCGTACGTCGACGCGCACGGCAAGACCGTCACCATGTGCAGCATGAACATGACGTGGTCGGACCTGCTCAGCGTGCGCGAGACGGTCGTGTACAAGCCGTGCGCGGCGGCGCGCGCCAGCAAGACGACGTTCGAGCAGACGGCCCAGATCGTCGCCATGTGCGGCGGCTGGAACAAGGTCAAGAACAGCATCGAGGCGTTCACCATGGAGCGCTTCAGCCAGAACGCCGCCAAGGGCCGCGAGGGCTTTGAGATGGTGCTGGAGATGAGCCGCCGCGTGTTTGCCCAGGAGAGGGAGCGCCTCGCGCAGCAGGTCGAGGCCAAGCTGTGAGCGGAGAGCGAGCGACGAGCGAGCGAACGAGCGCGCGTGGCTGCAATGCAGCCTGTGTTCTGTTGGTTGAGGCTGAGAGGTGTCACTACGAGCCTCGGTTGGCACCGCGGTGCCGATCAACTCCTCTCTCACTCCCTCCCCTCTTCTCCTTTCGCCGCACGCTTGCCTGCTTGCTTGCGCCTCCACCAACAGGCCCAAATCTCCACCTGCGGCTGCCAGCTCGCTCTCGCAGCAGAGCAGCACCCTCGATTTCTCGGTCCTCCCCTCTCCCACCATACCACTTTTCTTTTCGTTCATCATCAGCAGCAAGGCGTTGGACACGGTCGGTCGGTCGGTCGGTCGGTCGGTCGGTGTGCTTTATCCAAAAAGTTTTTTTTTTGCTTTCAAACCTCTCATACCTGTCAAGAGTCCATCAATCTCCTTGGTCCCCCCTCCAATTTTTGGCGGCATAGACACTTTGCTCGGTGCTTTTTTCTTCCTTCTGGCTTTTCTTTCGTTGTGTTTCGTCCCAACGAGCGAAGCTAGCTCATGATTTATGCGTAGACGGCGGAATGGCATTGCTTTTTCTCTCTCTCTCTCTCTCTCTCTTTTTGTCTTTTCCCCTTGGTGCTTCAATTTGACACGCTCGTGCGCTTTCAGCACTCTGTTTTCGCGGCATTAGATGGGCGCGGATTTAGACGATGGCGATGGTGATGATGGTGCTGCGAAGCATCGCGCCGCTGTCAGGTGGCAGCTGGCTGGCTCGTCTCGTCTCATCTCTTCTTCTCTCCTGGACAGGCTGGGCAGACTGGTTCTATGTACGTCGGGCAAGATGAGATGGAAGAGCACTTGGCTGTGGTTGTCGAGGTTGTGCATAGACTTTGTTGTTGTGCCACATAGACAGAAAGACAGACATGCAGACAGACAGACAGACAGCGCTGTAGACTACCATGGAACAGAGAATTCTTCATCACGTTGTGCGCATTACCGCCGGCCGGCTGACTGGATGGTGCCACCGTGGGAGAAGCTTTGGTGTGTGATGCTCCTACCTACGTACCTACTGAGATGTTGGCACCCAATGCATGTACGTACATAGCGTGTGTATTATGTATAAAATTATGTATAAAACTCGCCTAGGTCGCCTCCAAGGCACCACAGCAGAAGCGACGAAAGGATACATTTACACATCCCCACCTATTAATATTCCATTCCCTAACCAATGACCCACCCACCCACCACCCACCCACCACCCACCGCCTCTGCTTCCCTCCCTCTCTCTCTCTCTCTGCTACAACCACCCACCCACAAAAAGATCAAACAAAAAGCGACATTACAACATTACAACTCGCCCGCACCGCGCGCTCTGCGCCTCTCCGCCGCCGAAGCGGGAGGAGCGGGGACAAGTGATGGGCCTGGTTTAGAGACGGCGACTCTGGCGCCCACACCCACACCAACACCCACATCCGCGCCGCCGTCTTGCTGCCGCCGCGGCGGCCCATGCCCCAGCATCTCGTGGAGCGGCTTGGGCGCAAAGGCGGTTTCGCTCTCGCTGTGGCTCTCAGGCATCTCGCGACCTTCCTCGCTTCCGCTGTCCTCGACCCAACTGCCATTAACAGCCAGCGCCTCTGATTCAAACAACGGCACGACCTCGCCGCCCGGCAGCAGCGCAGCGAAAGCGAGGTCCTGCTGCGTGTTGTCGGAGCGGCTCGACGCCGACGCGGGCAGCGCCGTGATGGTCAGATCGCCGGTGGCGTTCTGGCGGGTGGACAGGCTCGCGCCGGCGGCATCGGCAGCGACGTCGAAGCCAGCGAGGCCGAGCGGAAAGGCAGACGACCCGGTGACGGCGAGGGTTTTGGCGCGGTCGATGGAGCCGCCGAGGTACGTGAGGGCGGCGGTCGAGACGTAGTGGACAAACGTCGTCAGCGGGTAGGCGGCTTGGCGGGAAAAGGCGGAGACGCCATCTCTGCCCAGCGCGTCGTGAATCGACGTGTTTTGGATCGTCAGCTGGTCGGTGCCAGCCGCCGAGTAGTTGTTGTAGTTGGAAAAGTGCAGCTCCTGCGTCCAAGTGTGCGGCGCGCCGTTGATCGTGGCCGAGACGGACAGGCTGCGCGACACGTTGACGGCGAATTCGAGCGTGCTGTTTGTCCCATTGACCGACAGCCCGCCGTAGTCGTACCAGGTGCGGATGCTGGGCGAGGGCGCGGAAACGGTCGGTTGCGTGCCCGTCGTCGCGCCGCTCGAGTTGGAGTCCGAGTACCAGAGGAACAGCTTTCCCGTGACGACCCAGTTGCTGTTGACCGTCTCGGACAGAATGGCAGTGTTGGGGCCCGTTTCGTTGAGGCCCGCCACACGAATCTCAAACGTGTGCTCGGCGCCGTCGCTCAAGAGTCCCAACCACGGCGTGACGTCGATTTGGTCCTCTTTGAGATCAAAGGCATCGATCCCGACGAGTGGGCGCCAGAAGCTGGCTACGACGCCTCCTGTAAAGACGATGGGAAAAGGCCACGCGACGCCGGCAAGGTTGCCATCGATCAAGAGCTGCAATTCACGAAAGGGCCAGAATCCATACAGTTCGGTGACGTCTCCAAAAGTGTCGACCAATGAGTTGGGCACGCTCGACATCCAGAATTCTTCCTCGGCCTGGCCACATGCGGCAATGGAAAAGATGGCGCGCTCGACATTTGCGGGGATGGTCAAAGCACTGGTGGCGACATCAGCCGGCAGAGCAAAGGCAGAGCCAGAATCAGACGACGACCCAGCAGCAGACACGGGCAGGATTGCGTCAGCAGGCTTGAAGGTCGCGTCGGCATCATTGTAGAACGAGGCAGTCAGAGTGGTGTTGAAGCTGCCCGTGTAGACGTCGCTCAGCAAGTTTCCGAGATCGAAGATGATTTTTTGCGGCTCTTTGAACAGGGATACGTAGGCCGACACGTCCTTGATGTAGGTACAGATGATCCCATCCGCAGTGGGCTCGGCCGTCGAGGTCCGGAATATTTCCGTATCATTAAAGTACATGATTGCCAACCGGTCGTACTGCCGTCCCCGCGACGTGACTGTCAGGTTGAAGACAACCCTGTTAAACTCACATGCCGGCGGAGCGTACTCGCCTGCAAAGCCGTTAGCGAATGGACGGGCACGGGCTAAACGAGCAGCTGCAGTATCAAACCATGTGGGATGCCACGCGTCGCGAGGTGTACGGCAGGGGGCATTGACTTACCAACATATGGCTTGCCGTAGCTTTGGCCGAATACATGGACCATGAGGGTGTCTTGGCAATCAGGTGCTTTTGGGGTGAGGACAGGTGGGTCGAGCTCCACGACATGCAATGGGGAGGTTGACGCATTCTCCGCACGAATGGCCAACGCCTGCTGGTGCAAACGTCTGTTGGCAGCTGCAGCTGCAGCAGCGGCCGGGAGTGCAGAGAGCAAGGCTGCGAGCAGCAGCAGAAGCAGCAGATTGGACCGCGGGGCGGTTGCTGCGCGAATGGGCGGGGCGATCCGTGAGCCAACGGCGCCATGCATGATCGTGGAGCTGTACGCCATGTTGGTGGCCGGCTGATGGGGGTTGATGTACGGATCCGTCTGGAAGCACCCGCAACCGCACACAGTTTTGGCTGTGCAATGGATGGCAGGCAGCAAAAGGGCGGGTTAGGTTTGGTTTGGACCGGAGTAATCAGGAGAGCTCGTTTGGGTCAATGCTGCAGGTGGCCAGCGCAAGTTGGTGGGGAAAGAGCCACGTCCTCCAATGCTCTGGGGTTTTGTAAGCAAATGGTGCATCAAGTCGGGTCTTGCATGTGCCAACCTCTTGTGGTGGACAATCTAGGAGGCGTTGTTCAAGCGGTAGTGGTTCCAGAAGCGCTGAATGGCCTTGCCGGCCAGGTCGTTGTCGGGCCACTGGCTGCGAAAGTAGTTGAAGAGGCCAAACTCGTCGCGCGTAAAGACGTAGTCGTCGGGGCGGGCGACCAGGCGAGACCACAGGCTGGCCAACTCGCGCTGGAGGAAGGCGGACACGGCGGGATCAACACCAGACTCGGACTCGCGGGCGAGGTCGAGAGCCTTTTGAAGGGTGAGGATGTCGTGCCCGTTGACTGTCTCTCCGTTACCCATGGTGGAATAGGGTGGTTTTGTTGTGGGGAGGGCTAGGACGGGGTGGGAAGGTGCAAAGATGGCGGGGCTGTGAGGCGGAGACGGGAGGTCAAAGTGGCGTGGAGCGAAGAGTAGAGGCATGGTTCTGAGGGGAAGCAGTAGAGGGCGAGGGGCTTTTAATGGGTGGTGGGTGGGTTGACAGAATGGACAGGACAGGACAGGACAGGACAGGACAGGACAGACAGAATGAGCAGAGACCCACGTGGTAAGGCAGGCAGGCAGGCAAGAGTTTCGGCGGCCGACAGTCGAGGTCAATGGAAGCAGACGGGAGGTCAACAGAGACTTGGGGGGAGTGCAGGGTGCGGTGATGATGCTGATGATGCGTCGAGAGGGACAGAGGAGAGAGCAGCTCGAGAGTCGCGCCGGTACGGGAAGGGAAGGCGAACCAGGGCAGGGCAGGGCAGGGCAGGGCAGGGCAGGGCAGGGCAGGGCAGGGCAGGGCAGGGACTGGGGCCGGGGCCGGGGGCACACCTACACCTACACTGCTGGACCTCACCACCAAGCCCAGGCCCAAGACAGACGGGACTGCCCTGCCATCGCAGACGCGCAACGCTCCATCGACCTGGGCGCCGGGAACTCGCCAGCCCAGCACTTTTCTCGGACGACGCCCGGCAGCAGAGCACCGCACGCACCGCACGCACCGCACGCACCGCACGCACCGCACCAGCGCCGCCACTTGAAGCGGGCGGTCAATGCAACAACAGTGTAGTAGATACAAACTCTAGCAGGTACTGGCACTGCTGAACCAGATCGTAGAAGGCCTGGTGCGGACAGAACCCCCTTCTCCACCCACCACCCCCTGGGCCCGGGGAGCTTCCTCAAAGAGGCAACTGACCCTCCTCCCCATCAATTAAGCTTCATACGCGACAGCTCGCTGACTCGATTGGTTGCGGGCACTCACTGTCCGGATGACTTGGTTGCAAGACGTCCCTCGACCTGTTTCGCCATGCGTGCGTGCGTGCTTAGCTTATGCAATGCCTCTCACTTGGGTTCAAGCGCCAGAGGGGAGCGAAGCCGTTGCAGCCGCTGCACTTGGTTCGTTCGTTGCGCCGACGCGAGACACGAGCCTCCCGCTTCACCTGCGAGCTGCGTGACGCACGCCCTAAACAACAAAAGTTTAATTGAGGCGCCTGCTGGCAGGCCTGCACGCTGGTGGGTGCTGTGTGTTGGTTGTGCGTGCCATGCTATCGGATGTGGGAGTCGGCACTTGGCAGCTGCTCTCAATTTCTTTCTTCTTTCTTCTTCTTCTTCTGTCTGTGTCCCTTTGTCCAACCCGACTCTCTGTCGGCACCGCCGTGACGCTGCAACTGGTCGGCACGGGAGGGCCCAGGGCAGGCTAGGGCTGCCGACTCGGCACCTCTCGGCCCGTCCATCCTTGTCTTCCGTTGGTTCTGCCTGCGCGTCAGCTCTCCACTCCACGCCGCCCGACCTGCGAGCTTTTTTAGAAGCTAAACCACTGCACTTGCCATGCCCACACACCCTCCGTCTCTCCCACCGCCATAGCCAACATACATGGCCATGAACCTGTTTCGCTCCTCGCCCGCCCTGCCCGCCCTGCGACGCCCCTTGGCCACCTCTCCCCCGACGTCAGCCTCCGCACAGATCCGCTCCCTCTTCTTCAGACCCCGACCATACTCGTCGCCCGCCCGCCCGCTCGCCCGCTCACGCCCGTCTCCTCTGCTCCGCCTGCGCAACTCTGCTCCCCGTCGCTTCAAGTCCGACAATGCCTCCAACGGCCCCAAACCGAACCCCACCCCCAACCTGGGCAGCCCCGAGGCCTCGCCGTCCTTTTCCCAGCGCATGCGCAAGCTCTCGCGAGAATACGGATGGGTCGCCCTGGGCGTCTACCTCGGACTGAGCGTCTTGGATTTCCCCTTTTGCTTCCTTGCCGTCAGAATGCTGGGCACCGACCGAATAGGCCGCTGGGAGCATGCCGTGGTACAGGCCTTCTGGGACCTGGTGCACGTGGCTTTCCCGGACCTGCACAAGGGTCAGCCAAAAGCGGAGGAGGTCCTTACGCCGACGGAGCCAGGTCAAGTCAAGGATGGTGCCGTGCACCGGGTCGACGAGGCCAACAAGTCCAATACGGGCGACGAAGCAAGTACGTACAGTGGCTGCTGCACCTCTGACTCGTCCCACTGACGGAGCCGCAGCAATTTGGACCCAATTGGCCCTCGCCTACGCCATTCACAAGTCCTTCATCTTCATTCGGGTGCCCTTGACCGCCGCCGTCACCCCAAAGGTCGTCAAGGTGCTGAGGAGGTGGGGCTGGGACATTGGAAAGAAGAAGCCCAAGGCATAGCGCGCGCAATTGGATCAGGGTGTAAGATTTGGAAAGTCTTGGTGCTGCTGACGGCATTTGACCGAGTCTCTCCCAGGCCAGCACATCATGTACCACTCAACTCGCCAATATACATCAGCTCAACGTGTAAATACCAGACCGTTGATTCGCGGACCCGTCTCCTGCGACAACTTGCGCCTGGGAATCCAGATTAGGTTGTCCAACACCATGCTCCCCAATCCGCCTACCTGGTTGTGTCGGACGCGTCTTCGATGACCGAGCAGCCACGATTCTTCGTCCGAAGCTTGGTTTGGCCGTCGTGATTCAAACATACATGTCAAAATTAGGTTATACCAGCATGGCCTGACCTGTCCAAAGAGCCCCAAAGCAGTGTTCGCCAACGTCAACGCGCATGGCAGCCGACCCACCCATCATCAGATCCAACCTTTCAGCACAAGTGCCCCTGCGACCCCAGCCGAGCCGCACCTGACTGACACCCTCCACAAGACATGTCACCCCGGAGCGAAGGCCGGCTCGGAGTGAGCCGAAAAGAACCTTAAATCTTAACTGACGTCAGGGTCAGTTCAGTCTTGCGGCTCTTTTGGCCTGCGTGGGCCCTCACCGCCAGCCAGAGCGGCCAGCCCGCTGGTCCAGCCCTGCCGCCGCAACAGCTCGAAAAATTTCCCTGCCCCAACTGCGTGCTCCTCCCTACGCGCCACCACACGTGCGGTGCCCACTGTGGTCCCGCTGCGTCCATGCCGGTTGACGTAACAGCCTTTTTTGTGTCGTACGCCTGTCTACGTACTCTTCAGGCCCGATACTTTCCGCCCAGCTGGATGCATAATCTGAAATTGCATCCACCTACCTATCATCGCTATACTCTCAGAGATTCGCCAGCCCAAACCCAATAGTGACCGGTCTTGGCGGGCAGGGAGGCATGGGGTACAGCCATTACGTATGTACTCTGTCCCCTTGGCCACGACATGCCTGCGCTAGGTACATGTACGTAGCGAGCACGAGGTGCCTCGGGACGGGCACACGGCTACCTCGACACTTTGCTCGTGTATAAGCTTTTGACCTCGTCTCTTGTGGGTTTTGGAGTTTGTTAGACGGCGAGACGGGAAAGCGTCATCTGCATGATTGTTCCTCCGTCTCCGGCCCACGTCGACGCTGACCCACCTTGCCTACCTGCCCATCTAGACAGCCACCATGTACTGCTACCATCGACTTGCGCTCTCTACCGTTGCCAGTCCGTCGGATCAACGCCCCTGCGTGGTCGACGGCCGCCTGGGAAGCTCCCTGCTCTCCGTCAGGTCCAGCAACAAGAGTCTTCACTACACCTCCCTGACACGATAGATCTAGATCGCGCACGGCGGCGGCGCCGGCGCGCGTTGGGACATCGTTTTCCGCCAGCCCTGCGCATATGCTTTTCCGCCCTCGTCGACCACTCGTCGAGCAATAATCCAGCCAACCAGCGGCGCTGCTGTGCGGACTGGGCTGGCCCGCCACGCGGAACACTTCCCCGTCGACCACGCGCGCCGCGAGCCCGCCGTCTCGTCTCGTCTCGTTTCTGCTGTTGTACCGTACCTGCCCGCCGGTCGTCGTCGTCGCCCCAGTGCCGCGCTGTTGGGACTGCCTGGCCATATACGGTACGGTGCCTGCGGTGGAGATGCAACGGCAGCAGGCGGGCGCGGTGTGCTCGGAAAAGCCGCTGCTGGCGTTGCGGTGCTTCGGTGCCACATGCACGCCGCGACGGACGGCCGGTGTTCCGTTGGCTCCCCGCGGTTCCTGAGATCTGGAGTGGAAGAGGCGGGAGAATGGGCTGCAGTTTTCACGGTGGTCTCTGCCGCCCTTGAGGAGTAACTTGATGTCGCCTTCCCAGCCAGACTGTTATATCCAACACATCACTGTATGAGGCTTGCTCAGAAGAGCAGAATTTGGCGCTGGCCGGCCAAGTGCCTCGACGAACCGTAACATGGTACACGATAGGACGACAGTGCCTCTTCTGGCGCGCCGTCCTCACACCTACAGTACATACATTCCACCAAACACAATTGAAACCCAATCCAACAATAAACAACAACAGTAAACAACAAGCCTCGCTCGCTCGCATCCCGCATTCGCACATCCCCCATCAAGCCATCAAGTCAGCCTGCCTCGTCTCGTGCGCCCTCCACCACCACCACCGCCGCAAGCAAGCAAGCATCAGCACAACAACCCCTGCCTTCCATAACCTTCCATGCACCATCTGACTGGTGCGCCACCCTCCGCCAAACTCTAAACCACGCGATTTGGACCCTGAGAATGCCATGCCATGCAGGCATGCATGCTTTACGCATGGCATGGCGCGGACGCCACGCCGCCGCGCCGCGTGGGGGGGGCGACGACTGCCGCTGCTGAGCGGTTGCGTCAGGTTTGCGTTATCTGCCTCGCTCTCCTTTTTCTTCTGTGGCTGCTGGTGGTTGCTGCTACTGCGCGCCTTTGGCTCTCGTCCATCATGTCATGTCTGGCTTGGTCGCGTCGAGCGAACGATCCAACCAGGGATACCGCTACCCCCAGCGTCACTATACGAAAAATGCAAAAGCCGCGCCAAGCCAAACGACGGTGGGCGTCGTGTATGGAAGCGAGAGGGGCGTTCGTCGACGAGCTTGTTTCGGTTGGATTGGGTTTGGGTGGGCCCCCCCTGGTGTTGGTGCTGCTCCTCGGTGGCGATTATCGTCACTCGTCTCTCGTCACCCGTCGTCGAGGTCGGTTCATCTCGGCCGACGCCGACCATCCCTCCGCGCCCCAGCAGACGTGTCGCGTACGACGCCTGACTCTGAATGGCGCTGGGTGCGGGCCTGAGTCGAGCAAGCAACGAGCCAGCCAGCCAGCCAGCCAGCCAGCCCACGCAAACTGAAGGATTTTCTCTCTTGCTGTGCGGCGGCGGCGGCGGCGTCGTCGTCGTTGTCGTCACTTCCGCGGATCTGCTGTTTGGAGGCAGAGGCACGGCTGATGACGAAATGGCCGCTGCGTCTGGCGCTGCTCTGCCTGACGTACCGCTCTGTAGCCCTCCCTGCGCCGTGGCGGGCATATGGGCTGGCACTGACTGACACTGACTGACTGACGCCGACGCCGACACTCCCTGACACACTGACACCGGCACTGGCACTGACACTAGCCGGCACCGGCGGAGGCGGCCGGCCTCCCTCTTGCCCCTGAGTAGCCTCCTCGTTGTGCTGCGCTGACTAGACGCTGACACACACACACCCTCCCAAGCAGAAAAGCGCCACAGCCATCTGGCTGGTGCACCAACTGACTTCATCTGAGCGGGCGGACGACAGCGCGCCGGCCCAATCAGCGGCGCGCTGTGCTCGGCGGATGGGCGTCCGGGCGAGATGGGCAAGGAGGTGGGATCGTGCGTGCGTGCTTGATGCTTCGTCTTGCTCGTTGATCGACTGCTGTCTCCCTGGTGTGTGCTGTTGGCACTGTGCTGCCGCGTTGACGGGCGGTGTGCTGCTCGTGCGTAGCTGCCGAGGGGCATGAGCAGTGCCACCCAGCACAAGACAGTTCTGCTGCTGCCGTGCGGGTGCGTCAGTGAGTGAGCGAGCGAGCGATTGGGCTCGATGCGCGACGATGGTTGTCTGTGCGCGATGCGTTGACTGAGGTGGTCTGCTCATCACTCACTGATTTCCAGCTGGCGCACTCGCCGCGGGTAAACGAGAACGAGAAAAGGCGTGGAGTCAGGCAAGCAAGCTCGCAGGCAGGCAGGCAGTCTACCGTATCTGTTTATCTGACAACGCGCCAGACGCAGTCCAGGCACCGGCCGGCCGGCAGGCGTATCCATCTCACCTCGAGAAGAGCAGGACGATGGATGGACGGCGAGACTGCTGGCTGAGTGAGTGAGCGAGCGAGCAAGAGCCGGAGCATTGCCACGAAGCCCATCTCCTTTCCTCCATCCCGCGGACCGTCCTGCGATGCCGCGAGAAAGGCGTCAGACTTTTTTGTGCTCTGGCGCCCCCTGGGACGCGTCGCCGCTCGACACGATGTTGGGCTGCGACAACGACAATGACAGGCACAGCACAACCCAAGGCGCCCATCGTCAAGCAGCGTCTGGCCGTCCATCCCTAACTCATCATAGAGTACCGAAGAAGCTGCCGTCGCGCGCTCCCGGCCAAACCCAGCGCCCACCAGCGAAAGGGGGGAGGCAGCGCCTCGAGACGAGACGAGACGAGTCGAGGGACCGTAGATATGACGACAGGGCGGGCAGCAAAAACAGCTCGAGCACCTCGAGCACAGAACGACGAGTAGCAGCATAGTTGCAGAGGCACGTCGCAGCGCGTAGGAGCACCGTTACATACAGCGGCAGCCGTCCGTGTTGTTCTCTTGCACGCGGTGCTTGGCGGCGGCCAGGAGAGAGTCAAGTCAAGTCAAGCCAAGCCGCAGATTATTATTGGCGGCGCCGGCGGCAGTGATGGGGACGCGACGAGACGAGACGAGACGCTGCGCGGTCTGTGGGGTGGGAAGAGCCGCTTTTAAGCGTCCATTCTTTGCCTGTCGAAGGGAGGGACGAAGGATCGTTATTCCTTTGTGGGAAGGGGGGGCTGCTCGATGCCAAGGGACGACGGCTTTGCAGGTGTTTTTCTCTTTTCCTCGCTGCGATCAGGGCGTGCGAGGGCTTGTTTGCTGCTGCCGTCGGCGCTGTGGCCAGCACTGTGCTGCTGTTTGCTCACTCTCCTGTCGTCCAGTTGTGGCGCTGTGGCCGGCTCATCAGGGGCTGCGGATCGCTGCTGCTGCAGCTCGTCTCTTGCGACGCGTCGTCGGTCGGCGGTGTCTCTGGTCTCCCACTCGTCCGCCTTTCGGGCTCGTTCTTTTGTCTCAGTCGTCGTCGTCCTCCTCCTCTTTGGACCAATTGACTGACTGTTCCTCAGTCGCCAGCGGTGGCTTGAAGACTTGTCTGTGCCTGGACTTGCTCTTTAGCGTCTTGCGGTCTCTGGGATGCGTCGAATCAGCAGGGCAGCGCGAACTAGGCGTCGTAATGTTGCTTACATCTTGCTAGTCACTTGCGCTGACGCTTCTGTTCCCTACTCCTCTTGAAGACGCCGAACTCGTCGCCATGTACTCTTCTAGACTGCGCAACGAGTCTCCTGGACTGCTTTTTGCTTTGGAACGAAGCTCCATGGCTGCCGAACTGCGATACTGAGAAGTGAGCAGAACGGCTGTTATCTTATGTCAGTCTGGATAGAACAAGGCGAGGACTGCACAATACAGTTTGTGGTCAGCTCAACTGAGAAACAAAGTACGGTGCCACAGTGGCGTCGAGGACTGGCAACTTGAGCACAAGGAGCTGTTGTCCATCGCCACGCATTGTATGCCTCGTGAGCTGTCGCTCATCACGTGCATCCAGGATCCAGGCACCTGCAGCCGCCGTCCCTTGTGACTCCAGTCGTCAGCCAAACATCTGCAAAGAAAAAAAGCGCACAAGAGCTGGGGACCATCCAAGGAAACGACAGAGACCAAGGTCATCAAACACAAAGGAGAGTTGAAGGCTGGTAAGAAAGCCGACTGGCACCACCCGGAAGCGTAGAGTTTGCTCAGGTCGTCGGACCAATCATCATCTACTACCCACTGCCAGACATGACAGGCGTGGCTTTTCTGGAAGGCTGGTTAGACCATTTCCTCCTATCCGCCAACAGCACATCCTCGCTGCCTCTGCGGGCGCCTCAAAGCATTGACTAACTACTGCCATTTTGCGTGTCGAGGCAGACTTTCCGTTTGTTCTCTCCCCTGGACATTTTACCTCCAAAGCATCTGCATCACCCCCTGTACACGGTCACTAATCGCTCCCATGCGCACCCTGCATAGCTCAACTCAAAGCAGCGGCAAGCGCAAAGGCATCCTCAGATGTACCACTCACTCTGTCTGCCCTTTGCAACACCCACAATCATCGAAAACAAGAACAACAACAAAATCACGTCCAAGTCTCCAGCACAACCACACTTCAGGCGCACCAGCTCCGTCACAAAACGCTGCAGCCAAACCATTCGCGCCCATCCCTCTTCGTCTCCTCTCTTCGCGCCGTCCCCATCCAGGTACGCAGGCATCCATCCATCCGGCGCCGCGCCGCGCAGCTGCCGCCGTGCCCAGCCCAGCCCAGCCCATCCTATCCCATCCGCGTAACCCTTCCGCCTACCACACCGCACGCGGACAGACGGCGCACCACTCGCGACGTGACTACCTTACAGAGTAAAGGCCCTGAGCATCACTGCTGCCTTGTATCTTGTCGTGTCGTGTCATGTCGTGGCACATTGGTTGCGCCTGTATGTGTGTGTGTGTGTGTGTGTGTATGTGTGTGTGTCGTGCAGGGGAGGGCATTGCAGGGCAGGGCAAGCAGGGCGCCCCGTCCCGCCGCGGCTGCCGCCGACCGCTCGGTGCCTAGGTTCGTAGGTTGCATTTAGAGTTGCGGCCATGTGGGGACCGGTGACGTGCACGCGCTGCGTTTAAGGTTATTTGTGGATCCTCCGCTGTTGGCGGAATTAGGTTGATTGTAGGCGAGATGGGGAGATTGGATGGGGGGGGGGGTGGTGGGAATGGGGTTCCGGGGGGTGAGGGGGAGGGAGAGGGAGGGATGGAGGGAGGGAAAGGGGAATTGAAATGGGAAAGGAAATGGCGAGGTGACGTCGTTGTGATGAGGTGGTGTGCTGGTGGTGGGAGGGCCTGATGGAGGGCGTGGAGTTTGAAGAAAGGGGTTTGGTTGGCTGTGGTCTTGCTGCATTGGGTTTCTGTTGCCGCTGGATGCGTTTGGATTTGAATGTCAGGTGCTCTGAGCTCTTGTACCTGTCTGTCTTTGTCTGGTGCGCTACAAGTTTTCGAACCAAGCTTTTGACGGCGGTGAGGTAGACGACATGATATATTCAGGGGTCAGGTGGATAGATCAGAACAAGGTCTGTCTGCTATAGACGTTTCGGAAGCTCTTGATCAACAGTCTGCTGTTCTTTGTCGAAGTGTTTTGATGGTCGTGGCGAGAAGCAGAGGTGTCTCTTTGAGGACTGATGCGCGGAGTAAATAAGAGATAGGAGACAGCACATAGTACAAATGAGTAATTACATGGTGTCCAGTATAACACTACTTGAAAGCACCTGTTTCGAGACAAAGTACAATAAATCTTCTTTTGCCAACGCCGTGCTTGAATGTCGCTCCTTGTAGGCGGTCGGTAGAAATGCTTGAATGCTTGAACGCTCTGCAAGACCTTTCTTTGAATCGGGTTGGAAACGAATAGAGCATCATGATGATTGAGGATTTGGGTCATCTTTGTCATTGAACCTCTTCTACATCGAATACGCTTCGGGTTGACTGCCGACTGTATTGCGTCGAAGGAAACTAAATTTGAATCAGCATGGTTGAAGGCTGAATATGGTGGAAAGAGCCTGTACTTACTGAGGTGTGCCATCTTGATGCCGGTACTACCCCGAGCCCAATCACTGTGTCTGTTCTTCTCATGAAGAGTATTCCTTGATGCAGTGGCGGTGGTATGCTTGGAAACGTTCTTGACGATTGATAATCTTTTCAATGTCAGCAATACGTTCTGGAAAGAGCAGGGAATACAATGCCATGGAGTAGTACCGAATGCAAAAGTCTGGTCGGCTGAATGGTTTGCGCGGCGCATGCGTTTGGCCATTTGGTAAAGGACTAGAACCGTCGGGGGAGCAGAAACAACCAGAGTCACCAGGGCAATGATGGCTTCGGCAGACAAAGACATTTTGAAATGATGGAATTCTAAAGTGAGTTGCGAAGTTCGCCGGCGGACGTCTCGGGAAATTTGTATTCAACATGATAGTCGCGGTCGGATGCAAGCCTGTTTTGCTCTTTTGGTTGCGCAAGATTTTGTCTCTGTCGAATGAAGAGGCTCGCCAAGTGGCATTTTTGGGACACTCCACGCCCAGCTAGCTGATGGGCCAAAGTTGAGAGAAGTTGGAAAGCAGAGCGTGTCGACAAGGAGGAGAGCGAGGTTTTGGATGCAGCCAATCAGACCGGCGTCGTATGCGAGAGGAAAATGGAACTGGCCAATCACAGCCTCCGCCCTTTCCGCCCGCCGTACGCCGATCTGGTTCTCGAACTGAGCGTTGACCAGCGCGCCGCATCATCAGCCTCATTCCTTCATCACCCTGAGGAAGCCCATGCGCCATGCAGGCTGATTCTGGCACCAGCCAATCTTTTCTTCGCAGCGCGCATCATGGCGTCCGTCTGCCTGCAGCCGTCGTGGCTGTGTTGGCGCGGCTTTCCTCGTCTTGCTGCTGCGCATACCGGGGGGAGCTTTGGCAACGCTGACCTTGGCCCCCAGATTTGAGGTTTTGGGAGCAGCCAATCAGAGGGTGGAACGGACGCCTTTCGACGTTGTTGCAGTACGACCTCTTCGCAGATTTTGGATTTTGTCCAATCAAGACAATCAAAAGTAGCCCTACTATCCGAGCTCGTGGGCTTATTATGGGACCTTCCGCTTCCGCTACAGCTCGTTGACGATGACATGCTCTCCGTTTTTGCCGTCGACTCCAGTCTTCCCAGCCAAATATCATGGAACCAATCTGGGAATCGCTCAAGGAGGCCATCCGCGACCTCTACCTCGTGCAAAATGAGTCAAAAAAACACGTCATGTCCGAAATGAAACGGCTTCACGGGTTTGCAGCAACGTACGTCCTACAGGGGGCTTCCCATGGAAATTAACTGACCTCGTGCGTGACAGAGAAGCGCAGTACGAGCGTCAACTCAAGAAGTGGAACTTCCGGAAGAATCTGTCCTCAAAAGAGTGGGCTCATGTTGCTCGTCGGGTGGAGAAAAGAAAACTTGAAGGACGTGACAGCCATGTGCTCCTGAATGGTAAGCGTGTGCCAGCAGAGAAACTGCAAAAGAAAGCGTCTACTTGCGGTTATCAGACTACCTGGGA
Source organism: Phyllosticta citribraziliensis (assembly GCF_038025025.1). Classification (NCBI taxonomy): domain Eukaryota; kingdom Fungi; phylum Ascomycota; class Dothideomycetes; order Botryosphaeriales; family Phyllostictaceae; genus Phyllosticta; species Phyllosticta citribraziliensis. Next base: position 1,238,906 of record NW_027117348.1, read on the forward strand.
TAAGCTGCAGGCCGGCCTTCAAGGTGAGGTGGTTCTTCTTTCGCAGCGTTGAATTTTACTGACAAAGTGTTGAGCCTCCGAGCCTCGCAGCCCCACCCCAGAGGGCGTTGCGATATGCACCCCTCCAGAATCTCCAGGCAACAAACGTCAAGAGGTTACGGAAAGCATTCCACTTCCTTCGCCAACGCGTACATCCCCGTCATATTCTGGGATGTATTCAACCAACACTTTCCTGGAACCACCGACACATGCAACTGGGCTAGAGCATGGAGATGTAAACCCTGAAAGCCCAAGACTGGCTCGGAGCAGAATTGGCCGCTCGATTTCGACGCGCAGGCGAACGAAAAGACGCGAGGAGCTTCTGGCTACCACTAGAGAGACTACCCAGTCGAGTGCTCCGAGCAGGATTGGCCGCCCAATTTCGGCGCGCGGACGAACAAACAGACGACACGATCTTCTGACTTCCATTAGAAGGACCATCCAGTCGAGTTCAACGATGCAGGAATTTACTGCCATGTCTCGGGTCGACACAATCGCCGGAAAAATGCTTCGGGAGGCGCTCCTGCTGGACAATCTCAAGATGGTCACCGAAATACTTGTTCACTCAAAGCAGGATGTCGTGAACGAGCGCATTTTTGAAGAATCTCACGACCAAGAACTCCGAGAATGGTGCCTCCGTCTGCCAATCGAATGTGCTATACTTTGTCGGAATGTCGCAGCAACTAAGCTACTCTTAGGTTATGGGGCACAAACAGAAACCATTAAGCTCAAGGCAATTGGAATCGACACAATTTCGCTCGAATACAGTCCTGTAGATCCGTTCAATCGAGATCAATGCATCGCCGAAGCCAAAGAAGTCTTGCATCATCTCAGCGAAAGTGGACCCGAGCGAATCTCTCCATTTTTGCTGTTTTCGGTCTCCACAATCGCGGGGGATTCAAAGACCGTGGACTCAAATTCACACACGGCTTTCATGAAGCGCGTTGCAAAAGGGTCCAAAGGACACGAGGCACTTGCAATCGCCGCTCAATTAAGCCACCTCGACGTTGTTCGAGCACTCCTGAATGCTGGAGCGCCTCCCAATCAAGAGATTGAATGTTCACGGCCATTTGTCCGCCAATATTCTGGGCCACAAAGCACGGTCATCTCAAAATGGTCAATCTGCTTCTCCAAAGTGGGGCGCGGACCGAGAGACCACACTGTCTTCATGGGTCTCCAGGCAAAGGATCACGCCATGAACTCTACAATCAATCCATTTCCGCGCTCCCAACCGTGCTTCAGCTTGCCTTGGCCCAGAAGGACGATTCGATGGCTAAAACTCTATTACTCCATGGCGCTGACCCTGAACCTGCCCAGATCAATGGATCTACTGGACCATTCCGACACTTGCACCAAAAGAAAATCCTGCGAATTAGGCTCGGAAATCACAGGGGAGACGTTTACAGCTCTAAATTGCTTTCGTTGCTTCGTAAAGCCCAAAGATGGGACAGACCTCTCAAGGTTGCCTCATTCTGTGAATTCCTGGGGGCGCATGTACAGCCGGAGGGCATTCGACTGCGTCTCGACCATGGCAAACCCGGGACTCTCAGTTTTCTACAGGCCGCCGCATGGAAATGGGACGTGCCCATGATGAAGAAGTCTCTTGAAAAGAGGGGGAACATCAATTGCGTCAACAGCGAAGGCTTGACACCGCTTCACATGCTCTTCTTGAATCCTTGGCGATTCCATTCCAACAGCCACTCTTTCAAGGAGCTTCAAAAGGCGTTGACCTTCATGGTGGACAATGGGGCCAAATTCAACAGCCTGAAAACACCCGCGCCCTTAATACTCGTCATAGCTGATGCGATTTCTCATATGGAACCTCAAGACGGAATGGAACTCTTCGATTTCTTGGTCAACCAGGGCCTTACTTGCGACGATCCACGCGCGCTCGAAAAAGCAGTAGCGCATCGGTGCTACTGGCTTCTTAGTGCATTACTGGAAATCAGAATAAACAACCCTCATTTGCAGCATCCTGCCCTCATAAAGGCTGTCACGAATGCGGATCGATCAGCAGTTGAGATACTGTTGCAGTGTAAAAGAAGCGCTTCTCTCCCATGCACCATGGAAGCACTAAAAAAAGCCTGTCTCATGGTTCACAACCACGCAATGATCAGACTGCTGATCGACCTTGGAGTTCCTACCGAGAAACCCAACATAAAGCAGGATTGCATGTTTTTACCTCCGTGCGGCGATTATCTTTGGCCACATGAAGGGCGTGTTGCCCTGACCGCAGTATTGGCAGCAAAGGCAGGCTCGAGCGCTTCGACTAATTTAGCCCTGTCGACTGATCAGCGCGGGTGGGAGCAGAACTGACTTGGAGAACCAAGAACAGAAATCGTCTGATTTCAGCTCTTGTTGGGTTTTCCACAATTCACACTGGTCCGACGGGCGAAGGTTTCGCCCACGCTCCGGCCTAGTCGTCTCGGCTTCCGAAACGGGCTTGACGTTGTGGTTGCTGGTACCCGCGCCAAGTATAACGTCATGGCACATGCATGCCGTGAGAATCTACCAGAGAAATCCACTGGACTGGCACAATGTTGTTTCGAAATAATGCAGTCCCGAGGAAGCCTTGCGAGGTACGGCCGGTGCGAACGACGTCACTGCTCGCCATGACGTTGTCCAAATCCCTTTCTATGTACCCAAGGACATATTTAAGTCGACCTCATTCGCCATGGCTACAACGAGACACCAAGTCAACGCAGAAATACATTTCAATCAGCTGAAAACTGCCTCCAAGCTTTCAGACCCAGAAAACCTTTCAACTTCTACAGCAGACATTTCAAGAATCCCCGCTATGAATTCCGCCCCTAACAACCCTCAAACTGGCCCCACGAAGCCTCCTGTCGGCCCTGCAAAAGTCAACGTTGGTCCAAAGCACGGCGTTGATGTCCAAACAGGAGGTCCCAAGCCCACGGGAGTCAAGGTCGGGGCAAAAAATGGAGTCGACGTAAATGTCGGCGGAAAGAAACCAGTCGGCGTCAAGGTCGGCTGGAAGGGAGTCCATGTCAATGTCGACGGCAAGAAGATTATGTAGACACGGGGACACGACGTATGTCTATCTGTCGGAGTAGTTGTGATGATAAGCTGATGTGCTTACCTAGGTTCAACTTAGACGACGAACACGGTCAGGACGATTTTCATTGTAAGAAGGCGCATGAACATCTATTCGGGATCGGAGAAACAGCACAGCAAATGAATTGGACGGTGTAGTACTGCGTAATTTCTAAGGACAGTAATATCGTGGCAGACTCACTTATGATATCAACTTCTCCGAATCAAATACACCTACACACGGGCGTGGAATGTATGAGTTTTACGGGCTCGCAGCCCTTTAGACAGAACATGCCCTGTCGTGGCATCAGTTGGTTGTTCTTCTCCTCTCGCAGGTTAACCAACGTTCCCTGTGTTGACCCATCCACTGAATGAATGCCTCCTGGTGCCACATCTGAAGGGACCTGAATGCTCCCTGTCGTCCCCTGTTTCTGCTTCAGACCTCCCGTTAAGCTCAGATTTAACCTTACTTTGTGAAACAGATGCGTGAGACACATTCCATTTACTCAATTCAGTTGCGCGCTCACCTAGCACATCCTACCAGCTCAGCATGAGCTCGACCAAGTCCATGAACAGAAGAATACTCCAAATCGATCGTGTCCTGTTCCAAAAAATCGCAAGTTCGCATAACGGCCAAAGTCAACTATATTCACTGCGGAAATTTCAAATTCGTTGTGATTCGTTGTGGACTCCCAGCGGACGCCTTAAATCAGCCCTGCTATAGATGGTAGTGGAGCGGTTGTTCTAGAAACACTATAAAAGTCTGGGCAAGACCCCAGGGACAATCTCCAGTCAGGAGAGTGGTGCGATGGCGGCGGTGAGTTCAACGCTCAAGCCTGGGAACGGGCAGTGGCTAGTGCTTCGGGGCCGAAGCTGCGTTTCGAAAGATACAAGCGATTGACAAGCGACGTTGGTGTTGTTGTAATGAGTGGGTCTGGGGCGACCCAAGCGAGGGCCCCTGAACTCCGAAGCTCGGATGATCTCCCCGTTGTCGCGCTGCAGCAACTTCTTCACACTACTGCAAGCGTTTCTCCGCATCGATTGCCGACCGTTTTGTATTTCGCAGTGGATGCATTCTCCCACCAGAGACGGGTTGTCGAGCAATATTCAATTTCGCTTTGGATTCAGCCTGTGCCGTCCAGACGGCGGAGACTGCCGACATCCCACTTTGAGAGCAGCACTGCTATAGTGCTCTATCGAGGCTAAAATGAGCCATTAGATACAAAGACGACCCATCACAGATCGATTGGTGGAACCATTGTCAACCTGCCATGTTGGGTGACCCAAGAACGCGGAAAAGGGACTGCATCAGGCGCCAAAGCCGAGCCAGCACAGTGCGAACGGGACGGTTTTCCCAAACCACGTGTGACGGCGGAAGCGCAACAGAAACGGAGTAATTCATCGGCAAGGCGGGTTTGCGGGAGCGCAACGGCTGCCAAATTCCATCGGCAAGAGCCGACAGATGCACAGTACCTCCCCAATGGGCTCCACCCCGTTTCGTCGTCCGAAACAGTGTCTTGGCAGTGGTTATGGCTGTGGAATGCTTCTTCTTATAAAAAGTTGAAGTGCTGCGTCCTTGATGGCTCATCATCACTCCAAACACTCACCATGAGACTCGCACTTCTTCCCCTTGTTGCTGCCCTTACCAGCCGCGTCGCTGCTGTCGGCGTCGTTGGCGCTGCCGAAGGTTTCGCCCATGGCGTCACTGGAGGTGGATCGGCTACGCCCGTCTACCCTTCGACGACTGATGAGCTGGTCTCTTACCTCACGGACGACGAGGCTCGCGTCATTATCCTGAACAAGGAGTAAGTTTTCGAAAGTAGTCAAAGGAGCAAATGCTAACGGTACAGATTCGACTTCACGGGCACCGAAGGCACTGTGACGGAGGATGGCTGCCGTCCTGCTTCCAACACCTGCGGTAGCAGCGGTCAGGATGCCATCAACGAGGCCGAATGGTGTACCAACGGAAACGCTGGAGACGGCTCGACCACCATCTCGGTCACGTACGACAAGGCTGCCATTCTGGGCATTTCGGTCGGCTCCAACAAGTCCCTGGTTGGCGAGGGCACCAAGGGCGTCATTCGCGGAAAGGGTCTGAGGATGGTCAGCGGTGCTTCCAACATCATTATCCAAAACATCCAGTGAGTTATTACGCAGTCGATGTCAAAAGGGGGAGCAGCCCTGTCCCTTCTGAAGCCACCAAGACCTCAAGATTATGGACAGTGCTGACTAGCTCTAGCATCACCGAGCTCAACCCCCAGTACATTTGGGGAGGCGATGCTTTGACTGTCAACGATGCGGACCTGATCTGGATTGACCACGTCAAGATCAGCCTTATTGGACGTCAAATGTTTGTCGCTGGCACCGAGGCCTCCAACCGCGTCACCATCTCTTACTGCGAGTTTGACGGCAACACCTCGTGGTCGGCGTCTTGCGATGGCCACCACTACTGGTCGGTGGTAAGTGTCTCTTCCATTTGGACTTGGACAAAAGCTTACAAGACAGTACCTCCTCGGCTCCAACGACCTCATCACCATGCAGGGCAACTACCTGCACCACCTGTCCGGCCGCGCCCCCAAGGTCGGCTCCAACACGCTGCTGCACTTTGTCAACAACTACCACTACGCCAACACCGGCCACGCCTTCGACGTCATGTCGTCCAACGCCAACGTGCTCATCGAGGGCAACGTCTTCCAGAACGTCGATACGGTGCTGCTCGAGAACAAGGGCCAGGTCTTCGCCGCGCCCTCGGCGTCCTCCAACTCGGCCTGCGAGTCGTACCTCGGCCACACTTGCCAGGCGAACTCCTTTGGTAGCTCTGGAACTCTGACTGGAACCGACACTGGCTTCCTGTCCAGCTTTTCGGGCAAGAACGTCGCCTCGGCCAGCGCTGCCAGCGCCGTCAGCACCGCCAGTGCTGGTGTTGGTGTTGTCGCTTAAAGTCAGCGTCATATTATTTTGGTTTCGCTTCTGTAAATACCTTTTATTAAGCCTTTCGTTCTCCCATTCAAATGTTGATATTCTTCGAGCCGAAATGTTTCTGAACTTTCTTTGTCACTCCCGAAAGGGTCGGAGATGCATCAGCCTTGTCATAAGCATTTAGTTCTCCATTCTACTTTCACCATTTTTGAATTACCCTATCCCATGGTCCTCTGTCTATCCAAGGACCAGGAATCTTATCCTCCAACCCATCCCGATTTTGAAAGAAACCTCAATCCGTGCCCATTTTTCACCAATATCTTACACTGCAAGGAGCTCCTCAGGACTTGCAAAGGCAGTAGCTAGTCACAGTCAGCGGTGTTTAAGTTGGACAAAAAGGTGACATACTTAGGTCCGTCGGACTCATTACCACGGCACTTCCTCTGTGCGCCATTGAGGGGGCACACCGGACATTGCTGCCACGCAGAGCACCAACTGTCTGGGCGGTAGTCCTGGTACTCAGGGACGCCGGTGTAGTCGTCAGCGCCAACCGCGTCGTTGTGCATGTAGCCAACGGGAAGCGTCGAAAAGAGGCCGCGGCGAATCGACCACCTCCAACAGTCGCTGGTCCGCGCACCGCCGCTCTTCCACCAGTAGTGGTCGTTACGTGCAGTGTTGCCTGGAAGTGTTAGCCAAGTTGGAGCACACGGGGCGAGAAACTCACAGCTGTTCACGATGTACTGCATGTTGGCGATGCAAAGGTCCTTGAACTCGCCGCCCGATTGAGGAGCCGAGTTGGAACAGTACGGCGTGTCCCTGCGGCCCTGGAAGTGACGAGCGACCGAACGCTCCCGGTCTCCCACGTACAGCATCTCAAGCTCGATGGGATCCTCGTATGACGCGCTCCAGTCGACATGGAAGGGCAGGAACTTCATGATGTCCGAGTAACCCCACTTGTTGCAAGCATACTCGATGGCTGCGTTTGCTCCATCGAGCTCAAAGTTGAGACGAGGTGAGCCCTGGGCAGCGTTGAAGCACTGCAGGACACCGGAGGCAATCGTGCTCATGGAGGAATCGACAGAAGCGTTGGCGACCGGGACGAGGGACTTGAAGGCTGTGCCATTGGAACGCGCCTGAAGGGGAGCAGAGTACTTTTGACTTGTCGAAGCGGCGCCCACAGAGGCAGAGTCGGAAGACGGGTCAAAACAGAGGCATGCACCACTGTAACGACTTAGCTTTGGTTTGATGACGGAGCGCTTGAAAGACTTACCTCATGGGACGCATGTTGTCCATGACACACTTCCTCTGCAAGCCTTTGCCTGGGCACTTGGGACATTCCTGCCACTCTGTGCAAGAGCTGTCTGGCCGGTAGCTGTCAGATGTCAAGGAATCCGCGTTCTGGGCGTCGTTTCGAGAGTAGCCACTTTCCAGCCTGGTGTTGAATTCACCACGGAGGAGCGCCCACTCATAACAGTCCTTGATGTAAGTGCCACCACTTTTCCACCAGTGAGAGTCGTTGCTCGCCGTGTCGCCTGTAAATCGTCAGTACCCATTTCCAAGAACAAAATGCACGCTTTGGTACTCACAGCTGTTGATCAGGTAACCCATATTGTCTCGGCAGGTGTTCAAAGCCACGTCCCGATCATGGAACAAATCCGGGCATGAGCCGCCTTCATCGTTCCTGGCGATGTGGAAATGAAGCGGATTTTCAATGACCGAACCGTAGTCGAGAGGGAAGTAGTCGTTCTTGGGGTCCCAGACATAAGCAAAGGCTTTGCAGATGTACTCGATGGCCTGGTTTGCGGTGTCGAGATCAAAGCTTGCAATGGCATTGCCTTGTTCAAGATTTGCGCAGCTCAGCTTGGTGTAGCCAGAGTTGTCGGGAAGAGCGGTTGCCTTGGGGGGCACTGCGCTCACGACCAGCCCAGGATTCTTGCAAGTGCAATACCTAGGTAATGATCAGCAAATGTTTCGAGCCGTGTGTGAAACGGTCACTTACTTGATGCCAAAGCTGTGGTCGTCGCATTTCCTCTGCGCATGGTCGATCGGACACTCAGGGCAGTCTTGCCAGTTGTCACAAGGTCTGTCGGTGCGGTAGCTGTCGTCAATGGGAATGACTTGATCCGCCACCACGGCATCGTTGTGAGAGTATTCGTCTGGCAGACCCTGAAAGGTGCCACGAGAAAGAGACCAGATCCAGCAAGCACTGTACTTCGAGCCACCGCTTTTCCACCAGTATTTGTCATTGCTGGAGGTATCGCCTACGAATTGTCAGTCATGTTAACAAATGGAAAACACTGCAAACTCACATTGGTTGAGCACAAATTGGAGGCTTTCCTTGCAGAGCTCCGAGTACTCCGCAGCAGACCGAGCTCGATTGTCGTCGTACCAGCAGAGACTCTTGACATCTTCGCCTTCGCTGGTGGTATTGCCGTCGCCCCAGAACTTGATCTCGACATTGATTGGATTCTCATAGGCTTCACCCCACTGCTTAGAGAACTCTTGGTCTCTGTGGTCAGTCGAATAGGCCCAGGATGTGCATGCCCAATCGATGGCTCGGTTTCCGCCGTCGAGGTCGAAGTCATTCTCAGGAAATCCTTGCTCGGCCTCGACACAGTTCAGACCCGCAGATGACGATGTCGCCGACGGTGCATCGGTTGTAGTCGATGCCTCCAGGGAAGAGCTCGAGCTGGTCGACGTAGGGTTGGCAGATTCCGAATAACTGTCAGACGTGGTCGTGGTCAAAGTCCAAGGCGCTTCAGAAGTGGCGGAAGAAAATTCCAACGAGGTCGAGCTGCTGGACGCTGCTCCAGATGACGAAGCCTCCATGGTGGCACTGGAGGAGGCTTCGGACATCGACGTCGTCGAGTTCATGGCCAAGGACGAGGAAGACAATGAGGAATTGGATGTGCTGCTACCAGAGTCTGACTCAGGGGTCGTGGAATTGCCAGAGTCGCTTGAAAATGCAGACCTCGCACCCGTTTTGCTCGAATCGTAGCTAGACACAGCATTGGACGAGAAGACGACCGAAGACGTGGAACTGCCAAAGCTCGTCATGGCTGGCGTGGAGAAATTTGCCGACGAAGTCATCGGAGCCAAGGACGAACCCGGAGTCGGCACAGGCGAGGGCGTCAGCGTGTGGCCAGACCAACTCCCGGTCGACTTCGACGCCATCGGGGTAGAAAAAGACGAAGAACCAGTGGCAATGGGGGTCGAGTTGAGCGGAGCATACTCCCAGCAGCTCGAAGTGGTCTCTCCGCCCACACATGGGACTTGGTACGACGTCAGCGGAGGATCAGAGCCGGTCCATTCCATGCTTTCAGCCGAAGTGAGGCTGCTGTACGAGCTGAGGAGGCCGGGAATGTCGACCGATGGCGTGGCATAGCACGTGGCAGGGCTCAGTGGATTGTAGGAAGGCCGAATTTCCCACTGGAGCATTGCATCCGTGCTCATGGTCCACATCGAGCTGGGGTAGCCCGCCTTGAATGCCTCGAGGCCTCTGCCTGCGAGGTTCAGGTTGCCGTCCTCGTCTGCCGTTTGGGTGAACCAGCCGCCATCCGTAGCGATGATTGACTTGATGTGCTCGCTGATGGCAGTGTTTTGCTGCGCCAACTTGCTGTTCATGAAGTTGGTGTACGCATCAGCCCATCCTGGAGCGCCAGAGCTCGGGGGAGGAAGAGGAGCAGCGCTGCATCCAGGAGCTTTTCCAAGGTCGTCAATGGCCATGAAGCCACCCCAGTATGCAGAGTTCGACATGTTGAACCGAGAAGTGATGCCCTCGTCATTGATCAGAGCGATAGCCGCGGCGATTTCGTTCAAGACTTGCAACTTATCGCTGTCGGACATGGTGACATTGGTGGAGCCGACTTGCTCGGTACCGTCATCGCCGCCCCTGAGACCGTTGAGATTGGCGAGCAGCTTGGCCTTGACGTCGTTGAGAGCCGAGTCAACAGCGTAGTTGTTGAAATAGGCGTTTGCTGCGTCATTCATCAGCTTCTGAAGGCGAGGAAGGCCGTCGTAAGAGGGGTCGGGGCCAATGAAGAAGTCGTTGAATTCGTCGCAGAAGGTCGAAAGGTCCGACTGCGCGGCCATGATGGACTCCAGGAATTCCATGATCAAGGGGATGTCGTAGGCGTGGTCGACGTTGACAGAAGGCCTGTCCCCATCCAAGCTGTAGGTCGCAGGGATGCCGCCAATACCAGTCATAATCGGGCTCGCCGTCAAGGATGTGACATTGTCGAATTTCTTGTACGTGAGCGTGGGGCAAGCTCCCTCGGTCTCGCTAGCCATTGTTGCGGCGTACCACTCTGTCGCGTCGCTGCTGGTGGCCAAAGAAGTTGCGGCTGGCCAGGTGGCGATGCGGATGAGGATTGGGATTGCAGTAGTCGATCCACGCGCCGGATCATACTCATTCCTGCTGAAGGAGCAGCCGCCGACATGATTGAAGCCGTTTGCACCAGCCTCTGGATCGATTTTCTGGAAGGACTGCTCATCCTCGCTCTCGAATGCCTGGTCGTCGAGCTTGAAGTCGTACTCCCAGCAGCCAGAAGATGCAGACGCTGTGGTAGCAGTAGCCGTGTTGGAGGCGACGCTGCAGCCGATGGTGGGAGTGCAGGAGCTGGTCGTTCTCGTCGCAGTTGTGGAACCAGATGCGTCTACACCAAAGCTCGTCAAGGTGGAACAGACTTCGGTCGTAGTCGTGGCGCAGCTACTGCTTGACTGAGAGGAGCTGGTGGACTGCGAAGAGCGGGTAGATTCGGAGGAGCTTGTCGACTTGGAAGAGCTGCCAGACTCGGAAACACTTGCCGACACGGAAAAGCTGGCGAGCTCCGAGGAAGCGCTGCGGGTGATGGAGGCAATCTCAGACGAGAGGCTCGAAGCGTCAGAACCAGTGGCAGTAGAAGTGACAGAAGAAAGGCTGCTAAGATGGCTGCTGAGCGAGGCCTGGTCAGATGTGGAGGACTGCGAGGAGCTGGTCGACTCAGAGGACGCGTAATTGGAAGAGCTGGGCGACTGGGAAGAGCTAGTCGGCTCAGAAGAACTGCTGGCCTCAGAACCGCTCGTAGACTTGGAAAAGCTGGTGGACTCGGAAACGCTGGCCGACTGGGAAGCGCTGGCCGACTCAGTAGAGCTGCCAGACTCCGAAGACTTGGTCGTCCTTGCACTAGCAGAAGCAGGTTCATTGGGATCGCTATCCGAAGGCTTTGGCTCAAACTCAAACGTTGGGTTACCAAAGCCATCAATCGTGAGAGCAGGAATGGACATCCAACCTGGGCCGGGCGGCTTGATGGGAGGATAGATGCCAGGGAGAGTGAGCTCAGGAAGACGGAACCCAGGAGGGCCAGGTGGGCAGAACCAGCAGCCACCTGGAAGCACGGGGAAGTGAATACGGTGCAAGTGCCCATGATGGTCTTTGGAAACCGAGTCCTCATGCGTGCCCTTGGTCTTCTTCGGGTCCTTTGTCGATGGCTTCTCACTCTCGCTCAGAACGATCGGGACGGGAGTGATCAGGACAGGCGGAAAAGTGGTCTCGCTGGTAGAAGTAGAAAGGGTCGAGGTTTGGCTACGACTCTGCATGCTTTCGGCGGAGCTGATAATGGATTGCGATGCATCAGAAGACGAACTGGCCGTGGGATTTGGGGTGGGTGCAGATGGAGTTGGCAGGTTCGTGGCGCGCACGCTTGAAGATGATGCTGCGTTCGCAGACGTCCGAATGCTCCCTGCCGCAGTAGACGACGACGTCTGGATGCTCCCCGACAGTGAAGACGAAGACGACTGGATGCTCCCCGTGACAGAAGATGACAATGCAGAGCCTTCCAAATTGCTCGACGAAGCGCCAGCCACCATGCTAGTTGATGAGAACGAGCTGGTCCAAGGCAAGGCGCTTTGTGAACCTTCAGCAAAAGTCTGAGGCGGAATCACGATGATAGCGCTGCCGTTGGCGTTTGTCGTGGAGTAGGCCTCGGAAAAGCTGAAACTGGAAGCGCTGAACGGGGCGCTGACCGTCTGGGGCGGAATCACGATGATTGCGCTGCCGTTGGAGTTGGTCGTAGAGTAGGCCCCAGAAAAGCTGAGACCGGAAGTCATCGACGACGAGATGCCGGTCGTTTGAGGCGGCACTGCAACCGCGGTCGTGCTGCCGTTGATGGTGACCATAGACAAGGCATCAGAAAAGCTGAAACCAGAAGTGGCGGAAGCGCTGCTCGTTGCCAGAGGCGGAATTGGAACCACGGTCGTGCTGCCGTTGACGATGGCCGTTGTGGAGGCATCAGGAAAGCTAGGACCGGAAGTACTGGACAAGGTGCTGGCTTCAAAAGAGCTGAGGCCAGGATTGCCCAGCGAGGCGCTGGTCATCTGGGTCGGAATGGCCGTAACAATAGTGCTGCCATTGAACGTAGTCGTGTAAGAGGCTTCTGGAGAGCTGAGGCCAGAACTACTCAGCGAGGCGCCGGTTGGCAGAGGTGGAAGAACAACCACAGTCGTGCTCCCATTGACAACAACCGTAGACGAGATTTCAGAGGGAACAAAGCTGAAAGGGCTCGACGAGGTGCTGGCAGTCTCAGGCGGAACGGCCGTTACGAATGTGCTGCCGTTGACAACAGCCGTAGACGAGATGCCACTGGAGATGAAGCCAAAAGAGCTCGACGAGGCGCTGGACATCCAAGGCGGAAAAGCTGGCAGGGTCGTGCTGCTGCTGGTAGTGGCCATAGATGACAAATTGAAGGAGCTCAGACCAGAAGTGCTCAGCCAAGCACTGGAGCTCAGAGGCGGGATACCTGTCACGAGCGTGCTGCCATTGACGACGGTGGTAAAAGGAACCTCTAGTGAGCCGGGACCGGGCGTGCTTGAAGTGGCGCTGACCGTCGAAGGCGGGGGAGTGGTGAAAAGAGAGCTGCCGCTGACCGTAGTCTTTGATTGAACATTGGATGAGCCGAGACCAGACGTGATTGAGGAGGCACCTGTTGACGAAGGTGAAAGACTGGTGATCGAAGCGCTGCCACTGGCCGTAGTCATTGACCAGACGTCTGATGATCCAAGACCGGACGTGGCTGACGAGGCACTGGCCGTTGGAAGCGGGAGAATGGTGACCACAGCGCTACCACTCACCGTAGTCGTCGAAGTGACACCTGACTCGGAGTAGGAGGAGGCTTGGAGGCCACCCGAAGAGCTCAAAGGCGGGAGGAAGGTGACAGCAAAGCTGGTGAGGACCGCGGTGCCATTGACCGTTGCCGTAGACGTAACCACCGACTCAAAGGAAGAGACGTAGGCCGAGCTGCTCCATGTGCTTGGGCTGGTAACGTTGCTCGTCGTCGACAGTGTGCCCGGGAGAAACGAAGAGTCAGAAGGCAAGGAGGTACCGGAAGTGAGCCAGGTAGAGTAGCCGGGGGTCGGAAGCGACGAGAAACCAGGCGTCAAGGGCCAAGGCGTGTGCACTGGGACCTCAGGTGTAGACGGAGAAGCAGTGGTGAAGGAGACACTGGTCAGATCACCGCTTGGCTTCGGAAGCACCAAAGTACTGGATGTAGAGGTACCCGTGGTTTGCACACACGGAGCAGGCAGAGTGATAAAGCTCGTCTTGACGAGGGTGAGAGTCGTGATACTGACGCTGTCACCCAACAAGCCTGTGCTGCTGGCAAAGGGCGAAAGACCGTCGGCAGTGAGGAAACCAGAAGAAGAGAGAGTAGAGGACCAGGTAGACGGGAGAGCGACGTTCGAAGCCTCCCAGATCGTACGCGTGTAGTGCGCGCCCGAGGTGTCGATGCCATGATCTGAGAGAAAACCGGTGGTGAAAGCAGGGAAAACCAGGATGTTCAGAGCCATGACAGCCAAGAGGAGCTGCCAAAGCACTGGGGGTGCCATGGTTGGCAATGAGGCTCAATGAGCCAGGGCAATTGAGTGTGAGAAGGTGTGCAAGCAAGCAGAAGTAAGGTGTGGGGAGGTTGTGTAGAGGTTGTGGAAGCAAGCAAGCAAGCGAGCGAAGGTGGAGTATAAAAAGGGTAGAGGTCAAGAGAGCGCCCGAAGCGAAGGCGGGTGGTGGTTTAGAGGGCACGGGCCTCGATCAGATGCCGCTTAGGGTGCAGAAAAGCGCCTGAATTAACACTTCGGTGTGTATATTCGAAGTGAGCGGGCGTGGTGTCCGGAAGCTCGGACCCCTTTTTCCCGGTGTTGACCATCGGGTGCAACTTGACCTTGGAACCACCACCTCCTCCATCAACCAGCTACTCATTTGAGAAAAGGACCCTCACCTTGATGCCTTCAGATTCATCGTCCTGCAGCCGTCATTCAGAGAAATCTCTCCTTCTGGTATTGCGATTGCGTCTGGGAGCATTCGTTGACCATTACGACCACGCTCAGGGAGCCTTCATCTGCTGTCACGGCTGTACCCAGGGAGCTGTCATTCATCGATCGCACGGCCACATTCAAGGAGCTTTCGTTCGCGGCCACAGTTGCGCTCAGGGAGCTGTCGTCGACCACAGCTACGGGCAGGGAGCAGTCATTGCTCTCGACACCAAACTCTTCTCGAAAGGCCAGTATATACGTCGCCTTCACGAGACGGCCCTGGATATACACACTGCGACCTGCAAGTCCTTCCTAGATCATGAAGTATCCCGTAACTTACCAAAAAAGGAGTATACACTCGAAAATACCGCTCTCCATCGAAGCCAGCTCGAAAATGGAGAATCCGAACAACCCGTTCCAATGGCCGAGCTGCACCAGTTACTGGCAAGAAGTCGAGACGGCTGGTGTCTCGTAAGTGCCACATCCCAGGAAATGGTCTATGGCCCGTACTGACAGCTTCGTACAGGAGCGGGGAGCAAAACTTCGTTACCATTTTGGTCGGCCCAAAGCTGAAGCCCTTCGTCGTCCACGCCAACGTCATTGGCGCCAAATCGCCCTTTTTCAAGACAGCCTTCGAGAGCGGCTTCAAAGAAGGCGCCATGCAGGTCATGACGCTCGCCGACACGGAAGAGGCAGTGTTCCGCGTCGTCATGGAGTGGGTCTATGACCATACATCTCTGCCGACGGCCTACTGGGCCGAGACGGACAACTGGGAGGAATTCTCCGCGGGCAGGCAAGAACTGGAGTGGGACGCTCTGATGGTCGAGAACTACATCTTCGCCCAGACGTATATGTTCAAGGAGTTGGCTGCAAGTGTATGCGGCGACTTTGTTTGGCGCCTGTGGGAGATAGACTGCGAGGACCCGCGGGAGCCGCAATTTCCGTTTCCAACAACGCACACGGTCGAAAGGCTGTTCGGCGGCGTCCCGGAGAGCTCGAAGCTCTGTGAAGAGTTCGCGTTGGCGTTCCTCTTGCGCCTGCATGAAGGTACCCTAGCGTCCGGTCAGCAAAGCCTCAAAGACGTCCCTCCGACCTTCGCCAAAACTCTCCTGGTCATGCTCGCCAGTACAAGAGTTGGCATGCCTTTTCCTTGCTCTCCGGCGGTCAATGTCCCCAGACTGGTGGAAATAGCGTTCCAGACTGAGGAAGAGGAAGAGGACGACCACACTTTACAGGAGATCCAACCCGAAATCTTTGGAGTCAAGCTGGAGGAAGCATCTCGGGCAACGGAGAGCAAGAAGGACGCCAAGATCCAAGTTTTGACTCGTGAGAACGACAGGCTGAAGAGGGAGATTGAGGAGCTCAAGAAGCGACTTGCCTGAGTACGGCATCGGGAATGGGTCTCAGGACATGATGACAGGCCACAGGGACATGAAAGCGAGTTCCGATGGGGAATCAAGTTTTCTGAAGATATGAGAGACGCCTGTACATAGTCATTGAATGCGAATGCCTGCTCAATTTCATCAGTGGAGAAATTGCTGCCATCAGCCACATCAGCTTGCTCACAAACTTCTCCGATTGCAGACGTTCAACATGGAAAGGAGGCCCCAGGGCGCTTGAACAAGCTTAAATCAGAATTGAATGACTTCAAAGAGATACGTTCAAAAGCAAACAAGACCTCTAGTCTGACATCTGAAGGCACTCGAAAACGCAAACTTGATTTTGTTGGTACAGAAAGAAGGCAACAAAGAACCAAGAGGTATTGAACTCGAATTTTCCCTATCCACCCAAGTCTAGAAAATCAAGAAAAGCACATCTTACTTGATTTACTGCTCCTCCTTGTACGCTTGCTCGTGAATGGCAATGGCACTGCAAACAGTCAGTCAAGCACTTGCAAAAACGTTGGAAAACTCACCGTCCGCTGGGGTCAGTCTGCTTGCTCCAGGTGGGGACCCATCTCTTGACGGTGCCCGCGCAGTACGTGGGGAAGTGCTCGTCAAACATGCACCTGTACCAGTAGGCCTCCTTGGTGTCGGGAACGTCGCTGCCCCACTCGGGCTTGGGGTTCTTCATGTCCTCGTCCGAGACGTGGAGCTCGGCGTTGTCCTTGAGGCCGTCGATCCAGCCGTATCCGACACCGTCGGAGAACTGCTCCTTTTGGCGCCACAGAATCTTCTCGGGCAGGTAGGGCTTGGTCTCCGGCTCGTCGGTCGTGTCAAAGGCGCGGCGCAGAATGTACTTCTCGATGCGGTCCTTGGTGATCATCTTGTCGGCGGGGTCAATGTTCATGCACAGCTCAAGGAACTCGCGGTCGAGGAAGGGCACGCGCGCCTCGACACCCCAAG
Source organism: Phyllosticta citribraziliensis (assembly GCF_038025025.1). Classification (NCBI taxonomy): domain Eukaryota; kingdom Fungi; phylum Ascomycota; class Dothideomycetes; order Botryosphaeriales; family Phyllostictaceae; genus Phyllosticta; species Phyllosticta citribraziliensis. The sequence continues at coordinate 1,255,543 of NW_027117348.1, forward strand.
CAGAGGTCGACTTGTTGGCGCGCAGGCAATCGGCAAGGTGCAGGTTGTCGACACGGCGGACAGTCTCCTCGTGGAACTCCTTCTTGTCCGGCGCAGCGTGGAAGTAGAGGTAGCCGCCGAAAATCTCGTCACTTCCCTCGCCGCTGAGAACCATCTTGACGCCCATGGCCTTGATCTTTCTGCTGAGAAGGAACATGGGAGTCGATGCGCGGATAGTGGTGACGTCGTAAGTCTCGAGGTGATAGATGACGTCGGAGAGGGCGTTGAGGCCGTCCTCAATGGTAAAGGTAAAGCTGTGATGCCTGGTACCAAGGAACTTGGCAACCTCCTCTGCCGCCTTGGTGTCTGGTGCGCCGGGGAGACCAATCGAAAACGAGTGGAGCTCGGGCAGCATCTGGACGGTGGTCAACTTGTTGTCGTCGTCGATTCCAACCAACTCCTCATCGAGGCTGCCGTTCTGCCGTTGTCTTTGCTGTTTTGCCAGCTCGTTGACCCTCTGGATTTCCCTCTGGGCAATGGAGGCAACCAAACTCGAGTCGAGACCGCCGGACAAGAGGACACCAAAAGGAACCTCGGCCATCAGCCGTTTCCGCACCGACTTTTCCAACGCTGTGCGCAGAGTCTTGTAGTCCACCGGGGTCTCGGGGATGCTGCTGGGCTCAATGAGCCACTTGGGGTCAAAGTATCGCTTCAATTGGTCGGTCTTGGAGTCGTAGACGTGGCCCGGGGGGAAAGTCATGATGTCGTCGCAGACGGGGTGGAGGCACTTCATCTCGGAAGCAAAGTAGACGGCGCCGGGCGTCTTGCTCGACCTGCCCATGTAGAAGGAGGTCACACCAATAGGGTCGCGCGCCGCAACAACGCGGTCCTGAGTCTTGTCGTGGAGGACCCAGGAGAACATGCCATCGAGGTGTCTGGGGGCATCAATGTCGTGCTCGAGGTACTGTCTCCAATTAGAAGAGTCTGGATTGGCGGCGCAGAGCAAATACCAGAGGAATAATGACCTCGCAATCCGAATGCGTCTTGAAGTTGTATGGGGTCTTGAGGTGCTTCCTCAGCACCCTGTGGTTGTAGATTTCGCCATTGACGGCCAGAGCAATGGTTCCCTCGTCGTTGACAAGAGGCTGAGCGCCAGACTCTTGGGATCGTGAGCGATTGTCTCGCAGCGGGTGGATTCACGTACCGACGCCAACAATGGACAGACGTTCATGAACAAGGACTAAAGAGTCAGATCGAGACCGATAAGGATCAAAATTGGGGAGCGCTTACTAGTGTTGTTCGCAATCACGTTGCCACCTATCTGGTTCAGCAATGAATCTTCTCTCGCGGTAAAGGATGCTCACTCCAGTCCGGTCCACGGTGACGGATGCTGCGATTGGTCAACAAAGGAAGCTCGGAGGCCAATTGGAAAAACGTACGCCTTGCCCATTTTCAGGGCCGTAGGCTTGAACTTTTGGACATCAGGGTGACTGGCGATTGTTAGTCGGGCGATTCGTAGAGGCGCAAACGGTGTACGGACCAATGGCAAGCGAAAATGCCACACATTTTGGCGGAAGCGTGAGGCGACGAGGGAGGTGAGTGTTCTGGATAGCGAGGAAGAAGAGTGGTGGCGGAATATTAGAAGAAATGACGGCGGACCAGGGCGGAGGACAGTTTTTTGAGTCACTTTTGAGCGAGCGAGCTATCGGCCGCCCGATCTGCCCCGCGGTGGGCCCAGCGGTGTCTTGGGAGCACGTCCGTTCTCGGCCCGCACGCTACCACCAGCTTGATATTACTAAGGGCCGTGATGAATGGAATTGTGTGGTCACCTCATGGTCGTCAAGTAATAACATTCCACATTCCTAGGTCATTCAATACCGGCACTCGCTTCTGCGCCTTCAATCCGCTTCCTGCCGTCCGAAATTGAAATCAAACAAAACACTTGGATCTACGAAAACAAAGACTGCCAGTCCATCCGTTGAGGCACAGACGCCGCCACGTACCGCCTCCGCTCATGCTCACCCCAAATCCCCAGAATCCAACCAGAAAGAAACGCGATTGCTGTTTTTGACTACCCGTGTGCTCGACGTAAGAGTATCGTGAGAGCGCGCGGTGTCTAAAAGAAGAAGTAGGCCAGCAAGAAGCTAAAGAGGCACAGACCAGCAGCAATCTGGACCGAGACACCGCTGGCCGGGGCGTGCTGCATGGCCATGTTCTGGGAAGTCGGTCCTTTGTCAGAACCGCTGCTAACCACAGCATTGCCCTTGCGTTGCCGGAGACCCTGGTCGCGTTCCTGTTCCAGGCGGGTGATTTTGGCATACGCTTGCTCCAGCTCGGCCCTGAGGCTCTCTTCCTTTCCAGACACTGCTGGGTTGTGTGTCGAAGCGACGGCGTCGCCGAGGTTCTTACTCTCGCTGGGGCGCGACTCTGAGCGCGACACGGTGCTGGAAGCGGGCGCAACAATGCGCTGCGGCGTAACGGCTTCGGGAGACGGGGAGCGCTGGGAAGCGGACAGATCGTGGTTGCTGGTCGACGTTCCGTTGACGGCTGGAGAAGCGTCGCCGTCGGCAGGGAGAAAGACGACACGAATCTTCTTTTCCTGGATCGTGTGCTTTGCCGTTTGTTCAATGTGACTCCACTATCGCCAATTAGTCTTGTTCCTTGGCGCCTGTTTGTCCACATACGACAGAGGCAACGTTGCCCAGTTCATTTTCTCCAGTCATTGCGACGGACTGAACGAGAAACTTGTCGCGGCATCGGGCATCCGGGGGAGGGTCCTCCCTCATGGCCTGGAGAAGGACTGTGGAAATTAGCCTTGTAGTCACCAAGAGGCCAGCTTATCCCACCTTGAACCTCGACTTCCTTTCCCGGCTCGATGCGGCCAGAATTTGGTCGTACACAGTATCTGTCAAGAATGAGCAGCGAGCGGCATGGGACGGGCAGGCGACAAACTGCTTGGGAGCCGTGGTTTTGACCTATATGGCGTCAGAACAGCTCGGTCTGGGAACGCTGTGAAACACTTGCCTTGAACGCGACTGGTTCCGCATTGGGGTTGCGCAATCGCAGCGACTGGGAAACTTCGGTGGTGAAGGGGCCTAAGGACGACGGTCAGGCACCAGAGTCTCGGACAGGCAGAAAAAGGCTAGCATACGCTTGAAGCCCAACTCGGGCGGCGAAAGCTCAACGGACATGGTGACGACGGCGTTGGCGCGAGGTGGCAGGGGCGTGATTGCAGGACAGGAGACGCAAGTACGCGATCGGCGGATGGGCAAAGGGCTACGGCGGAGACGGCGGAGAGCACGGAGCGCGCAAAGTCAACGACGACGAGGACGGAGGTGAGGCGATTCGATGGAGAAGAGGGCAAAAGCGACGATGAGCTCGCGAGAAGCAACAGGCGGACTGGAGTAGGTGGAGATTTGCGAGTACCTTCTTCCCGCGGCTGCTGATTGCCCGTTGCCTGCACGCGACGACAAAGCCGGGGATTGTCAATTCATTACAGTGGGATTACTGGTACAGTCAGCAGGATCTGGCCATTTCGGGTAGGCAGTGGAGCCGGCTTCCTTTCTCTGCTGACAAATCCAGGCCCGTTTCCTCAAGCCCTGCCAGTTCAGGCTCACCGCCATCCCCAGCGTATCAAATACACACTTTGTGGTAAGATCAGCATTGCCGGGGATCCGACGTCACCACCCGATCAGCACCCCGCCGGAGCTCTGTTCTTCTCGAACCTTTACTCTCAACCGAAACATCCTAGCCACATCAACCTCACAACCTCATCATGGCTTCCTCCGACCTTGACCAGCTCGTGGGCATGGGCTTCGACCAAGAACGCGCCCAGCTCGCCCTTTCCAAGGCCGGCTCCAGTGAGTAAACGCTAAACACGGATTCTCACTCAAACACGACTAACAACCTGCGTCTGACAGTCCCCGACGCCATTGATTGGCTTGACAAGAACAGCGAGAAGTCGATTGATGAAATCAAAGCCGAGGATGCTTCGACCGCTGAATCAGCCTCCGCCGACGCCGGAGAGGTCGCCATGAGCATGCGCTGCGCCGACTGCGGCAAGACATTCAGAACTCAAGGCGAAGTCCAGTTCCACGCCAACAAGTCGGGCCACGCCAACTTTGAGGAGAGCACCGAGGTACTCAAGCCGCTCACCGAGGAGGAGAAGAAGGCCAAGCTGGAAGACCTGCGAGTTAAGCTGGCGGCGAAGCGCGCCGGCCAGGCCGAGCAGGACAAACTCGACAAGCAAAAGAATGACGTATGTTTGCAAAACGCACAAATTGAAAAGACGTGTCTGACGAGTGCTAGGAAATCCGCCGCAAAGCCACCAAGGAAACTCAAGACGCCAAAGAAGCCCTGCAAGCCAAGGAGCGCATCAAGGAAGCGCAGGCCAAGAAGCGCGAGAAGCAGGAGGAGATTGAGGCGCGCAAACGCGTGCAGGCCCGGATTGAGGAACAAAAGGAAGAGCGCAGACGCAAGGCCGAACTCGAAAAGGCTGCCCGTCTTGGACAAGCACCCCCAGAAGCGGCTCCGGCTCCGGCTGCTGCTCCCGCGCCGCCCAAGCCGTCTGCTGCGTACTCCGAGGCCAGATTGAGGTTGCAGACCCCGAGTGGCACTGTCCAAAAGACGCTGCCCGTGGAGACGACGCTGTTCGAGGTGGCACACCAATTGACGCAGGAAAAGGGCATCACCGTCACCAACTTCACCCAGACTTTCCCCAGAAAGGTGTTTGACTCGACCGACTTTGGAATGACGCTCAAGGAGGCGGGCATGGTTCCGAGCGCGGCATTGATCGTCGGCTAGAAAATGCATTCGAGGCGTATGGTTTGATCACAACATGGGATTGTTGATGTCTTGACAGGGTTGCTTCACATCCATGGGGACGACATCAAAAGTGGAAATACCAAAACGGTGGATACCAGTTTATATCGACTCATAGAACCAAGATCCTCAACGCCTTTTGATGCCCATTTCAGTGACCTATTTTGATGCCTTGGCCTTTTTTGCCTTGGGCGACTTGGTGTCCTTGACCTTGCCAGCCTTGGCCTCCTTCTCAGTCTTGCCCTTGGTAGCCTTGACCTCCTCAACGGGCTTGCTCTTGGCCTTGGTCTTCTTTTCAACCGGCTTCGTCTCCTTGACCTCCTCGACCTTCTCCTCCACAGCACCACTGCTAATCCTCTTGGATCTTCTCGTCGTCTTTTCGGTCACGGTGCCCTTGCTCGGCTCGGATTTGACCGTTTTGACAACCTCTGTCTCCTGGTGCGGTTCCTCGGCGATGGCCTTGGGCGCCTCAGCAGCCGGCAGAGCTTCCTTCTTGCCCACCGCGTCGACACCCTTGACAGCCGGGGCCTCGAACTCGTAGCCCAGCGCCTTGAGCTTCTCCTCTTTCTCCTTGCGTCTCTGCTCCTCCTTCTTGATGCGATTGTCCCAGCCCTCTCTCTCCATGCCGAGCCTCAGGTGGCGACCCTCCATCTTGTTGCGCGGGGCGGGCTTGAAGCGGCGGTTGGCGCCCTTGAACAGCTCCGGGTGCACCTGGTCCGCGGGAATGTAGCGCACCTGCAGGATGTGGCCGAACATGAGATACTTGTCCATGGTCTCGGCGGTGATGCGCGCAACGGACGCGTGCTTGAATTCGATGAAGGCGTAGTGCTTGGAGCGGCCCGTCTTCTTGTTGCGCGACAGCCGCAGCCGTGTAATCTCGCCGAATTGCGAAAAGTAGGCGCGCATCTGGTGCTCGTAGAAACCGTGGGGAACGCGGCTATTCATCAAACATTAGCGATGGGCAGAATGTGGTGTCGTGTGATGCTTACCCAACGTAAACGACGCCCGGAAGGTCCTGGCCCTGTTCTTGAGCCTTGGTGAGCTTCTTGCGGAGCTTCTTCTCATTCGGTATCGTCGGGACCTCGTCAACGTTGAGGCCTTCATCTTCGCCGTCCGCCTCGTCCTCGCTGCTCTCAAAGCCCTTTAGCAGGGCCGCCGTCTGGTCATCCTCCTTTTCATTTTCGCTCTCCTCGGCAGACTCTTGCGCTTCCTCTGCGGCCGCAGACTCTTCGGATTCCGGCTCAGGCTCCGGCTCAGGCTCAGATTTGCGCTTCTTGTTGCTCTTCTTGGTCGCCTTTTCAGGCTTGGCCTCTGCCTTTTCAGTCGCGGGTTCCTCGGCCTCGAAGAAGTCAGAAGCGCGCTTGCGAGAAGCTTTGGTGCTGGCAGCAGTATCGGCTTTGGGTGCTGCAGCCTTGGCCTTGGAGGGCTTCGCGGCGGCGGTCTTTTCAGCAACAGGCGCTTCGGTCTTTTTGATTTTTTTCGTCGAGGGCGAGGGAATTGCGGCGCCGCCTGCACATGTCAGCTTGAGTCCAGATTGGAATGATAGATTCCATACTCTTGCGCTTCTTGTTTGTCTTTTCGGGTGCCATGGTGAATTCAATGTTTGGTGAAGAGCGAGACGCGCTTGGTGAATGGAACTTTTTTCTCCAGGTGCGCCAGCAGGGTATCGCCGAAATAGGGCCGGCATCTACAACTTCAACCCGACCCGGACCGTTGCCAACCCGGACGCTTCACGTTAATATCAACAACACGCATCTCGAGAAGTCTTCGATTGAAATTTGGCGTCGAAGAGTTCAAACTTGTGCTTGTGCAGCTCCAACTTGTGAAGTCTTTGCATTTGACATCAACCGAAAATGGCAACCAACGTCGACCTCAATGACAGAAGAGCTTGGGATGACCGCGCCCTCATAGATGGCTGGGATGCTGCGCAAGAAGAATACAATGTATGCCTTCCAAACTCAAAAGAACTTCCCCATGCTGACGCATGCCAGCTCTACCACTCGGTCCAGCTTCATGGCGAGAACATTCTCCACTACCTCGACAGAGAGCAACTCGAGTCTCTCAAAGAGTAAGAGTTTGCGGGCTTGTCACGAACGTTGCTGATTTTTCAAGTGCATTTCAAGATAGCGGAGAAGATGCTTACATTGGAGCCATCGAAGCCGAGCTCGCGGCCCGTCCTGCTGAGCCGGTGAAAGAAGAAGAAGCAAATGTCCCAGAAGATGCGCAAGCAGGTGATGAAGAAATGAAAGAAGCCAACGAAGCCGACAAAGGTAACTTACCTCCAATTTTGATGCTACTGCCTCACAAGAAGATCAGACAAGTACATTTGGCGATACTAACCCAATCCAGACGACACGGCCGCGCAAGACCAACTACTCCAAGAGACGGCAGCATCCGCGCACTACGCGCCAAACCCAACGGCACCGGGCCCAATCATGAAAAGTAATCCCAAACCAACCCTCTCTGGAAGCACGCATCTAACAAGGCAGCAGTGGAAGACGAGCTCCTCCGCAACATGATGCTGTCATGGTACTACGCGGGCTACTACCAAGGCAAATACGAAGAGCGTAGCAGCAACAGCACCAGCAGTAGCAGCAGCGCGTCTCAGCCACCGGGCCCATCAACCAAATGAAGGACTTTTTCGCAAATGTCGAGTTTTGCTTTCCGACGACGCTGCGCCACATGCAGCAACGATCCTCCATTTCCACCCACCACATCCGACATGCTGCGACGGATGCAAAAATCGGCGTCTGCACTCCGGCTATAAGGCAGACGCTATGCGCGAGCTGCTTGAAAAGCCCATCATACTGACCGGGGCTGCCCGCTTACGACGAAAAAGTACCATCGATCCCAAGAACTATATCAGCCTCGCACACCACGGCACTAGGACCGGCCCTGCCCCCCTTTCCAAAAAACCCAAGGACGAACGAGATGGAATAGCCATGTGGCTTGCTAACCGGCGGGGCGGCACTATGCACAGAAGGACAGAGAAAAAAAATATTTGGCAACCATTCGAATAATGAGACGGACATGCGACGCGGTCCGAGACGCAGCCAACACGGCCAAGCCGCGAGGCTGCCATGTCGCCGCGCCCTAATAACCAGCTCTCCTCAAATCAATTGGCGGGGGGAGGCTCCCATTCCACTGGAGCGAAGGAGCCGGCGTCGTCGAGGCGCTCCCGAGCTTCCGCGCGCGCGCGTTGCACCGTTTTGCTTCATACATGGGTGTGGTGTATGGTGGCCAATTCAATACCTAGTTGAGGCGCAGGCAGGCTAGGTAGGTGAATTCGGATTTGACCGTCTTATATCCATGCTTCCTTGACAGCTCTTGTCCAATTTGCGTGCGTGTCTCTCCCTTTTTGATCCGTGCTGTGCCCTTTTCCACCACGCGTTTCCGGGATCTCTCACATCCTCGTCCTCTTCCTCTTCTCTCCTCCCTCGTCCTTCGCACCGCAGCGCGGCACCCGTCCACCCATCCACACCATGCGCCCACTCCCCCTCAGCGTCCTCCTCCTCGCGCGCTTCGTCGCCGCGCAAACCGTGCACACCGTCACGGTCGGCGGGCTCAAAGAAGCCGCCGCGCCCGGCGGCCAGCCCTCGCCCAACTTCATCTACCAGCCCGAGTCCATCACCGCGGCGCCCGGCGACGTCGTGCAGTTTAACTTCCTGCAGCTGAACCACACCATCACGCAGAGCTCGTTCGAGAACCCGTGCGCCAAGGCGCCGGGAGGCTTCGACTCGGGGTTTGTTGTGAATGAGGACGGCCGGCCGGGCCTGCAGTTTAGTGTGCGCGTCAACGATACTAATCCGATTTGTGAGTTACATGTGGGAGAGGAGGCTGGGGTTGTTGGATGGCTTGCTGATTTGCTGGGTTGTCGTGTAGGGGCGTACTGCGCACAGGAGACGCACTGCGGCAAAGGCATGGTGTTCGCCATCAACGCGCCGCAGGCCGGGACGACGTTCAACGCGTTCAAAGCATCCGCCATCTCGCAAGGCGGCAACGGCGCGCTGACAGCGGCCGGCATCACGGGGCCAACGCCAGCGCCAGCCGCGGTGCAGCCTCAGGGCCAACAGCCCCAGCCCGCCGCTGCTCCCCAGCCGGCGCCGTCGATTGTACCGGGCAACGGGCAGTGTCGCGATGGCAGCGCGTGCGCGTGTAGCTGCCTGTGTGGCTCCAGTAGCTTCCCTCCGCAGGCGGCGCAGAATAATTTTGGTGGCTATGCGGGTAAGTCTGTCGAGCTGGCGCTGGGCATCTTGTGGGCGCTGGCGGCGAGATTGACAGGCATGCGATTCCCTTCCTTGTGTTGTTGGAATCGTGTGCGTAGAGACATGTGCTGACTTGTTTCCAGGTATGCTGCCGGGAGGAAGTAGGAAGTGAGGGGTCTTCTTTTCGTGTGCTTGATGCATGACAGTTGAAATCCGCTGAGCGACTGACTGTATTTCGTTTGAGCGATGCTTCACATTTACCTTGAGCATTTTTCAACTTTGATCGAGCGTCCATTTTTGCCAAAGGGTATCTTGAAGCAAACTCGTCATGCTCCCTTGTATCCATATCGCAGCTTTTCGAGCCCGGCCACATCAACAGGGGCGAGCTGTGAGCGGACCAAAAATACCAGACCAAGAACAACTACTTCTGTCAGCTTATCCTTCGAGACCGAGAGGTCAACTTACTGCCCGGGACCCATCCCTCCCACTCGCCGACCCTATCTCCAGCGGCCCAGCAGTTCAACGCTACGATGCCGGCCACCAAAACATTCAGCAGGCCAATGTAGCGCTCAACCGGGCCATCGCCATCCGGCAGCAGACCCAGCGCCTGCACCCAGTGCGCCAACGGCGTCTTGTCGCCCATACCCGCACCCATAGGCCCGCCACTCAGTTCAAACGAGCTCGGCGCAGCAGCACCAAGCGGCACGCCACACAGCACCCACCCTGACGCTGCCAGGCTCGTCAGAGCTAGCAGGGAAGTGAGGCATTCGGAGAAGCTGGAGGGAGCAAAGAGCGGGCGCAGGTAAAGCAGTGCGGAGAGGGCGGGGAGAGATAGAAAGGCGCGACGGTAGAATTCTGTGCGAGCGGCATCTTGGGCGCGAAGACGCGCAATGAGCTGCGCTTGTTCTGCGCTTGGTTAGCCATGAAGCGGCGAGATGTGGTGGCTGCGTACCTTCTTCGTCGATACCCTCAACAGGCTCATCTGAGTCGGAATCCGCGTCTGTGGGGTAGCGGAAAGCTTTACGTAGGCGCGTGGAATCCATGTTGTCAATAAACGTGAGGAAAAGCCATGAGTGACGGCCAGGGAAACGCGCGCCGCGATCAATGACGCAGACGGCAGAAAACGGCGCTAGCCCACCGCCCGCCGATCACCAAGCTCCCGATGAATTAATCGACTCGGCCGCCAGCAATTGCACCACCACATCACCTGTCACGATGCGCACACCCATCCGGCCCACGCTCCTCCGAGGAGCGCCGCTACGGCTCCCCCTCGCACCATCACGAAGCCTCGTCTCCGCGCCGAAGCCGGGCAGCGGGCCGCTCATGACGCGGCGGGCGGACCGCGCGCTGCCGGCCGTCACCTCGCGGCGCTGGATGTACACGCTGCCGCTGTTTGCGCTCGTGGTCGGCGGGTCGACGCTGGCCATCTTCAACTACCAGAAGCAGACGTCGTCGGTGGTCGAGGCGACGCTGTACGCGCTGCGGACGGACCCGCGCACGCGCGAGGCGCTGGGCCCCGAAATCTACTTCGCCAGCAAGGTCCCCTGGATCTGGGGCACCATTGACCAGGTGCACGGCAAGGTCGACATCGAGTACGCGGTCAAGGGGCGGCGGCAGCGCGGCACCGTGCGCTTTGTCAGTCTGAGGAAGAGCAAAAAGGGCTTTGTACGTTCCACCCTTTTTGGAATGCTCCTGCCCCGTCTTCTGGAATCGAGTGCTGATGCTAGCCCTGCAGTTTGAGACGGTCGAGTGGAGTCTCACGACGGATGACGGCCAAACGCTGCAGCTTCTCGACCCCGACAAGCCCGATCCGTTCCGCCGTCAGGATGATGACGAGTGAACAAACTGAAACTTGGGATGACAGTGTATAGGGCGACGGGGGTTTTCTGGCAGACGTGTATCACCACTGCATCATACGGCGTTTGGAAAATGGTCATTGCAGGTTGGCAACTGTTGCCGCAGCTAAAACACGCATCGGCAGTTGCAAAAAATGTCAACCTCGTTTCAGCAGCACGCAAAACCACGAATATTTGTCAATTCCACGTATCCATTTTGAGCGCCGCTGGGAAGAAAAAGACCTCTGTTGAAAAGTGTAAGAGAAGATACATTAAGGAGTGGTGAGAAGGGAAGGCGAAATGTGCCGAGCGAATGGATGCACGCTGTCAGTCATGCTGTCATTATTCGGGTTGCTCGTTAAGGTATGCCAAGAAACAGGCGTCATGCCTGCAAAGCGAACGGATTCCAAATCCACAGAGAAAGAAAAAAAAAGGGTATCTAATCCATTGCCGACGCAGGGGTCAATGATAGCAGCGCATAAGCGCGAGAAGAGAAGAGCGAGACGAAACTGACGTCTCAGAACGTCGGCGACAGCTCGTATGGATTGTTTTCACGCCTCAGGGCACGCATGCTGGGGTGGTGCGTCAGATCCGGCTTCTGGACGGTGCTGCGCAGGCGCTCAAACTCGGGCGAGCGGTTGATGGGGCCGCCGTTGACGGGCGGCGAGATGTTGAGCGGTCCGGAAATGTTTTCGATGAAGCCCGTCTTTTTGGCCTTTTTGGACTTGGCCGACTTGGTCGATTTGGCGTCGGACATGTCGTTAGTGTACTGATTTTCGGCGTAGCGGTTGGGGAAGAGGGAGGCGCGAGCACTGCGGAAGAGCGAGTTGGAGGTGGGCGGCTCAGGGGCAACAGCAGCAGCAGCCGTGGGTGTGGGAGTGCGCGGCTGGTACGGCGTTGGAGTGCGAGTGTTGGACACGCTATTCATCGACGTCTTGACGCTTAGAGTCTTTTGGGCGTGCTCCATCTCGCGCTGGGCTTCGGCGTCCTGCAGAGCGACCACGCCATGGGCTCGCACGCGCCTGGCAGAGATGCGCAGCTTGCGGTCCCGGAAAATGAAGCTGATGCCAATGTTGAAGAAGCCGACGGCTATGCTGACGATGCCGGAGCTGAGCACGAGGCGGAAAAAGGGCGTTCCCAGCGTGGCTTCATTGATTTCCTTGTTCAGACTGCCGAGCAGGTTGACGCCCATGGTGATCATTGCCAGACCGAGCACGACGAAGCCATGGTCGTAGCTGAGGAGCGGCCAGTCTCGAACAAAGTAGTTCCTGAAGACGGACAGCTCAGAGACGACGAGGAAGACTGCAGCAGCGGTTAGTGGTGTTGTGGTGGTGAGGGGGAAATGCGTACGAGCAATGAGAGCGGTGATGACTCGACCGCAGAGGTCGAAAAAGTAGTACTGGTTTGAGCGGATGATGGTCTTGACAACGACGACGATGCTCGAAGTGCTGACGGCGAGCAGGACCAGAATGTTCAAGAGGCGGAAGATGTTGAGCAGGATGTAGCCTGGGCCAGCCAGGTTCTTGATGGAGAAGAGCGACATCTGGGAGCTGCAGAGGAGTGGAGGATGCAGAAGCGAGGGCGGAGTTGGATGGACGAGTCCAGAGCCTCGTAGAGGTCGTGGTGACGCTCAAGTGAAAGGCAACGGAGCAAAGGGCATGTGCATGGAGCCGAGAGTGAAGTGAAGACGCAGAAGCGGATGTGAAGAGCTTGACATTGTGTGTGTAAACTAGCAACTGGCAGGGAACAGCGTTGTGGTCATGGATGGCGGCAGACGGGAGTCGAGTGAGCAAGGCGTTCAGCCAATTGCCCGAGATTTTGTCACAATTGATGAAACGCCGGAGTCAGTCGATGGATGGCTTGTGGTTTGTTTCTGCCGTGTTCCCTGCGGCGAGGCGGCGCCCGTTTCATGGATGGCTGAGCGCTGTGAGGTGCCCTGGTGTTGAGCAGGGGAGGGGAGCGAAAACTGGGGTGGCCGATCGAACTGTTGCTGCGTGGACGCGCGAGAGCGACGATGTTGCACTTTTGACGGTGCAAACAACATGGCATTTGGTGATTGAGGTGTTGGTGAGAGGCGACGGGGCCGGCGGTTCCATTCACGGTCAGGTCTGGCTTCTTCGCAGTCCACGTCCGTCTGTCCGCCCGCGCTGTGGCGCTATTTTTATCGCGCGGTCTTCGCCCACCGGCTCCCTCTGCACCTCTCTCTTCTTTTTTTCTCCACACCCCGACCAGACCCTCAGGTCCCCTCTGCCAACACCACCGACAACCCACCCCACCCCGGCTCTCCATCAACTCCCACCATGGCCCGCGGTAACCAGCGTGAAAAGGCTCGCGAAAAGAACCAAAAGGCCCAGGCCGGCACGGTATGTCCTGTCTCCTCTCCTATCTGTCGGGCTTGCCGCTAAACGCCCTCGCAATCCAACAGAAGAACAAGAACAGCGTACGTCGTCCGCGATCAGCACTTCTAGGCCCGTCACGCTCTATTTTCTCGCGCGGCCTCCCTACCCTTCATTTCACCCATCTAACGTGACCTCTGCCCAGATGTCCGGCACCGAGTTCCAGCGCGCCAAAGAGGATGCCGCCGCCATTATGCGCGCCAAGCAGGCTGCCGGTACGTCTTCTTCTCCTAATCACCACCGCCGTCTACTGACTGGCGTCTCTACTAGCCGACGCCAAAAAGGGCGAGGCTTCCAACAAGAAATGAGCTTCATGTGCCTCTTGTTTTCTTTTTTTCTTCCCCCGAGTTGGCCTCGGCCACGGAGCTACGGAGTAGAGTTGGTTGTTGTTGTTGGTCACCGTCTTTGCGCGCGTCCGTCCCCTGCGTCTCTACCGCGTAGGAGATTGACAAGTTATACCCCCTACCTACTTACCTAGACATACATCCACGACTTTTCTCGTCCTCCCCTACGCTCCATCGCTGTGATTGCTTTCTCAAATGAGCCTGCGCCACCGTGGCACCGGCACTCATGGCCGGGCGTGCCACCTCCCCATCCAGCGCGGCCTTGCGTCATGCATGGAGAGCTTCGATGGTGAAGGCTGGTCAGGCACGCGCTCCCATCCAGAGCAGCACAAGCAGAGCAAATAAGGCGCCAAGACAGCGGCGCACCACCATCAATCAAACACCAACCCATGCATGCAGAGGGGCCGATTTTCCCAACCTGATCAGATCATCGTGCCTGACAGCTCCCGCGACTCGAGAGAATAGACTCGAGAGCAGCGACAAGGTCTGCCATTTCGACCCGCCAAGTCGGGACTCGAACGTACGTCGTCAATCGTCCGTCAGGTCCGTCTCCTGTCCTCACTCGCCCGGGCCCTCTCGCCGAGCAAGCATCCCGTCCCTCATCCCAGGTCCCTCGTTCCCCGCTAGGCTAGGTACAGGAGTCTGGCGAGAGGAGCAGCAGCGCATGCTCCTGGCCGGCCCGCCGTTCCCTGCAACCGAGCAACGTCAAAGAAAAACTCTATTTGGACCTGTCTTGCCCTGACGTGTGTGTGTGCTTGCAACAACAACACTCCTCCAGGCACGTCCTCTGACGGATGCCGTTTCTGCATGACTGACGGCCGCGTGCGATTGCGCTCAATCAAACGGCCATCCAGATCGCCAATCCAGCGCATCGCCTGCCTCGTTTCGTTTTGTTTCGTTTTCGGTGCGTACGCCGGCCGTCAAGCTTTTCGCGCTCTCCGTGCCTTACCGCGCTTTGGTAGCCGTAGTCATGACAACAAACCTCCCTCCCTCAACCTACGCACCCACCACAGACAACCTTCGGCAATGCGCCGACCTAGCACCCTGTCTGTCTTTGCGCGCGCGGTCAAACCCATCCACTCTGCTGCTGTGCCTTGCAGTTGCTGACTCCGCGTCCGCGCTTGGCTGACTACCTTACTTGTCTGCGTCCTGTGTGTGCACCTCCTTTACCTCACTTACCCCTCTCCCATCCCAGACACAATCGCATCATTAATCCGTCACGCAGCAACGCGCGCCTGGGTCGAGATGCCCCTCCCTCGTGCGGATCGCTCGATCGCTGGCTTTGACGTCACTGTACCTACTTTCTACTCCCTATTCCCCCGGCGCCCCCGATTGCCGACACTATGAACGTGTCGACTCGTAGACCGTTGGCGACGTGAATGCTCCACCATCTCCGATGCGCTCAGAGACTCGGAGGCTCGAAAGCTCCCATCCGCCCCCTTCCTCCTTTCCCTTTCTTGACCCCCCGCTCACTCTCTGCCATTCGCTGCCGAGTATACAGCAAAGCTCCATCCCCATCTCGCCTATGCTCCACATACCAGCGCACAACCAAACACCCTACCTCTCTACAACTGTCCTCCCTGTCATCCCTATCCTCCCTGTCACATCCGCCGCCGACGGCGGGACGGCGGGACGGCTGGCTGCCACGCCATGCCGCCTGTCGGCTCGGCTGCTAAACGCATCTACCTGACGTCCCGACACGCACGCACGGCCGGCAGGCCGACTGGTCAACCGATTGGCGGGAGCGGTTCGTTCGTTAGGTGGTGGGCGGGTGGCTGCGATGACACAGGTATGTAAGGATGTGCGGTGGTGCGGGTAGTATGCTCCGGCAACGGCGTGCCGTACTCTGCTACAGGACGTATAGTTTTCGCCGAGGGTCTGTTCATCTTCCTATGTCTGTCAGGGGTCTGGCGAAGTGGGCAAGTGAGTGAGTGAGTGAGTGAGTGGGTGACGGGTATCTAGGTGCCTGCTCCCCTTCGATTAGCCAGCGCTGCTGCTGCTCTTTCGTGAATCCCCTGATCCATCTCGTCGCTTGCATCGCCGCCGGCCATGTGACGCCGCGCCGCTCCTGTTTTAGGGTCTGTGTCGAGCGCGTTGCTGCTCTGACTGAGACAGATGCGCCGTGAGGGCGTCGTTGCAGACTTTGAGGATTAGTGCCTCCCCATCGTCGTCGCCGATTTGCGGCTCCACGCGCCTTGCAAGCGTTGGAGGCGTGCAAGGCCCTCGGCGTTGTGTGAGGGGGCTGATTGGGACATGGCGATGTGAGATGGATTGGACGAAGCAAAGCGTCTTGGTAACGTGCAGGAAAAGAGATGTTCAAAGATATTGTGGTGATGGGGAGGAGTGTTGATGGTAACGCGCCTGAAGTCAAAGTTGCGAGAAGACGCGTCTATAAACTCTACTCCATCTGGCAGGGGCCTGACTCGCTGTACACGAAGGCTGCCAACCTACCGACCTGCTGTTATGGTCACGAATGCTCCAGATCGACATCAAGTCGGGTTTGCTAAGCACCCTGCTAGTGTTTTACCTGGTAAAGGGAGAAGGACGCCGAAGCAAGTGTTCGACGACGCAGGATTGAAGACGCAAGCGCTGTCTTTCCATTGTCGTCCTGCACAAAAGCGTTGATGAGCTTTCAGACGCGGTATCAATGCACTTTGTGACGCAGCACCGACGACCGATGCCCCTGTCTGTGTATATATCAGTACGTGTGAACCCTCTTCAAGCTCGCCCCTAGGAACTTACTCGTAGTCAAGCTAAGACAGTGACCGCAAGTTTTCCAAGCACCCTACAAGTGCTTTACCTGGGTTTCAAAAGCATGATGGCTCAAGCACTGCAATTGCATCCAAGGAGCACTTCTTCGAAGCTACAGTTGTGCCTGGCGGGGAGCTGTGGTACGGCGTCACAATCACTTGGGAGCCATCATCTGCCACTGTAGACGCCCAGAATACCTGTACCATCAATTACCAAGCAAAACTGTGGAATGCGTGTCTGAAACTGAACTTGATGCCTCCTTTTCTAACGTGACCTTTCAGGGACATCTTCCTCTTCTCGAACATGCTGCCTGGCTGTCTTCCTCCATGACATTGGGCCAAGCTGTCACCTCCTTTCGGGAGAGATGAGAGACAACAGAACGTGCGCTCAGGACCGGGGAGCTGCTTGAAATCAGCATCGACATGGGTGTGGAACTTGGGATGAACTCACGTCGGAGTCTAGTGAAGAAATTGCGATGCCTTTCGTCCTCCACTTCCTCCGAATCCTCGACATCCAGCTCGTCCAGATCTGGTTCATCGTCGAATCTCTCATCAGGCGTATGGGTTTCGAAACATTCCAAATTTCTCGTTGCAACGGCGAGACTTTCCTGCTTGACCCGGATATCATTTCTCAACCGTGGCTGCATGTCTTCAAGTCTGCCGCATGCAAAGACTAGGCGATTGTGGACAGCAACGAAGACCGGCTGCCCTTCGAGAAGTCTGTCGTCGTCCTCCATGTCGTCCAACATCTTGTAGGCGTCTACCAGGTTCTTTCTTGATTTTCGGAGTTCCTCTTGGAGAAATGCCAGGTCTTGACATAGGGCTTCGCATCTGTCTTCGAGCTGCTTCCGGAACCGAGCCCGGGCACGAGATAGAGGGCTCGCAGCCGGAGATGGGGTCTGGCGCGGAGTCGACGGTCGGTTCTGTCCAGGCGAGTTGCTTTGCCGCATGGCTTGTAGTGCTTCACGCAAGTCGCGAAATGGAAAGCGGTCGCCACCATGCCTATTGACATCAGTTGCAGGCGAAGAGTTTGACGGAGTTCGTGGCCGGCGCGGAGGAGATGGAGAGGTCCGTCCAGGCGAGTTGTTTTGACGCAAAGCCAGTAGTTCTTCTTGCATGTCGCGAAACTGAAAGCGGTCTTCATTGTGCCCGTTGACGCCATTTGTAAGAGGAGAATCTGACGGAGACTGTGGTGCAGGTCCGCACCCGTTCACACACTGTTTGGGCGGAGACATGATGGCGAGATGAGAGATGCAGGCAAGGCGTCAAAAGTGTTGTGAAAGCGATACTGGGCGTTGTAGCGATAAGTGAAGTGTGCTGACCGATTGGGGTCCAACGAAAGACGTGGGTATTGTTGTAGCGATGATGAGATGTGCTGAGAGAGGTCCGGCGAAAGGCGCGTTCTTTAGAGCGAGCCATGCCCACGCACCTTCCCATCGACGGTGGTCCACTCCCACATTTCCTTCCTTCTTGGGTCAGTCTTTCTTTCAATGGTAACTTGGAAGCCGTTGCCAAAATCTCTAATCATGCACAATGATGGTATGGATCCTATCCAACCAAATCAGCAAAAGGCTCGAATTGTAAATCTACCATGGCGATTGGGGAATTCGAAAAACAATGTACAGCGAATCCAAAACAATTTCCAACTCCTCGCCTCGCAAAGCGCCTGTCCACCGCTGCACCAACGATTTTTTGAGCTGCACCATGTCCACACTGTCCAGCTTACCGGCCCACGAAAGCAACCTATTTGTGCGAGCCAGCAGCCCCCGTTACCCTCAAAATAAAGTTTACCACGACAGCCGCCAGCAGAGCAATGGCCAGAACCGTCGGACCAAAGCGATCGTCAAAGCCGCTCTGGCCGCGCTGGCGGATACTCTTGGCGCGCCAGTGAAAGGTGACGAGGGCGTACAGCATGGCGGCCATGGCCACGAGCGTGAAGAGGCCGGCGCTGATTTGGCCGACCTTGTCACCAAAGTTGAGGAGGCCGACGGCGAGGCCGCCAAGGATGACGGTGAAGTTGAGCCAGGACAGGAACGTGCGCTCGTTGGCGAAGAAGACCTTGGGCTCGACGCGCGTGGGCAGGGCGATCCGCTTGCCTGGAGGGAGAGGTCAGCGCGCAGCTACATTGCGCGGGAACTGGAGCTCTTACCGGGCGCGGTCTGGAGGAGGGGCTGGCTCGACATGATGATATCCCGGAGATTCCTTGGGGAGCGTGCGCGGGACGGCTTTGGGGCGTGCGGGACGAGGGCGGGCGTGTGTCGGCGCAGGTGAAGCGGGTGGTTTGGCGGCGAGGAGAGGCTGCTGTTCCAACTGGAGGAGTAGAAGGTCTCCAAAGGGTCCTCGTGCAGAATTTGTCGTGAGCGGGGAATTGAGATGCGAAGGGAAGTTAGAGTCGTCGACGCCGCACGAGTGACGGGGTGTCGAGTGTGATTGGTCGAGGTGGCCGCTCGGACTCGGACGTGGGTGGTGGCTTCCCCGTCGCTCCGCAACCGTCCCGTCACCCACCTGCACCCACCAGCTCAGCTCGGCCACCGCAGCTCCTGATAGCACAACACTGCACCCTACATCCCGACTCCCTGTCTGCCGCAAAAACAACTGCAAAACATCCTCCGCCCCCCTCTGCCGCCGCTTAAACATCTCCAAACTATATCACTCACAATGGCTGCCCCTGTAAGACCTGTCTCGAACTCCGCATTGTACTCCTATTCAGCCTACTGACGCCCTTTGCAGCCCGTTTCTGAAACCCGCCTCAAGCAAATCGCTACCGACGTACGCCATCGCCCCAGCTTTCCAACTCCCCACACTGACGAGACTCTGCACCAGGCCTGCGATGCCGCCATTGGCAAGGCAGAGAGCTACGTCCACGCCTCGACGGCCGAGTGGAACGAGACGATAATCGTACGTCTTGCGCTCCAACAACGTCGCATCAAGGCGCCCGCAATCTGACACTGGCCGCAGAACTCGATCCTCAAGTCCCTCATCAGCGAGACGTCGACGGGCCCCAACAACCAGCCGCCGTTCAAGTACGCCATCAACAGCACCATCATCCAGCATGCCCCTACCTTCAGCCGGACCGCCGACAGCGATTCGACCGAGGACCCCGCCGCAAGCCTGGCCAAGGTGGGCCGCCGTGGCATGCACAGCGCCGCCGGCGCGTACTGGAACAACGAAAAGGACGGCATGTGGAGCTACAAGTACGAGGGCGGCGACAAAAAGGGCCTCGACGTCGTCATCAACATCATGTGGATCGCCATTTAGACGCAACCGCAACAATCACCAGGAAAGAAAAAAACTTGTCATCTAGACTGAGAAAAGAGGGATCACATGGGCCACTTCTTCGCATATACTCTTGTGCAGTTAGGTATTGAGCATGCGCTTGGTTTGGTTGGAGCTTGGAGTCAGTCCGCTCGTTGTCGTCTGTCTGTCTGTCTAGAACGGGGGCTGAAGCTTGTTCTCTTTGGATCTTTTGTGTGTTGCGTTGCTACTGGACGCTCGGTGGCATCAAAACTTGGAAAATCAAACTGGCGTCTGGACGGGATTCGAGCATCGGAAACTCAAATGGTAAAGCCTGCTGGGCGTTTTCTTTACTTTCGTCAATCGAGAAGCGTTTGGACTGCACTGCCGTCGAAACATACATGTCACCAATCTGCAGCTAGGGAGGCATCCGAATCCCAATGCTCCTGACATCCCAAACTCGTTTCTCCGTCCCACTAATCTACCGATGCATTAGTCGCCGCTGTCAATCCCGCACCGCACTACTTCACTTCAAGCAGTCCCCCACAAAGCGCTCCCAAAACGACGCAAACAAATCCGGCCGCTCCCAAAACGGCGCGTGCCCCAACCCGTCAATGCGATGCGCCGCGCCCTCCCACAAGTTGGCATACGCTATCTCATCCAGGTAGTCGAGGTTGACAAACGGCTCGGCGCCGCCGTTGACGACGGCCACGGGCACGTCGCTCTCCTCGCAGAGCTGCCGCTGGTCGACGCCGCGCCCGCCCTTGAAGGCGTCGAACATGATGCGCCGCGCCCGCCCGTCGGTGCGCTGCGCTGCGCTGCGGATCCAGTCGTCGTGCGGCTCCCCGATGGCCGCGTAGGGGAAGGTCGAGAAGGCGGTCGCGGGCCATGTTTCTTGCTCGGCGAGGAGCATGCGGTCGCCCTCCTCCTCTCCCTCCTCCTTCTCCTCGCCGTCGTCATTCGTCTCGGACGCAGGCGGCGGCGGCGGATCGTGCAGAAAACCCGCCGCGACCTGCGCCTCGCCCAGCGCCGGCGGCGTCCCCACGATCATGACGCCCTGGACACATCTCGTTGCGTCCGCGCCGCCGCGCCGCATGCGCGCCTCGTCCGCGGCTGCCATCTCCAGCGCCACGTGCCCGCCCAGACTCCAGCCCAGCACGACGACACCCCCAGAAAGACAGCCCAGCGCTTCCAGCACGTCAAGCGCCGCGGCTGCGTAGGCCGGCTGCGTGTAGCTAGCCTCGGGATGCGGGGCGTCGGTTGAGGCGCCGTGGCCGGGGAGGTCGAGGAGGAGGGTGCGGTGGGTTGTCAGGGGGGAGGAGTGTGCGCGGAGGTGCGTGAGCAGGCGGTGGAAGGAGAGGCTGCAGGAGGAGTTGCCGTGGATGAGGAGGAGGGTTGGGGTTGGGGAGGTGTTGGGAGGGTTGGCGGGGATGTTTGAAGCGGTTGGTGTTGGCGCGAGGGACGAGAGGTGCAGTGTCCCGTGCGCCGTGGCGATGTGATGGTGGGTTAGGGGCAGCCCGGAGTTTTCGGTGAATGCCATGGTGTTGATTGAGCTGGATGCGAGAGATCGGAGTTGAGGTTGAGCAAACGTGGGGAGCGGCGCGTTGTTTTTGTTGCTGTTGTTGTCGCAAGACAAAACCTCCAGCTGTTGAGTATTCCTTTCCTTGCTCTTTCTAAGCCCACATTCAATCCACCTTTTTTGGCTACAATCAGAACACGCAGACTGCCACAAGAGCCAGCGCGGCATCTCTCTTCATATACCTGTACCTCGCGGACCCCGGTCAAGCTATCTCGCCCCTGCCGCTTGCTCGCGAGCACATCAGCAACCCCACCTTTGTAATCAGCGACCTTGACCTTGAGCCCGTCACCCTGGACAGTCTGCCTCCCACTTCTAGTGCGTCTTGTTTGCGCCGCAGCGGCGGAGCATGCGAAGGTGGTCGGTCGGCTTGGTACGTAGCGCGGGATTGGGCTGTGGCGTGTCAGTAGGTGAATTGATTTCGGGATTGATGTGTTGGGCACAGGAGCATTCGTGTGTTGGTACGTTGAATCTAGGTATCTTTTTGAAGAGCTACGAAACCTAGGTGAGACTGTTCTCCCCCATTTCTTTCATGTTGAACCGCTCTCTGGATGTTCTGAGTCCTCGGCGGGAAGATTTGGATGCTGCATTCGGACTTGAAGCGTTTGGCCACCGTGGAACACATTTAAAGCGGCCTCCATCTATATTTCTGGAGAAGGAGCAGGTGTGACGTCCGAAACGCCTTCGGAAGAGCTTGAACTCGCACACATCTGACTTTCAGTGCCATCTCGCCTCTCTGCGAACGCGTTGAAAGCCTGCTCGAAAAATGCAATCGGAAGGTACTGGAAGAGCTTCTTATCGGCATCGCTGGCACAGTCGCGGCGCCAGTACGCTGCAAACTGGTTGACAAACAGTTGACATAGCCAAGCATCTTCCGGGACGTTGTCGAAGAGCCGGCAAATGGTGGCAATCCTCGGACATGACAAGGTTTGGAATCGCTCTTCGAACAGGGAATGGATGCCAGAGGCCAGAAGAGGCATGTCGAAATCCTTGGCGAAGACGTAGGCGCTGCTCATCAGGAAGTCCCACATGAATTCGACTTCATCTCCCTCCTCGTCTTCCGACATCTGGATCTTCCATCTCTTCTCGCTGTTTGGTCCTGGAAGCTCGCGGGTGTACATCCAGTGCATGATGATCTCAAAGACCTCTTCATCGATGTGTTCAAGCTCCATGGCCTTTTCTTTTCCTTCCTTGAAATCGCTGTTGAAAGCAGCTTTCATGACAGCCGATTCACAACAGATGATATGCATGTGGATGTAGTAGTTGGTCTGACTTGGGCCAACTATAAGCTTTACGATCTCCTGTTGGGAGCCTCGTCTGGTAAGTGTCAGCAAACGCATGCCTTGAGCAAACATGGTACTTACGCTGCGTTTGGTAACTGAGATTTCATGGTGGCGATTGGAAATTCTGAAAGAATCGCAGCTGTTTTGACCCAATCGTGCCCTCAATTGGTGTTGGCTGGAGAGGCCCAGATACTTGTCAGAAAGGCAAAACACCGTCAGATGAGGCGCTCACCTTGCGCGACTGACAGGTCGCTGCACTCAAACACCACTCAAAGCCAAGTGAAAAGCTCCATGGACATCTGGGCCGCTTTGCGGCTGCAACAAGAGTAGAGCCTGAGACTGTGAAGAGAGGTGAAGGAGACTCCAGAGCTGGCGCTGGGATGGTACGGAATCCTTGCAAAGTCAGCGTCAGTTGGAGGTTGAAGGTTGAGGTGGACCGTTGGAGTTGTGGCAGCTCGTAGAAGATATTCACCCACAGCGCACCCGCACTAGCCCGAATTGGAACGCCCGGTCAACGATGACACAACATTGTTTCTCGACATTCACCTACCGCGTAATTTTCCTGCTGGTGATGGATTCCGCAAGCTGTCTTATTCTCCCTTTCCGTCACTGCATGCGCTCCTGCGCCTTTCACCTCACAAGCTTCCTCTGACCTGGAGATCCAACAGAGAAGTCCTATACCATCACTGAGTTCGCTCTCCCGTGGCATTTACGGCGGAACATCTTTGACGTTGACAACGCAACTTTTCCCCGTAATATCTACTTTTGGCTCCCATAGTCCGAACGAGACATTTCAAGAACGCTTTTTGTGACTTCATCTCTCCCATTCGAATCGTGGCTG
The DNA here is from genome assembly GCF_038025025.1 of Phyllosticta citribraziliensis. NCBI lineage: Eukaryota > Fungi > Ascomycota > Dothideomycetes > Botryosphaeriales > Phyllostictaceae > Phyllosticta > Phyllosticta citribraziliensis. The sequence goes on from NW_027117348.1 coordinate 1,278,807, forward strand.
CGCTTGCCAAACCCCCCAAAGGTCACAGATCTTGCTATTCAGCTCTTGACATTGAACTATCCAGTGGAAAGAAGCATGCGCTTGCTTGCACGGGATGTTGCAACACCTCTTTAGCTACAAAATAGGACAATGAGCAAGGAATCAGTCTTGCAAGTCTGTGCATGATTAATTTTGGGCAGAGCACTATCACTGACTTAATTTCTGAGTGGCTGTGAAATTCCTGGCTGAAAAATAGCCACTTGTTTTGGTGTCCTAGTTGGATCGCACTCCGAGCATCCGTTGAAGTAGTCCCGTGAACAGATCAACCCTTAGCATAAGAAAAAGCACTGGACTGGGGAAGGAAATCCAGTGAGAAGTCAGGAAACCCAAGCAGGGGAAAGAAATATCCAAGGATAGTAAAGGAGCCCCCGAATAGGCGCAATCCAGCACAGAAACTTTTGAGGCCGCAGCAGTGGCGTCCTGCCACGTGCAACGAATACTCCCGGAGCGGGGGCAAACACTCAGCCAAGGAGCATCCCTGTGTCGCTGAATGGGTCCAGATCAAAAAATCATTCAGAAAGCCGGTCTCGGACCTCCGCAAAGCTTGCCATGCTCATAAGCGTGAATTCGAGCGGCAACTCCTTGAACAGCTTGAGCTCCGCCTGAGTCGCTCCGGCCGGCCTCCAGTGTTTTGCAAACTGGCGAGCAAACGTCTTGCGGATGGCGACGTTCTCCGGGGTATTTTTAAAGAGGCGGATGATCGTGGCATGGCTCGGGTATGTAGGGGTTTTGTCGTCGCCAGGCTCAAAGCGGTGCTGAAATGCACCATGGATGGCGCTGCAAAACTTCCACATGTCGTACATGGCGCCGAAGATGTACGCCTGACTCATCATGTAGTCCCACGTCAACTCGACCTCGTTTCCTTCTGCGTCGGTCTGACTCTCCTGAGGGCCCCACTTCGGTGGATCTTTTTGTCCCTTGGTCCTGAATGAGGGCACTCGGCCGGTGTACATCCAGTGCATGACGATCTTGAACACGTCCTCTTCCGTCTCCTACAGAGTGATCTCTCTCTCTTTGCCTTCTTTGAACTCGCTTTTCAGGGCTTTGTCAAAGACTGGCGAGTGCTGGCAGACGACGTCCATGTGGATGAGAAACTGTTTCTGGTTTGGACCGACTTTGAACGACACCATCAGCTGTTCACCATCGCTGAGAATTAGTGTCAGCAAACTGCCTTTTGCAAGGGTGAGGGTGCTTACGAGGCGTCTGGTGGAATCTGCGACATGTTGCTGATGAATGGTCCTTGAACGAATTCGATGAAATGTCGGAGATCTTCGAGTGCGCTTGCGAGCTAATCCGTAAGAAGCTTCCAGACCAGAGAAGGTGGTGCCATGCACAGGTCTGCCTTCACCTCCGGAGTTTCGCTACTTCAGTAGCACTTTTGGAGATGAAGGGAAGGACCAGACCCCATGCAAGGTTAGACGTGTTGAAATGAGGTCGTATTGAGAGAGTCGGCCCGGGTTGGCGAAGATTGACGAGGAACTGGTGGAAGGCGTCGGCCTCACTGCTGCAATCGAGAGGTGACAGTTTGAGGATGCGCTCAGTCAGGTGAGGACCGCAAAGCTACCTGAAGCTGCAGTCGAAAGGCCGGCTTGTCGGTCAAGAGATGGGAGAGATGAAACGACTTGGGGGTCTGGACGTTGACGCCAGCTGAAGGGAGAGTCCCACGGGAGGTTGGCGTCGACGTAGCTGCGTCGAGCAAAGAAAGTAAGGTGAGGTGCGTTGAAAGAGTTCGATGAGTTGATGTTTCGAAATGGAAATGATGGAGCTGAGGATGGATGCTCCCGCTGCTGTAGGTACAGAGGGGGGCCTGTGCGCCGACTCGCTTCGAGTGCAGTGACGCCACTGGTGATTAAAATGGTTCTTTAGTTGGCCGTTTTGACGCGTCCCCTCGCGCACCCTCTTCTAAAAAATACAACAACCATGGTCTGCGCCTTCTTCAAGAAGACGTGGGTGGTGTCGAGATGTCAAGAAGATTGATGGTTGGTGCGTCCTGGGGGCTACCATCCCGATAGATCTCGTGGTGTGCCCGCAAGGATTATTGGAGGCTGCGGTTGTCTAGAACGGAAAGGTCGAGAGGTTTTGTGCCAAATGCGAAAAAGATAACTCCCCTCCGGTACTCGTTTGTACGGCCTCGGCTTTTTTTCTTTGATGCTGTGGCCTCTGGAACGGCCATGTAAAAGGGGGAGCCAGTGACGTTGAGCCGAGGCCAGATCTTTTTCCAGCGCGCGCCGACGCTCAATCAAATTGCTGATCAACAGCATGACAAAACCATGCGGCAACTCTATTAACCCTCTCTTTTCAATGGGATTTTGGGCAGTTGTTGGATTCCAATGTTCCGCAAATTTCTCGATGAGCAGTTTGCTGAGCGCGGAATCTTCCGGGACGTTGTCGAACACCCTGAGGATTGTGAATATACTCGGACATTTTGCGGTATTCCAAATTCCGAATCGGGCTTGGAACAACCGCATGATGTCATCAGCCAGCTTGGGGATGTCGTAGACGACTGAGAATATATAGCAGCTGCTCAGGAGGTAATCCCACCACTTCTCGACCTTGTTTCCTTGATCGTCTGTTCTGTACGCTTCCAATGGATAACGCTTCAACATTTGTTGCTCCGGGGCATACATCCAGTCCAGAACAACTCTGAAGACGTTTTCGTCGGTATCTTCAAGGGCCATTCTCTTGGTTTGACTCTCTTTGAAATGCCCATGATTGAATGCTATGTCAAAGAATCGAGAGGACCCACAAATGATGTCTCGGTGAATGGCAAACTTCTTTTGATTGGGGCCGACTACGAAGGTCAGGAACCTCTGTGAGCACTCACTAAGACAAAAGTTAGAGCTGGCCATTGCCACTGATTAGAACACTCACGAAGGTCTGAGTGGGCCCCTCACATAGGGAGATATCGGCGGATTCGGTTTGGGTGGATAAACCATCTTGAGTGGATTCTCAAACTCCATTGTGGGCTTCAACTTCAACCCCTGATCCTGCATCTTATGATTGTTTGTCGAGGCGAGGAGCGAAATTGGGCGACGAGTGGCTTGAAATATCTATTGCACGATTTACGCGGTACCGAACCGTCAAAGCAATTTGGTTGATGAGAACCAAGGGGCCAGCTCGCTCCCAAGAGTGTCGTTCACACTTGATTCCCAAATGACGGATTACCAAAGTTTGCGATATCCCTGGATTTGAATGTGATTGTCCAACCACGCTACCTTTCCTGGTGGCGTACTTATGGACCGTTCTTCGCAAACACGACTGGGAGATTGCTGTCTTGTCGCTTCCGCGGGACGACCCTGCTCTTCGCTCCCTCCCGCATGTTTCTGAGCAGCCTCTCCTGCTGTTGCTTCCACAACATGTTCTGATGGCATTTTTGCATTTCCGCAAATGGCTCCGGAAATTGTTTCGTTGGGCGCCTGGCCCAGCGTCTCAAAATCTCTTCAGCAAGTGCCTCGCAAAGCGGCGAGTCCGTCGGAACCTCTTCGAAAAGCCTGGAAAGCGTGACGCTCTTTGGCAAGCCAGCAAGCGAATTGTAGTTGCGTTCTGAATCGCGCATCCGGCTCGTAAATTGCTGCAGGACCGCCTCTGCGAATTCGTTGACCTCGTAGATTGTCGCGAATACGTATGCGCTACTCAGTAGGTAGTCCCAGAGCTCTTCAGGATTGCTGCCATCTTCGTCGTGCACCATTGTCCAAAGGTAATGGCCCGTAGGTTGCGGCAGAAGCCTTGTGCGTATCCACTTTGCAAAGAGCTCAAATACTTCAGGGTCGGTATCTTCGAGCGCCAGGACTCCGGTACGTCCTTCTCTCCAGTGGTTTTGGAAAGCAACAGCAAAGAATGGTGATCGTGACGTAAGGTGACGCATTTCCATTTCGAATTCTTGTTGTTCCGGACCCACGACAATTGTAACTCTGTTGTTCGTCAGCTTGTGATGTGAAGGGAACCCGGAACAATCGAATTACCGAAAGTCGCAGGCAGTATCAGCCTGAGTCGTCTTCAAGCTCCCTGGGTCTAACGAGATGTGCCCCGGACGGGAGCTTTCTTTACCTGGTCGCATCGTGAAGAACATGGAAACGTCTGGGGCTTCAAAAATGGCGAATCATTGTGGTTGATTTGATGGGTTATTGCAAGAGTCTTTGAAGGAAAAGAAACAATCCGATAGTTGCTGTGTAGCGCGTTCGCGAGATTAGTCACGCCCTAGGCTGGCGAGCAGCTGTTGAGTTTTGCATTGGGATGTCGACCGTCTCCTTCGCAGAGCCCCTCAATGCAAAACGCACCACAACCCATCCATGGTACGCTCACCTGAAAAGCCAAGGGCAAAGCAACACAGCTCCCCCAGGATGATGCGATCAATCGAGCTTCTTGGTAATATAGTAGGGTTTTGGCCAGAAAGGACAATTTCAGCCAGAAGCAGAGGAAAAAAAGCCGCGCGTAAATTGGGCGCAGTGTCGATGGGGAGTGTAAATGTGGCAAGCCTGCTGTGCACAGCTTTTCCAGTACATCTGCAGATAAAGACCGCTCGGCGAGCTGGATTTGGCTTTGTCACGAGGAGCGGCTCTGGGCGACCTTTGGGACGCCAAAGCAAAGGGAGAACGGACTGGAAAGCGTCGGGAATTGCAGCGAAGCAGCTACCGCATTCTCTTTCTGGAAGACACGCCGGAAGACAGAGGTGACTGTCATGCGCTCACAATCAGCACAATGACAGCACAAAAGCCCAGATCCAAGGCGTGAGTGGCTTCAAGGGAACGAAATGGGCTTACCCTGAGCCGTGGAAGATTTCTTGGCACCCAGCTATGGGCCGGACTCGAAGAAAGACAATTGCCTGAAGAACGGGTATTGTCCACGTGGAACGCTTCATGGACGCATGGCTCTTTGAAGATGATGCGACAATCACGTCAGTGGTGGATGGGAGAAGGCGTCAAGTGTTCTGGGCTGCTCCAGCATGTCGTGTTAAGTTGCCGGTGTTTGGATGATGTTCGGGAAGAGTACAAGCGTGCAAGTCGGTGACCGTGGTCACATACGTGGTCAAGGCGACGGGATGGGCTCAGGACTGTGCTGGATGGGCTTTGCATTGTTAATGTTCAAGCCAGTTTGGAAGCGCAATCAGCACCGACTCACTCTTCGTCACCTCCATCTCAGTCGCATCCGATTGGTCCATGGGGCGCCCCGGGCTAATCCTACTTGGGTTAGGGTGTGGCTGCGTGCACGGCTCGTAAACTTCCAAAAGCGGTAGTAGTACGACCCAGGCGGTGAGTCGCAACATGAGCGAGACACCTACCCTATCGCTGCCAGTGCACGGCTCGTAAAAGAGCCAACGAGGAAATGTAGAGTGAGGGAGCATTGTTGCTGCCTTCTGGTTGCCAGCTTACTAGAATTCCCCGAATCATGGCGCCTTCGCATGATCTCTTCATGGCCCCCAAGCCAAGATGCTGTCCCTGAACTTTTTTCCTAGTAACAATGCCCCTCTATGTAGTCATCTCTGCAGTGGCTTATGATTCGTCACTGAAACGCCACGTCGGGCACACCGTGCGTCTCTTGATTTGGTACAGTGAAGGATTCGAGGTCGCCTTCCGGTGCACGGCTCGTAAAAATCCAAAAGCAGTAAGTGTACGACCTGAGGCAGTTCCAGCTAGCTGAATGATGTGTGTGGCTCGGCAAAGACCGCAAACATATCACTGATGAGGCTTTCGCATCGCGCATGCAATGTCCGACCTTTTCCTTTATAAGTCTTCCCAGCTCGCCTTGCGGTGCGGCCCAATAGACCTTACATTCAGCGGACGATTCCGGACTAATTCCTAGAGTAAGTTTTGATTCACAAAACTTATCTTGCAGGTCCCAGACTCATCTCTCCAGGGGAAAAAAAGACAAGCGATTTGCAAACCAATGGCAGAAGACCCAGGCTCCATCGACGGCGCCGCGCCAAAGTCAAATTCCAGCCGACCAGAACGAACACCCAAGTTTTCCGACTACCTCAGAATCTTCACCTACGCCACAAAATGGGACTTTTGCATGTACTTCGCCGCTTCCCTGGCATCCGTCGGGGCCGGCGTGATGATGCCCCTTATGAACGTCGTCTTCGGGCAGCTCGTGGGCGAGTTCACCGACTACTTCAAAGACCCCGAGGCCATGTCCCCTGGCGACCTCGAGCGCATTCTCAACAAGGCCGCGCTCTACATCATGGCACTCTTTCTCGGCCGCTGGGGGCTCAACGCCATCAACAAGTTCTGCTTTCGAATGATTGGCATCCGGTTGTCGTCGGCCGTGCGACTGCGGTACTTGCAATCGCTTCTCGCCCAATCCATCCACACTCTCGACGCGCTGCAACCTGGCGCGCCCGCGACCGCCATCACCTCGACGGCCAACACGCTACAGCTGGGCGTGTCGGAGCTGCTGGGCACGTTTCTGATGTTCAATGGCACCGTCTGGGCCGCGTTGATCATCGCATTCGTCTGGAGCTGGGACCTTACGCTCGTGACGTCGTCAGTGATTCTGTACATACTGGCCGTGCTGGCGGTAGTTGTGCCACTGACCGTCAGGGGTCAGGCTGCGATGGCGAAAGCGGACGGCGAGGCGACAGCCATTGCCAGCGAGGCGCTGGGGGGCATACGGCTTGTCATGGCATGTGGCGCGCAAGGCGGCGTCATCGCCAGGTATAACAATTGGGTGCAGGAGGCCCTGGAGCGGGCGCAGAAGATCGCACCGGTCTTGGGAGCTCAGTTCGGTCTAGTGGTATGTTTCTGGCTCATCACTACCAGTCAGATGATATTTGGGGCTGATGCTTGGAGCAGTTCTTCGGCGTGATCGGAGCATTCGGCCTGTCGTTCTGGTACGGCACGCAGCGGTACATTGCCGGAGCCATCGACAACGCTGGCGTGGTTATCGTCGTGCTCTTGTCCGTCTTCATGATTCTCACTTCCATGGAGCGCATAGCGACCCCCCTCATAGCCGTCAGTAAGGCCACCGTTGCTGCTTGTGAGTTGTTTACCGTAATAGATGCCGCCCCGCCTGCGTCTGGTTCCTTGAAGCCGCAGTTTTCCTCTGAAGACCTGGTCTTCAACGAGGTGACGTTTGAGTATCCCAGTCGGCCTGGTGTCAAGGCTCTGGACGGGTTGAGCTTCCGCATTCGGTCAGGCCAGAACACAGCGCTCGTTGGTCCGTCGGGCTCAGGGAAGAGCACTATCGTCGGATTGCTGGAACGATGGTATTCTCTGAGAGATCAGCACGCCGTGCCTCAGGTGGATGAGGCTAAGCCGAAGGAAAAGACGGATGATGAGAAGAGCGAACAGCCTGATGAGGAGCCGAATGCTCCTATCACGCCAACTCTTTCCGGGTCCATTACGGTTGGTGGAGTCAACGTGGAGGATCTGGACCCCATCTGGTGGAGAGCGCAGGTTGGGCTAGTTCAGCAAGAGCCCTTCCTCTTCAATGATACCATTTACGGTAACGTTGCGAATGGTCTCATCGGAACCGAATGGCAAGACGAGCCCGAAGCGCGGAAGCGAGAGCTGGTCCAAGAAGCGTGTCGGGAAGCTTACGCCCATGAGTTCATCAGCCGCCTCCCAGATGTAAGTCCGAACTCGTTGTTCAAACCCTCTCCTACGACTCCGTCAAAGTGACCAAAGATTCTGACGGTGCATCATTAGGAATACAACACGCACGTCGGGGACGGTGGCGCGAAGCTGTCAGGCGGCCAAAAGCAGCGTCTCGCCATCGCGAGGAGCATCATCAAAAGACCGCGCATCATCATTCTCGACGAAGCAACCAGCGCGATAGATGCCAAGAGCGAAAGGATAGTCCAGGCCGCCCTCGACCGAGTTACGCAGAACCGCACGACCATAACCATCGCGCATCGCCTCTCGACAATCAAGAAGGCCGACAATATTATAGTGCTGCAGAAAGGGAGGGCAGTCGAACAGGGGACACATCGAAGCCTCACTGCCGACCCGTCGGGTGTTTACAGCTCTTTGGTGCGGGCGCAGTCTTTGCATCTTTTGGCCCAGGATACGTCGGAGACGGAGACAGCAAAAGCGGATTCCGATTCAGACTCGAAAAAGGCAGCCATCGATTTCAACCAGGATGGAGAGGTGGTCCGTACCAGTGTTGATCAAGAAAAAGCCACTCGTCAGCCCCGAAACCTATTTTCCAGTTTCCCAGAGCTTCTCCGCAACCAACAGGTGCATTGGCTGCACTATCTTGGCATCCTCTTGGCGACTTTGGGAGTCGGAGCCCAGGCGCCCCTCCAAGCCTTGCTCTTTGCGAAAGTCCTCGGCGTGTTCCTCATGAACGGAGATGAACTCAAGAGCCAAGCTGATTTCTGGGGCCTGATGTGGTTCGCCCTGGCCGGGGGCGTCGGAATTGCGTACTTCTTCGAGGGCTGGCTCAGCATGCGCGTACAGTACTTCGTCAGCGCGGCTTTCAAGCGGCAGTACTTGGCCGACATGCTGCACCAGAAGCTCACCTTTTTCGACGAGGAAGCCAATTCGCACGGCACACTGAGCTCGCGCATTGCCAGCGACGCGAAGCTGCTGGAGGAGCTGTTCGGGCTCAACACGGCCATGTTTCTCTCGGGCGTCTTCACAGCCGTCGGCTGCATCATCATCGCGCTTGTCTTCAACTGGAAGCTTGGCCTGGTCGCCACGTTCATCACCATGCCGATCATGCTGACGTCCGGCTTCTACAAGTACAGGTACGAGGTCAAGTTCGACCAGATGAACTCGGCCGTCTTCGACGAGAGTTCGCAGTTCGCCACCGAGGCCATAGGGGCAATGCGCACCGTCTCTTCCCTGACGATGGAAGCTGTCATCATCGACCGCTACAAGAAGCTCTTGGATGGCCATGTGCGCGCAGCGCAGCGCAAGGCCCAGTGGACTTCCGCGTTCTTCGGCTTCGCGGAAAGCGTGACTCTTGGCTGCCAGGCCCTGATTTTCTGGTACGGCGGCAGGTTGCTTGCTCGCGGCGAGTGCTCGTTCGAGGCCTTCTTCGTCTGTTTCATGGCCATCATCAATGGAGCAGAGGCGGCGGGTCTAATTTTGTCTCTGGCACCCAGTGCCGCACAGGCCACAGCGGCTGCAAATCGTATCCTCGATGTCCAAGAGTCGGCAGAAAAAGACCGGGGTGGAACATCAGACAGCTGGGCCTTACCCGGATCGGATGGCGGCGTGAGAATCGAGCTGCGGAACGCCCATTTCAAATACCCCACGCGGGACGTTTTGGTTTTCGAAGACCTGAACCTGACCGTCGAGAAAGGCCAGTACGCCGCATTTGTCGGGCCATCCGGGTGCGGAAAGACGACCATCATATCCCTCTTGGAGCGGTTCTACGAGCTGGGCCCAGGCCAAGGCACGATTCTCTGCAATGGAATCAACATCAACAACCTCAACCTCTACGACTACAGGCGGAATCTTTCACTCGTGTCCCAGGAACCAATTCTGTTCCACGGAACAATGCGCGACAACATCCTTTTCGGGGTAGAAGACCCGAGCTCTGTATCGGACGAGAAGATCCAAGAAGTCTGCCGCAATGTTTTCATCCATGACTTCATCGTCTCCCTGCCCGAGGGCTACGACACTGACGTGGGGCAGAAGGGCGTGTCCATGTCTGGAGGCCAAAAGCAGCGGATCGCCATTGCGCGCGCTTTGGTCCGGAATCCCAAGATTCTTCTACTGGATGAAGCGACATCGGCACTGGATTCCGAGTCCGAGAAAGTCGTGCAGGCGGCATTCGAACGGGCGCGGGCCGGGCGAACCATGATCGCAGTGGCCCACCGACTCTCGACCATCCAGGACGCCGACGTCATCTTCGTGTTTGATGAGGGGAAGGTGGTTGAAAAGGGTACGCACAAAGAGCTCATCAACAAGCAGGGCATTTATTGGGAAATGGTAAGTCCTTGTAAACCGATGGTGGCTCTCCGTTTTCTGACAAATGAATCTTTAGTGTCAAAGCCAGGCATTAGATCAGTGAATGGCCTAGGGAGACGGAGGAAGAATCGTTAGCTAGAATTAGACTTTTGGTGAGGAGTTTTCTTACGGAAACAGTTGGCATGGTTCAAAGGCGTCTCGCATTGGGCACACTCGCTTGAATGCTCCTTGTGACCTCGCTTCGAAGAGACGAGACATTCTCTGTTCAAGGCGACAGGAGCTTGGAAACTCCAAGTCTTCCTGCATTTGTACTTAACGATGAGGGGTCCCGGAGTTGGAAATCTTTTTCTTCGCCCTCTGGGGTAGCTCAAGAGGAATATATGTCAACCATAAACAGCCCGCCAGATCCCGTGAGGGGCTGCCGTTCCCACCGCACGACCTCTGTCTCCGGCCGCACCTCCGCCGCCTCCTCGACGCACTCCCACTTCCCTGTTGTCGCGTCTTTTTCCAGGAAACGTAACAGGATACGCTCGCCGCCGTCCTCAAACAGCAACTCGCGGCGCCACAGCCGCTGCCACTGCTCTGTCGGCGTCCCCTCAAACGCGTTCGCGCGCTCGACGGCGCGATTGCGCAGTGCGACGGCGTGCAGGGCGCGCGTGTTCCATAGGCCGTCCTGGCCTGGGTAGTCCCTCAACAGGGCAACGGTGTCATCGCGCGTCGGTGGGTCACGGCAAAAGAGCGCGATCATGAGCAGGTTCCAGGCCAGGCTGCATTGCAGCGACAGCGCGCGGGCCGGGTTGTGCGCGATGTCAGCGGCCGCCCGTAGCGCCATCCGCGCCAGCGACAGGTACTCGCGGTATGCGGGCGTGAGTGCGCTCATGGTCTCGACGGCGATGAACTGCGGCGGGTCTTCGAATAGAATGGCGCTAAGGTACTGCATGCGCAGGTGCAGCGCCTTGAGGTAGGCCGGCGAGGAGCCCGAGCGCGTGTCTCCTTCTTCTTCCCCTTCGGTCATGACGATGCGGTGGAAGAGCGGCATAAAGGCGGCTTCGAGCACTTGGGTGTACTGCCTCGCCGGCTCGCACCAGGCATGGAGCTTCGGGTTGTCGAAGAGATCTTTATAGAATTTAGACACCTGGATGTCAAAGGGCTCAGCCCTTTGATGTACGGTTTCTGTTGCGGAGCCGGACAAGCCGGAATTTTGAATCGCTTCGGCCATTATCATTAGCATGGTGGTACTGTCGCGCCGAGCGGCGGTCAGGCGCTGCTCGAAGTCGTCAAGGCTTGTGAAGGCGGTGGGGATGTCGCTGGCGGTTGCGGATGGGCGCTGGACCCGGCTGAGGAGGACCATGAAGGACTCCATGGTTTGTTGCTTGTTCCGAAGCCCTTTGGTGAGGTGTGGGAGCGGCGAGCCATGGCCGAACCTCCCGCGAAGAACAGTGCGGGCCTGTATTGCTAGATTTGTGAAGATGTCTGCCACCGCTGCCAGGAGCGGTCGCGGATTCGGCGCGAGGTTGGTTATGTGATGGTCTGAATCTCGGTCCGTCAAGACGGCAAGCAAGAGAGCCATTCCATGGTTGACATGGTCCAGGGCAGCCCTCCTATTGCCTCTGAGTATCTCGAAATACACCGAGAGAACAGAGAGGAAGACAGCATCCTGTACAGAAGCTTGTTGGCTCTGCATTTTCAGGGCGTGGCAGTAGTGAGCGACGGCATGGAAATAATATGCGTCTTCTCCTTTAGCCTGGGAATTTGGTGCGGAAATTGCGCGAAGAGACTTGTGATTGGATTGTTGATGCCACTTGCTCAGCGAGCCAATGGCCATTGCCGCATGACGAAGCGTGGCATTACTGCGAGCAACCTGAGGGAGAACAACGGCCCATAAGTCACCGCAGGTTGCTGCAGTGTTCCAGGATCCCTGAATAAGACCTACGAACTCCTGGAAATAGAACATGCTCGTAGAATCTCGGAAATCTAGGAAATCTGGATTGGGCTGATGCTGCAGCCTTGGAGTTGCGACATGTACGGTCTGCTTGGAATCCCAGCAGAGCTGCACAGGACCGGCATGTTTCTTCTTTTTCAGTCCGACAACATACCCTTCACAATGACGTCGGCTGCTGATGCAGTTACCACAGTGGGGTTTAGCCTCGTCGCATTTGATGTGGCGCTTCTTGCAAGTCACACAGCCTGTTCGAACTTTTTGGGTGCTCGTACGTGAAGGTTTTGGTATGTCATGCCGGACATGCTGGACTGAATCATTTTGCAACAGAATATTCTTCTCGGGAGATACAGATCTTGCGGGGTGTCAGCCTTGTTTTTTCATCTTCCCGCTGCGTTGAACTTTGGCTCACTGGAAAGAATTATTAGAAAATGCGTCCCCCATGCCACCATAATCATCCGTCGCCTGTGCGATGCAAAAATAGGGTTGGTGAGAGACGTTGTTAGTCCAAGCTTTAAGAAGGCAGGGTCGCAGGAGTAAGTGGATCGATTGACAGTGTAGGGTGGAGCTGTGGACGAGGCTGTAGAACCGGAAACCACGAATGGGCCTGCCAAGCTGGATAAACCTTAATGCCGATGACGCATGCGGGCGGAACATAGGTACCCCACCTTCATCAGCCACAGCAGTAAGCACTAATCCTAGTTCACTCTTCGCCACAGTGCGCCACAGTTGCCAGGCTCCACGAGCGCCGGACAACATTTCTTCCTTTCATCACAATCTGCCTTGCAAACAGCCCAAAAACGCTGGTGACATTTGACGATTATGTAGATCGGCGCCAGTCAGAGGCATGGAAGTTTGGGGCAAAATAACGGAAAGTACCTACACACGGCAAGGCAGTTGAGGCAGAGGCATACTGAATTAAGTCTATTTTTGCTGGCACCATGAGAAGAAAGACCAAGACCGGGCTGTCCCGTCACTGAAAATCGAGATTCTACCTGGAGACAAGTGAGCAAGCTGTCAATTTCATTGGGGACAAGGCTTCATCAGTACCTGAGAGGACCGTTGAAGAGAGCGTCACGGTCGCTCAAGCAGAGAGAGACTGACCAGTCCTATCCACCAAGCATCATCACCCTGCCTTTGATGCTGTCCGAGATATGCATGCGGAACATCATGTGGCCATCCTTCTGCTCGTTGAAATAGTGCATGATGGCTTTGGAGACCGCCTTGCAGAGGGGGGCGGACTCCAGGACCTCGTCAAAAAGCCTGCAGAGCGTTGCGTCATCGGGCAAGCAATTTAAATTCGGCAGAGGGGCGATGCAGGGCGAGAAATGGGCTTTGGTGAACGCTTCGTGGAGCTCTTGGGCGAACTTCTAATATAGGGCGCAACAACGAAAAGCACGCGCACATGAGAGAGAAGCTGGAAGCAAGTTTTCAATAGGGGAAACTATTTTCGCTCAAACCAGAAGCAGAGCAGATCGAAACGACCCCAGATCATGACCAGAAGCAGAGTTGGAGCCTGCAGATGAGTAAGCCACTGGCGAATTCGCAGAGGAAAAGTCTCTCCAAATACCTGAGATGACACTTGAAGAGGAAACTGCCGTAGCAGTTGAAGCAGGGATGCCTCATCCTCCAAGCATCATGAATCTGCCCTTGATGCTGCTGGGCAGATGAAAATGAAACATGGTATGTCCCTGGGGCTCCGCGTCGAAGAAAGTCATCAGACCCTTCGAGATCGACTTGAGGATGGGAGCGAACTCCGGGACGTCGTCGAAGAGTCGAGTGAGGGTTGCATGAGCAGGGAAACGGGTGAAGACCACCTGGGCGTCTCCGTTGGCGGGGAAATGAGCTTCCATGAACGCTTCATGAAGCTGGGCGGCGAACTCGTCGATCATGTACATATGGGCAAAAATGTAGGAACGACTGATGATGCTGTCCCAAAGTTTCTCCGCCCTTGAGCCGTTCTCAGCCGGTGTAGTGATTGCCTGGTATTCGCTGCAGGAGAAGGATGGGAGCTCCTTGGTGCGCATCCAGGTCGTGAAGAGCTCGAAGACGTCCGCGTCGGTTTCTGGGAGATTCAGAACGCGAGTCTGACCTTCCTTGAAGTGTTCACCGAAGGCGTTGCGGAAGAATTGAGAGTGGGTCGTAAGGGCTTTCTTCTTGAGAACGAAGATGGTGCGACCGATGGTAACTTCGACGTTCACCCTGGCGATTCATTAGCTGAGCTTGAGAGAAGGCATGTGATTACTGACGGATTATCCCTCCACATCCAATCAGAGAAGCGGTCTGATTTAGTCGCCATGGTGGTTGATGATCTTGAGTTGATTGTGTTGTTGTTGTGGAGAGGAAGGAGAAGAGGGACGTGGGCGCAAGCAGACGTGGATAAATTAGGTGTGCGCCGGTGGCACGACCTTGGCGCAGGCGGCAGCGATATCAGAGCAGGCGCTCGTAGGAAAATTTGTACAGGAAGTCACAGGCATAGAATTTTGAGACACGTGATTTGAAAGGGAACATATATACGCGAGAGAAGCAGAGAGTAAGGTGTCTTGAAGGGATCCATTTTTTCTGGCCAAGACTAGACTGTCCCATTACGGAAGGTTGAATTGTGCCTGGAAAGTTGTGAGCCAAAAGGAAACTTTCCGAGCCTACATGCTCCCAAGACTTACCTGTCCTTCCACATGGAATCCGACCTCGTATACGAACCAGAAGAGAAGGAAGTTGACAAGCTTCCGTTCGTTTATTAGGTTCAGGGCCCTGATGGAGATCCACGCCACACACTGACGATGTAGAAATTATCGGCGCCAGCGACGCCGGGTGCTGGTGATGCGTCCACCAATGGTCGTAATCTTCTGCCTGAGTTCGCGTGATTGGCGGAACTTGAAGAGAAGAGCACCGTCGTACTCGTCGTTGTATAAAGTGACGATGGCGTTGGCGACGGCTCTGGAGAGCTTGGAGTATTCGGGAAGCTCAGTCAGGATTGACGAAATGCTTTCGTCGCTCGGGAAGAGGTCGAAGGCTTCGAGCGAGTCTTGGACCTTTGGGAAGAACGCGGCCATGTAGTCATTTTTGAGACGGTCCTCGAGTTTGTTGACCTGGTAGAGGTGGGCAAAGGCGTAGACATTGATGAAGTCTTTCATGTTAACCATCTCGAGCCTGGTGCGAGTCGGGTCAGGGCCAATGAGTGTCGGAAGATTGTCAAAACGCATCCAGTTGGTGAAAATCTCGAACGTCTGGACATCGGTCTCGGGAAGATGGAGTACGCCAGTGCGCGCCTCCCGAAAGCCGCCATTGAATGCGTTGAGGAAAAACAGCGAGTGCTGCATCAGCAGCGCCCTCTTTATGATGAAGATTGTCTTTCTCTCTTGAGAACCGACGACAATCGAAGCGTTCACCCTATCGATTTATTAGCTGAGCTCAGGAGAAAATCTGCGCTTACTCACGGACTGTCCCGCCACATCCAATCAGAGAAGCGGTCCGAATTGGCTGCCATTGCGATGAGTCGTATAGGGGTTGTTGTTTTTGTGGAGGGAAGAGGAGAGGAGGGACGTGGGCGCGAACAGCATGGAAAAACAGGTGTGTCGGTGGCACGACCTTGGTGCAGGCGCGCGGGCTTCGCAGAATTAACATTCGACGGTGTTAAAATAGGAAATGTGCTGACCTACCCAAACGAGCTAGCCCAAGCTACCTTGACGGCCGCTTTCAACCGAGGCTTGGCCTCTTATTTTCTCTCCTGCATCTATAAGCGCTACTCCCTTGGAAGAGAGCTGATGAATATACGAAAGCTGCGCAAACGGGGCAAGAGACAGGTCGCCATACTATACACCACATTTTGCTCCGCTCTTGAAGGTCAAAACAACTATTGCCGGAGGCTCATCCACACGGCCAAGCCGATTGGCAGCTCGAATTGCGTAAGAGAAGCGGGAAAAACAAGGAGACATGGAGGAGCAAATCAAGAAGTGGTTCATGGAACAAAAGAAATTCTTAGTGGCTACTCTATCCCCGTGAAAGCAGGCGTGGATTTGATTCTGAAAACTCCAGCAGAACGCGTGAAACCAAGGGAAAGCCAAAGAAAACCAAGACCTACAGAACAGTAAGCTTAGCGGAAACTCTTCAATGGGATTTGCTTTGGAGTTTCACCTGAAGAGCTGGTCGTCACTGGTTTTGTTGCTCAACCTGCGTCCACTGCGTCCTACCTGCATGATGAGAAGCAAGGAAGCCTGGAAACTTATCATTGGTAATTGAGATCATTTCCAGGACCAGAAGTAATCAACGCGCCATACCGGCGTTGTATTGTTCGACAACGACCCAGTCCCAAGACATCACGACCTGAGGCAAGGTGGTGGCTACCCAGCCGGAGAAGAAGTTCGACTGCCCTGCCGGTTCGCGATCAAGCCCTTCGAGAACTTCCTGACCCCATCATAGCGCGGTATTCGAGGATCGCGGGGTGGAGATGCCGCGGAATGGTTTGGCCGAGGAGGTCGTGGAAGAACTCGTTATAAGCCCGGGAGATCGCCTGAAGAAGTTTCGCGTTCGGCAGAAGCGCGTCGTGGAGGCGCAAGAGCAGATCGCCGGAAGGGAAAGCATCGAAGGCCTCAAGACTGTCCTCACAGCGCGGAAAATAGGCGTCCATGAAGATCTTCTGGAGCGCCTCCTCGAAGTCGGGCATCGTGTGCGTGTAGGCGAATTCGCAAGCCGGGATGAAATGTTCGTCCCAAAAGGCCTGAGCTGCAACGCAGGACCGGCGCCGGATTGCGGAGAAGACCGGCAGCTGATTCGTTGCTTTCCAGTCCAAGAATAGTTTGAAGACGGCTGGGGGTGTGTGCGGTAGGTAGATCATGCTGGTGAAGGCCTCTTTGAATGGACCACGAACCACTCCCTCGAAGAAGACGGAGAACTTCATGACCTCGTCTCTCTTCTTATGGAATATCTCTTCCTCTGGGCCGACGAAGAACACGACGTGTGTATCTCCTTGTCTAAAGGATCTGTTAGAAGGGCCAATGTCAAGGTATCAGGCGACTCACTTGTTCGGCTCCACGCCCTCCAACCAATCCCAAATCCTCAAAGTCACGTAGGTAGAGATGGAAGCCATTTCGGTAATGGAGCTTGCGGTTGGTGATTGTGCTAGTGTCTTTGTGACAGAGAAAGAGCTTTGGTGATGGCGCTGAAAGGTTGCAGTGGGTGGTGTTTGTGCGTCGATCAACTTGGAAGCTCTGAGGTGGTTGGCGAACACCGCAGAGGAGCATCCAGTGCACCGTAAGCGAAAGCAAACGGGCGCTGACATTGTCAAGGCAACTACGTGTCTGATTTAGCTAGAAGTCGGCAGTGTCAAAAATTACCACTGATTGGCTTTCAAAGCACTCACTCTGTTCTTTGCAGCTCTTTGCACAAGACCTGTCCCACACTTACCTGCTTGTAGACACTTGTGCTTCTTTCCATATCACAGCTCTTAGACCCAGAGATTTCTCCGGCAGGAGGACCGCCTTCGTCTGCCTCTCATCCGAAGTGTTCCATACAAAGAGAAGATCTTGCAGCGCTTGTGCTAAAAGCACTGGTGTGTGTGATTTTTCATGCAACCCTGGCTGCAGAATTCCAGCACAAAGTGGAGACTTTTGTAGACTCTTATAGACTTTGGATAAAGGAAAGCAAACTAGCCAGGCCAATCACCAACATCAACGGCTTCCACGGGCCGCAGGGGCAGCTGAATGATTTGAACGCAAAGAACTGGAAAGAAAGCGGTATTTTCTCTTTATGCCTGCAAACTCTGCTTCCCAGTTTGCTTTTGTTTTTTCTCATCATACCAGCCCAGGAGTCGAGCGAGGTAGTCGCCAAACAGCCCGAAAGCGATGCCGCCACCTGTAAACCAGCATCCATGTCTAAACCACCACCAGCAGTTTCCCACCTCCTTCAGCTTGACCCTCCAAATCATGGCGCCGAGTGTCGCGACTGCGCTGCCACAGCTACCAATGTAGAAGAGTGGACCGGCGCCCACAGCAGCACCAGCGGCACCGAGCAGGGCCACTTGGACGGCTGCGAGGCCAGTGAGCACCGTCTTGGTGTTTCTCTCGTGGGCAAGGGCAATCGACTTGATGCCGGCTTTGACGTCGTCCTTGATATCCATGTGTGCGTAAATCATGTCGTAGAGGACCGTCCAGGCGATGTTGCTGGTGTACAAACATGCCGCTGCTTTCAAAGCAGCCGAGTCTGAAAGCAAGTCGACTCCCAGCGCTGGAAAGCCCATGATGGCACCCCAAGAAAAGGTCAGGCCGAGGACGAATTGCGGGTAATACGTGACGCGCTTGGCGAGCGGGTAGGTAGCGACGAGTGCAAGAGACGGAATGCCGTAATATAGGCAATCAAAGGGAAACTGGAGCAGGACGGCCAGGCCAGTGAGCAGCTGGCCGCCTGTAAATATGACGGCTTGCTTGGGCGTGACGGCACCCCGTGCAATCGGTCGCAGCCGTGTTCTTGCAACATGTGGGTCCAAGTTGCGATCCCACAGGTCATTGATGGTGCAGCCGGCGCCGCGCATGACGAGGGCGCCAGTCAGGAAGAGCATCGTAGTGCCCACGATGGTTGATGGCGGGGTGATTGGCGTGGCATGGATTCCAGCGAGAAGCGTGCTGAATAGACACGGAAAGAAAAGATAGTATGTTCCCACGGGCTTGTCGAGGCGGACCAGCTCGGCGTACGGTACTACGGACGGAGGGAGTTGTGAGAGGAATCCACTTTTCGGTGGTTGGTACGCTGGAGGCGGCGTGTCATGTTGAGATTGTACTTGTTGCAAACGAGCACTGCTCTTGGTACAAAAGACTCGTGATAAAAGATCCCGCCTATCACAGCGCTTCGATGCTGAGGTTGTGTGGCAGGAAAAGTTTACATCCCTGGATACAGATCTTTGTTGGCCCCGAGGCGTCCGTAAGATAACGTCCACGCTCCGGCCAGTAAATCGCAGCGAGCCCAACCGCGTGGAGCATCTCGATGTTGATGAAAACATGACGGAAAAGGAAATTTTCGAGAGGCGTCTTCCAAATGCTGGCGCAAGGAGCTCCACTATGTGCAGCAGTTCTGGAGCATTGCAGGTGAGACAGATCAGCCCAATTGTTGCGCCAAATGCCGAGACGATCCCGCGGCTTCAGTATCGTGAGATTGACGTGGTGTTGAGGTGATGTTGAGTTGGAAATGTCGTGGCCTCGACGGGAAAGCCGCTAACGCGGACTTTGGGGCCCGTGCACGCGGAACCTTGACGCGACCACCAGCCTGTCGCGTCCACCACTGACTGCTCTTCGTCCACCTCATTTTCCCAACCCCACCGGACTACTCGGCATCTGCTCTGCCCAACGACACAACTTCACCCTGCAACGACGGTCCGACGATGAAAGCTTGGGCCCGCGCTGGGACGAAGCTCTGATTCGGATCTCACCAGCTCAACCGCTTCCCCGCGACGAACTATGCCCGCGCAACGTCCACGCGCCACTTTCGAGCCGATACCACCCGACTTCGACGTCCGTGAAGTGGTCGAAACCACCGACAACTTCGAGTTCGTGACTTGCATCAACTACGAAGAGATAAAGAATCAAGGAATCGACCAGTTCGAGAAACTTGTTCTTGTCTACGTTGTGCTGGGAGGCAAGCCGCTCGTCATTGAAGGCTTTGACCAAATTTTGGACCCATGGACGTTCACGCCAGGCTGGTTGAATGCCAACTGCGGCGACAAGGGTAAGCTCGTCTCTCTATGCCACGGACGATTTTGACTTTGACCAGTCGAAAATGCGCGCGACATAACCAAACAAGAAGATATCCCCGTAACAATCAGCCATTACCTGAAGATGATGGACCCTTTGACCGAGCACTGGTTCAAGGGCCGAGAAAATTACAAGGACAAGAATCGTCAGCGGCCCTACCTCAAGGATATCGACTGCCCACAGGTCTGGCAAGAGAAGCTCAAAGAGTTGATTCCCGGCAGTCTCTTCTACCTCAACGACAACATTGGTGAAGTCGGCGGCCCAGGTGCCGTGGATGAAGGCACCAATGCGACGGGTAGAAGGAAGGGAAGAGGCATTGCACGGGCGGGCGATTTGATGAGCAGTCTGCCAAAAGAAATGCGGGCCGAGAACCTCATGTGCTACATTGGCCAGGAAGGAACCTACACACCAGCACACAGGGAAATGTGCGCCTCACTCGGACAAAACATAATGGTCAACGCGTCCGGCACCGTCGGTGAGGATGGAAAGCGAGAACGGCCGGGCTCGTCCATCTGGTTCATGACCGAGACGAAGGACCGACACACGGTTGCCGAATACTGGCTGTCAGTGTTGGGTCACGACATTGAAGTCGAAAAACATTTTGCACAAGTTGCAGCCTGGAAGCGCGCCCCCTTCAAGACCTACGTCCACGAGCAGAAGCCTGGCGACTTCATCCTCATCCCTCCGCTCGCCCCTCACCAAGTATGGAATCGTGGCACCCGTACCATGAAGGTCGCCTGGAACAGGACGACCGTCGAGACGCTGGAGATGGCCTTCGAGGAGGCGTTGCCAAATGCCCGCATGGTGTGTCGAGACGAACAGTACAAGAACAAAGCCATTGTCTACTACACTCTGCTCAAGTACTCGAAACTACTCAAGCAAGCCAATATGCAGAGCACGGGCAATCCTGAGCAGGCCAGTCTATTGCGTCGCAGTGTCAAGGTCAAACAGGTCAAGCGCGATTTCAAAAGGCTAGTTCAGCTTTACAAGCAGATTTTGCTTTCGGAAATGTTCTCCTCAGATCTTCCCAAAGAGCACCCTGAATTCATGCCCTTTGAGTCCTTTGTCACCTGCGCGTATTGCCGAGGCAACATCTTCAATCGCTTTTTGACGTGCAAGTCTTGCGTCTACGCGTTGGGCACCGAGTCCGAGGAGCCATACGACATTTGCATGGACTGCTACGCCATGGGTCGGAGCTGTTACTGCATCTCAGGTCTACAGTGGGTTGAACAGTGGCGATGGAAAGACCTCCTCTTCAAATATGAGGAGTGGCGCCAGCAAGTCCTCGAAATTGAAAATGGCCGTCTAACGGCGACCACCCCGGTTCCTTTGACCGAAGAAAGGCGCGCACTGCAAAAGAAGACGCTGGCGCAAGTCTGTCAAGAGCAGCTGAGGGCAAGACCTTGGGTAGACCCCAATGGTCCCAACCCGAATGACGAAGAAAAGTCGGACGAAGAAATCATTGTTAACGATGACGGCACGGTTCGCAAGACGACCAAGAAAAAGTCAAAGGCCTACCTCAACAAGACCGCATCCTGCCATGTTTGTTTACACCGTCATCCCAAGTGGAAAATGGCCAAATGCACGACGTGCGATTTGTGGTTCTGCTACGGCTCGTTGTTCCGGGCGCACGACTTGATGCCTCAAACGGTCATGGAGAATCCGCGATGGCAATGCCCACATTGCCAGAAGGTGTGCAATACAGGAGCCTGCAGGAGGGACCCCCGACAAACGCCATACGAGCCAAAAGGAACGCTCTTGGGTCACGACACCAAAAAGGTTGCAGATGCTCGAAGCACCGAGGCTCTTGTTGATTTTTCTGTGTCAAACCTCAATTGGATTCGGGATGAGGATGAAGCCAGACTCGCCCGGAGGAGAGCAGAGGCCGATCTTGACAAGCAAAACGATCCGTACCAGGACCAGCGTCTCGCGGATGAGCATGAAGAGCCGGAAGAACAAACTCAAGTCGTGTATACCAACAATGGAGACGACGAAAGCTTCTTAGATCCAGCCCTACGATCTGGTCCGTCGACAGGTCAAGCCTTGCCTGGCCCATCTCAGATGCTCGACGGTGCGAGACCAAATGGCAACGTCTCGCCCCTGTTCGTGCCGCCAGCAGACGGCGACTATGACACTTTCAACGAACCCCAAACTGTTCAGTACCAGGACGAGTACATGGGCACGAATGGCTACGCAGACGCCGAAGATGACGCCTTTCCCGACTACCCACGCAAGAGACACCTCGATGACGACGACCCGATCAAGCTAACGGCAAAACGGCAAAAAACCAACAAGGGCGACAAGAAGGCCAAGCAACCTGTCAATGACGCGACAAAGCAATACCTGAAGCAAATGGAAAAGAAGAGGCTCGAGCAAGCAAGAAAAGAGGGCCGCTTCATTCAGTTGCTTGGAAGAATGAAGGGACGTCGGCAACTGGTGACGTTACGTTTGCCAATGGAACGGCTTGCCGAACTCAAGCAGCGTGAGTTGGAAAAACGGCGTCAGCAGTTGCGACCAGGCGACAATGCGGCACCCGACGTGGCCATTTTGCAGTCTGATGTTAAAGACAAGAGAAAGCAACCAGCCGTCACAAACGGAACAAAGCCTAAGAATCCCAACAAGGCTCGGGTGCTCCTCGAAGACGATGGCGATTACGATGTCCGTCATCGAACAAAATCGGGCAAAAAGAAGACTCGATACGAAGAGATTGACATTGGGTCAGACGTCGAGGAAGAGGACGAAGACGACAACGACGACGAATACTATGCGCCTCGCCAGCGCAATCGGCGCGCGCGCGCACGTGCTCGAGGGGATGACGAGCTTGTCGAGCTGCCGGACGATTGGCGTGACGGCGCGGGCCGCAGGAGAACAGTGGGCGAACGGCCAATCGCAAACGGAGCCCAAATCCGTCCCCCGGGCACCAAGCCAGCGCGGGCGAGCACCGGCAATATTACGGCCAACATTAGCGACGACGACGAAGATTCTGGAGCTGAAAGTGGTGCGAAATCCACACGTACCAAGACTGTGCCTGCGGCCCCCGTGGCGCCCATGTTCCGTCCACAAGCTCAGGCAAAGCCTGTGGAGAACAGGGAAACCGAGGCTCAAAGAGTTCGCCGTCTTGCAGAGGCCGCAATGCGAGAGCAGGAGCTGAAGAAACAGAAAGAGGATAACGTCCGCGCTAAAATGCAGGCTGCTGGCATCACCGAGGATGACAGTGACATGGAGTCTTCGTCTCCGGAAGCTACCAGAACAGCTGCACCCACACACAAGGGTAGCATCCTGGATCGCGCAAACGGCAAGAAAGTCACGATTGTCTCCGGTCAGACATCAAAGAGCGTTACGTCCAGGAGCTCAGCTGCACCATCGCCAGCACCGCGGACCGGGACCGCGACCCCCTTGAGCGGCTTTACTTCCGTCAACAAGCCAGCCTCGATGCTCAAAACCACCGTTCAATACTCCGACACGGAAAGCGAAGATGATGGGGCGGACATTGCGGCCAGGCCTGCGCCGCCAACGTCCAAGACTGCAGCAAGAGATGAGGGCGCGAGCGCGAGCGACATCGGTAGCGAGGACGACGGCGAAGACATTCCCGCTAGATCCAAGTCGCCGCCGGCCGCGAAGTCGAGTGCGAGAGGTGGCCGAGGCGGCGCGCGCGGCAGAGGCAGAGGAAGGGGCAGGCCGTCTCGCGGCAAAAGCGCCGTGTAGCATTTCCTGAGGTGTTTTCATGGCGCTCGGTGGGTAAAAAATGGGGAGGCTAATTTGTTTTTATGGTGTTTCCGGGCCGCCATTGTCTGATGGCTCTTGGATCCGGTGGATTTGTGCTTCACCGGGTAGTCTTTTGTCCCGTTGGAGGTTGACTTCTCTGTTCAATCTCAGTCTGCCGTTCAGAGGTAGAAACAGGAATGTGAGAAGTTCATTTCATTGTCTATCTACTGCGCTGCTTTGTCTTTTGCTCTATCTCTTTCTCTGATTTCCCTGCCAGCCTACAGCGCGTGCAAGTCTCTAGCTACAGGGGCTCAGTGTTGGTGTTGCCGCTCTCGAAATTCACGTGGTAAGCGTCTTTTGTCGAACGATTGCTGTGCCTGAGCTGATGAGGTTAGGCGTCCTCTCCACCTGGAGTGTAGGATTTGGGGTATCTGAAACCGACATCGAGTGGACGCGGCGACGACTTGGGCCTAGCAAGGGCGACGATCCAGTCCTCCTCGCTCAACTTCAGGTTGCCTGGGGCCGGCATATGCCCTTTGATGCTGAGCGCTCTGACAGTGCGTTGCAGCGCTTCCGTCTTTGCTTTCCAACGGTCGGCCGTTTCTTTCCAAAATTCGACCTCCCTGGCCTTTTCTGCTCCGACTATCCTTTCTTGGACGTGCAGTCTGTTCATGCGCTCCCGCTGTCCCTCGTAGCAGTCATTCAGCACGCTCCATCTGTCGTCGGCCGGAAATGTAACCGCTGTAGCGAAGACTTTTACTTTGAACGCTTGGTTCAATGCCCTGGTAGTTTCTTGTTCCGTGGCTAGCTTCTGACCCAGTTGTGTTGTCTTCGCGCGCTCGGCAATCAACTCATCACGAAGTTCCTTGCACTTGACATCGACATCCTTGTGCTCGTTCTTGAGCTTTTCGTGAGACTCCCGCTCCGTGTGGAGTTCTTCCTCAACCTGGGAAACTTGTTTCGACTGAGCCGTGAGGTAGTCAAGCGCTGGTCGGTCCGTTTGCGTTCGCGCTCCTCTAAGTCACATTGAAACTTGGTGCAGTACGTGTGGTATCGATATTTGAACTTCTGCTCCTCCTCCTCTCGTATATTGTCCCTTTGCTGTTCCAGCTTGTCGTTGTACTGTCTTTTGCAAATTGCCTCGGCATCTTTAAGCTGCTTGTGGGACTGCTGTCTGAACGACTCTTTGAGGTTCATTCTCCATCGCTTCTGAACCTTTGTGTTCTGGGCGTCCTTCTTGCGAAGAAAGGCCTCCATTTGGTTGTGGACCATGTCTTTCAGCCGGGCGTTTTCCTTTTCGAGTTGTTCGCAGCGCGTGGCATTCGACGAGTGTTCCAGGGCCTTCTCTAGCTGAGGGGCATCATTCCTCGCTTCCATGCCCACCATGGCCACGCTTGAGCTCGTTTGCTCTATCGCGGCCAGCCCTTCGACAGAAAAGGTTTCTTCGGCGGTCAAGCGCTTAGTGCCAGGCCTTCCGCCCTCAAGCACCCTCTGAGTGGCAATTATTTCGTTGTGGCCACGGGATCCGGGAAACCGTGGCGGAAGCCCAGCATCATCGGCCTCTTCCTGAATGGTAGCCAAGGGTTCGCGTTCTCGCGGGCAAAGATGCGGAAAGGTCATCATGCGGCGAGCAAAGCGAGAAAAATTTAGGGGACGAGGCTCCTTGTTTTGGTTAGTCAAGATGGTCGATTTCGTGGCTGGTGTGTGTGCGCGTTGCTGAGAGTAGGAGTGGCAGTCACCACAGTGTCAATACTGGCGCCTTCTATTGCGCCCGCCGCAGAATAAGTTCGTTTTGGTGCAGAAAACAACATTTGGTGCAGAAAACAACCAAATGCACTCACGCCATCATCGCGGACTACATTGAGGCCTACAAGTGCTGGTGCTTGATTGAAGCCGGAAAGTCTGGGAGCCGGCGAGATGTCTGTCAGGAACATTTACGTTGCGGCCCCTGTCCCTGCACAACGCCATTGACTGCCAACCTTAACCTCAACACCACCGCTTCTTCCGACTGGCCATGTCTTATGTCGTTCGTTCCTCTTACCTCCCATTCATTCCTCTTACTTCCAATTCCTGTCGAGGCCTTGCATCGTCCATTGCCGCTGCTCGTCGAAAACCTCCAGTCCCATCCGGCCGACAATGGATTCTCTCAAGGAAGGAATCATGCATGTCGAAGTCCAAGAACTTCTTGCTGGCGTAGGTTCGGGGGATCACGTGTCGAAGGATCGTTTCCGAAAGGCGGTCACAATCATCAAAGGACTTCAACAGGAAATCCTGCGCAAGAACTACGAGCTAGCGAGGGCTGAAATCAACCATCACTTCGAGCAAAGAACCGATTCCGAGATTCCGGTTGCTTCTCGTACAGACATGCACTATGAGCAAGAGAACAACTCTGAGACTCCGAATGCTGCAAATGCAGACACGCCAAACGACCGAGAGACCTGTTCCGAGGCCTCTGCCGATTCGCGTACGGATGCGCGTTACGGCCTGCGCAGGCGACCCATCCCACGTCAGGAGCCTGAGACGACTGTTCTGCCTGTAGAGGAAGAACTTGAAGAGCGTCATCTGCCACCCATTCCTGCCTCTGCCTTTATCATCCGGGTTGAAGAGCTGAGGCAATATACTGGTACGGTAGGTTACTTGGACGGTTATTACGAAGATAGTCATCATCATATACTGAAATATGTCAGGGTGGGGATGCCGCTCGTCGCGTTCGTAAAACACTGGAAGCTCTTCCTCATCGTCGGACTGCGATCTTGATGACTGGGAGGCGTGAGGCCCGCGACATCGGTAGCCGTCATTCAAAGGCCTCTGCTGCCGTTCTTCAACTGGCTGGCCTGCACCAGCGGATTCCGTGCAATCCTTGCTGCAAAGCAGGTGCCAAAGGCCGAGCTTTCGTCGGCTGTCGTGCGGTCCCTGGTTTCTTCAGTGGCTCCTGCGCTAACTGCGTCTACAACGATTCGAGGCAAAGTTGTGACTGTTCTTCTTACGACCCAGATGAGCAGCCTATGACGGTCGAGGAATATCGAAAGGCGCGCGGGGAAGATCTTGAAGTGGACGAGGGTGAGGAGCACATTTCCCGTTTGGAATCCATCGTTAAGGTGAGCCCCACTACTCCGACCACACCCGAACCCGGGCTGAAGCCATCGCGCTACAAGGCGAGCCCTATCCACTTCCCTTCGAGGTACACAACACCCGAGTGCAGCCCAAAGCCGGTCCGACGCTCTGCTGCTGAAAATCCCAGAGACACTGGAAACAGGAATGTGGAGAGGAAGCACAAAGAAGATTCAAGGGACATCGAGCACACGGCAAGTCGCAAGAAGAAAGGGAAAGAAGCAATAGTGCAGATTCCAGGTATGTAGAGGCAAGAAGCGGCTATTGGGTGAAAGTGTAGGGAAACATCGTTGTGCGCTGACAACATGCGCAGCGAAAAGGTCCTGGGGTCAGTGCTTTTTCCAGCTTGATACGGCGGGATCGGCAACGAACGCGAAACGACGAGATCCGCATGAGCAGAACTCAGATTGAATGGACAACAAAGGGGCATCTACAAGAAGTGGAAGATACGGGTAGAGGACTTCTGATTCGGCAACAACCACTACATGGACGCTGACGCCGTTGACAGGGATCCTCCTCAGGAGCTTCGGGACTTGGACTTTCATTCTGGAATTTGTCTGTATTTCCTCATCCAGCCTTGAGTATACTCTGTCATCTATTCAGATTGAATTAAGGCGGCTGAGTAGGACAATTTGCCGCGGATGATGGGGTTGTGTCGCGCTTCGCGCGCTTCCTTCTGCCCCCTCGTTGGCTGCCGCTCTTGTCAAACCGGACACTTCGCCAAAATCCCCGCCTAAAACGACCCAACAAAATGAAGGCGTCATCTCCAGACTTCTCGATGTTCTACACACTGCCTTGCCGCAGCTGGAACACAAGTGACTTCCAATTTCCCATGTACCTGATCGAGGATGAGTCGCGCTGCAACATGCAAGTAACAGGAAAGGCAACGCAAACGGCACCCACCACATGCGGGTAAGCTTATTGAAAAATCTATAGGAATTCGGCTTTCAAGAAACTCCCGTGTAGGCTGAGTCGTCTGCCTCGTCAGATCCAAGAAGCTTCGACCGAGAACACCTTGATATCACGAGGCAGATTTTATTGGTCTCCGCAACAACAGCCTCACTTGACAGCACACCGACAGAGACAATGCCGACGTAAAACATCAGCACCGAAGGGTCAGTAGGCCCCTCGTGCATTCGACCTCAAAAAATCAAGTTTTGTGCTTCAGCTGCTGTGTCTCCGCCCGAGGAATCGAGACCTGTGATTTACATCACTCTCTTCCAAGCCCGCCGGTCGGAACACGCCTTGCTGATTTTGCCTGGGTGGCCGTAAGCGAAGATGCATGAAGAAAAAAGCCTACAGATGGTCTCCGAGGCTAGATTGGGCTTGAGCTCTGCACTCATTCTTACGAACAGCAAATCTACTCAGTCGGAACACAATGACCAGTAAAACGCACCTACAGTCCGCACCAGCGAATCCGCTCCATACACGACACTCTCGTCGAGTTTCCAGGCTGGCTGAGGTTCTGCGCCGGCTAATGGATGTCCTTTTCTTCACAGGACCAGTGCCGTCAATCCTGCTCAGCCCCAACGAATAATGGCCGGTGAAGCGATCGGGCTAGATGCAAGTCACCGGAGAAATAAAGTCTGCACGCCTCTCAGGTCAGAGTTCTCTACTTGCCCCCTCTCTCGCTAGCAAGCACAGAGAAAATGCCGTGACATTGCGCAGCCACCGTCGCGAACTCTAGCCTCAACCAGTAGCTCCCCCAATAACGATGGACCGAGCCGGGACATCAGTGGGTATACTAACATCTTTGCGCGGCCGTGGTGCTAGGCTGACTTTGACCGTTCAGACCCCTTTGCGGCTATCTAGGTGGAATCGCTTCCGAGCAGTCATCAGACCAGTCCAAGAACTATGGGCAAGGAAATCTCAGGTCGGTTTCATTCATCAATTGTGGAAAATCAGCCTCACGGCATCCGGTAACGCAAGTGTGTACCTAGAAAAGATTAGATTTATGGAAGCAGAAAGTCCAGGTCCTTGAGCCTTCTCCCGACGGTGGCCACCAGGGCAAACATGATGCAATCGCCCACTTCAACCCTGAATGCGCCCGCAACTTTGTCAGCCAAACCTACCTACAACGCATCCAATTTGACCTCAGTCTCATCAGAGTGGTTGAGGAAATACCTGATTGCTGCGCAGGAAGAAACGTCGTCGGTGCCGTGAAGTTGGAGTTCTGGGGAAATGACGCACCGCATGACGGACAGAAAATTTTCATGAAGCAGAGGACGTATCGATGCACCTTCTTCGTCGTCGAAGATGCTGAGGTCGACCTGACCATAGGGTCCAGGACTATCCAGGACAAGGGTCTCGCCGTTCGTGACATGTTTGACGACTTTTACGCTCTGGACGGCATGAATCAAGGAGGCTTCACGTTCAGACACAATCCGGTGGGAAGTATGTTTCTTGCAGGTGTGAGCCCTCTAATTTGCCTGCTAATACGTCGTCTCTAGGAGAGTTGCGCGAGGAAGCAAGAAGGATGCAAGAGGAGAGACGAGCGGAATACAGGCGAATCCGAGAGAACGCTGGGTACGTACCAGGACCTTATTCGAATGCTGGCAATTAGGAGGTATTCGTTCAGGATGGGATTTTCCTACGTCCGAAAAGCGGACTTGTGGTTCCTAAAGCTAAATCAGCTTATACGAGGAACTGGAAATGGGCTTTTATATACGTCCGACGTCATGGGCTTTGGTAATTGGATTTTTTCCAGCCTTGCCCGAGCAATGACTGTTGGGTAGCTTGGTCAATTAGATTGCTTCTAGTAGGATAGCATGTCAGTATGTTTCAAGGGGGATACATTGAAGCGACAGTTCTCGCTTTAGAGGCGCTCCTCACCTATTTCAACGCATCTGTCCCTCAAGTTTACGGACAAGGGACTGCTGAGCACCAAGCGAAATCGGAAATGTGGAAGATTCAACACAGTAAAGTAGAATAGGTAGGTAAGAGGGTGAATTTGTAGACGACCAAAGTGGAATAAATGTTCAAATATTCTTGTGCGCTGAACAGGCTTTTGCTAAGGAGAACATATATCGTCCCCAAAATCTGGACGCGGATTTTTGAATTACTCAAGCCTCCACGACAACCATTCCATGTATATCGCACTTTATTTTGAAGGGATGCGAACAAAACCCTCGGGGCATTCGCGCGTCGTCCGCATCCTTGGAATGTTACTATCAGATCAAGGGGCGAGGGGGCACAAACTTACGGCCCCATCAGTCTGGCGCAATGTCATTTTTCTCAGCGTCGGCATCCGACAACGCAATGTCGAACGGAAAGTTTTCACTTTGGACGATATGAAAGCGAGTGGCACGCGTCTGGCTTGAATTCTCAAACGACCAAGTCAGGTCGACGTAACCCTGGGCGTACACCTTCCGCCCATTGATCGTAAAAGGCCCGCGCACCTCGTTGCTTTCCATCGGTCTCAAGCTGGACAGCTCCATCAAGTTGGGCGAAATGAAGCTGACTTCGTCGTCCGTCTTGATCAACGACAGTCGCGCCAATCGCGTTTGATCGCGACCCTGGTGTCGTAAATGCAGCCGCACCGTCTGCGGTGGCTTCATGTATGAACTGAATCTACTCTATTACGCCAGAGTGATCAGTATTTTGATCTGCGCGATTCTGATGAGCTTGATCGCGTTGCTGGACTGGTGCTTTACCTCTTTGCGACAGCATGAGAACTCTCACGACCGGCACTCCCATGTTTACGAAATTTTCTCAGCTCTGTCCTGCAAAGTCGCTATTGCATCTTGCCCTTGGCATGGATCGTATGCGCACCTTTCGATAGAATACGTAGAATCTCTCCTCCAGGCGGCTGCAACAGACCGACTGTGCAGCCATCATGCGATCTCCGGTATGCGAAGATATCGTCATTCATCGGTTTGTCTGAAAAAAGTACTGAGTGACGACGAAGTTGGATGCTATTGGTCCCGTAAGAAAGAGATGAGGAAAATGAGCTACATCACAAACCACTTCAATGCAAGCATGCGTGTTTAATATGCCCATTATTTGTACTGATGCCATTGGCTGGAAGGCTTCGCGTACTGCTCAGTCTTATAGGTGCAATTTGCCTTGCGAATTCCGGAGGCTTGGACAAGGGCGAGAGACCAAGCAGCCTTGTTTGCAGGGCTGGAAACGCCAAAGTCAAGGCGCCGTAAGCCTTTGGCGCAATGTCAACTGCAAGGCGTTGATGCGTGTCCATGTGAAGATTTATCAGCATAATATGCGCATCCCAGCCCTGTTTTGTGTAACACGGGCTTTTGAAGTGGTGTATAAAGACAAATCTCGCTATAGGAATTGCTGGAGATAGCTCGTACCTGTACCGAGCTCCATCCCGCCGAGATTCGATG
Organism: Phyllosticta citribraziliensis; assembly: GCF_038025025.1. Taxonomy (NCBI): domain Eukaryota; kingdom Fungi; phylum Ascomycota; class Dothideomycetes; order Botryosphaeriales; family Phyllostictaceae; genus Phyllosticta; species Phyllosticta citribraziliensis. The sequence goes on from NW_027117348.1 coordinate 1,309,540, forward strand.
AGCATTTCTTCACAGACGTGTCAGACGCCTTATTCTGCTGATTCCGCCTCATTCTTCACCTTGGAGCCCCTATCCAGAGCCCAGCAGGATTCCAGCTGTCAGCCCAGGTTAGAGCGTTGCGTAAAAACTTGAGAACGGTGAGTGACTGCTCCCTGGGCGCCGCTTTGACAGCAGAAGACTACTGAGTGGTACTCCAGAATTGGATGCTTACACGTCTCCGCAGGAGTTCTTTGTTAATGTGGGCGGGTCTTTCACAAACTTTCCAGTCAGTTCGCTGTCCGGAACCCGCGTGGAGATGAGTAGAAAGGACCATCTTAGCTGCAGTATCTACACGTCATGCCGGAACTGCACTGTCATCATTAGAAGAGATCGAAACTTCCCTTTTCGACGAATTCAGGCAGAGCCGAGCCGAGGCGTAATGGTGGCACGGCACTCTTGAGGCTGCTTAGCAGCAAGCATTGGCACCACTGCCTTGCGCTTGTTGAGAGGCAGTGAGGGGCCTCAAGGCAACTCCGACTTCCAGCAGCAAACTCAGCCTCAGAAAAATGGCTTCGCCTTGCCCGTCCTTAACGATTATCCCGCACATACGCAATCCTCCGCTTCTGTCGACTCGCTTGCATCATTTCAAGGGAAGACCACCGAGCTTGAGTCGACATGTCGGATAGCTCAACGCCAGCGATACTTCCTTTGCAGGACTTCACCGCAAATCAGGGGTTCTCGACCGAGAACGACCCATCGCATTTGAACAACACACAGAACAACACACAGAATGGTGTGCCCCACGCCTCCTTTCCTGGGAGCCAGGTTCAACCGAATGGAACTGCCACATCCAGGTCGGATAAGAGAGAAGTGCCTCTGCCAGCTGGCCATCCGAGACTTGCAGACCACATGAGCAGAGTACCCGAGATGGCAATGTTTCGACGCTTCGGGACGCTCAATTTGCAAAATATCCTGTATCTGCAAGCCGAGATCTTGGAACTGGAGGAGACGCTCCAGAATTTGCAGATCAGAGAGAGCCAAGGCAGCGAAGAGCAGAAGAAGTACGCCAAAAACTGGTGGTACTTGCGACACGCAAATAAGAGAGGAGGGACCGGCGAACAGTGGAATCTTGTCGAGATCATCCGCACGAAGCTGTACGAGTACAGTGCGTCGCCTCCCTTCAACACGAGGTTACCAGAACCAAACTCTGACTCGTGTGCCAGACCAAGCGCTGATACAGCAACACTACATCATGCAACTGCCAAAGCCCACCACACGAGACACGATCGAGGTGCAAAAGCTGCTTGAGTCCGAGGAGATGGGGCCACTCGCGCTGGATGGCGACGACTCGCAAATCTGGGGATTTTTGGACAGGACCAAACCGCCATTCCACGACCTCGTCGCAATGCTCCCGCGGCACAACGGGGATCCGTTTTCGAATTGGGTGACGGCCAACGCTCACAAACTCATAAACATGCGGCCCTTTCGGCTGACAGTGGGCGGGCTGCAGGGCTACAAAGACGAAACGCTGATGAAGTGGACGAATGTCTTTGTCAATGTGCTGGCTTCGCTGTTTCCAGTGGCTTCGATTGTGATTCTCTACCAAGTCAAGCACATTGGGGCTCGGTTTGGAGTCATCGCGGGCTTTAGCGTGCTCCTGTCCTTTTGTCTGTCTGCTTTTACGACGGCGAAGCAATCTGAGGTCTTTGCTGTTGCGGCTGCATTTGCTGCTGTGCAGGTGGTATTCGTCTCGATAGGCAACAATTGCGACTGTGACTAGAGAACCTCTGAGCGAACTAATCGCGGTATAATGCAACAATGTGTTAGCAAGTATTTTGTCGAGGGGAAAGGGAGTCCCAGATGTACCACACGTAACAAAAAGAACAAGCTCAGTGTTCTTCTCAGGTCCTTACTGCCCAATTCTCGACGGCAATAGTGCTTGATGCTTTCAATTTGGCTACGAAACAAGGGCAACGACTCAAGAGTGTACAGTACAAGTACTGCAATGTAAAAGTCAGCACAAACAACAAATCAAGAGCTTCAAGATTCATACGAAAGACTCTAACAATGCCGAGTGCAAATGAAAGACTGACAGACCGACCACGCTGCTGCACAACGAAAAAAAAGCTGAACCTAAACCACAGCCATCATCAGCGAAGCCATTGTCATTCAACAAAGAACCACAAACGCCCAACACCACCCGCCCTCCCCTCTCGCCCCTACAACCGCACACTCGCACCCAGCCCGTGGCCCACAAACCATACGCCCTCCTGCCAGCGGCCGATCTTGAGCCCGACATCGGCACTGGCATTCAGCTTGAGCTGGCCGCCCAGCGCCTTGCGGACGGCCTCGTAGCCGACGCTGCCGAGGCTCCAGTCGACGGGCAAACGGGGCGTCTCGGAGAGGCCGGGCGGCACGGCGAAGGGGAGGTCGTACTCGATGCGGCCGACGGGGTTTTCGTGGTAGAGCGCCGTCGCGTTGAGGTGCGTCACGTAGAGCGTTGTTGTGCTCAATGGGGAGGCGAGGGTGAAGATGGCTGTGGAGGAGAGGAGGTGCATCTATTGACGTAATCAGTAAGTTGGTTGCTTGGTCTGGAGTGGAGGGCGGTGGTGAGGGCTGGATGAGAGGGAGATAGCGAGGGAGAGACAACGTACCATGGCGCCCCTGATGAAATGCGGACCGTCGTCGCCGCCCAGCTTCGGCGTCGCCAGCTTGACGCCCATAGGCGAGAGGGCGTAGCCCAGCGAGGGCAGCGCCGGTATGGTCGCGTTGTGTGTCTTGAGCTCAAGTGTCGTATTCCAACCTACACACATAAATTAGCAAATGACCAGTCACATCGCACAGCATCATGCTGACGACCCAACCCAACAGTGAACCGAACTACTGGACAGCAAGGACGGGAGATCGACAACCGTACCTGACAGCCACTGCGACAACAACTCCCTCCCGACAGCCTTGCCCTCGGCGCCACTCATACCCAGTGGATCCCACACCGCCTCGACCAGGATATTGGTGTTGTTGCCCGGTCCGATAAGTAAGTCACGCGCCGTGACGTGCCCCATGACGGTGCCGTTAGTCAGGATGAAGATGTCGGCGTACGGCACGTCGGCCGAGTACTTGGTCGGGTTGGTGATGTTGACGTGCGCCGTCATGTGGATCGAGCTAGGAGTCGTCTCGACGATGCTCAGGTTGCCAATTTGCGGCGAGAGGTGCGAGAAACCGCCGCCGGATCCGGATCCGATTGCTGTCGCGGCAAAAGTCAGAATTGTGGGTGAACAATGACGTCTGTTGTATTCTAGGCTGCTACGGAGAAAGGAACAAAAGAGATTCGTGACGGAATGAAAGGAGAAATCTAGAAAGACCCACGTTTGACTGGCACGACGCCCTTTGCCGGGATCTTTTGGATCTTGAATGACCCTAGCCCAGTCACCATTTCTACATCTACCTCTGCCTTGATACTCAACACCAAACTCTCCTTGCCCATCAACAACGCCTGAACAACCTTGGTGAATTGGTCCTCGTCGGTGATGAAGAGCGGAGCATTCTTGACTTCTGACTGTACCAAGAGACCAGTCTCGTTCTTTCCGTGGAGGCGCGTGGCATTGGCTGGTTGCCACTTGTTGAGATCGAGATAGCCCAGCTTCTTGCCGTGATAGAAAATGTCGGCGTCAGCGCGGACCTTGTCGACATTGATGGACAAGTTCATCTGCTCGGGCAATCCAACGAGGGCCTTGACTTTGGCGTCAATACGCGGTTGCGCCTCGGGTGTCCCGGGGTCGGCACTAACGCTCGGCAGGCGGAAGTGAACATCGGAAAGCGAAAAGTTCTTGAGGAGGTTTTGGGGAAGCTCGCCGGGGAACGGGACAGGAACAGTGATTTCGGACATGAGGTCTGTGATCCACCTGGGCGTGTTGACGTCGGGCGAGTCTGATCCGCGGACATAGACCTTGGGATCCTCGCCGTGAATGTAATCATTAATTAACAAGTCCAGGGGCGACTTTTTCTTTCCGGGACAATTTTCCATGAGCTCCTCTGGGATCTGTCTAACAACACCGGTGACATTGACTAGGACATCTGAATAAGGAGAAATTACAATGGGATCTGTAATGGCATCGGCGACCATGATGAAAGGATCTTCGGGTTCGCAGTTGGCGACGAGTATTCCAAATCCAAGCGCGGGAACGGTAAGATCCAAAGGAAAGTGGTTGCCGACCGAGAGGCTGACGAGAGCCTCTACGCCCTTGCGGGCATCCGGAAGTATCTTTTCATGAACCTTGAGCCCCTCTATTTCGTAGGCTGGGACTGAAGGAATTGCATTGCCTGTGGCCAAGGCACTGTTAGTAAATGTCTGGCATTAGCTTTCCCCCCTCCCATAAACAAAACAGGGAGGAGCTCACCTCCAAAGACGAACAATTCCTTGATCGACGTAGTGCCGAGAGGAAAGATGCCTGATTTCAAAGGCACCTGGGCCTTTCCCTGCACCTTGAGTTTGCTCAGACGGCCATGCATCCAGTCGTTGGCCATGTCGCGGACGCTGTGAAAGGAACCCGGCTGGAGATCGGCAACAAAGTCGACATGTGTCGTATGGCCATTCCTGATGTCCACCTTGAGCGGCGGTATTATCGCAGAGCCGACGACATCGCTGCTGTAGTCGGGCAGCACCACCTGCACCTTTGTCTCGCCGCTCTGGACACTTCTCGCCAACCACGTTCCAAAGCGGCCAAAGTTTCGCACCGACCTGGTATCCACTCTCGAGGCGTCCATTGAGAAGTCGCCCTGCACGCGGACCGATACGCCTTCGGGCGTCAACGACTGGAAGCTCAGGCCCGTCGGCTCGAAGACAACGGCTTCCTTTGCATATTGTTCGACAGTGGCGGGAGCAAAGAATCCCACCACCATGATGAGAATGACGAGCAGGCATAATATCAATAATGCGACGAGGCTGGGCCATCGCGTCTTGCGTTCCTCGTTGTCGCGTCGGAGGCAGCCCAACAACGACCAAGCAGCTTGGGAGCGAGTGGGGCGTTCGATCGTGTCGTCGTCGTCGTCATCTCCGTCGGTTCTCTCGTCGCGCACGAGTAGAGGCGTTTGCTCGGTATCCTCATCTTCCGGCAGCGGCTTGCGCGTCGAGTGTTTTGACTTGGCGGACATGGTGGAAGCTGGTCTGGAGTTTGGGGTTGCGGTTGAGCCCCACGGGGTGTCGGACATGGCGGGTAATGCGATGGAAGCGAAAGGAGATGGGCGCTGTGATTTTACAGCATCCTCTGGGGGCGATAGACGAGGCCAGCTCCGTACAGCAAAGGGTGGATCGAGCGAGGTGAGGTTGGGAAGAGACGGCGCGGCGAGAGGTCGACTAGCAGTAGAGGGTTGGCTTGAGACTAGGAACGTGCGGCAGCCTATCGGAAGAGAGCCGCTCCTGGCGGGGAAGGCGCAGATCCACCCACGGGCGGGCTCGCAGTCCTGAGGTGGCTCGCAGGCCAAAATTCTGTCCGAGCGCCCAACCTCTGTCACGTCAAGTCATCGCCCGCCTCAACGTCGCGACGTTTGCAGCCAACAGGGCGCCCTTGGTTCCTCTTTTCCCGTCTACATTTCCTCCAGGCCCTCGCCCGCCATGCCTCCCCTTCGTCTCTGCCCTCCCGCTCTGCGCAGCTTGGCTAGGGCTCCTGCTGCCCGCCGCAGCTACTACTCCGCGAACGCGCCGACCAGCCCGCCGCGCCACCTGTTGTCCATCGCGGACCTGACCCCGGATGAGCTTACAATCCTCGTTCGCAATGCTCACAATTACAAGACTTCAATCAAAGCCGGCACCGTGCCCGCTTCCATCAACGGCGCGCTGTCCGGCAAGACGATTGCCATGACCTTCAGCAAGCGCAGCACCCGCACGCGCATCTCGACCGAGGGTGCTGTTGTCAAGATGGGCGGACACCCCATGTTCCTGGGCAAGGATGACATCCAATTGGGCGTATGTGTTTGGCTCCTGACTTTTGATCCTTCTAATTCGCCCAGGTCAACGAGTCTCTCTACGACACGTCTGTCGTGATATCTAGCATGGTTGCGGGCATTTTCGCGCGCGTTGGCCCTCACTCAGACGTCGCAACCCTGGCCGAGCACAGCAGCGTCCCCGTCATCAACGCGCTATCGGACCTCTACCACCCTCTCCAGACCATTGCAGACTTCCTCACCATCTCCGAATCCTTCCTCCAAGCCCCACAATCCGACTCGCTGGGCGCTGCCGGTCTCAAGCTTGCGTGGATCGGTGACGCCAACAACGTCCTTTTCGACCTGGCCATTGGCGCTGCCAAGCTGGGCGTTGATCTCGCGGTTGCTACACCCAAGGGATACGAAATCCCCTCGTCGATGCGCGACCAGATTGCTGAAGCGGCGGCTGGACCTGGAAGCGGCGGTGGTCGTCTGTTCGAGACCACGTCGCCATCAGAGGCTGTTGCTGGCGCCGACGTCCTCGTCACCGACACGTGGGTTTCCATGGGACAGGAGGCCGAGGCGAAAAAGAAGATGGCAGAATTCGCTGGGTTCCAAATCACAGAGGCCATGGGGTGCGAGGGCGGTGCCAAGGACAATTGGAAGTTCATGCATTGCCTGCCGCGGCACCCAGAGGAGGTGGCCGACGAGGTCTTTTACAGCCCGCGCAGTCTGGTCTTTCCAGAGGCCGAGAATCGCTTGTGGGCCGCCATCTCTGCCACCCAGGCCTTTATCGTCAATGAAGGTGCAATCAAGACACCCGTCGAAATCATCAAACATAAGGTCGGTAGGGACATGAAGATGTTCAAGCAAAAGGTCAGTAAGCCTAAGATCCGATAGATACAGGCACCATGAAGGATTACCAGTCGTTGGGCGTCAGTGTAGAGGTCAAAAGTCTTTTGCATCCAAAAGTTTAGGAGTATGTACACTCAAAAAGTCGTCTAATCAAGGTAGGGTATGCATCTACAATGAAAGGAATTCAGGTGGATGTACCCAAGGTCCGGCAGTCATTCGCCCCTTTGCCCTCTGAATCGCTTTGACTGGGAGCCAGGAGACGTAGGGGGGATGAGTGCAACCGTGACGCTCCAAGTACCGAGCAAAGATGCAGTCTCGCCTTCTTGCGTTTCCAATCTGCTGTTCCCCCGCGCGTGTTGCCGCTGCAGGCATGGTACTGGCTGGCGTCCTCTTGCAGCCATGGCCCTCATAGCAAACGAATAAGGCGATTATGTAAAGCAACTGCCCAGGGCGATCAAGGCAGCTCCAGCCTGTCACACGAGGGCAGAATATCAGAGACATCCGTGACGGGTAACCAGGGTGGAGTCGCAGTGACGTCGTGGAGGTCGTGGTTGCCGGTCAAGAGCTAGGCGAGTGGCGACGATAACATCAACGTCTGCGTGACCAGTGCCAGCCACCAACCCAGGAACCAAACGCGCTGACATGTGTGGTGGTGGTCTTGGTGGAGGGGCAAGGCTCGTTGTTTGCTGGAGCCATGTGATTGGCCGGCCCAGGGTTCTGATGCTGATCCAGGGCGCCTCTTCAAATCCATGTTTTCCAAAGGGGGGTCCCCCTTTTCCGCAGGAATGAATGCTAGTAGCACCTGGCGGCCAGAGAAGAAGACGAGGAGGACGACGAGTCTGAGGGAGCCGACGAAGCAAGCTTGCCCGGCGAGGAGCGCGCGCTGTTGCCCGAAGAGGAATGATGCTTGGTGGCGACCAGGGGCTGCAGCGGCTGCGGCAAGCTTCCGGAGCGAGCCTGGCGGACGTGGACGAGCTGCTCCGACAAGGCCGTCCTCTGCTGCAGCATCGACATTTTTTGGGCCTTGAGCTCGGCCTCCAGGCGCGCGACGCGCTCTTCGAGAACGGCAATCTTGGTGTCGCGCGCCGTCACGCCGCCCTCGACGTCTTCGAGCCGCTGGTGCAGGCGGTCCAGCACGGCTTCGAGGTCGGTCTGGGGTTGTCGCCCGAATAGGTACGTGTAGGCGCGGTGCATGGTTGATGAGACGTAGAGCGACATGGTGAGTGGGTGGTTGGAGAGTGACGGGGACCGGGAGAAGAAGAGCACAGTAGAGACTTATTCTCCTTGCAAGAGCAACGGGCAAGGCTTAAGGACTTGCGAAAGTGGAAATAACATGTCGTACCCCTGCCATTTGTGACATGGCCACCTGAGTGATATCAGGAATCCTACGACATCACATGCTTGACCCACGCGTTCGACACGTCGCCCAAAGCGGTGCCAACGGGTGCAAGGGACCGCGGTGGAAGCATTCCTCGGAGCCAGGAATGGAGTGGGCGGAGCGTGGAGCGTGGACAGGACAGGCCAGGCCAGGGGCGAGGCTGAAGGGGAAAAGGTGGCCTTTGTAGTTGAACCACAGTTGACATGGGACGTTGTGACGTTTGGCGGGTTACAGATTGTCGTAGTCGACCGTTGGCTCCGTTGGCTCCGTTGGCTCCCTCTCTCAGCTCAGGACCGAATACCAGGCCAGGGCACCGGCGCGTGGACCTGGGCCGTGCGCCGCTCGACACTGGAAACCGGGCGGGTTCCTACATCGACATCAGCCGCAATAACGGACCTTTCAACTCTCCTCCCACCCCCCCAACCTCCAACCCTCGCCCGGCCATGCTGCGCAAACAATGACTGAAGATCGCCCGCCCCTCCAGGACGACGAGGTCATCTTCCTGGCCCGTAAGGCCATTGCCCAGGCCAGGGAGGAAACCCCCCGCCGCAACGACCCAGACCCGGACGTCGTCGCCAAGGACCTCCAGCAGCCTGGAGTCACGATAGATCTCGGCCACCACAGCATCAAGCGCCTGCCAGACGAGGTCGTCGACATCATCAAGGCCGACATTGAGAGGTGCCCATCCCCGCTCCAACTTCCGTCGAGCTCCACCTCTAACAGGCTCCAGACTTGCCCTCTCCCACAACTCCTTTACCACGCTCCCGCTCCGCCTGTCCGAATGCGCGCGCCTGCGATACCTCAACGTGCGATACAATGCTCTGCGCGAGTTTCCCCCGGCCGTGCGTTACCCCCGGTACCACAATGGCGCCAGCGATACTAAATCCGGCAACAGATATTGCAAATCCGCACCCTCGAGATACTCGACGTGAGCAAGAACAAGATACGCGAGATCCCCGACGAGATTGCCAACCTCACCTCGCTCAAAGTCCTCGCCATCCAGCGCAACAGGATCGAGAAGCTGCCCGCCTGCCTCGGCGACATTAGCAGCCTGCACATGCTCAAGCTCGACGGCAATCCCATTTCCTTTCCGCCACCCGAAATCCTCAACATCAAAGAAAGGGCGCCCGTGCCGTCGGGAGACAATGAGCGCGACGCCCTCATCACCACCCAGGTCAAGAGATATCTGCGGCAGGTTTCGACAAGACAAAGGCTGAGGGTCGAGTCGGAGGGAGACTCGAGGTACGTTGGGCGCGCCGTGACGCTGGGCAATGCTGACGGCAGTAGCGAGGGCAACATGGAAACGCCTCGCCCCATGCGCACGCGAGCCGGCGGCCGGTTTCCCGTCAAGCCTAGCATCAGCGGTATGGAGGCCTTTGGAGACATTACCGGGAAACCCGACTCCCCAGGTAACGCTCCTCCCATTCCGGCGAGATCACATGCGAGGGTCCAGTCGCAGCAGAGTGCGGCATCGCGACGGCCCCCCGTTGCGCCTCTGGCCATTAATGGGAATGAGCGTAACCGAAGTCATAGCGAGGGCACTGGCTCCAACGCGATTCGGGCAAAGCGAATGGGCATGGTGAGCCGCAAGGCTACGGAACTTGCACCGGTCACGGAGGGACGTACCAACAATACCAACCACTCGCGCGGCGTGAGTCACGGCTCAGCTCTCTCCGAGTTTTCCAGCAACGGTTTTCCCGCAGACCAATCCAAGGCCAAGATGCGCCCCTTGTCCAACCTAGTGGAGCACAAGCCTTGGACGGAAGAGTACGAGGAGGTTGTGCAGGCGGCTCGCTTGACGGCCGAGTCTGCAATCGACTACCTACTGCCCACTGAAAGATTGCTCCGCCGCGCCAACGTTCCCGGTCAGCCTGGACTCATGACCGAATTCCATCGCGCGCGCACCGGAGCCTATGCACTCTCTGAGCTGCTTGAACGGTTTGACGCCTTGATCGAGGACCAGGAAAACGAGGTCGACAGTTTGATCGACAAGATTCTGAAAGAGGCCGACTCCTGTCTCGACGCCCTCGTCAACCTGGAAATCCAGCTTCACGACGCCATGGAAGACATGTCCAAGGCAGCAGATGATCCTGCCGTGCGGCGGGCGTGGCGCGCACAACTCAACGCGCAGTACATGGGCACTGTCGAGGCACGCAATGCTTGCGAGATTCTCGGCGTCGAGTTCATCGACCCGGCTGGACCCAAGGCCGACGGACGCGATGCTCGAGTATCGACGACCCCCACGCAGACGGCGCCTCACCCCGGTCAGAGGCTTCGCCCTGGTCAGAGGAAGCAAGGCCTTTCCCTCGACACCAACGTAGCACCCAATGGCAGGCTGGGGCTTGTGCCGCCCATGCAAGAAAATGGCCGTTCCAACACCCTGACGAGCGGAGCGTCTGCCGTCACTCCTCGCTCCGGAGAATCTTTTGTCACGCTTGGCTCGGTGAGCATGTCGCGCAGCAGCACGATGCAGAGCATGGAAGAAGCAGATGAGGAGCACCAGTTTGAAAGGATTTGGCAAAAGTTGGGCATGGCATGCTACTGGACGCTGCAAAACATGCCTGTCTGTCACCAAAGATTCGAGCAGGCCTGCATCGCCGCCAAGTCTGATCCCGAACGCGGACTCATGACACATGGCAAATGGATCAGGGTTTTGGAGAGGTCGACAGAAGCACACCAGGCTGCTACTTCCCTCAACGAGGTCCTTGCTTCCATCAAGCTGCGCGACAGCGAGTTCCGTACTTCTCAACGCTTTTGGGAGCTGTGCACTGCATACGTCAAGGTAAGACCCCAACCCTTTTTAGCAAGCCTCAGCTAACAATTCAAGACCTGGAGCGACCTTGCAGTTGCGGTCAAGGATCTCGGTCAGATTGGTCCGCTTCCCGAAGACATCAAGTCTTTCATGAAGCCCATCCAGAAAGCTGTAAAGGCGGCTAGTATCCTCATTACATCCTCTCCCTGGAGCCATCTGGCTGTCCGTTCTGAATCTGTGTCCTCCTTTTCAACACCCACTCAATTTCCGCCCCGCAGCGAGTCGCGAAACTATGGACATGGCCACGCCTTTGGAAATAGCATCAACAACACCTCGTCTGGACCTGTGCCTTTTGTCCCTGGCCCCACCAGCACGTCCATGCCTGGTCCCTACTCTTCCCATAACACCACGCCGGCTTCTAGCGTTGGTCACATTACCCCGACGCCGGTTCAACCTGCCACTCCGATGAGTGCCGCGCTGGGCGCTGCAGCTCAGGCAACTGTTCCGAGCACCCCGGGCCACGTCCCGCCGCCTCCCAGCATGGTTCTGGGCCCAACTTCGACGCCCGTGGACCCTCCCATCACCGGCCGTTTTGCAGGCAACGTGTTTGAGAGGGCTGACCGGCTCCTCCAGTCGACGTCGCGCAGGGTTTGAGATGGCGCGTTTGGCTGCATCTACCCTTTCCATCCACGCTGCCCACCGTGGACTGTACCTCTTTTCATACATTACGCGTCTGTCCATATCCGCGTCTGTTGTCATCTTCTCTGAACAGAATCTGCATGGCGCTCCCGGGCGTTTCTTTTCCCAGTTTGACTCACCTGAACAGTCTATTTCATTGGTTCTACAGCGAGGGCCGCAGAGAGCAGGATTATCTGCGCGCTTGTGCAGGCATGCAAGCGAGCGAGCGAGCAATCGACAAGCACGCATACATACCAGATGCATCAGCGAAGGAGTTTCTTAGTCTCTTTTTCCTTTTTCTTCCGTTTCTTTCCTCTTTTCATCAAGGAAAAATGGCAAACGCGTGCGTCCGGTTTCGGAATTGGCAAAGGCGCTATTGAGGGCGTTTGTTTGGCGCTCTGGACTGGCAATGGGGTTTGGGGTACTTGACCGATTGATCTTTATTTGGCGTTTCTTTGTCCTCTCTTGTCTTTTTTCCCTCGATTGAGTCGCATTTTGCATCTCTTGCAGCGGCTTACTTCTTGGTCAACCCTTGGGCGACGAGTCGCCTCGATCAACATCACCACCACCAACATCCCATCGAAAGCCTGCAAATGGCTGGCTGGCGGCGTTGGTTGGTTGGTTGCGTTGCCGGACCAATCTATCCATGTATCTGTATGATACCGCTCTGTTGTCAATACATTTCGACCATTGGCATCGCGTCCTTGCCGGCGGGCGGGCGCGGACTGGTCGCATCAAATCACATCTCGTGTATCGACTATTGAGCTTTGACGGTGTATGCTGTCTTTGGTGCGTGGACCCGTGTCTGTCGTGTCGTTGATGTGCCCCTTGTCGTTTGATCTGTCGCTACTTACCGTATGCATGTGCTAACGGGGACGCGCGGGGCCGCGAGCAAGCTGATTGTGCGGCGGCGAAGGCGAAGGCGGAGGCGGAGGTGCTTGAGAGGTTGGTGTCGTGTGGCAAGTATGTGAGATTGTCCCACTTGCGGTGGCTACTGTAAACATCTCATAGTCTAGGATCTCTCTCACCCCTCCCTTCCCCTTGTGCCGTTAGTCTAGTCGATACAGCTGGCTCCGCGCTTACAGTACTTTCTCATCCTCCCAGACAAACCATCTGGCGTCTCCAATTAGCGCCGACGCAGCAGGTACGCAGCCGTCCTCCTTCACCACCTTCACTTACCCGCTGCGGTGTACAACACTACTGCTACTGCTGCTGCTGTGTCACCAGCGCAGCGCGGCACAGCGCGGTGGTGTAGTGCTTTCGGCAGCTGGCCGGCGGCGGCGGTGGGCTGCATATGGTTGACGCATGCAGTGCACAAACACAGTGGGCGGCGCGTCTACCCGCGATTGCGTTTCAGGAGGGCTGGCTTTGTGGGAAGGGAAAACTCCACTCATTGGGAGGGCGGAGGGGGGTGGAGGATGTTGGTTAAGAGGTGAGCTGTCCTGTCCGCTTTCTATCCTTTCTGGGTTTGAAGTTGTTGCTTTTCTCCTTCTTTCGTCGGTTGTTCTTCTCTTTCTCTTTCTTCTTCTCTCTTTACACATCTCTCTCGTATATATATTCTCTGGGCCTTGGCTGAGGTTCACGCGTTCAAAAAGCACGGCGACTGCGCGCGGCTTTGCGTCTGTTCTTCGCAGCATTTTAGCTGAGCGGAGGCCAAGGCTCTGCATGTGCATGCGCTTCAGACCTCAAGAATCCACAAGGACCGGCTTGGGCTCTCGTGTGCTTTGGCTGTGGGGGGACTCCATCCAAACCCCCCAGTTATCTACGGAGGATGGAGACGCAGGTGAGTCGTATCCTCCTGGCACGACAGAATCGCCTTGGACTTTCGAATTGACGTTTTCCTCTCAGCCAAAACCTCCCACTTGGGCGAGCTCGAACGACCCCAGGATCACGTCTCCGGGCTCGAGCAACAGATCCGCAGCATTCTAGGCGACAGAAGGCTCTGAAAATCCCACTTGGGTAGCTTTCCCCCGTCTGTTTGCTCAATTGCGAGACTGACCTGACCCAGACCAGAAGCGCAGGAAGCCAGCAGAGCTAGCTACAGCCGAGGGCCACTGCGTCCATGACCCAACTCTCAGCCAACGAATTCCCGTCGCGGTTGCGGAGCCTGCTACCACACTTGGGAACCTGGCTCCTTCCGGGAATTCGCAAGCTGGCCGCTGCTAGGGATGTTGTCAAGAACCCTGCGCCGCCCGCTCGCCGTGGCCAGGCGCCGTACAACCTACCTTTCCGCGCCGCTCTCCCGCCGTGTATATAAACCCGCTCTACACAGCCTCGAAAACCTGTCCGGGGCTTCCACTCGTTCAACCCTTCAGCATCCTTGTCCTTGCACGGCTACTCAACGGTCTGTGCCGTGAGCGCCTTCGAGTCTTCTGCAGGACCCTTAACGGCAGAAGACCGTAAAAGGGCAGGGCGATGCCCTCGGCAATATCTGCCGCGGCTCGTCCGCCGCTGGTCTCGTCCGCTGCGGGATCGCCATCTGCCACTGGACCACGAAAACGAAGGGTACAGGGTCAGCGCGGTCCAGCGCCCCTTTGTCCGACTGGACGGTCGCTTTCGGGCCCGGGACGACTCGACCAATTCGACCTTCTGGTCTGCCATGGCGGTCGACAAGGAGAATTCGACCAGCTCAGTCGCCAAGAGAGTAGCGAACCCCGTCGAGAAAGCTCAAGACCTCGTCCAGAGAGTCGAACTCGCCAACGCTCTTCCGGATCCAGACATTTTCTCGCCCTATTTGGCCACGGTAGCTCTTCGCCTGACTGAGACGATCGGAGCGGTTATTCGTCCGTCCCATGATGCGATCACCGTTTGTCGGCCAGCTCCGCCAAGCTCTTCCGGACGGCGGCTTTGTGACTTGTGGGTGCGCAAGAGGATGTTTGAGAGTGCCCTGTGGGATGCGGGTTTGACTGAAGAACGCGGCATTGCACGCGCTCCTGGCTGGGCTTGCTGCATCCATCAGGAGTCCTGGACTCTGGCAGGACTCAGTCGAGCCCGCCAGGATGACACCGACTCCTCGGCCAATGTTGCGGACTACGGGTCGGCACCAGCGCCCAGTGACAGTTTCGGTGACTACTGTGCGGATTTCAGCGTACCCGCCTGGTGCACCGTCGCCATGGGCGTCTGGCTGGAGCTCAGCGACGAGCGTGCCGAAGTGCGTTGCGTGGTCTGGTAAGCCTCTCACTCTGGTTTGGTGTTCCCTGACCAACCTTTCAGCAGCTCCCAGAGATCCAAATGTCCTCTTGGCGCTCCCTCCGCACAGCTTGACGACGACAACCGTTCGCGTTTGTGGGTGGTGCTCTCATAACCCATTCTTCGCGATCAAGCATGTCGTTGTCACTCCTCAGCAGCCAGAAAGCACCGCGCTGCTGCATCCAGAACCGCAGCGGTCGCGCCGGCGTCCAATGTTCACGAGACCGACGTCCGGGAATGTTGACGTGCCCCCAGCACGTCCAGCTGGACGACTTTGTCCGCCGCTTGCTCGATCGGGAGAGCTCCCACACCAAACGCCGGGTGCTCAGCTCCTGCTACATAGAATGCTCTTTTACCAGCCTGAGGGTCAGCTTTCACAGACCATTGCCAACGATGCCGAAATTACCCAGCTTGCAGCAAAAGAGTTGGTGGCGGCAGACCACCAGCCGCGAGACTCCTCCCCACCATCCTCACCACCGCGGAGAAGGGGACTCCACAGGCGAACCCAAACGCCTAGATCCAACTCCAAGAATAATCTCGCTGCGGCTGCTCTCTTGGGTGAATGGCAGATTCTACCACGTCATGGTCGGCTCGGACTGGGACGGCGCTTCGAGTGGTTCGCTCATCTGCCGCTATTACTATCTATTGCCTGCCGTGGGCACCTGTCAAACTCCTGTTCGATTCCCCAGCCTCCTTCCCTTTGACGAACAACGCTTGCCTGGATTCTCGCTGCAGCTTGGCCTTTGGCGTGAGTGGTTGAGGATTCGCTTCGCCGCGACTTCTCCGGCTCGCAGGACAGGTCTCGCATGGTCGTCGAACGCACTCTGGCACAACTATCGAGTAGCTTCGAGATGAATCGCTTCACGGAATCCTACTCCAGCACGGCAAGACCGAGCTGTCCAAGCCTTGGTCACTCCCTTCGTCACCAAGGAAGGACCTTCTCAACGACGTCACGGCAAGCGCGGCATATTCCGTCCTCACGACCATGCACTGGAGTTTCCCGAGCCAACGAGCAAACGTCATCACTCGAGCACTTCTCGCGGGTCCTCCTTTCTCATTCAACCACTGATAACCTCCCCAGTATATACACCATTATGTAAGTCGCATGCCCTCAGTCTTTTGCACGGCAATGTAGACACTGATTTGTTCAAGATATATATCAGATGTGGGCCGATCTGACGCTGTTCGAGCTCCTCATGCACAGCTCATCGGGTCGAGCGAGCAGTGGGTCGTTCGGAGCAGGGGTGGTGATTCGGTAACGCAGTTCTTGCCGTGTGGTACTGTTGAAGTCCTACACCCAGTGCTACGGCCGAGCGAACGTGATGCTCCATCGCCCATTCTCGTGGAGTTGCGCAGCAGTTGCTCCGGTTCATGAAGTCGGTGTGGTTTCCCCGAGAGCGTTCGACTACGGCACTTCTCCGTGGATGATACCACTCAGGCTGGCTACCAACGACGAGGCCGCAGCGCCATCCCCGCTGCTGCTGCCAGCATGGGCAGACGCCATCTTCACCGACGCTTTCCGCGCCAAGTATGCTCGAGACGACGGTGACGGCGCAGACGACGTGGTTGATTTGGCGACTGGGGATTTGGTACAAGACCACGGTTATCTTCAATTTTCCCGTCGATGCCGACGAATTTGTGGACCAAGTGTCAAGCCAAAGGACGTCATTGCTTTTGGCCGTGGCAGGTGCAATCACGATCCACAAGGCACATGGCGCCTCGGTTGACCCCTCGCCACTAACAAATTCGAAGTGACTGGTGGAGACTCGCCTGATCAGTCGTCTGTGTCTTTCAGAAGACAAAATGTTTACCCATCCACACTCTCCTCGTTTAGTCGCAATGCCAGCAGATCCCATGAAATTCTACTGTTGTGGCGCTCCTGGAAGCAGACACAGCACCATCTCTGCGTCGATTCAGCCACCTCCTGGGTTCACGCATACACCAAAGCTATCAAGTGGCGCTGCTCTTGTGCACCAGATCGGCAACCACCCTCCCTACATCTTCCTTTCCCTCATCATCAGTATATATACGGCACTAGTTGCCATCTTGCGAGCAACTGCTGCAACTCTTGCGCGACTGTAGCCAGACGCCCGAGTCCATTTCCGACGACGAAGAGCCGGAGCCTCTGGTCACAGTCACAACGACACAGACCACTTTCAGGGGAAGCAAGGGGACCATGGGCTACTTCTTGCAAGCGAAGCGGCCCCGAGGTTGACCAGCCCAGGTAGCAGGATGTTGGGACATGGTTTGGGACACGGTGTTCCCCATCGATGAAGAACCTTCACGAAGGGACCAGTGACCATGACACAGTCCAGGCTACTCTTGCCATCGGAAGACTTGCTCAGGCCCACCAGCATTGCATCACCTTCACATCCGAACTCCGCAAACTGGATCCGGATGCCGCCAGCCTGTAGGTCGCTCGACACCGAGACACTCACGATGAACTTCGACCATACTCACAAGTTCGTCCACAGAGCCAACTCGCTGATGTCCACCTTCGCACGCCACAACATCACCGTCCGTGAGCTCAGGTACGCGGTGATCTCGCTGGACATGCTAGCTTTTGACACTTTCGGGCAAGTCCTGATTCGGGATACCTACGAGCGCGAGCTGAACTACGTTGGAATTGATCAACAACGCTACGACTATGATGGACCCGGACGCTGATCTTATCTACACGCACGAGGTCAACGACATGCGCAAGCGCATCCGCGCCCACGAGTTCATCCAAACCCACGCGTTCCTCCAACACGCCAGCACCACTATGTCCATTCTCGCAGACTCCAACATCTCAGTCGGCGAGCTGATGGACACAGTGGCCCCGCTCGAAATCCTAGCGTTGGATGCGCACATCGAAATCCACAAACGGTTGAAAAACATCCAGTACATGATCAACATGATACACCGCCAATCCCTCACACCAAATCTCGTAGTCAAGATTTAAAAAACTGCTCAAGCTGGTGCTGAAGCCAAAGTTCGGTTTCACAGACCCCTTTTTCACCCTGTCTTCGTGCATCATCACGTCGAAGAGACTCGGGCGCAACCAGACCGTTGAAAGCCTTCTATGATCCCTGCTGGCTTCGCCGATCCTTATCCCAGCGCTGAAGACAACAGTATATACTCAAGCCTCTTTGGACGCGTCATCCGCTGGGTTCCTTGCGGCGGAAAATGTCCCGTACTATCCACGCAGACTCCTCAATGCTCTGGCCTTTGTGATCGATCCATATGTTCCGCTGCCCCTCGAAACCCTTTGCTGGTTTCTGTCCAGATTCACCAACTGCATGTACCTCTTCATTGACATGTCCCTGAAGTTGATGCACTGGGTGTTGCGTCTGGCGAAAGAGCTCAACGCCAGATTCGATATCTTCCCGACACTGAGCGGGTCCCCACCGTACTGGACCAGCCAGCGCCGAAACCCGAGAGATGACGAGGCAACGGGCACTCGGCTTGCTCTGTTCCTTCTCTACAGCCGAGCACCACTGGTAGTCCTTTGCCCGGTTCTCCTCCGACTGCCAATAGTGCCAATCCTTCAACTATATACTATACGACTTTCTCCACAACCAACCGTCTCCGACATGGGCCCGAAAACCGTTCCTGTCACACCCGGACCGAACCAAGAGGTAAGTCTCGATAAACCGACGCCCTGTGTAACAAGATCTTACTGACGTGACTTCGGTTTGGAATTGCCAGTGTCGTCTCCGGAGCAAATCGCACAGCTGGCGCAGCTCATGCAGCGCTGCACTGGAACTTAGGAAACAAACTCTCGATATCCACACCTCGTATATATATCTTTGATCGCCGCCGCGCTTTCTCGACGGCACTGCATTTCGACTCTCTCGCAAGAAGAGAGATACATCGCCCCAGGTCAAGCAACAGTCTACCCGCTGTCCCCAGTCCTTCCAGCCCACATCAGAGAGGCAGGAAAGGACGCTGATGGCTGGGATTCTGGAAAGGCCAAGACCGATCCTACTTGAGGTGGAAGTATGCACTGGCACGAATTGTCAGGACTCCGATCTACAGTTTGACGATTGCTGCCCGGGGAGGCGGGGAAATGGCCAAGACTCTGACAGAGATGATGACATGGCAGAAAAACACAGCAGAAGGACATTGGCAGAAGAAAGTTGGCAAAATCACAGACAGACAACCAATCAATCAATCAATCATTCAAACCATGCACATTTTCCCACCACATTTCCAACACGTCCACCTTGCACGCCAACCGTCAGACAAACCACCCTACCTACCCCCGCAAATCCCAACTGAATTTTGACTAGTGGCGAGGTCATTGGCAACACTCCGTCATTTTTAGGTAGACGGGATGATGAGTCCAGGTGCTTGCGTCGTTCAAAGACGGACGAACTGCCGCCAATCACCCGATTGGGGGCACCAGTCAGGCAGTAAGTACCTACCGTATGGATTATTTGAGCACCTCGACCATACACGACATTCACGACTCGCATTTATCCACTACAGTACGAATTCAGGATGATCAAGAACAAGCGAGCGTTCAATTTCACTTGCCTCGCCGCCTCCCAGGCGCAGCTCTACCACACGCATACACACACGTACAAGGAACGCTGCCATTCTAGCAGCGACCATCAGGGACAATAGCGCCGAGACAAGTACGGACTGGCTGGCTGGCTGGCTGGCTACCTGATTGGGGACAGCTACTAGCCCGAATACTCAGTCGCAGTCTAGTCCAGTCCATTATACAAAGACCCAAAAGACAGAATGTCCAATAACAAACGACAAAGCCGACGCCGCCGCCGACGACGACGATGACGACGACCAAGTGCGCAAACAGTAGACAACGGGCAAGGAAGGGACACAATGTCGAATCGAGATGCCGAAAAAGACGGAAAGACAAAGAAAGCGGGAAAGACAACGAGAAAGGGACAAACTAATCCAATTGCCGCGCCGCGACACAGCCTTCGTGTGTCGCAGCGCATCCAACCCATGTCACCACCCGCCTAGATAGTATTGCGCCGCAACGCCCCGTGGAATACCGCATACCGAATAGCAATCAATCTGAGTGACCGAGACCTCCCCATAATGAAACTGAGATGATCGAACAGTGGAGAAGGGGCAAGAGAGAGGGTAAGGAAAGAAAGATGGTGCGTCTTGAGGAACAAAGCATAGCGGCTGGTAGCACCTGGAGAATTGCGGGAAAAGAGCCCGACAGCAGGCAAGCAAACGAAAGTAGAGCACAAGTTTGCTTCCTCGAGTGGGATTTCCCCGGGCCAAAACTGGAGAATTGAGACACTTTACGTCTCGCGCTCACCCATCTCCACCTCTGCCGCAATCTTGTCGTACCACGAGCCATGGGCGCTGCGATCCACCTCTCCAATGCGGACGAGCAAGTCGACCAGCTCGCCGACCTGGCTGACAAACTCGGGCAGACCACACGTGGCCAACCCGTCGCTGGCGCCCGTGGCGGCACGCACACGCTCGCCAGACGTGCTCGCCGAAATGCGGCCCAGGACGTGGTTCTTGAGTCGGCCAAACAGGACCTTCATGACGGGATCTGTGAGGCGGCCGCCGGCGGCCTGGTGCAGGAGGCGGGTGACGGTGGCAAGGAGCTGGGCACGCGTGGCTGGGGGCATGACGTGGGCAGATTCGAGCAGCGTCAGCACCTTGTTGGGTATGGAGCCGTCGTCCTTTTCGTAGCCGTTGTCGCGCAGCAGCGTCCACATGCGTGTCGCTTCGGGCCTCCATTGCGAACGCACGTCGCGGCGGAGCAGGTTCTTGGTCGTGAGGAGAATGGACCCGATGGCCGTGATGCGTACTGCATCGTCGCGGATGCGTGCCAGACGAGCTTGGTCGAGGTGGAGAGTCTCGGGGACTTCTTGCTCCTGGAGGGGAGGCGTGGCGATGGCGAGGTCGACGAGAGCGCGGGCGTAAATCTTTTGTGCTGTTGGTGCCGCCCCGTAGATGGGATCGCGGCGGTCCGTCTCCGTAAGACAGGCGACGCTTGCGCTCCTAAACCATCGTCGCGTCTTGGTCAGAGTAATGGTGTGAGAGAGCAGGTCCTGCTCAAACATGCGCTGCTCGTAGCCAGGCGCTTCCTTGATCAGGGTTGGCGCCATTTGCTGGAGCAGGTAGTTTTGGTAGTCGAGCGCAAGCAGGTCAATGACGTGAAGCAGCTTGAACAGCTTGCCAATCATTTGGTCCAGATCCCCGGTTTGCTCCAGCTCTTCGGCAAGGGCCTTGACTTGCACGTCTCGGAATGGTGCGCAGAGTTTGGGCAAAATGGTGGCCATGAAGGAATAAAACTTCTCGTACGAAAAGACGCCCTGCGAGGCTTGCTGCTGCACGAAGTCCGGGTCCAGTGCGTCGGAGATGAGCTTGTACATCGAGTTGCCCGGCTTGAGCAGCCGCAGAATCTTGCCGCGGATATTATCAGCCATGGCCGTCGTCCACGGCGCTCCCTCGCCACGCTCAAAGCCGCGCTTCATGCTGTCGCAAATCTCGCGGTTGAGCGCGTCTCGCAGCTCCGACGGCTGCTGCTCATCAATGCGGAACTCCTTGTCAATCGCCAGCTCGTGCACCAGCACGCGGTTAGGCGGCATTGGCGAAAAGAGCTTGGCCAGGGCATCCGACTGAGAATCTTCACTGCTAGCCCCATTGTCAAAGGGCAGGTTTTCGTGGAGAACGTGCGAAGAGACTTCGCTCTCTTCGTGGCTGCTAGACGCTTCCGAGGATTCACTTGCGGCAGCTCTGGGTCTGACATCACCAACGGGGCGTCTCCGGCGATCTCGAACCCTCGCGCGCCTGCTTTCGTGAATGGCTTTTTTGATGAGGGTGTTTGCCCTGTCGGGCCCAGCAAGCTTGCGAATCTTGCTGAGCAAAATGACTTGGTTCTCGCGGATTCCTTCCCGGTAGTCGTTGGCAACTTCTCCGCGAGTTTCGTCTTTGACGCTCTGCCATATCGCGTCGAGATTGACAAATGACGCAACCATCATTTCAATCAGGGTGCGCGAGTCTTGAGATTTCCAGTCTGCAAAGGCCGTGACGAATGCTCCGTGAGCGAGTGATACGGTTTCCACCAGTGTCGGCGGGGGTGTGTAGCGGTTCGACATGCAGAGCTTCGAGAGAGCAGATTCGAACGAGATGATCAAGTCTGTGGCTTTTTTGATTAGGTCCTGCTCCAGGTCGCCGTCTTTGCTGCTGAGCACTTCGGCAGGATGACCAAGAATCAAGTAGGCGCTGAGAAAGGTTCTGACGGAAGCCGGGTCCTCGCCAATTGGGCCACTGGGCCCTTGTAGGCCAAAAAAGTCGAGCACCTTGGCCGCTGCTGACAAAACCTTTTCCTCGGAAAGGAGAGAGGATATGTCTTCAAAGCTTGCGTCGTGCACCTTGTCAATCGACAGCCCAAGCTCGAGAAGAACCTCCACCATGTGTCGCCTGCGCCTGGTGCGCCAAGTCCTCTGGATGCGCCTGGCGGCCGTGTCGTCGTCCATTGTAGATCGCGCGTCAGGGGGCGCCTTTTTAAGGTCGCTCGAGGGCACGCTGGCCCCACGCGGCCGTCGCTGATTGCGCTTGTACTCCTGACGCCTACGCTCCGCTTCTGCCAGCTTCTCTTGCATTTCTAAGCGATACCGCTTCTCCTCGGCGGCCTTGCGTTCCTTCATGTCTTCGGCGACCTTTTTGGCGCGACGCACCTCTTCGGCGCACGCAGCAGCGACCTGGGCCAGGTGCTTTTCCCGGGCCTGCTGGGCAGCCAAGGCCTTTTCCTCGCTGTGGGACGAGCGCGGAGAGGCTTTGGCTAGGGCGGCTCGTAGGCGGACCTGTTCGGCATGGGCAGCGCGGTCTGCCAGCCTCGCCTTGCGGCTTTCGAGTATGGATGCGCGACGCAGGTGTTGGGCGACATGGTTGCTTTGGCTGCCGCCGCGCAGGGACAGGCTGCTCTGGTGCGAGTGGGTCGAGGAGAGAGAGTTGCGACGCGACGATGCGGCGGAGGATTTGCGGCGATTGTTTGCGGGGCGGGAGAATCGAGCGGCGATGTGAGGAGGCGGCGGCGGGGGCGATACGACGTCGTCTTCGGACGTGTTCATGGTGTCTGAAATGGCGTCGCCGGTGTGCAAGTCGGCCAGCTGGTCGGCAGCCTCGTCGGCGACGGGCTGGGGCATGGCGGAGTGAAGTTGGTGGGAGTTGTTGAGCGGGAAGGGTCGCTCAACCTTGGGGGGCGGGGCCAAGCGTCACAAAGGAAAAGAGTCAAAGAGCGACTTTGTAGCAATGATATGGACAAGTGAAGTCTTGCCGCAGTGAATGAAGCAAGGCGGGTATCAAATGTCAGATTGCATGTTTCCAGGCGGTGGCTGGGCTGTCATGACGGACCACCGAGGGGCAGGCGCATGGAAGCCCACCAGCACCAGCACCAGCGCCAGCGGCCCTGCTGATCAGCTATTTTGGATGCCCAGCGCTGCCTTCATTCATCCCTCTCCTGTCCTTGTCCACATCCATCTGACCTCTCAACCTGACCCGACCTGACCTGACCTGACGTCCAATGTCTCCAGGCTGGAGTCGCGGCGTGGACCATTCTTTTCCCCTCGCCAATCTCCTCGCCGTCGTCGTCTGTCAGCAAGCGCCACCTCAGTAATCCGCCATGATCTTCACCAAGCGCCGTCGACGTCCCCACCTTGCAGTGCCCAATGCTCCCTATCATCACGCGACGACCCAAATTCAACACCATCGTTTCCATCTCTGACGCAATCGCCGCCTGAAAAATCACCTGGATACCAGGCTCGTGAGTCAGCCATGAAGCCATGTCTCATTCGTCGCCGACGTTTGCATCCTCCGCCATTGCGCATTTCAAATCACGGCCATCTCCACCTCTGCTTCTCACTCGAGTCTGTCCCAATTCAGCATGTCAGCATACGACCTGTCCAGCCATGAACCCGACTTGCAGAAAAGAACATGTCCTCTTAAGAGAGCAGACGTCATCTCACCCCAACCTCTGCAGCCACTTTGAGCCTCCGACCTCGCAACACGACCGCTGAAAAAGTCCCCTTGCTCTCAACAATCTCCCCTGGCTACATGGGAGGCGGATCCTCCTTCCTTTTTCACGTCCCAGTCCGCAAAACCTTCCCTGCCTCCAGGCCGTCGTTGGTCCAGAACTGTGGTCCTCAGTTCCGCCCGGCAAGCGAGTTGTCGAGTCCGAGTATCGCGGCACAAGCAGCCCTGGTGTCCCGCATTAGCTACACCAGTTGTGGTCGCATCCGCGGCTACTCCAGGTTTTCGATCCTCCTCAACCGTCGGCACGGCAAGACAGGGGACGCGTTTCCCTTGTGCGCAGGGATTTGAAAACATCCTTGGTATGCAGATTGACCAAGATTCAATCTAGACCACGGCGGAATCGTCGGTCGTTTGCCCACCTGTCGAACACCTGCTGAGCTCGTGCACGGAATGCTCGTTTGTACCCGTTTTGGTAACCATCTTCCGGGGTTGGAAAGTGGTCGTCTGTTGCGCCAATCGAGCACCCGAGGCTGGGTAGCAAAAGTCGTGGCACGCGCAGCACGAAATAGGCGAGCGATGGGAGCATTTGTACGCTACTGAAAGGAAGCTATCGGTCGTCGTACGCAACGTCATGCAGTGGAGCGTGGTGGCTTGAGGACAACAGTGCGGCTTTTTCGACTTTGGTGTGCGAGGTAATGGGTAATCGCACGAGTGGAATCCATGTTGCGTTTGCCGTCGGTAAGTACAAGTACCATTTGCCGGACGTGATTTAGTACGGCCTAGAACTCCGAGTCCTCGACGAAAGAGCTTCGCTTCAGGTAAGGGGTCAGAAGACGGAACTTCCTGGCGCTGGGTGTCGTAGGTGCATAGGTCGGCGCAAAATGCGTAAGTGATAGGTAAGTGGTGTGTTGACTGCTACATCTCGATTCGTCCGTTGCACTCTTGCAGTAGTCGTCATTTTCCTTCTTTTCGTCAAGTCAACTCGCATGCGTTTTCAGTGGCACCAAAAGGAGATCAGTGCAAGCTAGAGGCGGTATCAAGAGAGACTATGAGACATCAAGAGCTGGGGAAGAAGTGCACCACGGACGATCAGGCTTCCTCTGTGCGCATACGACTCAATGCCTTTGGCCAGCATGGTACCAACTTCCCTTTTCTCACCGCAAGGGTGGTCTTGCTGGGCAATTGCTCATTGATATATATTCCAGCGGGCTTGCACGCAGCCGCGGCGTCTAGTGGTCCACTCTTTCAAGCATTCCTCCTTGAAACTGCCAGACCTTGACCAAGAGACAGGCGAAAGCCGCATTCTTCCATCCCGTACTACGGACGACAGATGTCCAGTCCTCCAAGCCCCCCGACTCAAGCAAATCACCATCCAACCGCGTCCCCATCACGGCACGCGCACCGCAAGCACTGCCATCCAATCACGGCGCGATCATAGTAATGTATCCTTCAAGGTGCGCGGTGCAGGGGGCCCCGCCATCATGGTGTTCAGGCACGCCAGCGCGGCGCCGGCCAATCAGCAGCACACATTTGCAACGGCCTCGCGCGCGTCCTCCAAGGTGCTTTGGTGGTGACATCAGGCGTGGAGGACACGACGACACTGCCTCGCGGCATACGGCGAAGCGAGACGACGTGGACGGCGCGATTGGTCGGCGGCGCGGCGGCGCTGCGTTTGATGGGCGGCGACAAGTGGGCGGGTGGGCGCCGGGACGACGGGGGATGATGTGGTGCGTTGATCGCTGATTGATATCGGTGGAGGAGCAGACGGTCGTGAAGGAGATGGATGCTGGGTATATTAGTTTGGCGTGCTGCGGCTGAACTGAAGACTTGTCGCTTTTTGTATCTGCTTGCTGTGCTGCGATTCGACCTTCTTTTTCTAGCACTGCGTGCTGAGCTGCCTTTTTCCCCGTCACTTCTGCCGCTACACACGTCCAGACGATGGAGATGGACGAGGACAAGCCGCTTTTGCCCGTGACGGTGCTGTCGGGCTTCTTGGTGCGTATTCATCACTTTCCCGGCCCCAATCACACCGGTTTCTCTGCCTCATGCACGTAAATCCAGCACTCACTTTCTCTCCTGAGCCGTCATGGCATACTTGCTAATAGTCAAGCTCAATAGGGCAGCGGCAAAACAACGCTGCTCAAGCACATCCTGCACTCCAACACGCACGGCCTCAAAATCGCCATCATCGTCAACGACATGGCCGAAGTCAACATCGACGGCGCGCACATCGCGCGGCTGTCGACCAAGAACGAGCGCGACAATCTGGTGCAGATGCAGAACGGTACTTTCTCCCTTCCCCTCCTCTGCCCCTTACCCCTTACCTCCTAACCCCAACCCCCCAAACACTCCCAACGTCCACTGACACGCCAACAGGCTGCATCTGCTGCACGCTGCGCGGCGACTTCCTGGTCGAGCTGGCCACCATGGCGTGGAGCAAGCAGTTCGACTACGTGCTGATCGAGAGCAGCGGCATCAGCGAGCCGCAGCAGGTGGCCGAGACCTTCTCGGCCGCCCTGAGCGCCGAGATGCTTCAGATCCCCGAGGACATGGACGTCAAGGATCGCGATGTTATTGAGCGGATGTGTGTGGCCCTCCCCCTCTCTCTTCCTTCCTTTCTTGTCGAGTTTGCTCTTCTTTTTGTTTGCGTGGCTAATGGGTGTTGGGGTGGTGGGTTGTAAGGTAAATGCTGACGACAAACGCAGTGCCAATGCCGGCGGCCTCGAGACCGTGGCGCGCATCGACACGATGGTGACCGTCGTCGACGCGTTCCGCTTCTTCGCCGAGTTCAACACGGGCGAGTTCCTGACCGATCGCTTTGGCCGCGACGAGGTGCCGCCGGAAGACGAGCGCACCATATCGGACCTGTACGTCGCGTCCCATCCCATCCCCCTCAACAAAACTAACCCCACCCCTCCCCAGCATGGCCGACCAACTCGAATTCGCCAACGTCATCATCATCAACAAAACCGACGCCATAACGCCGTCGACGCTCTCGCGCATCCGGCACTGCATCGGCACGCTGAACCCAAAAGCCAAACTGCTCGAAGCGCGCTTCGGCCGCATCGAGCCGGGCGCCATCGTCGGCACGCGCAGCTTCGACCTCGCCGAGGCGCAGATGATGAGCGGCTGGCTGGCCAGCCTGCACGACATGTTCCTGATGGACGTCAACGGGCGCAAGACGCTGGCGCCCAAGCCCGAGACGGCCGAGTACGGCATCGGCAGCTTTGTGTATAGGGCGAGGCGCCCGTTTGATCCGATGAGACTGTATCGGTTGTTGGCGGGCAAGTTTGTGCTTATTCAGCCGGATCCGGAGGATGAGGATGAGGAAGGGGAGGAGGAGGAGGGCGAGGTGAGTGAGGACGACGAGGGCAGCGTGCCGGGCACGGGGTCGTCCGCGTCGGTCATCGATGTCGAGATGGCGGACGCCGCCCAACCGCACCAGCACAGCCGTCACGAGCCTCGCAGCAAACGCAAAGACTCGAAAGGCGAAGAGCTCGTCTCCTCCTGCGCCGCCTCAGAAGCCTCCTCAGAAGCCTCAGACGACGACGAAGAAGAAGAAGATCCCTTCTTTGCGTCCCTCCCCCGCGACCCCTCCGCCATCGTCGCCGCCAAAGCCGCGCACCCGCTCTGGGGCAAAATGCACCGCTCCAAGGGGTGGCTCTGGTTCAGCACGCGGCCGACGCAAGCCGGCAGCTGGAACACGGCGGGCGCCATGCTGCGGGTCGAGTACGAGCAAGACTGGTTCTGCTGCCTGGCGCCGTCCGAATGGGGCGCCGAGGACCCGGACGTCAAAGCGGCCGTCGAGAAGGACTTCGAGGGCGAGTGGGGCGATCGGCGGCAGGAGATTGTGTTCATTGGCGAGCAGTTGGATAGGGAGAGCATTGAGCGCGAACTGGATGCGTGTTTGTTGACCGAGGCCGAGTTTAAGAAGTGGGAGCGGGTGATGCGGAGGCGGGATGTTGGGGCGGAGCGGAAGGAGGAGGTGTTGCGGCGCTGGTGGGATGATTCGTATTGGGCCGAGTGGACGGTGGGCGAGGAGGAGGAGGCGGATGCGGGTGCGCATGCTGGGCATGGCCATGGGCATGGGCATAGCCATGCTGGGCATAGGCACTGAGACGGATCTGTCTAGGCACGTACGGCAAACAAAAGTCAAGTCAGAGTTCAAAATTTCAAGGCGCGGTGCGTTGCATTCATCACATCCACCCTCTCCACCACCACACTCACTGCTCAGTCATCCTCGCCTCTCCGCTGCCACTACCACTGCCACCACCTCAGATCTCCATCGCCGCCCCAGGGCTGAATGGCTTCCGCGTGCGGCTTCTGCCGGCACGTGGGCTGCGTGACTGGAGTTGACTTGGTTGGCTTCTGACTCAGCGCGCCTCGCCGCCGCAGTGGAGGGGCCTGGCGTCAAGGAACATGGAGGGTGAAGGGTATGTAGACAGTCAGGGTGAGTGGGTAGCATCTGTCTGTCTGTCTGACCGTCTGCTTTTCTGATGCTCGGTAGGTAGTCAGTCAGTCAGTCAGTCAACAGAGAAAGCAGCATTCAAGAGAAAAAAGGGTCTTGCATTTGTATAAACTTTTTCATTTGCCGCTTCTTTTGCTGTCTGTTTGTCTGTCTGTCTACCTTTTCTTCTGTCACCGTGGATGAGGTAGCTTGGGAGGGAGGGAGGTGGTCTCGGCAGCAAGAAGCAAGCGATCAAGCAAATTCTCCGCTGCTCCTACCCACCTACCCACACACCTCCCTCTCCGCCCCTCCTCTTCCTCCTCCGTCTGCCTCGTCATCTGCATCCGCGTCTTCGTCTCCGTCATCTCTCTTAAGTCTATGGGATATCCTACTAAAAAATATTCTTTGCGAGCGTGCATGCGTGGGTGGTGCGTAGTGCGTAGTGCGTACGTGTCGAAAATAAAGATCAAGAAGAAAACAAGAGAGCCGATGAATGGACGGGTCATACCAGACCAGACCAGACCAAACCCTCGCGTCGAGCTGATTGGGTGGCTGGCCGGCCTGGCCTGGTCTGACCTGGTTGGCATGGTTCGCTTGTGCGTCCAGCAAGCAGGCCGCGACACAGAGGAGGATGCTGCAACGCGGCGCAAGCAGCGGTAGCAAGTGGAAGAGGTGGTGATAGCGGTGGCGGCCGCGTGCGACAGGCAGGCAGGCTACAGACAGTAGCGAGGCCGAGCGCCGGGCGAACAGAGCAGAACGGAGAGTAGCTTGCACGGCGAGGGCACTGGCTGATGGCACGTTGCGCGCGACAACGGCGGCGCGGTGCAAGCTTGCGTGCGTGTGCACGCGTGGTGGTGTCGCTGTCTGTCTGTGTCGTGTCGTAGTGGGTGGGGTGGCTCCGCTCGCCACGGACAGCCAGCGACTGCAGCAGGTGACAATGCCACGACGTGGCCGCCGCCGCCGCCCTGTGTGCTGCCTGTGTGCTGTGCTGCGCGGGCGCTTCCGTCGACGACGACACCTCATCAAAAGCAAGATTTGGCTCGTCGCCATGTAGCGCTCAGCGAGAAGAAAGGATTCGGTAGGTAGTGGTGAAATATTGGGAAAACGTGACGCGAGATGGTAGTAGTTGTTATTGTGACTGCGCTTCTCCATCATGCAACGCTGCTGCGTCTGGTCGCACGAGACGATGGTGGTGATGATGATGATGATGATGATGGGTATAGCCGCCAGGAACAGAGGAAAGAAATTATGGACAAGAAATTAGTGGCGCGTTTGCACGCCGCGAGAGCGAGCAACGTGACCCGGCCGCTCCCAGACTGGTAGCCGCCAAAGGAAATTCGTGTCATCAGTGTCCAAAAGGTGCAGCTGGAATGCGCTTTTGAAGGTCGTAGCGTCGTGCCTCATTGCGGGAGGGTGTCCAAGAATGGAAATAGTCACTTTGTGGAAACGGCTGGGCTCCGTCCCAGAAAGGCGCCCGGGAATTTAATGTCGTTGAAGAATTTGACGAGGGCAGCCTTTCTTTTCGGGCTCTGCTGCATGTTCCTGGCGGCAATCTGCACCATGGGCCCGACAATGTCTTCATCGCCCAGCTGCGGAAACTGGCCGGGCTTCTTGGGGTCCTCGAGCGACATCAAGGCCATGACGGGCGGGGGCTCGCTCACGGCGGCGTCTGCAAGGCCAGCCTCGTCGGAGGCGCGATCGTAGCAGCGCTTCCACTGGCGATCGATGCCGGCCCACTTTTGCTCCGTCAGCTTGTACGTCTTGGAGGTGACGCCAAAGTGCTCGCCGGTGCGGACCTGGTGCTTGGTGTAGTTGCAACGTGCGCGCTCCCAGTTGGCAGCGAGCTCGTGCAGCGCAGGCGCATCGCAGACGTCGGGCAGATAAGGCTCCGGGGAGATGGAAAAGTTGGCGTGGCCCAGGACGACGGACCACTCGTCTTCGACGTCGCCGTCGTCGCTGATGGTCATTGGCGGAATGTCAGCACTCGGTACCGAGACGCTGGGGCGGCCATGGCGGAAGGATGCGACAGACGGCCGCGTCGACAGCGGCGGCGTCTGCACAAACGGTGCCTGGGGGGTGCCCAGAGGGCTATTCATGGCCGAGAAGCTGGCATTGGGGTCGGCAACGGTTGGCGATTGCAGGGGTGACTGGTAGAGCGTCTCCTCGGACGCGCGCTGGGCAACGAGCACCGGCGGGAGCAAGGGTGTCGAGGCGAGGGCCTTGCGATCTATTGGCTCGACGTCGAGCGTCTTTACGACGTCGTCCGGACACGAGGTGTTGTCGTCACTGCAGGGGAGCTCCGTCTCGCTGGTGTTGAGCGAGGCCTGGACGACGGAGCCCGTCATGGACGACGCCCGGCTCGAGCGGGTGCTGCGCGTGTTTTCTCGCGACGGCGACGACATGGTCTTGGTGCGTTCCTTCCATCGCCGGGTCAGGGAGGGGAAACGCGAGGAGATGGCAGGCGACTCGCCCGACTTGCGGCGGCGAGAGAGGCTCCTCGATTCCTCGTCGTCGAATTCGTACGATGGCGTCTGGGCCAGGCTGGTGGTGCTTTTGTTTTCGGAATGGGGGCAGCCATCCGTGACACCTACCAAGTTAGAGGAGAAGGTGATGAGGGCCATAAAGGACTTACTGCATAAACACCACGAGGCCAGCTTTTGGTCGTCGTCGTCGTCGTCCTCTACGTCTGAGCGGACGGGCTCCTCCATGGGGTCCTCTGGCAATCGTGGGAGCTTGGTGGACGAGGTCATGTTGTCCAGGTGCTCGTACGAAGACGGCGGCGAGGACGAAATGGAGGAAATGGAGCTTGGGTGCCGTGCATGGCCGTATGCGGAGAATACCGAGCTCTGAGGAGTGGAGCATTCGGAGGAGGTGGACTGGCCTGATTCCACGGGGGTCCTATCGTCCGAGGCGACCATGGCTGGTAGGAGGAGCGGCTTCATGTCGCGCATGGTGGGGTCGAATGGATCAGGACACTGGCATTGTCCGGCAGGGAGGAGGGGAGAAGCGGTATTGTATGTATGTATGGGAGGGATGCGCGTCGGTGGCACGAGGAAAAAGGGCAGCTCAGACGACGTAGGTCGCTGACAGATTTTGTTATACGGGGTCTGGAGGCGTTGTTCAAGATCTGGACCTGGACTGGCGAAGCTGGGGACAGGCTTGAATCTGAGCGCACACGTGAGACAGCAAGGATCAGGCGGCGTCGTGAATTTTGTCAGGTGCAAAGACGAGAGGCGCCGCGGGCTGGAGGGGTGGTCGAAAGCGGAGGCGATGCGAGACAGCAGAGGCTGAACGAGACAGCGGAGGTCGAGGCCAGAGCAGTACCAGTGGCAGTGAAGAGAAGAGAAGAGAAGAGAAGAGAGTGAGAGAGAGAGAGCACAGGTGGGTGGGCTTGAGGTGGATATGTGGGTGGTGGTGGAAGGCCTGGTTCGGTCGTGGTTCGCAGGCGAGCGAGTGGACGAGAGGGAGGGAGGGAAAAGAGTGGAAGACGAAGCGAACGAAGGAACAAAAGGCTGGACGAGTGAGTGGAGAGGGAGGATGCGATGCGGACAGGACAGGACAGGACATGGATCTTTTTTTTTTTTTTTTTTTTCTCTCTCTCTCTCTCTCGTTGTTGTCCCCCCCAGGCCTTGTCGGCGGAGCTGCCGTGCCCTCACACGTCTGCGGCACCCCTGCCCTCTGCTGCCATGGCACTGCACAGCACAACAACAACGACTGTCTGTCTGTCTGTCTGTCGTCAGTCAGTCAGCCAGTCATCAGCCTCTCGTCGGCTACAGGCTTGTGTGTCGCTGGCCGTGAAAGCGCCGACAGACTCACCACAGGCCCGGGAACACAGATGCTCGCGTGCACCTTGGCCAGGTCGTTTTACGTCAGGCCGGGGTTCGGTGCGAGTGCCGCCTGGTCTGGTCTGGCCGTTGGAGCCGTTGAACCAGGCCGGGCCATCCCTCCTCCATCCTGCCATCCTGCCATCCTTGCCAGGCACGGCGCTCTTCTCGACGTGCAGACTGCAGACTGACAAACAAACACTCACCGCCCATCGACAAAGATGGGAACATGGTCGTCACGTCACGTCGCCTTGTCCACCTGCACGTGGCCGCCGACAAGACAACACCATTCATCACTCTCACTCCCACTCTTCTCCTCTCGCTGCCAGCTCATGTATCCATGTACCTATCCCGCCCCGTTCCATTCGTATTGTCGCCTCCACAATCGCCTGCTGTGCCGCTGCCCACGTCGCCCCGTTTGCAGCTAGCCTCAAGCACTCGTTGTCCTTCTCCACGCCGCACCATCGTTCGGCTGTCATCCACGCCCACCATGGTCCAGCCCATCCATGTCCCCGGCCATTGGGGAATGGGGAACATGGGGGCCACTCCGAACGATGCCCGCCGAAAAAGGAAAGAAAACCAGTCGCTCCAGCTTTCTAGACCCTTTCGTCGCCGTCGTCGTCGGTGCCGCTGCGCTGGCAAATAGAAGATTATTTTCTTCACGGCCTCCCCGGACCGAGGGAGACGGGGGAACCATTAGACTTGGACTGCTTTTCTTTTTTTGACCGCCCAGCGAGACAGATGGGGTGATGTGTTTTTTCTTTCTGCCCATCCTTCTCTTTTTTCCTCTGCCTAGCTACCTACACCACCACACCCAACTCCGTCCGTCCATCTGTTTGTCCGTCCGTCCCGGCACTTGCAAACGGCTTCCTTCCTCCCCATCCCGTCACCACCACCGCATCCATCCCTCTCAACCCCTCTCACGCCACCCCCCCATCAAATCTCACCCTTCCCACCCACACACCCATCGGATCTGCCAGCCTCAATCTGCCAATCTGCCAATCTCGTAAATCTGCCCGCCCGCCCACCCAAGCGGCGCGCCTCCCGCCCACGCCGACATCTCCGGCCAAGGCCACGGCGGGTGATGTGCGGCTGGCTCATCGCTGGTAGAAGCCATGGGTCGCGAGAAATGTGACCAGTCGCTTTTTCCTCGTTCTTTCTTTCGTTCTGCTGGCCACATATGCCATGCCATGCTATGCGATCCTTCCATCTGGTCTGCTTGAATGCTTGCTTGTGTGGCCCGCGGCGGGCGGCGATCATCTCACCTTCACCAAGAAATGCCGTGGTGTAGGGCGACTGACTGACTGACTGACTGACTACTACTACCTACTGTACATGCCTTGCCAGACGTACAGTACATACCGCGTTCTCTTCAACACGTATTCTCTCTCTCGTCCTCCTCTTCTCTGCCTCCCTACTCGTCTTCCTCTCCTCTACTCCACCCCCCTCCTCGTCGTTATCATCACGCAGCACAGAAGACATCCCGGCCAATCCTTCCGAGCCCTGCCCGAGGAATCGGTATCGTGAAATCTGTCTCATCTGCCGCGAGCTACATACCTGTACATATACATGTACATATACGCCCGGCATGCGTGCGTGCGTGCGGCACTTAGAACACACACAGCTAAACAGCCCGTCTTCGTCATTCGCGTGCGTGTGGTGGTTTCTTGACCGGTCGGCTGGTCGGTAAGTCTAGTCGTCCGCTGAGGTGGAGTAGCAGTCTTTCTCACGACCAGTGCCCACCGTATCGACAACACAAAACCTCAACCTCTACCTCTACCTCAAGAACAACCTCAAAAAAAAAATTGAAGAGAAGAGAAGAGAAGAGGGGAGGAAAAAAAAAAAAAATAACGCGTGACGTCACGCCCCCCCAACTCTAACCCCATACCCGAAACTCAATTCCAAACTCTCAAAAACATCATCAGCCGCAGAAAAGCTTATCCTCCCGCCATTGTTGACCCCAGCAAAAATATTTCCCCCCCTCTCTCTCATCCCCATCTCTTCCGTCTCTGCTCTTTTTTGTGTGCTGGGTACCCCCGCCCCCGCCCCCCGCCCCCGCCCTAGCTTTCTTTCCCCCGGTGCAGGCTGGCTGGCAGGCAGGCAGGCATGCAGGCCCGACTGCGCTGCTGCTGCTGCTGCTGCTGAGTTGGAGGGGAGTAATGACTGAGTGAGGAGGTGGTGGCGGTGGTGTTTTGCTTTGCGTTTGGTTCCTGGATACCCACCTAGGTACCTAGGTGCCTGGATGCATGCCCGGGCCGCCATCAGTCCGTCCGTCCGTCCGTCCGTCCCGCGCGACCCCCGGCCGGCGCAGGAACTGCCGCGCTGACGTGATGGGCTGGCATGACAGGCAAGGAAGGCAAGGCAAGACAAGACAA
Source organism: Phyllosticta citribraziliensis (assembly GCF_038025025.1). NCBI lineage: Eukaryota > Fungi > Ascomycota > Dothideomycetes > Botryosphaeriales > Phyllostictaceae > Phyllosticta > Phyllosticta citribraziliensis. The sequence goes on from NW_027117348.1 coordinate 1,343,891, forward strand.
GACAAACACTGCCGTCAAGACGTCAGACGCCATGGCGGCTGGCCGTGGCTTGCAAAGGAAAGACGCGGGAGGCTATTAGCTCTCGCATCGTACGCGTAGAGTTGGTGCGGTGAAAAAGAGAGAGAGCGAACTGAAGAAGTAGGGAGAGAAAGGAGTGCGGAGGGCAGAGCGGAAGGGAGAGTAGAAAGTGGAGCAGAGCACGACAAACAAGTCAACGTCGAAAGGATGGACAATAATAAGACACAGCAAGTGTAGTATGGCACGTGTGGCGGACAGGCAGTGCCATAGCTGGCCAGTCGGTTGGATGAGTTTGGGTCTGAGTCTGAGTCTGCGAGCTCTGGCTGACTTGCTGGCCGGCTAGCTGGTCGAGGTAGTCAAGGTAGTCGAGGTAGCAGGAGAGAAGGCGGTATCTCTCTCTTCATTTATTTGCAATATCAGAAGCAGGTGTCGATGCAGCGGCGACCTCTCGCTTCATTGACTAGCTCGCTCCACTTGCTCCCTCACTTTCCCTTTCTCATCCTCCCTCCCCCTGACGAAATGCCGTCCCTCACTCACTCCGCAAGGCGAAGAGGCAACCCTCACCCCTAAACCACCCACCACTCCCCACCACTCCCCCTACACCCAAAACTGCGCCCACGTCCTCCGAACCTCGTCATCGCCATCAAACTGCCACAGACAAAAAAGTCAGCCAACCAACCACTCAACTCCTCTCCCTCTCCCCTCTCTCCCAAAAAAAAAAAAAAAAAAACGCACCTTAAACCCCACATCCAGCACATCCTGGAACCCCTCGTCCAGCCTAGGCGCGCGGAACCGCGACGTAAAACTCGAAAAGGCGAGCTTGGGCAGCATGCTGCGGTGTTCGGGGTTCAACTGAGCGGTGGTGCGAGTGTTAGTGGATGGTAATGGTGTGTGTGGGGACGGACGGGCGAGGAAGCCGTCCATGCTTGTCTCAATTGGCGTGAGTTGGCAGACACGCTACGCGGGCAGGGACGAGCAGGCAGGCAGGCAGGTAGGCGAAGAGGAGTTTGATGGCGGTAGTCGTGACGAGGCGCCGCAGTGCAGCGCGCTCGCTCGCTCGCGCGGAGGCGGAAGTCGTGCCGCTGGCTCACCGGCCGCGGTCGTCTCATCGCCCGCTGCGTACGGATCAAGGCACGCAAGCAGAGAGAGGTGTAGAAAAACGCATGCGCGATTCTCGCCCTGCGTCGCTGGCGTGACGCGCCGCCGGTCTGCAACCACGACCACAGGCCGGGTCCAGTGCGGTACGCACGGGATGAGTGATCGAGGAGGTGCTGGGGCCAGGTGAGGCAGGCAGGCGATCGAGAGTCGGCTCTGCGCCGATATACTGGGATGCTTGCGTGCTGCTGCATTCGCGGCTGCTGCGGCCTCGACTTCCGGCATGCAGGTAGGTAGGCAGAGGGAAGAGAAGGGAAGGGAAAAAAAAAAAAAAAAAACTCACCTGCTCGCTCGCGCTCAACGCTCTCACAGCGTCATTGTGCTCGCACAGCTTGGCCGGCGCCGTCAACAGCACACAGCGTATGGGGACTTTGTGTTTCTGGGCCAGCTTGACCCAATGGGCGCGCGTCTCTGCGTCTGCATTGGTGTTGTCTGTAAATTGCCAGTTCGGGTTAGTGCATACAACTAGCACATGACGAGCTGCAAGCGGTTCTCGCCAAGTGCAGCGCGCTGGTGGGTGTTTTGGATTTGTGCAGGCAGGGTGCAGCAGCGCTATGTAGCGAGGGAATAATGCCCATTGTGCTGTTGTGCTGGGTCGGCAGTGAACAAAGGCGGTCACGAACCTACGGCTACAGAGACGCCCTCTGCAAGATGCTCGGCTGCGACCTTGAGACATCTGTCACGCTGTTTTCTGTCAGTGAATGCATGTCTCATAGTGTGTCGCGAAGCCTTTGGTGTCTCTGCAACAAGCAGGGGCTGCCAAGGGGGTGGTGGTTGGGGGCTGTCGCACGGCACGTGCAAGCCTCGAGTGGAAGAGGGTGTGGCACAGCAGGTGGCACCTCGCCAGCTCACATACCGTTTTCAACGTGTCTTGATTGACTCGCTCATAGCCCAGAGGCTTGAGGTGGCGCCAAAAGAAAGTCGACTTGCCGGCCCCCGGGCTGCCACAGAGGAGGACGACATCGACGGGGTTCTTTTTGCTGAACAGCAGCGGGGCTGGCACACCGTCAGAACACTCCAGCCACAGCGTCTCTGCACCAGACGGTTGGGACTTGCCTGCATCAGTGGCTCCAGCCACCGGCTCGAGGTAAGCCGTAGGGTCAAAGTCTCTGACAAACGGCTTCGGTTCCTCGCCGAGAAAGTACTCTTCGGGCGTGGAATAGGGGATGCCAACGTTGGCGGCAAAGTCCCTAAGCCATTTTGTCAGCACATGGCATGCTGGTTTGGATTTACACACCTATCGGAGCAGGAAAAGTCCTTGTTCTTGCCGCCGCTCGTCGACGACCGGCCGCCTGCATCTCCAACAAAAAAGGACTCGGCCATGTCGACGGCGTCCGGAGCGCCGAGGTCATTGCGGTCGAGCAGCTGGCGCCACATGCCGGGGCGAGGCTTACGAAACTCATCCTTGGTCGTGGCTGCATAGATGGAAATGGGGAGGTCCAGCTGTGAAAGGATCGCCTCCAACTTGGTCTTGAATGTCTCTAGCCGCTTGTTGTCTGCCTTGGGCGCCTTGCTCGCAGCATTGGAATTGAGGTTGATGCCGCTTTGATTGCTCACAATGGCGACGAGATAGCTGTGCGAGTAGGCCACGATAACGGGTTAGCATACGCGGCTGCGTGGTACAAGACGAGGGGCAGGGCGAGAACAAGCAAGCGTCCCATCAGCTGACGGCATGGGTGCCTACTTACCCTTTGTCGTGCAGCTCTCGCAAGGTGGTGGGCACGCCGGTATTCCACCACTTCCAGTCCGAAGCATCTCGGCCAAACTTGTTGCCTGACGCTGGGTTGATGAGGGTGCCGTCCTATAGAGGTCAGATCCGATCTGGGCCCGGGGCGCTGGACATGGCGGACGGCTGAAACGCAGCGTGCTCATACATACCAGGTCGAAAATAGCTACGCGGCGGGGTCCATGGGCTTCTGCCAAGGGCGTGGCTGTCGACGCCTTGTACGTGCCGACCAGAAGGCTGTCGTTGACAATGGCCCAACCAATTTTCTCCGGTTCTTGAGCCTTTTGCGAGGCTGGCTTGAAAAATTCGGCCACGGCTTTGGCTGAGACATGTCAGCGAGGCTCAGCTTGGGCGTGGTCACGCCAGTCTCACGAGTTGTCGTTGACTGCTGCCTCCGCTTGACTGGCGGTGGTGAGACGGAGCGGTCTTGTGTCGATGTCCGTTTGCGTGAAGGGGGTTTTTCGGCCATGATGGCGGCCCTGATCGAGATGTGCTGCGCTGTATCGGGCGAGTTGCAGGGTGAGAGGGTGTGGTGGTTTGTCTGGACGCGCCGTCGCGTTCCCACGTGCCGCGCGAATGTGGTTGCCGCGCGGGACTGGACTAGGCGTGCGACTCGACCACTAAAAGTTCGCATCGACTGTCAAATCCATGCTGATGCTGTAAGTAGAAGTAGTGTTGGAGATTGCTGTGGTCAAAACAAAGTCATGCCCTAGCTTCGATTGGCGAGCGAGCTTCGGGTCAGTGCGCGGATCCTACGTCACCAGCTCAGGGCTTCACTTCAGTTGAGGTTGACATTATTCTAGAAGCATTATTCTAGAAAAATGCCCTGACCTAGGTATTCATGGGTATTATATGCTAGCAGACCTACACATCAACCCGCTACTGCCTTGACGCGCGTGTCCAGCGACAACCTCTCCGCGGGACCGAGCTCCACCACGCCCTTCATGACATTTTTAAAGGCCATGATTTCTGCCGTGGCCTTTTCCCTCGTCTCTGGCTTGTAATTGTCCTGAATCTTGATGGACACTTGTAGAATGTATGCGCCGCTACTATCAAGAGGTTCTAGCTCGTCGTACGACGGGAGGGCTTCGACTGGGGAATCGCGACTCGGGACGGAGGTGGGCAGGCGCATAATACGATGCAGAAGGATGATGGCGTTCTTGTGCACGAATTGGTAGCCCTCGTCAATATACTCGGATACGTACCTGGACCGTTAGCAGTCGGTCAACAGCGGCGTGGACATTCCTACTTGTATTGAGAGGCCTTCATAAAGGCATGCGGGTCGCCAGCCGTCACGTCAGAAGTCTGTATCCATCGCATGTTGATGGGTCTCTGACCAGCCTCTGGTATGTCCTGGAACAGAATCGTCCAACCCTTGGCTTCACCGTCTTGGACGTGTGGCTTGGTGTCGACGCCGTTCGTCGGCTCGGTCAAGTCGGCCTCGTCCAGCTCCGTGACCGTCTGCCAGTAGTACATGTCCTTTTGGAGCTGTTCGCGGGATGTTGCGCGCTGGGTGGTCTGGACGGTTTGGCTGGCGCCGACGGCATACTGGCGCTGGACGGGATTGCGTTGCGGGCGGTAGATTACATGGCGCTCAATGAGGCGGCGAGGTTGCATGCCCGCAATCCCGGCGAGGATGTTGAGGAGCTGATCATGACGCGATTGGGGCACTTGGCCAAAGTGAAGCAGCTCATGGGGCATGTTGGAGGAAATGTTCGGAGAGAAGTTGATGCGCGTCTCCAGACAAGGGTCGGTCGGCGCGAGTCGCAGCGTGTGGGGTTGAGAGGGCGCGGGACACGGAGCGAGCAGGGCGTCGATAAGATGGAATCGAATGACAGGATTTTTTGGCCAACCCGGAGCGCGGACAAGCACGCAAGCACGAGGGTCGAGGGAGCGTGTCAGTGGTCGGTATCCTGTATCCGCTTCGAGGGCCTTTCGTCCGCTCACAAATCCGATTTGGAGGCACCCCGCCAAGCATCACGACGGATTTCCAACCACCGACACCGAGGGGAGGCAGTCTGGAAAGGGATGCTCCAAAAAGCAAACCAGAATTGGTGATTGGTTTCCCAAGGCTCGTGTCCCGACGTTCTCTTCTTGGCTCAATCCAGGCCAGGCACGACCAAACATGGAGCCGACGTCATCTGTTAAACGGCTGTTGGAAATGGTTTCCAAACATGTCCAGCCAAAGCAGCTGTAGGCAGATCCGCAAGCAGTAAATTTTTCCGACTCTCACGGGTAGTCTGCTGCAACAAGAATGCCATCCGGACAGGCAGTTCCGTCGTCGGCAGGTTTTCGAAGTCTAGAGGAGCAGCAATTGCGTCGAAGAAGTGGCGTGACAAGGCCGTTGAGAGACGGACGGACGGGGAGCTGGAGCTAAAGGGAGCGACCGGAAGGAGCCCGAAGTGCCTGAGGTGTCTGCCCTGTCTCTCTTCAGTCGGACCACCGTTATCGGATGACGCTCAGACGACGACAAATCCAGTACCAATTCACGTTCCTGCTTCTCCGCCCGGCCGTATATTATTCAAAGCCCGCTGCCCGCCCGTTGCGCATTCTTCCTCTCCTGCTCCAACACGTCGTCGTCGTTGTCGTTGACCAGACCCACTCGACCTGACCTGACCTCCAAATCCGCCGACCCGCCGCTAGCCGTTCCGCTCCGACACCTCACCCACCGCCGTCCAGTGCAATCTCGACTGCCCACTTTCACCTCCCCGCGTCGCCAACTCCTCACACAACACCACACACACTCGCCTGCAAAAATGCTCCCTACCGGCCGTCTCCTCCAGCAGGCTCGCCAGCCCTTGATTCGCTTCCTGGGCAAGCGCTCTCCTCCAACCCGTACGTCACTGCATTCCTGCCCCGCTGCCACCCTCCCGTCGTCTTCGTGCCACCTTCACATGCCGCCAACTCTCAACGCGTCGCCCTTGACTGACCTCCGCCCCCCAGATGTCGACCACACCCCTCACGTCCACCCGGCCTCGCCCATGAAGTCTCTCCCAGACTCGTTCGCCAGCTACCGCCAAAAGGCCCAGCAGCACGGCCCGCTCAACAGACGCGACCTGTCCGCCCACGTCGGCTCCAAGCCCGGCGCCGCCCTGGGCCCCGTCAAGCCCAGCCCCGGCGAGTTCTGGGACCGCACCGAGCTGCCCTCGCGCTTCGGCCGCCTGCGATGGACCAAGGCCGAAATCGAGGCCGTCGAGAGCGGCGGCGCCAGCCTCTTTGCTTAAAATCAACAATCCTCCAAAAAAATTCTAGCTGAGAGAACACAAAAACAATCATTTCAAGCTATTGGCCGGAAGCAGTGTCTACACCAACTCGACCCCTGACGCGCATCTCTGCGTCCTGCTGGCTCACAGCCGACCGCGGAGCGTGGCGCTTCACCCATCATTGTCTTGCACCGCATCACATCACGGCAAGAGCGAGCTGTCGCCGCGGCGTGCCATTGGAAAAGAGCCAGGGGAACCCCACTCGCACTGTCCGACGCGCGGACTCACATAGCCGCGTACATCGGGTCACGTCCGGGGAGCGTGTACAGAATGCTTGGACGCGGCAGAGGCGTGCTTTTTGAGGACAAGTTGGCTGGCTGGTTGGTTGGTCGGTTGGTTGCGGCAGGGCGAACGGGTGGTCATCGTAAAAGCAATGTCTCCGCGGTTGGTTAGAAAAAGAGCCAGGTTTAGACAGACAGACAGACAGACAGATCTCTTCTGCCTCCCTCTCTGCGCCCTTTGCGGCCTGCTGCTGTTGGCGCGTAATACCCACACACTGCTTCACATCAATCAGACCGTCACCATCATCATCCTCTGTCTTCCTTCTCGTGTGCACAAAGCTCCAGCTGCTTGTCTCACCCACCCTTCAATTCCCCCCGTTTTCGGTCTCCGAATTTTCTGTCAACCACCCACCTCCCTCCCTCACCGAACCACCACTTGCCCCCGTCATCCCGCTCCCGTCTCCGCCCCGTCTCCGCCCCGTCTCCGCTCCGTCCCCGGCTGTCCCCACCCACGATACCAGCGTCACCAGCGCCACGAGCGGCAATCGGTCGACCTGTCGGCCTGCCTGTCGTCAATCGTCAATCGTCAATCCCTCGCCGCGGCCGCCCTCCACGCACAGCTTGCTCCCGAGCCCGAACCTTTCTGTCCCGAACCGCACCGAACCGATTGTCCGTTGTCGGCGCCGCTGCCGCTGCCGCTGCCGCTGCCAGCAGATGGATGGATGGATGGATTGACGGTGGTGGGTGCGGTGCGGGCGATGCCGGAGGGCGCCAGGTAGTCTAGGCCGGTACCGGGTCGGAGATTGGACTGGTGATGCAATTGACGGTGGGTGGATAGTGGGATATATCGACAGCCAGCCCTTCCTTTAAGGGTTTAGAGGCTGCTGCTGCTACTACTTGTTATGTAGGTGGTGCTGGTGCTGGTTCTGGTGCTAGCACGCTGCGTGCGGCAGTACTTTGACGTGATGCTCCTGCTTTGCGGCCTCTTGTCTCGTTTCTTTCTTCGCGGGTGATGAGGTGGTGGTGGTAGTTAATGTCTCCCTCTCTCGCAGGCGTTCGCTTTGAGGTGTTAGGGGCGTAGGCGTTGGTGTGGTGCGTAGCTTAGCAGGTAGAGGAGCGCTTGCTGAGAGTCTTCTAGGTCCATTCATCAACATGCTGAGCTGTCCAATGAGCGAAGAGCCTTGATGGTCTTGTATTGATTTTGTGGTACTTTGTCAGACTTGCCCAAATTGCGGTTTTCCTTTTCGTAACATTATTCTCCAGTGTTGATGTGCAACTTTGACGCTTCGTCCAGTGGGAGTCAGCACTTCACGCCATGTCGTTGCGCAATGAAGCTATTGATCTGACTGCCAATGACACTTGGAGCATCGAAGCCGCGGTGATGTCTAGCAGTTTGATGAGGAAAAGTAATCACTTCAACGTTCCTGCCCAAAGTCGCCCCTTTGTGAATCCTTCATCCTTCAACTCGCAACCTTTTGTAGGTCTATTGTGCGCCGCCATAGTTGTGATTACTATTCCATGTATAACGCTAAGGAGCATCTAGCGCGCGCTAGCACTACCATCCAAATCAAATCGCACGATCCGCCGTGAGGATGAGGGGAGAATCGTCAGCGACTGATGCAGACAGACATGTGATGTGGTCCAAAAAAAAAAAAAAAGCGGAATCAGCACGGCGAACTCAGTTCAACGCACTCAACTACCGAATCCTGCACCACATCGATCCCACGACGCTTCAGCATCCGCGGCTGCAGACAAAACAAAACGCACCTCCACACAAACATCCGTTCATTAATCACGACGCAGTCCGACCAGCGTACGAGAGCGAGCGCACGGCGCCGATTACTCAACACCAACCACAACCACAAGCTCCAGTCGCAAACGAGACGCAAAGCTGACCTCTGCGTACAACGACAGCAGACGCAAAAGAAGAGGCCGCAACGGCAGCAGCATCGGCCACAAACTATAAAGCGCCTCGACACGGCGCCAAAAGGCAAAGCCAAACAAGCAACACGCCTCAACTCAATCGGCCGCACCCGCACCCCTGATCCCTCCTCTCCAACTAACTCTCAGAAACACCCCTGCAGCCTACCACCACACCAATGCCTCGCTGGACCATCTACCACTCCGACGCCGACACCGGCGCGCTCGCGACGCCCGCTGCTCGCGCCGCCCTCGCCCGCGCCATCACGGCGCTGTACACGCGCGTCGGGCTGCCCGCTTTCTACGTCGTCGTGCTGTTCCACGCGCTGCCGCCGACGCAGCTGTATGTTGGCGGCGAGGCGAACGATGGGGTGCGGCGCCGCCCGTTTGTGAGGCTGGCGTTTGAGCATGTGGCACGCGCGTTTGAGAGTAGGGAGATGAAAGAGAGGTTTTTGGCGAAGGTATGTGTTTGTGTTGTTTTTGGCGTGGGAGTTTGGAGGGAGGGAGAGAGGCGGTGGGAAGCTGGGGATGGGAATTGGAATTGTGTTGACGAGGAGCCATACAGATCGACGAGGTGTTGAAGCCGCACCTGCTGGACCAGGGCTACGACTACGAGTACACGGGCGCCGACACGGATCGCGACTTGTGGCGCATCAACGGCGTTGCGCCGCCGCGGGAGGACACGCCGGCGTTCGAGGCGTGGAAGAGGGAGAATAGGGCCGTGCCGCTGGAGAGCCTGTAGGACAGGCGAACGATTGGGGGAAGAGGAGGGATATATACAGATGCCTCCTCTCTACCCAAAAGAACCAGATCGCTACTCCCAATGCCATGCGCGTCGAATGTGCCTGTATACCACGCGTCTCTGTATAGCCAGTGACTGTACAATTTTATGTACTCACGACCGCCGCCACTGCGCGCTCGTCCACTCAAACAGCTCGTCCACAAAAGTATCCTCCTCCTTGTAGCCCTGCCCGGCCTCCGAGTGTATGCCCAGCTCGCTCAGCTCCATGACGCTGTCCTCCTTCTTCTGCCCCGCGTCGATGCGAATGTCCTGGCTGACCATGATGCCGCCGCGCAGCCCGCGGTCGCGCGAGCTGGCCCGGCTGCTGCCGCTGCGCCGCTTCAGCATGTCGTCCATGCTGACCAGCTCGCGCTCGCTGGCCGAGTCGCCAAGCACTACCGTGCTCTCGCGGCGGCTACTGCCACCGTTGGGAGAGTGGTGGTGGCTGCTGTGCGCGACGGCCGAGAGCCACGATTTGATGCCGGCGTGCCGCAAAGGCTGCGGGCGTGCAATGCTCGCCTCGTCGTCGCCCAGGATGGCGTCGGTCGATGGGTGCGAGGGCGTGGTGCGGCCCGTCAGCGACTTTTGCATCTTGGTGCTGAGCGACGCCACCCTCTGCAGTCCCTTCTTCCGTTGCACGTCTCGCAGGTGGTGGTGGTGCTGCAGGCGGATCTCGCTGAATTCGCGGTGGATGCTGTGGGCGAGGACGGCGTGGTCTGCCGAGCCACGGTGAATGTGCTGCCGGCAGCGGAAAAAGGAGAGGGGTGTATATGTCAGGCTGGGAGAGCGGTTCGATGACATGTGCACGTCCGGTATGATGCAAAAGGCAAACAGGGTGGCTGGACGCGTTGTCCCGGCGGCGGAATCGCGCAGCGGCCGCGCAGAAAAGAGCGCCTGGCGGAAAAAGTATTCAGGTACTGTAGTCTGCAGCTCATCCATCCCTTGACGGAAGGTGGCAGCAAACTCGTTCTCTTCGTCCGTCCAAATCTTGTCCGTCTTCTGCGTCCGAAGACCGCTGCTTATGATTCGGGAGCACTCGGCCACGGACAGGTTGTCGAGGCGTCGCAAAAAGTCGTACATGGCGTCTGTTGGAGGGTTCTCGGAGAGATTGACCTTGGGCAAATGGTGCGGCTCACATCGAGGGACCAGTACGTCCCAGTTCGATGACAGCGGCTTCAGGGCAGGTCGGAGTGCGAAAAAGGCGAGCCAGGTCCCGGAGTTTGGCAGTCCGTCGCCGCGGTTGGTGTATTCTCTCAGACGTCCAACAGTATCTCTCAGCTCCGTCTTCTCCACTTGCATGTTTCTCGAAATAATGTCTCCCACTTGGTCCAGCGTGGCCCACCGAAACCCCTGAGCTTTCATCCCAGCACAATCTTCTCTTTTCAGTTGCCGTGTCACTATCAACAGTTGGCCCCTTCCAAATAGTGACGGAGGTGCGGCGGGAATCGCCGATTCAATGTCGTCCTTGCTGGTCAGTTTTTCGGCCTTTGTCCCGCCGTTTGCAGTCCCTGTCATGAGAATCTCTTCCCACAAATGCCCCAAATTTTGGATGCGTGTGCCCATGGATGATGCCAGTTCAGACGCCGCAACACAAAAGTGCTCGCGGAAGATGATGGAGTAGTCAAGCTCCGGCGCCGGGCCGTCGTCTTGCTTGATTGGTGACGGTGACGGCTTGCCACGACTGCCAGGGGTAGAAACGTCGCGCAAGCTACCAACTGAACGCAGGTGTTGGCGCATTGAGCCTATCAAGTCTGAAACACAGTCCCAATTGTATGTGACACGAAAGATCCATTGGAAGACGGGATGAGCGACGTTGAATTCGTCGTTGAAGGACTGGATCTGTCAGCAAGACTCCGATTGTCGAGACCAACTCACCCTCTGATTATATCTCCTGGTAATCTTCTGACAGGGCAAGATGCCTTCTTGCGTGACGAGAATTTTTCCGTCTGGGTCAAAAGTTGCAGAAGCCAAGACTACGTGCTGTGCCCTGTCGGCAAGGTGTTTCTTCCGTCTCGATGTCAACCACATCATGAGGAAACAAACGAGCAGCGCCATTATACACTATTCCGTTAGAAGAGTCTTTTGGCGAAGAAGGAGACTTACCAGCGCGATCGCCACAATGGTGTTGTTGTTTCTTCCACTCTCAGCACCAGTGTAGTACTGCTTCAAGGTATATCTCGTTCCAGCGGCTGCTGTCCAATGCATTCCCGTGACGGCGACGGCCAGAATCGCCGCCACGGGCAACCGCCGCGGCAGGCTGTTGATCCAGTGCTCCTTTTGATGGAAAAAGAGTGTAATAGCCACATAGCAGGCAAAGGTGGCGATGAGAGCCGCGCCTATAATATGACGGGGGTCATTGTAGAGTTTATAAGTGGTGGTTCCAAAGTTGCCAATGTAGTGCATGCCGACGATTGCAAGGCCGGCAAAGATGCCAGTGATTCCGAGAGAAAGGTACAGGCTCCGTTTGGTGCGGTTGTAGCGCTCCGCAAATGCGAATCCGACAAAGAGGAAAATGACGGGCAGAAATACTGACAGCGCCGTGAAGCTTGGAGAGTAGTAGAGCTGGATTTCCCTTTTGCCGTCGCCCAGTTCAATGGCACGATTGCCGACAAAGTGCATGCACCATATGCCAACGACGCCAAAGGAAATGGAGCAAGCACCAAGTTGAAGCCTAGCTCCCGTCAGTCGGGATGCAGCAAGTGTGATCAGGAAGCCCACCAGTTGCGCCAACCTTGGCCAGACTTCCGGCGGTGGAGCAACTCGACTGTTGCAACGGCACCGACAAAGCTTACAAGGTATGATGCTGCCATGATGCCCGGGTCACAGTGAAAGGGAACTCGTTGTCCTATGTGGTATTTGGTCGTTATGGCCGGGGGTTTTGAGGGATCCACCTTCTTCAATAGTCGTGTAGGCATGACGTCGAATCCAAGGGATCTAGTCCACGCGAGGGGAAAATGTTGATCGTCGAGAAAACGTGGAGACCAAACTTCCAGAGTCGTTCCAGCGCTCAAGATTCCGAGTCTTGTCTTGTTTCCAGCGAGGCGCTATTTCACAAGAGATTGTTCCGATGCCTGCACTCCAGCTTCTCTTGTGCGACTTGGCGGACTCTTTTGGAAAACAATCCGATAAACGCCACTCAGACAAAGAGCCTCCTTTGTCAGTGCTCCACGTGCCAGTAAGGCTCCGTGCCTAACGCCAGTATCCGAATCCGATGCTCTTGGCTAGATTGGCAGCCGGGATCAAGCCGCCCGAAATGTTGATGGTCCAAGCAAAACGCCCGGACATGCGAAAGGAAGCGAACAAATAATGGCGGCGCTGACTGAATTAAACAAGAAAAATGTCGCACAGATGTATGGGTATTTGGGGGAAAGGGAAGAGTTTCAGGCGCGCTGCGGTGCTGTGCCTCGTGTGGTTTGGTTGAATTATCGTCTCTTGTGTGACGAAGCGAAGTGATCCAGCTTGACTGAAGCAAAGTCGAGTGCGAACGAATGTTGTAGTTGGGGACTGTAAGTACTTTGCGCGTGGCGGTAAGCATTTCATATCCAACTCTGCGGAGCTTTTGCCCAGGTCGTCCTTGCATGGCGTCAGAGCGGTTTGGGCCACCTGTGAGTGCAACACAACGCGATGAGCTCCAGAACATCAGTATTGACTGGCCAAGGGCCATGGAAATAAGCGAACCTCTTGGGCGCTCTTATTTTCGCTTCGACAGATCGGTTGTCGCTGGCGGAGAGATGTCCTCGATCGAGCGCCGAAGCTGAGCCTACATCTCAACATGACCTGATCTTGACGGGTCGGATCCTGGCCCTGCATCCTTTGGCCTGCAAAAGAAGCATGTTTGGGCATGGAGGCACCACTGCCCGCGATGCAGGCGCACTGGAAGGGAAATGGCGCCGTTGATAGGGACAACACTCGTCGTACACGGCGTCGCAGACTTGCAGCGGTCTGCGTCAAGATGCCACCGCAATTTGGTCCACAGTGCGGACCCACGCTGCAAAGAAAGAAAAGTCGGTTGATGATTCAAGACCACATGGCGCTGAAGTTTGGTAAATTCGCGCTGCCCCACAACTTGAGCCTGGTAAAGCGCGCCGGGCCAAAGAGCATCTCCAGGATTCCGCTGATCTGATGCTCAATCTGACGCGCATCTTCGGCTGCAGCCGATATTGTGAGGTGGACAGAACGCTCGCTGTTCTGTGCGCCGACATGTGTGATCCCTGTCAAAACCAAAATCAGCCCACCCAACTCGAATGCTACTTTTAGTCCTCATCTTTACGAAGCGTGCGATTCGTCTTTTTGATGCCAGTCTGTCATTCCATTAATGAGTTATCCATACAAAGGGTCTTCAGCTACCACCGCAACAAAGAATCGACGCCAAAAACTAGCGAAGTAGTCTGTCAAAGTAAGTCGTCAAGTTCTCCGCTCTCAAAGATGTCGTCAAAGTCGGAACTATCATGCAGCATTCCGGGCAAGAAGTCGTCCTCGTGCTCCATGGATGTGAAAGTGTCCTGCAAAGGCATGTTGTACACAGAGTCGACGATCATTTCATCTGAAAAGTCGGGGTCATGCAAGAGACCAAATTCGTCATCCGCGCCATCATCAACTCCCAAGAAAGCGTCGTACTCGTACTCGGCATCATCCAGCCTTTCAAACCCTTGGACTCCATTGCTGTCAAAGATGGAACTATTCGAGAATTCTGGAAGCAAGTCGTCGTCATTTGACGTGTCAATGTTGTGGACATTTTCGGTCTTCAAAGGCCGAATTCGTCTCGCAGCCCCTGGATCATATAGCTCCCGTTGCAAAAGCTTCCACAGGTTGACAGAGACAGACTGGAATAAAGTCCCTTGGCTTGAAGGTATGGGTTCGCTGGTCGATGGACTTGAGTGAGGTGTCGGGTGGTGTAGGCTTTGCAGTTCTGAAAGCTTCTCCCTTAGACCAGGTGACTTCGCCTGCATCAACAGAGGACTAGACAATGTATGTGCAATGGTTGAGATGAATGGCGCACGCTCCGAGACTGTCTGCCTTCTTTTTAGCATGGAAGTGAGCCCAACTCTTTGCGATTCAAACCTTGAGAAAGTCTGGGCTCCACAGAGCTGGTGCAATACTTGCCAACTTCATTTTCATGTCATCCGACTTGACTTTGACGCCGCCCTTTTGCTTTGGTGCTTTTTCGCAGATCGAGTAGTAGAGGACCGTGTCGACGAGACTGGCAATCGTCTCGGAAGTCAGGGCTCCATCTCTTTCCAAGAGCCCTTTCTCTTCGATTTCCATTGAGATGCCACTGTCTACTCTTGCGGTTTTTGAAGTTGACCTCCATCCTTGACTACCGACAGTTTCAGTGGAATCCATCATTGGGCAGTCCTCTGGCGCGTCCAGCAGCATCGAGTCGTCCGAGACAATTTCGAAATCCTCTTCCTCGTAAACATCGTCCATTGAAATCAAGTCAATGTCGGATTCTGGACTTTCGCCAACCTGAGTATGGCTGCTTTCAATCCGACAAGCGCCATGGTGCTTCTTTCTTTGGACCTTGCGTTGCCGAATGGGTGAAATTTCAACCTTGAGCATGACTTGTTCTAAGAGTACCACGTGGACACCATCTGGAGGCTGCACGTCTGCAATGGAGGCGCCAGTTGCCAGGCGATGTCTTTCTTGACTTTCACATTCGACGTTGGAATGAGCCAGGTTGATCCTGATGCTGTTTAGTTCCTCTTGGCCCTCCAGTGATGAAACAGGCAGTGTTGGTCGGAGTTGCAGTTGTTTCCAGAGCTGGAATCAGATTAGCACGGCATCAGCCACTGGTTGGACGTCACTTGCTTCTGCGTTGCAGATGCTGTTTGCGACGTGATGAGACTGTTGGCAATTCAGAGGCTTCCCGTCCACACAAATTTCCAAAGCCAGATGCAGGCCCTGTCCGCGACGAACCCATCCAGATTGTTCTGCCAGGATCGATGAAAGAGCTGCACGGTCCGAGGAAGCGGCATTCTGCAACGAAGCTGTGATGGTTGCTTGAGAAGTCAGCTGGAGATTCGCCTTGGAGACGCTCAAGCAAAGCTGCCCGAGGTCCAACGTCTGCGACATGGTTGCGCTCCATGGAAGATGACGGATTCTGCTTTGTTGAAGTGGGTGGAAGAGTCGGAGGGTACCGGGCAGGTGCTCCCGTTGTAACCGAAATGGCGGGGCACGGCCCGATAAAGCTGCCATGATTACCTCACCCCTTGCTGCACTGCAGCTCGTCTTGTTTTCCTCCTTTCTCAAAACCCATTTGCACCATGACCAGATTGTCGGCTTCTGTTTTGAGGCATTTGAGGTCTGGTGCGTCCTCGGTCAAGCCAGGCCGACTGGCTGAAGCTCAAAAATGCATCACTGCTCGCAAATTCAGCAGCACAGCCACAGCATGCACCGACGGCGTCTTCAGGGACTTGACAGAGGCCCGCATTCAGACCCCGTGGATTGAAGCCTTGCGGAAGAAACAGCGCGATGGCGAAGACCCGACAAGAGCTTCGGGGATACCTCAGGTCCCGGCGAATCGCAATCTCGAGCCCAAGCCCATGTCGGACAGCTACCACCGCGTCGTAAGCTAGTCAAACTCGACCACATATCCAGATACTGACCCAAAAGATTCTGCCACTGGCACAAGACCCATGGCTTCTCGACACTTATCTCAACTCGTCTGGCCACATCAGGTGTGTGGATAGCCACCAAGTTGGAACCCCAGCTAACGTGACTCAGGCTCGGGACCATCTTCATGGATCTGGATGCCCTCTCAGGCGTCATTGCCTACAAGCACACGGGCGAAGAAGTCACGACAGTAACGGCAGCATGCGACAGAATCACTATCCGCAATCCTCTTACCGAGATTTGCGATCTCGAGTACAGCGGGCAGGTGACGTACGCCACGGGCAGGAGCAGCATGGAAATCTCGCTCCAAGTCGCCAAAGCCCCAAAGGAAGGGCAAACGGTCCAGGAGAAGGATGTTCTCATGACCTGCACATTCACCATGGTTTCCCTTGATCCAGGGACGAAAAAGTAAGTCTTGGATCCTCTCAGCTGGTCTGATGCTAACGCGGGACAGGCCCGTCAACGTGAGCCCGCTCCTATTGAAGACGGAGGAGGAAAAGGCACTGTTTGCCAGAGGCGAGGAAAACTCGAAACGCCGCAAGGAGCTCAAGACCAAGTCCTTGATCAAACACACGCCCAACGACGAAGAGAGCGACATCATCCACGCCATGTGGCAGAAACAACTGCAATGGCACGACCCCAACGACCCGCTCCGCCGGCCCGCCAACGTGCAACTCATGTCGGCGACGCGCGTGCAGACGGCCTCCATCATGCAGCCGCAGTACCGCAACCGGCACCACTTCATGATATTCGGCGGCTTCCTGCTCAAGCAGACGTTCGAGCTGGCCTTTTGCTGCGCGGCGTCGTTTGCGCACACGCGGCCGACTTTCGTCTCGCTCGACCCCAGCACCTTCCAGAACCCCGTCCCCGTCGGCAGCGTCCTCTACATGACGGCGACGGTCGTGTACACGGACCCGCCGGCCGTCGTCGACCCCGCCGACTCACTCAATGCGTCCACGGAGAAGAGACGCACCCGCGTCCAGGTCCGCGTCGACTCCAAGGTGCGCAACGTCGAGCACGGCGAGACGAAGCCGACCGGCCAGTTCAACTACACCTTCACCGTCGACGCCGACGTCAAGGTCATGCCTGAGACGTACACCGAGTTTATGCTGTACATTGATGCGCGGCGCCGCGCGCGGCAGGTGCAGGCCAGCATCGACAAGGGCCCGTTGGGCGGGCGCGTCGATCCGGGTGAGGGCGAGCGCGTCATGGAGTAGAGCAGATCCTCCGCCGCAGCTATCGCGAGGTATTCGTCGCAACAGATAATTCATCGTCGGTGGGAAGTAGGTGCGCGTTGATAGAAGTAGAATAGATACCCATTCCCGTTGTACCAGGGATGGAGGTAGGGCGAACGGAGAAATGCAGGCATGCTCTTGAAGAGAGAATTGGATAGTAAGAAAGAAAAGAGCCCACGCCTCGCTGAAACGCAAGAAGCAGCCATCTACACATCTATCCATCGTCGTCGTCAAACATCTACCGCCGTCGTCTCTACCCAACAACATCTCTGAGCAAGCATCTCTCATCTAGACAAGCAAAGGACCAAAAGAAAACCAAAGCTCCAATCCCACCGCCGTCCCTCCTTCTATTCACTCATCTGTCCGTTCATCTTCGGTCGGACGCCCGGGGGCTCGCTCGCTCTTCCGTAGGTGTGTGAATGGTGGGTCCCGCATCGCAGCGCACGCACGCGCCAGGACAAAGACCCTGATCAACACGGACGGCGCTCCTCCTGGGCTGGCTCGCTGGTCTAGCGCTGTCGGATATCGGTCGGTCGCCACACACCTGTCCGGCGAGTCTGCTAACCGTCCGTCCGACCGTCCGTTCGTTCATTCGCTAGATAGCTCGTGGCGATTGAGGTGGGAGAACTTTTGAGGCGTGCTGAACTGAGATGCGAAGATGCGGCGGGCGGGCGAGGAGCGCGGTTGGTGGTCTCAAACTGGGCGGGTGGCGGCGGAGAGCGCGGTGGCGATCAACTGGCGAGAGACGCGGTGGCCGTGCGTGGTGTTGGTCTATTCTGCCCGGCCCATGCTCCTCCCGCGTACCGTACCGGAATAGTGCGGTGTGCGGTGAGCGGTTTGCGGTGTGAGACAGGAATAGGAAGAGGATAGGATAGGGGCCTCCGCGCGCCGTGTCACGCCGGCAATTGAATTGCCGCGACCACCGCGCAGCCAGCCTACTCAGCACGAAGGGAGGTAGTCTGCTCAGGAAAACGATGGAAAGGAGGCAGAAACGTTGCTGTGCGCTGCGAGCCAGAGAGGAGAACGCATGGCCAATGCGCGTGGAGGAGCCGGATAGGAGCGTCGGATGATGCGCGTAGAGTAGGACGACGGTGGGTAGCTTGGGACGAGACGAGACGAGGAAAAAGGGCGAGGGAAAGAGTAAGGAGACAGAGAGAAAGCAAAGAAATGCGCCGAGAGCGCCGTAACACGCGTGCTGAAGAAGAGACGGAAAACACCAACCAAGCAGCAAAAGTTCTCCAACACCAACCAGACAAAACGCCCAACGCAACCCAACCAATCAAAAAAAGCCCGAAGCTCAAAAAGGCGACATCAACAAACACAGCGCCACTACATCTCATCAAGCTCAAACTCCAAGCTGACGTCCTCGGAGCAGTCGTGGCAGTAGTAGTTCGAAAAGCCGGCGCACTGGACCTGCATGTTCTTGCACATGTCGATGCTCCAGGCGTCGTACGAGTAGCCCGACAGCAGCCGGTTGGGGCACACCTCGATGCTGTTGGCCCAGATGTAGTAGTCGTGGTTGCAGTAGTACCAGCTGTAGGTGTAGGAGCACATGGTGGCTATTCTTCTTTTTCCTTGCTTCGCCTTTTCCTTTTTGGAGGGTGGATGGTTTGGTGGCCTCAGTTGAATGGATGGGATTTCTATGTGCGAATAAAGATGCCCCAAGGAAGCGGAGAGAATTGATGGAGCGAGGGTATTTGTTAGGCGTGAAGCTGCAGCGCGGCCGTTGTTAGCGAGTGTATGGATTGTCGAAAAGTCAACGACGCAGCGCAGCGCAGCGGAACAACATTCAAATATATACACATACCCCCGAAAGCGCAATGCACACGACAAAGAAGATAACGGGGGTTATCTCTGCGCACCGGAATTATTTTTATAAAGCCAATGCCACGCGCGCGCGCTGCTGCTGGGCGATAATAGCGGTGGGTGTGGGGAGGGGGAGCGATCTAGCCCGAGCTGGAGTGGTCCGGCCGCGGTCGAAAAGAGGGTTCCCTTTCTTTGTTCGCGGGTGCTGGTGCTGGCTTGCTTTCAGCCCAACCAACGCGCGACGGATAGCTCGGCAGGGCGTACGCTGTGGAGGCACTGTACTGGCCGGCGCTCGTCTTGTGGTTGTGTGGTACGGCGGCTGAGGAGGATTATTACGTGGTGCCGTGGGCGAAGGAGATAACGGGTATTGGCTAGGCGCTGGAATGAATGAAGAAGTAGGTAAAGAAAAAGGACTGGACTACTGGGCTATCATCCACCACAATAGCTGACCGGGTTGAAGTAGAGCCTCCATGAGACGTCCGGCGACGAGGCCGTGGTATTTATGCCGGCATGGAGACCCCATGTTGGCGCCGAAGCCGAACTCGGGCAGACAGACAGGTCAGGCTGATGAGGCTGTGGTTGGAGGAGATGGTAAGCGTGTGGTCCGTCCGGATAAGGCCGTGCGGCGCAAGACCCTGGACCTGGACCTGGATGGACCGCTAAGACCCTGCATATCCCTTCGCTTATCCATCCCCTGGGGCAGCCTTGGAGTATCAAGTCCTGTCGAAGCCGTTGGGCGTTGGGTTGGCGGTCTCGCTGTGTCTCGGGCTGATCCGGCACGTTTGCCGTTCGCTGTCCACTGTCCTCGGGGTGCTCTCCTTCGAACTCTGCGTCTCGTTACGGCTGCGTCCGTCGACAAGCATCCCAATCCCAGCGTCTGCACCGGGGAAACTGGCCCGCACCTCTTCATCTCAACACCACCAATTCCCCGCGCCGTGTGTATGCATGTAAATATCTATGTACCTCGGCGTTCGTCCAGCTCCCCGTCCTTCTCTCCCGTCGCGACACACAAGCGCCAAACGCCCAGCACCGATGCAGCGCCGCGGCGCCCCCGGACACATGCGGCGGTCAACTCCACATCAGCTGCCTGCCTGCGTGTCTGCAACACCCACAGAAGAGAAAGCGAGCAGTGGTCGGCCAAAAGTCCTCTCCATCCCACCCACCACCATCCACTCTCCGCTGGTCCAGTCTAGGGAGCTTGGCAAACGCGCCAAACGGCACCGCACCCCCCATCCCTTTCCTTTATTCTATGTTTGCCGTCCTCAATCACCACGGCTGCTCCGGCGCTGTTCTTCGTGTTTCCAATTACGCTGCTGCGGCTGACTGACGCCGTAAGCGCGTCAAGTTGTCGCGTGGCTACGGCAAGGTAACCGGCTGTCTGAATGCGTCGCCTCACGACGCAGCGAACACATCGAGGCCAGACGGAATCCCGACGCACCACCCCGTCCCACCACGCGTCTGCCTGCCTGTCCGTCTGTCCGTCCATCCGATGCACGCACGCACAGGCACTCGCCTCGACGCTCCCCCGACCCCCCGCCGACCTGAGTGGAGCCAGCTGGCTGGCGCGCGATAAGGACCAGCGCACCCACCACAGCGCAGACGACGGTGGTGGCACTTGGTCGATGCGCGACGAAGCCAGTCTACGGAAGTACCGGACTGCTTGATCTGTCCGACTTGACTGAACTCAACCTTTTGTCTCTCTCACTCACGCTCTCACTCACTACTCACTGCTCACTACTCACTACTCGCCACTCACTACTCACCACTCACCACTCACTACTCACTACTCACTACTCACTACTCACTACTCACCTGCCCAGCTCTGCCTCAGCTCCACCAGATGCCAGAGAGGCTGCTGCACTCAATATCTAGCATTCTCGACACCGCGCGAATCGCAAGCAAGGAGAGGGAAATCGAGATGAAACGAAACAAAAAGCGAGAGAAAGCGTGCGCTTGAAGGCGTAAGGGACAGCAGAGAGAGCAGACCAGACCAGACCAGAGCGGCGCGCACACGCATGCTCAAGAGCTGCAAAAAGAGAGCGAAGAAGATGAAGGCATCATAAGGTAGGTACGAAAGCCGGTGGGTGGCCAAGCACCTCGCGGAAGGGTGAGAAAGAAGCCCAGCAACACAGCATGGAAAACACGACAGAGCCTCGTGCAAGCAGGTAAGGTAAGGTATAGAATATATGCATATGTTTATTGCCTGAGCCGGCCAACCCATTGGCCTTGGCCTATCCCGTTCCGCATACCTTACCATCCCAAATGATATGAACTGTTCAGCAAACGAAGCCAACGAGCTCACCGACCGACAGACTGGCAGTCCAGCTGTCCGTCAGCGAGCCTACCTGCCTGTTTGCCTGATATCCCTCAGTCCATCAACGTCGTCAATGATGCATGATTCCTTCCGGCAATCCATCCATGCATTGTGCATTCCCATCCCATCCCATCCCATTCCATCCATGTCCGTGTGCAGAAGAAAGGGGGAGAGAGAAGAGAAAGAGAAACAAAAGTAGTCGTGGTGTGTATGAGCCGTGCCGAGAAGAAAGAAAAAAGAAAAGGAAAAGGAAAAGGGAGGCGAGCAGCAAGTGTCACGGCGACACTGCCGCAGCTCGGCCATCCGTGTTTACTGTACAGAGAGGAGAGGTAAGGAGGATTGCATGCCTGCTTTTGTAGTTATGGTCCAGTTGATGCAAATGTGTGGTTGGGTTGGTTCGGTCGGTCGCCGCCCGTGACTTCACACGTGACGTCGTGATACAAGTGATCAAAGAAGCTCACGCTCGGCCGTGGGTGCGCAACAGCTCTTCGTCGTACTCGAGGCGGTTGATTCTCTTCTTAGTATACTCAAAGGCCGAGAAGAAGATGGCGTTGACGACACACGAGCGGCTCATTGAAACGCCAATGCCTGTCATTGTAAATCAGATTAGCGCTTGTCACTGACAGCCAAGACGTTTTGGTTGGTCGATTTGCTCCCCTAGTGCACTTGACTAGCGTGCAGGCGGGGTGGTGCCGTGCCGCCTATGACGTACCCTTGTACATGCGAGGATTGAAGAATTGAATCTTTGGGCGGTCCGTTTTGTTCCTGTGTTGTGTGAAGCAGTTGCGCTGGTAGATGGACTTGGCCGTGTCGATGGGGTAGATGCAGGCCCAGCTGACGAGGCCACAGAGCCCGCCTGCGATGACGACGGCCAGAGGCGAAGTGGGCGAGTTGCCGCGAGCATTGGCAAGGAGCTGCTTGGAGCTTTCGTACGTTGTGAAATATATCCCAGTCCCGATACTATCGCGGACTACCGTTGACGTCAGCATTGCCTCCTCAGTCAAACCGACACAACTTACGCAAGTGGTAGTGGACGCCGGCGTAGAGGCCACCAAAGCCCCTCTGTCTGACGAGATTTTGTGCCGTCCTCAAGGTGCCCAACTCTGCGTAACTAGCGCTGATGGGATTCGGCTTTGCATTGCCTTCTTTGGATTGGGCGAGCACGGAAATCTGAGCGCTCATCTTGGTGAGCTCGAACGGACCTGAAAGAGTCAGCCGGCGTCTAGAGTTAGATTTTCAAATCATACAGGCAATGAATGTGATTACAGCACCAGCCGTCGCACCGGCAGCCCCGAAACATGACATTGTCGCAATGTTGGGCATGGCTCCTGTGCTGTTGGCAATGGCGAGCGGCGAGCTGCCCGTGGCCCTCTTCATCCATTCATCGTAGGTGTATTTTGCGCGCTGGTAGACTGAAAAGGACACTGTGCGGACGAGCGTGATGCTTGCGAGCGGAGAAATTACACCTGAGTTGCGTTAGTGAGCGACAGGCAGGTGAGGCGTCTCGCTCACCTCGCCAAAAGCCCTTGGTGCCTTCTGTGCGGTACGTGTGCTGAACGCAATCAACGACGCCGGTGAATCTGTTTGAATATCTGCACCCAGTCAGAAGAGTCGCCAATAACGACGGTTGAGCCATACGTCTGCATCCGCGTCTTGACCGAGTCCAACGGGTACTACAGCAGCGTTAGAGAGCGCGTTTGCACAGGGCCATTCGACTCACCGCCGTGACAGTCGACAGCAAGCTGCTCGAGCTCGCCGCAATCTCGGTCCTGTACTTTTTGCAAAGCTTGGTGTATTCGTGCCTCATGACGACCGAATCGGGGACGGGGTGCTGCGGCGCCGCAACGGCGGCACCGTCTTCTCTCGCGCTCGAGGGCATGCTGGCTATCGCTAGCGTTTGAAGACCAAGAGCGGTCTTCAAGGCAATCGCGACTTAGCCAGCAGCCTATCCAGGTCCATCAGCTTGCCCCAGCAGAGTCGACGTGGTGGCGGCGCGGTCGCTGGGGGTGAAAATTGGCGGGTGTGGTGGTGAATTGGGGAGGTCAAGGGTTGAAGCTGCGGGGTCGTTCGCGTAGGAGCTCAGGTGGGTTGTGTGGCGAACGGGGCGGGCGTCGACTCGGGCTTGGGCGGGCGCGTCGCGTCGAGCGCAGTGGTTGGCAGCGGAGGCGAGGAGGGGGACTGGCTACTGGATTGATGGAGGGTTGACGTTGTGTTTGACACTGCAGAGGCTATGATGTGCCCTCGTGGGGAAGCCCTCTCCGCTGATCGACACGTCCTGCTAGCGCTTCACTCGTCACCATCTACTCGACGTACCTTTTGGCTTACCACCCGTCCACTCACATGGCTCTATCGCCGCCTTCTGTCCACACCACATCACACAGCGGCCCGCCTTTGGTCCAACTCGAGTAGGCCCGATATCAGACGACCTGATCTGACACCCTTGCCCTCTTGTGCGACGCTAGGTCAATTATCCACCTTATTTCGCCCTCTCTGGCGGCCCGCCTGGACCTCGCACATGTCATGACCATCATTCCATTCCCTGCTAATACTACAACAGAATCATGGCCAATCCACTCGCCAGTCCCGCCATAACCCACAACCACCCCAATATCGTCACGTTTGCAGCCACGCTGGGTGCTACTTTTGCAACAGCGCTGGTTGAAACAACGCCCGTCCCCGTATACGTACAACTGCTGCCACATCCATAGTCGTTTGGACAGCAACCCCCGCCCTGACTTGCTGCGCAACTCGACCATCCGTTGGCGCAGGTTCCCGTCGTCGAAGCAAAACTGACGCCCGATTGACCGGCTATCGTCACCGAATTCCCGTCAACGACTGTGATGCTGGCAGAAGCCGGACACGACGTTGAGTGACAATCGCGACCCACCCTGCAGCAGCCTCCCTGATAATATGCCGAGCACATGTAGAAACCAGTTGGACAGCCATTGATGCTTTCAAAGGGTGTGCCCGTAGTCCGAGACAACGAGCCTGAAGATTCCTCGCTGCCGCTCGTTGGGCGCAACGGCGCAACAGCACTGGCAGTGCTCGAGGCAGCATTCGTTGACGTAGGGGCGATTGTCGACGTGATTCTTGACGATGGTTCTGCGGACCGGGATTGGGTGGTTGCTGTTGTTATCGACGTGCGGCGTGAGGCTTGGCCGGTGGCCGTGTTGGAGAGAGTTGACGTCCTCGTCGTTCCCTTTTCCGTGATGATTGTCGTACTGATTGATGCCTTGAGGCCTACCACGAGTCAGTCAAGGATACGAGGGGCCACAAAGCTTGGCTGAAGAAGCCATCGTGTGCGGTACTCACATCCTTCAGAGACACAGTAGAAGCCAGGGACACAGCATCCGCCATTTGGACAGCTCGAGTATCCTGCCGAACTATCACAGTTGGCAACACCGCCACTGCAACTGCTTCCTTCTGGACAACATCCGACGTCTCCATTTCCAGTATCTTCGACAATCTGACAAGTTTCTGATATCCCGCAACAGGAATCGGGTCGGTCGATGTTGGTGCAGGCAGACGTCCCTGTGGGACACTGAAAGTCGCGCCTTTGAACTGCGCCGTGCCCGCCTTGTGGGAAAAACCTGGGAAAATTCCAATGACGGCCGTAGTCTTCCGAATGCTTCAACGCGGGCGGAAGCAACGTCACGTTGAGAAATTCGCCCTCCACGATGGCCACTTGGTTGGTATCCGCGCCGGCTTCAGCAGCAGCGAATTCCCAGTAGTCAAAGTAAAACTTTTGGCCTGGGTCGTCGCTCATTTTGCGCACGGCGCGGGGCACCTCGACGGCCATGCGCGCGCGTATTGCGGCATCACGCTTGACGAGGGCCTCTTGCTCGGGCCAGTGCTTTTCATGTTGCGCCAAGTTCGAGGGCCATTCTGGTTCTGCTTGGGCGAGGTGAGCGGAGGCGAGAAGGAGACATGACGAGAGCGAAAGTAGAGGGCGCGGCATGGAGATGGCGATTTCGGTCCCCGGCAGGCCTGTTGAGCGACCTGAAGCACGAGCAGAGGACAGGGCAAGGGTCGGACAGAGTCCAATCCGGCAGGTAGGAATATGTAGATATGTACAAGTGAGTAACGTCAAAAGACTAGGACAGGGTGGGGAACAGCAAACAAAGACTATTTCTTCGGTAGCGCGGTCTGCCGTCAATGTCGGGCAGGGTTGCTGCGGAGCCCTGCACGGTGAGGATGGCTGGAAGGCAGCGTGGCGTGGCCGTAGTGCTTCCTGTGGTTTTTAATTCGAGAGGTTGGGCTGGGCGACGACAAGGCTGCTGACCGCTCATCATCTCACGGTGCCTGTCGCTGACATGACTTGTTGCGCGTCTGCATGGCTGTGAATGGCTGCTTCGTTTGTGCCCGATTACCACCTCGAGCGTTCCGTTGGACGGCAGACATGTGCCTCTGTGAGAGTTGGAAACGAGAGGTGTGTGGAGCAAGGATGGTGGATGGTCGACGAACTGCGGTGACTGAAGGGCGGGAGCGGAGAAACGGGCGCACGGGCCTTTGCCGCGATCCAATACAGGGTTACCATGGCAAAACGGCCACCATTGCCCATCTGCGTTGAATCCTGGGATTCGGCGAGGCTTTGCAGTGCGTTCGAAACACATCTTTCAAAGAAGGTATCTATCTTTGGGAGCATAACATGATGTTGTCTCAATATCAAACTCTGTGTCAAACCCCCATCACTGCACTCTCTCGAACAATACGTTCAGAGGAAAATAGCGCTATGAGATCTCGGGCAACTTCTGGTTTCACTCTTCATCAAAAACCTTTGTCAAACGTCGCAACAGATCGACCGCTGCCACATGTCTAGGTCCTTTACTACTGCTCTCGCGATCCATCCGAAGCCTTGGGTACTCCTCCATTTCTGGTCGGATCTTGCTTGCCCGAGACTCTTCTGAAGCGGCTTTGCGCTCAATTCGTTCCCGTTCCATCTTGGTCCTGCTTGAAACTGCCTTGTAATGCTTGAGAATGATGCGATCTAGTTGACTTCGGGTATTCAAGTAGCCGCGCTCAAGCTCTGTATTTTCATGCGGAGGCAGACTGTTAGTTCTGGTTCCCGCAAAGCTCTCCTTCACACTCTCAATCAGCTGGAGAAGGTTGTTGATGTGGCTTCCGGCTTGATCCAGGGCTTCAGCGGTGATGGTTTGTGTTTGAGGGCGTGGAGTAGAAGATGAAAGATTGCCCGTTGCCACGAAGCTTTCATATATGGCAGATGGAGTTAGTAGTACTTCTGCAACAGTTCTGTAGCTACAGCCACAGAGATGAGCGAACTTACGGCGTTTGATCTTCTTCATTGTGACGGGACAAGGACTCTTTGTATCTTGCCTCGGCTTCCTTCTCCTGAAGAATCAGGGTACTAATCGTCTGATACTTCTCCTCAGTAGCCTTGCCCTGACGCACGCTTAAAGCCAACTGCAAAGTCGCCGTAAGAAGCAACAGAGTGCTCTTCAGCTTCTCCAGCCTTGCATTCAAGACGTCGACATTGAGCTGTCGGAACGGCCAACTGAAGCTCCAGGTGTCGGGTTTCTGGTCCTCCCCGATTTCCACATACATTTTACCGAAGATTTCTCTGCAGTCATTCATAGTCTCTTGGGCCGCAACGAGCGCCTCGGCGCGCAGCAATTCCTCAGCTCCGGCTTCTTTAAATACATACCCAAGCTCTTTGATTGTCTTTGTCGTTTGCCTAACATCTTTTCCCAGGGCCGACATCCGTTCGTAACTCGTTGCTACACTGTCAGCATAGTCGTAAATGGTCTTGGTCAGGCGGATTCCAAAATCGGCAACTGAAAAGGCGGAGGCGGCGACGCCAAAGGCCGCCGCGGCCATTTTGCAAGAGCTTGAAGCTTGGATCGCGAGAAAAGAAAGAGCTTGAAAGTGGTCGATTTGTCATTTGAAAGAAAGGTTTCAGAGACAGATTGGTCCATCAGGCTGGCGGAACAGCGCTGGCTCAGCATCTTATCATTCAGCCTGGTCGCGCAGGCTGACCAGTACAGCCTGTGGGCAGGCTCGCCGACACAGCCCATGGAGGAGGCAGTGAAAGCTTTGTAATAGCTCCGTAATGTCAGCATTGATTGGAACGCTGCTATCACAGAGGCACTTTTCTTGAGAAGCTGGAGAGGCACAGAAGTTGATGTTCGGGAGTCGTGCCATCGCGGTGTGCCGCCACAGAACGAGCCACACCAGACGCCACCCCAGCATCCCAGCACGGCACCGCACCCAGGCACTCAACAAGCATTGACCAAAAACGCGTCCCCGTTCCCTCCGTGCCTCCCTCTCTCTCAAGTCTCACCTCGACCGCGCCAGGCCACGCACCCAACTCCACCAGCTCAACCCTACCGTACCTGCCGCACCCACAGCGACGCCTTCCCCTCGGCCAGCCCACGCCATGCTCGCCTTTATGTCTCCATCACCCAACGCTGCCGCGCCACCGCAAAGCCCACCACACGCCTACGCGCCGACGCGCTCCTCGCCTCTCACTCCCCGCGACCCAAATGCGCACCTCGCCCGGCGCCCCTTCTCCTTCGCATCCTCCAATAGCACGATGGACGCACAACCGCCGCAAGGCGCCTTCGGCAAGCCCGCACAGCCGACGCCGTTTGCGAAGAGAGACGCGAAGCCGAACCCGTTGATACAGCGGAGTGGGAGCGATGTCGCGCGCGAGCGACGACGTGACATGTTTTTGCGCCGGGTGGCAAACGATCGGGATGACCGGCGGTGGTCTGCCAGGAGCGAGCAGGTTTGTGGCCGTCGGCGGCGTGGTCGGGAGAGAGCTAACTTGGCGCGCAGATCTTGAGGTTGGATTATGTGCAGCGACAGAAACGGTGGGAGGCAGAGATGGCGAGGCGAGCACCGAAAGCGGCAGAGCCACCTTCGGATGAAGAGGATGATCAAGATGTCATGTGGGATGATGAGGACGGTGCCGTTGCCAGCAGCCAGGCGACCAATTGGTCGTATCAGCACCCACTTTCACAGCAGCAAAGGAGCGAGTCACTCGAGGAAGAAGCAGATGTGGTGGCGCAACAGGAAGACGCTGAGCTCGAGGCTTTGCTGGACATGATGGAGGAGGATGAACGAGGTCAGGACGATGGAAGCCTAGCCTTTGGGAGCGACGACGAGTACGACCACATTTTTGAAGAGGCCGTCAATGCACCACCGAGGAATACGCATGGCCTGCAACAAGGCACAACCCACGACAATGACGATATGGACATGACGGGTTGAGAAACAGGTGTCTGGAGAATTGGGTATCATCGTATATCTTGCTTGCTGTCCAAAACCAGATGTACAGGCATCACCGTAATTACGAGCTTGCTACGCTAATGGTACGCAATTGAATCGAATTATTGTGTCGGACATCCCCCGTCCAGCTCGCCCAGAGCCTCGCGCGCGGCACTGTCATCTCCAACCAGATCAGGCGGAGGTGATCCAGCTGCTTGCATCTAAAAGTCGTCAGCGCGTGTCCGCAAGCACTCCATGCAAACTCACCTTTTGCATCCGCTCCACGATGTACTCTCTGTCTGCCGTATCCTCATCACTGTACTCGCTCCTCTCAAACCTCTGCACAATCTCCCTGACACAGCGCTGCTGCTCTTCGTACCGGCTCAAATCTTCCTTGTTGCACTTTTCCCGATTCTTTCCAAACCAGCCGGGAAACTTGTCGTCGAGGTCTTTCATGGGCTCATACAGAATCTCCTTGTTGGTCAACTGCTCCATCATGCCCATGAGCATTTTGGAAAAGTCCTCATCGTTCTCGCCTCCCTCTCCCGCCCCCGGGAAGCCGCCCCGCTCCATCTCGGCCAGCATTTGCGCGAGGAAATCGTCCGAGCCAGACGACGCGGCGGCGGCATCAGCCTGCTCGCCCGAGGCTTGCATGCGCTCCATCGTGCGGCGAATCTGTTCTTGAAAGTTTTCATCCTTTTTGTCGGCGGCCGGCTTTGCACTTGCCGCACCGGGGGTAGACGTAGACGTTGCGGGCGCGGGTTTGGCGCTGGAACCTGCAGCGCTAGCAGCGGCCGGGTTGGCGTCGGCGGCGGCATTGTCACCGAGCTCTTTCATGAGGTCTTCGAACTGCTTTTGCATGTCGGGGTTGTTGCCCAGCTCGCCAAGCAGCTCGGCCATGCCAGCTTGCAGCTGTTGTGCGAATTCATCGTCGTCGGGCACTTGGGCAGAGGTTGAGGCGGCGGCGGGGGCTGTAGGCGGTCTGCCTGGACCAGACGCAGCCGGCTGCGAGGCAGCAGAGGGTTTGTCTTCGAGTTTGGTGGCGGAGAAGTCGTCGAGAACGTCTGCGGCGCGGTCAGTATGCTCGTCGGCAATGCGCAGCGCAGGGTGCTTGCGGACCATCCAGATCGTCGAGGTCATCCTCGTCTGGGTCGGGGATGTCCTCGACGGCCTGCGCGGGAGGCTGTTGCTTTTTGTCGTCCTTGTCCGCCATGACTCCGTGCCAGTATGCTGCTCAAAGAAGAAGACGAGGAGGAGAACGGCATCCGCGCGGTAGTCTGAAGTGGAGGACGAGTGAGGGCGGCGTGGGCATCCTGGTCGGCCAGAGAACCCCGCAGGCGGTGAGCTGCAGATTGTCGCACAGACCGCAGAGGGATCCAGACCATTCGCTGGCCGACGGGACGCTCAACTCTTCCCACCGCAGCACACGCTCACCACCTCTTTCTCTTGCATCTGCAAACCGGCCTCTCGTCTGCCACAGCCACGCCAATCTCGTCGCTCACGGTAACACCCGTACGACCATCTCTGCAAGTGAACTCGTCATCTAGACCACGTCCACCAGAGCCCCACTACGCGCCCACCATGACATCGCTGGCGCAAACGCGTCTCTCAGAAGAGAGGTGAGCCGACTCCCCCGTCACAATCTCTACGCTTCACCCGCCCATCGCAGCATTTGGCCGTCCCCGATCTCATGAGTAACGCAACAGAAAGCGGTGGCGCAAGGACCATCCATTCGGCTTCGTCGCACGTCCCATGAAGACGGCAACCAACACGCTGGACCTGAAGAAGTGGGAGTGCGTCATCCCAGGCAAGGAAAAGACGATTTGGGACGGCGCAGCTCTCAAGCTGGAGATGTCGTTTCCAGAGGGTACGTCGGCCATTTTTGGGACCGTGGGGTCCCAGGCACGCCGTAGACGCTTGCAAGGCTAACAACATTATTGTGTAGAATACCCCACCAAGCCGCCCAAGTGTATGGTTCCGCGCACCCCCAACAAGCTCAAGCTTTGGACTTACTGACGCCCGCGCAGGCAAATTCGTCCCGCCGCTCTTCCACCCCAACGTCTACCCGTCCGGCACCGTGTGTCTGAGCATCCTCAACGAAGATGAGGGCTGGCGCCCGGCCATCACGGTCAAGGAGATTCTGCTCGGCATCCAGTCGCTGCTCGACGAGCCGAACCCGGAGTCGCCCGCCCAGGCCGACGCCTTCAACCTGTTCAAAAAGGACCGCGTCGCCTACGAGAAGAAGATCAAGCAGGTCGTCAAGGAGAACCAGGGACGCTAAGCATCAGCAGCAGGCGGGCGGGCGCTTAGTTGGGCTGATGTTTCGCCCGCAGCAACATCGTCTGTGGGGCTCTGCTCTGGGCGGATTGGGAGGAAATGATTAACTGCGTACGGTACCTTGCCGCGGCAAGTGATGATGATGGGCCCTTTTTATCTGGGTGTTTTTGGGACGCACGGCATGACGAGGACACGTGCTACGAACGACCGGCGTCCGGCGCTTTATACTCATCCCTCAGCGCTTTTCTGGCGACGTTAATGGATCCGTCGCACTCATCCCCTCCCCTCTTCACTTTCCGGCTTGTCGAGTAGCACGCGGAGGAACTTTTCGCGCTTTGCACAGGCGAGCGGGGAGCGCGTCAGGCTGCATCTGGTTTTTGCAAGCAGATAGGGCGGCGGACCGACAGGCGGGCAATCCTCGCCGTCCGTGGTGCGGCATCATGCTCTGTCCTACCCCGTCCTGTCCTGCATCCAACAAGTCCCGGATGCGTCGGCCATACGTCCCTTTTTACTAGACTGAGAGAGAATGAACGAACGAACGAGAGAGATCGAGAATGAAAGAAAGAGAGAAGTGAGGCAGGCAGGCAGGTAGATGAATCAGTCCGGAGTGCAAAAGTTCCTTTTTACGGAGTCCGTAGATACCTCAGGTAGTTGGTTGGAACTAGGGTACTTCTATTTTCACGTGTTTCTCTCGCGTGTGTATGAATGGTGCTGTAGGACTGTGTAGAGGATATGATGGAGTGCCGGCTGTCTGGCACTTGGTCTATCTGATTTCCTTGCAGCACACACGCCTCAGGTCGACTCCTCAACCACCCACCCACCTCTTCCCTCCCTCCCTCTCGCCACAGTCCAGTCCACTGCCCTCAAATATCAAATATCAACCATCAGTTAATTCCCTCTCCCTCTCCCCCTACCCTCCTTCTCGCACTCCCTCACCACCTCCGCACGCCCGCGCGAAGGCATCCGCGTCCTCATCCCCGCCACCGGGCCAACGACTCTGCCCATTTCCATCTGCATCCCCGCATCCAAGTCCAAACCCATCTCCATGTGCGTGCCCGGCAGGCAGAGCGAGATGCGCGGCGGTGAAGAGGCGGATGGAGATGGACGGGTGGGTTGTATGTGAGGCGTGCGAGGGGTGCGAGGAGGGTTGTTGTTGGGGTGGTGGGTTAGCTGTGCGAGGGGGAGAGGGGGAGAGGGGGGTGGAGGTAGAGGTGGAGGTGGCGAGTTCGGTGGTCTGGCTGCGTTGTTGGTTTCCAGTTGTTGGCTCTGCGCTGAGGGTTTTTGCTGCCGTCCTAATCTGCCTCTTCCTTTTTCCCTTTCCCTTTCCCTTTCCCTCTCTCTTTCTCTCTCATGCGCAGCCGCGGCGACAGCGGCATATGTCTTTGTCTTTTCCTGCCCACCCACACCATCACCGCCGCGGCCACGGCCTCTGCCTGCACAGCGCAAACCAGCATCTTGACTTTGCGTGTGCGTTTGGCCTCCACCGCCACCGCCCGGCAGTACCCTCGCAGCGTTGCGCCGCGCCCACTTCCTCGCCGTCGCCGTCGGGCTCGCGACGACGCTGCTCCACGCGCGGGCGCTGGCGCTAGCACGACGACCTTTCCCGCTGCCGCGGCGGCGGCCGTCACTGGTTGTCATTGACGGCGCGGCTGTGTCGCTCCACACGACAGCGCCAGCGCCAGCGCCAATTGTGCTCTTCCCCTCCGTCTCCCACTCACGCTCCGGCGGGGGCGAAAACGGGGCTCTCGCTGCCGTCGCCGCCTCCGCCGTCGACGCCGTCTCGTCTCTCAGCGCCCCATCCCCATCCCCAACTCCATCAGCAGGAGCGCACGCATCCACCGTCCGAGGCGAGCACAGCGGCGAGAACGACGCAAAGCGGCCACGCCCAAACACGCCGTCAGGGCGCGGCGAAAAGGGGAAGGCGAAGCTGGAGCGACGGCGGGCGCCGCCGCCCATTTGCGCGGCGGCGCCGGGAGGCACGGGGCTGCCGATGAAGGACGGCGGGGCGCTGCGGGGGTGACGCGGAGTGGAGAGGGAAAGGGGCAGGTCGAAGAGCTGTTTGCTTTTGGTGTTGACGAAGCGAGCAAGGGCGCGGAGGGGCGAGGGTTTTGCGTTGCCGTTGGTATTGATGTTGCCGTTGGTGTTGCCATTGCTGGTGTTGATGCCGGTGCGAGGGGAGACGAGAGGCGTGTCTGGCGTGCGTGCGGTAGGTGACAGCAGCGGAGAGAGCGGGCTGTGAATGGGGTGCTGCGAGAGACACGGCTCACTGCGGGAGCGACCAGAGACGGGGACGAGGCGCGCGCGGTGCGGATGCAGCGAAGAGCTGGCCGACGAGTCGAAGACGATGGCGCGGCTAGCCGGAATCCCCTGGTATGAGCGATACGTGACGTGACGGGGCGGCGGCACGAAGACGACGGGCGATGCTGTGGCCAGCCCGACGCGCTCATCTGGCGGCAGCGTTTCGTCGATGCTTCGTTTGCTCGTCTGCGACGCGTCCAGCTCGTGCGGTCCCACATCCACATCCGCTTTCGCCTCCGCCGGCGCGGCAAAACTAGTGTCGTTGCTGCGCGGCGACTCGCTGGCATTGACGGCTGTAGACCAGTCGGGCGAGTCTCTTCGTTTCTTGCAGCTGCCGTGCTCGTCTCGGATCTGGTCGAACTTGGCTCTGATCAGCTTGCACACGAGGCAAGAAGCTGTGCACTCGCCGCTGTGGCGGACACATTCGAGATGGTCGCGAAGGCCAGTCCAGACGGCTTTGGCGACGACTTGGCCGCGGTCGACACCGTGCTCGTCGACGAGGGCGAGGGCCGCCTGGAAGACGTCGTCGGCGATGCTGTCGTCGCTGCTGTGGATGCTATGCGGATACGGAGGCGAGGCCGGCGAAGGCGGAGGAGCCGCATTGCCGTGGGAATCATCCGTCGACGTCGGGGAGATGTCTCCTGTGACAGCATCTTTCTCGCCATCTCTTTCATCGTCCTCGCTGGCCTCCTCATAACTGCTCTCACTGCTCCTCCCACTTCGACTCAAGCCCCTGACGCCAAAGACTTCGACGTCGGCTCCAAAACTCCCCGTTTGGACCCAATGCTCCCATTCCAGTCGGCCTATCCCCTGCGGCTCCCACTTGCTCGCCACTTGCTCCCATTTCCTGTCCTTGGCTGCTGACTTTTCGGTCGATCGAAATGCCGTGATTTGCCGCGTGGCCATGATGCGAGAGAGTGCCTCGTCGCGGGTGCACGACCACAGGCGCGACCAAAGAGTGATTTGCGATTCGTCGGGCGCTGAGGAATCCTTGCCGTCGGGTGTGGCCATCGTGTCTGACGGTGAAGCTACCGCGAGTGGCTGGTGCGCGTCGTCTGCCGAGTCTTGGAATATCAGATCTAGCTGTAGTTCAGTTGCAGTTTCTTTCCGCTTCTTGGAGCACCAAGCCAACACTTACACGCCTATATATCTGAACAGGAGATGCGAATAGGGGTATGGTCGAGGCGGCCCCTTGTCTCGGCAGCGCGTTTGACAGTCATCAAGACATTGCACCCAGTGATCGAAGCCGGGGAGAAAACGACGCGAAGCTCCGGCTCTTGCAAGACATGTTCAGTCCTTGTTCTGCTCTTGTCGGCAAAACAAGACAAAGTAGGCCAATGCTCGACCAGATGAACACGAATACTGGAACAGCAGCCCGGTACAATGACCAAAAGGCTACAGCCTGATTCTCTTCCGCGTTGGCCACTTCATCTTGAGCAAGGTGTCACCATCTCTTTACGTGCTTCTTTTTTCCATGCATTGTTTTTAGACTGTAGGCGGAACGAAGGGTATTATGGATCCAATCCCCCAGCGACCCAGGACTGTCCGTTCCATGAGGAACCCTTCAGTTGCACTTTTTTCCTCTTCCATGACCCATGCTTCCTCAAATTAAGCCCCAATTCTGAACCAAGGCGAGAATTTTGGGAGTCGTCGATACCGATTGCACCTTTGATACTTGAGAGGCGGCTGCCGTTTGTCGTGTCAATGTTCGTGTCGAATTTTTCCACGGCCATGCGGAACATGGTCATGAGAGTTAGTAAGGGGCGTAACCACGACCGCGAGGACGGTAGCCCCCACGGTATCTGCAGGACATCAAGTCAGCATTCACCCACTGGACTGGGAAAAGACACCAAGGGAATGTACGAAAATTTCAGACATACCCGCCGCCGCGAGGAGGGGACGAGCCGTATCCGCCACGGCCGCCCCAGCCACCGCGTCCACCACGGGGTCCACCGCGGCCGCCGCCGCCACCACGGCCACCACGAGTCATGCCAGGAAGGTTGGTGCGCTTGGGAACAACCTGCGCTGGGGTTAGTCTTGAGCAGACGTATCCGAAGAGCGGGGTCTACCTTGATGTTGCGTCCACGGAACACGCTCTCGTTAAGAACGAGCGCCTGGGCAACGAGCGAAGGCTCTGTAAACTCCACATACGCATACCTGCACACGCCCAATTAGCGTCCAGCTCTTGCTGCACAGCTCTTGCCAGGTAGCGAGGATTTTGAGGGACGAATGGACTTGGGACGAGACAGTCCCGCCTAGTCACTGTCCACCAGCCACGACGCAAGACTCGAAACTCATCCAACTCTTGGAAAGACTAACCCCTTGGGATGACCGGTGAACTTGTCAAGAAGAATGGTGACGCGGTTGATGGCGCCACAGCTCTGGAAGTGAGCCTGGATTTCCTCTGGCGAAGCGCCGTAGTCGACGTTTCCAACAAACACACTGCGCGAATCAATGTCCTCTTTGCTCTCACGCAAGTTCTCGGACTGGGTGTCGAGGTGAGACTGCATCTCGCGCAGCTTGGCGGCCTCTGCTTCCATCTCTTGCACGCGCTTCTTCATGGCAGTGATCTCTTCCTGGTGGTAGTGTCAGCGCATGATCTGCTTGACTCGTGGCAGGCTGTCGACAATCGGTCGAGCGCGGGGAGCTCACTTCCTCATTGGCATCAGGGTCCTCTATGGGGCGGGGCTCCTCGCCGTCGTGGTCGTGGTGCTCAACGTCGGACATGTTGGCGATCGAGGTTAGGGTATTGCGCCGGTCGGCCTGGATGCGCGCAAAGTTGGATGTCAGCGGTGTGTTGCGATTGCGGGCGGGGTTGTTGAGAGGAACAGGAGGAAGGGCGGCATACGGCAACGGGTTGAATACGAGTTGGGCGGTGTTGGCGCGAGGCAGAGGCAGAGGCAGAGGCAGAGGCAGAGGCTGATGAGGGGATGGAGTCGACGAGTGTGTGGGGAGAGCGGAAGTCGCGTCAAGCTCAAGCCAAGACCCGGGGCCGTGGATCCGAGCGTCGGCTAGCGCCGGTTAGCGCCAGACACCCCAACCCGCGTCGCCGTATCTGATATAAAACATGCCACTTTGTCTTTCGTCATGATTCTGATGAATTGAATGATGCCTTACAGGACTAATCATGGCTCGTGTCAGACAGATCAACCACCCTCCAAGGTCGTTATCAGATTTGATTGACTGCTATCAAAGCTCTACTTGGAGCTCCGCCATCTTGTGAAATCTGTATTTTTTACTTTTTATTTTTATTTTTTGGCCATCAAAGACACTGCAATGTTTGCTGCCTGGCTTACCCACCGTTTGCATGTCTTAAACACCAGCCCATCCATCCCACGTCAAACGACAGACGGCCGACGTTGGTAGAAGCAGCCAGGGCAGTCAGGGACCAGGCAAGCGGAAGCGAGCACGCCCCACGCTAAACGCGGCTGGAGCCCGCAAACACCACGGCTCCTGCATCCATAGCCAGCCCTAAATCCTGCACCCTTTGTCCTCTTTTTGCTCTGCGAAATTCCAACCCCAGACCCCTTGCAACCCGTGCATATTTGCTCCTCCTCTTTCATCATAGCCCGTCTTTCCCGACGTCACCGCCATGCCCAACTACTCCGACGCCCAACAGCCGCTGCTCGACACGAGCAGAACCCTAACAAGCTTCGGCGACCAGCACTTTGGACGCGTCCCGTCGGCCTCGTCAGAGACGGAGATTGCGCGCAGCCGCCAGGCCACGCAGCGGTTCCTCAGCTCCAAGACGGGCCACTACGCCGTCCTGCTGCTCGTCGGCCTGGACGTGTCGTGCATCTTTGCAGGTAGGCAACACACGCGGAAGAGCCAGCTCGAATGCTTCTTGTCCCCTGTTCTCCGTCCATGATTCTGAACTCGGGACTGTTGTAGACTTTGTGATCCGGCTCTTCCTGTGCGAGAAGCGGCTGTCCTACGGCTGGAACGATGGCCTCGAGGCGCTGGGCATTGTCAGCCTAGTCTTTTCCTGCCTCTTCATGGTCGAGTTGGTGGCGTCGCTATGGGCCTTTGGCTTGGAGTATGTCCCTCCAAAACTTTCTGCATTGACCGGAATGTCCATTCATGTCGATACTCACATGACCTAGGTACCTCAAAGCGCCTTTCCACATTTTCGACGCGCTCGTCATCCTGGCCAGCTTCATTCTCGACATTCTGTTGCGCGGCGTCATTGAAGAGGTCGCCTCACTCGTCATCGTCCTGCGTCTGTGGCGCATCTTCAAGATCATCGAGGAGCTCAGCGTCGGCGCCTCGGAGCAAACCGAGGACCTCGAAGCCCGCATCGAAGGCCTCGAGGACGAGAACCGCAGGCTGAGGTCCGAGGTCCAACGTCTCAAAGGTCGCTGAATCTTCTACAGATCGGCCAATGCAGATCTGGATGGGGAGGCTCCATGTGAGTGACTAGACCCAGAGTCCCGAACCCCTGAAGCCAGCGCAGGAGAAGTCGTCATAAGCTGCGACTTTTGCTGTCAGCTCCCTCACTGTAAATATGTACATAACAAGCACGCGAATGAGGTAATGGATTGGTAGGAGGAAAGGAGACGGAGAAACACAACACAGCAGCGCTTCTTCAAATTCTCAGCACACAAACACGGAAAAGCTATCGGTTACCTTGTTACAG
Source organism: Phyllosticta citribraziliensis (assembly GCF_038025025.1). Classification (NCBI taxonomy): domain Eukaryota; kingdom Fungi; phylum Ascomycota; class Dothideomycetes; order Botryosphaeriales; family Phyllostictaceae; genus Phyllosticta; species Phyllosticta citribraziliensis. Next base: position 1,381,380 of record NW_027117348.1, read on the forward strand.
CCATGAATCTAGTCGAGTAATCACACGACGACTCAAGTCACAAGACCAGCATGTGCTTCTTGCGCACGCGCATCTGGCGGCTAGGTACTGGTGTGCATGTATAAAACCTGCTCCTTTTGCCCGACCTCCACTCCTTCCTCAACAACATGGCTACTATGGCCAAGCACCACAATGTCGATTCATCACATACTCCCTGCCGTTGGCTTCAACTTGCAAAAGACTGTTCGTTTTGTCGTTTGTCTCCCCACGTCCCGTCGGTTTGCTCTCCCCCCCAACCCCACCACATCACTCAAACAACTCAATGGCACGCAGCATCAGTAGACAACGCCGGTTCTCACCTCCCTTACAATGCCGCCAGGCTTCTCCATCCTTCATTCTATCTTCTCCTCTTGGCCCGACGTCAGGTAGCGCCGTTTCGCGTCCTGCGTCATCTCCAGAAACTCGATTACACACAGCCCACGGAAAAAGAACGAGAAGTGCGAAGGTGATTGAATTGCACCTGATGAGTCCACTGTTGTGGTCCGTCTTCTGCTGATGCAACAGAAACGCCTCAAAGTTCCCTCCTTTTATAGGCGGCTGGCAGGCGGATCTGCCGATATGTCCGCACGTTGCATGTGGTCCACTGCTCCCTCGTGCCTCGAGTCTGATGAGGCTGTGCGTAGGCAGCTGTCGACAGTCACTCGGCATACTTTCATTGGCCGTTCAAGCTGCTGCTCAGCTATAAATTGCTTGCGTTCTTCGCCTGGGACTCTCCTTTCTTCAACTGCTTCATTGTGCTGGCTTGGCTGGGCAGAACATACCACGAGGAGACGCCACTCGCGGTCGATCGCCCTTGTCGTCGCAATTGGACTTTGTTTTCTTGCCGTTTTTCTGCGGATTTTCGACTTGGAACGGACAGTCAGACAACCAGACTGCTGTGATCCTCCCTAACTCTCAGCAGAACACTACAATGTGGATACGCAGCATTATCCAGCAATGCCACTCGACTCCTCCATCCAACGCCGTCACCGCCCTTCGCTGCTCGGAAAACCAAGCCAGGTCTGCCAAACACGAGGCACCAAGACCGAAAAAACAAAAGTGTGCCTCGAGGGCCAGATGCCACACCCAAGAAGTACAATTGCAAAGTGGAGGGCTCTGCGGGCTGGATGTGTCGCCGTGTTCGCCAGAGCAGAAGCAGCGCAGGTCTGGCTTTTATACATGACTCCACATCTCTGGAATAAGGCAGCGGTGTCAGAAGCTACTGCGGAGCTTGTGACACTCCCCAGCCACGGATCTTGTGCTTTTGCATGTGGTGGATAAGCTCGGACTCGGACCCTCAGCCGCGTGCGCGTTGCGGAGGTGTATATATGTCTCGCCTTTCTGGCCTGCTGTGCTGCTTCCTTGACACGCACATCAACGCCCATGATTTTGCGTTGGACAGAAAACGATTTTGCTCGAAAAATTGCACCGCACTGTTGTTCTGCTCTTTTTGCTGACCCTTCCCCTGCAGACCGAACACCACTGTCCTTGCTCTCGTCACTGACACATGGTGATGGCCGTCAAGTCGGAACATTGATGCTGTTCATCACTCAATGACGCTGCCCGCCACTTCCTCCCTTCCCCCGCTCCAGGCGGCAACCAAGTGTTGTGGTAAGCCATAAATGCCACAAAGTAATTGGCAGATCGTGGGGCTTCCTCACGTTGGTATGCCAATGCAGTCAACGTGTCGCAGATACAGCAGAAGCAGGATCAACAGAAATCTGCGAGTTTTTATAGACGACCGACGAGTACATGCAGTTAGTACAAGCGAAAGTCACAAGCAAATTGCTCTCATGGCAGGACCGCATGTGATACCCCTGAGCCCGCACCACTCCAGCAGTCCGACAGCGGCGTCTGGCGAGTATAAAAGTCCCGCTTCTTCGTCTGCTCTGTTTCTTGCTTCAGCACCTCTGCTTTGAGCATCGAGCGGGCTTTCCTGCACACAGGAGCCAGGATGACAAGAAATGGATGACTGTTGGTGGTTCGCCTGTGCGTAGTGGAATCGACACCCACTACACTTTCCTGTTTGTTGTGCGTTTGCCTTCGCGCCTCCGTGGAAGAGAGAAGAGGCGAGAGTAGAAGAAATGAGTAGGAATCTGTCATCGTCGATCAGTGATGCTGCTGGCCATCTCAGTCTACGATCGCTGGCCCAAATCACCATTGCATATCGCAGCAAACGCCTCCACTAAATAGCCATGCCGGCCTGGAAAGCAAATTCAGGGGCAGCGCAACGCAAAAAGCAGTCTTGACTGCCAACATCTCTGAAATACAAAGCGTCCGTTTCCCGATAGCTTTACTAGATAGACTCGCCGTGCCTATTGCAGAAGCAGGACACCTCTCCCTCCCTGGTCTTTTATACCTTTCCGCCTGGAGCAGCAGAAGGCGGACGGGTAGACCACCATAGACCACGCGTGTCAGCTGCCCACTTACGCCAACGCCTCCACATGACACCCGCGGCCCCATCTCTGCCTCTGCATGTGCAACTCTACTCCAACCCCGACTCCGCTCTATAAAACTTCACCTCGCCGCCTCATTTCTCTCCCACAGCCACAGTGCAACGCACAGCTTACCTGCAATGGACACACGAGACGAAATCGTCACTGTGCTGCTTGCCGCTTGCTCCGTTGGCAATGTGTTTTCTTGGGCTTCAGAACCCACTTCTTTTGCGGTCGCTGGCTGCGGGTGCGAGTCGCGGTGTTTGACATAGCTCTATGATTCAGGGGTTCGCTTGATGAAGGAGGACAGTAAGTCATGATGATAGTGTAGGAGGTATTTGTCGCTTGATGATGATTCCGCGCGTAGTACAACCGCATATGGGACTAGATGCTCTTCGGTTTTTGGAATTCAACTCAAGTCAGCAGACAGACGTCAGTCACTCCAGCACATGCAACCCTCCACCTCAACCCCTCGACGTCTATAAAAGAGCCTTTCCTTTCTATACTTTTTCTTCAACAGCGGCGGAAGCATCAGCGCAGACGAACAGCTTGATGAGTTTAACTATGCGGATTAGCCTTCGTTGAATTCACTGTCTTTCTTCTCCTTCTGCTTTTCTCCGACCAGTAAGTCATGGTGGTGCTGTAGGAGGTATTGTCGCGTGATGACGATGATGATGTTCCCGGCTCGAGGATGGGCAGGGGCTCTGGCTTTCTTGCCCTGATTCAGCTGCCAAAATTCAGCAGACGTCAGCAGACAGACGTCATCCAGTTCAGCACATGCAACTCTCCATCTCAGCCCTCAACGCCTATAAAACCGCCATTCCTTTCCCGCTTCCTTCTCTCAACAGCAGCGGCTTTGCACTCTCAACAGCGGCAATACTGTGTGCGAGTGCGAGAAGCGATTCACTTTGCTGTCTTTCTGTCACCTTCTGTCAGTGTCACTTCTTTCGCCTGCGTCGGCTGCGGCGGTTGACAGCGCACAGCTGCTAAGGAGTTCGGACGAATTATATGGTCAGTGAGAGCGAAGGTGCTGCAAAGCATCGAAGCATGATGACGTTGGAAAACACTATTCCACTTCCCCACCGTGCCAGCCCCCAAAACACAGAAAAGCAGTCGCAGAAACGACTGCGAGACAGACGCCAACGGCGAAAAGTACTCGACCATGATCAAACCACACGACAATCCACGAGTGATCCTCTCATCTTTCTGTTGATGCAAAGGGCTGAAGCGCCCTGAGTTGCAGGAAGACAGAACCCGCAGATCGTGGAGTTTTTATAGCACGGCAGTCATTCAGGCAGCGGCAGTGTCACGAGCTTCCTGCTTCGTTCGTTTCTCGCAGGCATGTGTAGGTTCAGTCAGCTGCCATCCAGCTTGGAAGCATGTGTTCGACGCCCCGTGCTGAGGCCGCAGGCCTGAGGCCGTGGAGTATTGAGTATCGAGTATCGAGTATAAAACCACCTACCCACTCCCTTCTCTTTCTGTCTCCTCCAAGGGCAGTCAGCAAAAGGATCTCGTCCCTGAATCCAAACAGGCCACTGTACTGCGTGGAAGAAGTCGAAGTCCCACAAGGCCTACTGCCGTGGTCTGGCTCTGACTCTGCCAGCCCTGATCAAGCCGCAGAAAGACGACGCGCTCATATTCCGACGTGTAGGAGGGAGGCTACACGGCAGCGCAAGGATGATTATCATCATCATTGACTAACAAAACACATGCATACATGCATGCTCGAGAGAAGAGAGATAGGATACGATGCTACAACCAACGACCCCCTCCCCCCTCTCCCCAGTCTATCCTTCCTCCACGAAGCCAAACACGCCCCAACGCCTCAACGCATGCACCGCATGTTCCAGCCAACTGAATACTCATCCCATTCCATAGAAAACCCATCCATTGTAACGCCAAGCAAGACTCCATTTATCCCTCCATCCGTCAAGTCCACGCAAGTAACCCACACACCCCCTGAGAAAGAAAAGATACTTCAGATACTGAATCACGCCGCACCAGCAGCGCCCTGCGTCTCCGGCGGCGGCGCATCCGTCATCGACGCGTCGGCCGCCGGCCCCGTCGATGGTGCAGCAGCGGTGATAGGAGCGTCGGCGTCAGGCTCGCCGTCTGCATCTGCATCCGCGTCGGCGTCAGCGTCTGCATCGGCACCAACATCTGTCCCTCCAGCAGCTGCAGCGTTGCCGGCGCCAGGGGCGTCGGGCATGGCGGTATCCGCAGCGGACGCTGCGGTCGCCGGAGGGGGAGCGGAGGGGTTGTGAGGAGGCAGAGTGGAGGCAGTATCCTGCTGCTGCTGTTGCGGCGCAGAGACAGGAGCAGCAGTAGCGGGATTCGAGGAACCGAGCTGGCTCTGCGCGTCCAACTTCTCATCACTGCCGCCGTCAACCTGCGGCACCTCGCCCTTAGCCTCAGCCTCGCGGCGCAAGCGCTCGCGCCTGATGCCCTCCGCAACAGCGACCTCGGCCTCCTCCTTCTCCAGCAACTTCCGCAAGTCGAGCATCTTGTGGATCTTGCTGACGAGGCTCTCGAACGCGTCGCACACGTTTGCCGTGGGGAGGCCGATCAGGTCCGGGATGCCGAGCTCGATGAGCGCCTGCTGGATCTTTTGCGTCTGGATCGTGCTCTTGGCCGTGCGCAGCTTGTGCAGGCGGTCGGACTTGAACGTGACGCCCGACGACAGCCGGTCGTGCTGCGTGACGCCGAGACGCGTCATGGCACGCGGCGTGAGCTGCCGTGGCGGCTGGCTCTGCTGTTGCGTCGTTTGCTGCGTCGAGGTGAGCGACGTGCGCTTGTTACCGACCTGGTTTGCCGGGTTGGAAATGGAGTCGCGGTGCGCGGCATTGCCTGCCTGGGGCGTCTGTTGTCCATTTTGTGCCTGGCTCATTTCGTTGGCCAGAGCTATCCGGCCGTTGCGCTTGCTGGAGCGGCTTTGCTGCAGAAGTTGGTTGAACAGCGACGTGAGGGCTGCGCTGGACTGGAACTGTGCGGTCGAGGTGTTTCCTTGGGACTGAGGAGCCGACAGGCGCTGGCGGACTTCCTCGCGCTCTGCGGCCAGTTTTTCGTAGTTTGTATTGATGCGTTGGAGTTCTGCCAGGAGATACTGCTCCTCGCGAATCTCATCTGCGGAGCGCTCCAGCAATGCAGCGGCAACCTTTTTGCGCTGCTTCTCACGATCCGGATCGAACTTGGTCAAAATCTCGTGGAGATGGAACTCGGCATTCGTCATGGACGCAATCGGCGTCTTGAGCTCCATCAGCTTTGCACTGATCTGATAGTACCTCGCCTTGATGTCCTCCATTGTCCGTGGTTTCGCCTGCACAGCAGCCACCGTGCCATCCTCTGGCTTGACATCCGGCTGCGCGGGCTGGAACTCGTAGCGATCCGCAATCACGGCCCAGCGGTGATAGTATTCCTTGACCGTCTCGACCAAATAATCCGTCTCTTCCTTGCTCCATTCGTCGCTCCGCAGATGCGCCTCGTACGTCTCGTCATCGTACTCCGGACCCTCGGGCTGAATATTGAACTTGGAAAACTCGTAGCTCGTCTCGAGGAGCGGATCGGCGTCGGGGCCAGCAGCAGCAGCGGCGGCAGCATCCGCGTCGCCATTTTCCATCGCAACATCACCATTAGCGTCTCTCGTCGCGTCCGGCTGCATGCGCCGCCAGTGCCGCAAGACCAGCCCGTCGTCGCGCGCGGGATTCGTAAAGGGCCGCATCACCCACTTGGCCGCGGGGCCTTTGTTGGCGCCCCATCGCCGCTTGGGCTGGTAGCTTTTGCCTGCCTCGACGACCGACACGGGCGGCGCGCGCTCGCCGTACAGCGCTTGCACCTCGCGATTGATTCCTGTGATGCGCTTGCTGGTTGCCGTCTTTTGCTTTTTGGCTGGCGGTGGTTTGGGGAGGTTTTCTCCGGGCTGCAGGCCCATGAGGTCGCGGGCGTCGTTCATGGATGCCATTTCGCCGGCGAGCGTGTGAGTCGAACGAGCGGAGCGAGTGCAGACGAGGTGGACGATCGAGGCGAGGAGAACGATCGGGACGGAGCAGAAGTGCAGGAATATCTGCAGTGGCAGCGGCGGGGGAGAGGACGCGATGGGAAGAGTCGGTCGGCGGGTGCAGTGGGTTGGTTGAGCGAACAATTGCGGCGTGCGGAGCGGGAGTGATGTTGCGGCTTGCGGAGCGTTGGAGCTAGGAAGGGCAAGCCAGCCACAGAGGTGCGAGGATGTGGGACGTGCGCGTATACATGAAAGCACTACCACCGCAGCACCGAGCGACTAACTACCTGGGTGTGTCCTTGATAAAATGTTTGGGGCCAATATCTTACAAGACGGTGATATCGAGGTCATTGAGTACGTACGGCTGAATTGAAAGCTAGTAAAGAAGCTAGGCAGTCATTAAAAGTAGTAAAAGTAGTGCTCTACACCTCCATATCTAGGTAGCCAACCATCCACCACAACGACACGACCAGCAGCATTACCCCTACCCGCAAGAAGACATGTCAAATCCCGCAACAAGAATACCACAAATGCCATCGACACGTCCGCAGACATTCCATCGTTTATTGCTGAGGTGAGTGCCTGCCCCTACTCGCCTCTCTCCACACACTCCCTCCGTCTCCTTTCCACGCTTCAACTCTTCTTCCATAACCCATTGATCCACCTGTCCGCTCCCATCTCAGTATGCCCGTACCGTCGTCCATTACCCCTGCCTCCAGCCACGCACCTCACCCCACCCCATCCCGCCGCAAAACGCCAGGGGAAAAGAGAAATCCGTCACTCCAGCACCGGTCGGGCAGTCAGCCACGCTGTCACCGCATGCCGTCGTTGTGGGCAAAACAGCACGCTGCCGTCGTTGCTGCTCCGCGAGGCAAGATCGCCCAGCAGGCCGCTTTATACCACCATAGGATGAGAGGGTGAAAGAGCAAAAGGTCAAGGCCACGCACCTCCGTCCATTGGTGCATATCTGCTTTCTTCTCGGCCAAAACCGGCACGCGCGACTCTGACAGGAGTTTGGTAGAAGATGTGCTGGTGCAGCTAGCTCTTTGATTGCTTCGGTGCTCGACGACTGGACGACTCGACAGGAGTCAACGGTTCGACGACGACGAGATGTTGCATCGACGCGAATGAAGAGAGAAACGGAAAAAGAAAAATCAGAAACAAAAAGTGTACAGAAGGACAAACGGGGGGATGTGCCACCATCACATCACGATGGACGTCACTCGCTCACTCCAGTGGCTCACTGACTCACAACAGCCTGCCTGTCTGCTCGTCTCATCATCATTGCCCTGCTGCTGCTGCTGCTTCTGCGGCACGACGCATCAAAACAACCGACCGCAAGAAAAAAAGGGGGGAAGACGAAAGGGCGAAGAATGCAAACGTAAGTAATTTGAAATGAAAACTTCATAAAAAAAACCGGCGAAAGGGGGGAAAGGGACGAGCTCAGCAAACAAAAAGAGGCCCGATCAAGCATTGCCAGGCTTCTCCTCTGTATCAATATGCCAGACGACATAGTTCGGCAAGCCCCAAACACCATAGCCCGCGCGCCTGGCCATTTTGGCGAAGCCCTCGGTTTCGGCTTGGTTTTCGAATGCGTAGCAAGGAAAGTTGATGCCTGGCGTGTCCACGTCAGCATTTGCATGTTGCAAGATGTTGTTTCGTCACGCAGAGAAGAGGTCGGAGAAGAAGGCTTACCTGACCGATGCACGTCCGCCTTGACCATGATGTTGACACCGCCAATGCCGTCGAGTTCAATCTCCTCGTCCTTGTTTTCGCGCCAGTCGCCCATGCGTGCCATGTACGTGCGATCCGTCTTGTACTCCTTGTAACCTGCCACCACGAGTTAGCTCCGGATCTTGTACAAACCGACGCCAAAACGTACCCTCGGCGAGCACCACGTCCCTGTCGAGACTGTGGGACAGCTTCCTGCCCGTGTCCGACTCGACCCACGAGTTATAGTCGAACCGACCCTCAATGTCGACCATCTTGCCGTCCTTTTCGCGGTAGCGGTGGAACCAGATGTTGGGCACCAAAATGTCGCGGTCGTGCGCAACCATGTCCTCGATAATCTTCTTGGGGCTGTCGACAATGTCAATGTCGCGCCAGTAGACCCACGAGTGCTCTGGCTTGAGCGCGGCCGAGAGGAGATAGTTTCTCGCCCGGCCCATAGTCTTTCTGCGCGGCCCTTGGGCAGCAAAGCTGTGCCGGTATTCGACGTCTTGGCTCGTTTCCACGCCAAAGTCCTTTTCGACAATCATGGTGCTGCGAAAAGCCACGGCCTCGTTCTTCTGGACGCGCTCAAGCTCCTTGGACAAGACTGCCAGCGTGTCGTCCGTGGTGTCGGAAATGAGAAAGGCGAGATCGATCAAGTGATGCGGGTAGGTGAGCTGCGACAAGAGGTCAAAGTGTTGGTTGATGTAAGGAGCCGCGTCTCGGAGCGGAGTCACGATAAGGACACGTTCTTCATTCTGCATCGCCTTGGGCGTCGACTTGACTGGGTTCAGGTCGACGTGTTGTATCGTCGTCGAGTTGACTTGGACAGGGTTGTGGTGGTTGAACAGGACGGGTGTTTGCAGGTGCGCCATCCACTTTTCGCGCTCATTCGCCGTCATCTCCATGGGCGACGTTGCGGGTCCCCAGCACACAAATCTGTATATCCGAACCGTCAGTTGGACGTCCTCCAGCTGTAGATGACAAAGTCGGGCAAGCCCCTGGTAGGATGGGTTACCTTTGCATCTCTCCAGCAGTATCGCTCAGGCCTCTCCATAATAAGATGACTATTCCAGCTATTGCGACGAACAGCAAAAAGCGCGTGCGGGTGAGGAAATGTATGACGGCTCTGTAGGGCGGCAATCTGGATCTGGCCGCCTTCCAGTTCACTCCGCCCTTTGGGAGAAGCATGTTGGGCGACAGCAGCGCGGCGAGGGTGTCGTCGAGCTGACGAGAGGACGAGCAATCGGAGGAGCGTTCAGCGACAAGCGGCAGAGCAGACGGAGCAGACGAAACGAGCGTGGGGGGCGCAGAGGTGGCTGCTCGGGGTGGAGGGCGGAGGCTGGCAGAGAGGTGGTGTCAATGTCAACCTGACCTGGCAGAGGCGACTTGGCGCAGCTGATGCAAGCGATCGAGTCCCTGAGGCCGGGCGAGAAGACTCGCGGTGGCGGAGGACCGAGGAGGGCAAGCGGACGTCGACCAAGCTATGGGGTAGCTCCAGAGCAGTTTGAAAATTGTAGCGGGCAGTATACGCGCTATGGATGACGGGCGGAGCAGAACATGTTTGCTGCGGAGGAGAGCAACGGCGCCCGGCCACGGCCACGGCCTCGTTTGGCAAGTCACGTGTGACGTTTCCCAGCGCGAGCCACGCTCTGCCACGCCTCACTGGTCGACAAATTCCAGGCTCGATGCCACAAGGTCGACTATGCTCCTGTTTCGAGTTGCTCGCCGCTGTGAACCAGTCGAAACCAAACGGCCTGCCGCTGTCGCATCAACGGATACGGAAAACTTGGGGAAGCTCTTCTCCCCACACGAACCGTGGCCAAGATAAACGGCTAGTGGTCGATCGCTCGTGTTAGCCAGTCGCGACAATGCTGATGCGGCATGACTGCATAAAACAATTCTCTCACAGCAGCCTCGGCATGTTGTTGCAGACAATTTGATGAACGGTCAATCCGCTGAATTACATTACCGCCCATTTGCTATCCAATGCCATCGTCAAGGTCGTCATGATCGATATGCCTATTTCCAACAGCCGTGTCGCTCTCAAACACTCAAAACAAATTCCCCAAACTCGCTACAAAACAACCAAAGAAGGAGCATTCTCAAACAAAATCCACTGACAAATGCCCGAAACTTCGCTTGGTTTGATGAAGCGAGAGGCCCTTGTCCCCCTCGGCTCCGCAAGGCTAAGCGAGGCAAAAGAACAACAACGACAACGACGACGACAGAAAAGCTCTCCCAATGCTGAGGAAATGCCGCCCGTGCAGACAACTGAACAGATGCATCTCAATGTCCCGCTGAGGGAGCCAATCTAGACGGGAGCAGGCTTGAAAAGAGAACAAGTAGACGAGACCAAGGAAAAGGGGATATAAGTATACTGATACACAGACCAACGCCAGCGAGTAAAAACGAGCCAAAACTTTTTGGATTTCCGGGGCCGTAACGTGACAGGAAGGGACTGGTGGAAACGAAGCGCGTTTTTTGGAGCAGCTCAAGCCGTGACGATGCTGTGCGGAAAGACAAAGATCAAGGTATCGTTCATAGGAAAGGGGAGAGGCACCGCTCTCACTCATCATAAGGCGTACGTGTGAGGACTGCCGCCATATGCCGAGTCCTCGGGCGTCTGGTACCTGGTCGGCGCGCCATCCTCGTCGTCTTCGGCGTTGAGCTGGTCCATGAATGCGGAGACCTCAATGTCTTCTCGCTGCATGATGTCGCGGAGGACGTCGGAGCGCTCCGCGGCGTGGTACTCTTGCTCGCGCAGGTAGGCGTAGTCGTCGGGGGAGCGCTTGTCGTGTGGCTTGCGGGCAATGGTGACGAGACGACGAATGTCATCGTAAACGTTGAGCATGAGCAAGTCCCTCTCGCGGCCCTCGTCGTTGGTGCGCCGCAGCGTCTCGATCTTCTTGCCGGTGAGTCCAGACTTGTTTTGATTGTTTTGGTTGAGGTTGGTGGACGCCGCCCAGCCGCGCATCATTTGCCGGATCTCGAGACGCTTCGTCTCGATCTTGAGGCCCCTGCGGGATCCGCGCTCCCTTGCTGCCTTGTTCACCCTCTTGACTTCGGTTGCCCGCTCCTTCTTGACCTCGACCGACTTCTTGGCCCGCGTTTCCTTGGCAGTCTTCTTGCGTGCTGAGGGGTGCGTGGCCGCCGTTGTGGATGAGCGGCGCGATGAAGGGTCGGAGTTGTCAGAATAAGAGCCGATGGAGCCACGGCCCGAGCCGCTATCCCGGCGGGACATGGGCGTGTTGTAGCGAATGGATTCGTCGTAGCCATTGGAGGAAAAGGAAGAGTCGAGGTTGCGTTGAAAGGGGTGAGTGAACTTGATGCAGCCACAGCTGGAGCACTCAGGCTGAGTTGACCACTGGAGAGCTCCACACTTGTGGCAAGCCTCTTGGGCCTCGGAATGAGAGACAGGGTGCAGCGCAGTGGCGGGAGGAGTAAGGGGTTGCGAGGAGAATCGTGCTGGGTCGAGGGGGACCAGACGAGACGTGTTATAGGGATGGTGGGCGCCATTGTGGCCTAGATCCAAGTCGTGGATGGGCAAGAGGTCCTGGATTGGTGGGAGGCTCACCGCCGCAGGTACCCGATGGGCCTGCTGGCCAGTAGCATAGGCTGTCGAACGTATGACCATTGTGGTGGTGAGGGAGGACAGCAGAGATGGCACTAGTGTACGAGGAAGAGGTTTGGTTGCAATTGAGCGAAGAGCACAACGACGATATAACAACGATGGGGGATTGGGACTGGAAAGGTTTTTGAACGACAGAGGGACAAGGAAACGGCAGAAGAGAGAGGCTTTTTAATAAGAGAGGATAGCTACATGGACATGGGTAGAGGACGCAAAGAAAGACGAACCGAAGTCCAAGCTGCATCATCTGGCCAAAGATACGCCATGAGCGCAGCATCAGGGTTGCAGTGGGGAAAGGCAGCCGGCCAAATGAGCGACGGCATGCTGCCAGGCGCGCTGTATACGGCAACCGGGGATGTAACTGCGAATTTGCAGACGACAAGCGTCGGTGGGGGGGTCACGCCAAAACGATTGGCAGCTCTTGGACCAACAGAGATGTGTTTTGGTCGGCAGAGGCTGGCCCCTTGCTGGAGGGCGCCCTCTTGTGACATGAAACAGGGCCGTGAGTGACTTTCTGCCTTTGGGACGCCCTCATGCACGACATGATCTGCCCGCATCCCCGTTATGGGCCGGCGGCGTCGGCTTGACGAATGGCCTGTCGGGGCGGCAGCGAGATGAGCCTGGAGATTGCTTGTGGAGGAGACGAGACGTCGACTTTTGGCTGGGGTGGGTGGGCTCACCGCTCAATCGTGATACCATGGCACAGACAGATGCGGTCGATGTACTGCATGGATGCGCGTTAAACGGTCGAGCAGATGGCTCTGGAGGACCTTGAACGTGCAGCGGCAAGCGGAGCCCGAAATCTGATCACAAAAGTCGCGGCAAATACGAGAGATGCCCCGTGAGAATCATCTCATCTCGAATCTCGCCAGCCGGGCTCCTGGTCAGCGTTGAACCGGATGGGGGTGCGCGCGCCGCCTCGGGTATCGGGTCGTGCTGCATGTCATTCTGGAAGAGGTTGGATCTGGTACAGTAGCCTCTCGAGCACCGCACGCCGCCGAGAGGAGCCAACGAGGCGCTCCGCTCCTGATCGATACCGAGATCCAGATGCGGAGAGCGACAGGTCTCGACGACAGCCGCTTCAAAGTGACAGGTTGCACGCCTGCCGTGCGACGAGCGATCAAGAGCCCGTCTGGTCCGTCGACAGCTGATCCACAGCAGCCCTCCAGCGGACGTCGAGGATCGCGGGCGAGGGATGAAAATCCCGGAGGCATGTGCGCGCCCCCATCATCCTTGTCGACACATCCATCGCAGCGGCGGATCAGCAGGCGAACGTCAGGGGAAGCCAATCTCGTAGGGGAGGGAAAAAACAATCATGATAAACAGACGGTGAAGGGAAGAAGAAAAGACATATTTCTGGGTCTGTCCAAGGAAAAGAAAAATAAAAATAAAAACAAAAATAAAAATAGTCCACGTCACGGGGACCACCTCAGCTCCACCTGCACCCACCTCACTTGGACTTCGCCCATTGTGTAACAATGCACCATTAATATTGACCATCGACGAAGCCAACGCAAAACAAAGCACCTCACTCTCAAAGCTCTGTGCTTGAATAGAATTGGAGAACGTAAGATTCGCTAAAACACGGATTAAGCCCTGCACCCCCAAGAAAAACCCCCTTCGTCCCCACCTCACTGCTCAACTGCCATTGGTATATCTCCTAAGTACACGCGCAAGCACGCCACTCGTTGCCCCCGTCCCGAAATCAGTTAGCTAGCCCGGTGACCGCGTGCAACCGCAACGTTCCATGATGCTGCCAAGAACGTTTTGAGTATTAAGTCGTCTATGCAAGCTGAAAAGGAAAAACGCCCGCCCCTCGTTTCGCGTCGATGCCCTTAGTACATGCCGACCATGGCGGCAAGGACACCAGCAAGACCAAGGTAGGTGGGGCTGCCAACGTCGAGACGGCCAGCAGCGCCCGTCTTGGAGGCGGACGAGCCAGAGGTGCCAGTGGGAGTGGAGCCAGCGCCACCGGGGTTGGACTGGCTACCAGCGCAGGTGAACTTGCCCTGAATGACGTTGCTAGAGCCAGACAGAGACTTGAAGTGCGAGCAAGTCGAGTCAATGTTCTCCGACGACTGGATGTTGAAGGCACCCTTGACAGTGGAGAGGGCGGAAAGCGAGACACTGATGCCGAGTTAGCTTTTGCAAATACCAAGAGTGGGGGTTAACATACCCGGAGAGGTTGCCCGAGAAGTCGAGCGCACCACCAACGGACTTGAGGCTGGGGAAGCTGACGTTGCCGAGGTTGGGGTTGTCAGCAATCTGGAAACCACCGCCAATCTTCTCAACAGAGTCGAGGGAGATGTTGGCCAGGTTGCCGTTGCCAACAAAGGAGAGCGAGCCACCAATGTCGGTCAAGTTGGCAGCCTCGTAGCTCTTGATCTTATCGCCGTAGAAGCCGAGGGAGCCGTTGATGGAGGCCAGCGACGGCGTCGAGATGGTGCTGACGTTGCGGAAGGTCATGTTGTAGGCCCACTCTAGGTTGGGGAACGACGCGCTCAGGTTGTCTCCGTTGGCCGACAGGGTCAGGGCCTGGGTGATGGACTTGAACTGCACGGTAATGTCCTTGAGGTAGTTGTTGTTGGCGATGAAGAAGTTGTCGACCTCCTCGAGGTTGATGCCATCGAGGGAGTTGAGGAAAGTGTTTTGGATGTTGACCGAGTTGGCCTCAGTGACGCCCTTGCTGAAGCTCAAGCCGGACAGAGCGGGAAGACCAGACCAGTTAATCTCGTCGACCTTGGTGAGCTCGGGGAAGTTGAGGGTGCTGAGGATGGTCAGGTCGGACAGCTCAAACTTCTGAATCGACTGCAGGCTGTCGGCCGACAGCGAAGTCAGGCCCGTGGCATTGTTGACATAAAGGGTGCCGGTGATCTTCTGAATGCCATCGAGACGAATGTCACCAGTCGCGCCGGTAGCAATGGCGATGGAACCGGAGAAGGTGGTGCAGGAGGACAGGCCCGTGGCGTCACCGGTCGAGGCAATGGTGGTGGTGCCCGTGTTGCTGCAAGACTGGGCTGTTTGAGAGTCAGAAACGCGACCGATGGGGCTCAGGGGAATGAATTCGCATACCAAAGGCGCCCGCGGCGGCCGCGAGGACGGGAAGAGCGTACTTGGCGAACATGATGGTCGTCGAGAAGCTTGAGGAGAGCGGATGTCAGGAATCTGCGGGCGGACGGGCTGGAGTCAGTCTCTTTCTACCAGGGACAAGACAAGACAGGACAGGGGAGCGGGTGGAGCGACGCACGGTAGAGCTTGTTGTGCTGACGACGCCCCTCGGGAATAAATGGGGATGCGGTGGTGAAAGAGATGTTGTGGGATGAGCGAGCGGCGACGAGTGGGAGAGGTAACGAGAGAGAAATAGGCCTTGGACGGGGGGCCAGTGGTTTGGCAGGAGCTGCTGGATTGCGACGGAGCAGCAGGCAGAGCGGGAGGGAACGAAGGTATTTTGATCAAGGGCGCGGGCAAGAAGGAGGCGGGAAAATTAGGGGAACCTGCAGCCGGCGGGCATCGAGCAATGTGGCCCGGGCGACGCGACGCCCGCATCCCATCCCATCCACGTCGAGTGGGTGGCTTGCCCGAGTCGTGCATTCCAGGCGACGCTGCGTCTACCGCAACTCACTCTCACTGCGAGCGGATGGGGAGAGTCCTGTTCGGTCGACGACGACGACGACGACGACGGAGAACCATCAATGGCCACGGTTGCTGCCACTGCTGCAATTCTCGCCAGCCTCCAGCGACACCACATGGTCCACTGTCGACTCCCCCCATCGACACCACTCTCGTGCCCTGTAATTACGAGGCCCTCGACGCACGCCCCTATCCAAAAAAGGCTCCAGAGAAGCTGCTAGCACGGCGCCGCTACCGGTACGGCGCCGGCCATTGGCCAATCCGCATGGCGCAAGCCCAGGGCATCGTGTTGACCGGCAGGGCACCCAGGCGCGGGTGGGGGAACAGTGCTTGTTTGCGCCAGCCATCCTTGGTGTGCCGTTGGTGCAATCCTCTGCCCGCCCGCCTTCGTGCCGCTGCCATGCTGCCGCCTTGTCGGTTGCATCGCAAACTGCGTTTTCCAAGCGCAGTAGCTCCAAGTTTCTTGCGGCCTGGCTCAATGGCGATTTGACGACGATGAAAATTCTGGAGGCGTGAATCTCGCCCACGGCCGTCTGGTGCCGTGAAACGCTGCCGGGGGCGGTGGCTCGGTCGACTGGCTCGACTGGCTCGACTGGCTACGCCTAATTTCGGTTTGGCCGCCCCGTTGCTTGACCAGTGTCTATCTGCTGCACCATCCTCATCTCCGCCAGACCCATCTGCCATGGCGACTTTGCAGGGGGCGGTCGCAGTAGCTGCCAGTGGCATTTCTTCGGCAGCCTCAATCATGGACGTGTGGTGTGGGAGAGTGCGACGAGGCGGCGTCACGGTCGAGCATTCTCGCGCGCTTCTGGCTCGCAACGGCGCGCTCCCAGGACCCGTCGCCCGGGTCGGTGCAGTCGTCAGGCTGGCCCAAGGTTTGCGAGAACGGCCGGCGTCCAGGCCATCATTCTTGGGTTTTGCATTGCACTGGCTGGCTGGTTTCTTCTTTCTTTTTGCAGCCAGCGCGGCGTTTCATTTTGTTTGGTTTCGTTTGGTGTCGCGTGGTCGGTGGTGAGAGTCGTGGCCGTTACAACGCCGCGCTGGGCTGGACCATGGCTGGCGATACATTAGACAGCATGCCCAGCGCACCCTGCAAGTGGTTTAGCGCCTTCGGCTACGAGGCGGCCTGGAGTCCCGCCCGTCGCCCGTCGCCCGTCACAGTCAGCACCCATCCCGTCCGTCCTGCCTCCCACTTCTCGCGGCACATCCATGTCCTCAGCCACCCCGATTCTGCTCTGATTCCACATCTGTTCAGTCGCCACCGCGAGCTCGCCTCCTCCATGTTCGTCGGTTCGGGAGCCACCGAGGCCAAGCTTTGCTGCAAACCTGGAATTCCCATCGTCGAATGACGTCCCACCTGCCTGCGTCGAAACCGTCTCGGACTTACGATTCCGTCCCCTACTCCAGGCACGGGCACGGGCACTGTTGGCACAGACTCATCTTCTCCTGCTGCTCCAGTTGATCCTGCCTCGACTAAGCAGGACGCGTTTCACGTCGAAAACACATCGGCATTGCTGTCCATGCAAGGTCGTCAGGAAACCTGCACCTCAAGCAAGCCAAGCCTTATCGCTGTCCACTCACGCCGTTTGCTGCCCGCCTTGATTTTCCGTGGGCCATATCACTCTTCACGTGAGGGGTACGGTACACACTGTCGCTCTCCTTTTTGTCCTCCCTTTGCCACTGCTCGTACTCACTGCATCTACGAGCCTCGGCTCTCAAATCAATCAACGCACTGCCACAGGGCTCGGGAGCCACAAATACTCCTCTTCTCCCTACGGACGTCTCCGGCAAATCATGGCCCTTGCGAGTCTAGTCGGCAATTCACAAGGCTTGTTTTGCACGGAGCCGAGTCCTTGCTCTGTCCATGCGGCTCAGCAAACCACCAACTGCATGCTCAGCTGAGCGGCCAACACGCAACAATGCCTGTCTTGGTGACGCTGCCAGCTGATCTTTCGATAGTCTGTCTCGCCCGTCGATTGCCCCCATGACGGTCGACCGGTCTGAAAGTGGAGGCATCGTTGTTGACGCCGTGTTCGATCGTAAAGGTCATGAAAGCCATGACCAAGGTCGTGTTGGC
Source organism: Phyllosticta citribraziliensis (assembly GCF_038025025.1). NCBI lineage: Eukaryota > Fungi > Ascomycota > Dothideomycetes > Botryosphaeriales > Phyllostictaceae > Phyllosticta > Phyllosticta citribraziliensis. The sequence goes on from NW_027117348.1 coordinate 1,398,875, forward strand.
CCATCAATCGCCTCGTACAACCATCAAAATCTGCATCTCAGACTATCAACGCACTATTCTGAGGCTAGAGCTCAGATCCTTGTCGGCGGTTCCGCCGTATTCCTTAGCATTTCTGATTCCAGGTTCTCGGGTTGTCGAGCCTCGGGGGGGTCGCACAGGGTCAATTGCACTCAATTTGCCACGGCCGTTTCTGTGCCACAGATTTCCTGACTAAGAGGCCGTCGTCGAGAGGCTCTCGTCGGCATCCCGAGCCGCCAGCTCACCAGACCGTTGGCGGACCTTGCCTCGCAAATCCTGGGTCTGCCTGCAGGGCCTCTATCTGAGACTATATGCTGGGCAAAGGCTCTCACCTGCTGTCTTGTTTACCGCTCGCTGACGCTGCAAGTTTAATGATCCCCATCTCACCCACATCGCAGACATCGAGCCGCCAGCCAGATCCCCGACCCCCGCGAGCGCCACCTCCATCAGGGGCTCATCGAGCAAGTCGAGTCGCACCGCGTCAAACCTCTAGAGCAAACTTGGCGTCGATGATGCAGAATTGCAAAAGCGACGACGACCGCAGGAGTGCGATGCCGGCTGCACCACCTGCGCCTCTCATCGAGGGAGTGTCTGCGCCTGGCCTGCTCGCGCCAGTCGAGCCCGTCGTTGTCGACATCAGCCCATGGCCTGGCGGCCTTGTGCCTGGCAAGAATTGCCGAGTCGTCTTCTGAACCGGTGCTACGCGACAACTGCGCTCAAGTACCATTTTGTCCTGTCCCTCAGGCCTGCGCATCATCGCGCTCCGCTGCGAAGTTTGCTAGGCTGCAATCATCATGGTGGTTGCTTTGTCAAACCTGGATCTGGACGACGACAACCACATCATTACGACATTGCCGTCTCCATCCCGGCGGCTGGCCGCTTATCCTGTGCCCCCTTCCATTTCTATTTTCTGTCACATTTCACACGCTGTTATTATTTTGGTTTCCAGTCGGCAAGCCATGGCCGTCTGGTGCGTCGGCCGGCTGGCTGCTGCCATCCATGCTGCTACGATAGAGGCGCCGCACGCACGAAGCAATCAGCCTGGCCAAAATCCGGAAGCGAGAAAAAGCACAAAAAGCCCGTCCAATTGACGTGCATACAGACAGACTGGTGGACTGGAGCATGCGGCGACGACGGCTCCTCCAACCGCTTGCACTACCGCTCCTCGAGCCGCAGCGACCCTGGCCCCTCATTGCCGTTTCAACTGCCCTGCAGCGCTGTGGTGGATGTGTGTGTGCCTGCTTCAGCTTGCGCTCTTCTCTCTGTCGCTCTGTACTCCCAGGCGCGGCTGCTGCACCTTCCACCGTTTCTGTTGACGTGCCGCTCGTCAACCAGGTCGACGACGTCGTCCGTCTCCCCCTCCTTCATCGCCAGGCCCCTCCTTGGATTCTGAACACCCCTCACTCCTCACGTCACATAGATCCTCATTCCGTGACGGCCGGCATCTAGTCCCGCCGCTCCGCTTCCGCTTCCGCACCCGCCCCTCCCTTTCCTCTCCCAGGATCTCCTCTTCCTCCATCTGCTCATCGTTTTAGCGCTCCCGCTTTTCCGCCGCACAGCATTGACGCGCATCTTGCTTGGTGCATATGGACTCACATCTCTTTCTATTTTTCACCCGCTGGTCCCCACTTCCCACTGCTCCTACTGCTCCCTTGCCGGCCTCGAGCGCTGGCAACTTGCAGATTGCAGCCGCGGCTGTTGGCCGTCTTTTGACACGTCGTTTTTCTTTGACAAAGTTTTTTTCTTTTTTTCCCTTTTGCTTCCTCACTCCTTCCCTCTGCATGCGTACATACATACCCCAGACCCCTCCCCTCCCTTCTCTTTCCTTCCCCTCTTACCCCCGGCCGCCTTCATGCGCGTCAACGTCGCCCCGCCTCTCCGGCGTCAGCTTCCGCTCTTCCCCATACCATCTCACTTATCCGCAGCAGTTTGCCTACTGCCTGCCTGCCTGCTTGCACCGCGTGCAACCTCTGATCTGGCCCGCCCTACCCTGCTGCTTTGTGTGCGCGCGTATGTTGGTTTGTATCATGCCATCTAGGGGGGCCGGGCAGGGTTAGTTGCTCACTTGCTTGCGATCGGTATCGCATCGCAGATGCTGCTCGATGGACTGTCGGACCAGATCGCATCGGAGCTTGGACCGCACACTACTGGATGAGTTGAGATGGATGGAAGGGCTGCTGGGATGTGGGCGGGACGCGAGAGCGGAAGCGTAGGGCGGTGTTCTGTCATTTGCATGCGCCTTGCTGACTGGCTGGCTGGCTGGCTGCAACTGTGGTTGCCCCGGCAGCTCTGGCGGCTCTGCTTTGACGCAAGACGGGGTGGTGCGTTGGTGACGTTGTTGACTGATGACGGTCGTCGTCGTGGCCAGGGTCAGGGCCAGGGTTGACTGCCAGAGCAACGATGGTGGCGAACCATGTAACAGGAGAGTGTAGAGCTAGGCAGGTAAGTCAGAAATAGTGCTATCCGTGTAGTTGCTTGGACTGTATGTACGCCCTGCTACGAGTGCTTGATCTTCGCACTCTGTTTGACCGGTCTGCTCTGTTCTGCTCTGGTCTGCGCCGTCTTTGATCTCAAGCTCGCAGTTTGGTCTGGCTTGGTTTGTGCCTCGCGGTCAGCCAGTCGGTCGTCCAGTTCGGCCCGCTACGTGCGAGGGCACGTACGGACATACGGGCCTCTTTACCACGCACTTCTACCTAAAGAAATAAGAGGCTTGTGGCGTTTTAGATGCTAGCATTCAAACATTAAAAAATGAAAATACCAGGCTCATGTGCGTTGTGCTCTAGAGTCTAGAGCTTGGGGCTTGCCTCAAGATTCGAATGGAAGCGCACCTACTTACGCGTCTGGATTTCCGCTCTTGTAGTCGTGTGTAAAGTAGAGCGTGGGTAAGGAGGGCCTGTGATGGAGAGAAGACGACAGGAGACGCAGGTGTGTCTGAAGGCGTGGTAGGTGTGGGTTGTAGAATTAATTGGACTATGTAATGAACTCCGCAGTTCAAATTCTGCTATCCATTTTGGCCGGGCAGGTAAATGGGCAGACAGACGAGCAGACAAGCAGCACGCGCGAATCCCTTTTTTTTCAAGTCATAGTGGAAGATATTTATCCATATCTACAATATCCACTTCCTGTTATATCAGATATCTTCCATATCTCACCTAAATCAAACCAACATCTATCCAATCACTCATGCTATCATACAAACCCGACGGACCCCTCTACCTCCCTACTTCCTACCTCCTTCACCTCCTCCACTCATCCCCCTGACTTGCATCAACCCATAACAAACACCGCCACCTCACCGCCCAAGAGCTTGTTTGTCCTGCTCACGCTCGCGGCTTAGTGCATGAATAAAGGCGCGGTGGGATGGGACGGGATGTACAGTATACGCACGCAAGTGTCCGAAGATCAGAGTGCAAGGGTAGCTGAATGACTGGCCTATATGGGTGTATGGGTGTCGAAGAGAAGCGATATAACACAAGAGACCGAGAGATGAGCAGCATTAGACATCCTACATATGCTATGGGAGACAGGTATAGGGTAGATAGGTAGCAAACTGCATTACTGGAGGGTAGAGCTGGGATAGCTGCTCTTGAATGGCTGACTGACTAACTGAGAGGACGACGCTCGAGGATGCTGGGTGCACTCCCGCCTGTACATGTAGATGTGGAGGTAGAGGATGGGCAAGGGGAAGGGGAGAGCGGAAAGAAACAGAGGTGTGATACCATTGCCTTCCATTTACGCTGACTACGGCTGATGAGAAGAGGGAGAGGTGGAGGGCGTGATGGGATGGGATGAGAAAGAGAAAGACAGCAGAAAGAGTACGAGTCGACCAATAGCTCATTCGTCTCGACCGCTACGCTGGCGCTTCGCAATCCACACCGCTGCCCAAGCCAAACAGAAACTGAAGCAGACGGCCGCTCAGAAGCAAGACGCAACAGCCAGTCGCGCGATCTAAAATTGGACGGCTCGGCTCACTTCTCTCACTCGCCTCGACTTGACTTGACTCCAGCCACTCCACCATCTTCACCGACAGACTCGAACCAGCCAAACAGCTCTGTCGAGCAGCACACCCACACACACCGCTCCTCCAGCCCCACGCGCACCCGTCTCCAAAAGAGTTTGTGGTGGAAGGAAAATGAAGTGACTCGCGGCAAAGTGGGGAAAGAAAGAAAGAAAAGCAGACAGACAGAGGAAGAGAAAGAGGGCAGGCGAGGTAGCAGACGCGAAACAAACGCCGCCACCACCGCCGCCGCCACCGAGAAACGCCAGGCAGTCGAACCAAGCAAGCGGCCCCCTGATCTGGTGGCGCGCGGGCGCGGGCGTCTGCCTTGGGACGACGACGACGACTGCGGCGACAGGCGCCTTTGCTCGAGCCAACCAGCCAGCCAGATGGCGTGCGTTCGGTCATGGGTAGACAGGTCGTCGGGCTGGTGCAAGCCCATCCTATCCACCAGCGCCATGTCTTGGACGTCGTTTCTTCTTTGGGGGGCCGTCGTAGCATTGTTTTTTCCTGGGCAGCGGCAGCAGTTTGTCTCGCCCTGCTGCAAGACGCGGTGCGGTGTATGGGTTGCCGCCCTTCCCCATGTCTGAGATGGAAAGGAGAGAGACAGATTTGGAGAGGCAGGCGGCGACAGCAGCAGCTCGTGACTAAACTGGGTAGCTGGGACTGGCGGTGTGAGGGTTTGTGGACGGTTTGGTGTTTGGTGTTGGGTGGTGGTGGTGGTGGTGGCGTCGGTTCCTAGTTGTCTTGGAGCGCGTCAACGTCCGTGTCTTCGATGCGCCACATGTACCACATGAAGAGCGACCTGGTGGATGGAACGTCACGTGTTAGCTTACGGCTGGATTCAGGGTTTATGACGCAGGTGGAGAAGAAGGGGTTCGGCTGAAATGTTGAAGGAGCGTAGTGAGTGTCGGAAAAAATGGCAGCTCCCTGTGCTCCTCTGCGGTGGTGAATGAAAGCTCCTAGATCCAGGCTTGAGATCAAACGACTGCACCTTGAGTTCCGCCGGAGTGCAGGGAGTTGTCATTCTTTAGACATCACTTTGAGGTGATTGATGCAAGTCATTCAGAGGGGTCAGAAACTCACCTGTACGGCTTGAACGGCTCACTCAAATCCAACATCTCCTGCTCAGTCATGTACTTCCACTTCTTCCCATCCAGACCGCCCTTGGTCTTGGACTTGCCATCCTTTGCCATCTGTCCTGCCTTTCTCTTGAGCAACTCCACGTCCCTCTTCTGCCATGCCGCCATGCCGCGCTGGACGCCCAGATCGCCCGTGCTGAAAACGTCTGTCCTCTTCAAGTTAAACATTGAAAACATTTCGACGCTCCAGCGCCCGAGGCCCCGCACTTGAATCAGCATTTCGAGTAGTTCTTCGTCTGTAGCTGAAGCAAGCTTGGCGGCGGAAAGCTCTCCAGACACAAACTTTTGCGCAATTCCAATGGAGTATTCGGCTTTGCGTGTCGATAGACCGGCAGTGCGGAGATGCGGGACGGTTGCGGTTGAGACCATGGCTGGAGTCGGAAAGAAATTGCTGGGAGCTCCGGGCGGAGCAAAGAGTGCGACGAATCGGGCTTTGATGGAGCGCGCGGCGGCACCAGAGACCTGCGTCTGTTAGGCCGTAATGGTATGCGTTGCGCAGGGGGTAATCACCTGCTGGGCCATGATTGAACTGATCAGAGCTTTGAACGGCTCCACTTCTTCCTGTAGTCCTTCAGAACTAAACATCTTGCAAGGATTCTTCTCGATGAGTGTCTTGAGTCCGGGATCAATCTTGATGAGATGCGCTTCTGCCTCCTTGAGCAAAGTCTCGGTGGTCAATGTCGGCTGTGCTTCAGATCCTGCGCCGTCTCCCTGTGCAGGCGCTTTGCGCAGATACGTGACGCGTGATCCACCAGGAGTTGTGAGAGGCGCGTTGGAAGCGTGCGGCTCTACTGGACGTGGGGCTGCTGGAGAAGAATGGCTTTCAACCTCAACCTTGCGGCGCTTGGAGACTGGTGTCTGCGGAGGTGGCATTGCCGACTGGGTCTCATCTTGAGCAGGAGGGGTTTCTGCCTTTTTCTTGGGCGGTCGACCGCGCTTCTTGGGGGTTTTGGGTGTATCATTTGCTGCGTCCGCCGCTGCGAGCTCTCCGTTGGGTTCCGTGCTCTTTGTCTTCCTTGCTCGAGTCTTGGTTTCCTTCACGGTGTCAGTTGCAGCACCAGCCTTTCCCTCTACTTCCTTGAAGGCGGGCTCGGAAGTTGCGCGGGATTGGATGCGTGCTGAGCGTCGTGTGAGCGTGGACATGGTGGATGCAGGGATGCGAGAGGAAGACGGAATGCGAGGACGAGCTGAAGACCGCGCAGCGTGAAAAAGGCCAAGAGCTGGCCGAAAGGCGGGCTTGAGCCTGAGTAGCACAGTTGGATGGAAAGACTTTGTCGTGATCACGCTCGCAGTCTGCATTTGGTGGTTGGAAGTGAGTCGGCGCAGCGTGAAGTGAGCGATGACGTTGACGTGAAGGCCGGGTGTCCCGCTTTCGCGCAGTCACCGGACCACAAAGTCCCACACCTTGACTTGCCCTACAAAAGCACTGGCTTGGCAGCTTCTACATTCCAGCCCGATCACGTCCCGCACACAGTGGGCGTTGGGTTGAGTCGCATTTCAAACATTGCGCGTGCGTCCAAGAAGCCGTCACATTGACCACCAAAATTGCTAACAGGGAGATGCCCGCTCCCAAGCGGTCGGCCAATGTGGCTGCAAAAACCAATGGGCATTCTTTTCTTTCAATACTCACCTACTAGGTCATCAAATCCCAACTTTCAAATTCAAATGAGAGATCTCTAAGCAGACTTGGCAAATCCAATCCTTGAGTACTTTTCGAAGCGCCGAAAGCGGAACCATGATTTCCGCTGCATTTAATGCTCGGGAAAAATCCATGGGCTGCATTTGCTCATTGCTGGACCCAAATTGTTCTATTCAAGAATTGTACGCACGAGACGCAATCATCTTAGACGTTAAATCCCGCTCCTTTGCTATGATACAGTCTAACCAGATGACAACCTGGGTCCGCAGTTGTCAAATGGCCCCCATTCCGCCAAAAGGCACAAGTCCGGTTTCTCATCCATCCAAGCTCGACACCTATGCCTTGGTCGCGGGCTTCTTGATGGTCAGGTTCTCGAGGTCCTCGCGCTCGGCTTTTTCAGCCTCGATTTCGCGGATGATGGGGCTCAAGTAGGGAGTGTCCTATCTCCGTCAGCGGGGAATTGCGAGTGGTCGGAATTTGCGCACCTCGTCGGGCTTGGTCCATTGGTCCTTGGGGAGCAGTTGGTGGGACAGCGAGCACTGGTCCTGTCAGCGTCCGCCCAGCCTGTCAAATCCTATCGATCCTACCTGGAAAGCGCGGCGCATGCGGAAGACGCGGTCGTAGGACTCCTTGGCGGAAAGGCGCTTGAGGGCCTTGAGGACAACCTCGTTCTCCTCGGGGATCAAGTCATCGGCCCTGGGCAAAAGGGTCAGCCGGGGCTTGTCGTGGCAGGCAATTGAGGAGCGATGGTTAGAGCGTACCTGAGACCAATCTTGCGGTAGCCGGCAAGCTGCAGGTCGTGGTCAGCGCGGGCGGTCCTTGGAAGATGCAAAAGATGGACGCACGTCGGTGTACCAGTTGGCGAGGGGCGTCATCCAGCGGCGGAGCCACGGACGCTTGACGATGAAGTTGGTCAGGGACGGAGCGCTCATTGTGACGGATGCGCGGGTGAGGGGCGGCGGAAATGGCGGGCTTGTGGGTGCGGTGAAGTGGTCGAGGGCGTTTGGAGCTCTGCGATGATGTTCAAGACTTCCTTCGGGCGGCTTTGTTTGATGTGTTTGACGGCACCCTCATTGGCTCGCACGGGGCTCGGGCCGAGCTGCCAAGGGTGGCCGCCGCCGCCGACGCCGCACCCTACTGCGAAACGGCCACGACTTGCGGCTTGCAGTATCTCGTCTCGTGCTCCCTCGCAATCCAACCCCCCACCCCGGCTTCTGACGTCCGTCCTCGTTCATTATTCGACCCGACAACCACATTATCCCAAGCCCGCCCCTTCACCGCAACGCGCCCTTCCGCAGTGTGCTGAGCGCTGCTCCAACTCCGCTCCGTCGCCCCTTGACTTCCCCCCAACAATTCGCCCGCCCGTCCATGGAGATCACCGTCAACCGTTGACCTTCTAGTGCCGCGGGGCCGCACACTGCGGAGGCGCTTTATAACACGCGGGAAGTGCGGCCTTCCTCTGCTTCTTGGGCCTCGAGCGCACGCTATCTTGGACGCTGAGCGCTCACACTGCACACGGTAGACTGGCGCACTTCCCAAAATGACGACTCCAACTTCGGCTGCGCCAAAACCCACAACCAACACCCATGCCTCGACCTTTGCTGCCAAATTGACCGGCGCCGTCGCCAGGCTGCCTTCTTCGAGCATCAACAGCTTCTGCGGGGCCATGGCTGGCGTGGCTTCGGGAATTGTCACCTGCCCGCTCGACGTTATCAAGACCAAATTGCAAGCACAGGGTTCCTTCCGGCGGCCTTCTCCCCAGGCAAGGATATTACCTTCACAAGCACTGTACAACGGACTTTTCGGGACGGCGCGCATCATTTGGCGTGAGGACGGTATCCGCGGCATGTATCGAGGCTTGGGGCCGATGCTGCTGGGTTATCTACCGACATGGGCCGTGTACATGAGTGTCTACGAGGGCGCAAAAGACTTTTACTACGCCAACACAGGTTCGTAGTGGTGCGTTCGATGCTCAGACGAGGCTGATAGAATTGTAAGAAAACAAGTGGCTGGCCCGCGTCAGCGCATCCATCACCGCCGGAGCCTGCTCAACAATAGTTACCAACCCCATATGGGTCATCAAGACGCGTCTCATGTCCCAGGTCAGCGCGCGCGCCTCAGAAGATGCGCGTCCGCCATGGCACTATAAAAACACCCTTGACGCCGCCCGCAAAATGTTCCGCACCGAAGGCATCGCCTCCTTTTACTCCGGGTTGGGCCCCGCACTGCTCGGCCTCACGCACGTGGCGATCCAGTTCCCGCTGTACGAGTATTTCAAAATGCAATTCACGGGGCTCGAAATGGGTCAGACAGAGGCTCGCGAGGCTCCAGATCCAGCCCGCCAAACGCTGGGCATACTCGCTGCCACATTTTTCAGCAAGATTTGCGCTACCAGCGCAACGTACCCCCACGAAGTCTTGCGCACAAGACTGCAGACGCAACAGCGAGCAATCCTGCCCTCGCACTCGCCGGAGGAAATCTCGTTTCGCGGCAGCCTCGAGCACGGCGGCAAGACGCGACCCCCGGGCACCTCGTCTTCCGACGGCATGATCAATGTGCCGCGGTACCGGGGGCTCATCCGCACGTTCAAGACGATCCTCAAAGAGGAGGGTTGGCGCGCCTTTTACAACGGCATGGGCACCAACATGGTGCGCGCGGTTCCCGCGGCCATGACGACGATGCTCACGTTCGAGATGCTGAAGAAGGCGTGCGTGAGTCTGCAGGACGCGGCGGCGGCAGAGGCCGCGGCGGCACGGCAAGAACAAGCGGCGCAGCGGTCGCCGTAATCTTATACATATTTTTGGTGGCGTACGCGGACGTACGCACCAACGGTGCCCGAGGGCTGGAGGGTACGCACATATTGGGGCAGGGAGGGGAGCCCGCCATTTGTCTATTTACCTACCTTACCATGCATCATGTCAGAAGCCCAAAAAGTCTTGGGGCTTTGTTTTTGTCGGTTTTGCGTCGCACTTGGGAGCGTTCGGGACGTTGTTCGGACTCGGGAGCCGCCGCAGCGCAGTGGAGGAGGAATTCCATCGAGGCAAGGGAGGGGATCATCGAATCGACGCCATCTTTCAGCAAGCACGGGCAGGGATGGGGATGGGGAGCAGGCTGTCGGGGAAGCAAGAGCGCAGAGAAGCGGCGTCAGGGATTGAAATCATTTGGGTCACCACCATATTGAATTGTTCTCTCTATCGTACCCACTATTACCTCGTTTTTTCTTTTCTCCCTCTTTCTCTCTTTCTCCCCAGCGAGCGCGTCTTGTGTCTTTTCGACCATATCTTTGTCGTTGTTCCTTGGCTGTCGGGATATTAGGCTGGCCTTCTGCCTTTGGGCCTGTCAGCTTGGTGGTCAGTCGGTATGTAAGGGCCTCTGCATCAGCACCAGTTACAGGAAAATCTGGCCTGCCTTGTGACGACACGGCTGCTGCATTTAACTGTCCTGTGATGCCTCTCTTATCTGCCCATGTGCCTGAGCGCTGCCCGTCTGGTGTGAGCACTGCACTGTCCCGTGATGGCCCAGCGGCCCAAACACATGCCAAAGCGTGGACCGTCTGGTGTGAGCGTATGCCCGTCTGGTGTGAGGCCCGTCTGGTGTAGGCACTGCCCGTCTGGTGTGAGGCCCGTCTGGTGTGAGGCCCGTCTGGTGTGAGCGCTGGCCGTCCAATGTGATCACTTCACCATCCTGTGATAGCCAACCCATGCAAGCACATGCCCAAGCGTGGACCGTCTGGTGTGAGCATGTGCCCGTCCGGTATGAGGTGTGCCCGTCTGGTGTGCCGTCCGGTGTGAGCACTGACCGTCTGGTCTCCCTATATCAACCTGCCTCCCTCCCCAGCTCTTCTTCTTTTCTCTACACAGCAGTTGCTGAGGTTGCAGCGGCAGCTTCTTCGGTTCCAGTGCCGAACTGTGTTTGCCGGCTCGGCAACTTCCCTCTCACTCTGCTTCTTGTGCTGTGGGCGTGGAGCGGCGGTGTCGGCGGTGTTGGGGGCGGAATCTGTGGCGTGCTGCGTCGCGGGAGCATCCATCCGTCGTTTTTACATGATGGTGGTGTACTGCGGCGCGGGGAGCGTTCATACGTTGCTGTTACGTGATGATGGTATGCGGGGATGCTTCATGTCGTTGACTTGGGGATTTCGGTTCGTTCTCCCGTTGACTTAGCTACTATTCTTCCGTGCTTGTGGGGTCTGTGTGGCCATGGCTGCTCAGTGATGCGGCAAGGCATCTAGCTTCCTTGGTGTGGCTCTTCAGTGTCTTGAAATGCTGCGTGGATTCCGCGTACTCGCACAGCCTCTGAGTCAGATGTTTCTTGAGAGATTTCGCATCAACCGAGAATCAGCAGAAGTAGTTTCCTTGTCTCCTTCTCATTCTTCCTTTTCAAATGGGCCGTGAACTGATGTCGAGGGAGAGGGGTTAACAAACTTCTTTTATCCCTGGAAAAGGAAAAGTTCTGTCTTTCGCATGCCCCCCTTTCCCACGATAAGCTCTGCAAGGCTACTGTCATGTGCATAGACTTTCCGCCGTGGAGCAGATATAAAACTCGCGTCTCTGTCCACGGCTGAGTCTTCTTGACAAACTCAATCGATTCAATCGCCTGGAAAGCATTCTGAACTCGTAGCCGACTGTTTGTGGTCTTCTGTCCTTGAACATGATCTTTCGAGTCCTTGGCCGGCCCGCGAGAAGTCTGTCTCCCAAAGGATTGACACTTCAAGACAATGCCATGGGCGACAGCCGCCAGCAATGCTGCCAATGCTCTTCATCATCACATCATGACGAAGTCCAACATTCTGAACCTCAGAACTCCAGCAACCGGTGCAGTCTCCCCACCACCCAGCTGCATTCCTGCTGCAACCTCCACACGCGCGCAGCACAACCCAACGTACGGCGTAGTCTTTGAAGACTGCCAGTTCATATTCTCCCACTTGTTCTCTCACGACAGCCATTTGCCCAAGACTTGGGAAGAGAAGTGAAAGCGGCGGCAACACGCCGCCTTAAGTACTCAAGCGATGGGGCCGTGCCACTGCCACGAGCAATTGAGGATATGTGTTTGCCTGGCGCGTGAAAGCTCCTGATACGCACGCGCTGCACCACATGACTGCTCCCCATGCGCACGCGGAAGACCACATGCCAGCCCTCGAAGGCACCATGTGGCAGTCGCGCCACTATAAAACCCACGCCGTCTGCCGCGCCGAACAGCCTTCACTTCACGTCGACAATCCCAGTCGACAGGGGGAAGAAGGTGCCTTCAACCAAACTGTGTGGCTCCAGCCGGTGCCCGGCAAGGACTTGTGTTTGTGGTGTCTGTGTGGTGGGCTGGAGGGACTCGCTGGCGCTCAGTGGTTTTCGTTGGGCGTGGATGCTGAAGAGTTGGGCGTGGCGATGATGGTGTTTGGAATGGGCATTGGCGAGTGATGGTGATGGACGTTTTTCATGATGGTGTAGATTCCAACAGACGGAGGTTGACTTATAAGCGTGGCGTAATTGACGGGAAAAGGGTGAGGGTTCTAGTTCTAATAAGGACATATTCCTCACAGCCCTCTTACCGCAACCTGGTCTGAAGGCGGAGCATTGAATCTCCTTCAAAGTGCAGTCTTATCAAGTGTCCAGGCCTCTGAGAGGGGGTCTTGACATAATGTTGAACTGCCTTTCCTGGAACAAAGCTGTCTTGAGGTGTTTTGACGACCAGTCACGAATGGCCTCTGGAAAGCCCAGTGTGTGCATGAACGAAAGCAGACTTGCTATTTGAGTTCAGTAAGAAGCAACTGCATCAACTTCAGCGCATTCCCTGAGCGCCTTGGACTATCCTATGCAAACACCGGGTATAACAAAAAAGCAAAAGCCAATAACAACAAACCTCCTGGGCTATGCGAAGCTTTTGGAAACGCTCAGCCGAGAACGACGGCCAAAATGACAATCGTCAAGACCACTGCCAGAATTACCAACAGGCAGCAGGCCTTGTTCCTGGCCGCCTTTTGATGCCTCGATGCCGTCCTCAGCTCCGTATTTGCGCCTCGGGTGTCGTCTCTCACGCCCTCGACGTTTTCGCTGATTATGTCCAACTGCTCGCCCTGCTCGTGCACCATGTGTGCCACGTCCCTAAAGAGCTCGTTCAACTCGCCAACACTCTGTTCGATATTCCGAATCTCGCTCTCGCGCTCGATGATCAAGCTCTCCTGGAAGTCGACCTCATCTTGTGGAGCGAGGCGCAGTTGTTCTTGTTCTTGAAGCATTTGCTGAGAGCCATGACCTTGGCCAGAGGGCGACGTAGCGCTGCCGCCGGCATCTTCGAGAGCGGCGCGCGCAGCCGCTGCAGAACTTCGCTCCTTCTCAATAGCGCTGCGCTGGAGCACTTGGAATTCGGTGAGAGTCGCTTTGAATTCGCGATTCAGCTTGCCCTGGGTGAACTTTTGAGATGCCTAGACGGTGAATTTGCGTCAGCATTGTTTCAGGCAGCACGCCGTGGTTCGGGCGATTCAAGGGACGCAGTTTGACGGAGATGTCGACCGTGGTAACCTACATTCAAGTCTGGCCACTGCTGGACTTTCTTGAGCCCCTCGCCAACTTCCTTGAAGCCATTGCTCGTCTCTTCAATCAGGTCACGGACCCGCTCGCGCACGCGCTCCGTCTCCCGCTTTGTACCGAGCAGGGCGATCTGATTTGAAAGGCGGGTGACGTTGGAGGTCAGGGAAAAGAGCTGGTCGGAGAGCTGGCTCGTGAACCGCCTGAACTCCGGATCGTCAGAGTACTCTGGGTCGTCCTGCCGACGCCAGGTAGTAGGCTGCGACTCGAGGCGGGAGGAGTCGTCAAAAGACATGGTGGGCGGTTCCCTGTAGCGACACGATATTTACAAGAGAGAAACCTCAGGTCGAGCGGAAATGGTGGTGCCTGATAAGAGGCGTCAAAAGTGTTGTGAAAGCGATTCTGGGCGTTGATAGGTGGGCGGTGGTTGTTGCGTCGTTGCGTCGTCGGTCGCTCCAGATGACATAATGCGTCGTGGGCTCGTGCGCCGGCGGAAGCTTTGGCCAAAAATAGTTGCCGCTCACGTCGTCTTGGCATCTGTTTTGATTCCGCGAAAGCTCCAACAACTGCGTGATCAACATCTTTCACCGCGCCCTGGAAGAGCAATCTGCTGGACCTCCGCCTCTCCACCCTTCTCCGCGTGCCATGGACTGATTTGGACTCCTTACAACATCGGCCTCGACGACGTGACGGATCAACAACGCGGCGCAATGGCGACACCCAAACCGGCGCGTCCGTACAAGGACTTTTTGTCCCCGTTCCTGCATCGCCAGTTTGGCAGGGTGATGCTGATTACACTGGTTCTCTGCTACATTGAATCCATGTGTATAGGAGAATGGGGAGGCTGTGAGTATTGACAACGTCCATGATTAACGCCAACTGACAATGGACAGTCCTCTTTGGATTCTGGTTCGTCTCCGCAATACGCGCCCTCCTACTCTTCATATCCTACCTATTCATTCTCTGTCTGGCCATGTCACACGCACACAGTAAGCATTGGAAACGTATCGCATTGGTACAAGAGGAGCTGACCGTTGGACAGCCGGCCGTCGCATGACCACCTGCAGCGCCCAAACAGTCTGGCAGTACTTGCCTCGCCTTACCACCGTCTACACAATCATCTGCTACGGCGCCTCGGCTTTCTTCTATTCGGCGGTCTACATTTGGTCGCGCTCCGCCAAGGACAACTTTGGCATTGTGGATGAGGGCAAAGCATGGGATCGGTCAAAGCTCAACGAGCGGCCGCTCTACTTTTACAGCATGCTTCTCGAGCTTGCCGTGGTGCAGTCTTTTGTCCACATTTACAGGGACTATGGTAGAGTCAAGCTGCCCGCCAACGCCACAGGACAGGAAAAGTCGAAGCGGACTGTGCTCAAGAGACGCTTGCTGCCAATCTTGAACGATGTCCTGACGAGAATGATTTTGTTCACCGTGGTCGGCAATGCAATTTACTTTCTCTTCATCCGCATGAGGGCATGGAGGTTGGCGTATCCATTCGCCAAATTCCAGGATCCTTCTGTCAAGGATATGAAGCCCCGAGTGGCCAACTTTATTGGACTTTCAATGCGCGTCTTTGTCCAGGGCTTCCTCTTGACTCTGTTGTGGGAGTTTGCCAACGTCGCGCTTGCCATATATCTGGCCAAACAGCCTTTGAAGAGGCAAAAGGACCAAACCATGAAGCCCATCACGAACGATTCCAAGGATCCAAACGGCAGCCTGTTGAACGGACTGACCCTTAAGAAGGATCTTCTCCGCGTGAGTCTCCAGGATGTTCATAATTTACATTTGCTGATAAGATTAGAACATGGCTTTCTGGGAACTTGCAATAATTGCCAACCGCTTCCCAGAGCGCCGCCAGACCATTTACACCGAGCTCGAGTCGCACCGTCCAGGCGGAGCCACCGTCAAACAAGTCATCGCGGCTTGCCTAGCAGAAATCACCGATATCAAGACCCGAATCGCTTCAACCGCAACACCAACACCGCCACCAGCCGCTGAAAACAAGGCTTTGGTTCCCGTCGAAAAGCAACCCACCGCCATCGCTCCCTCCCCACTCAACGACGACGACATCTTTGCACCCTCTCCGCCGCCAAAAACGCGCCAGGAGCGCAACCTTCAGCGCATCAACGACTTTGCACGGCGCCGCGGGACCGGCGGCATCAACGAAGAGCACCCCTTCAAATCGACCGTCGGCCACGGGCAGCAGCTCCTGGCCCAACACGTGCAGCCCGCCACGCTGCTTTCACAGGCGCAAGCCAAGTTCGTCAGCGTGCTCAGCAGCCCACTGGGCATGCCGTTCCGCCAGACGTTCAACCGGCGCGTCGCGGCCGTCCTCCTGGGCGCCCCATACAGCCATACCACCACCATCGGCAACGCCGTTAACGCCGTCACGCAGATTGCGCTGCGCAGCATCCAGGAAGACACGTACGCCATGGTCAACCGCGACGTCGCCACCATCATCCGCACCTTCGCTGACGTCATCCGCGCCATTGAGGACTTTGTTCGCACGTTCCCCCCGCATTGGACTGACGTGGCGTTTGACGAGGCACGAGACCGCGACGTCAGAACCGTTGACGGCGTGAGGGAGGTGCTCGTCGCGTTGAAGGGCGGCCTCGAGGCTATCTTGACTGAGTTCGGCGTCTATCTGAGTGGGTTGGATATGAGCGAGAAGGAGACGCGCGAGGCAAGGGAGTTGGTGCATGGTTGGAGGGAGAAGCTTCTATGGGAGAATGAGAGGAGCTGAGGGGGGACAACTGGCGTGGGTCGAGAAAAGTAGTTGAGCGTGTGGAAAAGTTATCTTGTCAACTGCCTGTCCGGATTTTATTGCCGTGTCTATGTGCTACTGAATGCGTCTGGACGTTCTAAACCTAATGCCCTGTGGTTATCCGTTGCGAATTGCTACCACGACGACCCTGACGCTGGTCGTCGACGCCGATCGTCAGCCAGACTATCAGGAGTGGATAGAGAAGAGAAAGTCAGTCAACACCGGACCCCCAGCATTCGCAAAGTCGATCCAGCATTTTCATTTCGCTACAGAGCATTCAATTCGTCCTCAATCACACCTCCCACACCTCCCACACTATATATCAACCGTCTCATTAAAGCGCAGCACGCCATTACCCTTAAAGAACCCATCAATGCGCTCGGGCAGCGTGCCCGCCGTGCCCGCGTGCTGTGCACTCCACACGCCACCGCTGCCAGCCGCGCCGGGGTCGTCGTGGTTCAGCTGGGCGCGCGGCACCTGCGTCGACAGGTCGGCGATGAGGACGAGGCCGGCGGATTTGATCGACTCGATGAGAGCGGGGGCGAGGTCCTGGAGAGAAGGAAGGGGTGGTGTTAGTGGGTTGTATGGGGAAGTAGGGGTAGGGGGGTAGGGGGGAGGGCAGCGCACCAATAACCGCGAGCTGCAAATCAGACCCATCAGGTTGTTGCCCTGCGCCGTCTGCACCGCGTCCTTGACCGATATGGCCGTGCGCCCGCTGCTCTGCACCTTGTGCGGGTCGCTCTCCGCTATCGACGGGTCGGCGCCGAGTTCGTTGTCCAGGAGGACGGGATCTGTACAGGGTGGCCAGTCAGCAAAAAGTCTACTACTACCAGGCTACATGGCTAGGGACGGGGCGACGCACAGTTCGGCTGCTTCCAGTTCAGCGCCGTGCAAATGTCCTTGTTGAAGCTGCTAAACACAATCGAGCGCACGGCCGTCTCGTCGGCGGCGCGCAGGCGGCGCGCGTGGGCAAACACGACGGCGAGCAGGTTGTCGGCAAAGGTGTTGAGGTTGGGCGTGGGCCCGAGGCGCAGGCTGGCTTCTTCGTCGCGGTTCGGATACAGGACGTGCAGTTCGACGCGCACGTCAACGGGCAGTGCCGCCAGCGCGTCGGCCAGGGGCACGTACGCCGTCGCGAGGATCTTGTGGATGGCCGTCATGTCGCCAGACGGCGTGTTTGCCAGTGCCGCGAGCGGGTTGTCGCTGCAGTTACCGGCGCCAATGTGCATGAATTCTTCGAATGTGAGACGGGGGACGGCCAGGTCGAGTTGCCCGTAGCGCACTTTCCACTGCGGACACAGGACTGGCACGCCGTCGCACGTCATCTGGACAAAGAGACGGACATAGTCGCCCGAGAGGCTGGATCCGGTGATGAAGGCGCTGGGAGACTCGTCGAATTGGCTCGTCGCTTTCCAGTAGGTTGCAAAGTGTGTGATTTCGAGCGGAGGGCCAGGGAAAGGCTTGATGATTTGGAAGCTGAACTTGATGCGGCCAATGGTCCGCAGGCGTGGGTCAAACAGCCCAAGGTTGCAGAATCCGGAGCTGCTCTCACGATTCCTGAAGACGGTTGAAGAAGCTTCTGTGCGCGCAATCACCTTGGCGCCAAAGGTCGGAAAGACGTCGAAATCGATGCTAAACGTGTCGAGATTGTCAACTTGGAAGGAAATGACTTTATTTTCCTCGGAGATAGGGAGCAGAATGTTGCGAGGGATCAGATCTGATGATTTGGAGGCAATGGTCAGGCGTGCGGCGGGATATTTGCTGTCCTCGTAGAAGCGAACAGGCTCAGAGTCTAGTGCGCCAAAGTTGAGAACGACAAAGGTCTTATTTTCCAGAAAGTTGTGGCCATATCTTCGGATGGGGATGATGGGAGGAGGCAGAGAAAGGTCAGGAATGCCATCCACTTCCATTGCCATTGGCTGGGGAGTGGAGGATGGAGGTGGGACAGAAGCACCCAGCATGGGCGGCGTGGGCCTTGGCGGCGGTGCCATTGACGACTTTTTGACGACAGAAGCCAACAGCTTCATGCACTCCAAGTGGCCTTCCCATGTTGCGTAGTAAATGGCCGGCAAGTCCTTCTCGTCCTTGACGTCGACCGTGACTCCACAATCGAGCAGCGTCTTGAGACACTCGACGTGCCCTTCACTGGCAGCGTGGAACAATGGCGTCCACTGATACAGCTTGTCAGGCTGGTCAAGGTCTGCTCCGTAATCCCGAAGCATGAGACAAATATGCGGATTCCTGCCAGACCTTGCAACCAGGTGCTGGGGATACAGTCCCTCGGCGTCGGGCAGGATCTGCGGTCGGGCCTGGAGGAGCAGCTCGACAACTTGCTCAAAGCCATGCTGACAGGACAAGTTCAGAGGAATGTGGTCCGACTCGCCCGCTGGATCAATCCGGGCATTGTGCTCCAAAAGGCTCCTCACGCAGGCGAGGTTGTTATGGACGATGCTGTGGATCAGGGGAGTAAAACCGTCGTGGTCTTTACAGTCGACCGTATCTGGCGCGGCAGACACCAGATCCCGAATCATTCCCACGTGGCCGTGCATGCAGGCATAATGCAGAGGAATCCTGCCGTAGACATCTGGCGTCCGCACATTGGCGTTGCCTTCGAGACCAATGGCAAGGACCTGGGCACGGCCGGAGATGGCAGCCTTGTGCAGGCAGTTTCGTTCATTCACGTCGTCTCCCTGGTTGAGATCAACGAGGTTGGTGTCGAGCATGGCCTTGAGAGCCGCCTCGGGAGCTTCGTAGGCCGTTGCGAGGAATGCCCGCGTAAGACGATTCCGAGCATCGGGCAGGGGCGCAACGCGGCTGATCCATTCCTGGACGCCGGCAACGTTGCCAGAGCTAATTGTCTGTATGATTTGCGGGTCCGCATCGGTATCTGCGTCGAGGGCTCGCCAAGCGTCGGGCGGCACGGTGGTGCTGTATTGCATTTGCTCTCCCTCTGCCCATGCCGCAAAGTCGAGCAGGTTTGTCGTTGCCTGATCCGACAAGTCGCTAATGACGTCTCGGTTGAAGCATGGCTGCACCTCAATGGCACGGGAAATGTACAATTCTTTTGTTCGGGACTGCAAGTCATCAGAAAGGCTAAACAGGGGTGTCGGCGAACAGGGCGAACCTTGGATGTCTTGTCCCACTACCACACAGTCAGCCTCAACACGAGTCGAATGGCGTGCAGCCGGCGCACCTTTTTGAGGATCTTTGAGAATGCAGTGGCATTGATCTCGACAAACTGTTGCAGCTTGTTGAGGTCGTTGCTGAAGAGTCTAAAGGCCTCCTCGAGAATGACATAATTCGACGACAGCCGCGACACGGGCATGGACTGCGACTGCAGCGACCTCTTCTTCTCCAGCAGTGTCGACAGGCGCAGCTTCAGCTCGGCCTCCTTTTGCAGGTAGAGCTTGTTGACCTTTTCCAGCTCGCGCTCCAGGCGGAAGAAGAAGGTGGCCTTGTTTGCCTGAAGCGATATCTGGGGATCCAGCTGGCCCGGATCATTCTGGGCGTGGATGACGGGGGTAGCGCTTAGCTTTTTGATGAGCTGGAGCGGGTGTTAGCGAGAGGGGGGCCAGGGGGCGCGGTGATGCAACCTTTTTCAGGGCTTTGTAGTCGACGAAGCTTGCAGCATACTCGGGAAAGTCGAGCTGGCGCTTCTGGATGTGCTTGCCGAATTTCCTGTGCAATGGTCGTCAGATACGACCATGCCGTTTTGGGCGGCAGGACAGGCATGGCATAGGGGCACCCTGGAGGATACTCACATGGTGGCAGAGTGATATCAGACTCGGAGAGGCGCGCTCGGCAAGGAACGACGCGCAGAGATGGCGCCGGAGTCAGAGGGCGGAGGGAGCCAAGAAAGGCGAGGACGGCAGAGGTCCCGTCGGCGACGCGGTTTGATGGGGGGTGAGGTGGTGAAGAGATGGGGAGGCGGTGCGGTGGACTGGTTTGGTGGATCAAGACAAGATGTTGCTGGGGTTCGTCATGGCGATTCACGAGACGGGAGGAGCATGTGAGAGGGCCGGGACAAAAAAATCGAGGAGCTCGCAGGACCGGCTTGTCAGGGTTTCGTAGCGTGTTGCAACAGGAGGGCGCTCGAGGCTGTGCCGCCGTCGTCTGCTCGACTTGTGCAGAAGTGAAGCTCGACCAATGGTCGCCCAACGTGCGGCCACGAGGTCGGCGGCCCGTGCCCCGCGTCGGTCCTGCGACCACGACTCGACGACGACGACAACATCACCACCACCACCAGGCGTCTTCGCGGCGAGCTGTCCGATGGCTTGACAATGTTGCTGGTAGTTGGTCATTCTCACATTCCCCTCTTCTGGACACTCTCTCCTCAGTCTTTTCCCCTTTTTCGCACGCCAAACGACCCACTACCTCCTTCTCCTACTCCATCGCCATCTTCATCCACAACGAGTCAATCACCATGCTCCCGGAAAATCCTGCCAATCTCGTCCCTGCGTCGTCTTCAGCTAGCTGCCCCGCAGAGGTCCCTGGTTTAACATCCTTGCAATCGATCTTCCAGAGCTTTATCAGCGGCCATCTGCTCCTTCGTCCCTTGATCCACAGTCGACATCTTGAGATTGAGAGACCTGACGTGAGAACGACCATTCAATAGTATCTTGGTCAATTGTGATGGAAAACATCAGAGACCAAAGCCCGCCAGCCTTCTCAGAGGGTAGTGTAGACACTCCAGGCTTCTGGAATGACTGGGAGCATCCAAGTCCATGATGTAGAACCATTTGCCATCTTTCACACCAAATTCGGTCAAGAGAGGTCCTAATGCGGCAACGCTGTAATCTTCTCTTTTCATTCTAGTCCTTCAGTCATGTTTCCATTCAGGAGCATTCAAGAATCGACAAGAAAAGACAACTGGTAGCAGCCTACATGAAAATGCAGGCCTATGCGCTGCGGGCTCAGGAAAAAGGCTTGGTCGTAGTGCTCACTTAATCACTTTCATTCATATTGTTGCATTCCTGCCTATTTACCAAGGCATCGACAGGGTCGTAGCACACGATGCTTCTCCACGACACCGCCGTGTTCTGTTCATTTCCTCTCGGCGGCGCAGCGTAACAAACAAAGCAACAAACCGCAAACTCTCGCACCATGCCCACACACGAAGCGCAACCCGAGCCTGACCATTCCGACCCGTCCGACCAGTCTGACCATTCCGGCCAGTCTGATCAGTCTGACGACAACACCATGAAAGACTCGACCCGCTCCAGACCCCTTCGCAAAAGCAGGCCTCCTCCCAAAAAGAAGACGCGCGACGAACCATCGGAGGCCAAACCGCTCAACCAAAACGACCTCGTCAAATGGATCGTCATCAGCGACGCGCCCGACCATGCATCCGTCCACGCCAAGTTCTGCAACGCCAAAAGCTACCCCGTCCTGCCGCGCAGCATCAAATATCTGGAGCGCTTCGGCGCTCGCAACTTGCGCACCGGCCTCAAGTGCTTGCGGGCCATGACCGACGCCGCCCGCCAGGAGAATGAGAGGCTAGAGCAAGAGGCTCAGGCCTTGGGCTGCGTGGATGACAAGATAAATGTGGAGCAGCAGCTGGGAGGAGGTGAAGAGCAGCATCGCAACACCACCGAAGCCGTCGTTGATGACCCAGATTCGTCGATGCAAGAAGACGCGTCCAAGGAGAGCCGCATTGCAACTCTGCGTTTTGACATCTCCTTCTACCGCAGCAAGGTCCTGCCTTTCATCCAAGCGTGCCTCATTGCCGAAGGCCAGCGTAAGTTTCTTCCATGAGTTCTCCCATCAAACAATAAGCAAACAAACAAACTCACAATTCCCTCTAGACATTTCACTGCCTCCACGCACGCCAGTAGCCTTGCCCTTCCCCGGCGGCATCTACCAAGCCTTCGAATCAACAACCCAGCGCAGCGCAGCCAAAGCCGCCTACGACATCGCGCGCGCCGGCGGCCTGCCCCAAGAGTCCTGCGACACGGCCGCGCGCAGGAGGGTCGGTCTGCTCAGCCAGACGGCTCCCGCGTCACTCGAGGCAGACGACGAATGCCCCCCGACGCCCGGCGGCTACCAGGAGCACGACGATAGCACCGAATTGCAGACGCAGACGCCAGCACACGGCGTCGTTCCCAAGTCCTCGCCGACACACTCCTCGTTCCCGCCGACGCCGCGCGCGCCTGATTTCAGCTCCAGCCCTGCCGTCGCCGTCGCTACGCCGCGCAATGATGCCGTGACGGATGCGATGGATGTGGATACCGACGCAGCCGGCGCTGCTCGTGGCGGCTCCGGCAGCACGCCTACTACTGCTACCAAGCTCAACACGCGTGCCGACACGCCCACGCCCACGTCCCCAGTCGTCACCACCACCACCGCAACATCCACGCCAAACACCCTCGCCCTGGCTACCGCTCTCCCCTTCTCCCGCACACCATTAGCAGCACTCGGCACACCCATGAACCAGCAACTGCGCCGCAGCGCGCGGTCGACGACTCTGCGGTCGAGCGGCGTCGGGGCCGACGCGACGCAGGCGGACGCGGCGCCGCTGAAAGACATGAGCGTGTGGGAGCTGCAGCGCGAGATACTGCGGTTGTGTGCGCTGCGGGAGCGGTGTGTGGCGAGGAATGAGGTGTTGAGGGATTGGGTGAGGGGTGTGAGGGGAGAGTAGGTCGAGAGGATGGATGGATGGATCGGGTGAGAGGGAGGGTTCTGGTATTGAGAGGGATTGGTTGCTCTGGCGTGGCTGACGATGACGATGACGATGACAATGATGAGCAAAAGAGACGAAACGGAGATGTGTACGTACGTACAAACCTCCTTATGTACCCACATAGGACCTCACGTAGCAAGAAAACCAACCTCGTCTCCTCTCGTCTCATCCCATCTTCAAACAACGACCACAAAGACCTACGCTTCCCATCACACACCCCTCGCTCTTGCTTTCCTCACCCGTGACAAAAACCCAAAGCACACCAAAGCCGCACCACCACCACCTCAAAAGAACTGTTGCAGAAATCTCTGCCCTACGCCCTACGCCCTGCATCCGCCACCCCGCATCCGCCCACAGAGACCCTATGTGTTTCATCGCTGTGAGTTAGGCAGGGCGGGACAGCGCAGCACAGCCTCAGGGACGGGCGGGCGCGGGCGCGGGCGAAGACGGGACGGAGCGGGAGGGCAGGGAAAAGCAGGGATAAGCAGGGGGTGAGGTCGTGGTGAGGTAGGGCGATGCAGGGAGGACGGGGGGAACAGACAAAAAGCAGGGGGAGGGGAGGGGTAAGAGTGCTGTGGCGGGCGGGCGGCAGGGTTTTGAGGCTGTGCTAGGTGCTGTGGCGGTGTTGCCGTGGCGCGACGGGAGGAGTCTTGTCATTTGTTGGTTGTTCTATTTCCGTGCATGTTGTTTGTGGTTTGTTGGCGGTGGAGCGGAGAGGAGAGGAGAGGAGGAACTTACTGTGCTGGCTTGCTTGTCTGCTTGCATCTCTACCGCTACCTCTTCCGCTTCATCATCGTTGGCGGCGTCTCAACATCACACCTCGCTCACCTCACCTACACTCCAGCCCATCTCCATCTCCTTCTTCTTCTCCTTGACACCAAACCCACCAAACCCACCTCTACCAGCGCCGCCGCCGCCGCACCTCTTGCCGACATCGCACACAACCGCCTCCACATTCAATCGCTTTCCTCCCGTCAACGCGCCACGCGAAGACGCGGCGACGCATGCGACGCGCTCTGTTTCAAACGGGGGGCGGGCTCGGGCTGGCTCGTTTGTGCCGTAGAGTCGCCGCGTCCCGAAGCGGCGGCACTGCGAAGGACCCTGCAGCGCTGCGGCTCGTGGCCTGCTAGGCTAACTGGCAGGGAAGCGGTATCCAGAGTCTTGCGGGGATGTGTCTGGTTGGAAGTTGCTTGTTCTACTGTGTAGTGTGTGCGCGGGCAATTACATGTGCGGGCTGTGGACGAGGAAGATGATGAGAGTAGAGAGGGGTGTGGGAAGCGAGAACGCGAGACTGGAGATGCACTGTGGACATCGGGTGGAGAGAAGATGACTGACGGCAGCCGAGTTGGCAGCTGAATACGAGAAATGCGGTGGAAATAGCAACGCGCTCGCTACTGTGTCGCTCTTAATTGCTGAATACGATCCAATTTGCTCTTTCTTTTGCCTTTCTTGCTGCCCAACCCAATAGGCAGCGCGCGATGCGAGCGAGTTTCTTGCAGTCTCTGGTCCCTTGAAAGGTACCGCGGTGGTGGGAATTGAAGAAATGACAATGCGTGGGATTGCGATACAGATGGGACTAGCGCATGGGTCCTCTCGAGACACTGTACTATGAATTAGATACTGTAGGAGGTAAGCAGGTACGTCATCAACAGGTTCCTTTATGATAGACGACAAGAGCCGCGTAACGTGGGCTGCAACGCGCATTGTCAGACTGTGTCTGATACGAGACGGACAGAACTCTCGGAGTGGTGCTTACGCACAGCCACCTACCTACCTCTCCTACCACAACTGCATGAACATAAGCCGCAGCAGCAGCAGAAGCAGCAGCGCGCGGCAAGAGAGGGCAAGCCTTACAAGGCGATGACGCGAGATTTTGGCACGTTGGCAGTTTTGGCGGGCGCGTGTGCTGGGATGACCCCCTCAGTCACCAGTACTTTGTTTAGCAACGCCGTCTCTTTTCTTTCTTTTGCTGTCGTCTTTTGTGAAACAGAAATTGACAGTCGACAGGAAATAATTCTGCCGTTTTGGGACACGTGTTGGAAGAGGGCTCCCTGCTCCCTGCTCCCGCTGCCGCCGCCGCCGCCGCCCTACGGACAGACAGCGTGACAGACTATGGATCACGATGCAGCGGCCAGGCCGGCCGGGCTGCCGGATGCCGGGTTGGCGGTTGAGGCTAGCAGACGGGAGCCCTGCGTCGTTTCGTTTCAACGTTTCGTTTCTCTGATTTTTTTTTTTTTTTTCTGCGTCGACTGTTTGAACAACGAAAGAGACGTGATTGGTGGGATCAGCAAAAAGGTCGGGGGATTAATGGCGCGAGGCCAAGATGAAGCAAAGGTCCTCTGGCGGAATTTTGGCAAATGGGGAGGTTCTTGGAGACAGTCAGGATCGGGACAGGTAGAGTTTCTTGGGCGAGCTTGTTTAGAGTTGGCGGCCATGGTCCATGGAGCGGCGGGCGCGCGTCGTGATTCGCAGCGTCGGTCGGGTCGGGTGGGTGGGACCAAGGGCACGGCGGAGCGGCAACGCTGGGGAACGTGTCGCAAGATGCTGGAGACAATGCATGTACATGGAAAGATTCAGTCAAGTGGGCAGCATGACGGAGGAGGTGAGGTCATTGCAGAGTCTGGTCTGGTCTGGTCTGGTCAGGGCTGCTGTCAGGCCAGGACGGGGTGCAAATTGGCTGGCATGTGGGACTGACGGGCGTCATTTGGAGAGCGGCCGTTTTGTTGGTGGCACGCCGGGTCGAGGGTAGCGCTGGCGCGAAGGATGAACATCTCGATCCAGGGGTGCAGCGAGCAGTGGCACTCGTACTCTCGCGGAGCAGCGAATGGAAGAGCTGAGGCTGATGGAAAGGGAAAAGATGCCGGGCTGGCCTGACTTTTTTCGTCGAGGGCTCGCCAGTCGGCCCAGGGCTTCCTGGCAGTGGCACCGAGCAGGGCCTGAGATTGCATCCACCGCACACGCCGGCGAGACAGCACCCCCCCACTGGCAGGGCAGGGCAGGGCAGGGCAGGGCAGAGCAGAGCGGTGCGAAATGCCAAAGCGACGGCACACGGCGACAGAGGCGTCAACGGTGCCCTTTTGCTCCCTCGGCCTCCCTCGTTTGCTCGACGGCGACCGTGACAGGAGCGATGAGGTGCTGTGGGTGTTGCCATGTTTAGAGCTGCCTTGACTTGAATTGGCCGCGCATCCCGATTTGGCCAACGCCCGCCCGCCCAATCACGCCCCGGGAACCGCCCGGCACTGGCACCCCCCAAACTTCTACTTTGTCGCCCTCTCCCCGTCCATGTCAACTCGTCCCCGTCCTCTCTCACCTCACGCTTCTGCTCGACGTGCGCCATCTTTCCCTCTCCCATGGTCATCTCAATTCGTCCAACGTGACCGTGACGCCCACCCACGGCCCCTCGCCTCCTCGCCTCCTCCCTCTCCCTCTCCCTCTCCCTCCTCGCCGGCCCTGACCGACCATGTCCTCCAATTCCACTCGTAAGTCCTCCTCGCATCATGCTAGAGTGCTTCTAACCCCCGTCAGCAGTGGCCACGCCGGTCCCGGCTACCACCTCCACCAGCCTGACCAGCTCCAGCTCCAGCTCCTCGCCCTCGCCCTCGTCGTCGTCTCCCACATCGACCTCGACCTCGGCGCCGCCCTCGACAACTTCGACCTCTGCAACCTCTGCAGCCCCGACCACCACGACCCCGTCGAGCACCTCTGCTCCCCCATCCACCACCACTGCCCCATCCACCACAGAGGCTCCGTCTACGACCAGCGCCCCTCCGAGTAGTTCCACCACCCAACCGTCGTCCACATCTCAGGCCCCGTCTAGCTCCTCGGGATCCGCTACCCGAACCACCGAGTCGACAACTGCAAAGCCCAGCACTCATGTCTACACTTCCCTCGTCACCCAGTCTCCTTCGGAATCTGGTGGATCCGCCGTAATCGTCACCGTCACGGCCACTAGCGTCAGCACACCAACCAGCACGGGCACCGACTCGGAAGGCTCTTCATCCACTTCTGGCGCTTCTCTGCAGGGCAACGGCTCCTCATCGAGCGGCAGCAGCGGCGGTCTTTCGACTGGCGGAAAGACTGCCATTGCCGTCGTGATTCCCGTCGTTTGCGTGGCCCTCCTCGTCCTGGCTGGATTGTTCCTCTGGAGGAGGCGCAAGCAACGTTTGGCGGCCGAAGAAGATCGCCGGAAAGAGGTGGAAGAATACGGCTTCAATCCTAACAACGACCCCACTCTTCCCGCCGTCATTGGCGGGTCCGAAATGGCCGAAGACTCGAGTGGCTACCGCGGCTGGGGCAACACGACAAACGTCTCTTCCAACCACAAGGCCAGCACCACCATTTCTGGCGGCGTGGCTGGCGGCCTGTCCGACAGCGGCAGCAACCCCGGCGGCTATCACAGCCCAGGCTCCCCCACGCAAAATGGCAGCAATGCCGATTCTGGCGACCCGCTCATGTCAATGAACCGACGCAGCACCATGGACTCTGACGCACTCGGAGCCCTCGGCCAGGGTCCAGTTGCAAACGGATACAGCACTCGCCCGGATCTCGTCAACACGGCCAATGGAGGCGTGCATCGCGGGCCGTCCAACGCGTCGTCGTCGTACAGCGCGCACCACAGCGACAGCTCGGAAAACGGCAACGCGGCCAACAATGCCAACCGGCGCAGCAACAGCTACCACTACAACTCGAATTCCAACGGCTCGAGCAACGGCGGCCCGCAAGACTATTACCCGGACAACGGCTACTACCAGGCATACAACCCCAGCGGCGGCAATGGAAACGGCGCCGCCCCCGCGAATGGCAGCGGAAACGCCAACGCCAATGCCAATGCCAACGCCAACGGCGCAGGCAACATGTGGGACGGCGGCCCGGTTGTGCAAAATGTTGCGGCGAGACGCAACACGCGCATCGAGAACCCGGTGCGCTATCCGCCGCAGGGCAACTCTGGAATTGCGCAAAACTTTTAGACGGAAAAGAATTAGTGTAGTAGTAGCTGTTGTTGTTAACAAGTGAGGTGTGGTGGTGATGGGACGAGGGAGGACGATATCACATGTGCATGTCAACGACCTGAAGGAGGGCGGCCTCTTTGTCAGTGTCGAGTCGATACCCGGATTTACTTTGCTTCTTTTTTTTTTTTTTTTTTGCTTCGATCTTCTTTTTTACTCCATTTGCTTTGGCACCTTATTTTACCCCTCTCCTTCTTACCTTTCTTGTCGATCAATCAGTCGGTCAGATCCAGTCCAATCGATGCCCATCCCATCGTTGGCGTTGGTTGCACGTTGTAGTACGTTACGTAGCATAGCTCGCTCTGTCTATCCTGTCCATCTGCCCATCTGCCTGTCTCCCTGTCTGTTTGTCTGCAGATACGGTCTATATTTTCCTTTGTTTTTGGCTTGCTTGCCGCGGTGTGTGGGCGATCAGTTGGGGAGCGTTGTTGAGGAGCGCACGCAGCAGAGCGCGGCGAAGGGCGTCCGTCCTCTCTATCTACCTATCTACATCATATTACATAGTCTGCGCTCGTCGTCACCATGTCACTACTACTACTACTATATCATATCTCACTTGTCACTCTGTTTTCTACATTATTACTACTACTATATCACCACATCAATATTCCCTGTCTTATCTCACTTGTCACTCTGTTTCCTACATTATTACTACTACTCTATCTCTACGATGCTACATCACCACATCAATATTCTCTGTCTACGCAGCTGTGTGGGGAGCTGGCAGTTATTTGCGAACGCACCTCAAAGACGCAGACCGACTGCGTGCGTGTGTGGGCGTGCGTGCGTGCGTCTTGGGAGCAGTCCGTCGTTTGGCGTGCGTGCGTCTCGGGAGCAGTCAGGTCAGTCGTTTGGCGCCATGACTGCCCGCCTGCCCACTTACCTGGTGGTACTCAGCCAGCCAGCCAGCCAGCCTACGTAAGAGAAGGGAACATTGACAGTGTGATAGTAAGCCTAGCCTGGCCTGGCCTGGCCTACCTGCTTGTTCCGCCCGTGACTGGCCGGCTGGCTGGCAGTATATATATATATGGGGGCGTGCATGAGATGTGGATGTAGATGCAGGTGCTTCTTGGTTGGTAGCCAAGGCGACAAAGGAGACGAGACGGGACGGGCAGAGAGAGGGAGAGAGAGAGAGAGAGAGAGAGAGAGAGAGAGAAAGAGAACCGAGGGTCCGGGGCATCAGATAGATAGACACATAGATAGATGGACAGCGTAGCACGCACACACACACAGCAGAGACAGCACGCATACCTAGCACGACACCAGCAAGAGCACCACACCGCTCAAAGGGGTCAAGAGGGGGGGGTGGGGTAGGGGGGCAAAAGCCTCGTTTCTTCTGTCCTATGTATATGTATATATATATACGTGTGCGTACGCGGTGCGTGTACTCGGTATGAGGTGAGGTATCCAGGCCCCCCAAGAGGCAAAGGCTAGGACTAGGACCCTCGCATTCCAGCCACTCCTCCTCCTCTTGAAGAAGTGGTGGTAGAAGAAGAAGAAAAAGAAGAAGGGAAAAAAAAAAATTCTCGCTCCTTCCTCCGTCGCGATGCACTCTCCAGCCGCTCCCTAGACGGGAGGGACGGATGGTCTCCTTGCGCCACGCAGTGAGTCGCCGACTCGCAGACAGACAGGGGATGGACAGATGGACAGTGGTAGCAGCAGAAGTGAGCGACGAGAGAGAGGCAGCCAGCGCAGCCGGCTGCGTGCGTGCGTACGTACATATCTATCGAGCTGTATGTATGTATGTGCGTGTATATGCCGTGCCCAGCGATGCGATCGATCCGTGAGGACGGAGCGGTGATGACGATGGCGCTAGACAAGCAGACAGACAGACAGACAGACGGATAGAGTCAAGGCCAGCGCGGCTGTCCTGACTACTGCTGCTGCTAATGCTGCTGCGACGACTGTACAGGAAGCAAGGAGAAGACGACGGACGGACGGACGGACGGACCGCGCGGGCCGCCTGCACTCCACGTGGGATAGCCGGCGGCGGCGGGCGGGTCCGCGTCGACGCCGTCCATCGTCAATGCAAGTCGCGACCTCAAAGGAGAAAGGGGGAGAAGAGAGAAAAAAAAAAAAAAAAAAAAAGAGCCGTGGCTCGGTTGTTGAAGCGTCAAGGAATTTTGAACAAGAAAGGCAAAGGGATGCATGCATGCTGCACCGTCAAACGTCGACGATGAGCAGCCAAAAGGCAAAAGAGAGGCAGCCGCCGTGCCGTGCCACTGAAGGGCAGTGTGGTGTGATGGTCGTCAAGTCGTGCAACAGACAGAAAGAGAAGAAGCAAGCAAACTACCACGCTAACTGGCGTGGGGTCGATAGTTAGGGGGGCCGCGTCGTTGGAGTGGCTGGCGCCAGAGTCTAGGCGAACCACCACTCGGCACCGTCCATGATGCCGGCCGTCAGAGGCGTCAAGGCGGAGAACAGCGAGGGGGACAGGTCGAGGCCGTAGGTGCCGGGGCAGCCAGGGCACTTGTCGCCAATGTAGCCGTCGACCGTCTTGCCGCCAAACGAAATCTTGATCTTCTTGTTGCACATGTCTTGGGACATTTGGCCGGCCGCCAGCGCGACAACAGGCTCCGTGTTCTGGTAGACGGGCCCGCAGAAGCTGGTGCCCACGTCCGGGCTGTAGTACGTCAGGTGAGCAGTGTGCTTGTCGCTGCTGGCGACGCTGGCGGCTTGCACGGCGACGCTGGAGGCGGCGGGAGCAGCGCTGGACTCGACCACGGATGTCGACGACGGGATGTAGACGCTGGTCGAGGAAGAGGACGTCACAACCGGGACGAGAGTGGTCGGGGCGACGTAGGTGGAGCTGGCGGAAGAAGAGCTCGGGGTAGGAGTAGGGGTAGGGGTCGAGAAGGACTCGGCAGGGGTTGACGAGACCAAGGGAGTGGTCAGAGACTCGACAGTGGTTGGCTCGGGCTCCTCGACGTCGTCGGTGGTCGTGGCGGCGGGAGCAGAGGTCGGGATGGCTTCACCAGGGTTGACGTAGACGGTCGTGGTCTGGTAGACGGTCTCAATGACTTCATCGACCTCGGTGACCCAGACCATGTCGCGCTTGTTCTGGTGGAGCTGGACATGCTGCTTGTGGGGCGCGGCGGCAGCGGCCGAGAGGAGGGTGAGAGCAACGATGCCGGAAGCCTTCATGATGGTTGATTTTGGAGAATGAGGGTAGAAACTGGCTAGCAGTCCAAGTTGGATGATGTGTGTAGAGAAGGTGGGTGATGAGCGCTAGCGCTGCAAAAGAGAGAGACTAGATGGTAGGTAGAGAGAGAGTGTGTGTCGACGCAAAAGCGGATGCAGCAGATCAAGGAGCGACTGGGATGCGAGGTTTAAGTAGGATTTTGGTGGTGAAGGTGAGGGTAGTGTGTCGACAGGGGGGAAGGGGTATAAGAGGCGAGTCGTAGTCACTAACGGCAGCCACGGTGGGCGGCAAAACAGTTTCGATTGGCGCAGGGCCCCACAGCGCAGTGCAGGTGGTGTCGGTCTGGTCAGCATCCTCATCTCGTCGTCAGGTCGAGTCCGGCGGCTCGTATGCGCTCAGGCCGGGTCCAAGGACGCGCCAGGGCTGCAGGGCTGGCTGGCTGGGGTGCTTGCTGGCGGCTGGCTCCACCGCGACGTTGACGTTGACGAGGGCGACATGTCGGTCAGCATGGGGCGGCGGGCTTTGTTGTTGCTGTCGTTCAAGGCACATGTCGAGTCAGACGGGCGCAGGTAGCACTGCTTTGCGTCGAGACATGTCGACGAGTCGAGCTGTTTCAGCCACGGGTGGTGGAGTGGTGGTTGAGTTGATGGAGTTGGCTTAAGCCGTGATCCATGCGAGGCGATTTTCAGGCACTCGGGACGATCCACCTTGGCACACTGCTCACCCGCTGCCCCTGACGCTCCGTATGCCAAAATTTCTGTCTCTGCCTTTTCCTCTTTCTTCGCCGCCGCTCGTATGCGACGGGACGCTGCACGGCAAAGCCCGCTTTGAACAAGTTCCGTTGTCCCGACCTGCCCGCTGGCCCACTGCGGCGACGACGACGCCTCCTCCCAATATTCCCATTGGCCGCGTCGCTGAATTTGGGGGCCGTCGCTGCGCCCAATGGCTGCATTTACTTACATGTCGCAGCAGATGATGCGTCTAGCCCGCGCTCCTCAAATTAACAGTGGACCGCCTCTGCCCTACGAGATTTTTTTCGTTGCGTCTCGAAGCCCAAGAGCCCAGAGTGCAGACAAGGTTATCGATATGCTCAAGATCAAGGTTGGTTGCACACGCCCCGAGCCTGTCCTGGTCCTGGTCCTGGTTCTGCGTCGTGCCTGTGCCTGTGCCTGTGCCTGTCTCGGGGTTTGGGTCTCAACCGTTGACTTGCGGGGTCTAGCAGTAGTATGCCACGATCCAGGCGACACGTCGGACTGCAGCTTCTGACAGCTCTACCACTCACCACTCACCACTCACCACTCATCTCCAGTGCCTGGCCCGCGTCGCCGAATCGGAGCCGGCGGGGTCCTGAACGTCCATGCAGGAACACACGTCACGGCGACTCGCCCGCTTCATTCGCAGTCCATCTCGACCCCGCGACACCTCGCCTCCGGCATTGTCCTTGTCCCATCCTGTCTCGCTCCGTGGGACGCCTCGCTGCTCCTAAGCCCTCGATGCGTCGGCCTGCAGCGACTCAAGAGACACCACGCCCTGCACGCCCACGCCTCACCACATGTCTTGTACCATCATCCACCTCAGCCAGCTCCATCACCGTCCGCCGTCTGTCCATGTGACGGCCCCAGTGCTCCCGCACTTTGCCAACTACTTCATGTAGTGTCTCGCTCTTGTGCGCGCCTACACATGAATACTGCACCTACTTTCTTTTCCTCTACATCTGCCAGCGACCTAGCTACATACATTCGTCCATATCCCGGCCGTCACGTAATACGCACGCACGCACTCCTCTTCTTGGCTCTCGTCCTGGCTGCTCCCACTTACAAACCACCCCAACGCATCCACTCTCCACAGCATGCCATGCCCGCCCGCTTGATTGCCTGGCCTGCTGCAGTCATTCTCCAGTTCTTCCCCAACGGCCCCAGAACCCCGCCAGCCACTGGCCTCACAGTCAGTCGATTCAGTCTCACTTTCTCCGCCTCGGTCAGCAGCAGCGTCGTCTTCTCGTTTCGTTTCGTCTCTCCTCCGTCCTCTCTTCCCAGTCAAAATCCCTCCCTGGTCAGTCTAGACCACAGCTACCTAGCCGAGAGAGACAAAGCCTAGAAGCGACTTTAGGCTAGCTATCCTAGCCTCCCACTCTTTCCTTCTTCCTTCCCTATTTCTTGCAGTAACGCCTCGGTGGCGCCCAAAATGCCTCACGCAACCCCGCGCGCACAAAAACGCCCCGTGGAATCCTTTGCGCGTCTGCTTTCAAGTCAGTCGAGTCGCCGAGACCAACATTCTTCTTCTTCGAGAGAGATGGTTGAAAGGCAGGAAATAGGCCCCTTCGTTAAGCTACACACACATACGCCCCATGCCCCATTCGTTCACGTGGTCGAGGTTGGAGCAACACGTAGCGAGCGCTGCTGCGGCCAGCCAGCCAGCCAGCTAGCCAAGACCAACATTGCCTGCCATTCTTCCTCCTCGTTTTCCTGCTGCGATGAGCACGCCTCTAGCTAAGGCGCACGCAATCACACTGCGTCTGCTCTACCTACACTCCCACGCTACTGACGGCCGCTGCCCGCGAATGCTCCTGTCTGCGCGCGCGGGAGGGTGGTTCTAATGGGTCAATCAACCCGCATCCATCTCATCCCAGATTGTCCCTTCTCCATTTCCCTCTCAGCATACCCGCACTCACAGCATGGCCAAAGCAAGACACGCCACGCCAAATTATAGGTGCACGACCCAGCGCCGTCTATTCCTTTGACAGCTCTGACAGCTGCCCGAGCTGGGCGCCAGCCAGTCTGTGCGGGCCCTGAATCCTTCTTTCATTCTTCCTTCATTCATGCACATCGCCTCCGCCTGTCTTCGCATCGCATCGCGAGGCAAGCTCACGGCACTGCTGCCACTTAAAGGCGGCGTGGCGTGGCGCAGCAGCGAGCAAGAACGCAAAGGGTCTAGATTC
Source organism: Phyllosticta citribraziliensis (assembly GCF_038025025.1). NCBI lineage: Eukaryota > Fungi > Ascomycota > Dothideomycetes > Botryosphaeriales > Phyllostictaceae > Phyllosticta > Phyllosticta citribraziliensis. The sequence goes on from NW_027117348.1 coordinate 1,432,718, forward strand.
GCGCGGCTTAAACCGCCACGGCCTGTCTGTCTCTGCGGCTCTTTGTTTACAGTCTGAGCTAGCTACGGTGTGTGAATGGCTAGGTAGGTGGTTGATCCTGGTGTTGGCTGGTTTGGCTAGGTAGTTGTTGAGTCGATGGCAACTACGGACGTATGTGTAGGAGTTGCCAACTGCCAACACTCCTGCCTGTAGTACGTGCTTGTATCGGCCGGTATCCAGGAGAGAGGCATTCCTATGTATCCTTCTCTGTCTCCGATGCGTAGTCTCTTTGCGACGTCTCTGTGGTGGTTTGTCTGTTTTACCCTTTTCTAGTCCGTCCGCCAGAGACACTTTCCTCCCTCTCCTCTCCTCTCCCCTCCTCATGCCATTCACCGCACCACGCAATTCCCCTTTCATCCTCTTTCCTTCTTGACCTCGCGTGCTCGCCCGCTGTGTATTGGTTATTGACTTGACGTGCAAACGCGGCGTTCAAAGCCCACAATTCACAACGAGCCAGACGACAAATTAGCCAACGCAACGGCACCTCGCACTTCTCTCGACGAATGAATGTATCTATCTTTTCCTTCACGCTGCACTGCTGTCTCGCGGCGCCGCTTTCTTCTGCTGCGATGGCGTGGTTTGGTCGGCTTTTTGCTGCTGCTGCTGGTCTTAATTAAATATCTGCTATAGACACTTTCCCTTGTCTGGCTCGATGTACCGTCTAAATGCCCGTGCCCTCTACTGTCCCCCCTCCCCGTCCTTTCGCCTCAGCCTTGCCAGCCTTATGCCGCACAGTCCACACTACACCACCCACACGCTCAGCCAATCAACCAAGCACGCACCGCGTCCATACCCTTCACGTACTCCTACAGGACACACAGACTGCATAGCCCAGCCCAGGAGACAGGCAAACAGCACAGCGAACCGAGGCGCCGATCCCTCCCCTCGGCCGTCGCGATGGGCTCGTAAGCTCGTATGCGCACGTGCGCCCCACGTATACCGCCTCGTGTCCGTCGAGCGTATGTATGTATGTATGTATGCACTGTCGACATGTCGAAACGTGTACGGGTGCGTGGAGCATCCTTTCCTGACTCGCGGTGTAGCGTGGCGCGTAGCTGTCTCTTGCCTTGAGAGATGCTGGTTATAGAGAAGGGGGGAGGAGGGGACGTCGGCGTCGCCGAAGCGGACGGAGCGAGTGAGTCGGGTCGGATCGAGTCGTTCTGGGGTGGTTGGCCGGTTTGCTTCGAGGCCGTGTTTGGAGACGTTTCGGAGTGTGGGGAAGTGCCCAAGTGCAGTGTCGACAGATGGATGCGTCCGCAGTGGTAGAGGCGAGCAAGGACGGCCAGTGCGATGATTGTCGAGAATGCCGCTGTCGTTCGTGGTTCGGCCAGCTGAGCTGCGCTGACATCCATCCATCCATCCATTGTCCACCGCCGTCAGCTAGTTGGCCAACCTGTTATCCGGTTTGCGCGCGTAGACGACGGCTCTACAACACCCACCACCAACGTCAGTCAGTCAGTCCATCCACAGTCAACCAGCCATCCAGTGCAAACCCAACACTCACACATCCTGATACGCATGCACGCGCCTATCCCTCAACACCCCCCTCACCCTCCTCATCAACACGCCCACCTCCCCCCTCGACCACCCCAACCACCGCGTCAGCAACAGCAAACTCCACCCCTCGACCCCGGCCTCCCACTGCAGCCGGTTCCACACGCCGCGCGCGCGCAGCGCCGCCGGCCGCGCCATCCACCCGCCAATCGGCCACTTCCACCGCCGCTGCGTCGCCGCGACGAAGCCGGCGCCGCGGATGTGCTGCGCCATCTCGTCCACGGTGCGTAGCGACTTGCCCGCCGCGTCGCCGGCTGCCAGCAGCAGTTGGCTCCATGTTGTCAGTGCCGAGGTGCTGGGTAGTGTGCCGTCTTCGCTTTGTGGCGCGATGCTGACTTCGAGCTGCTCGATGAGGCCGCCGGGCTTGAGGGCTCTGGCACAGGCTCCGAGTTAGCCTCGTTCGGCCGTGGGTGGTGTATAGCAAGGAGTTAGGAGGAAGGGAAGGGAGGGCACAAAGTACTTACTTGAAGCACTCGGCGTAAAAGGCCGGCCAGTCGGCGACGCTGCCGTACAGGCAGCGCACGTGGATGTAGTCGAACGACTCGGGCGCGAACGTCCACGGCTGCGTGCAGTCGTCGACTTCGAAGCGCAGGTTCGCCGGCACGGCGCGCGGCTGGATGGGGCTGAGGTCGGTGCCGACGACTTCGGCGCATGGGAAGGCGTCGGCGAAGGCGATGGCCCAGAGACCGGTCCTGTGGGCGGGGAAGACGCGGCGTTAGCCTACAAACTTGCGGCACAGGATGCGAGAGGGGGAAGAGGGCAGGGGAAAGGGGGCGGCCAGGGGGTGGTTGGATGAGTGGTCGGTCTCGGGTTCGGGGCTCGGGGTTGGGGTGGCCCGCGTACCCTGTCCCGACGTCGAGCACGCGCTGCGGCTGGTCTCCGATTGGCGCCAGGAACAGCTGCCCGTCGAGCGTCAGGTTGCACAGGTGGTGGCAGATGTCGAGCTGCTCGGCCTGCTGCTCGTCGTTGGGGCTCCAGTACTCGCCGAAGCGGTACGCATTGTAGCGGCGCCCGTTCTTGTAGGGGTAGTCCCATATGCAGGAGCGGAGAGACGTCGTGTTGCTGCGGTGGTCAGCGCGAGGACGAGTTGGGGCTTGCTGCCTCCTCGACTTACGACGATGTTTCTGCTTTGACGCTGGCCGAGTCGCTTTCTTCCGAAGTCTCGTCCTACGGTGTCGTTGGTATAGTGTTAAGCGGTGTCTAACCGTTGGCATACCGCATAGCAGTGGTTGTTATTTCGCGAAGATTCCGGCATCGTGACTCGGTCTCAATTGCATTCTGGTCGAACGATGCCTCTTGTGGCAGCATGCGAGGACGGTTGTCAAGTGTTGATCGGTCGTCATGGACGTTTCTGCAGTGGTTAGACCGTGAAAGATGCAGACGGGACGGCCCTCGTCTTCGCATCGAGAACTTTGGACTGCGTTCAAGATAGAAAGAAGCTTTTACTCCGCGCGGAGCCGGCAGTTTCCACCCAGCAACAAACAACGAGGGGCATCAAACCGCGAAATGAGACGGAGCTGAAATAGAGACTGGATTCGGAGCGGAGCTGAGAGCGCGAGGCGGAGACATGACTCCCGCGTTAAGTCGCGTGGGATTGGCGCAGACAGAGGGCCGGACTGGTCGGAGACGGGTCGCAGAGCAACGGTAGACCCCTGCAGCCGAGTTCGCGACTCGGATTGGTCGCAGGTACAATTTCAAACGCAGGGGACCAAGGCCGAGGTGGAACACAAATTGCGCTCTCTTCTCCCGGCCTTTGTGTTTGGCACGCGGGACGCACGCGGGACGCGGACGGCGGGAGCTTGCCGTCGTGGTTCCGCCGCGGGCTCGGGCGTTTGGTGTCTGGTGCCGGTTCTGACCTCATCACCCCGTTCTTCTTCGTCGATATGAGCGTTTCTTCCTCTGCGTTTCGGATCAGTGTTTGAAACAGTCGTGGAGTTGACGAGCTTACCATCAATTCTATCGATCGAGCGTTGCTGGAAACACACAAAGATATGAGTCTCTAGAAACGTCGAGTCACCGTCCAAGACTCCGAGAGTCGCAATCACCCAACCTTGACGGGGCGTGGGAAGAAACCAAAATTAAAAGGCTAAGGTATAGAACTCCAAGTGATTCCGCCCACCTAAACAACCTAAACAACCTACCCATCGTCGCCAACGCCCGGCCAATGATGTCAACGGTGACAATAGTCCAAGAAAGTAGGTGGTCCTTGATTTGAACCCTCAATCCCACGCATCGCCCCATCCGTCATCCATGTCCTCCTCTTCTACAGCCTTCTTCTTCTCTTCCACCTTCTTGACCTCTTTCTTGACTACCGTCGTCTTGGCCTTGCTGGCTGGCACAACCGGCGTTGTCTTCTTCACTGCTGCAACCGGTTTCATTGTCGGCGCTTTGCTCGTCGTACTTGGTTTGCTCAACCCCTTTGGCAACGGCTTCTTTGCTGCCTGTTTCGCCTGGGCCTGTGCCGTCAACCACCCTGCAAAGTCGGGTTCGCCCTTGTCATCAAATGGGACAGATGGCGCGGGTGTGGCCGCGGTAGGCGTTGCAAATGGGTCGTCGTCGTCGTCCGCATTTCCCCAAGCATCCAAGTCGGCATTGTCGTCGTCTCCGCCAAAGTCGTCGCCCCATTCGTCACCAAAGTCCTCAGGCTCGGGCTCGGGCGTGGCGCCTGCAGTTGCCGGGAGCGAGGTACTCGAGGCCGAAGCAAAGGGGTTCGCAGGCTTTGTGGCTTGGCGATGGAGAGCTGACGCGGTCGAGGTTGAGGAAGTAGGTCGGGCGGCAGGCGGGACGGACGAGGAACGAGAGTCGGTTTGGGAAGAAGTGGGAGCTCCGCCGCCGTTGGTATGTGGTTGAATATCGCCAGTGGCTGCTGCAAGCTTGTTGGTGAAGCTGGAAATGGCCCAACCAGCCCACGAGTTTTCTTGCTGAGGGGTACTCATGCGCGGCGTAGGACCATTGGCCGAAGTGGTCGAGGCAGGAGGTATGGCGGTTTCCGGGAGGGTGGCTTGGTATTTTCGAATGCGGTTGAGATAGGCGTCAAGGGTCTTGTTTGCTTGATCACGCACTAGCTTTTCCTTGTCTACAAGCGCCGGGCATAGTGCGGGAAGAAGCTTGTTCGCGCAGTCATCTTCGCTGTACAAATCCGACGTTGCTGCGAGGGCGAGGAGAGCGGCGTTGCGGCCGTGGACAAAAGGATCGCGCAGAGCACGAGCAAAGGCTGCTGTCAGCACCTTGGTGCGAGTCTACCAGTTGTCAGCAACATGAAAGCATTTCAAACGATAAACGTACGCTCGCTCCCAGGTTTCGTGCAATCTTGCCCAAACAAATGGTTGTGTTTGTCCTGATTCCAGGCTCAGGATCATTTGCCGTCTTGGCGAGATGTCGAAGGAGGTCTCCATTCACAATCCGATCCGAGAGCTTTGGTACCAGGGTAAGCACCGCCTTGACAGTCTGCTCACGCATGACTGGCGCCGTGTCAGAAAAGCCAGTGACCATTTGCGGAAAAATCTTGTCCGTGACAAGCTTGTTTGGTAAATGGTCAATCATCAGGGTAAGGTTGTCGAGTAAACATATGCGGATAGCCCTGTCTGGACTCTGGAATAGTCGAACGATGACGGGCGTAATTTGAGATTCATATTCTTCATCCGACAGCTTTTGGGCAATTTTCATAACCAGACCAAAGACCTTGGGGCCGCCGCCCCCAAACTCGACAGACTTGAGGAGCTCAGGAAGCACTTTTGCCTTGAAGAATTCTTCGGGAAAATCATCCGTCACTTCTTCCAACTGGCTGAGCAACTCGTCCCTCTCAATCTCGCCCTTGAGCCCAAGGTTCTCAATGCCTTCAGAAAGAGAAATGATGGGTGTCTGGAAAAATCCGCCTGCGCGCTGCCCTTGGTCGAGAAACTGGCCCACGCTCGACCGTGACTTGGGGCTTGGGTTGATCAATCTCCTGTAGCTCATTTGCATGGTCGATGGGACTCGTTTGGGTTGCCCAAGCTGGTCGCCGCCTGGAAACCCGCCGTTGAAGGCTTCGTAGACCAAGATGCCGTAATTGTAGGCGTCGACAGCTGTGACAGGGTTCCGCCTGATGGAGTCCCAGCCGCCCTGGGCAATCTCAGGAGGCGCGTAGCGACCCGAGTCTGGCACCAGGCCTCCGTATGTGTAAATGACTGCGTCGTCCTCCTTGACGGAACTCAAGACGTCGAAGCCGCCCAATTTCCACTCGCCGCTTTCGCTGGTGTACACGGAGGATGCGCGAACGCTTCCATGGACCGAGGAAGCTTCCGCATTGAGGAATTTGAGCGTCTTTGCAACGTTGTACAGGCCCCATTTGATCGTCTCTTCGGATAGGGATTGTCTGCGAATGTGCCAGGTCAAGGGTGTGAGGCGCTCGGTCGCAATGTAGATGTATGTCTCGGTCTCGACAGTGTCCAAAACCTTGATTACGCCAGGATGTCGCATGGTTCGCAGTTTACGGAGCGCATTCTTCGCAAGGGGTAATCTCGACTTGTTGGCGGTAATGTCAAAGGAAAAGATGCTGCACTTGGAGCCATCGTCCTGTGAAGCATGTGAGCCATATATCAGAGCAGCGCCAGTAGGCCAATCCTTACTCGCTTCGTGCCATTATGAAGGGTCCATATGGACTGGTCAATGTCGACGACATCCCCGAAAGAGTAACCAAAGGCTGGGCCTTTGGCAATGGCGGAAGCGACAGCAGACTTGAGAAAGTCCATGAGGCTTCAGGCGACGATTTGAAGCTCTCAGGCTAGGGGCGAGGATTGAACAAAGCTGGGCCCTTAGTCTGTAACCAAGAGAGTTGTAGCAGCGCGGCCATGATCCATCATCCCCCACACTCGTGAGCTGTTCGGCCAGCAGTTGCCAAGGCGCTACGGCTACGCGGGTGGCCCGAGCGTCGAAGCGAGCGCCCTGAGCCCTGACGCGCAGCGCGTAACCCAACCGAACCATCCGTCTCTCCATCCTGGCCCTGTTCTTCTGCAATAACGACATTGACGAAGAACAAGGCAAAACTTCACCCTTTCTCACGTCCAATCTGCTCGCAGTCTCACACGCTTCGATTCTGCTGTCTTTCTTTCCAGAGTATGTCACATTCCAGCTGTTCACCAAACCCAACCCTCCATCAATGATGAATATGGTAAAAGGTCTGATCGCAAAGCCGCCTCATGGTTCTTGGTGGACCCTTCTTTGCTAGCCAGCATGCTGAGGACGCTTCAATGTCGTGCTGCATCTCGGATGATTTGCCAATGAGCTCTCGTCCCGACCTCGACAGACGCCTTTCCGCGGCTGTTGGATCACGCTGAGAGAGCAAATCAATCTCCAAGTCTTGCAACTTTATGGAGCTCGAGTCCAAAAGCTGCTTCCACGGGCTTGAGTTAATGGCTGTTGCGCACACCTGCGAATCATGAGCTCAGCTTTCTGGTTCCGGGAAAACCCTCAATCTGGCATTCTGATGAGCTTGCAAGATGCACCATTCAAGCCGAGGCACTGGCCCTGCAACGTTGGGGAATCCTCGAACCTTTGGCGGTCGAAATGACCATCTTAAAACTGAAAAGATCTGAGATGACGAGTCGCAACTTTCACGTCGTTCTTTGCTGGCTGCAACACTCTGCTAATTTGCTACCAAACTAGCTCCGATCCGGCCTCCACACAACAATCGAATTGCCAAGCGGTCGACAAACAATTGCGATTTAAATGGATTACTGTTGACAAAATTCCCACTGGCCTCTGAGGGAGTATCAATCAAGAGGGTGCCCAGGGACCATGGGTAACCCAAACATGGATTGGTCTCCGGTCCGAAAGACGGGCAGTGCAAGACCAAGGGAGAGTCCGTCCTACTCTCCTTATCGAACCGACGACCAAGGAGCATACGACTCGGATGGCTACAGGCCAGGTAGACCAGGACCGTACCCAATCCCGAATAAACCTCCATTCGCAAAGTTTCCCCCCCGGCGGCCCTTCGAGCCAACTCCAACTGATCGCTATCGACATGACGACTTCCACCAGCCCAGGAGCCCTCCTCAACGCATGGAAGATGGTCATCAAAAGGGCAGTCCTCGTCCTTCCGGCCGTTTTGAAGACTTGAATCGGCCATGCAACAATCGCCCTCGCCCGTTCCAAGACAGCCCACCAAGCAGCCCTCGACCTCCTCGACCAAGCGGTCGTTCTGATCCTTTCGACAACGGGTACTTTGACTCTCGTCCGCAACCAAGTGGATCAGCGGACAGGAAAAGGTTTATGGAGGCCCCAAACTTCGTTTCCAACAGCAGCTTGACGTGGAAGAAGCCGACGAGCCGTGACTCTTCTCGGTCCGAGTCAAGCCGTCAGCCCTTCAATGGCTCAGGGAGTGAAGATCCACCACGATCAATTGGCCCTGGATCAAACCTCGTATCTGGGTCCGCAGGAATGACATTTGCAGAGCAGGACTTCCAAAGACAACTTGTCGAAGGAAGAAGTTGGGTGGTCACTAGAGAAGAGCTACCTGCGCTCCTGAGGCTCCCTCACATTTTCATTTCCGCCAGACACGTACCATACAGGTCTACGAACCCGCCTCATATTGCGAGGTTACTGCGCTCAGCATACAAACAGGTTAGGGTGCAAGGCTGCGTTGATGGGTACTATGTTAGTTTTCGGAATAACAGCGACGGCAGAGCTGGGCTACGGCGCTGTGTGGAGAGGCACGACGGTACACTTCTCTTCAATAAGTTTGAAATGGTCATGGAGCCTCACCTTCCTGGTTTGGACAGCTCGTCATCGCAAGATTTGACGCCTGTTACCCACGCACCGCACCAGCAGAGCGCCGAGATGCTGGAACGCAATCTGCCTCCAGCCCCGACTGCTTCTCCCGCTCAGACGACCACGTTGGGTCGACACAGTCTGCGCCCAGATGCTCTCCAAAAGCCAAGCGACAATATCTCTAGTGAACGAAATCTGCCTCTGAACAATCCTCACCTGCAAAGCGCCGAGATGTCGAGCCAGCACAATCTCTCCCCAAATGTTCCTCCCACCAGGACCATGAAACCTCCCGATCGTAACCCGAACACCCTTCGCCAGCAGATCGTCAAGACATCAAACCAACTCATTCTGGAAACGAGTCCTCTTCACCAGCAGAGCTCCAGAACCCCGCGCCAACAACTCGATGAAGCTGAGGAAATTGCAATTCAGGGTGCTGCGTCACGCGCGACGCCCACCGAGAAGGTCTCGAATTTCCTCCAACAGTGTAAAAATAGCGGGGTGGTGGCCATCTTCGATCATGCCGAGGCGTGGGGCTTGCCCAAGGGCCGCCCAGGCTGGAGTGTCAAGCTGAAAGTGGACGATCTCGAGATTGGCGATCCCGGCCCTCACCCAAGCAAGATGGATGCCAGCGCCGCCATCGTTGGTCGCGGTTTCCGCCTTTTGGAGCAGGCACTGCAGGCACAGGATTGCAAATCACCAGTCAAGCTTGAGAGCCTTGAAACTGCGGAGGCTTCGACAGATGCTACGGTCGGGTCAGCTGCAACCAATGCAAATATACGCAGGCTCCAAGAAGACATAAACTCGCGTCTTTCAAGGGCAAAGGAGCTGCAAGATTGGTTGGTCGCGAATCCAACAGCCGAAGAGGCGACGATTGAAAGAAGCCGTGGTTATCACAATGACATCATGGACAGAGTTGAGGGAATCCGGCAGGAGATTATCAAGCTTGGTGGTGTTCCAGCAAGCGCAGAGGGTCATGGCGCTGATGAATCGTCGCCGCCTGTAGTGAGAGAACCTACTCCACTCGCCTCTGCAGACAAGGGGCCTGGTGTTGTTCCGGCGAGCGCAGAGGAGGATCACGGCACTGATGGATTGCCCACACCTTTAGCAAAAGAACCTCCTCCACTCGCCTCTGCAGATAATGAGTCTGGTGCTTTTTCGGCGAGCGCAGAGGAGAGTCACGGCGCCGATGAATCATCGCCACCTCTAGTCAAGCAGCCTCCTCCCCTCGCCTCTGCAGACATTGAGCCTGGTGTCGATCACCAATTGCTCACATCTCGGGACTCGATCTCTGCCCCAGACCATGGACAAGCACGACCCATCAATGAGCCGACCAGAAGGAAAAGCACCGCAACACTTTCGGATGCTTCGGAAACCAGCTCGAAAACCAAGGTAACTCGATGTGCATACTGCAAAACCAAGCATTTTCCGTCGTACAACCCGAGGAAAACTTGTTCTGGCTGTCGAAGGGCGTACTGTAGCTCCTGCTGGAAAACAGAGTCAGCGAGGGCACTAGACAGGTAAGATATCACTACTAATACGTATTACATGGCTGACCTTTCGGCAGTAATGCTGAACCAGAGGGCTGCCGACACTGTGTCAAGACCAACACTCGAATGCTCCCGATGAACCATGAGAGCCACCCAGCCACCGAACAACTCATTGCTCCCAAGACATCTGAGCCAAAAGTCACGACGCCTCCGGTGGATATCCCTCAACCAGCTCATTCTGCAGAAGTCGTGACACGCGAAGCACCTTCTCCAATACGCCATGACGAGCGCCTGGAAAGCGAACACAGAGAAGGACCAGCAGAGGCTTTAAGCCAGGTCGAGAAGAGGCTTCTGGAACGCCGGGGATCAAACCGCGACGAAGCTCCAGCAGCTTCTCCAAGTCATGCAGAGACACGAATGCTTCCAGATCCCGAGCAAGCTGAACGCAGTGATGCTCCAGCAGCATCTCCAAGTCACACAGGCACAGGAACTATTCCAGGTCGCGTGCAAACTGACCGCACGGAGGCTTCAGAGCTGTATCTGAAGAAGCTTTCAGGCATCAATGAGCTGTCGTGGTCCGACTTGTTGGGATTTGCGCTTGCGGACAATGGAAACCGTGGAATGACCTGGAACGAGATTTCAGCCTGGATGTATGACAACTTCCGGGACAACCGAAGAAACATACAGTCATCAAGCATCCAAGCTACTTTGTCCGGGCAAAAAACTCGGTTTTCTCATGTCGTGAACTCCAAACCTGCCCGATATTACGCAACAGATGCATTCGCCCAGAATTGCACAAAGCGTCTCTTGCAACTGCGGGCACAAGCCCGCTATATTGTAAAGCTTCCTCTCACGCAATCCCACAAGCTGGGAGTTGAGAAATCAGCCATCCAGAGCAATGAGGCGACAGGTCCTCAGGCCACTCGAAACATGGATGGTGCCCAAGAGACGAACGAAAAGAACCTCAAGCGGCCCAGAGAAGAGAGCCACGAGGAGATGCCAAGCCCAAAGGCGCCTCGGAAGTTTGCCTACAGAGCTCGAAAGTCGGCAAGCAATGGCAAACGTCTTCAACCACCTGTGAAACAGGAGTCTGTGAGGATCTCAGCTCCTGCCTCGGGACCCGATGGAATTTCTTCAGCGGGTTCTCAGTCTGAGGCAACGCCTGGGGCTGTTGAAAACCAGGGATTTGGATCTGCGCCGAAGAGTGTCGAGGTCATCAGCCTGAGTTCGGATAGCTCTTCGGACGAGTCGAGACCTGTCTCTCCGGCGCCTTTATACGCTCCCCGCGTCTCGTTGCGATCTGTCTCTCCGGAACCTGTCTCTGCTCCGCCCGACTTGTCGCGACCTGTCTCTCCGGCATCTGACTCTGACCCCCCTGACTCGCCGCAAGACCCTCGCATGGCTTTCGCCTTGGCCACTTTGGAAAAGGCCAAAAGCCTGCCTGGGTCACGTCCAGTGACCATGCCAGAGGACTTGGTCGTCAACGGTTTCTCAGAGGAATTTCAGGACAGACTTACGGCCCGCTACAAGGCCGAATTCTGCAGCGCTCCAACGATAGTCAAAGACCTGGCTAAAGAGGCGCCCGCATTCTGTCCCCCGCCCTTTGACCGTGAAGCCAAGATTGCAGAGATCAAGGCGCGTCCTAAACGCAAAGCGCGTCTCGAAGCGCTCAACGCGAAAGTGGACGCTCCGCGCCTGTTGCACGCGCGCCAGGAGCGTTCGCGCGACGCCATCCACAAGGAAGAACATCACCCTCTCCCACCTGCGTACAAGGCGCCGCCCCCAGGCGCGTGGTCCTTCGGCTTCGGCACAACACACGACTTGACGGTATCGCAGGAGACGGACGACGTGGACATGGACGCGGACAACAAAGCGCCACGACGCAAGGAGAGACGCCACTTCGAGGTAGACGACACGGATGTGGACATGGATGCGGACAACGAGGCGCCGCAGCCCAAGGAGAAAGACTACGTCGAGACGGTCGAGGAGTGGCTCGGGGGCCCGCCGGCCGACAGCGTGACGTACATGATTACCGACAGAGGCAAGCTGGCTTTTCGCGAGAAGGCAGCGCCGAATAGGGACGGCAGGATGCCGCGGCCCCGCAAGGTGTGGGTTGTCCCCGACTGAAGAAGTCGTGGATTGCGCTTCTCTGAGTGCGCCTGGCTGGCTGCACGGCTGGCAGGAGTTTTAAGGGCCATGAGCTCTTTCTGATTTGGAGTATTGGACAACAAGGTGACGATGAAGACTGATATACCGGGAGCATTCATCAGCGACGAATGGCACGGAAAAGGACGGTCAACACGGTAAACGATACCCTATATTACCTGATGGCGGCAAAGGTTTTTGTTTTTCAGGACGACGGAGCAAAATGGCAGTCTCCTTTTATGAGAGGAGCACTGGATGACGAAATGATGGCACGACAGCACGACGGCACGACGGAACGATTTCTTTACTTTCTTGCTTGGCTTGCTGGTGATGAATGCTTCATGCACGGCACACCAAGCAAGCAAACGCACAGAGGTGCAAAGAGAACCTGGAGCTTTCTCACTTTTTCGTGGGCTCAAAATCCCCTGGCGAAGGGGAGAGGCGTTGAAAAGGATGGCTGGCTCAGACAGAAACGGAGAGTAGAATAATAATGATACCCAAACCCTACATGACGACGCGACAGACTGCTATTTTTCTCTTCTAGTGCGCAGTTCACAGTGCTGCTACTACAGGCGTGAATGCTCCTTGGCACGATGTAATACCTTACCTTACCTGGCGCGCCGTTTAGTTTGGATCAACGAACAGACAGGACAGACAGATAGAGCACTAGAAGTCTGCTCTGTGCGGCAGTAGGTAGGGAGAGCACTGCGGAGACGCGGTCGTCAGCGTGCGTGGAATGGACAAATAGTGGCAGCCCTGGCGCTAGCATGGCATGGCATGGCATGGCGTAGAACGGCATGACATAGTAGCATGGCAGCAGCAGTAGTTGCAATAGTCAGTCGTAGGTACGTTAGCAGCAATAGCAGTAGCAACAGCATCACCATCGTCACCAAAGTATCAGTCAATCAGTCTACCTCTCCGCATACAATCTACACCGCGCGCCTAATCCACCAACCGATCGACCACCACCGCCGCTGCCGCCGCCGCCACTCCCTCATAGGTAGAGAATGCAAGTATGGATGGACGACGGATTAGAGTTGGAATCAGAGTGGTGGCACGTGGGCAGGGAAGGTTTCCCACTCTACCATCCCATACCCTACTGCTGGCCCGAGCTGTGCTATAGTTAGCGGAGCGAGGGGGATGGAGGGTTCAACGCTGCGTGCTCGGCCGGTGTCTTGGCAACAACAAGTGCAGGGCAGGCGAGCAAGAGGTCTACCGGCCGCCGGCGTCGTCGTGCACATGGTAGTGCTGTGTGAGATAGGTGGGTAGGTAGAAGGCTAGTGCAGCCCACTCAGGCGCCATGCGTGGAAACAATAGTGGCGCTAGGGCGCTGCACGGGGGGACGGGGATGATGCGTGGGAGAGGAGAGAACCAAGGACGTTTGCCTCCTTCTTCTCTTCCTTTCATTCTCGTTGTCTCGCCTTGCTGCAGCATCTGTAGCGAACAGTGGTCGAGTCAATGAGGCAGCAGCAACAACAGCAGTAATAGAACCGGTGGCAATTGTCAGGCTCACAAAGATTCCAAGGCAGACCAGACACGAGCAGACGAGGAGGAGGCGAATCATGGACCAGGAGCAGGAGGCGAAAGGACACAAAAGAAGGATCATGCCCAAGGACGAACAAGAAGCGGGAAGGAACGAGACAAGGTAGACAGACAGGTGGTTGGCTGGCAACTTGACGAAGAAGCTTATGCATCCGTCATCCGCCATCCGCAAGGAATCCGCCAGCCTCAGGCACACGGCGGCCGGCAGAAGAAACGCCCGCGCCCTCGCTCGCATGCTCGCACGAGGAGCTACATGCACATCGCAACTTTTTCCTGGTGATCGTCTTGTTGCGAGTGTCGAGAAACGCGGAGACTGGTGGATAGAGAAGCGAGCGAGGGTTGTTGGAGAGGGGACCACCGGAGCGCAAACAGACAAGGAAGAGGTCGGCCGGGATGGATCATGGAGCAAGGCACTACGGCGGAACCGTGCGCTTCCCGTCAAGGTTGCGGTGGCCGGCCGCTCGTGCCGCTCGCAAGGTTGGCTTTAGACTTTTTTTGTCCTTGGGCCATATGGTTTCTTCTTTTAGACGGCGATGAACAGCCTTTTTCCCTGCAAGGCTCGCCGGGGGCGCCAGAGCCAGCGAGGTGCCTTGAGACTGCGACCAACGACATGTGCAGAAAAAGGGGTTGCGCAGAAGATGAGCGAGGGGGCTGTGTATGTGGCAAGCAAGCAAGAAGACATGATGTCGCCGCCGTCGTCGTCTGCTCAGCCCTGCCGTGGAGGTGCGGGCGTCTGGTTGGTGGCCACTGTTACAGCGACAATGATGGGGCGAGGGCGCGCCCAATGAACGGACCTGGCACCTGGAGATGTGCGGGTGGTGGGCCAAGGACTGTCCCTGTCTTGTCTTGGTGCGAGTGCTGAGACCCTGGAGCGCGGCCGTTGGATGACGGTCGTATCGAAAGCTCCCTGTTGGTGTTGACTGCGCGCGCACAGGAGGGGAGGAGAGAAGGGGGGCCCACCTTTCGCAACCAACCAATGCAAGCGACGGGACTCGACGACTCGTCGCCGTCAACCCTCTTTGCTGCTCTCCTCGTATCCCGTCCCTCGCTCCTTGTCGGCCGTTTTTCATGCGTCAAGCTCTGCTCACAATCTCATCTCCAAAATCCTCATTTGCGTCTGTTCGGCCGACGCCAAGACCAACCCGGCACCCAGCGCTGCTCGACCGTCTCCGCTCGGTACGAACGACGACGCGCGTCGCCCTGGACATGCAGCCTATTCGAGCGCGACGGTGATGTGATCGGGAAAAGAAAAGCAAAGAGAAGGAAAAAGATTGACCTGGCGTGGGTGCAAGCGACGCGACGGACGGCAGCCCTACGGGCCAAGCACAGCCCACAGCCCACAGCCCATTCCAGCCCATCCAGGAGACAGCCAGCCCTGTCCTGGGTGGAGTCGTCGAGAAACGACTTTTGCTGCCCCCCGCCAGCCCTGTGAGCTGACCGGGTCCCAGTCCCAGTCCCGGCCCCGCTACCTTTCAGAGCCAACCGGCTGCCCTCCGTCGGGTGCGAGCTCAGAACTGTCACGACTCACCACCTCCGTCATACCTCCATCAAGTCCCTCGAAACAACATCTTCCCCTCCGACTGCTTCATCCTCCAGCTCAGTCTGCCAGCTAGCTAAATTCAGGGTCCGCGACCATGCCGACCGTCAGCCAAGCCACGGTAGCCTGACGACGCGCCTCGTGTAGACCGTCAGTCGTGATATTGAAGGGGCCACATCATGTCCGTCCGTGGTCTGCGGATACGGCAGTGGTCGTGACGTTTGCGGAGAACGAGACGAACAGGAACGAAAAAGAGCCTGAACACCCACCCACTCTCCATGCGCAGAGACCCATACACACGCCGTCTCAGTCCCTCGTCCGTCTCTCGTCTCGTCTCGTGGCCCTCGCGCGCCTAACGTACGGACGGCTCGCGGACGCCCGCCGCCAGACTATATCCGCAGCCTGCTCTTTGCCAAATTTTTTGCCCTTCTGCTTTTGCGCAGAGATACGAGGGCGGCCAACCGCCCGCCTGCTTGCCTGTCTGTCTGCCTGTCTGCCTTGCCGCCCAAGGCACGCATGGGGGCATGCGCGCGCGCCGCCCGTTGATTGCTTGCTTGCTTGTGTGTGTGTGTGATGACCGGCAGCAAGGCCAGGAACCTGAGGAGCGCATGCACGCACGCAGCGGGCAGGCAAGCAAGCAAGCATCATCGAACCGAGCTTGTCCATCCGTCCATCTATCTCTCCATCTAGGTAGGTAGGTAGGTATCTATCTCGCCGGCCACCCCAGCCACTCGCCCACCCACCACCTCACGCATCCATCCGCTCATCCACTCATCCACCCATTACCCATCCCGCCTGCCGCAGCCCTCCCTCTCCCTCTCGCTGTCTCTCACACACAAGTCCCTCATTTGCGATGACGTGATTGGCCACACCGACACAATTTAGGGTTTCGGGCCGACGGACGAGCAGATATGGATGGATGCGGAGACGGGCCTAGGATCCGAGCTAGGCAGGCCACGCTAGGCTTGGCACTATACTATGTTGTATACTGGACTGGACCAGACTGGGGGTTTGGGGGGGGGGGGGGGGGGGGGGGGGGGATGTCTGGGTGCCCGGCATCAGGAGGGAGGGGCGGTCGGGGGGTCGGGTAAATGTGTACTTAGGTACATAGGCACCTACGTAGTCTGATTTTACGTCTATGTTTGGCATGCACGTATGTATGTAGTGAGTACATAGGGACGTGGAGATGACAAGGCCATAGTAGTCACTGGCTGTGTGACATCTGCTCTGAAGAACTCGGAATGCTGCTGCCATTTGATGTTATGAAGATAGAGGCTCATCCATGTCTAGCATCGCATTCACGATGAATGTAATCCGCATGGACATCGAGACGGCAGCAATATAGAAGACGCAGACCCTTGGGCGCAACTTTCCACACTCCAATATATCTACACTTGCACCTACCTAGCACTGACCTCGTCGACATCTCAACCCACCCATCCACACAGCGCATTCAGCCTAAACGGAGCACGGCCTCTGAAGAGCAAGTGTGCCCATCTTGCCTTGTAGGTACAGCAGAGTACACGGGCGGGTATTTATGCTCCAACTGCCTTCTTTCTTGGCTGTTCTCCATTCTTCTTTAGAGTTAGATTTTGGTTAGGTTTGCATAACTGTTTCTTTTTTCCCTTTCGTACTATCTGATGCCTTACCACAGTACGGCGGCATGAATGCTCCTTAGGCGCCTTGATCGGCCTGCCGCTACCGCCGCCGGCGCCGCTACTGACAGATCTGTCAAACCGACTGCCTCCCTCCCTCCCTCCCCACGCGCAGCAGCCCACCGCCCAGGAAAAAAAAAAAAAAGATAGCGCTACAAAAAGCCGCCACTAAACGGCGCCGGTGGTGGCAGGCAGTCTCCTAGCACCAACAGCCGCGGGTCGCGCCCCATGCGCCTTTTAGCAGCAGCCATCTTCCCGATCGACTCCGACGCCGACTCTACTACAACGACGACGACGACGATCCGGGGGGCACCGACATCGACACGTTCCCGCCAGCGGCGGCGGCGGCGGCGGTGGGGACCGACACCTTGCGCAGCTCGTCGATGCGGCCCTTGGCCAGACTGATGGCGGGCACGACCCAGGCGCCGCACGAGCAGCGCATGCCCTGCCACGCGTACTTGCCGACGAGGGAGCGGCACTTGGGGTTGGGGCACTCGAGGCGGCCGTCGAGTTTGCCTTGCTCGAGCTCCGGGCGCATCCAGCTGAGCGGGTCGACGAAGTGGTGGGAGCACTGCTGGTTCTGTTGTTGTTGATGCTGGGTCGAGGATGGGGGTGTGGAAGCGGTGGGTTTGCCAGGGTGCTCGTTGATGAAGGTCGATGTGGCTAGTGGCCGTCTAGTGGCGAGGGGCGCGGTCAGCTGCCATTCTTTGCTCAATTGATCCATCAATCAAGCAAGCAATCAATCATGCCATGCCATGCTATGTGTGCAGCGTGGCCTAGTCTGGCCGGGGACGCCTGATGTCGACGGTAGATTGAAGCCAAGATAGGAGACGATGTGGTGATAACGATGACGGTGGCGCCAACGAGAAGAAGAAAAGTAAAAAAAAAAAAAGGGCCCGGTCAGGTGCACGACCGACGACGGAGACGACGGACAGCGGAGACAATGCTGCAACGGCCAGGGCTATAAGGCGTATCGCATGGCATGGCGCGCTCGGGCCGTTGACAATCTGGAGGAGGGGAGGGAGCGAAAGAAAAGGAGGGGGGGCGCGCGCGCGTACCTGCATTTGCGGCAACGGAGCTCGAGGGCAGCCTGCTGAGATAGATGGTGGTGCTCGTCTTCGAATCTGATCTTGTCGGCCTCGGGGGCCATGCCGCACGCGCGGCTGAGCTCGACCTCGCGCTGGTACAGCCAGCGCTGATATGCGGGGCTGGCTTGGACGTCGTCGGGCGTGCCCATGGCGTGATATATTTCGAGTTGTTTCATGAAGCCTTCGTTTGGCTCGCATAGGGCCCGGGCCTGACGCACCTGGTCCAGAGCCTCGTGGGGCGTGATGTGATGTTTGTGCATCAAGTAGGCCATGACACAGGTGGCGGAGCGGGACTTGCCCATTGCACTACAGACGGGGGGGTTCTCGAGTTGGCACACGTACGGACTAATCCATCTTCAACGGCGCTTGCAGCAAGGGAAAGAAACTAAAAGCAGGCCATGTCATGACATGACGGGCACCGCTTCGCTGCACCACCAACACTACCATCACCCACTCCGGCCGTCCAGATACCGCGAGCCCGGCACACCCGAGCTGCGTTGAAGCGCTTTGCTTTTTGTGCGCCGAGCAGCAACCGCATCTGGAGACGGGTGCATGATTCAGGAGGAGCAGACTCGGACAGACTCGACTCACCAATGCACGAGGACGCCACCGCCGCCATCAAGGGCGCGCTGAATGAAACGATTGGTGGCCGGAAAATGCTGGAGCAGGTCTTCATCGTCGACGTCGTCGACCTCGACGACCATGTGCTCGCGAAAGGGCGCAAACAGTTCGGCGTCGAGGGGCAGGCGCAGGACCGACAGCACGTGGGTGATGTTTGCGGCCTCGAGGGCGTCCCGCCGGCGCAGGGTGAAGAGGCTGCGGCCACGGCAATGTTAACATGAGGATGAAATGATGGTGCGGGCTCGGTGCATTGATGGATGGATGAGCAGCGGTTGCGACGCACCCGCCAATGTACAAGTTGTGGCCGCCGGGCACTTTGTCGAGCAGGCCGGCCATTATGACGTGTGGGGACGGGTATCGCGGAGTGGTTGGCGGGGGAGGTCGAGGTTGCAGAGGAGACGAGGTGTGGTGGTTGTGGTGGTGTTGGCGCAAGCGAGGCGCGTCTGACAAAGCTGAAACCATGCAGAGGCTCTCTCTGCTCACGCAGCACAGGGCCGCAAGGCGAGCTACACGACATTGGTAAGGACGCTTTGCCAAATTGTCAAGGCCATTTCTGTCGACGACTTTTCGTGTGCATTATCGTATCCATCAGACACGACGCGATGGAGTGAGGACAGCCCTATCTCGAGGGGGAAGGTGGGACTGGGCGTCGATCGAGAGGCAGAGGGTCAGGTCGATTGAGGGGCGGCGTGTTGCACTGTCAAACGGAGGCATATTAGAAATCGCCGATCGGCAGTACATGTAGTTAGTGCCTTGTAGGCAAAGGCAGGAGTAGAATAACCGGGTGAGAGTGCAACAAAGGGAGAGGCGTCGGTCGTCCGGACGGACATAAGGCTGGACCTGGGCAGGGCAGCACACAGGACAGACAAGGCAGACGGGGACGGACGGGGCGACAAGGGGCACGGGAAACACGGGTGGAGTAGCAGAGCGGCGAGCAGGATGAAGAAGGCGGTAAGGCTGAGAGGATTGGGAGCCCTGGGGGAGGTGAGTCGTTGAGAGTTGACGATTGTTTCTTTTCGCACATGTACATGGCCATCGCTCTACCTACAGTACCTCGAGGGCATCAGTTGTAAGGAACAGACCTGACGGTACAGTCATGGGCTGGACTCCTCCCGCCGTCAGGTCAGTCAGGTCAGTCAGGTCAGTCAGGTCAGGTCGGTCGGCCCTTCGATTTGGCCGTCTGGTGCCCTACTTGGGTACATTACAGTACCCTTCCCTTCCCTTGGTGCCTCCCACACGGCATACGGTACCCATCCATCTCTCGACCAAGTCCAATCCGACTCGACTCTTCATCCTCAACTCTCCTCCGCTCTCCTCTCTCTCCTCTCCCGCCCACTTCATCCCATCACATCACTTTGCATCGCATCTGCACCGCGCGCGTCCCGCCCTGCTGGCCAGCTCCCGCCCTGCTGCACTCTGCACTCTGCGCTGCACGCTCCTCGCTGTGCAACCTTGGCCAGCCTACCACCACGAGCTCCGAATCCGACTCTTCGTCCTCGACGCCAACTGCCGTCGTCGTCCCCAAGGCAAGTTACGCCGCCCTCGTACACGCCGCTGTCAGCTGCGCGCTGCCCCCAAGCCCTCAGCCCTCCCCTCTCTCTCGCCCTCTCTCGCTCCGTGACTTGGTTGCGCCGTCAGCCTTGTCCCATTGCTGACCTGGACCGTAGGGCTGAAGAGCGTTCCCGGCGGAAACCCGTGCTCCCCGTCACGTATCACCTCTCACACACGCTGCCGCCGCCCGCCCGCCCTAGACCTCCAAGGTCCTACCTGTCGGCCCTCGAATTGATTTACCCTCGACATACCGTACCCAACCCGCCACTACTGCCATTGCTGCCGCTACCGCTACCGCTACCTCCTACTACCCTACCGCTAGGCCTGCCGCTGCCGCTCGTTGCCGCTGCTCCTCCACAAACTCAAAACCCACAACTCGCATACCCCTCGCTGTTTCTGCTGCTCACCCCCCAAGCTCGTCCTCCCCGGGGACTCCCTCCATCCTCCCGCTCCTCCCGGCCACTAGCCGCTGAGCCCTCATTCTTTGCTCGCCGCCACTGCCCGCACGACTCAGCTGGCGGCGCCTTGCGCTTCACGCTTGCCTCCGTCCTCCCCCCCCCTAAATGGACATGTCGCACGCAACGTCGACGCCGGCCATTCGAATATATGATTCTGGCGCCCACCACTCACATTTCACCATTCCGCGCCGGTCGTCGTCGTATGCAACTCCCACCGCCATTCCCATGGCCATCCCCAACGCAAGAGATTCCCCTCCGCCGCCCTTGCCTCCGCCGCGTCACATCACCGAGTTGAGCGAGGGACAGGACCCGGGCTGGCAGTGGGGCAATGGCCCGAATAGCTTGTCTTTCGGGAAGAATTCCTTTGGCTCGGTTAAGCCGGGCTCGAGTCTGCTGGGCGGTCAGGTAAAACGCACCCAGCCCTCCTTTGACGAGGGCGACTATGGAACGGCCGCCCGGAGAGGAAGCTCCCTTTCCACCGTCAAGCCCCAAGATACCGACATGGGCACCGACTCCCAGAGCCACCACAGCGACGACGATCGCCCAGATCTCCCCAGACCCTCGCTGGCCAACCACAGGTGAGTTGCTCGTAAACATCTGCTGGTCGTTTTTGCCCCCACTCTAACACTTGCCCAGGCTGCAAAGCGAACGCCAGCTGGGCCAGCGGTCGCTCGAGGACTCGTCCCAGGCGTACGACAAGCAACTCCTCTCCAAGATTGGCGGTCCCAACACCCCAACCCGAAGCTCGGGCTCGGGTTTCCTGTCGACGAGCGCCCAAGAAACATCGACCAGTCCGCACAATACACTGAGCAAGCTCAATGGCCAGCTCAAGCCATTGTCCATGCCCGAGAGGCGAATGAACTCGATAGATCTCTCTGCAGCTGGTTGGCCACCCAGTTCCGGTGGAATTTCGCCCGGCCAGACCGGCTTCCGCAGTCCAATCTACGGTCCAGCTCCTAGCGAACATCCTCGACCGTACGGCAGCGTTTCAGGCCCGGCCGGCTATGACGAGCCGCACTCGCACCGAGGGAGCTACGATCACACCGTCTTCCTGGAGCCCGACTTCGCCATGGAAGAAAACGGGATGCGCGACTTGAACCTCAACGACCGCAGTCCTGCCGGCTCGGACGAGTACCAGCTTAGCTCTCACGGCGGCCTCAAGAGACGGGCTTCTTCACCGCCCTCTGAAGCCGCCCGCGAGGACCGCCCCAGCGGTGGCAATGACCTTTACCACCGTCGCTCTGCTCAGATGCTGGTAAACCGCAACTCGCCCATTTCCCGGTTCCACACCAACCACGGCTCCGTGTCGTCGACCTCGTCCATTGGACAGCGCAACGGCTCCCTCGGGTCGTCGTACGGCCTGTCGGTTGCCAGCAGCGCGACGAGCTACCACACCGACAGGCTGTCGCCCAGCACCCTCTCCCCTGCTGTAGACGAGTTCGGCCCGATTTCTCCGTATTCCACCACGAGATCGCTCAACCCGAGCCCACGCGGATCCCTGTCCAAAATCCACCACCAGCGTGGGCTGTCTGGTGAAGAAGCGATGCATGCACGCAAGTTGTCTGCTGACAGCTTGGCGCATTCGCGTCAAAATAGCGTCTCCAAGCTCCAGGGAATGTACATTTGCGAGTGCTGCCCCAAGAAGCCCAAAAAATTTGACAGTGAGGACGAGCTCCGGTAAGGACTGCCCCGCGTCCGGTCGATGCGTCGCTAATATGCTTGCAGGCTGCATGAAATGGAGAAGCAATACACGTGCCAATACTGCCCAAACCGGTTCAAAAACAAGAACGAGGCGGAGCGGCACCAAAACTCGCTGCACCTGCGCCGGCACTCGTGGTCGTGCGCGGCCTTGTCTGGAGTGCAGGCGGCCTTTCACCCGTCAACGGTGCATCCTCAGGCTGCAGACGTCTGTGGATACTGCGGTGAGGAGTTTCCGAACCCCGCCAACTGGGATGTCCGGGGCGACCATCTCAACCACGTGCACAAGTTCGGCGAGTGCAACCAGGCCAAGAAGTTTTACCGCGCAGATCACTTCCGCCAGCACCTCAAGCACAGCCACGCTGGCACGAGCGGAAAGTGGACAAACATGCTCGAGAACGCCTGTATGAAGGACGAGCCCCCACCGCCAAAGGACCGCCTGCCCTCGGTTGCCTCGTTGCCCGGAGCGCCCCCAATCGCCCAGCAGCAGGCAGCCGCCGCCCTCTCCGTTGCCGTTCCCAAGCCGGGCGTCATCAGCGAAGCGCGAGACGAGTCGTAATGTTTGTCGTTGAATCTTTTCTTGCCATCATGATTTGACGGGAGGCGCCTTGATGCCCATCTCCTGCGTTGCATACCACGCCGGCGCACCATCATGACACGTACAACTCTCTTGGTCAGTCTGTTTCTTTTTTCATATCATTACAACTAGTCCTTGGCATGGGTGGATATAAAAGTACCATGTTGGGGGGAGGACTCTCTAGGCCTGCTCAAAATTATCGTCACATCATCATCATCGCGCGCTTTTTGATCATCACCTCATACTCATCATCATTATCATCATACCATCATCCAAACATTTTGGGGTCTGGGAACAACTGTTTTTTGCCCTTGTTGTTGTCGCCTTCTGCTCCGGAGCATCCCCCTTGACATGACGTCCCGTCAAAGATGACCTCTCGACCGACAAAAAGATTTTTCTTCTTGGTTGAGCTCTTTTTTTCTTATCTTCGTTCTTCTTTTTCCTATACTCCGTAATTTCTTCCCCTCTCCTTTCCTTCCTTGATTCGGACGATGTCATGACGGCGTTATTTTTTCTTTTGATTCGTTTCCCTCCCCTCCCCCTCCCTCCTGCCCTCCCTTTCCTTGCGGGCTGGACTGGACAGGACTGGACGATGATACTTTTTGCGGTTGATTTTGGGTGGGTATACAGTTTTTTACATTTCTAGTTTTTCGGATTTTTGGGGGGTGGGGTGGGATGCGGTTTGATGGATGGGGTGGTGTGGCGTAGGATGAGAGCTATCTGCTGTCAGCTGGCTGCTGCCTTGAATTTTTGTCGTCTCGTCGGTGGTTCGGTATCACCGCCAGAGAGACGGGAGTGCTTGGGGTGTGGGGGTGGGGTTGGGGTTGGGATTGAGAAAGTAGGCTGCCTGCGATGGTGGGATGGTGGGATGGATGGATGGATGGAGGGATGGATAGTTTTGATACTACCGTATCTATGGATGCTGCTCCCCCTGCTTTTGTGGGTGTCTTTTGACCACGTCGTTGGAGAGGTGGGGAGGGTGCTCGTAAACTGGCAGATGTGTAGACAGGCAGGCAAGTCAAGTCTGGAGTGAAACACTTTACACACACACACACATACATGTATATACAGGTACTCACGTAGAAAGAAGAAGACGCAGAGAAGCCAACGTCCGTCCTTTCCACCTGCCTGCCCCTCTGTTTCCATAGTCCATCGCACAGATGAAGAAATACTATATATAGCAGTAAAAGATGCTAAGGCAAGCAACCCCCCTTCATCTCCGTCGTCTGCGTAGCTTGTTCACGAGCATGACTGACGTGACTATGTGTGCTACTTGGTTCATCTATCTATTCGGTCTGTCACAAAGATTTGTTTACTGTTACTTATGGCGTTGACTCCGCTACGCTCTGCTCTGCTGACCTCCTTGGCCCTTGCGCCTGAGGTTGGGATGGACGTAGAAAGACGGGGGGGAGGGAGAGAGGGAGAGAGAGAGAGAGAAAGTGTGTGTGTGTGTGTGTGTTGTGTGGGTGTGGGGAGGAGGAGCAGAGAGAGCAAGTGCCGAAAAACAGCTAAACTGCCGTGAATGGTTGATTATGTTGCTTGGGCGTGCCTGACTGGCTAGGAAATTGACGGGCTGGGCTGGGCTGACTGACGGGCAGGCGCGGGATACCAGCAGCGTAGACACAGCAAAGCATTATCGCAGGGAAGAGATGAGTGCACCAATACATCTCCATCTCCTTCCTGCTAGCCCCTCTCTTGAACGTCTGTATTTCTCCTCTTCTTCTTCTTCTCCTCCTCTCCCTCCCATCTCGTCTCATTCCTCCCATCAAGTTTCTCCCCCAACTCCTCCCTCTGCCGAAACTTTAGCCCAATCGTCCAGCTGTCCCGGACCCAGCGCCGAGTGGCGCATGCGTGCATGCGTGCATATGTGCAACGAGGCTGAGGCGCCCGCCCGTAGGGCTGGGTTGGGCTGACACACTGTCGAGCTGGACTGGGCTGAGGTGGGGTGGGGTGCGGTGGGGTAGGGAGTGGATGTGGGCGAGTGAGAGGAGGAAGAGTAACAGCAGGTGTAACAGGAAGGGTATGAGTTTTGGCGGAGCGTGCAATGAATGGATGGACGGGTAGACGGATAGAGCATTTGTCCGCCTTTGCGATGTGGGCGTCCCGTTGCTGTTGCTGTCGACTTCACAACACATCGTCAACAAACATCTCAAGACGCGTGAGAGTTGCACCTAGACACAACACAGCAGCAGCAGCGGGAGTCGGACAGAGCCAAAGGCAGAGAGACAGACGGACAGATCGAACATGCGCGTGCGGCGCTGGCCATGTCACCATCTGCCGCCGCAGCGAAGACATGCGGGCAGGTCCAGCCAGCAGTATCTACCGTGCCCGTTTGGCATGAGTGAGATGGATCTGCGGCGGACAGGACAGGAGCCAAGAAGGGCAGGTAGGTAAGGTAGCTCAGAGTATGGTGCGTGCGTGCGTGCGTGCGTGCGTGCGTGGGGAGGAGTGGGAGGTCCAGGCGATGTGATGTGGGGAATGTAAGCTGACGGCTGGATAGCCCAGAGAAGAGTGATTGACCAAGTGTTGCGGTGGAATTGATGGAGTGTTCATTGTCTGAGGGATTCTTGGGCGGTGGAGTGCTGTGTGGAGCAACCACAAAGATTGTTTGAGTGCATGTGAGGAGTGGAAGGGTGGTTTATACATCTCGGAGAGACTCATCAGACGTTGAATCGGCGACTCTTCCATCTCCTCTCATGCCCTCGGGAGACGCTGGTGGGCCGAGATGCTGCGATGCCGGGCAACCGTGTATCACCATGTACCTGCACCAAAGTAGAAGTCTTCTGGGCACTCGTCAGCCCATCAACCTCTTCATCTCGACAGGGCACATTTCCGATGCCCATCTCCCGCCTGGATCGAATTCAGCAGTCAGTCGTGGTCGACATTGCCGTTGCGTGCATGCGGAATCTTTTTCTCCGGGTCCTGGAGGGGGCCGAGGCTCGTATCGGCACGGCGTGTGGGACCAAGGGCAGAACAAAAGACGCGCAACCTCTGACGACGAAAACGAGAAAGACGAGTTGCACAATTCGACAGACGGAGAGAATGATGGACGGTATAAGCTCGCCAAGACCCCCTTGGCCGCTCTTGGGTCTTTCACCACGCCAACGGGTGGAGCCTTGGGAGCGGTGCTCTCATTGCTGACCGGGGCCTGGAAGAATTTGGGTGAGCAGAGGTCATTTGGCCCGTAATACTCGGGAGTTGCGACGGCCATTGTATTGGACGTACTCATCCAGCCCGCAAAAAATTCCCTCGCCTTGCTGCGGTCAGCATCGTGTGTGGTGGCCTCGTGTCACTCGCTAAGCCGCTGACTGCGTCGGACGCTCGTTGCCGGAGCACTTCTAGGACACCCGTCTGCGACATCCGCACAGAGACAGCCACTGAGCATAAAGGCATTGATTGATGCGATATGACGAGTCAGGTAGGAGTCGATTCTGGCTTTGTCCACCACGGCTGTGCGGTGTTTTGCACGGCATCATCTGGTGATTCCAGTGCCTAAGGGTCACCAGATGGGACGGATGGAAAGGTTGCGGGATTGGAGATGCGCTCCCGGTTCCTCTTGGCGGCTTCGGCATCTCGTATGCGCTTGATTCGCATCTGGTAAAAGTTCCTGGAAACTGTTATGACCTTCCCGATATTGCGTTGGAGCTTGACTCACTTGTGAAGAGTGTAGATGCGAGGCCCTACCTCAGTCTGGGATTCAGACTTTTCCGAGAGCGATTTGATCTGACGGCGTGAGACGGGCAGTAACAGTCGGGTTGCAAATGCTCACCTTGTCTTCCTTTTCCTTTTCATCCTTCTTGTCCTCCTCCTCTTCGTCCTTCTTCTCTTGCTTGTCTTTGCCCTTTTCTTTCTCCTTCTTCTTACGCTTCTCCTGCTTCAGCCTCTGTCTTTCCTCGTACTCTTTCTTGACCTTTTCGATTTCCTTGTCGAGCTCCTCTTTCTTCTTCTTTTCTTCTATGGCGGCGGCCTCGTCGGCGTCGGGTGTGCAAAATCCCCTGTCCTTCAAGTGTCCGGGACAAATGTAGAAAAAGTCCTGCCACTCATCAGAAGGTTGCTCGGGCGTATTCGTCAATCAACCGGACCTTGCTGTCGGGCGTGATTAGCACGCTCGAAGAGGGCTTGTAGCATATCCAGCAGGCCCTGGTCTGCGTCTCAGCCACGCGCCTATGATGCCAGATATTTGTCAAAGCCATTGTGACGGGTGCTCGCAGTGCCTGAGGGTGCTGTGACGAGGCTGAGAACGTCGGCGGTGGATGACGGTCCCTTGGTCGTTCAGGAGCTTGGGGCGCCAGACGGCACTAGCGTCCCCAAACACTATCGATAACGCGTCTCCGAATCTTTCATCACGGACCGTGGTTCGTGCAGACCGCTGTGCCGCCTCGAACCATTGACTCACCCACAACTCGAAAGACCCTGTGCAATCCGCTTTCAACAATCAATTCTTTGCCTAGCATCAACATGTCCGATTCCAAGCCCAGCAAGACCATGCTCTGGGGAGGCCGCTTCACCGGTAACTTTTTCTCTTCCAAACACCCCATTTCAATGCTAACCAGCACAGGCGGCCTCGACCCCCTCATGGTGGCCTACAACGAGTCCATCTACCACGACCGCGCCTTCTACGCCCAGGACATTGCCGGCAGCGTCGCCTACGCGCGGCAAAACGCCAAGCTGGGCATCTTGACGCAAGACGAGTTTGCCGCCATCGAAAAGGGCTTTGGACAAGTCAAGGAGGAGTGGGCGAGCGGACGCTTCGAGATCCGGCCGGGCGTCGACGAGGACATTCACACGGCCAACGAGCGGCGGCTGGGCGAGATCATCGGCACGCACATTGCGGGCAAGCTGCACACGGGGCGCAGCCGCAACGACCAAGTGGCCACGGACCTGCGCATGTGGCTGCGCGAGGAGCTGCGCAAGATTGAGGCGCACCTGGTCGAGTTTCTGAGCGTCGTGGCCAAGCGCGCCGAGAAGGAGATCGACCCAGTCATGCCCGGCTACACGCACCTGCAGCGGGCGCAGCCCATCCGCTGGGCCCACTGGATGCTGTCGTTTGGTCACCAGTTTGCGCTGGACCTGGAGCGCCTGCGCGAGGTGGTCAAGCGCGTCAACCGCTGCCCGCTGGGCTGTGGCGCGCTGGCCGGCAACCCGTTTGGCATTGACCGCGAGGCGCTGGCGCAGGAACTGGGCTTTGAAGGAATCGTCTACAACAGCATGGCAGGCGTCGGCGACCGCGACTTTGCTCTCGAGGCCATGCAGTGGGGATCGACCATCATGATGCACCTGAGCCGGTGGGCCGAGGACCTCATCATCTACTCGAGCGCCGAGTTTGGCTTTGTGCGCCTCGCCGACGCGTACAGCACGGGCAGCAGCCTGATGCCGCAAAAGAAGAACCCGGACAGCCTGGAGCTGCTGCGCGGCAAGGCGGGGCGGGCGTTTGGCCAAATGGCGGGCCTGCAAATGACCATCAAGGGCATTCCGAGCACGTACAACAAGGACCTGCAGGAGAGCGTCGAGCCGCTCATCGACCACGTCAAGACCGTCTCGGACAGCATCCAGATCGCGACGGGCGTCATCTCGACCCTCGACATCAACGCCGACGCCATGCGCAAGGCCCTGACGCCCGACATGCTGGCCACCGACCTCGCCGACTACCTCGTCCGCAAGGGCGTCCCCTTTCGCGAGACGCACCACATCTCCGGCCGCTGCGTCGCCCTGGCCGAGAAGGAGCAGGTCCCCATGGACACGCTGTCGCTCGAGCAGCTGCAGGCCATTGACTCGCGCTTCGGCCCGGACATTATCGAGTCGTTTGACTACGAGAAGAGCGTCGAGATGCGCTCGGCCAAGGGCGGCACCAGCAAGTCGTCGGTGCTGGAGCAGATTGCCGTGCTCAAGAAGACCCTCGAGGCCAATTAAGCGGAGGGCATGCGTTGACTCGTGTCACGAATAATGTTTACGATAGTATGGAGCGTAGGAAGCGACACCGCGGTGTTGGAAGTGGGGCAAAAAAGAACTAACGGGTGTTTGGACTTGGGGAAATAGTTCATGTACAATTTTGCGTCAAAAATGGCATCCAGAACAAACTGTCGATTGTAGAGCATCTCTTAAAAACCGACTTGCCTGGACGCACCGTCTGCCAACAGCTCGGTGTCATCACCGTCAGCATCTATCTCTTACCTGCTGCTCGTCGCCCGTCACCCACCGTCTGCACAATTTGTCCTTTCAGCCATCCTCCGCCGCAGAGCCCGAGGCTCAGCTGCAGCCATCGGCATCATCGTGGCGTGCCCACTGCCTGTGTGGTCTTTGATTTGGACGGACAGCCCCCTATGCGTTGGTACCGAAGTATCTATAGTTTGCACGCAAGCGGCAAAAGTCCCGACGACGGCAAAGTGTCAAGGCACGTGGGCAGCATACCATTCGGTAGGCAAGACACGGTGGTAGACACCTAAGCTCAGCTACCTGCCTACCACGCAGGCAGGCAAGCGCAGGCAGTTGGTCGCTCCATGGCACGCACGTTGTGGCGCCGCGCCCACGTGCAGCTAAATCGAGCAGCAGGTCAGCCACGCGAGCGGGCCGGGGACTTCGCACACACGGCGCCCATAAAGAGCGGACGTTACGGCGACGCTTCCAGGCTTGAGGATATTGTGCGCTGAACTGCTGCAGTCGCATTTGCCATGCTTTTCTGGGCTGGATGTCTGGGGATCAGCCGACACCGGTCTCAGCATTCACCCCCTTAACATCTTTTTTTTTTTTTTTTTTCTTTCAAAATTTGCAGCAGTAGCTTATCATACCAGA
The DNA here is from genome assembly GCF_038025025.1 of Phyllosticta citribraziliensis. NCBI lineage: Eukaryota > Fungi > Ascomycota > Dothideomycetes > Botryosphaeriales > Phyllostictaceae > Phyllosticta > Phyllosticta citribraziliensis. Next base: position 1,462,206 of record NW_027117348.1, read on the forward strand.
TATCTCTATTCATTCTGATAACTTCTGCAATCGCGGAGATGGTGCTGAGCTCGCGTTTGTCCTTTGTGCGTGCAATTTATGGTATTTTCTATTTTTCTCTCTTCCAACAACTGGCCGCGTGGCCCAATGGCAAGGCGCTTGACTACGAATCAAGAGATTGCAGGTTCGATCCCTGCCGTGGTCATTTAGACATGTTCTTTTGCCCATGAGTCCTGGTGTTGTTGTGGTGGAGCTCTGAGGGCGTGGGCGATCTTTTTGCGCGGCGGTACGGCGGCGGGCGGTTTAGCGAGACGACGGCATGTGACAACGACGCGGCTGGCGCAGAATGGCGTCAAGAGTGAACTGCTGAATGCTAAGCTTGCATGCCGGTCGTCGGAGGTTTGCTTTTCAAAAGTCAACGGCGCGGCGGAGGGTGTCGCACGACTTTGGGTCCGGGGAAGCTGGAGATGCCCTGTCAACTAGGTAGGCAGCGCGCAGGCCGCGAGTTTAAGGGGTTGAAAGGGGGCTGCAAGTATTGATATTGGTGGTCCGGGTCTGCCAAGGGTGTACACGTCAAGTGAAGCATGTCGTGCGAATGAGATTTTGGCTGATCACTGGGGCAAAGCGATTCGAGGAACGGCGGGCTTGCTGGCAGGGGCTGCTTCGTGTCTTGATCAATTGCTCTGGCCGGTGGTCCGGGGAGAGGGAGGTGGAAGCATCGGGTCCAGACTGGCTTGATTGTTGAGGACAAAGCAAAAGTGGGCGAGCTGACCATGCGGCTCTCGTGTTCCAATATGGTTGGGTTGAGGCCTGGGGCGCATTCCTGCAGCTGCATCATCATGTGAACATTAATTGAGGCTGGGCCGGATGCAAGGCAAGAAGAGTGTTCAGGTACAGGCAGGTCATCCCGGCGCAGATCGCGGAGCAGATGGACGTCGCGGCTCGGCGGCGAGGCGGATGGAAATGTCGGAGTTGCGAGCGGTGGCGGATGCAGGTTTGCGACGTCGAGGACGACCTGAGAGCTGCGCGTCATGGAACTGGAGATGATGGAGACGGTGGAGCAGCGGTTGGCGTCCAAAAACGTAACCAGGCGGGCGTGGAACGAGGGGTAGCTACGCGTGGCCAAGCGAGGCAGGTTTGGCGAGCAGTTCCCCTTGGGGTAGCTGAGATGATGGTGTCATAACAGAGGCACGGCCCGCCTCTCGGGGCTGCTCGGCCTTCTGGCCGCTCGCGTCTGCGTCATGCTGACCACAACTCCACGCCAAATCCGGTTGTCTGCGAAAGGCCAGAATCGAAGAATCCGTCGGAAAAACATCCCAGCGCCAGTCCTTGACGTCTGCGCTGCGTACCGTGTCCGTACCCAGCCTGGCGCTTCTCCACGTGCGTGCCGTCTGTCAACCTCCCGCCGCTCCGTCTTCGCCCCGACCATCCACGCCTCAACGCCCAAATATTAGGCTCCTCGCCCCTCGAGCGCCGCTGAGCGCTTCCTCCTCCCTCCCCATCTTCCCACCCCTTCACACTCCCAATGGCTTCCCGAGGCGCGCGGCGCTTGTTGAAGCCGGCGCTCTACACCGTCGGAGCTGCCACCGTCGGTGGTGGCCTCCTCTACGCTTCTTGGAGACCCCGCGAGATTCCCGGCCATGAAGACGCTGCTGTCCCTCCTCCTACCTACGGCCCTGGCGGCGCCTTCAACCCGCCCAACTTTCCCCGCGCCAAGCCGCGCGACGAGCAGATTGCCGACTTGAAAAAGAGTTGCGCAAGCAACGTCGCCGCGGCACTGGACAAGGCAAAGAACACGGTCTCTGGTCTCTTGAACTCGAGCTCTGACGGCTCCATCCCGGCTACGGAAAACCCCGACGACGAACCCTATGATCTCTTGGTCATTGGCGGTGGTGCGACTGGTACTGGTATTGCGCTCGATGCTGCGACTCGCGGCCTCAAGGTTGCAATGGTTGAACGTGACGACTTTTCTAGCGGCACTAGCAGCAAGAGCACGAAGCTCGTCCACGGTGGCGTCAGATATTTGGAAAAGGCCGTTTGGGAATTGGACTACAACCAGTAAGAAGCGCCAAACCCATAAACTCGCAGGATAGGCTGACCATTCCAGGTACAAGCTCGTTGTCGAAGCTCTCCGGGAACGACGTTACTTTTTGCACACGGCTCCGCATCTCTCTCACTGGCTCCCGATTATGATTCCTATCCAAAAGTGGTGGCAAGCGCCCTACTTTTGGGCCGGAACAAAGTTTTATGATTTCCTCGCCGGTTCCGAAGCCATCGAGACGTCGTACTTTCTCACCAAGAGCAAGGCCATCGAGGCCTTTCCCATGCTGAAGAAGAGCGGCCTCGTCGGTGCTCTGGTCTACTACGGTATGTGAGCATGCGCTCCTCAAGTCCAAGGCTAATTGGTTTAGATGGTGCTCACAACGACTCTCGGATGAACGTCTCGCTTGCCATGACTGCGGCGCTTTACGGCGCCAACGTCGTCAACCACATTGAAGTTACTGGTCTCGAGAAGAACGAACAAGGCAGGCTCATTGGCGCTCGCGTCAAGGACTGCATCCAGGAGTCCGACGGCAAGCCTGCTGAGGAATTCACGATCCGCGCCAAGGGCATCATCAACGCAACCGGTCCGTTTACCGACTCGATTCGCAAGATGGACGACCAAAAGGTTCCGGAAATTGTCGCCCCCAGCTCTGGTGTCCACGTCATTCTGCCCGGTTACTTCTCTCCCCAGCGCATGGGTCTGATTGATCCCGCAACGTCCGACGGCCGTGTCATCTTCTTCTTGCCCTGGCACGGAAACACGATTGCTGGTACGACTGATGCGCCCACCGACATCAAGCAGAACCCCGTCGCTGGCGAAGAAGAAATCAGCTGGATCCTCAACGAAATCCGTGGTTACCTTGCTCCCGACATCAACGTGCGTCGCGGCGATGTCCTAGCTGCCTGGTCTGGTATCCGCCCTCTGGTGCGTGACCCCAAGGCCAAGAAGACGGAAGGTCTCGTTCGCAACCACCTCATCACCACCTCGGACTCTGGACTCATGACCTGTGCTGGCGGCAAGTGGACCACTTACCGTGAAATGGCCGAGCAGACTGTCGACGAAGCCATCAAGGAATTCAACCTCAAGACCAGGCCCATCACCAACCCGCCACGCATCTCTGGCACCGACATTCGCGATGAAGTCGAGCTTGACGGCAGCTGCCAAACCCACCGCGTCCGCCTGATTGGTGCACACGGTTTCTCCAAGACCCTCTTCATCAACCTGATCCAGCACTTTGGCATTGAGACCGACGTTGCCACGCACCTGACGGCTGCCTACGGCGACCGTGCTTGGACTGTTGCTGCGCTCTCCGAGCCCACTGGCGAGCGCTTCCCCGTCCGTGGCAAGCGCATTTCCCCGCTGTACCCTTTTGTCGACGGCGAAGTCCGCTACGCTGTCCGCCACGAGTACTCTCAGACTGCCGTCGACGTCATTGCTCGCCGCACCCGTCTTGCATTCTTGAACGCACAGGCGGCTCTGGAGGCGCTCCCCAAGGTGATTGATCTGATGAGCGAGGAGCTCAAGTGGAGCAAGAGCAGACAGGAGCTCGAGTGGAAGCAGGCCGTCAACTACCTCGGCAGCATGGGCCTGCCCAAGAGCAAGCTCAGCCTGACGCGCGAGGACGTCGAGCAGGGCAAGGTCGGCAAGTACATTGACGAGGAATATGGCCTCTACGCAAGGCATGGTAAGTCGCATCCCTCCGCTCCACTCTACGGAGAATTCCATTGTACCACCCCCCTTTGCTTTCGCCAAGCGTGCACCGCATCTGTATCATGTACACGCCGTGCCGGTATTCATTCCTGGCGCGCCGCTGTCGTGGCCGCGTTGCACGGCGGGGCAAGACGCACAAAATCATGTCTCGCATTCTCGCTCGCGTCCGCGCCCGGTTCTCGTCACACTTGGCCGTCGTACACGCACGAGCGCGATTGCATGTACATGATCTAGCCACCACGACGGACGGCAGTGGCAAGACGTCGAACCACCGTCGTCATTCAAGCCAACCGTCGTCATTCAGCACAACACATTGCCAGACTCTAGAGCGAAGACGGCAGCATGCTAATTCTTGTGATTGACAGACAAGCCCAGCGAGACGCTCCCCTCCGACTCTCACATTCCCGCAAACCACAACCCTGTCCAGGGCGCCGACAGCGCGGCATAAGCTGCGAGTAGCAGGGCTTCGCCCCGCTGGCTGATGTGCTGGCTGTCCGTCCATCCGTCCGTGTGCGGCCCCCCGCAGACTACCTGCTGTATATGCCTCCTCCTCATCCTCCTCTTCCTCCCCTAGACCTACATGCATCTTCAACCCGGCCGGGGCGCGGCAGACAGACAGCCAGCGGTCGTTGAAAAAGTTTGCACTGCTGCTTCTGTTGTGCTACCACACCACACCACACACGACACACTCCACCAATCGAACCGAACTGGACCTCGTCGACGAATCGACCGACCGACCAACCGCTTCCCCTCTTCTCCTCTCGTGCTTCTGCGCCTGATCGTTGATTGGCTACGTAGCACCTGTCTCTCTCACCCACCCTGCAACACTCCCAAGTCTACATTTTCTCCGTCTCGTCTCCGTCTCTCCTATGTCGACTACTGCATGCATGCGCGCAGCCAGTACGACACAGGCGCGCCACGTGCATACGGTACCTACCTCCCTGCCTGCCTGCCAGCCTGCCGTGCGGCAACAGGAAGAGGAGGGTGGGAGCCACTCAGACTTGGCTTGGTCAGGCTTGGCCAGGCTGAACTGGACACGGAGCGTCGGCGGCGTATGTGTTGTGTTGTGGTGCGGTGCGATGTGATGTGATGCGATGGCGTCAGTGGGCGACTGCGGCGTGGTGGCATGGTGGTCGTGGTGGTGATGCGGCGGCGGTGGCGGTGGCTGCTTGCTTGGTTGCTGTCTGTCTGTCTGTCTGTCTGCTGTCGTGCCACCACCACCACCACCACCTCTACCACCAACATCACCATCACCGGCGGCAGGAGAAGCAGCGCACCAGAATCTCTCGCCATCTCCCGTTTTCCTTTTCCTCTTCCTCTCTGAAAGTGTGGTGGGATGGAGTGCGTCGGCCGGTCATGTCAGGTCGGCACAGTACGGCAGATCTTTTTCTTATTTCCCCCCTCATCATCATCATCATCATCACCACCATCATCTTTTTCACTATATCCACCAGATAGTTTTTTCTCCTTTTTCTCTTTTTCTCTTTTTCTTTTTTGGTTGGCTGTTGGCATGAATTGAATGAGAGAATGGAGTGGATTGATTGAAGTGGATTCAGTGAGTTGGAGTGACTGGTTGGAACTGAAGGCCACCAGTGAAAGGAGTCGAGTCGAATAGAGTAGAGTAGAGGAGAAGGAAGTAATAGCATGGCATATACCACCACCCATCTTGTACTGCATCGTCATTCAAATGACATACATATAGTGTGCTTGCTGTTCTTCAACAAATTCTCAGTAAACAACACTCGACTACAAAACCTATCGCACGCTGTCACTCTCTCTCTCGCAGGCCGCGCGCACACGTTGCCTCCCTACGTTCGACGTTCAACTTTGCGGTTATGGCCTAATGCGGCTTAGCTCAGCTCAGCTCAGCTTCGTCGCCTACCGTACCATTTTCCTCTATCGACTGCTCTTCCTCTCTTCCTCGCTTGCTCTTCCTCTCTTCCTCGCTTTCTCTTTCACTCGCTTACAATAACAACACAATAACAGCAGAAAGAAAGACAGAAACAAAGACAGATAAAGACAAAAACCACCACGTCCCTGCCCAGCCAGCCAGCCAGCCGGCCAGCCGGCCAGCCGGCCAAGCAGCCAATACGCCAAGGACGCAAGGACAAAGCACACGCAAGGCTCGACAAAACGACAAGACACGCGGGAGGCAACACGAGCCGAGAGGGCTGAAGAGGGCTGATGAAGGCTGCGTGTGCCTGCCAGGGTCAGCCCAGTCAAGCAAGGCATCAAAGGCAAGGCGCGAGGGCTGGTGAAAGAACGGTCGGTCGGTCGCTTGAAAGGACCTGACGATTGAACGAGAGAGCGTTTGCGTTTGCGTTGCGTTGCGTGGTATGGTAAAGAGGGAGAAAGCACATGGTCACCTCGTCTCAAACCGATACATACCAGCGCAAACAGATTCACAAGTCGGACCTTCCAACCACAAGGACCAATGGCGCCAGTCTACGTGTCTGCCTGCCCATCTGTTTGGCCGTGCTCTCGAGCTGCTGCGTGCTCACCACATGCCCAGTGCTTTCTCCCTCAGTGCTCTCTCGCCGCTCAGTGCGTCCGGTGCGGTACGTGCGTGCGTGCGCTGCGTCGTTTCATATACACAGTTGCTCGAGTGGTCTGTGTGCGTATATACTGTATGTACTCGATTCGATTCCTTTTGTTGTAGGTGTGTCTACTGCTACTACTTCAGCTACAGCTAGCTACTACCACCACGTATGTGTGTATGGCGTTTTTCTTGAGTAGAGAGGTAGGTAAGGGAGGGGAGATATGTAGGGGGTCGTGGTAGTAGTAGTCGTCGTACCCTGAGGCAGCGTAGAGTAGAGTAGTAGAGTAGTAGTGTAGTAGAGTAGAGGTAGGTCATGGTCCATCGTGTCTTTCTTATCCGTAGCCGGTCGTGCAATCCAACATCCCAATCCAACATCCCATCCAATCCAACAACAACAACGACAGAATCGAAAGGAAAGAAAACTTCTTTCTTCCCACGTCATCCCACATAGTCAAAACCCGTCCCCAAAACGAAAGAGAGAAGAAAAGAAAAAAAGAAGTGGTGTCGTATCTCCCTTGCCTTTCCTTTGAAAAACCGTCAACGCCCCAGCCCCGCCCATCCCACGCCGCCTGTCCATCAACAACAACAACAACCACAGACAGACAGACAGCAACGACATTATCAACGCCGGTGTAAATGCTAAGAATATGCCAGCCTCCCCTGCTTTCGTGCTTGCTTGCTTGCTTGCCCTGTTTAATGCCCGGTCCCGGAAGAATGTGTGAGGAAAAAGAAGAAACGAAACAAAAAGATGGCCGCCTCCAGGAGCGGAAGAAGGAAAAAGTTGTACGGTGCACCCGGCCGGCTTGGAACGGTGAACGGACCTGGGGCCGGGGCAGGCGTCTGGCCTGGTGCGAATGCAGCGCTCCATCTGAGACGGGATCGAGATGGGAGTCTCAGGCCCCCGAGAGAGCGCGGTGCTAGACTTCGCGGACCTGGAAAGGCCGCGAAATGTCCATGGCGCTGCCGCCTTCGTCATCCGACGACGCCGAGCGGTCCTTTGACGAGTGGCCAAACTGGATGGAGAGTCTCCTGCCGGCCAACTGGCGGAAGGAAAAGCCTATCGGAGCAATTGTGAGTCCGGGATGATTCCTGGCGAGAGGAGAGACTAGTAGGTAGATGGGGCCGGATGGTGGTGTCCAGTAGGGGAGAAGTCCTTTGTTGGCAAGAAAATCGTGTTTCAAAACATACCTCCCTCCATTTGTTGCTGATCGGCGTGATCCTGTCTCATGTGGCCGCTGCTTCGCTTTTTCCAGCCCAATCTGCTGCTCATGCGCTTCCAACTGCTGCTTTCTCGGCTGTTGCCAGGGCTCGGAGTGCTGCCTGCCGTGGGACATCCATAGTCGCTCATGGGAGGCGTTGTCGGGGGCGTCATTGGGTCGCCCGTGGCGCTGGGACTGCTAGCCGTCGAGTCGTCCGTCAGGCCCTCGCGGTCCGAGGGCGAGGCAACCGTCGAGGAGGCGGCCGAATGCGGGTGGCGAAAGTGCGAAGCGCTGGCGAAACGGGCGTGGGCGGCGGCGCCAAAGTTGCGCGTAACATTGGAGAAGCTGCTCGTCAGCGACGAGGGCGCCGAAGCGCGGTGGGTGTGCGGGCCTGCTGACGAGGGATGTTGTTGTTGTTGTTGCTGTGCGACGACGTCGCGACGCAGGGCGCGCTCGTCGTAGGATCGGGTGTAGGAGTGAGACAGGTTCTCGTCGCTGGTGTTGTAGGAGGAGGAATCAGCAGCACTTTGCGGGGACAGACTGTTGAGGAAGGGAACCAAGACCGACTCCTCCATGAGCTCGTAGATTTTGCGGACGGCGGTGTCCAGGGTCGAGGGATGCGGGGGGATGCAAGGATGCGACTTTTCCAGAAGGCCGTCTCGTACGTCTGACGGGAGATTGACTTCGCGGGGGCCGTTTGGTGCAATGTAAGCGTCGAGCAGGCGCTGCCACAGCATGCGCACAAAGTTGCATTCGTCGGACTCGGGGCAGACGGCGGCTTCGGGGTTGGCGCCCACCATCTTGTCGTAGTGCTTCTTGTAGCGCGAGGCGTCCATGGTGAATTCGAGGGTTTCGAGGCAGTGGTTTTGCGAGAGGTAGGCCATGAAGGCGGACAGGGTCCAGGGCGGCGAGCCCGTGTTGGCGAGGATCTCGGAGAGGTTTGGTCGTCTGACGCAGTAGGGGCCTTGAGCATAACCCTTGGGGATGGTGACAGTCAGGGGCCGGGCGGGGACATACTCCGAGGACGACATTTTGGAGGGGGTCGTTGTGGTGGTGGTGGTGGTGGATGTGGAGGCGGTGGTCGTGTCGTGGTCGTCGAGCAGCGAGGCGGGACGCGACGATGCAGCAGACGACGAGGAGGTCTTGAGACGGAGGGCGGGAGGTTGGTTCCTGCGGGAGTGCATCCCAATCCAGGTGGAGCTTATGGGGTCGGAAAAGTGTGGAGACGGTCGGGGCTGGAGAGGGGAAGGTGTGTAGGTGAGGTTGGGTCGCGCGAGACGAGAGGGAAAGGAGGCGGTCGTGTTTTGGATGAGGGGAAACGAGGAATGGCTTTGGATTTCAGGAAGGATGGTGGTGGGTAAGCGGGTGAGCCAAGGACAGGACCGGACAGGCAGGACAGGACAGGACAGGACAGGTTTGGTGTGGTCTGGTCGCGTTAGGCGTCGGCGGTGCGCTGGTTCTAGGCCGAAGAGGGCCGTCGCAACAGCAGCGCCTGAAACGGGAGGTAGCGTATGGAAGCCGGAGTCAAGGATGTGGAGCGATGGGCTGGGCGGCGAGCGAGTCGTTGGATTATTTATTCTGAGCCCGAGACATTTGGCAGCGACAGCCGCAACCAGATGGTTGGGATGAGGTGGTTTTTTCTGCACACGGGAGCAACCAAGACAAAGAGCTAAAGTGACGGCATTGCGCGGCGCTCGCACACTAATGGGCCGCCACGGCGCCGTCGAAGCCCGATCGAACGCGCGTAGAAGCTTTGTTGGACCAGCCATGGATGGATGGTGTTTTGATTCGGTCGGTCGGTCGGCCGGCCAAAAGCAGCGGGACAGGACAGGACAGGACAGGGCAGACAGCACAGACAAGACACGGCAGTCCTGGCTCTAGGTACCTTAGCTTAGGTACAGTGGCAGTGGCAGTGAGTGAGGCCTGAGAGACGGAGACGGCAGCCGGCGCCAAGGCCATGAGTCAGCGTCAGTGATTGCCCGGGACCCCTGCATTCTTCTAGCCGCCTTCTAGCGCCTTTCCAGAAGTTTGCCACTTGCAGCCTGCCCTGAGCTGCCTCCGCTCTCCCTCCTCTTGTCCTCCCTCAGGTCAGGTCCCTCCCTTCGTCATGGCCACGGTCACGGCCCTGTATTTCGACGGTCTGTCTTGTCTCTCCCTGGCTCTTGTTTTTCTCGCTCTCGCTTTTTCCCCCCCTCTCTCTCGTGTGATTCTGCCACCCCGATTGCCGAACACATCACCTTCTCTCTCCCCAGCTTCACTCACTGCCCAGCCACAACAACCACGACGACGAAAGAAAAATCCAAACCGGTCCGTTGCCCACTTCAGCCTGATGGCCACCTTTTTCCCTTCTCTTCCTCCCCTCCTTCCCCTTCCTTCCAGCCACCAGGAAAAAAAGGGCCTGTCTAGCTCCACCACAGTAGTCCATGCCTCACAACCCATGTCAACCGAGCAACGCCCATTTCTTCTTCTGTCGCTGCGTTTACGTTTGAGGCGTTCCAGCGCAAAAAAACGCCCCCTCCACCCCCCCAAGCATCCATGCTTCCCGGACACGTATCCCAATCTAGGGATTTTCTGGAGGGCGCGCCTTGGCGATTTTCTTTCTCACGCTAGTTCCCTACATGCCCTACCCGCCAACAGAAACAAACCAATAAACACACAGACTGTCTAGGGATCCCCCGTCTTGCTCGCCATTCGCCCGTACGACGACCACCACCACCACCACCGTACCGTATACCACCTGCATGTCGTGTGGGTGCGCCAAGTGAGCGTTACTCTCGCTTGTTGCCACCACCACCACCGCGGCCAGCGTTTTTGCCAACGGCCTGCAGCCGGCTGCCGGATCTGGTCTCGAGAGCCGCGATGCTCAAGTCCCACCCGGCCGCCTCGAGCCGTTGGCGAGCCAAGCCGCGCCGCCGCGGCAAAGCACCTCCTCCAACACCACCACCAACATCAACTCCCCTTCCTTCTCCCTCGCTCTCATCAAACATGTCGCGTGCACGCTCCAGCGTCAGCTGCAGCTCGGCCTCGCAGGCCGCAAACTCGTCCGCTGCTCCGTCCTCACCATCTGCACTGGCCCCTCCGCGTCCTCCAGACGAGAGAATCTCCTGCGATGCTCCCTTTTGACCACCCGCTGGCCCTTCCCTCTTCCCGTGTTGTTGTTGTTTTTGCTGTTGTTGATGCCTGCCGGCATACCGCCCGGCCATCATGAGCGCCTGCGCCCACGCCTGCACCTGCGCCACGGGCCCGGCGTCCTGCTTGAGCACGATGAGCGCCGTCCGCGTCTTCGCGTCGAACCACAGCACGTAGGCCTCTTGCTCGAAGATGCGGAGCAGCCGCGCCAGCGACGGGGCGGCAGCGGCGGCGGCGGCGTGACGGGCTTGCTTCTCGCCGCCGCCGGAGCGCCCCAGCACGCGTGCGCCGCTGCCGGCTATTCCAGCGCCAGACGAGGACGCGGACGGCAGCACAGCAATCACCTCGCCCAGCGCAACGCCCAGCCTGCCCCACCCAAGCACCTCGCGGCGCGCCCCCCTCAACACGCCGTCGCGCAGCTCAAAGACGCGCTCGTAGCGCTGCGCCACGTCGAGCGGCGACAGCACCTTGTCGGCCTCGAGCAGGTGGGCCAGGACGACGTTGGCGCGCTGCCGGTTCAGCGAGCGCATCGCGACGGAGCGCACCGCCATGTAGTTTGTCCACAGGTGGATGGCGAGCAGCACGATGATGAGGAGGAGGGCGAGCGACTTGGAGGTCACGGCGCTGACGACCACGCTGCCGGCCTGTGGGGAGGGGTTTGTTAGTTTGTTGTTGTTGTGCTATTAGAGGGGGATTGATGGTGAGGTGAGTGAAAGTAGACGCGACAACAATGAAGTAGAGAACGAAAACACGACGGAAGAAAAGAAACAAAAAAAAACCCCATGTGTCCACCATCCTCATCCTCATCCTCTTTCCTCACCACCACCTACTCCAACCCCCAACAACCACCCTCCTCACCCTTCCACCCACTCCCAAAGCAACAGAGCAAGAGCAAGAGCAAGGATCCCGCCATCGGGCCCCGGCGCGCGGCAAGCAGACAAACAACCAAAAAGCCAACCCAACACAAGCTCTCGCCCGTATATGTGCGGCAGTTGAACCCTGCTCCCTCCCCAAGTCTGCTCTTCCCCTGCAGCCAGCCAGGCAGCGGGGCGGCATTTGCTCATGTCATGCTTTGGTGATGCATACACCCACACGCATACAGTGCACATGCCTTGCAAGCGAACAAGCGTGCATGCACGACAGTTCTGCCGCGCGCGCGCGCGCGCAGGCTGGCCTTCTGGAAGGTTGGCGTTGGCGTTGGCGCCAGCGTTGTTGATGCTTCTCTGTTACTGCGGGCTGCGGTGGGTTTCTTCTTTCTGGGTCGATGGGAGGTTGTGTGGTTGGTGCGGGTGAGAGACTGACTGACTGCTGCAGGCGTTGCTTTTGCTTCTGCTCTTGTTTTTGCGTCGTGTTTACTTCTGCTGCTGCTGCTGCTGCTGCTGCTGCTGCTGCTGCTGCCGGCGGAAGGTAGGTTCTTCGATCATGCTTCTGCTTCTGCTTCTGCCGCGCCTTCTGGAAGGTTGGCTTGTTCCATGCCATGCCACGCCATGCCACGCCATGCAATGCGAGTTTTGCTTCGGGATTTTGTTTGGCGATCAGGGAGCATCTCTCTCCGAGCGCGAGACGGGACTTTCTTCCTCAGTCATCGCGGCATCTCGTCGCACGTTGACCGCGTTGCCTACAGCAGACTGGCTGGTTGGCTGGCCGGCTGCCTACGCAACTTGCACACAGCGACCTTTCACCAACCGCCGCACGACACTCTCCCTCTCTCTTCGAGTCGCCTGTCTCCCCACGAGAAGCAACATGTTCGTCACGCAAGCGAGCCAGCGCTCGAGTCGCGCGAGATGCTCGCTACGCTGCGCCGCGCTTGGCCAGCGTGCGGTAGGTAGGCTGTGCTGCCCTGCCATCCGCCTTCTCACAGGGACGCCGACGGTGCGCCGCCGGCTACCACCACCACCCCCTTGGTGAAAAGAAGTAGAAGTGGACAAGCAGGTACTCCTAGGCAGGTAGGTCGATGTCGTGGGCCTGACACGGCGCATCGTCGTCGTCGGCGCCGCAAGCCTGCCTGACGCCCTGTCCGCAGGCAGCCCACTCCACCCGCAGCCATCACCGCCGCCGTCCCTGACAGCCGGGACCGCCAGTAGCAACAACAGCAACCGACGATGATGGTGATGATGGCGTGGCGCAGCGCAGTATAGTCGGCCTAACTCGCGGCGTCCTTGGCTCGATGACGGCCTGGCTGCCTGATCTCGGGGAGGTCGGCTGGCGCCGGCTACCGCCTGTACCGACTGCGACGACACGACTGCGACGGCACAGCTGGTTGGCTGGAATACACGGGGAGGTAGGGTTGAGGCAGTCAGGGACATTCGCATAGCTGTGTTCTCCACAAAACCCACGGAGAGAGACCCTTCGTTTTTGCGTTTTGCCTGAATGGCCGACTCCTGTCGTGTCCATCTCTGCCCCCTTTCTGCTGCCCGTCCGCTCTGACCTGAGAGAATTTGTTCGTGTTGACGGCGCGACTCGCTGCTCGACCACGCACGCCATATTGTCGTTGTTGGTATCAGAGCGCTGTGGTGGACGCACGCATGCGCATGACTTGTGCAGGGGGTGCGGGTACAGCAAAAAATCTCATGGAGCCGACGCAGAGTCAGAGACCGCGGGAACTGGCTCGCAGCCGACGCGCTTCTGCAATGGGCGCCGCAACCCAATCAGCCAGCCATGCAGCGCGTCAAAAGACGTACGGACACGCTCGAGCAAGACGAACAGCGCGTATCGGGGCCAGGCTGACTAGCTGGCCGACCGTTTGCCTGCCAGAGCAGCCTCGACTCATCCATCATCGCATAGGCTTTGGCCGCCAGCCAGTGTAGTGCGCGCGAGCTTGTACAGCACTTTGAGCCTGAAGCTTGCCGCTTGATTGAACACTTCGTGTCGACAGACGGCGGGGCAAAAGAAGCGCCTAAGTAGGTACTTGGCGATAAACTTCTCGATTGCAACTCTCTCTCGCGTATCTCCATGTCCACAGAGACCGACTGACTGTCCGACCAACCGACCGACCGCCACATCAGGCTGATTTGATGAGGACGAGCATGAAGAAGGCGATTGAGACGGAAGCAAAGAGGCGCAAGGTAAATTGCGTGCGAGTCGAGACGCAGGTTGCGAGGTTGTTTGCGCGATGCGAGGCGTTGAGTTTGACTTTTTTCCTTGACGCCGCTCCGTACAGGGAGCTGGGCCGGATCATAGTGCGTCCGCATGTCCGCACGTAGGGAAACTTGCTGTCCGTGATGGGCGTGACATGTTTCGGACATTTGTTTCGAAGAATGTCCTTGTTGTTGTCCACGCTCTTGCAACCAGCCAGCAATATGGCTGTCAGGTGAAGCAAAGTCCGGGATCCAGAAGGAATGAAAGGCGACTAATGAAGGACGCGTGACTTTGCAAGGAAATGGAAGAAGTGACAACCATGGCGCCAAAGCAGGACAGAGAGAAAAGGAAGTACGTGTAAGAATGCCAAACGAAGTAAAAAAGTAGACTTACCAACATGCCCATGAGCGAAATCACCGTCTCTTGTGAAGAGTCTTTCTGTCTTCAAGTCAGCATCTAGTCCATTGCCAAACAACACCCAACCCAAAAGAGCTGCTGCGCTGCGCTGCGACACCATGAGTCAAGTCTCGACATCTCAGTGCAAACCAGCCATCCTCACACCTCAGGCCTCCCTCAAGCCATTCTGCCCTACCCAACGCGCTCACCGCCTTGCCCGTTGACAGCCCTACCGATCATTCCAAGCCATCTCCCCAGACCCCGTGAGCTTGAGCCTGCGAGGTCATGCGTTCGGACGGATAGCTCCGGAGACCGGAGCACGCACCCTTTTGTTGCTGCACGGCCGCGGCCGAGGCCGGCGGCGGATCCTCGCGGAAGCTTGTTGGCTCGTGGCCATGGCAAAGGCGAGAACCTTGAGCAAAGGGGAGGCGGGGATGAAAAGTGGGTGAGCTGTGCGGAGAAAGGGATGGGTAGGCGGGAAAATGATGAAAAAGCTCAAGGGAGCTGATGACATGAAAAGTGGAGCTGTTGAAGAAGCAAAAAGAAAACGAGAGAGACTGTAGATGGGACAGCGAGAGGAGGGCAACAGAAAGGGGTGTCAGGAGAGAATAGAGCAACACCACGGCCAGCCCAGGACCAGAAGTCGTGCTGACAACCCAAGGTCCCGGAACCACAGCACCAACCCTCCACCGCGCTTCCATCATCCAGTCACCCCACCTCATCCACAATCTCGTCAAGCTCCGCTCACCCCACAAACCACACCATCCCGACTGACTTCCACTTTGGTTCGCGTTCAGTCAGGTCAGGTTCTAGATTTGGGTTTCTGATCTTGAGCGGGCTCGGGAGTTTGACTTTGGTGGCAGGGGCTGCCCTGGTTTCCCTGACCCCGGCACATCCCAAGTGCCGCGTGAAACCAAAACACAAAACATCCGCTGCCGGCACATGCACGCCATGGCGGAGGCGGAGGTGGCGGAAGACCAGGCAGGGATGCGATGTCAGGTAGGGTAGAGGGAACCGGGTTGGATTCTGAATTCTGAGTGTGACCGAGTCGCGCAAGGTTGGCTTGCTTGCTGGCGGGACCTTGTGCACTTTTTTTTTTTTTTTTCCTGCGCTCAGCTTGGGCTGGTTGTATTTTTGGATTGGGTTGTGGGAGAGACTGTCTTGGCCAAGTACTCTTGTCTGTGTGCTAGCATGGCGTTTTCGTGTATGGGCAACAGCATGGCCGAACTGTGTGACGTGTGAAGTTTTGAGCCATGGCTGTTGCCAATGTCGTCAACCGGCACAAGAATGGTGCGCGGCGCTGACGGGCTGTGTACTCAGGCGGACGCCGTGACGTGTGTGGGGCTGAAGAGTTGACACCATGAAAGAAAGCGGTCATAAGGCTGAGGCGGAGTTCCACAAGGCGCAGCGCAGCGTAGCATCCGTCTTCGGCTTGCCGAAACACTTCGGCGTGAGACGTCTAGGAAATGTTGCACTTACCGCGTTCAGTTCTCCCAAATTGCCTTCCTTTGCAAAGTGTGCACTCAGGCTAGCTTTACTGCTGCCTGCGGCGACACCGCAAAGCGCTCTCAGAATACTGGCAAGGCTGAGCACGGTAGTGCGAGGAACTCCTGCTGGGACTCCAGGGGAAATCATGTCGAGAAGCATGCCGGTATCGTTGAAAAAGTCGGCGGCGAGTCGCCAGGACTTGCATTCGGGTTCAAGAGCAGTGCCTAGGCGAGCGGCAAAGAGAATCGTTGCTACGCGTCCAGCAGAGGATTGAATGACGGAGAGGAGAAGCGCCTTGGTGGGTGTGGCATTCACGTCACCAACGCCAACACCTAAGCGGAGACTGTCAGAACTCGAATGGGCGGGCCGTGTATGGTTGAGAGTAAGAAAGGCCAGGATGAAGATGCAATGGCCATTTTTGAAGGAGAATTCATACCTTCAAGGACAGCTCTTGACGATAGCATTCCAGCAATGGAACTCGAAAATGCCTGGAGAGAGTCCTGCGACGAAAGAATATGTTAGCTATTCCGCATGGCCGCGCACCGAGGCACATAGACCGTCGCTGTAGCATGGCGAAGACGAAGAGATACTTGCATAGATCTGGTAGCTAAAAATGGCACATTCAGTCAACAATCATCCTGACGGGTGTGGATGGATGATGTCTGTAACGGGAACATTGAAAGTCCCAATGATTGGTGGATTGGACTGTAAGAATGGCACATACGGTAGATAGTCCTCTGTCACACTCTGAGGATAACCAGCGGGAAGAAAGACATCCAGGATGACTTGAAAAATATTCTTGCGTTCTTCAGGGAGCTATACGAGATTGTTAGAGACATCTTCATGGCTTAAGGTATCGTTGCGTGAGCCGCATGTGACTTGGGCAGACGTGTCGAATTGACAAAGTTGTGGGAAGGAGGATTAATGTGTCGGATGTCCGATAAAAGAGAGATGGGTAGACAACCAAGACTCGAGAGAATCAACGTGATGGAAGTTTGCTGATGTGCTGAGGAGTACGGACGCGATGGGTACACTCACAATGACGTCTACGCGGTTGTTGTCGCCGCTCTCGACATACGTTGTAATGACGTTTCCGGCATCGTCGTATTCAATGATTTCGACCTTAGTCGACGAGTAAGAAGCCATCTTCAAGTCGTGTGTCGCATCTGCTCCCGGTGGTGGACTTTCAATGGTTGGATGGCGGAGGTGTCGAGTGCAAGTCGAAATTGGCTACGTAGCGGCTCTGACAAGAAACGGCAACGGCGGGCGCCACGTTTTATACCGCAGAGCCCCAACGAAAGATGCGCTTAACCAGCACAAAATTAACGAGGCTCAAGAAATCCTGGACTACTTGCAAAAACCAGAGTTTGATAGATTAATGGACCTGGTGTCGAAAACAAAACTCGTGGCCGCTCTTTGGAGCTCGCTTGCAAGGATGGACAGCGGTCGCGCTGATGCGTGCACGACGGCCTTTCAGCCCAAGCGCTGCGGTCATGGTGAAATCAATTGAAGCCGCCATGCTTCGAAGTCGGTCATTTCCTCGCTACTTGATAAAAGTACAAACGCTCAATCCTTCCCGGCTGTGAAACGAAATTTTGTAGAGCGAACTGACGTCTAACCCGGAGGCAGCAAGCTCTGGTCGACCACGTCTTCAATCTCCTTCTCCTGCACCTCATCAGGTCCCGCCAGTGGTGAGCGAGGCAGCGCCATCAATCCTAGTCTCTGTTAGCGCTTGGAACGGTTGAATCAGTCAATACACTCACCAGTCCTGGCAGATTCGAGAATGCCAAAGGGAGCAATCAGTTTCATAAACGAGTCAATCCTGGCAGGCTTGGCCGAAACCTCGACAATGCAGTTGCTGGTGCTAATGTCCAGAACCTTGCCACCAAACTGGTGAGCCAGGTGGGTAATGGCCTCCAAATGCTCGTGCTTGTGTCTCAAGGCCTGGCTAGCGGCGAGCTTGCTGGGGTGGAAGTCCTTCTTAAGTGAGTTCTGAGCAGCCTCTTCCACCGCCTGCTGCTTGGCCAGCTTCTCCGCCATGTTACTTTCGGCGCTCTCAGTGTCCTGAACGAAGCCAGGGGAGTCGACCATCTCCCGGTGGTGGTTCATGAGTTCCTCAAAGTATTCAGGACCCAGAATGGAGATCTTGGCGAGGAGCAGCTCACGCTGAACCAGAGGAGCCTGGGTGTAGTCGAGGACTGCCCAAACGGGGACGAGATCCTCGAGTTGGCGACGCGCTTGCTCGACGACGCCATCCTGACCTTGCAACACAATGGTCATGCGCGAGAGGTCAGGAACCTCGGTGTTGCAGACGACGAGACTATCAATGTTGAACCCGCGGGCGGCGAGAATGCCAGAGACGCGTGAGAGCACACCGGGCTCGTTCTGGACTAGACAGTTCAAAACATGGCGCTTGGGCGGGGCGCGCGACGGAATTGGCGTCTCGTAGAGGATGCTGCTGACGGCGGCAGGAGCCGACCAGGAGGGCGGAGAGTCGCTGGTAGGAAGAGGGTTGATGCGGCGGTGGAGGGCCTTGTATGCGAGAGCTTGGGTCGACGAGGACGAAGGTTGGTGCCGCGGACGGACGCACTGCGTGGTGAAGGCCGGACGAGCTGCTGGCTTTTCGAGCGCGGAGCGCAGGGGCAGAGCATTCAATGCTCGCCTGGAAGCCATGTTGGCGAATGGATTCCCCTCAAAGAATGGAAGAGGGCGCGTTTTGGAGAGTTGCGGGGAATTGTGGTGTTGAGGGAAGCAAGACCAGTCAGAAGCCAGTGATTGTCCAAAATCCGCCGAGCCCGACTTCGGCGCTGTCGGCGGCAGAACCGGAACCACAAAGGCGGTGAGGTGAGGTCGGCGCCGCGTCTTGAGCGCGAGCTGCCCGCTCGTCAAGCTGCTTCAAACTTCACTCCCCACCACTCTCCATCACTGCAACCATGACCGAAGAAGGTCGCAAGCGTTCGCGCTTCGATCAGACCGAGCCCGAGCCCAAGCGCCGCGAGTCGCGCTTCGACCGCCGTTCACGATCACCCTCTGGCCGAAACTCTGACCGCCGTCGCAGTCGCAGTCCCATAGACCGTCTAGCCAGCGATAGTCCCGCAACCGCCGAGAGAAAGGATCCCCAGGCCGCCGCCGCCGCAGCCGCCGCTCGCATCAACGCTCAAATCCAGGCGAAAAAGGGAATCCAACATGTCGACGTGCCGCCGATCCGCTCGGTATGTCCCCGCGGCCGTCGTATGATGCCGACTAACATGAATACAGACTGCGAGCCCGGCCGCCGTCAAATCTCCCTCCGACCCTGACGCGCGCCCCGAAGGCGAGGTATACGAGCAGGATGGCGATTACATCAAGGACATAGAAGTCAATGACCTCCGCAACCGCTACCTACTGACCAAGGGGGCAACTCAAAAAATGGTAAATACTTCTGATCATAGCCTACTGATGGTCCTAGGACGAGCACTACACACATCCCATCATCCAAGCACTGTTCTGCGAGGTCCCCACCTGTCTCATTTCAAACTTGTTTGGAAGCGCGCAAAAGCTCACTTTTAGCCTCTTTTAGTCGCTGTTCCCAGCGCTCCCCATTTGGCACCTGCTAACCTCACCCGTGTGACATTTAGATTAAAGAGGATACTGGCGCCGGTACGCTTCACCTAATATTCGTTTGAGTATAGGATGTCTTACTGAATGTGTAAAGATGTCACAACCCGGGGAGAGTACTACCCCGACAAGAGCCTGGTCAAGCCCGGTGTAAGTCTGCCTGCTTCGAATCGATGTTCCGGCTAACAATGACAGGTGCCTCCGCTTTACCTCCACGTCACGAGCACGACAAAGGAAGGCCTCGAAACAGCTGTGGCCAAAATTGAAGAGTTGATGAAGCAGGAGCTCCCGAACTTGGTCGACGAGCGGCGTTTCCGTCGGAGGGAGCCGGAGCAAAACGTCGAGCGTGACGAATTTGGAAGAGTAATGCCGACTATCAAGGCTTGCAGACAAATGCTGACAATCGGCAGCGCAAATGGCCCGAGGAAAAAATCCCCGTGGACCTCGAGCCGATTCCTGGCTTCAACCTCCGCGCGCAAGTCGTAGGTCATGGCGGCGCTTACGTCAAGCACATTCAGCAAGAGACTCGCTGCCGCGTCCAGATCAAGGGCCGCGGCTCTGGCTTCATCGAGCACAGCACTGGCCAAGAGAGTGATGAGCCCATGTACCTTCACGTTGCGTAAGTACAGAAACCGCATTTTTGGCAGCTGATCCTAATCCAAGCAGCGGGCCCGTCCCAGACGACGTCCAGCGCGCGAGGGAGCTCTGTGAAGACCTTCTCGCCAACGTTCGCCAGCAGTATGAGCAGTTCAAGGAGCGTGGCCCTCGCAGAGGCTACGGCGGCGGCGATCGTTACGAGGGCGGCGGAAGAAACGGAGGCGGTCGCCACGATAGCTACAGCAGCAGCAGCTACGCTGGCTACGGAAACAACAGCTACGGCGGCAACAGCCAGTATGGCGGACAGCAGTCTCCAGCTGGCCAGCAGTCTGCCATGAGTCCTACGTCGCAAACCGCACCCGGCGCTGCCACAGCTGCCCCCGACTACAGCGCTCAGTACGCCCAGTACTACGGCGGCCAAGACCCTTATGCTGCCTACGGCGGCTACCAGGCCTACATGACCATGTACTGGCAGTACTATGCCCAACAACAGGGAACTGGATCAAACTCTGGTACCCCGGCTCCAGCAACTTCTGAAGCCCCTCCCCCGCCTCCTGGCTCTGCCCCGCCGCCCCCGCCGCCCGGTGAGGCTCCTCCGCCACCACCTCCTTCTGGCTCTCCTCCAGGTGGATACAGTGCCGTAAGTTTGGTTGCTGATTTCGTGTCGTACTGATCTCACATTCCTAGGTGCCTCCACCTCCTGGCCTGTAAATGTTCCATTCGGGTAGGAGACGAGTCTCAGATGATACCTCGAGTGGGGAGACTGACGATGATGCGTCCAAGCCAGAAGTCTATAGCATGCTAGTGCTCAAAAATTGGATTTGGTAATCCGGAGTTGGGAGGCAGGGCTGCATGGTCACCAGTGTTCGTCCAAGGTTTAGTATTCATGGCAAACACATGGCTCGCAATTGAGTCGACCGTCTGAAAGCACTGGATGCAATGTGACAAGCAGCCACATGTTGCCTAAATTACGCCCCACTTTTACAAGGCATCATCCGCAATGGCTCCATTGCTATCACTAGAGGCACCACTACTGACATTTCAATGAACCAAGTGTGTAAAGGCTGGGTTGATTTCAACTGACAGAATCGCGTGGTTGCCTTGGAGTGTTTGATATATTTACTGTAGTCTTGGCCTTCAATCCATACCACTGTCCAATCCACCTCACATTCTCTCAATTATTTCTTCATATCTTGATATCAAGCTTCAGAATGGGCAAGCGCGTCTCCAGAAACAACAAGAAAACCATCGACAAGATCAAACGCCTTCTCAAGTGCGCAACACAAACCCAAGCTCCTCAGGATATAAGTTGCTGACGCTCGCAGGGGCCCCACCGTCAACCTCATCGTTGGCCGCGAGCAGCAAGCATTCACCGTCCATCGAACGCTTCTCTGCCGACAATCCCGCTTCTTCATCAACGCATTCACCGGGCCATGGAGCGAAGGACGCACCGGAGCCATGAGACTGCCCGACGTCGAGCCAGAAATCATGAGCGCCTTTGTCGACTGGCTCTACACCGCAAAGCCCCCGCATGCCGAAATCGCCCTCGACCTCTACGTCTTCGCCGACTGCTATCAGATGCACCGGCTGAAGAACGCCATTGTGACGTCTCTCTACGCCCATTGGACCGAGTGGAACGACATCCTGGGGCAAGTCGAGGTCAAGATGGACACGCTCCCCGGCGCGCAGCAACTCCACTTTGCTATGGACAACCTTCCAGAGACGAGTCCGCTGCTGCAACTCATGTTCGCCATTCACGCCAATTGGAGCGGCAAGATGCCCGAGGGCCACGACTGGGAGGAGCTCAAGGACGCCATGTGTCGCTTGGTGAGGTACTTGCCGTGGAGGCCCAGGGATCTCAAGACAAAGTCTGGCTACTTGGAGGAGGAGGAGGGGTTGGGGAAGAGGTGGCGGGGGGCTAGGGAAGACGTTGTCAGGGCTCATGTCTGCAAGAAGATGAAGGTAGAGGACGATGAGGACGATGCTGGGTTTGCGTTGGCTGAATGCCGAATAGGAACGATCACCAATGCCACTTCTTTGTAGCTTCGAAACCGGCAACCAAGGAGCCATCGCGCAAAGGCGTGTTGAAATTCATCAGCAGTAGACGGCAGCATCCATTTGCGGCTAGATCTTCAGAATCTCTTCGTCGTTTCTCTCCCAGATATTTGGCTGCTCTTCCTTTCTGCTTTCCAATCACTGCTCCAGTGGCTATTTTTTCCAAGAGTGTTCATCTGTAGACAATTTAAGAAGCCTCTCGCTTTTCTGCCTCGTGGGGTGGCGGGACTGGCGGAGCGGCGGACATGGCTTCACGTTTGCTGGGATTGCTGCATATCACCGCTGGTAATTAGGACTTCTGAATTACGCTGCACCCTGTCTGGAAAGCGGACTGATCCGCGTCTTTCTGCGGCTGTTTTGCTTGCGTTTTGCTGAAGAAAAAGAAGCATCTTTTACGCTTCCGGAATCTGATTCCGAGGTCGTCGAAAGCTTCATCATCTGGGCATACAATAAAGGCCTCAGTAGTGGATGGGCTAGGAGCAGAGTGATTATTTGTTTAGCACCTACGAAAGCCAGTTCGATCGTACTCATTGTCAGGCAGTACATTCAACGGCGTGTAGAGGCCCCGTCTCAGGGATCTTGCCGCCGCTGCCGTTCAGGTCCTGACTTAACACTGAGGTATTGCTTTAACACTGCGGCGCGGGACCACCGCCTGCTGCGCCCTCCTCCGGACCATGAGACTCCCCCATACCACCGTTCTGGCCATCTCTTTCGACTGGGCGCTTCGGTTACCTCTCGCACCACTGTCTTGGCACGGCAGCGCACACTCTACTATATAATCCGGATCGCCATGACAACAACCTCCAGCTCCTCTTCCTCTTCGCCTTCTACGAGCTCCACTTGACGACCAAGGGGCTTCCTTCTCATCTTCTCTGAGATTTGCGATCACAGCGCCTCGCAACATCCATATCCTCGCTTGAACATCCAAAGGTACCTCGAAGTGCGCGTGTCCTCCCTCAAAAATACAGACACTCGCTAACACAAACCCCATTTTCTAGCTCGGATCGCGTATTCCGTCTCATTCTTGCGTCGTTTCCCGGAGTCTCCAACATGAGTCAACAAATTTCGACTGTCGTCTACACTGCGGGTTGTTTCAAGCCAACGTGAGTGGTTCACCCCGAGGTCTACATTGAGAAAGGCACTAACGTCAGCACAGTGGACCCAAGGTCAAATTGGTGGTTGGCCAGGAGCGCAAGGTTTTCACCGCTCACTGCGAACTCCTCTCTCGTCACTCGCCGGTCTTCCGTAGCGCCCTCACCGGACCCTGGACCGAAGCGACGACCCGCACTCTCGAGCTCCCAGACTCCGATCCTGACGTTGTCGATGTCTTCCTCCTCTGGGCGTACAAAGGCTACTTGCTCGGTCCCATGTTCGCCTTTGAGCTTTACGTGTTCTCAGACAAGTACCAGATCCCGCTCTTGAAGATCGACGCGGCGCACACCCTGTACTGGCACTGGACCAGCTGGAACCACGCCTCCAAGAAGCAGATCGTCGTCCAGGAGGCCGTTCCCGAAGCCGAGACCGTTCAATTTGCCATCGACAATCTTCCGCAGACAAACCGTATCCTCCAGCTTCTGCGCGTCGTTGTAAACCTCTGGGATGGCCAAGGAGTCGAGTACCAGGAGTGGGTGCAGATGCGCCTTGCCAGGACACGTCTTTTCCAGACCGGTCCTTACGGACCTGTTGACAGGATCGCCAAGGAGCACATTTACACCGCCGATGCGAAGCACAAGGGCTCGTTCATCAACTGTCCCCGTGCTGCTACTACCACGCTGAAGGCATGTTACAACTGTCTTTGGCTGGCTGGTGAGAAGCCTTGGCTCGTCAACGACGAGAATTGAGAGCGCACTGGTGCAATTCGGGGACAAACTTGTCTCGAGGGAAGGAAGCCATCGCTGGCATGAAGGTTGTGGGATTCGGAGGACAGGTCAACGGTCCCAGGGCAACGAGCAGCCAGACGAATCGGAAAGGCAGAGGAGGGGGCGGGTTGGCGGGGCTTCTGGCATATGGTTCTACGAATAAGAGCCACGACCAATTGTATAAAAACTGCGGCTTGAATTGGGGTAGGGAGTTGGTAGGAGTATAAAAGCAACAAAAACTGCCATCGACAATCTTTCAGAGAGCAACCGCATCGTCCAGCTCCATCCACTATCTCTGGGCCGGTCGCCTCGCTGACCGTCGCTACACTACAGCGATGAGGCGTGCTCGGTCCCGCTTGTTTGCCACCGTCGCCTTCGGTCCTCTTGATAAGATTGGACCAGCCGACACTTACTCCAACGATGCCAAGCCCAAGGGTCCATTCCTTGGCTGTCCCTATGCCGCAAAGAGCACCAAAAATATGATTGCGTGCTATGACTGTCTTTGGCTGGGTCAGGCGAAGCCATGGCTCGTCAACAAGAGGGCCTGAGGGCTCGAGGGGCACTGGTTGGGGGTCTCTTTCGGAAGAAGGGAACAGCAGTGGGCTACCTGCAGGCTTGGGGAAAAGCAGCGGATGGCTAGACAAATTCGAAGGGTGAAGGAAGGTGGCGGGCTGTCTGGTCCTCTGGCATTGAGTTCGTTCCACCGAAAGGAACTCAACCAAGGTGTAGCATTTGGAGCGAGTATTGGGATCGAAAAAGGGTTGGAGTAGTATAGAAACAGAAAATTGCCGTCGATAGTCTCCCAGAGACAGACCGCGTCCTTCAGCTTCTCCGCGTCGTCCACAATCTCTGGGTCTTTCGCCTTTCTGGCCGTCGTTATACTCCAGCGATG
Source organism: Phyllosticta citribraziliensis (assembly GCF_038025025.1). Lineage (NCBI taxonomy): Eukaryota > Fungi > Ascomycota > Dothideomycetes > Botryosphaeriales > Phyllostictaceae > Phyllosticta > Phyllosticta citribraziliensis. The sequence continues at coordinate 1,486,768 of NW_027117348.1, forward strand.
AGGGGCGCCAGGTCCCGCTTGTTCTCAACTACGCCGTACGGCCCCGTCGACACTAGGACTCAGCGCATCGCTCCGGCGGTGATCCTGGACGCGAAGATCATTCAATTTGCCCTCGATAACCTTCCAGAGAACGACTGGATCATTCAGCTGATCCGTGTTGTCCACGCTCTCTAGGAGTGTCGTCTCTCCGACCGCCGTGATACTCGAGTGATGAGGACCGCCAGGGCCCGCTTGTTCTCTACGACACGGTACAGCCCCACGGATAGGATTGGGTCTGCCTATTCCTACTACGCCGCTGACACCAAGCACAAGGGCGCGATTCTTGGTTGTCCGCATGCCTTGACGTCTCAGATTGACATCAAGGCGTGCTTCAACTGCCTGTCGCTCGCCGAAGGGAAGCCCTGGCTGATGAACGGAGCGCTCTAAGCGCGGGATGGATTCGGAAATCGCTCTCCACCTAGCGTCTGGTGTGCGAAGGTTTTGGATGGACAAATTGGAACTTCCGACTTGTACGTGGTTTGACAAAAGGGAAGACAGCAGGAGGTGAGGGGACAACAAGAGGATGTGGGAGGAAAATGGGCTAGGAAACGCGGAAAGCTATGCTGTCAGAGTAGTTGAACAGGCGGAGGAAGGTGGCGGGCAACAGGAACTAAGATCAAATGTACAATAGCCGGAGCTTGGATTGAGATAGAAAATTGGTTGGTGTAGCAGCGCAATCAAGAGACAATGCCTTGATTGCAGACCGATGCTCCACCGAAGAGGTAGCGATTGTGATTGCAACTCTCCTCGCTGCCGCCACTTTGCCCTTATACACATCGGTAGGAAGTCTTGACCTTTTGCAGTCGTTGCTCCTTGTACGCGCTGGCGAATCTACCAAAGCTCGAGGAACAGGGCGTGTCTTGCTTGACTTTTACGTTTGGAGATCGTGGCCACCAGATGCTGCAGCTCGGATGTTGCGAGCCCTCAAGCGCCAACCCCGGGATAAGAGCACTCCTTACTTCTTGGACGAGCTGACCTCAGCAACTGAAGCGGAAAGATCAAAAGAGCCTCAGAGCTACCACGAGAAAATCAAGGCGCGGGACGCCTTCGCGTGTCAGACCATTGACGCCTGCTTTTGGCTGTCGCGGAGGAAATCCCGGGGGAAGAATGAGACGTTGGCGATGACAAGAGTGCGGCGAGCTGCAGGGCCGGCGGCGTTATGGAGACGGAGTGCGCCATGGTGGCTTCGGTCTACGAGATAAGGATGAGCATGAGGTGGCGACTCTCTTGCGGCTTTGGGTGCTCGGTGGCAGTGAAGGGCTGCTGATGGTGTTTGATTTCGTTTCCAGGCCCTTCGATGAGTTACGGAGTTGAAGACAAGCATGTTCGCGTTTGGATCCAGGCTGATTCAGACGCCTTGCAAGTTTGGCCAGAACGGCCCCAGGTTTTGCGACACTCGGCAAGGTAGGCAGTCGATGGAATGGAGGTATACGTCTTCATTTGCTCGCAAAGCTCCGCGTCTCCATGCTCTCGCCATCGCCCCAGATTTCCTTGCTCTCCTGCTCCACGCCCTTCATCGCCTTTGCCACCTCGTCCAACTTTGCAACGACATCCAAGACGCCCGCGTTGACTCTTTGAAAGTAGCGGTCGTTGGCTTCCCTCCTCTTGCGCGCCAACAAGATGTCATTCTCCGTATCTTGCTCCAGCTGGCTCTTGACGCTCGCCTCGGTTCCGCTCCTCGGTCTGCCAGTGACGACAGGGGCCGCCGTCCCAAGCCTCTCGTTGCGGTCCGACGCAAGCAAATTGGAAGTGCCCAAGGGTCTTGCTTCCTCCCGCTTGGCGGCCGCGTCTTGCTGCTCGTCCTCGGCCTCAGTCTTTGCCCACGCCTGAGCAAGTGCAATCTGGGCGCTGCGCAAGTCTTCCAGCGCCTTGGAATGGCCAGGCCTGAAGACGTGCGTGCCGTGAATGGCGCTGAGTTCGACTTCTTCCAGCGTGTTTTGCATTTCGGCCCAGATGGCGTCGGTGCGCTCGGCACTCTGCTGCTCTGCTTCGTAGTGCTGCGTCTGCGCAGTGCGCTGCTCCGCCCGGATGGATCTGGTGCTGGGGGCAAGGTTGCCGTCAGCGTCGGTCACGGCCTCGCCTAGCTTGGATCGCTGGCGGAGTAGCGGCGCGCGGCCACTTGATTGAGCGCCAGCGCCAGTTCCAGAGGGCAGCGCCATTGATGTGTTTGATGCATTGCGGGAGGGAGGTCCAATGAACAGGGAGGGCGCTGGCGGCCGGTGTTGGCTGTGACTCCGTTCAAGAGGCGCTTGGTGAGACATGTTGTAAGGAAACAGAACCCGGCCAGATCATCCGTCCACAAAATGTAGAAAACTGTCCTCTTTCTGACTTCTCCGCCTCATGGTAGGTGGCAGCGTAATGCAGTTGATGGTCAGGGTCAAGGGCGGACGTCAAGAGTCGCGGGGAAGCGTTGATCCGAAGCGAGGCCGCCGCACGTGACGCACTCGATTGGCGGCGCTCGCTCGCCAACTTCAATTTTGACCCGACCCACTGCGCCTGTTGCAGCCGACAACGACGACACCTCCACCCCCTCCAAAACCCACCACTGCGATAGCCAGATAAATCGGTGCGTACGGCCACGCTGCACTTGTCCAGACGAAATCCTCCCTCAAAAGAATACCCGTCGCCGCTGACACTCGGAACCTGCAGCCATCATGGGTAAGGGCAAGCCTCGTGGTCTCAACGCCGCGCGCAAGCTGCGCAACCACCGCCGCGAGCAGCAGTGGTCCGACCTCCACTACAAGAAGCGTCTCCTCGGTACCGCCTACAAGTCGTCGCCGTTCGGTGGCTCCTCCCACGCCAAGGGCATCGTCCTCGAGAAGGTCGGTGTTGAGGCCAAGCAGCCCAACTCGGCCATTCGCAAGTGTGTCCGTGTCCAGCTCATCAAGAACGGCAAGAAGGTCACTGCTTTCGGTACGTGCCACTCCCACACAGCTCCCAGGATTCGCGGATGCATTGGACGCGTTGGAAAGCAATGAGGTGGCAAGCAACACGAGCATGGACTAATTGAACCTCTGCAGTCCCCAACGACGGTTGCTTGAACTTCGTGGACGAGAACGACGAGGTCCTGCTTGCCGGTTTCGGTCGCAAGGGCAAGGCCAAGGGTGATATTCCCGGTGTCCGCTTCAAGGTCGTCAAGGTTTCCGGTGTCGGTCTCTCCGCCCTGTGGAAGGAGAAGAAGGAGAAGCCCAGGTCATAAGCGCACACATCAGTGTGGTTTCTCTCGAGGCTTGGGGCATGTGGCGAGGTGTGGAGGGTTTCGTGGTCAAGGAAATTTCGGCGCGAATTCAGGATGGGTTTCCCTCAAGTCATGTATGCATGGCATGATCTTAGGCTCCGGTTAGGATAATGAAAAATATCCAGCCGGCAAGGCAAACAAACGCCGCGCCACAAAACGAATGCAAGGAATTGGACGACGACCATAGACGACCGCTGGGCATTGTGCTTATCCGTAGGACTGCCAGTCAACATTCCGGGAACCGAATCGAGATTCCAACGCCGACGACGATACCTTTGCCGTAGCAGTTCCTACACCGAACGGCTAAATTTTGGGTTGTGCTATCGCTGCAGCTAATGATCATAGCACCAACCCATCCCGTCTTTCGACGAGAATATCAGCGACTCCCGCACAACAAGAATCCAACTCAATCTCAATTTCAAGGACGCCCGCCGCACCGCCATGAGTTTTCCATACCAAGCCAAGTGAATAAACAGCGCCACCCGCCCATAAACACCAACGCTTCATACCTCAAAGCTATCAAGACGCACCGGCGAGCGCATCTCTTGCAAATTCCCACACAGTCCTCGCAACAAAAGCCATGCCAATGATGATGGGCGGCACGGCAATGAATAGCGCCAGCAACAGACCCTTGCCCTCCTCTTCCTCTCGCCGGCGTCTCTCGGCCTCGATCTGCTCCCGCCGTGCCTCTGCTTCTTGCACCTCCTTGGGCTCGTCGCGGATGCTGAAAACGCTCGTGAATAGCGATTCGAGGCCCGTGTCGACGGGGTCCTCGCGAAGCTGGAGCCTGGCGGGGGCAAGCTCGAGTTCCCGTGATGCTGGCTCCTCGCCCTCGGTCTCGTAGCGGAAGGCGGGCGTACCGGGAGTGTCCGTGCTCTTGCCACCGCGGTTCATGATTTTGGCGAAAAAGTCGCGCTGCTTGGCGGCCGATGCTTGCTGGAAGATGGGTTGGTTGGGCGGGTTGCGGAGTTTGTGTGCGGGTGCCAACGGCGCTGGGGGCAGTGTGCCGCGGAAGGGGTTGCGTTCGTTCGTGGTCGCCGTGTCTTGGAGGAGCGAGTTCATGAGGTTCGTCTGCTTTTGGACAGGGAGACTGGCGGTGCGCGAGTTGAGGGTGAATAAATGGTTTTCGGGTCTCGTAGGCGTCCATTCCATCGTGTCTTCGTCAAATTCGGGTCGGACGGTCGTGGCGTCAGTCTCTGTGACGGTCTGATGCGACTTGTACGAGACTGGCGAGGGCGGATCTATGTTTTGAAGGTTGGGATTGAGTGGTTGTGCCAGGCGGTTGACTGGAAAGGGCTTGAGGTATGCTGGAGACTGTGGCTGAAAAGATGCTGCCGTGGCAGGTCTAGAAAGGGGTTGTTGCTTTTCAGGAGAGTATTCTGACGGCGTCAAGAGAGGCTCCGGTGCCTTCAAGTTGATGCGCGGTGTCTTGTCAATCTTGACCGTGAATGAGGAAATGATGGCAGTCTAATTAAGTCAGCAAAATGCCGTGAGAAAAAGCAAAAAACTTACAATGAAGATGAAGACAAACACGGCAGCGTGGACCGCGCGATAGACGTCAATAGGCAACGTAGACTCCGCAGGATCCCTTAAAAACCACCAGGTGGTGCCCCTGACGACAAGCATGAGCACCTGGAGAGTGAGATGGTCCTTCAATCCAATGAGTCTGCCACGTGAAGAGTCAATCCTCACAGCCAGCTTGTTGTTCCACCAAAAGGTTGCCAATGCAAGCAACATCATGTTCCTCATCTCGGGATACCACGTGCTGATGCATTCGCTCTGTACGACGCCGTACTTGCGAGCCTGGCCGATGCAAGTCCACCCATTAAAAACTTGGACGTCCTTACCGTCCCCCAGCGTGCCAGGGCTTGCAAACACCCCCATGGCGCTCCATATCAAGTGACTGACAATGCTGCTCCACCACAGAATGCCAGTCCAGAATATCAAGATGCTCTGCCATGTCCAGGTCATCGACTTTTTTCCGATTCCAATCGTCTTGGCCCTCTCCAGCAGCCTGTTGACGTGGTCTGCCTTGGCCGCATGCGCCGTCTGCTTGATCCTGTCTCTTACTCGCGGCGCACAGTCGTGGCACACCTGCGGATACCGTTTCTCGAGGTTTTTCTTGTATTCTGGGAGAGACTTTTCAAACTTGGAAAAGCTTGGGTCTTCGGGGGGCGGCAGGTAGGAGGCCAGGGTTTGGTTGACAATGTACTGGTTCTGAATGCATGTTGCGCAGAAGAGGCTACCTTCGACGGGATGCAGTGTTGGGGTAGGGACGCGTCCTGGTACGTAGTGGGCGTAGATTGTCGGGGCTGGAGTCTCGGTCGCGACGGGAGGGTCTGTTATTTCACCCTTCTGCAAGAAACGCGTCAGTCGCCCGCATGTCGCATGTCACAGCGAATAGTAAATAGACGGCAGCTCGCGCGCCAACAGCGCAACTTACCTCGTCGAGATAGTTTGTCGCCTCACATTGTTGGCAGTCAAATTGACGAACGTGTGAGTTTCTCGAGAAGCGCGAGCGGGTGCCGCAGTAGAAGCAGCACAGGTTGCGTCGTAAGAAGGGCATGTCGGAGAGGTGTTGTTGCATGGGGCAGAGACGCGGACTTGGCGGCGATGGGTTCCGCTGCGGAAAAGTTTCGAGATGACGACGGCCAGTCGTTGACCATCAGCAGGGAGCAACGACGGATGGTGACGAGGCACGAAGTCGGCCAGAGCTGAGACCATTTACTCGACCTCGATTGTTCACATTCACATTCCCTTCACTTTCGGCAAACCGAATTGTTCGAGGCCTCCGTCTCGGCCAGCTCCGCCCGCACCTTTTACCTCACCTCGCTCAACCACCACCCCCGACACACACCACCGCCGCCGCAACCAGCGCCATGCAAAAGGTCCTACAACGCACGGCCATGGCCAAGCGCCAGGCCGCGCGCAAGGCCGAGATTGCGGCAGAAAAGAAGAAGTTGCGGGAATCAGTAGTGTCACGACTCCAATCCGTACAAGTCAACCAAAAGGTCGCGGACCAAGTGCGCGAAGCGCGTCGCCATCGGCGCGAAAACTGGGAACTCGGGCCATTGGCACCTCGGCGAGATGTTGGCGGAGAGAAGAAGCTGTACGGAACCGTCGTGGCAGAGCGCATGCGCCAATTCCCCGTCCACCCCGACCGCAGGCTCAAATTCACGCCCTTTGCCACGGGCGACCGGGTCGTCTTGTTGAAGGGAAGGGACAAAGGCAAGATTGGCGAGATCAAAGAGGTCCACGACGAGTCGCAGACCCTCACGATCAGCGGCCTCAACACCGTGAGGATATCCAAGAGAGCACCAGAGCTTCGTATTAACAAAGTCGACCGCAGGCCGAAGTTCCCGTCCCCGACCATCTCCAAGGCCAGCCTGAACTAGGCCTGATGGACAGACCGTACCGAACAATCGAAATCCCCACGCCCTTTGCCGAAGTACGCCTCGTGTACCCTCTCCCCGACCCCAAGACCGGCATCAAGCGAGACGTCATCATCCAGAATGTTGTGCGAGAGCCCGTAATCCGCGACGACAAGGTGACCTACCGGCGCTACATTCCAGGCACCAAGATCGAGATTCCGTGGAAGACGCCCAAGAGGACCGAGTACGCGGACCAGCCCGCCGACACGCTGCGCATCCTGGTCGACGAGCGGTCGTTTGTGCCGACGCTGCTGCGGCCGCCCATGCCAAACTCCGTCATCAATGAGCTGCGCAACCAGTTCAGCTACTTCAGGGATAGGCACGATCCTGAGTATGTCGCTAGGAAGGTGGCCGAGGACGAACTGCAAAAGGGCAAGGGCGTTGAGTCGCTGAAGATGATGACGCCGCTCAAGGAGCTCAACGCGCGCATCAGGAGAGCCAACAGGGCGAGAGGACGGCAACCAATCGACAGGAGCGTGTTGGCGGCGATCGGCGAGCGGATGGCAATAGTTATGGAGAAGAATAGCGCAAAGAAGAGCGCAAAGAGCGCAGCAAGGGCCTGATATCCGGAGAGGAAATTCAAAAACGCACACGTTCGCATGTCTGAGTTGGGAGAAGAATAGAAGCATGCCCTGTATAACAAATCAATGCCATTGAATCTGAGCCTGAGCTCAGCCGCTTTTGAACTCCAGTGCTGATGCTGATGATCCTAGCTATGCAACCCAAAACGCCCGAAATTCGTATGGTGCCTCAAATCAGTACGCCCAGATACTCGCCCCTGCCAGCGGTCTTGTCCAGCAACGTCTCCCACTGCACCAAGAAGCGATCCACAACTCTGACCAGTAGCCTGCCACTCAAACTCAGCCTCTTGACCCGCGCCCAGCTCTCCACATAGATGGTCCGTATGCGGCTCGTGCGATCCAAGTCCCCCAGGTCGCAGAAGCGCATCAGCAGCGCGGCCAGTACGACAATAACGCCGGTGCCTGGCCCATTGGTCAGGATGAGGTTGGGGAAAAAGGTCGTCTGGTGCTGAGGTGCTGTGCTGGATGCGATGGCCGGCGAGGCAAAGGGAGATCGAAGGATTGCGTGGCAGGCGGCGAGGCAGCGCAGCGAGGAGTAAGGCGTCGTAAGAAGGGATTGGTGAATCTTGCGCGCGCGCGGGACGAGTTGGATGTCGTAGGTGCCGATTTCGAGCTCCCCGCCCTTCCTGTCATCAGCTGCTCTCTTGACCTGTTCAATGACCTCCTCTTCCTCGTCGTCTGTGAATATCGCGGCCGCGTCTTCCTCCTCGCTCGTCCGCGCGGGTTTCTTGACTACCCGTCCAGTGGCAAACACCATCAAACTTTCCTCCCACTCGCGCGCGCGCTCGGCGCTCAACGAATCGCCTTCACTGACGACGTATGTCCGGTGGCTCCAGCTGCGCAGAAAGCGCGCCTTGTCCAGGTTGCCCAGCATCGCCATCATCTCCGCCGTGTGCCCACCGCTCCCCAAAACGACAAGCAGACGCGTCGGCTCGATTGACGCATCAAAGTCGATGATGTCGGCGAATTGCGCATCTTCGGCGCCTTTCGATGAGGCTGGCGCGTTGGTGGATGTTGCTCCGACGTCGTCATTCAGAGAGGGGTCGCCGGGCCGTTTGCGCGGGCGCGGTGGTAATCGTAGGGGCGGGAGGATGAATATGAGACGGAGGGCGAGGAAGGGGATGCTTAGGAGGGCGAGGATGAGGAGGCCGTTGAGGAAGAGCGTCGTCGCAGGTGGAGTTGGTGCCGACATGGTTTGCTGCTCCAGGAGAGGTTGTTGTACGCCGTGGGCTGGATTAGCGCATTGTTGCGCGCGCATTTGAAATTCGGCGTCAATTGGAGCTCTAGAGCCTTTCTCAAAGTGGAATATCTGGCCGTTTTCGAGAGAGGCGGAACAGTTGATGGTAATAGGGAGTAAGAAGGGCCAGGAAAATGGCACGGAGTTAAGAAGCGGATGCGCGGCAATGTCCGAAGCACTTGAGACTTCCTGGTGCTGTCTTCCTTCCTTTCAGTTCAACCTTTTCCAACATTTTCCAATCAATGATTCCTCCTGCTTTCGGGTGACCCTTGAATTTCAACGGCCATTCAATTTTTTCCCTTGGCCAGCAGTGGCAAGGTAGTGCTGTAGTTCCCATCACTGTGGATTTCAAAAGATGTGTTCATACCTGGTGCTCCGACTGCGTTCCAAGAGCATTCATTACTTTGGAAAAAGCTAGAGCGCCATCGTTTACTGCCGAAGTTGCTCTGGAGTATCAGATTGCTGCCGCAATCACGTCCAGGCAGTATCCACTCGCTGCCACAGTCGCGTCTAGGGTGCATTCGCTCACTGCCGCAGCCGGACTCACAGGATCAATTCATGTAACATTCACTGTGCCTCTATCAAGCCAAAGCTGTCAACCCATGAGTTCCACCTTCCAATTAGCGTGCCTTTTTGAGACGTCTATTGTACTGGGCCAGCAGCTCCCTGGGACACCATGCGCGAAACCATGCATCATGTTTCTGGCAGTTTAGAAGCTTTTCCGCCTCTTTCATTTCATTGTCATTGCGAAGCTCCTCGGATGTTTTTGCGCCAAATCTCCTAAGCAGCTCCCTCATTTCGTCACTCAATCTCTGCGCCTCCCCCGTGCGTCTTGGCCTTTTGTAAAGGGGGTCTGTGTACCCTTTCAGTCTGTATCCTTTCAGTGTGTACCATTGCGAGCTGTAGGCAGTCAAATCAAGCGGTGTCTCCCCCACCGAGTTGATCGGGGAGGGACGTGCACCTCGTTCGAGGAGAAGACGCACGCAATCTACATTGCCATAGTCAACAGCTCCATGAAGCGGTGTCCATCCTCTATCGGTTGTCAGGGAGGTGTCTGCCCCGCTGTCCAAAAAGTACCTCACAACGTCAGTTGCCCCAAATACAGCTGATGCAAACAGAGCTGTTCCACGCTCTCTGGAATTCAATTTGTGCATGAGATCGATGTTTGCACCATGGTCTTTGAGCAGTTGGAGCACTAGCAATGACCACGTTAGAACAAGCTGCGTTCAATCCACTCAGTGGATAGCTTTCATTCTTACCTTTATCATTTGCGACCCCAGCGTTCGACATCAAGGGGGTATTGCCGTCTCGATCTCTCAGGTCTACTTTTGCGCCGTAATTCAAAAGCAGTCTGGCAAGGCGGCGATTATTTCTGGCTATGGCGCGGTGAAGAAGGCCTTGGCCGTTGGCCTTCCTCAAGTTTGGGTTGACGCCGTACTCCAAGAGTAATTTGATGACTTCAAAATGACCCTTCTCGACTGCTAAGAAGCAAGCAGTCTTGATGGTGGCTGTCTTTATTCTCTCATGATTTTTCTTTGCTTTGGTGTCATATTTTTGCGCTTTTTCGTGATCCCAAGCATCGAGCTCTTCATCGTCTTTGTCGCTAGAGTCTTCACCTGACTCGTCGCTTGGGAAATCGCTATCGGTGAAAATGTCGCTGGCGTCTTCGTATGAATCGTCGCTTGCAAAGTCGCTGTCGCCGTCCCTGTCGCTGTCGCTGTCGCTCGACAATTCTTCATAAGGGAAATCCCTGCTCCTAACAGGACCCAGATCAATGGACCCGATTGAGTCAGGACGAAGAAGATCAAGAAGGCCTCGCACGTCTCCTCTGTAGGCCAGCTGAAGGAAACTCCTGTATTTTTGGAGCGCTTTCTCGGTCTGGATAGCGCGCTCATTCCCGGTGTTCAATGCAGGAGCGCTTGACAGCAGATTCTTGGACGGAGTCCTTACGGAGAAGATTGTGTCCAACATGAGTTTGAAGAATCCAAGCAGCCAGAAGAGCACCTCCCCGACGATTTCGAGAAAGCCCCCCACTTCGTCATCAGGATGGTATTGGACAATCTTCTCTACTGCCTTTGTTTGATTTCGTTCTGCGACATGGAGCGAGATCGTAAGTCCTCTCAGGGATGAAAGGTCAAAATGTGCGCCGCAGTCCAGAAGGATTGAAGCAATGTCATCATGACCGGCCTTGAATGCTACGGTAAGAGCCGATTGGTGGCGTAGATCCAGTTCTTCAACATTGGACCCCTTCTTGATCAGATTTCTGGCCAATTCCGCGCATCCCAAGAAAACGGCGAGGTGTAATGTGGGAATTAAAACAGCCCGCCGCCACTGATCGAGATCATCGGGAATTACGTGAATTCTTGCGCCGTGAAGCCAAATCTCGGGGTCTCCTTTGTCAAAGACTTCTGACTTCCTGTAGTATCCGTCGAACCTGAGCAAGAAAAGACAATAGAACTCTCGACTTGGCCTTTCCTGAATTAGGGTGCTGATAGCCTCAAGAAGCCTAGGATCCTTTGAATGATTTCGGACTTGGCGATAGTGCTGGCTGAGATGCATCCCTGCATATTCTGCAAAGGGACAGTCGACAATGGCCCTGATGGGACGTCCCTTGAAATAATCGCGCCACTCATAGTCTGCCCTCCTCAGATAATTGGCGCAAACGAGAGCGATGCGGCTCTCGAATTCCGGGAAGAGCTGGTGCCTATGCTCGTTGAAGAACTCTTGAGCAGAGAAGTGGAAAAAGCGAACCAAATTGTCTACGTCGACCTCAATCAGCCCGTGACCGAAAGACGGGATGTCGCTCTCCGGAATCAGATCTCCCTCGTCGATCTTTGCGGTCACTTCCTCTGATGCAAGGGCATACTGTAGATCTTGGACTGAGAGAGGTTGCCGTGCGAAGGATACCCAACCCAAGATGGCTTTGGCACGCTCTGCCCTTTTGGGTTGCTTACTTTCCATGATTCGGATCATGACATGGTCGTAACTAGCGGGAATGGTATCTGGTAAATTTTCGAGAACTCTCTTGACCTCATTTGGCACCTCTATTTCCGTAAGCGCCTTCATGTGCAATTGGACGATGAGAAACCTAAGGATTCAGCCTTGCTTCTTGTTTATCAAAGCCCTGAGCCAGAATGGGGATAGAGAAGCTTACACTCTCCCTGACCTCTGCGGGACCAATTCCTTTATTTCTTTGCTGAACTTTTGGAGCACGCGATGTTTTCGGACGGTCTGGTCGATGTAATCCTGAATGTCTTCATCGTGCGCTTCGATTTTCTGTTCCGTGAATCCATGCTGAACGTCTTCCTGCTGGTCCAAGACCCTGGACATTACTAGGACTTTTGCACCTCCGGGGATTGATTGCAAGCTTTCCATGAGCGAATATCGGATGCCACGCTCGCACTCATCCAGCGCGTCGACAATGACGTAAATCTGCCTGGTTGCCGCCAATTTTGACAACAGCTCTTTGGTATCGCGCAATTCAAGCGCCCGGAAAGATCGCCCATGTCTTTGATATTCTTTGAATAGATTCCGGACTTCGCTGTGGATCTCGGTGGAGTCTGATTCGAATTGCCGAAGAATGTTTCCAAGGAGTTCATTTATTCCCGGATCAGCTTTGTATGAGAGGTAAAGGCATGCGACCATGGCATTACTTGAACCATTTGCTGGTTCATGTACCCGGTTCCGGAGGTGTTCGGTGATAATTGAGCTAATGCAAATTTAATTGACGAGCATTTGGTGAAGAATAAGGGGTTTCTTACGCTAGGACACTCTTTCCGGCACCAGCTAGATCGTGTCAGTATACTGTCAATGAGACGAAATCATATTTACTGACGAGCTCCTGTACACCATAGCCTGTTGATGTCCCCATCTCGCCAGCGGGTGAACGTATCTGATTCGAGGAGCCAGCGACCAGCCACAAGGCTTTCCCCCACTCGCTCTTGGAGGCTTTGATGCACTGTGTTGAAATTCAACTTTGACAACCAGTCAAGGATATCATCGCGCTCGTGGTCTTTGTATTGGTCTGCAATTTTGCTGACCTTTCTGTGCGTCTTGGCAACTAGAGCAAGCGTGAGTGCGCGGATGCACTTGGTGAGGTTTTCTTCGGCCTCGGTCGCCTTGGATAGAGCATCGCTAAGCTCGTCATCATCGAGAAGTTTCTTCTGGAATTTTCCTTTGAAGAATCAGCAGCCATGCAAAGCAAACTCCAATGCAAGCACGCACTGAACCTGTGATTTGTCTGCGCAATGCCGATGCTGCTGATTTCAAGACAACTTTTAAAGAGACCTATGATGCTTTCCTTCAGATGGTCTCCAAGCTCCTCCAGCTGACCTATCTCTCCTTCGAGGGGTGAGAGTTGGTCAAATCTGCTCGCCAGCTGTTTGAAGAATGCTTCCACTTTGTCGAAGTCTTCAGCAACTTTTGTAACAGATACAAACAAGTAGGCCACGGCATTTACAACAAGCGACGCTGGCGACGCAGCCGGGACAGCCTGCGTTGGCACATAATGGTCAGTACACCACCTCCCATCAACAACAGAGGAGCGATTTCCGACTTACAGCCGAAACCACGTTGACGGCAAACCCAAGGAAACTGATTGTGATTTGAATTTGCTTGAAATGGCGGCCAACTTTCTCGCAAACTCTGTCCAGACGGCCAGTTTTGTGCCGCGAATGTTGGAAAGCCTTCAACCATGACTCTGGATCAGACTGAAACCTGGCCGCTTCTTGCTTCTCTAACTCTGGAATGGGATTAGAGGCAAGAAAATCCGCTTCTGCAGACTTCCACAATTCGAGGAGCTCTCCTTCGCAAGGAAATTCGACCTTTTCGCCCATGACGGTAACAGACGGGGAAGTTAAACATTCGCGCGAGCAACCCAGGGCCCTTCGCGCCGAATATAAAAGAATCAGTTACCATGCTGTAGGGCGGCGCGGTTGATGATCCACAATCAAAAACCCCTGTCTTGGTTGATCGACACGCTGTCAAGACAGTTCGACCAGCCAGTCTTCAGCGATAAGCGCCACGAGGTTTTGGACCATTGACTTGCAGCCAGCTCTGCGACACGAACTGCCAGTTGTCGAGCGCCTGCGGACTCATTTTGGAAAGTGGCAGTGTTAGCCTGTTTGTTGGAGCGCGTCCCGAAGTCTTGTAGCGATTAAGCACCAGTCCAATCATCGCACGCGTCGTTGTCTTTTCAAGCGCCGACAGCCGCCGTGGCTTTTCAAGGACAACAGTCTCGACCATGCAATCAAACGCCATGGAAGCGCGGGAGATCCAGTATCGGTATTCGTCAATCGGGCGATTCAGGTGGAGAGGAGTGGGCTGTGGCCCAAAATCGCCATCAGGTGCGCCCGCCCACGCTAGTCCCAATTAGGCAACGTGTCTGCCTTCTCACAAACAACTCCATCGAAGTTGGGGCAGACATGGAGCATTCATATAGTTCAATTGATGAATTACAGGGAGAATCCAAGGCCTTCATTTCAGGACTCCTTGGAAGCATTCAAGCCCTGACCGACGGAGTAGCGAGCAGCATTCATGAGTTCCAATCACTGAATGTGCCGCAATTTTTGTCACCAAGCCTTGATTTGATCCTTTGACGCCGCGGCGATATTTGGTAGATGTGAGAGTCGTCTTATTTGTCCGTTGCAAACGGATCGATGATGGTGAACATTTGTCACATGAGTCAGCATCAACAGAAGTGAGCAGGTGAATGGTCGCATTTGTAGGTGTTGAAAATGAAAGAGAATGGGAGAACAACATCCAGACAAAACCGGAAGGCCCCGCCGCCGACTTTGGGCAGTCACGTCGGCGTAAAATGTAGCCACCACCCGCTCGCCTGTCTAGAAACAACAACCGTGCTTCTCACCATTGCTCAGCAACACTCTTCCACCGCATTTACTGGATTTCTCTCGTTCGGAACCTGGCCGAAGCCAGGCCAAGCCCAGGGTATGTTGAGCTTCTACGGTCCTGCATGACAACGCGACTGACCGAATCTTGACCCAGGCAACCATGTCCCAGCAGCAAGAGGGCTTCTTCGTCCAATCGAAGTCGGGAGAGGAAAAGCTGGTGACTAGGGGAAACACGAGTACCCTGGAGCTGGTCGAGATCATCAAAACACAATTGTCTGAGGCCGAATCGTTCCTTGCGACGCGCAGGGCACGCAGGGCCGAATTCGTTGAGGAAGTGGATGCGATGATGGCAAAGCTACAGGCAAACCATTTGAACAAGGAAGAGGAGGGGGAGGAGCGCGAATCCAGTCCCGAACCCATTGACATGGAGCTGCGGGCCCGCATCGCTGCAAAATACAGTATGTCCAAGCCAGACCTCCCGGAAACGAAGACAATGCTAAGGGTTGATAGATCTGAATCTGGAAGCCATTCCGATGCCCCGCAATGCCCTCACGCGCGAAGAAAAGGTCCATCTCTTGGCTAGGCTGGATGCAGAGGACAAGACGGAAAAGAAAGAGCAGGGAAAAGAGGCCCACAAGAAGATTCAGGGCACCGCCGGACCTTGACTACTCCAATCCATTTCCTTCCCCCCCGCCTACGTCCCTTCTGCGGCCTTTCCTTCCGGTGTACACTCATCCTTCGGCTTCGGGCCCTTCTGAAACCCCACGCGCACCTGATCGCAGGACCTCGGACAGCTACACATTGTCTCGCCATCGAGGCTCCTGTAAGAGTTGGGCCTGTCTTCACCAGGACCGCAGGGGGCAGGCAATTTTCGGCAGGTGATGATGTAGGTGCAAGCGGCGTCGTCGGGAGGCTGTCGAGAGACGTGTGAGCCAGCGAGCACGAGCGTCAGATGGTACACAGATGATAATGGTAGGTAGGGAAGGGGATTGATGATCCACACGCACGTACATAGCAAACACACTTCCCCTTTACTTTCGCATTGCCGCACTTGCCGGCCAGCACTTTGGCCCACGCGCAGGCAATTGTGTCGGCGTTGGCTTTGGCCACGCTTGCTGGTATCACGTCCAGGTACGCCTGTTTGTTGTGGCAGGGAGCGCTGCAATCTCCGACGGTCGTGCACTGTTGAATGGTGATCGAGCCACGTCAGCCAGAGCGAGCGAGGAAGGACAAGACAGGAGAGGGGAGAGGGACGAGGAGGACGAGGAGCATAGGAAGAGAGAGCATCGTACGTCCGTCTTCAAGATGACTTCACCGCCCTGCGCGCCGTACTGGACGGAGCCACTGGCCTTGGAGTCTGCGGCGGCGGCATTTGCTGCTTCGCCCTGAGCATCGGCAAAGGGCGTAGCGGCTGTATGAAGGGCGAAGAACAAAAGAATCGTGAGTTGTAGTGTGGGCTTCATGACGATGACGACGATGACGGCGGTGGAGAGACGACTTGCAAGACAGTAGTGACCAATGGGAAGAAGGAAAAAAAATAGAAAGCGAATAAGGACAAAAGAGAAAGCGAATGTATAGTCTCGATAAACCAACCAAGCCAACGTCGCTTTGCTTAATCAAACCTACCTACTACTCTATACAAGTCAGGTTGAAGAATGAACAGCAAAATCTCTCCGCTTGTGCTGTCGACCTGGGTAAGTACTCCGCTACTGTCTCTCTCAAACGCAAACCTACAAAGTATTTAGTCGTTTCCGTTCGGGCGCCGCGTGCGCGTCATTTCCGAGCCTTCATCCATGAAGCTACCTGGTGCCTTGCCCGGGATGTGAGTGAGTCAAGTTTCATCCATCGCACTGCTGCTGCTGCTGCTGCTCTCGCTCTATCTGTTCGCCCTGCCAACCACCCCAACCAGGACCAAAATTAAAACAACCCCAACTACTCACTGCATATCCTCCCTCCACCTCTCACCCCCATCCCCCCACCCTCTACACTCCCCTACTCTCCAGCCCATCATTTCACTTCGGCGTACACTCATCCTTCGGCTTATCCCCCACCTGAAAGCCCGCGCGCGCCGCCTCACACACATTCGGACAGCTACACATCGATGAGCTATCCCCCGTCTTGAACGCCTTCGCTTCCTCCTTGCCCTCGCCACAGGGCGGTTTGAACTTCTTGCAGGTGAAGAGGTAGGAGCAAGCGGCGTCATCGGGAGCCTGTCGATCGCGTGAGCAACTGGAGGGGGGAGAGGAAGGGATGGGTCAGCACACACATAGCAAACGCATTTTCCCCGCTTGCCGCACCGCCCGGCCAGCACCTTGGTCCACTTGCAGGCGATCTCGTTGGCGTACTTCTCGGGGAAGTTTGAGCCGGCTATTGCGTCTAGGTACGCTTGTTTGTCATGGCAGGGCGCGCTGCAGTCGCCGACGGTCTTGCACTGTTTGACGCCGTTGATCGTGCTTGTCAGCCACAGAGCGAGCAAGGAAGGATGGGAGAGGGGAGGAGCAGGAGGAGGATAGGAAGGGCTTCCGTACGTCCGTCTTCAGGATGATTACATCGCCTTGGATGCCAAACTGCGGAGAGTTGTGGTCTGCGGCGGCGGCATCTGCTGCGTCGCCCCCCGCTGCAGCGGCGAAGGGCGTGGCGGTTGCAACGACAGCATACAAGAAGAAAAGAATCGTGAGCGTGAGCTTCATGATAATGATGATGACGACGATAGGGAGGTGACTTGCAAGATAGTAAACAATGGGAAAAAAGAAGACGAATGTACTTATAGTCCTGATGAACAGAAAATCGAGCATCACTACGCTCAATCAAACCTACCTACTACATAGACTCTCCAGTAGTATAAAGTTAGGTTGAAGACCAGAACCTCTACTCAAAGACCTAAGTATTCCGCTCTCTCAAACGCAACCTAGAAGTCTTTGTTGCGAAGCGGTGTTTTTAGTCGTTTACGTTCGGGCGCCGCGTGGCGCGTCATTTCCGAGCCTCTATCCATGAGCTACCTACCTTGCCGGGATGTGAGCAAAGTTTCATAGCAGCGCTCTCCCCACTTGAGTGTAGCTTACCGGCTTTTAGGTAGATGCGCGTGCGCCACAGCCGTGATGTTCGTCGGATCTGCGTCGTCGTTATTACTCTCGTGCGCCCGCCACCAGTCCTGCCGTTCTTCTCGCGTATGGGTGCCTCTGGCGAGCAATGAGTAGACATATCGTCCTCGTCCGGGCCGTGCGCAAAACGAACCCACCGTCGGCCCGTGCGGTCGAGACATCCGCGGGCATAGACGTTCGATGTTGGACAGGCGATTGCCGAGTGCCGCTCGAGGCCGCGGAGGTGGCGCCGACCACGGAGACGAGCGAAATGGCAGAACCAACGGCACCAGCGGCACACCGCAACAACGAAGAAATGGCACAGAGACAGAGATAGAGACAGATATGGAAAGTGTACATGTTTTTGATACGAGAAAAGCTGTAGAACACGGCTTTTTTGATCTGTCCGTGATGAACAGATAGACAGACAGTACGTGGGATGGGAGTTGGAAGCAGAGATTGTACCATAAGAGCGAAGTGAGAAGGAAAAGAAGGAGATACAGAGAAGACAGAAAAGACAGCGCTAAACTTGGGAATCCTCGATCCGACCCATCCATCCATCCGTGAAAGGAATTTGTCCGTAACGCCGCGAAATGCATCTTGTCACACCGTGCCAAACCCAGCCGGCCGTCCGTGTGTCCCATATTACCCGCGCCGTGTCGCCGTTCCGATCGTTGTTGAGAGAAAAGGGTTGAGGCGTGCTCAGTTCTCCAGCCAGTCGAGAAACTCGGGGACGAAGTAGGAGACGACAATGGTGGCGCCGGCGCGGAGGATGCCCTGCATGCTCTCAAACGCCATGGCCTTGAGGTCAAAGACGCCCGCCTTGGCCGCAGCGTGGATCATGGCAAACTCGCCCGACACCTGGTACGCGGCAATGGGCAGGTCCTTGCCGATCTCCTTGGCGTCCGAGATGATGTCGAGGTACTGCGACGCCGGCTTGACCATGATGATGTCGGCGCCCTCGTTGATGTCGCGCACAATGGCGCGCCGCGCCAGCCCGCGGCCGCCCGGCGGCAGCTGGTAGCAGCGCCGGTCGCCGAAGCTGGGGACGGAGCCGGCTGCGTCGCGGAACGGGCCGTACAGGCAGCCGCTGAACTTGGCCGAGTACGACATGAGGACCACCTGGTGCGCGATGCCGGCTTCGATGAGCTTGAGCTTGATGGCCCGGATGCGCCCGTCGTTCATGTCTGACGGTGCCACGCAGTGTGCGCCCGCGTCGGCGTACGCCATGGCCACGTCGCTGATGCGGTCCACGGAGAGGGCGTTGTTGAGCGAGCCGTCGTCCCGCAGGATGCCGCAGTGGCCGTGTGATGTGTATTCGCAGAGGCAGACGTCGGTGACGATGAAGAGCGACGGGAAGGCCTTGCGCAGCAGCCGGATCGATTGGATGACGGGGCCGTCCGGGTCGTCGGCCGCGGTGCCCAGCGCGTCTTTGGCGCCTGGTGCTACGGGGACTCCAAACAGTATGACGGATTTCAGGCCTTTGCGAATCAGGGGCGTGAGGAAGGGGACGATGCGGTTGATGCCGCGGCGGTGCTGGTTTGGTAGCGAGGGAATTGGCGTCTCCTCGTCGGGCTGGTCTGAAATGAAGAGAGGGAAAATGAGCATCGACTGGAGGGCGTCAGCGACTGCAGTGAGGGTTTGATGGCGACGACGGCATTACCTTGGTCAATTGCCTCTCTGCTTGCCATGCCCTGGCGAGAGGGTGGCAATAGCCGCCATGAAGCTGGCTCTTGATGTCGCCAGAAATGCTCACGCTCGTGGCGGCGGTGCTGGCGTAGGAGCGAGCGCGCGAGACTTGCGAACGACGGTCGTCGCGATCATCGTTGCGGTAGGTGAGGTCGGAGACGAGAGACGAGAAGGACATTGCGGCGGCGAGGTTGCGGAGTGGTATGGGGGTTGGGAGGGCGGTGGTGAGGGAGGATCAGAAATATTTATGGGCTGGAGCGGTAATAGAGTAAGCAATGGCCGAGGCGAGTAAAAGGACCCGGATAGACGGCGGGGTCCAAGATGCGGTTAAGGACCGACGGTTCGGCGGCCAGGAGAAGTCTCTGGCCAGCCAATCATGTGGCCCAAAGATAATCTGTCTCAGCCTCGCGCCCCAACGTCATGCCAACACCATTGCCCGTCAGCTTCTGTGACATCTGGGCATCCGTTGAATCTTCCACATTGGTCGCTGGTAGCATGCTCATTTTCGACCTGCCGACATCTTTTGTTTCAGCCGACAGTGTGACTTGTGCTTGAAATGTGCAACAGGAACATGAATTTGAATAGATTGTGTTCCAGCTTGAATGCTTAGTACGGATTGTCTATTTTGAAGCCCAATTGATTTCCACCGCTGTAATTGAGGAGGCTCAATTGGCACCTGTCGACGTCCTACAAATGGATACTGTCTCCCTCTCCATGTTTGGAGCATGCGCCACGAATTGATAGCAAGCATTGGACGTTGCCTGAAGCCGGATGAGTCGTCGACTTGATGAGAGTCTTCGTCCGAGATGTATTCAGACTGGACATGCCGCGCCTGAAGCTCCTCGACCTCTCCGGCCCTCGAGACGCACGCCAGTGGCTGACTTGGAAAGTGTCTGCAAGTTGATTCTTCGACTCTTTCGATTGCTCGTCCTTCCCTTCCCTTTGATTTTCGCAATAGTTTCGCAACAATGATATCCACCTCTTTTGTGTGAAACTCCTTTCGATCGAGTGTCTTTCCCTTTCGCTTGAATTCGTCAATGCCAAAAGTTGGAAGAGCGTTATTCGCACCGCGTGAGATCATGGTAGTCAGTGAAGTACCCTCTGCGCTTCGCGTACACCGTCAAAAAGCGCGGGTGTCGAAATCTTTCGCTTCACGACCTACATGCTGATGGAGGCGCGCACTGAGGCGCTCAATACCTCACGTTCATGCCTATCCTCACCGCAGATGCGAAGGCCATTCGCTTTACTGGACTTGTATATTAGAAGAGAGATGCGCGTGTAGGCGCCCGCTGCTAGTGCAGGTGCTTGAAGTTACCTTTTTTGGCCGCGGGTGCTGAGGATCTGGGATATAAAAGTAGCAGTTCAAACTTTTTCTCAACACCAGCCCACCGCACGCGACCTTTGACACCCTACGCTGCTTGCGGGCTCTCCACGACCGCACCACTCCTCCCTGTCGCTGTAAGTTCTCCTCAACAGACCTGATCGCGGGCTCATACTCACTGTTCATCACCTCCAGTTCCGCCTCGTCCTCTGCCGCCCTCCTCGCACCCTCACAACCTCCCACCCTCCCTCTCGACGAGCGTCCTCCAAACGCCGTCACCACGACCAAGGCCATGGGCCTTTTCAAGAGGAAGAACAAGGGCTCGGGCGCCCAGAAGCCCCTCGTCATCAGCGCCCCCACGGACTTTGTCCACCTGGGTGGCCACTCCACCATGGCCTTTACGGCCAGGCCAATCGTCGGCGCGGAGACCGACGCTACCCTCGCTGCTCCTGGTGAGGGCTCCAGTCTGGCGCCCAAGCCGGACAGCAGGGCGGCCGAGGTCTCCACCATGGACCTCACCGCGTTGCCCGTCGTCGCGCCGCCGCCAGCCCGCAAGGGCGTGGTCAAGAAGTTCTTGTCTGCGTTCCGCGGCCGTAAGGCCAAGGACCAGACTGTTGCGTCCGCGGCCGCAACCACCACCACCACCACCGGCGCCATCTCTCCCGCTGCCGCTGCCGCCTCCGCCTCCGCCGCCTCGTCGTCCTCCGAGTCGGCACCTGCCTCGCGCCCGGCGACGCCCTTGTGCGTCAGCCCAGTCCGCCCGTCGGCCCCCGTCGCGCCTCGCATTCCGGCGCTGCCCTTTGCCGTCCCGGTCTCTCCTCGCGCTCAGGCGCTTGCGGCTCTGTCCGCCTCTCGCTCGGGTAGGTGGTTCTCCCCTGGTCCTTCCATGGCGACTAACAGATATGCAGCCGAAGAGCCCACCAACGTCGTCGCGTCGGCGGAGAGGAAGAGGGTGTGGAGGGAGACCTCCGTCATGGGTCTCCAGGACCGTAAGCCTACTCCACCTTACACGGTTTGATAGACACTGATAATTGCGTAGGCCTCGTCTTCTCTAGTCCCGAGCGGGACTGAGCTCATCGTCTTTGCCTGGTGGCTCTTGAGCCGGTTGCTCTCGTCCGCGTCGCGGTTGGTTGGGGTCGTTTGGCCGGGTTGCTGCGCGCTCTTGGGGGGTGGTCCTTGCTCTTTCTTTCGGTCCTCGTTTCTTTTTTTCGTTTTCTTTCTCCTCTCTTCTCTTAATGTTCACGCGCAACCAGTTTGCGCTTCCAATTTTGCCTTTGAGATACCCAAGCCGTTGGAGTGGTTCGCTGTTGTGTTCTTCAGGGTCCAAGGCGGTGTTTAGCCTGACTTTCGCATGAGTTTTCCTGGATACGAGTGGAGAGGCTGAGAGGCTGCTGTTCAGTGAGAAGGAGTGGCTCTCTGGACATGATGGTCCCGCAGTGGCTGGAGACCATGCTGACATGGCTGCAGCAGAGGTGGTTCTTGATGGTCAAGAGAGTGTCGGAGTTGTGAAGTCGACAACAAGCGGCAAGGGTCGTGGATGCCCTCGGCTAGATATCGCTTAGCGCTGCTGATCTCCCGATAAGCGAGAGACCACATGAGCCGCTCCGATGTCGCTCGTCCCCATCAGGAAGCCCAAAGTCAGCCGACGACGGTTATTGGTGATACAACTGCGATTGATGCGCCGATGGCGGACTCCAAACTCAGCGCGAATGATCTCCCCATTAACCTTGTGGGGGCTAGCGCGCCTCTGCTCTCTTACCCGGTCCAGACATTTCTCTTCCTTCTCTCGCCTCTCTTGCACAGCTGCTCTTCCTCGCTTCTCCACATTTTTTTGCTTTTTTACATCGACCGAGGCATAAGGTGACTGCGGTTTGCTCGCCTCCAGTCTGTTGTCCTTACGTCCTGTCTAGACTCTTTTAATGTGCTTCTGTCGCATCTTTTCCTAGCTGTCAATCACCACCCTTTCAAGACGCCATGTCTGTGCCCCAGACCCAGCTTAGCGCTGCCAACACCGAGCTTGGCTCCGGGAGCGCTGAGACTCAACCAACAGCCGTGAACGCCGTGCACGACGGCTCCCTGTCCCAGCAGAGGGTCTTGAAGGGCAGCGGTACCAAACGCCCGTCCGTCGTGTCGTCAGAGTCGGCTTCGTTGCTCTCGGCCAGCCGCAACTACGGCACCACTCAAAGCACTGCCTCGGCCACACATCCGGCAGGCTATGCGTCACCAGAAGACTCTGAGCTTGATTCATCACCGCCAACATGGCGCGAGAAACTGCAAAGTATCTGGGATGGGAATAGAGGACCGTTGCTAGTGTTAATAGCGCAGCTTTTCAACACCGTCATGAACACCGCGACGAGGATTTTGGAAATCGAAGGCAACGATGGCAAGGGATACCATCCATTTCAGGTGAGCTCACCATTCATGGTTGGAGAAGCAAGCAACTAACATGTCTGGCAGGTATTGTTTGCGAGAATGAGCATCACGCTTGTATTCTCAGGTTTGTACATGTGGTGGAAAAAGGTCGAACAAGCACCTTTCGGCCCCAAAAACATGCGGTGGCTGCTGCTGATTCGAGGATTTGGCGGATTCTTTGGAGTCTTCGGGATGTACTGTGAGTACTCCACCAACCCCCAAATGATCACCATTCTAACGTCGACAGACTCTCTCCTCTATCTCCCCCTCTCCGACGCCACCGTCCTGTCCTTCCTCTCCCCCACCATCACCTGCATAGCCTGCTACATCTTCCTCCGCGAGCCATTTACCCGCACCCAGCAACTCGCCGGCGCCATCTCACTCATCGGCGTCGTCCTGGTCGCGCGCCCCACCACGCTCTTCTCCTCTCCCTCGGCTGAGCCTCCGCCCGCCAGCGGCGACCCCTCTGGCACGCCCGCCACGCTCCTCGCCCACGCCTTGGCCCAGATCTCGTCGTCTGACCCCTACCACGACACGGACCCGGCGCACCGGCTGCTGGCCATCTTCTTCGCGCTGCTCGGCGTCTGCGGCGCCTCGTGCGCCTACACGACGCTGCGAATCATCGGGCCGTCGACGCACCCGCTCGTCTCCGTCACCTACTTCTCGGGCGCCTGCTGCCTCATCTCGGTGCTGTCGTTTCTGCCGCTGCCGGCGCCTTTCCCCAACGTGCCTTTTGCGCTACCAAACGCGCCGCTGGACTGGACGCTGCTGATACTGCTCGGCGTCGCCGGCTTCCTGATGCAGTTCCTCCTATCCATGGGCCTGCAGGGCACAAGGAGCAAGAAGGAGAGCGGCGGTGCGCCGCCCAAGAGGAGCGGCAAGGGCAATGCGGCGACGGCCATGGTCTACACGTCCATGGTGTTTGCCGTCATTTCGGACGCCACCATCTTTGGCACGCTGCCCGATGCGTGGGGGTGGGGCGGCGTGGCGGCGATTGTGGGCAGCGCGCTGGTCGTCGCGACGGGGGGGCACTTTTTCGGGAGGAAGACGGGCGACGAGGCGAAGGATGAGGTGGCCAAGAAGGATGAGGAGGTTGGCTTGTTGAGTGGCGAGGTGGATGGCCAGAGGCAGATGGCGCGGGAGGAGCAGGCTGTGAGTGGCCTGCACTGATTGCCGTCTGATGTGGCTGTGTGGAGAGCAGGAGTAAATTGCAAGTAAGCCCAGCATATGTCTATGAAGCTCAGGGGTATGAGGAGAGAGATAGGACCAACTCACCATTCGAAAAGAGGAGGGTACATAATGTCGAGACTGCACATTGCAAGACATCTAATCATCTAGACCGACCAAAGCGGCGGCAGAGAGACGGAAGCCTTGAGATTCGGCACAAGAGGCGTCTGGAAAGGACGGCGTTGGTGGTTCTTTGACAAATATATCTAGTCCCTTTAGACACACTTCTTCTCGCCAACCTATATGCTCAAGTTTCTCATCGACACTCGTCTCTCTTATTCGTCACCTCTGTCCACACATCTGCCCATTCACCACCACCACTCGTCATTGGAAGCGAGGCGAGACCCCGCGTCCATCTGCACCCCGCATCCGCATCCGCATCGTACCGTACGCATGCACCCCAGTCTCACCTCAGCTCGGTAAGCCGATCGACAAACAAGCAGACAGGCGAAGTGTGGTTGGTGGCGCACGCGTGGCAGTCAGTGGCCAGGCTGCCCGCAGTACAATGGCCGGCAGCTTGACAAAGGAGAGCGCCCTTATGTATGTAGTGGGCAGAAAACGCCAACGCAAAAAATTGATTGTGCAGACCGCGTCGCAGAAAAGGGGTAAGGTAGATAAGCCAGTCAGTCCACTCCGCACCCGCCCACACTTGCAAAACCACGGCTCACCAAAGCAGCAGCACACACACCCTCTATCTACCGCTCGGAGCGGCAAGATGTTGACCTCCAAACCATTCCCATCCCCATCCCTCCACCCCATCACTCATCGTCAACCGTCTGTCGTTGCTCTGACTGCGGGCTGTGGCCGGCAGGCAGGCGCGCAAGCTCGACACCACCGACGATTCTTCGCTCGGCTATAGCGCGTTGCGGCGACCTTATGGCCGACGCGTCGGCGTTGCAGAGACAAGTGTTGTTACCCTCTCGGATTGGGTGTCGTATTCGGAAAGGGAGCGAGCGAGCAAGCAAGCGAGTGAGTGAGAGCCACGACGCTTTGGTGTCAGGCAATGGGGGTAGGTGGGCCTGTATGCTTGGTGGCGGTCGTGGCGACTGGGTGGTAGGGCTTTTAAGGGGTGTCGGAAGGAGTGGAGGTCTTTTGCTGCGCAGGGGGTGTGTCGTGGTTTTTGGCTGGAGGGATTGGCTGGTTTTTGATGTACAAAGCCCTTGTTTCTTCGCGAGCATCATATTAGAATACTGATGATGGAGATAAAATGCTGTGTGGGTGGTCATTAAGTGAGAAGCTGCTTCTCTAGCTGCTTGTCTGGCCGTGTGAAAATCCTTGCTTTCGACCGGACGAAAGTGTTGCGCGCTCAGAATGCTGCGCATGAGCGAGTTCAGGGGCTCAAACTAGAATTCGATAGCATCAGGAGACCTCCTGTTTTGATCCCAGCCACGATGGTGCCCCTCCTCCAAACGAAGCCCGGCAAAAGTAAACCAGAACCGTTGTATGTACCATGATGCACAGCGCCCATGTTGGGTGGTCGGTGCGCAGAGACTCGGAAGACACTGCTAACTGCGCTGAGATATCCAGAATTGAGCGGTCCAGCAAATGCAGCAGTTGCTTTTGGACTGAGTCTTCTACAAGGCTGCCATCATGAACCGAGCCTTTCGAGTCCGTTGGCCATTCAACTCATCAAACATTTTGCCATTTTCCCAACTGGGCAATTCGATCACCGATAAAACCGAGCCGGACAACGTCTTGCTTCCTTGCATTCGCCCACGTCGTCCTGACGATCTCCACGACTGCGGTAGTCCATGTGGAGCTCAGGCATTTCAGGTACCCGCTGTGGACGACGGAGCTGCGTAAGCGCTGGCGCAGTGGTTTGAAAGGCCATGCCATCTTAGTATGGCGACATGCGGATTGGACACTTGGGCCTGTATAAAGGTGCTGCAACGGAAGCATCCTGGGATCAATACCTTCACTTGCAGCTTTGGGGTCCTACGTTCTTTTGAAATGTTCATCCTTCCTCTCGTTGCTGGCTTGGCCGCTCCGGCTTTGGCGAAGCACGTCGCTCGTTCAGCTGCTTCTTTGCCTGCTGTCAACACTACGGCCGGTTATGTCAGGGGCGCGGGCTCCGAGTATCGCGACGGCGTTACCGTGTACAAGGGCATTCCATTTGCCTCTCCTCCCACTGGCTCTCTGCGTTGGAAGGCTCCTGTTGCTGCCGAACCCTGGAACGACGTCCTCAACGCGACAACTTTTGGTGCTGCCTGTGCCCAGCCCCCTGGTCAAGCGGGCATCTTCTCCAGCACAATATCTTCGAGCGAGGACTGTCTGTACCTGAACGTCTGGACACCCACTTACAACGAAACCAATGTCTCCTCCAAGAACCTTCCCGTCTTCGTCTGGATTTATGGTGGCCGCTTCGAGGCCGGTTCGGGCGATGTCGCGACGTATGACGGCACTGGCCTCGCCAGCAAGGACATTATCGTCGTCACGCTCAACTACCGTGTCGGACCGTTTGGCTTCCTCGCTCATCCGGAACTCACCCAAGAGTCGGGCCACAATGCCTCTGGCAACTACGGTCTGATGGATCAGCAGTTTGCTCTGAAATGGGTCCAGGAGAACATTGTCAACTTTGGCGGAAACCCCAATCAAGTCACTGTCGGCGGCCAGTCTGCCGGTTCGGCCAGTGCTTTGGACATGATGTGGAGTCCTCTCTCGCGGGACCTCATCAACGGCGTCATTTCCGAGTCTGGCGCCCGCGGTCCTCATGATCCCGTCACTGGCAGCGCTGCTACGAGCTGGCGCACCAAGGCTGCTGCCGAGGCAGAGGGTGTCGATTTTGTCAAGAATAGCCTCAACGTCTCCTCCATCGCCGAAGCCCGCAACGTCACGACTGACACTGTCCTCGACTTTATCAACGAGAGCGACACAATCTTTGAGGGCACCCAATTCGCCAACGCCTCGTCCAGCTTCATGGAGCCCCCGCTTTGGCGCCCCGTGATCGACGGGTACGTCCTGGCGCACACGTACAGCGAGGCGCTCCGCCTCAACGACCACGCCGACGTGCCAATCTTGACCGGCAACAACAAGGACGAGTCCGGCGCCTCTCCAAGCACGGACTACAACGCGACAACGTATAAGACGCTGTACTCTGGCGTCTTCGGCGGCAACTTTTCCTCGCAATTCTTCGAGCTGTACCCCGGCGCCAACGAGACCGAGGCCAGCGAAAACAGCAACGAATTCTTCCGCGACCTGAGCCGCGTCGGCACCTGGCGCTGGTCCGTCGACTGGGCCGCGGGCGGCGCCAAGAGCAACGTCTACACATACTACTTTACGACGGCGCCGGCCGAGGACCGTGACCAGGGCGCCTACCACGGGTCGGAGCTGTGGTACACGTTCAACAACATCCCATACGCCGAGTACTCAAACGTCACCTGGACGGCGCACGACTATGAGGTCGAGCGCGTCATGTCGCAGTACTGGGCCAATTTCATCAAGACTGGGGATCCGAATGGCGGCAACCTCACGCACTTTCCCCCGAGCACGAGTGCCGAGAAGCAGACGATGTGGTTGGGTGATTCATGGGGCTCGGGCTACGTTTCCAAGTCGGAGGAGCGCGTCAAGTTCATTGAGAGCTGGTTTTCGACTCTTCAGGAGTGGTGAGCCGGTGATGGCTTATCTGTGCATCTCGTGGTCTTGCATGAGGTTGGGATGGCATTTGTGCTGTAGTCTTAGCCTAGAGTCGAGTTAGAATGCATTGGGTGACTCTATTGATTGCAAACCCGAGTTAAAGCGATGTCCGAGCGAGGGAAGACCAAACGAAAAAGTCTGCTCGCGAGAGTTGTTGAAGAATGTTGAAATTGGCTTGTCGTACCTACATAGCACAGGCTCCGTCGGCCACGCGAGTCGAGGGCTCAGCAAAGGAGCTCGCGGCACATGGAGCCCCAAGCTTCGACGGGCAAGGCGCCGGCAACCGATGACGCTGTTCCGAGCCCCGTCCACTCGAAAATCCTCATGCCCCGCGACTCCAACACATTACATTACCAATCACTCGTCCACGTCGACTGCTTTTTTGCGGCACGTTTGCTTCGCTCTACCGCCTGCGCCTTTGGATTTCTGCCGGACACAACGCTTGAGCTTAAGGGTGCCGCACGAGGCAGCTTTTCAATTGCATTGATACGAGCGCAGGCTTGATAGACGCACCACACGGCTCCGCGCCGAAGGTCACTTTTCTTTTTCGCTCCCGGACGCCAGACTGCGAGATCTCGCACCTCATCTTTCCCTCGCCCACCTTCTCCGCCCCCGACGCCAACACCAAACTGCGACCATGTCGCCCGCGGCCGATCCTCCGCCCAGCTCCTCAATCCCCGCGTTGAATGCGCTCGCTACCCTGACGCCTCCTTCGTCTGCACGGACGTGGATGACGGCGCCGCACCCGACGCTGCCCATCGTTGCAACCGCGTCGTCCGACAAGACGGTCCGCGTCTACAGCTTGACGTCGTTTACGCTCCTGTCCAACATCGGCGGGGGCCACAAGCGCAGCGTGCGGACATGCGCCTGGAAGCCGCACATCACGGGCGAAAGCGTGCTGGCGACGGGGAGCTTTGACGCGAGCGCCGGAGTGTGGCGGAAGTGGGAGCGACAGAGCCAGGGCAGCTTCGCCGACGACGCAGACGGCGACGAAGACGGCGAGGAGGACGACGAGTGGCGCTTCTCGGTCATCTTGGATGGCCACGAGAGCGAGATCAAGAGCGTGGCGTGGAGTGCCGGCGGGCAGTTTCTGGCAACGTGCTCGCGCGACAAGAGCGTGTGGATATGGGAGGAGATGGAGGACGACAATTTCGAAACTATTGCCGTGCTGCAGGAGCACGATGGCGACGTCAAGTGCGTCGCGTGGCACCCGTCCGAAGACCTGCTCGCCAGCGCCAGCTACGACGACACCATCAGGCTATACCGCGAGGACCTCGACGACTGGACTGCCGTGGCCGTGTTGAGCGGGCACGATGCCACGGTATGGGGAGTGGACTGGGAAGTGGTGGAAGTCAGCCCCTTGGCCGTTGGCGCGGATGAGGAAGAAATCTCAACAGAGCTCAAGGAGAAGCGTGCAAAACTTCTCCAGGAACGCGTAACAGCAGGCCCGCGGTTAGTATCGTGCTCAGACGACTTGACAGTGAGGATCTGGCGACGGGTGCCGCGAGACACGGGGGCCGCCCAGGGGAACAACGGCATGCCGAGCATCCTTCGCAACAACAGCATCGAGGAAGAATGGGTCGAGGAAGCACGCCTGCCACAGCGCCACCAGCGGGCCATCTATTCGGTAGCATGGAGCAAGAAGACGGGCCTGATAGCCAGCACCGGCAGCGACGGCAAAATCGTCGTATACAAAGAGCAGTGGCTAAGCCCCGAGCCCGAACCCGCATCCACGGACACAGCGTCCAGTGACGAGACCGGCGCACAACCGCCCAGCACGTCTCCCGCGCTGACGCAGTGGGTCGCCGTGGGCGAAGTCGAGGGCGCGCACGACGTGTTTGAAATCAACCACGTCATCTGGGCGACGCGGAGGGACAAAGGGCGCCGGTCCGAGGACGAAGAGGTCCTGCTCAGCACGGGCGACGACGGCGAGGTCAAGGTCTGGACGCTGGGATGAGCGGCGGCATGCGGAAATGCATGAATGCGATGT
Organism: Phyllosticta citribraziliensis; assembly: GCF_038025025.1. Lineage (NCBI taxonomy): Eukaryota > Fungi > Ascomycota > Dothideomycetes > Botryosphaeriales > Phyllostictaceae > Phyllosticta > Phyllosticta citribraziliensis. The sequence goes on from NW_027117348.1 coordinate 1,516,495, forward strand.
GGGAAAAGACGACGAATCGCGAATTCCCATGGACGCCTTCTTTGAACAGCCCACGAGCGTGTCGTCATTTTATGGGACAGGGCGCCGCGATGAACCATCGACTGATGTCATGTCCGTCTGGTCTTGTTGAGCGCAGAGAATGTGCGAGTAAGGAGGAGTCGCGGAGAAAGGGCAGACAGACACACCAGGAGCAAGACCAACAACCTGCGCGCAGAGTACGCACAACGGCACAGAACCCATCTAGCATAGAAACAACATACCCACCAATGAAGACGATTCCAGCGGCGTCGGCAATAAACCAGGCAGCACTCAGTCTATGATGACAGACGGACAACCATCTGCACCTGAAAAGCAACCAAAGCTAACCTAAACCTTTGGTCAAAATCGCACTATGACTGACTGAACTTTCTGGCTGAGCCACCCCGCAGCCGTCGCTAATGTCTAAGACCGCCCGCTCGCCGTCTCCGCAAACCTCTGAGACAAGACAACAAGACAAGACAAAACCCATCCCGGGTGAGGGCGGTCCTCACATATCCGCGGCTCTCCCTCTCCTTCTCATTCCAGTCCACCTACCTACCTACCTGTCTGTCTGTCTCTGCCACCGTCTCTCCAATCGCCACGCCTGTCTCGCCACGCTGTTGATCCAAGCTGTTGATTCACGGAGCAAGCTCCGCTCCGCTCCACTACTATCCAGACAAGAACGTACCTACGTACCAGCAGCGGCGCGCTGAAGCATTGTTGCCTTCAACAACGTCGATACAGGACCTAGGAGTACGTTGGCGGTTCATGCGCGCATCTACTTCTGGTTCCGCAGAGGGGCAGATGCAGCTGTGGGGATTGTTTAGTGCCTGGCCTTGCCTCGCCTCGCCTTGCCATGCCATGCCGTGGTATCCGAGATCGGCGAATCCACCGTACGGCGTGACATGCACGCGCGCACCGTCTTGCCAGAGCGAGCAAGGCGGTTGGCCGGCTGGTTGGTTGGCTGTGTACCTTGATGGTTAAGAGGTGCCGTCGTCTACGTTTGAGTGTGCTTGGGGAGTGAGTTGGTGGAGAGCACTTGGATGAATATGGAGATGGGTACGCATGTAGGAAGAAGGTATCCCAGGTATCTGAAGTGACGAACATCCTTACCCAAGGTACATGAGAACTTGAACATACATAGCTATGACATCATCGCTCAGGGACCTCTGCTCGTCCTTCGATTGCCAACCAACTCACCGCACCCACCCACAGCAGCATTGTATCGACACACAGCACAGCATCCACGCGTCGTCTCGTCATTACCAAAAATCAACAATCTAAACAATCCATTCTTCTCTCTATCCTCTGCAAAGCAATCATTCACTGCTAGCCACAGCAGCGCCTGACCTGCCCTCCACATTGAGGATCGTCAGCAGCAGAGCGAGCGACACCGGAGCCACTCGTTCTAGTACTAGAGTAGAGGCTTCTGGGTATGTACGTACCTACCCATCCCCACCCCACCACCCACTGCGCCCCAGTCGACTGGCACGGCACCGCAGATCGGCTGGGCCGGGGGAAGCATCCGATTGTGCGTACTCAGACTAGCATGTCTGTCTGGCTGGTGTGTGCGTATGCCTTGAGGGGTTGAAGAGTCCTGATAGCTAGAGAACCTGCTTGCTTGCTCGCCCGCGCTACTGTTGATCTGCCTCCCACTTACATGTTCACTTACCTGACTGCACCCAACTACTCGTCGACTGGCGCGTAGAGGAATCTTGGCTCTGACTGCTACCCAGACACACCGCGTGACGTGAACCACGAGCAGCGTTGTTTCTCCTGAAGACGACGAAAAAGAAAGGGAGGGAAAGAATCGCGAAGATGGACACCAAGGGACCAAACAAGGACGTCCGGAGCACGCCGCAATGGGCGCTGTACCAGCGCGAGAACTTCTGGGCCAGCAACGAAGGCAAGGCGCCGCTGTTCGACACGGGTGCGTCTCCCCTCCTCTTGGCCCCCTAGCTCGACACCCCCTGACCACCGACTGCCAACACGCAGACCCCGCCAACCTCGAGGAGCTGGCGCGGCAGAAGCTGACGCAAAACGGGTGGAACTACGTCGCGTCGAACGCGGGCCTCTCGCACACGCACACGGCCAACCGGCAGGCCTTCTACCGGCGCCGCATCGTGCCGCGGATGCTGGTCGACACGAACGCGCGCGACACGGCGACGACGATTTTCGGGCACCACGTCGCGGCGCCCGTCGGCTTCGCGCCCATCGGCATTAACAAGATCTACCACCCGCTCGGCGAGCTGCCCGTGGCCAAGGTGGCCGGCGAGCTGCGGCTGCCGTACTGTCTGAGCACGGCGGGCAGCCAGCCCATCGAGGACGTGGGACGGGCCAACGGCGCGGGCGGCGTGCGCTTCTTCCAGCTGTACATGGGCCACGACGACGAGCTGACGGCGTCGCTGTTGCGGCGCGCGGTCGATGCCGGCTTCGAGGCTTGTGTCCTCACCCTCGACACCTGGCAGCTGGCGTGGCGCCACCACGACGTCGCGACCAGCAACTACGCCTTCTATCGCGGCGTCGGCGCTGATTTGGGTCTATCGGACCCCGTGTTCCAGCGGCGGTTGAGGGAGGCTGGCATTGATCCGGTCGAGGAGCCTGAGAGGGCTGGCGCCAAGTGGATTGATGAGAATGTGTGGCATGGGCGGGCGCACACGTGGGAAAAGGTCAAGTGGGCGATGCAGCTATGGGAGGACATTTCGGGCGGCAAGCCCTTTTGCTTAAAGGGCATCCAGAGCGTGGGAGACGCCGAGAAGTCGGTCGAGCTGGGTGTCGATGGCATTGTGGTGAGCAACCACGCCGGAAGACAGGTGGACGGCGCCATTGCCAGCCTGGACGCGCTGGAGAAGATTGTCGACGGTAAGCGGGCGAGAGATTTGTCTTGTGCTTGCAATGGATGTGGCTGATTTGTGTTGTGCTGCTGCAGCGGTCGGCGACAGGACCTACATCATGTACGACAGCGGCGTCAGAGGAGCGGCCGACGTCTTCAAGGCGCTGGCGCTCGGGGCCAAGTTTGTCTTTGTCGGACGGCTGTGGGTGTGGGGTCTTTCGATCATGGGCGAGCACGGCGTGCGCCATGTCATGAAGAGCCTGCTGGCCGAGTTTGACATTTTGCTCAATGTCGGCGGGTTCCAGCATGTCGGGCAGATTGAGCGGGGGGCACTGGGTGAGTACATTCTTTGCAGGGTACGTCGTGGTGCTGACAGTTTGTAGAAACGCACCCCGCGGGCTACGATTTGCCGGCGACCAAGTCCAAGTTGTGAGGAGTTGATGGAGAAGAACTGAAGATGGAATTGGAGAGGGACTGCGATAGATAGAAGAAAGTCAATGCAAGAAACTGAGCCGGGAATATGCGCCTGGCTGATTGCGTAGCATTTGCACCACCCGTGGTTGGAGGTGGAGAGAAAGGCAGTGGAGCACGCGAGTAAGACGAAGAGCCTCGGCCGCCAGCAGAAAGGCGCGCGCGTGTCCGGCGAGGGTGCAATGGAATTGGACGGGCGTGTGATCAGGTGCAGGGCAGGGCGAGCAGGCAAAAGACGGCGGTGGAGTGTGCAGCGTCGATGGCATGGGTGGTGGTGGTGGTGGTGCGGTGTTTGTTGTCGTCAAAGAGACTGGACTGACTGGGGGGGCGGGATACCCTGAGTGCCCACTGCCCTACCCTAGTGCCTACATCCGGCCGGGACTCGACGACAGCCAGTGCAGTCAGTCGGTGGTCTTCGTCATCCGAGCCCAGAGCGTACTGTACCGTAACCTGCCCTGCCTGCTCTCCACGCGATCACCTCTGCCACAGCGCAGCTTGCACCACCCTTTTTCGCCGCCGCCCAACAACTCTCTCGCCTCCATCTCTTCTCTCTCTCTCCTCTTCCTCATCTCTCCACCCGGCCGACGCTGCCCTCCGTCCGCCCTCGTCTCGTCCGCCTCGACTCTCTCTTGCCCACCCCACCGCTCTCCTTGTCCCTTCCGAACAGAACCCACCGCAGACCCCGCAGTGCCAGCACCGAGTTTTCTGAGAAGGCTGCATGCTACTCCCCACAACACCGTCCCCGTAAATCACCGCCGCCGTCCTAACCCTCCTACGCCGAGACCCTTTCGTCCGCCATGGGTCAAACACTGTCAGAGCCCGTCGTCGACAAGGTCCGTCCCACCCTCGCCCGACTCGCGCGCTTACTGCCTGCCTCGCTCCACTGCCTCCCTCGTCTCATCGACGCCTCGCCGACCGCTCTCTTGCACTCCCCAGTGACGAATCATGCCACTTCTCTCGACGTCCCGCGCTAATCAGCCTGTCTCCGCTCCAGAAATCGGCCACGGGTCAGGATGACCGCGTCATCTTCGGCGTCTCCTCGATGCAAGGTTGGCGCATCAGTATGGAGGACGCGCACGCCTGCGTACTCGACCTGAAGCCCGAGAGCGAAGACGCCGATCAGGCTACCACCTCGTCCAACCTCCGACTGAGCTTCTTTGGCGTCTACGACGGTCACGGAGGCGACAAGGTGGCCATCTACACCGGCGACAACCTCCACAAGATCATTGCGAAACAAGATGCGTTCAAAGAAGGAAACATTGAGCAGGCCCTCAAGGACGGCTTCCTGGCCACCGACCGGGCCATTCTCAGCGGTGAATATTGTGCCGCCTGTGGGCTGTGCCGTACTTAGGGCTGACCAAGCGACCACAGATCCAAAGTACGAGGACGAGGTATCTGGCTGCACCGCTTCCGTCGGCGTCATTTCCCAGGACAAGATATACGTGGTATGTGCGAGTCATTGTGCTCAATTGACGGCGCTGACCCGGGCAGGCGAACTCGGGCGACTCCAGGAGCGTCCTAGGCATCAAAGGCAGGGCCAAGCCGCTGTCGTTTGACCACAAGCCGCAGAACGAAGGTAATGCGCCTCGGGAGACGCAATTGATCGAGGCTGACCCCTTCCAGGCGAAAAGGCCAGAATCACCGCTGCCGGTGGCTTTGTCGACTTTGGCCGCGTCAACGGAAACCTCGCCCTGTCCCGCGCCATTGGCGATTTCGAATTCAAAAAGAGCGCAGACCTCCCGCCCGAGCAGCAGATTGTCACGGCCTTCCCCGACGTCTCCATCCACGAAATCACCGACGACGATGAATTCTTGGTCATTGCTTGCGACGGTAAGCTGGCGAACGTTGGCCTCGACTAGTCGCTAACTGCTGCAGGCATCTGGGACTGCCAGTCATCGCAGGCCGTCATTGAGTTTGTCAGGCGTGGCATTGCGGCAAAGCAGGAGCTTTCGGACATTTGTGAAAACATGATGGACAACTGTCTGGCATCCAACAGCGACACTGGTGGCGTCGGATGTGACAACATGACCATTGTCATTGTCGGCTTGCTCAAGGGCAGGACCAAGGAGGAGTGGTACAACATGATTGCTGACAGGGTCGCAAATGGCGATGGGCCGTGTGCGCCGCCAGAGTATGGCAAGTCTTGAGTCTCCGACGCATAGTCTCCCGCTTTTTACTATTCGAATAATATCCTAACGAGCATGCCATCTTCACAGCCGAGTTCCGGGGTCCAGGCATTCATCACCGGTACGATGACAGCCCCGATGATGACCTGATTCACATAGGGCCAACTGGAAACGCGAGAATTGGCTATCACATGGGAGGGCGTGTCATTTACCTCGGAGACGGTACGGACATCTCGAGTGATTCTGCCGAGCACGAAATGTTTGACCATGATGAAGAGGACAAAGACCTCGAGTCGCAAGTCAACAAGACTCAGCGCGAGGAGACGCCTGCGCCCACCGACGTCTCCGAAGCGGGCACGCCCGCAAAGACGCCCGCGACCTCGAACACGACGCACGAATCGCCCGCGTCCGACAAGACGGACAAGTCAGAAGGCTCGACCGACGCAAAGGGCAAGCTGGCCCAAGCTGCCGACAACGTCACCGACGACTCGTCAAAGAAGAGCGAGTGATTCGGGATCAAGTCAACCTTTTGGTCATACGTCCTTTGATATCCAAGAGCTAGAAACGACGTTATGGAAAATTCAGTCGCCGGGGTGGTTTCTCCTGGGCGGAAGATGGGCACCTGTTGCGGAACGGTTACCCGGGGAAAGCTGGCAAACAGGCTTTCTTTGTCTGTGAGATTTTGCATCACCTCTGCGGCTTCGATACCTCGCATTCGAGCACCTCAATTCTTTTTCTCCTCCTCCTCTGTTTTTCTTCTTGTGCTTGCGCGTGGATGCAAAAAATAACACAACACAACACACACACACACAACTTCCCCGGGGATTCCTAGCATGATTTGTGCTCGGGTGCAAACGAGGACATGGCGGTCCATGGTCGCGTCTTTTGCGATAGTTTGAATGACGAGCGATACAACACGCCAGTCCCTCGAGTCCCCCTGCTTTGTACGTGTAGAGGATCGTGAGTAATGTATGATTGCGCTGCACAAGTGGTTTATGCATGGCGAGACGCGGCTCCACGCGATGTCGGCCCAGGCGCGCGCAAGGGGTGGCCTAGCACGCACGTGAGGGGTTCGATGAAGCTCTGTGGCTCTGGCTCTGGCTCTGGCTCTGGCTCTGGCTCTGGGTGGGTGAGCTGGGGCTGACATGACCGCATCGCCCTTCCAAGTTCTGTGCGCAATCGGGTCCTGGTCGTCCCTCTACTGCATAATCCGGTTGCAATGTTCGCCCGCGGCCATTTATGAACATTCCGCTTCCAACACTTCCACGCATCGAAAATTGACGACCTGAGCCGTGCCCGGGATCCGCGGTATGCATCTTTCCTCTTTGGTTGCGGGTTTTCTTGACAGCAGTTGCAACGGAATGACGAACGGACCAGCATGGTTAGCTGACCGCCTATCGTCCGCAGTTCCTTGACGCCATTGCAGCGGCGGCAGAACCTTCTCTCCATCCGCTGTGCCTCAATTCACTTTCTCGCTCCGCCTTCCAGCTACTTGTCCGCCCACATCATGCCTGCCAAGAGGAAGCGCACCAGTACCGCCGCTTCGCCGCCGGCCGTCGACGTACCGCAACCGTCGTCGCGGGATGCATCTGGCGAGGACACGGAGGATCCCGTTCTCCGAGAGCTCAAGCACCGCCAACAATCCGCCGACGTGGGCACATCCAACCCATCGACGAAGCGCACCCGCTCGAGCAAGTCGGAAAATGGCGACGCCGACGACGCAGAAGACGGCAGGGTCGCCAAGTCTGCCCGCACCGAGGCCGACGAGACGAGACGCAGGGAGAAGAATGAGCGCGCCCTCGAACATGGCGAGAATGGCGAGAAGGGGACCATGAGGATGGAAGACCCGCCCAGAGCTGGTATCGTCGACCCCGTGGGCTACCACACCAACCCTCCGCCAGAGGGCCGGCCTGTGCGTGTCTACGCCGACGGTGTCTTTGACCTCTTCCACCTTGGGTACGCTGCCTCTCCTGGCACCGAATTGCTCAGACTGACCAAATCTTAGGCACATGCGGCAGCTTCAGCAGGCCAAAATGGCTTTCCCCAACACCCACCTCATCGTCGGCGTGACTGGCGACAAGGAGACGCACAGGAGAAAGGGTCTCACGGTCATGTCGGCTCGGGAGCGCGCTGAGAGCGTACGTCACTGCAAGTGGGTCGACGAGGTCATCGAAGACTGCCCATGGGTCATTACCGACTCGCCAGGGTTCCTCGAGAAACACGCAATCGACTATGTTGCGCACGACGACATTCCGTACGGGGCTGACGAGGGCGATGATATCTACGCGCCCATCAAGAAACAAGGCAAATTCCTCGTCACACAGCGGACAGAGGGTCTCAGCACGACCGGAATCATTACGAGGTTAGTCGGGAGCAAGTGGACACCAACGAACTGACGTGCTGACAAGCATGTGACAGGATTGTCCGCGACTACGAGCAGTACATTCAACGCCAACTTAAGCGGGGCAGCTCGCGCCAGGAACTCAACGTGTCGTGGCTCAAGAAGAATGAACTCGAAATCAAGCGCAGCGTGACGGAGCTCCGGGAAAGCATCAAGAACAACTGGACCAGCACCGGTCAGGAATTGGGCAAGGAGCTGCGCCATTTTTGGCAGTCGAGCATTAGCAGGCCGGCCAGCCCGGCGCGTAGCCCCATCAGCACTCCGCTTCGAGAGACGGCTCCGGGGCTTATGAGGCACCTCAGCCAAATCGACTCTGGGCGCGGTGGTGGCAGCAGTGAGGCCCGTACTAACGAGTTTGCGGCGGGCTACAGTTTGGGCCTCATCAGCAGCGTAAGAGGATGGGTAAGTCGTCGTCCTTTCAAATCCAAATTATGGACGTTTTGTTGTGGGTGGCTAATGACCACGTAGATGGCTCGCAACCGTCGCAACTTGCGCGAATCGCGCCCTGAGAGCGACAGCGAAATGGACAGCGGGGGCGAGAGAAGCCCCGTCGAAGGCCCGTCGGCAAAGGTGTCGCGCGACGACGACAAAGCTGCCGAAAGCAAGTTGCAAGAGACGGCGGCGCTGAGCCAATAATGGGGTGCTCACTTGCTTGCCTGCCGAGGTACGTGTCGTTGCAATGGTCGTGTTGTGGTGGTGCCTTTCTCTCATTCTCTCTCCCTCTTTCCTCTACCTTTCTCTGTCTTTGCGTCTCGCGTCGTCCTCTTCTCTCCCCAAACGTATCCGCTTGGACGCGGCGTTTTGTTGGTCAAAGATTGCCGCTGCTCCCGCTGCCGCTGTTGTCCTCCCTCTCTCTCTCCCTTTTCTTCCTCTCGTGAAGTACTTTACAAAGAATGAAAAGAACGAAATCATAGACTGACCTGCTGGCTGGTGGAGTCCTGTTGTCGAGCGCGCTTGTGATGCTGCCGCCCTCTCTCGGCCTTTGTGAAAGGAGTGTGGCCGGGAGACAAGGTGGCTTGTTACGCCATAACCCCTTCCTAATTCTTTAAGCCTTTGTACTGTGCGTCGTCTTCTCTTCGCCTTGCTCTTCTCGCCAGTCGATAGGGCGACTCGGTGTCCGTGTTGAGAAGTATACACCGCAGAGTTAACGCGCGCCACCACGAATGCTCTCATGCTCTCATGCTCTCATGCTCTCATGCTCTCATGCTCTCATGCTCTCGCGCTCTCTTTTGCGCTCTGGTCTTGCGTCTCGTGAGCTACCCCGTAATCCCCTTTGTCTCCTTTCTCCTTGGTCTTTGTTCTTTGTTCTCTGTGCTCGCTTTCTTTTGTCTCCCCATCCTTCTCCACTACACGCAAATCCCGCCGCAGGTGGACAAAGGGCAGAGCGCGGCTCCGCGCATGCTCGGCTTGCCTGTCCCGCCTCCTTGCACACGCGAACAGACGGACGGGTAGGTAGACGAACGGGGCAAACGAGAGGGTCCTTTGTTCATGCGTGCTTGCTTGATCGGCATGCATGCACGATAAGGTAAGTGTCTACTCGGACAGGACAGCCAGACAATCAAACACAAACGAGCGAGGGTACCTATCCTAGACCACCGACTGCGTTGTTCGGGTAGGATGGGCTGCAGAATCGCATTGTTCCCACTCCCATTTGTCTCTCTGCGCTTCCGCAGCGCAGCGCAGCGCAGCGCAGCGCATCTCCTTGGCTGGCGTCTTTATAATGACTGACAGAGGGAGTGCGGTGCTGGTGATTTGGAATCCGCCCGAGGACCTGAGATGAGAAGAGAAGAGACGGTTTGCTCCCATCCATTCCGCTCCGAATGAATGCCTTGCGCAGGTGACGAGTATATAGGGATGGCCAGCAGGGTGGGGGGTGTTGGCTGGTCTCCTTGCTGCCACGCTTGCTTGCCTGTTATTCGCTGTCGTTGAAATTCTCTCGTTTTGGTTGTTGTTGTTGCTGCTGCTCTGGCGGGATCATCATCTTGCCATCGACAGTCGTCTGAGAGTTTTGCCGCGTCGCCCTCCGTTGGTCGTTGGAAGTGAGTCCACACATTCCCTACTTACCTCCCCTATCACCTCCTACTCCTCCCCCTTCACCTCCACCCCAACTAACATCCCCTCTCTTCCAGCCCTCCATCTCCCTCGTCACCTCCACACCCACAAACACCCACGCCAACTCCACCTCCCCAGCACCAATCCAAAACATGTGCCACGCCACCTTCGCGCAGCCGCTCTCCTGCGCCTGTCCGCCGTACCCCTGTACCCCCTACCACGTGCTGTGCGCGCGGGCGCAGCGCGAGGGCCGCGCGTGCGCCGTCGGCACCCGGCGTGTTCTTTTTCGCTTTGTGGAGGGTGCGTGTGCGGGGTGTGCGGTGTTGGGGATGCGGAGGCGGGAGAGGGGAGGAGGGAGGTCGGGAGGTCGTGGTTGAGGTGAGGCTTGGAGGTTGAGGTCTTGGAGGTTGAAGGACTGGGGAGGGAAAGGAGGGGGTTTCTCGATGCTTCTGATCATGCAATACTGTGTGTGCAATGATTTGGAACTTGTATTTCTACATTGGAGGCATGTGGCCCTTATGCCTCCGTTTCTTGACTGGAATATTGCTCCCTCCTTTCACGAATTCGTGTTGCCAGCTCCTCCTCTTCAGCCTCCATTTCCTCCATCTTGACTTCCATCTCGCATTCAGCTCTCAGCTTCTTGAAACATGCGTCCCAGTCCACGTCATCTTCTTCAACCGCCTCGGGCTCGAACTGTCGGCAAAGAAGCGTGTGTGCTGTATGCTGGTCGTCACGGGCTGCAACCTGATCGTTCTGGTGTGCGTGCTCAAGGACTCCCTGCCTCGTCCAGCTACCGGTCTCAATGTCTTTCAGCTTTTGAAAGGGATACTTCTCATATCCGAGCGGCAATGCTGACTCGTCAGACTGCAAGAGCTCTTTGGGTGTGTCGCGGATTGTCAAAGTCTTGATCTTGCTTTCCAGCGCCCAGGTCGCACTCTGAGCCATCTGCTGGGCCTTTACACACTTGAGGGAGATTTCGAACTCTTGTTTGTGCATGACCTTATCTTCAGCAATCTGCTTCAGCAAGTTCGCCTCTTTCTTGTCCTCGTCCACCATCACCGCTACCTCGGCAGCTATATTCTGATGGAAAGCTGTCTTGTTGAGAATGAATCTGCAGTGGTTGTTCCAGTCCTTTTGCGACATTTCATTTGCGCTTTGATTGCTTTCTCCAGCTGGCGCAATATTGAAGCCTCCGCCTGTCTTTGCATAAGAGTTTCCAACGCAAGCGAAGATGATCTCGGCCGCCATAGACTCAGCACAACCGGAAAGGAAGCAGATTGTGAAAGCGTCGAGATGGTAGCGTCCAGGGGAAAGGTCATGACACATTGCTGTTGTGAGAGACATGAGGTAATTGCTACTTTTCCATTTCTGGTGGCTCTTCATGCGTTCGTGGCCGTTCTTTGCATAGCCGAAGTAACGGAGCGGCCAGGCAAAGGGCTTGTCTCGTTCTGCCTGGTTGATGCTTGCCAGTCTCTTCCTAACACTTCCACAGAAATCCAGAAGCATTTCTCTTCGTTTATCAGACACGGTGTGAGTGTTTGCTTTGTTGATGAATCTTCGGCTTGTTGAGGGACGGAATACGTTCGAAGGTGCGTCGGTACTGCTTGGATTGATGCGATCAATCTTCTTGGCTAGCTCATTGCTCTTTTCGGAAGGTCGCGCGTATGTTTCCATTGCGTCAAGCACTTGCAACAACTCGTTTGGCGTTGGAGAGTGTCCCCGGTGGTCCACCAGCATTATCATGTAGATGGAAGGGTGTAGGTGGTTCTTCCTGTGCTGGTACTTTACTTGTTCTTGGAGGACAGAACCTTGCTGGCTTTCGCGGTAGGCTTTTGAGAGATTGCCACAGACGACTTCCCGCAGGATTGAATGATGTGTAGCCGCAATGACAGGAATTGTCAATTCAAGCCATTCGGTAAGGCCAGTATTCTTGAGTGTCTCTCGCTGCTTGAGCTCGTACTTCCAGATAGCGCGGAGCAGGTATCTAATACCGCGCGCAAGCTCGTTCCGGTAAGTCTTCACCGGCTCAGGGATGTGCGCTTCGCCTTCTGTGAGCTGGAATTCTGAAGGCTGGATCGGTTGCTGAGTGCTAAGAGGGGCAGGCTCGTCGAGATTGTCGTGCTCATCAATGTTGTCATCCTCCGGATTCCCACCGCCCACCTCATCCTCTGAGCCTGTTGCTCCCGGCGCAGAATTTCCTAGGCGGGCCACCCAGTACCGGTCGAGAGTGGTCTGTTGAAAGGCAAAATCCGGATCCATGAAGCCCTGGAAGCCATGGCTGGGCATTTTGGAAGCCCCGTCGTTCTTTCTACGAGCTCGATCCCCAAGATTGTGTCGTGTTCGTGTGCGAGCTCGATTGCAAAAAGGGTTGTCGTGTTGACGTGCCGATCCGACGCGAAGTAGGCGCCAGAAATGAGCGAAAATTGTTGGTTAGAGACCCCCCAGCCGGCTCGCTTCAGGTGCAGTGATGTCACTGGTGACTGGCTCGGTTAAGGTCCGTAGCGGTTAGTCGCAGGTGCCGGTACCCACCTGCCCAACCTTACCCAGCTGTCTTGACGCGTCTTTGCACGCGTCTGATCCAGGACAATTCAAAGGCCACCGTCCTCAGCTCCTTCAAAAAGCGCCTCTCCTGCCAGGTGCTTACCCAGTATCTTACCTGCTCTGGTGGGTCTTCACACCTTCAAAACACTGCCTGCGAGACCTGCACTTCCGAATATCCAGCTCATCTCATCGCATAACCACGGCACGTTTTCTCTCCTCTTCTCTCTTCCTTTCTCTTCCTTTCTCTACAAACAAACCGCCATAAGGCTCCAACGGCCTTACTGGAAGACTCTTGGTCGGTCTTCCAACGGTATTTCCTTGAGCTTGACAATGTTTTCCTGCGAGATTTGTGCTTGCTGACACGTCTCCACATGAATAGTTCTCAGCTTATGGAGGACCATGGCTTCACGGCTACCACCAGATCCGGAGATCGCACCTGAAGCTGGGTTGGCCGGGTACCACCGCGATCAGACCATCCTGCGCCAGGCTGTGGACCCTGGCAAAAGGCGACTGCAGCGAATGGGCGAGCCAGGGTCAAGAGATCTGCCAGAGCTTGAGATGATGGCGGCCGAGGCTTCCGCTGCGGCGGCACCCATGAAAAGCGCGACGCGTTGCATCGAGGATCTAGAGAGACTTCGCAAGGAGCTCCACCAGCATATCGGTAAGTCATATCTACAATGTCCTTGGCCCATATTGACAGGTCTTCAGAAACTGTGGAAAAGATGCATGATGAGAATGAAGAGCGCGTCAAAGATTCCATCGAGGCTTATCGGATTGGCTACCATAACCAGTGCGAGCAACGCATCAAAGAATTCCTCGACCATTGCGCCGAGCGCGCGGAGCACACGATCGCCCTTACTATCGAAAAGGAAAAGACACGCTTGGAAAAAGAAGTCGAGGACAAATGCGCGAAATACAGGGATGAACACGAGACTGGTGAAGAATTGGCGCTTCTGCGAGCAAGAAATGCTAAGCTTGAAAGGATAAATGACGATCGTGCCAAGATGCACGCGGACAATATCACTCAACGTTTCAAAGAGATGTTGATCAAGGAAAAGGAGGAGCGTAAAGCGCAACAAGCCACTGTTCCGCAGGTCAGCCCGGGTCCTCAGGATGAGTCCGACACCACAGACTGGCGCGCGGAGGCAGAACAGCTCAAGAAAAAGCTCGAGGCTGCCGAACTCGAGATCTCCAGGCGCAGCACACTCGAAAAGATTGCGACCCAGAAGTTGCTTGAAATCGACGCGAAGACGTGCATCAACAAAATCCCCAGCGCCATGTTCGAAAGCCTGGAAAGCGACTACCGAGACCTCGAAGGTCTTTGTCAGGAGCTGGAGGACGAAATTCGCACGCTAAGGAAGGAGAACACGCAGCTGAAGGAGCCTGGTTCTGGATGATTTGGACAGGGGCATCGATGAAGGCAATGGCGGCGAGATGGTTTTGGCTTCATCATTTCGGCTGCCTTCGCCCGCGGGTGTGGATGCCAGGAAGCGAGCAATGGTGCGCCATGTCAAACAGTAGTAGCTGGGTAGATACCAATCCTCGAAGCACAAGTCTTCGGGTTCAAAGAGCCCACATTAAACGACACAGTGCTGTTGTTTTTGATTGTTGTTGCTATTTTTCCGGCAGCTGCGACTCCGGTCCTCCGGTACCTATTGGGCAGGTAAACAACCGAGCCACACCACTTCGACGCGTCTTTGCAAGCTCCTCGAATCTTTTCTCCCGCGAACTTCAGAAAATCCCTCTCGACCTCTCGCACTTTTCTCGACTTGCGCCATGGCCCCCGCGACATTCCCTGACCTCTATCGAAACGACTCAGAAACAGAACAGAAGATGAAGATTTTGCAGCGTATCGACGAGAATTTCGCGCGCGAAGAGGCCAAATATGAAGAACTGGCAACGCGTGATATCGAGCGGAAAAAAGCCCTTCAAGCGAGGCGCAGAAGACTGGAAGAAGAGAAAGACGAATACGAGGGAAAACAACGAGCTCTGCGTCAACAAGTCGTTGAAAGCAACGGTATGCCAGGTGCAGAGCCCTCCAAGTCAAATGCTAATTGGTCGTAGCCTTGAGGTCTGAGCCTGAGCCTCTGCCTCCACGCCCCTACGTCATGACCCCCGCGAAACGACAGGAAGTCACAGAAAGTGACGGTGGAGAGGATGACCTGGAAGTCACACGTGCCCGGAAAAGGGTCAAAGGAAAGGGCCGCGCAATAGATGTCGACATTGGTCCTGGTGGCGATGGCGATGCTGGATTTCATCACAGCGGCATGGAGCTGAACAGTGCCGATGCAACCAGTTTCGGCCCCACGAGCTTCTTAGGCGAGGACATTCTTATGGGCGGAGCTGGTGATACTCATACTATCATCGACGAGCGAGGCATGATTGAGGACACCAACACTGCACAACCAAGTTCAAGCGGTGAACATGCAGCTGCTGCCGAGGAAATCGGCACTGAGGCCTTCGATGCCACACCATCAGGCTTAGCGGCTGAATCGTCAGCAGCTGGAGCAGCTGCACAGGACCCGTCAGAAATGCCCAAGAGACGCGGCAGGCCGCCCAAAGCCAACAAGTTGGTCAAGACCGATCTGGGGCTGTTCAAGGCTCTGGAGGTCATGAACCCCGACGGCACGACAGTGTCGTTTGAAGACTGGAGGCAGGACAACGAGACCAAGGGAAAGGATTTCCTCGCCACAATCAAGCGCTGGCACAACAACAAGAAGAAGAAATGCGTCACCTACGCATCTGACGCCAGAAAGAAGAAGGATGTCTGCCTACACAAGTACACCAACGGCAATCCCACACAATGGATCGAAGGTGGGGAGAACCGGTGGGCATGCAAAGAATGTGGGGACAATTCACCTTGCGTGATATACGACCAGGAGCAAGATACGCTGGTGATCTTGCCATTCAAGGCAGACGACACAGATGGTTGAGAGCAGTGCAAAAGGGTGTGTGATGAGGACGACCTTGGGCCTGGAGGATCATTGGAAGATCCAAGACAAAGCGACTGCGGAAGGAAGCGAGAAAGCGGTAGATATGAAAATGGAAACGAAGTGCAGAGCCACAATGAAAGAGACGCAAACAGTAGGTAACAACGCAGGAGTGATCGGGCAAACAATCAACAGCGGCGTCGGCTGGGCCCTGGAAGGCAGAGCTTGAAAAACAATGCCAAAGTAAGATGACAAAGAGAACCTCTCCTGCCATTGGCATGTAGACTGGATACGGGAAATGGTCGATATGCTGGCCGAGGCGCCAGCCAGGAGCAAAGGCCCAGGCAATGAATGCTCCTGCTGAGACGCCTCCCGGGGCGCACTCCACGGCTGGCACGAATGGATCGAGCCGGCCTGGTTCTGTTCAGCGTGCTGCTCTTGGTCTTGTCGTCCCCCGGTTGGTGTTGCACTGAGCCATCGCCTGGCGCTGAGGAAAATCTGACGCCTTCAACAATGCCAATGATGATGCAGATGGTGAGGTCGTGCTGTCGGAAGTACGTTGGGTGGTGGCACGTCCAAGTCCAAGTGGCTACGTAGATAGCTTAAGAATGAGTGTCGCTGACCTGAGTGCTAGCCCGCCCTCATCCCCCCCAGCCCCACCCCCTCTCACTACTCCATTTCTGACGATGACTGAAGACGTGTGAAGACAGCTTGATACGGTCCATCGCGCAAAGTGCGAAAGATGGCGACAACAAGACGTCTACTACAAAGAAACAACATAACTTTCTGGAAGGCAGGATTTTCTTAGACCTCAAAGCATGCAAACAAGCAAGCAAGACACCGCAGGACTACAGTCGAAGATGCGCGCGCGCGCAGGCGACGGTTGTGAAGGAGCTCAGGTCCGCCGAAGGTGCTAAATCAAGGTGATTGATTGAGTAGTAGTAGGTGAGTGCGAGACTACTGAGATATCGCTCAGGACGCCCGCAGAACCACGCTAGACTAACTATGGACTAGCGCCTCGGCTGTTTGACGACTGCCTACCTAGTAGAGACTCCCTTCTCCATCAGTTTATCAATATCCTTCACGCCTACTTCCTCACTAAAGACTGTCCTTTCAGCGTACACTCATCCTGCGGCGGCCCTCCCCTCTAAACCCCCCACGCGCCTCCTAGCATTTCCCCGGATAGGTATATAATACCATGCCCTGGTTATTAATACGGCATTAGGGACATCGTTACCAGGCCCGCAGTTGACGGGCGGATCAAACGTTCGAGTTACGTCCCTGGGAGCAGTTGGGGTGGAGAATGTAGGGAGGCGCCATGAATGCGGGTTTAGCGTTGCCGTGAGAGGGCATTGAAGAATTGCACGCTCCTTGAGCGCAACTGTGGTGCAAAATTGACATCCAGGTGCCGATACTCCCACGCCTTCAAAACCTCAACCTCGACCAACCAACTAAAAGACCAGCTGCAGCGGCTTGTCCCACAGCTACGGTATTGCTCTCTTCTCATTTCTCCCTCGGTCCGCTCTACCAGAAGATTCCGAGCAGCACTGCTTAAGGAAATTCTGCGCTGTGGCGAGACGGCCTTTTCGCAGCGCGACAAGTCTGCGTGAGCGTTGGATCTAAAGAGCCTTCGCAAGAAGATCCACGCGAAAAGTGGCAAGCACCATCCATCGCTCTCCCGAGTCAACACTGACGAGTTTCCAGAGATGATAGAGGCCGATTTTCGGTCGCGCGTCGACGAATGCAAAAAGCCTTTCGCGCATTGCACACCAAGCACAACAAGAAACGCGCGTCAAACACTTTTTTCCAGCTACCTTACCTATGCACCTGACGCGCCGAGCAAAGCGGCAAGAGTAGCGCGATGAAACACTGACAACCCGGTAGGTCGCTATGCAATGGATACATGTAAGGAAAGGCTCGGAAATGACGCGTCGCCCGCGCCCGAACGCAAACGACTACACCGCCTAGCAATAAACACTACAGTACAGCCGGCTTGCATTCGCAAAAAGTAGAGGTAGGGCGAGAGGTTAGTTCGCTCCAATCCTAACTTTGTGCTGGAGAGTCTATGTTGTAGGTAGGTTTGATTAACCGTATTTTGGCTACGCGCGCTGCGTGTATATCAAGAAAGATGGCCTCCACGACCTACCATCCAACTCTGCGCGAAGTCATTCGTTTTGAAACTTCCCTCTTGGCTGGTCTCCGCTATGAAGCTCGCCATCCTTTTCTTCCTGTTTGCGGCTCTGGCGACCGCCGCCGCCGTTGCTGATACAGGCGAATCCGACAAAGGCGGATCCTCCAAAACGCCCTCCACCAACGGCCCCAAAGGCAAAGACGGCCTAGTTTTTCTAGACGGGCCGGTGCGCTTCTTTCCCTATTCGTCCCCACTGTCCCTCCTCTCGCTCTGACATGGGGTTTTAGTGCACCGATGACAGCGAATGCGCCGGCGGCACGGCAGGGCGCTGCGGCAACAAAGACGAATACTTAAAAGTCCTCCCCGACGGCTCGAGGAAGGGGGACAAGGCGTCGTTTGCGTGTGCGTACGCCAAGGTGCTGACCGGGGTGTGCGGGTACGCGGGGAAGAAGCAGTGTGCTTGTTTCGTGAGTTCCATCCGTTCACTAAGCTTTCATGTGTTCTGGCATCTGCTAATCCACTCGCTCGTAGCCGCCCAACGACGCCGCCTGCACCTACATCAACGACTGCTTCGTCTTCAAACCCCTCCCCAAATGCGGCGTCCCGAACGCCATCGTCGACGACGAGGGCAAGGCGTTGTGCCGCTGTCCGAAGAAATGCAAGGAGGCGCGCGCGGGCTTTGCGAAGAGCCAGCCGGCGCAGGATGACTGTTCGGATCCGTATAAAGAGCCGGGAGGGTTGGATCCGCCGTAATGAGGATTGGGGGGATGGGAAGCGGGGACGGGGACGGGGACGGGGACGAGAGGGTCAAGAACAGCGGATAACTGCGTACAAGAGCAACGACGGCGACGCATAACTCCGACGTTTGGTGGTTGCTGTCCCCGAAAGTTAGCACCGCACAGCCATGGCTGTAGCGTGGTCATCATCATCGTCGTCGTCGCGGTCGGATGTACCTACCTCTTTCGGCAAGAAGCTCGGCCCAAGAAAGCCTCAGCCAAATCCAACCCCTACCTAAATTCCATCATCAAGCTTCATTCACTCAGCCTATTACGTGCGTACATCTTCATACATTATACATGTACCCTACACGTACAGCGCTTAATCTATACTGTCAATCTTGACCTGCTTGGTTTTCTCCGCGGAAGTCATGATTTAGTGCGCTATTGTGGCTTTTGATTGGTTGGTATGGTCGAGAAAGGACGGAGGAGTTGATGATTGGCTGATTCATCTGTTCATGTTGAGGTTTCGTTGAAGAATTGTACGTAGACCGCAACTACCATGTCCGATCGTCCACTACATCTGGCTCCGCGTCTTGCTCGGCGTGTCTCCTTAGCGCGCGTCTTGCTTGGTGCATCTTCCACTGCGGACGTCTTGCGCACCGTAGCGACGAGACGGGCCGCCTCCGCTATACCTTCAAACTGCGCCCAATTACCGTAGGCAGGGGGCGACCAAATCTAAACGATCGAGTAAAACCAGGGGCTAGAAACCTAGCGGCCTTGAATCAGTAAGTCGGCGTCCGCGCGCTCCTGCTACTATTGCGTGTATCAAAGGAAAATACACTGACAGCGGCATCGTACAGAGTACGAGGGAGGAATGAAGACTGTTACTCATTGCTCACTGGTAGCAGCTTGCGTTTGTGAAGGCAGAAAGCATATACGTAAGACCAAGGGCGTTCTCTTTATGTAATAGCGACATGTAGCTTTCTGCGTCGAGTCTACCCACAGTAACGTCAGTCAGGTACGTTTGATGAAGCGCGCGGTGTACGTACATATCAACACCGATGGAAACCGTAGAGCATCGCTCGCTCTTCCGCTGCACGAGTACCATATACTCGCTTCTCCCCCTTCTTTCCTAGTATCCATACTCTTTTGTCCACCACCATCATGGAGATGAATTTCGCCATTCTTTGCTTGGTTTACACGGTGCTGGCAACGGCCACCTCCTCTGCCGCGGCTGGAAACCAGAAAATCCCCTCCTCGAACTCCCAGGCCGGACCCGGGTACGGACTGCGTGGCGGCCAAGTCATCTTGAAGGCGGACGTATGCATGCTCTTCCTCTCCAGCGCGCTTCTTCCTCGCTCACGCCAACTGACATGCACGTTTGCGGCAGTGCACGAGCGACGCCGACTGCAGCGGCGGCCACGACGGCAAAAAGGGGGCTTGCCAGCGCAAAGAGGAATACCTGGCGGTCGTCGACGAGGGAGAAGGGTCTCCCGAGTCGCTTGCCTGCGCGGCAGCCAAGGTGCTGACCGGGCAGTGCGGCGCTCCTGACTTGAACGTCAAGGGGAAGTGTTCTTGTTATGTGCGTGAAGCCCCAAGCCCCTGACCCCTCTCTTCTTCTCCTGGAACTCAAGGCTCACGCATCTCGTCTCCATCGGACAGGCTCCCAACGACGCCGCCTGCGCCTACCTCATCAACTGTCCAAAGTTTGATCCGCCCGTCAACTGCGGCCCTGGCAACCATGTCCCTAATGCCGTCATTGACGACACAGGCGAGGCGCTGTGCGCCTGTCCGGGGAAATGCGACGAGGCGCGCGCGGGGTTTCAGAAGGGGGGGCCGCCGCAGGATGAATGTACGCCGAAAGGACAAGCTTCATTGAAGAAGTAGGGGGTGAAGGAAGTTGAAAAACGTCGCCTGCGCGCGCGCACACACACCTTCGACTGCAGTCCTGCAGTGTCTTGCTTGCTTTGAGGTCTGAGACAGTCCTGTCTACCAGAAAGTTCTGTTGTTTCTTTGGAATAGACGTCTTATCAGCGCCGTCTTGCGCTCTTTGCGCCATGGATGGACCGAATCAAGCTGTTTTCACACGGTCTTCAGTCGTCGTCAGAAACGGAGGAGTGAGAGGGGGGGGGTCCGCGTCTGATCTTGGAAAAGAAAAGAGGAGCGAGGCAATCAGCGCTGCGATCCAGCAACCTACCTGCCTACCTTACCTACCTATCCACCGTATTCGTTTTCGTCTCGGACACACACGCAACTGCCGGCGCACTGCTGCTGCCGTTGCTGCCGCCGCCGTTGCTGGTGTCAAGAAACAAAATGAGCAAACCCGAAAGCGATCCGAAAGCTATATATGTAGGTTTAAATCCACAACGTAGCTTTACGCGATGAGTCTATCCAGCGCCGGCAATCTCGCGCAGTCAGTCAGTCATGTCTGACGAAGCAAGCGCGCGCGCGTTGTCTACATGTATAAAGAAAGAAAGACGGATCCATTCCTTCGCATGGGCGCGTCTTCTTTGCTCAGTGGCCTCGGATTTGACACGCACCAGACGTGCACACACACACTCGCTTTCGTCTCCCGCAATTCGCTGTCTAGTCGTCTCGTCTGCACGCCGCGGTAGCCATGAAGCTCATCGTCGCCATTCTTTTCGTATGCTACTACGCGCTCTGCGTGGGCGCAGATGAGGAAGGCTTTTTTGGCGCCACGGGGAAGGAGAGCGGCACTGACTATGGCGAGCGTGGCGATCAGGTCGTTTTGAAGGTGGACGTACGTATGAACCAACTAACCAACCAACCACCCACTCCCATCCGTCCGTCCGTCCTTGCTCGCTGGCTGACAACGCGCGTGCGTGACGGCGGGCGACGACAGTGCACGACCGACGCCGACTGCGCCGGCATTCCGGACAAGAAGAAGAACGGAAAGGGGGCGTGTCAGAATAACGACGCGTACCTGGCGGTGCTGCCGAAAGAGATGCGGCAGGCCGACGCCGACTCTCTTGCCTGCGCGTGGGCCAAGGTGCTGGCGGGCAAGTGCAGCGACATTGCGGGCGTGGAAGGGAAGAAGTGCTCTTGTCATGTGCGTCCTGCGTCCTCCATCTCACCCTCCACACATCAAGTTCTTACTGTACCTGCGTCTCTCCATCCCCCCCTTGCGTGTTTGGTCGCTCGCTGCTCACGCGTCGTCCGTCTCACACGCACGCAGGCCCCCGACGACGACGCCTGTACCTACCTCTTCTTGTGCAAAGAGATCGTGGGCGGCTGCGGCCCCGGCAACGATCAGCCCAACTGCTACCGGAACCTCGAGCTCAACACCATGTGTGCCTGTCCGCGCAGGTGCGAGAGGGCGCGCGCGGGCTTTCAGCATGGACCCAAGCCAAGCGATGAGTGTTCGTTCGCCTGAAGAAGCGCTGCCAGAAGGCCCTTGGGTTGGTGGGAAGGAAATGGAGGAGTCGGGGTTGTTTTGGTTTGGTTTTGATGCGGTGGGGTGGTTGGGAGGGTAGGAAAGGGGAGGGAGGGGAGGGAAAATGCGAGGGGCTTGAGTGGTCTTGGTCGACGAGTGCAATTGATTCTTGCCGGCCGCAATGGCTTTTTGGGGGAGGATGTGATGTCGCTGCGTTTGTGTGTCTGTGTTGGTTTGCCGGAAGTGCGATGACAAGCTGGACGACGCTATGGAATATCGAGGACGCGTCCTCAAAGTGTACTTGGCCTCAATGGGAGCCGTATTGCTGCAGACCTATCAAACCCGACTGCGCGCAGTCACCAAGTGGGTTGGTCGTCAGTCTCAGATCGACCGGGAAAGCTCACCTTCAACTGCCTGTCCATACATAAGCAGTAGCCCATTGGCTGGTACCTAGAGCATGGCACATGGGAGGTATTGCGCAATAAAAGCCGCAGGCGCAGGGCAGAAGAACATGCAGATGCTCGTCATTTCAGCACTAGCAGGTCGGACTGTCGAGAGGTTTTCTGGGCTGTTCCTGAGGCAGAGCCGCAGCCCAACCGCCACCAGCCACCGCCTTCTCGCCGACTGGGGCGACCCGCGACTCTCTGATACGGCGGTTTGCTCTCAGGCATGAGCAGCCGGCCGGGGCAGAGTGGTGGTGAAGTGCGCGGCATGCAGACTTGAACAGCCGGCGTCGGGACGAGCTCTGCCGGCGTCTTGTCGCTCGGTCTGGCGCCGCCGCCCAAGGAGGCTAGGCAGCGAACTAACGTTGCGGCGAGCTGGTGCTTGGGTTGAGTGCAGCAGCTTCGCCGAGCGAGCGGGCGGGCGGGCGGGCGGAAGGGCGGCCTGCAGCGGCGGGGTGGCGGACGTGCGGCGGAGACATATGCAGCTCATTCACGCGTTCTGCGGGTGCCATGGCACCTACATGCAGCGGCGGCGGCGACGGCGGGAGAAGGCTTGCTAGAAAGAGAGTCCCAAACGGAAAACGCCTGGACAGAATGGGGGTTCATCGTCGCCGCTACATGTTCTTGGCGGCAGCGGATAGCGCTTGGTAGTGTCTGTAGCGGGAGTTATCTAGGCCGGTACCTAGCGCGTGGTGTTGAGGTTGAGGGCCGGGAAGACGATACGAAAAGATCCGATGCCGCGACGAATGGGTAGATGTGAGAAGAAAAAAAAGTTATTTTAAGCAGAATCTGAATCAAAGGGTTCAAGTTGTTGAGGGCCGGGAGGACGAGCAGCAATGATGCCTGCGCGGGCGGCTGGATTGACAGACGGTCGGGTATGCAGATGGGTTGGTGGTGAGTTTAGGTGGTCAAGGAGCCAGGGTGCAAGTGGAAGCCGGTGTGTGTGATAGATTGACGGATGGACGGCGGTAGAAACGAAAGCGGAGGGGCTGGCGGCGGTGATTAGCGATCTGATGGCGGTGGCGCCGTGGTGGAGTGGTGTCGCGGCTTCTATCCAATTCGGCGAGGTTGGAGGGCGGAGGGTGAGGAGGGATGGGGCATGTTGGGCGGGCGGGCGGAAGCGACTAGCCAAAGTCAATGGCTTCAGGTTAGAGGGGCGGGAGAGTCGTCGTGGTTCAACAGGACAGGGTGGAGTTAAGCTTATGTTTTTGGGTTGAGTGGGTCCAGGACGTGTCTCCGCATTGTGGTGTTGTGCTGCTTGTGCTGTGGTTGTGCAGACAGAGGAGTCGGGATTTGTTTTTCAGCTCATGCGACGGGGCGGGTCGCGGACCAATCAGGTAGGTGGCGATGCGGCTCTAGTGGTGGTGTTTGTGTCTGGATTCCGGTTGGGCCACCACTCACCCAAGTGTGCATAATGCATGGCCCTTTTGGTATTTTTGGCGTCGCTCACCAACACCTCTCATTATTGCCATTGCCAGCCAACACAAGAGAGCCAGTCGAGCATGTAAGCCGTCGCAATGAGCTGGCGGTGCAATGTCCTGTCCTGTACATGTATGGGCGTGGGGACAGCAGCACAGCTGAATACGAGCGTCTGAGAGGCAGGCCATCGTCTCCGTATTCTATACACCACCACCGCGACTAAGAATAGGATGGATGGGATGCATGCAGGGACTCGACCTACTAATGAAGTGAAGTCAACATATGGCACCCCGGAAACCCAGTGGAGTGCACAGCATGCATGCTTGGCCTGCCTGCCTCTTTGCTCAAAAGCGCCGCGCCCCTTCTTTGCTTCCTGGTCCTCGTTCGCACTCCTCTCCTCACTGTCGCTTGCCCGCCTCGCCTTGCTCCTACCCTATTCCACTCGCTGAGCCCCGTCCGCCGCCTCTCTGCTTAAATCACCCGCGTCCCATCTCTCTACTCCCTCTCCTCTCTCTCACGCATCCATCCATCCATCAATCACTCTCTCGCCGTCACCGACTCCCGTCAACCGACCATCCCGCTATCCACCAACTACTAGCCTGCATTCCACGTCCAACCGTCAACATGCGTTTTTCCCTCGCCGCCTTTGCCCTTGCTTCCGTCGCCCTCGTCGCCGCTCAGTCGACGCCCAGTGCTGCTCCAACCGGCGGAGCCTGTGCCGCTCAGAAGTCAGTCTAGTCCCTGCTGACCACGCCATCTCCACTGACGTTTCGACAGCATTCTCGACACTTGTTTGGCCGGCGAAAAGGCCAAGGCCGACGCCTGCGCCGGCAATGACTGGCTCTGCCTGTGCGACACTTACAACTCCATCCTGACGTGGGTATCTTCAACTCAACCCAAACGACACAGGCTGACATGTCACAGCTGCTACAACAACTGCCCCAACGACGCCGCCAGGTCTTCCGTCAACAACCAAGTGACCCAGTTCTGTGGCGCCGCCGCACCGTGCGTATTCCCTTTTTGTCTTCCCTGCCCAATCCCTGACCCCAGCCTCTTTCACATGAAACACAAAACTAACCTTGGATTCCTCTCAACAGAGCCCTCTCGTCGCGCAGCGAAGCAGCCAAGACGGCCCCCAAGACGACGTCGTCCCCTTCGGCCACGGGCACGGGTGCTGCCGCCACTGGCACCAACAAGTCCAACTTCGAGGGCTTCGGCAGCTCGTCGACGGGCAGCGCCTCCGGTGCACAGGGAACCGGCGCTGCACTCGCCGTGGGCCAGTTTGCCGGTGGTGCTCTCGCCGCCGTCGGTGTCGTCGTCGGCATGTTGTAAGCGACATCCTTTATCGATGGCTCCTCTCGACGCGACGGCGAATCCCACTGGACGCGGAACACTCGCCGTCTGGCATTGAGAGAAGAAAAAGCTTGGCCATGTTGTGCGGGTTGCGGGTTGACCCAAAAGGGGAGGTCGTGATGTGATGGTTGAGTGGACGCGGGAAGCCGCGCGCGCTTTTCTGTTTCGAGATTGGTGCGCCGTGGTTTGATTGGCGGGTTGGAGTCGGTGGCTGGTTGGTGTGTGGTGGGCGCCGCCAGGACGGGTGGGAATGCTGCCGTTGCATGGATGCTCTGGTGCGGGGAAGCATCTCGTCTTCCCCTGGCAACTCTCGCCATGATTTTTCCTTGCACCCAGCACCCGCGTCAAGCAAGCATGCACCCAGTCCGGCTCGGCGACATTCTCCTCGTCTGCCAGTCTGGCCCGGCGGCATTCGCATACGGAGCAGCGGTATCTTGGGCAACACATGTCGGTTCGTTGTTGTTTTCCCTCCTATTCCTCTCTCTACCTACATCAGTTCTCTCTCATCGGTTGCTGGGTTGTTTTCAAAAAACTATTCGGGTCGGCTGTTTCTGTTTCGTTGTTGTTAATGCTAGCATGAATCTCTTTTCCCCCCCTCCTCTGTCCTTCGCGCCTACCTACCTATACGCGTCGTGGTTTCTTGTTGTTCAATGCATTGGGTTGGTGTATGGCTGGCAGACAGACGGCACGTTGGCGGGGAATGAGACTGAAGAGGGTGGCGGCTGGTACGGGTGTGTGGATGGGTATGAGTGAGTGGATGGAGGTCGTAATGCTGGTACGGTAGTTGTAGCCATTGAGTCTTGTAATAATCTTTTCTCTTCCTCCGTGTCAATGTTGGTGCTTTTTGCCTGGTGGATTGGTCTGGTGTCGTTAGTCTGGACGTGTTTTGAGATGTGGTGGTGGCCAGCGATTGACTGACAGACTGACCTTGCATCCTGTATCTTGTATCTTGCCAATCATGCTACTTGGCTGGTTGACTGATTTGATTGGACTGATATACTGACTGATTGACTGACTGACTGATTGACTGACTGACTGATTGACTGACTGACTGATTGACTGACTGACTGATTGACTGACTGACTGATTGACTGATTGACTGACTGATAGACTGACTTGACTAGCTGATTGAAATACTGACTGGAAGTGAATGATGGTGTATATATACTTTTTCTTTGCTAAATTGCTCAATCAAGGACTTTTTGGTTACTTGCTTGCTTGCTCGCTTGCTTGCTTGCTCGCTTGCTTGCTTGCTGCTGCTGCTGCTGCTGCTGTACCACGTATGTACTACTACTATACTACTTACTATACTATACTACACGTCATTTGTGTGTGGTGTGTTGTGTGCGCAAAAGGAGATGATTGTAAAGGAAGAGGAAGAGGGAGAGGGAGAGGGAGAGGAAGAGGGAGAGGAAGAGGAAGAGGAAGAGCGCTAGCCACCCACGTACCCGCGTACCCACCGATCCGGACGCAGAAGGAAGACCGACCGACCACCCGACTGAGGAACTGCCGTGAGGGCTGTATGTACGATACTGTACTGTACCGGATGTACAAGATACACCAGATGGAAAAAAAGAGACAGAGGCAGATAGAGAAGAACCATTGGATGCTGAACACCGAAGGAACGCCGGGAAATGCAGTGAACTGTACATATAGACAGATGGTGGAGGTTTGAGGAGTAGAGGTAGGAGGGATTTTCGAGATAGGTGGGGAGTTTGAGAGGTAGATGGGTAGGGAGGTAGATAGACACAGGGGTAGAGCAGGTCAGCTCACCCCCCCGAGCTCGTCCACGCCGTCAAGCCGCTCCAGCTCCAGCTGCGGCGGTTGCCACCGTTGCCGTTGACGACGGTGTTGCTGGAGCGGCGGTTGTGCTGCTGCTGATAATGCTGAGGAGGAGGAGCGGACGTGTCGAGAATGTGCGCAGCCGGCGGTGACGGCATGCCTGCTTCGACGTCTCCTCTGTCAGTCTGATGGTGGGCTGGCTGAGGCTGAGGCTGAGGCTGGGGATGCGTATCTTGATGGTGGTCCGGCCGCCGCTCCCGACGACAACGCCTCCGCCGCCGCCAGAGCGTCCCAGCTTCACCACCACCACCACCACCATCACCATCACCGCACCACGGCCACCGCCAGCGCCCGCGCCAGCGCGTCGTCCACGGCGGCGGCGTCCAACCCCCGGCATAGCTCCACTCGGACCACCTTCGCCAGCTCTTCTCGCCGCCGCTGTCGGGCGACGCCTGCTGCACTTTAAACCGCGCCAGCGCCGTGCCGCTGGGCGTCAGGGTGGCGTTGGTGCCGGGCGACTCGTCGCGCGCGCCGGCCCGCTCGTACGCTGCGTCATCGTCGTCGTCCTCGTCGTCGTAGAGGTCGAAATTGCGTGCCGGGGGAGCGGCTTCGCGCGTTGGGGGCGTGGCGGCGGCGGCGGCGCGCCGCAGGTCCCGCTGGCTGGCGCGGTGCTGGGGGAAGGGCGGCTTGGTCGCGAAGGGGTCGACGACGTCTTTGGCTTTGCGCGTGCTGTTGAGGTAGAGCGGGAAGACGATGCCGGCGACGGCGGCGGCGAGCGGCACGCAGTAGGCGTAGGGGTAGTCGTACGTGCGGCCGCTGCCGTCATTCAACCGCGGGCTGTTGTGCGCGACAGCGAAATAAATGGGGGGAAAGGCGGCGCCGCCCGAGATGGCGGCGGCCAGGACGGCGGACGCCGACTTTGCTCTGGCGCCCTGCCCGCGCAGGCACTGCGCGTAGATGAGGCTGAAGATGGGGGCTTCGGCGAAGAAGAGCAGGACGGCGACCGTGGCGGACGCCGTGGGCGAGGGGTTGCGCAGCGCGACGGCCGACAGGGCGATGAAGGCCGAGAAGCAGAAGAGGAGCAGCTGCCGCGGCTTGATGGCCGGGATCAGGACGAGGCAGCCGGCTGTGAAGCGCGACACGGCGAACGCGGTGTGGGCGTAGGCCAGGTGGTCGACGGCGTCGAGCGACGGGAACACGGATCGCACGTACGCGTCGAAGCTGGTGGCGACGCACTCTTGCGCGCCGACGTACGTGAATTGCGCAAAGACGCCAATGGCGAGCGTCAGCGTCGTCACCTGGACGGTCGAGGACGACGAAAACAGCGAAATCGACTCGTGGTTGGCCAAGTCGGCGCGTTCGGCCGCGTCGTCGAGCTCCGTGTCCGTGGCCTCGGGGAGCGGGATCCAGTAGTAGGCGACGGCCAGCAGGACCGTGATGAGAGAGATGCCAAGGTACGTCCACTGCACGTCGATGAGCGAGTTGGCGTCGATGCTGAAGAGAACCTTGCTGGCCAGAAGCGGCGACACGACGGTGCCAATGGCCTGGACCGACTGCGAGAAATTGAGCCGCGCTTCGGCGTACTGCGGCGGACCGCAGAGAATCGTAAACGGGTTGGCAGCCACCTCGAGCGTCGACAGACCGAGGCCGACAATAAAGTTGGAAATGAGAAAGGCGGGATACGACGTGAGGACGGCAGACGGCCAGAAAATCAACGTCCCGCACGCGTAGATGCAGAGGCCGACGATATAGCAGGCCTTGAATCCGCACCGCTTCAAGAGAATTCGGCCAAACGTCAGAGGCCCGACGAGGTATCCCACGTAGTACATGCTGTGGATGCTAATCGTCTGGCCCCGCGACATGCGTGCAATCGATTGAAACTGCTGGTTAAGAATGTCCAACAACCCATACGCAAACCCCCAGACGAAAAAGAGAATCGTGACCATGGAAACGGGAAATATCGACTCCTGAGTCGTCATCTGTACCAGACTCTTCTTTTGCTTGAACTTTACAAAATCGAAAAAGGTGTGCGTGGGCGCCGCCGTGTGTCGGGTCGAGTTGGTCAGCGCCGTCGTCGTCCGCTCAATCCTGGGGAGCTCCGTCATGTCGGGCGTGGTCAAAAAGTCAATGGCCCCGACGGGCTCCTCGGGATTGGAGGGCGCTTCAGATTGCGGGAGCTGGGGCGATGCAGAGTCGGCCACGGACGGCAGTCGTTGGGCATTGGCCATGTCGACATTCGTAAAAGTCTCTCGCCGGTGGGTAAGAGAGTGGACCGTATCGCCAGCGTCGCGGAGGATGCGCGGAACGAAGCGCGACACGAGGGGCTTCAGAGCAGGAACGCAGCCGCACATGATGCCGACATTGACTTCAATGGCGCTCCACATGAAGGAAAAGGAAATGTACCAGGAAAAGTCCGTCTCTTCATAGTTGCGCTCATTCCCCGTGTCCTCGTTGTACTGAATCTCGCGCAGGCGGCTTTCCGAGGCCGATTGCAGGTAGGCGATGCGGACGACGTCGACGGCAGCCACGAAGACGCCAAACCCGAAGGTAATGATGAGAATCGTCTTTTGCTTGGTGGGGAGCCGCATGGACGTCAAGACGGGCATTGGCAGAAACAAAATGGCGAGGTCGGTGATGATGTTCAGAGGGGACGAGGATAGGAAGAGCGTGACAATGTCTGTACAGTGAGCGTCGGCCGGGGTGGGATTGGCAAAGGCGGCGCCAACGGGGCGGCATTGAAAGATGTTGAGCAAGGTCAGGGCGACTCCTCCGAGGTTGACGACGGCCAGGGTGGCAATGACGGCCCATTTGAAGACGCGGTGGCTCTTGGACAGGGTCAGGTAAAAGACCAGAATGGACGTCTTGGTGGCCATCAGGCACGGGTTCTGAAGCCCGTCAGCATGCGCGCGGGGGTCTGCAGCAGCGGAAGAGGGCGTACATATAGAGCCTCAAAGGTGTACTCGAGGCGCCGCAGTTTGGGGTCCCAGGACGTGGGGATGTCGGTCTCATGGCGACCCAGGCCGTAGCGGACTCCGAGGCAAATGGCAAGCGAGATTCCAAAGGCGAGCACCCAGGCCACGACCATGAAGTAGTCATCCCATCCGGTCCTCTTGACGATGCCGACTCTCGAAGCCAGGCGCAGGACCATGAAGACGGTGGAGCACACAATCATTGCGGTGGTGACGACCAGGACGGCCGGGCCGCGGGACTCGACATCATCATGGCCATTGCTGGTCGACATGGTGTGGCGCGCTCAACCATTGTCCCAAAGCCGAGGCGCAAAACGCGCCGCCACAGAGGCGTGCGCAAAGCGGCAGTGGAGTCGTGTGAGGAGCGAGGGGGGGTTTGCAGACGAGAGAGGGTGAGGGGTTCTCGAGGGGTCGGACAGGGGAGCGGAGCGGTAGGGGGCGACGTCACTGCGTAACCAGCAACCGACGACCTGAGCGTTTTGGTACCACGGCGGACGGAAACAGAGAAAAGTCGAAGCGGCCGAGGCGAGAGAGGGCGAGCGAGAGATGGAGTTTTGGGGAGGATGCGCAGGAGGGAAGAGGAATAAGACCCTTGGCTGACCGCCAATCCCCCCAGAGCATTTTCTTCGTCTTGGACTGGCGGGTGGGGTGCGAAAGCCGGCCCAGGTCGCCTTGCATTGGCCGCAATTGGGTTAGCCATTGTGGAGAGCCTTCAGCCACCACGTCAGCCCCTAGCAGAGCGAGCGTGCAGTCTGGGGAAGCAAACCCAAAAGCAACAAAGACGACTGGTCCTCCCCGCCGGGAACCCGTTGTCGTGCACCGCACCGCACTGCACTGCGTCCCGCCCGCTAGCCCACAGCCCACACGCCTGCTACCTTGTCTCTTCGACCCATTCTACACCGAGTTCGGCCGTTGGTGCAAGAGACGCCGTCGCCACCATCACGTAACGTCGTCTTCCTCCACACCCGGCCTAACCCTCTGTCGCAACGTGTCGACGCTTCACCGCCGAGGGGGAGCTGCCGTCGCCGCCGTGGAGACCAACCACCGCGCTGGCAAACCGGTCAAGAGAATCGCAGGCGCAAAAGAGGAACAAGACGCGCCGCGGTGCGGTCTGAGGGGGAAGTAGCTCGGGTCATGTTCGCAAATTGGGGCCACGGCAAATCGCGCGGCGGGCCAGACCAGACGACGAGAAGAAAACATCGACCAAGGCCAAGCGTCGGAGCACCGAATCAGAACCTACCCACGGCGCTGATGTGCAGGGTCTGACAGGGTTGGACGTGGAAGAGCGTCTGCGGCCTTGCAGTGGTGGTGGTCGTCGTCTCTTGACGTTGAGACTGGCGCGAGAGACGCTTGCTGCATCGGCTCTGGCGCCTCGTTCGGTCCCAACCATGGCGTCTCTCCAGACGTCCCGGTACCTTGGCTGGATCATCGTCTTCCGTTCCTCTGCACCCCTGACGTCACCACCCGCTGCTAATCAGGGAGCTTGAGCATGCGCATCGCGTATCTCGCAGACTAATTAAACCAGCCATCCATCCCTACGTCACCCTGAGGGAGGAAGCTTACCTGCACCGTCGTGATCTCACAGCTACGACGACAACGATGCCACCACGGTCAACCAATCAAACCTGCGAGACCCGTTTCAACCCAAGGAACCCACGTGGAAGCCACCGTTTCATGGATCCATCCATCCATCCACAACGTATAGAACATGCCCTTGTCGATCATTTCATCTTCCCACTCCCGTCTCTCGCGAAGCAAAGAAGATAAAGTACCGTAGATTGCGTCCCCTACTCCACGCGAGCGAGAGAGAGCAGGTCCCACTTCCTTGACCATCCGCGATCCCACACATGTGCTATACTCCCGTCACACCTCAAGTACACTTAATGACTAACACCTGCATCACATCTTCGTCCATATCTCTGCCCCTCTCCTGCCCCGCACTCCCCCACGCCAGAGACTGCGCCGGCGCGTGCGCGAAGGCATGCGGCGCCAGACAGCAGACACCTACCCTACCCTACCCTACATACCCGGCCTGCAGCACCGTGGACGAAGGCCAAGGCATAGACGTAGACGACACGCTGGTTACCTACCTCCCCACGCACTTACCCATCTTCGAAGATAAGAAAGTTAGCAGCAGCCAGAGGCGGCACAATGGTACCCTCCGGCGCGATACGCCCACGAGGCACTCACTAGCAGCATCAGCATCAGCAACAGCAGACCACCTAGCGGCAGAACAGCGTAGCAGCAATAGTATCAATAGCACCTCGACGGACAACGAGCAAGAGAGGAAAAAAGAGAACGAGGAGGAATCCCTCACAGACAGACGGACAGCAGGAAAGAAAAAGAAAAAGACGGAGAGGAGAAAAAGACAACACCAAAACGATCCAACCCACCCACCCAACCCAACCATCCAACCAACCAATCGAACGGGAGAAATAGAGTAGTTTCCTTGCTTGCCTTCCTTGCTTGCCTTCCCCATCAACAACAGCGACGATGACGATGACAAGACGGCGAGCACGTGGCTGGCGTCCTCTGTCTCCCTACTTTCCTTCGTTCCTTCCTTCCATCTTTCTTTCTTTCCAACGACAACAACAACAAACGACGACGACGACGAAAAAACAGTAGCAGTAGCCCCATCGCTCATCCATCCATCGCATCTTCTACTTCACCCGGTCTCGCCTTTTTTGTATGTGTGTGTACTCACCTCGCCCGTCAATCTGCCACCCCCATCCGTGACGACAACGTCAACCACAAAACATCCATCTGCCCGCCCATCCAGCCCATTCCATCGCTGCGCTGCGCTACTTCTCGACCATCCATCCACCCACCCAGCCATCATGGTATCGAATCGAAAAAGAGAAAGAGTGAGAGAGAGAATAAAAAGAATGAGAGAAAAGGAAAAAGTCGGGGGAAAAGGGGGGAAGCGGGGAAAAAAGGGCAAAAAGGACAAATTTGTAGTGTAGTGTAGCGGCCGAACGGCGGCCTGCTTGAGCCAAACCATGAAGCTGCAGTAGCTAGGCCCGGTCTGACTGACTGACTGACTGATCGAGAATAACAACAACGACAAAACCATCATCCAAAAAGAAAAAGAAAAGGTCCACAACCAGTCTATTACTCCTGCCCAAATCCAACAGTCTCCTCGACGGCTATCAAGAGCTTGCCGCTCAGCTGCTCGTACGTCTTGTACGGCGGCAAGTCGAGGCGGTTGAAACTAGACCTTCGTTAGCTTTCTCTCCTTTCCACACTCTCAAAACAAGAAGACAACATACCAAGTATGACTCTTCGGCAACTGAGCCATCTCTCCAGCCTTCTCAATCGTGAAGCGGCGCGGCCCATCCGAGCCCTGCAGGTCCTTGAAGCCGTTGACCGGGATGCGGCTCGTGCCGGTTGCAAACTGGAGCAGGCGCGACTTTTGCTCCGCGTCCCACGACCGGATGCACTTCCAAAAGTTCTGAATCACCTCATCCGACTCGGTGTAGCCGCGGTAGTCCGTGTGCTTCTTCCAATCCTCGACGTCAATGTCGGCAATGCCGCCAATCAGGAGCTCCAGCTCGCGGTCGTCAAACACGGTGATGAGGTCCGCCGGAATCAGCTCGTGGAAGCCCGTGATGAAGGCTTGGAATTGCTCCTCGACGCGCTTTTGGATGCGCCATTCCGTGATGAGTCTGTTCCCGTTAGCATTCGTTTCGACTGGACAGGGATAAACGTACTCTACGTATTCCCTCTTGTTCTCGTTCGTCACTTCGATATTCGAGCCGTTTTCCTTGAGATCAATCGTCACCGTCTCGCCGAACCGCTCGTCGTCCGTCGAAAACGTCAATTCGAGCACACCGTCAATGTCATTATCCCTGCATGACGTCAGCAGGATTCTCAACCCATGTCATCAAACTTACATCATCCATTGCAGGTTGCGGTGGAAGTCGGCGTCGACGCCCTCCATGTCCTGCAGCGTAATCCTCTTCTTCAAAATCATCTTGTAAAAGGCGCTAATGAAGAATGCATCCAAGAAGCGGCGGTGGAAAATGGCCAGACCAACGACGCGGCCAATAAACTTGAAGTAGTTGAGATGCTCGGGGTTGATGCCAGAGTGCGGGTTGATCTGGAGAGTGTAGTTGTCGTGGGCGGAGTATTCAAACAAGCAGTAGAATGGGTTGAACATTTCGTGGGACAGCAGGAAGAAGAATTCTCTGTTGCGAGTCAGCATTAGTTTCCCAGCACGCGGACAAGACTTGCCTCGAGAGACCACCGTAGTCCAGACCGTCTTCGCCGTCGAATTTGATCATCAAGCGCTTCTTCAAGTCACCCGCCGACTGACGCATAATCTCGTGGTACGAGTCCTCGAAGATGTGAGTTCGCCTGACCTTGACGTGGCATTGTCCCGACACTATCCTAAGGGCGGGTTGTGACCGGAAATAGATGAGCTTTCTCCTAAAGTCACGCTTGTACTGCGGCACGTTTTGGTCCAAGGAAGACGGTAATCTCGGGTCATCCCACGTCGTCGTCTTGGTGTTGTGGTCAACAAAGTAGACGCGCGCAGTGTTGGTCAACCGCATTTCCCAGCCGCTGGGCAGGGGTCCGAGCTGCGAAACAGGCTGCTGCTGGATGGTTCCATTGGCGGCATTCTGGCCGTACATCCGTATGTACTGTTGGCGGCGGGGATCCACCCAAGTGGTAGTCCGGGTGTTGTGGTCCACAAAGTACGGCCGGCCTTCCGGAGTATGTCTCTGCTCCCAACCAGACGGCAGCTCTCCTGTCCCGGCAGTGGTTGCTCCAGTGGCCATCATCGACACGGCACTGGCAGTGGGCGATCCTGATTGAGACTGGCGCTCGGAAAGAGTTGGAGAATTGGCTCCGGTGCGGTCTTCTGGAAGCATACGCGCCTGATGCCTTGTGCGTTCCTGCTGCGTTTGCTCCGCCATGGCTGCGGTCCTCTGGGCTTGTTCATTGGTGTTGGCCACCGGCCTCATCCAGGTAGTCTGGCGAGTATTGTGATCGACGTAATACGTCCGTCCAAGGTGATCCTCCCTACGCTCCCATCCTGCCGGAAGGCGACCTTGTGCATCTTCAAACGGGCTGAATCCGGCATTGCGGTGGTTGCTGGGTGCCGTGGTAGCGGGGACAGCCGGCGTGGGTTGATTTGGGCGCTGGGCGGATGCTCCAGGCGCGCGAGCAGCGTTGCCAGGAAACATGTCTGGATGGAGACTCTGAGACGGTCCTGAGCTGGCAGATGGTGCGGGGTTCGGGGCTGGCAGGCCGTTGACCGAAGAATGTGCAGAGACGGACGAAGGGCGGGGGCCGTTGTTGGACTGCGAGCTGATCGGCTGGCTGAGGTTAGTCGACAGATTGAGGATGAGCTTGCCATGCACAATCATGTTGTCGTTGGACTTTTTGAGGTCGCGGGTCAACATTTCTAGGCGAGAGTTAGCGGCGTCAACCCTTGACTGCAGTGGAATCGCGGGGTGACGAACCATCGCCTCCGGCCTCCAAGTCTATGGCGGAACCGATGCGAACATTGATGACGCCGAGGAAGCCCTGGTCCTTCTTCTTAAACTTCTTTTGGTCGAATATCTGAACGGCGAGGATCGAGTCCTCGGTGGCTCTCCTGTTTGCCATTGTCAGCGTCAAGTCCGGGCCGTGACGGCGACCAGCGCTTACATATCAAAGCTCTCATTCCAGTAGGGGTTCAGCGTCTTTTTGATGACGCTGGTCGTCCTCGTCTGCTCTCCATTTATCGTCGCAACGGCAAAGGGATCGGGGAATCCTAACGGGCATCAGCACGACACGTCCAGTCCGGGGCACGGGGAAGAGGCGCATACGAAAGACATCGCGTTTGTACAGGCCGTCTGCGGCAATGACTGGGGCACCGTGTCAGTATCAAGGCTGCGGGGAAGCTATGGCGATTTGGCCCCGGGCTGCACTTACTGGTGACGCGCAGGTTGGGCTGGGCGGGCTGCTCCATGGCGGACCTCGTGCAGTCGAATCGAAGCTCTGGCAAGCGTTATAAGGGTCGTTCGAGGTTGTGGAGTCAGGGAGCCGGCAAGGGCAGGCGCGCGATTGCAATGTCAGCGCGTGGAAGCGCAGGATGGTCGTCAAGGATGGCCGGGGGCTGTGCAGCTTTCGAGGGCGACGGAAGGGCCAGGCGTCGGCCCGCAGGCTGGCAGGGTGGACAAGAATGCAGGCGTGCTTGGGACGAGGTACGTCTTGAGGTTGCGTGGCCAGGGTCAGTGGCAGGGCGTTGTGGGAGAGGGAGTGGTGGAGCTGGTCGTCAATTCTATCGAGTGTCGTCGACGAGACTCTGGGCGGCGGCGGCGGCGGCGGCGCGCGGTTTGGGCAAAGCGGCGGGGCCGACAGGGATCCGTGATCCCTAATCCGATCGAATCCAGAAGACAGACACGGCAACGCGAGGGCGAGAGAGGGCTTGCTTGACGTTGTGATGTGGACGAGCAGAGTGGACGACTGGGTCGTGTTGTGATGGACTGGACTTGGGGCAATGCAGTCTAGTGCGACAGCAGTTTCATGGCCATCACGACGCTGTCGCAGGCAGCGTTTCCGGCGTTTGGCTCCCTCCAAAAACCGTCATCATGAACCGGACGTGAATGATGTAATTCATACAATCTGTACAGCCACAGCTCGACGCCCTGCCACATTGCTTGATTCTTCCCGTGCATCTCAGCTGCACTGCGCCCGCTGCGTCGACGCCTGAGGCTGCCCTCCCCTTTTCCTCGCCGTGCCATTCGCCGACTGCACCACCACCACGTCGCTCCGCCGCCAGCTTGCGTGTGGCATCGCATCTCGTTCCTGGAATAGACACGCCCGGCGACGTTGTCCGCATCCGGATCATCCTTGGCTCCTTCCGCCAAAATGTCAACGGAGCCTCAGTCTCGGCCGAATCAAATCATGTTTGCTGCCTGCCCGCCCGCCAAAATCGTGTATTGCTTCGCTGCATCTATGGTCGTCGTCTATACTGAAAGAAGTGCCCACGCTTCTGCCGCCCGCCTCCTCCTATGTACACGCGAAGTTTCGTGGAAGAAACAAAGCGCTTACTCCAGCTTACATAATTGGGCGCATCCCGAACGCCCGCCGCAGCGCCAAATAGTATTCATAAAGCGTCAGCTTGACGTCCACCCGCACGTACGACGTCCAAGCGCGCAGAAACTGGAAAATGTTGCCCAGTTTCAGCATGCTGCCTCTAAGCGACTCCATCTGCTCCTCGAAGACGGTGCGCGAAGCATAACGCGCCAGGATCAAAAACGTTCGCACGGGACCTTGCCGGGTGTGAAGATTCTCGTCCAGTGATCGAGCTGGAAACTGTCAGCGTGTTGTCGAAATCAGTCTTGGTCTACTCACTGAGGTCGTTGGTCTTCAAAATGAGCAGAATAACGCGGGGCACTTTGCCCAGCAAATCCACCAACTGCTGCAACATGCCCTCTCCGAGCGCCTCGGAAATGGCCTCCTTTTCTTCCTCATTCCGTGGCTTGTTGAGCCCTTGACGGACTGCTGTATAATCCCTGCCCGTGATGGCACTGGCGAATAGCGGAAAGTACTGGTCTGATATCCCGGCAACCTCTTTTGCGTACTTGCGCATGCGCGGCTCGTCGGCGTCCAGTACTGCCAGCCAGAGCTTGGCATACGATCGTCGCAGCGACAAGGGAATGTCACGGTAGAGCCCGTGGTCATACAGAATGACATCGAAGTTGCCCTTGCCTCGCTTCGATGGGTTGTGCCGAATCGCCAGGTTGCCGCCGTGGGGATCGCAGTGCAAAGGAGCATCTTTGCCAAAAATCATTTCGTTAAAGATGCGCGCCAACGCGGCCGAGACCTCATCGCGGTCGATCCCGTGAGAATCCAGATACTGCAAATCGTCTGGGCGGTGTCCCGTCACGTACTCCATAACCAAGAAGCGACGCTCTGCCCACAACACTTCCGGTATCACCAGCGGAGCACCCTTGACGTTGGCAAAATATCTCTTGGCGCGCATGGCGTTCTCTGCCTCGCGGCGAAAGTCCAACTCTTGAGGCAGGGAAATGTCCATCTCCGAAGCAAGCCAGGTCAGGTCGTATTCTGGAAAGAAGCGCTTGAGCGTGGCGAACGTGAATCGTGTCAGGGCCAAGTCGAGCGGCGCCCATTCGTCCAGCGTGGGATGCTGCACCTTGACGGCCACCCTTTGCCCGGTTTCCTTGATCGTTGCCAAATGTACCTGAGCCAACGACGCGGCGCCGATTGGCATAGACTCGAATTGCGAAAAGTAATCCATGAGCTCTTTCCCTGTATCTTTCTTGACCATGGCCTCGATCGACTCGAATGACGAGATGGGACACTTGTCTTGGAGCGGAATAAACGTATCGCACCACTCGCTGGGCAGGAGGTAATTCATGCTGCTGAGATGTTGCCCCAGTTTAATGAATATGGATCCATTCTTCTCGAGTGTGTCTAGTGTTCTCTCCGCGCAGCGCTTGTGACAGGCCTTGAGTAAGTCGGGGTAGCTCGGGTCCTTGTCGTCGTGTTTGAGAGTGACTCGATAGCTAGAAGCCGTCAGTTGAGAATACACGAGGTGGAAACCTGGACCAACTCGTTGATGCATACGAAGAGAGTGCCGACTACTCTTCCCGTCCGCCGCACAGCAGTATACGCGTGCTTCGCATCGTCGCTGACCGCCACCGCTGTCGCCAGTCCTCCTAAACTTGCCACCGCAAACACTATCCGCCGCCTTGGCCTGCCGTTTGGTTTTGCTCTTCTAGCATTTGACTGGGTCGCATAGTTGTGACTTGGCTGCAGAGGTTTCCGGAATAGTTGCTGCTGCGCTTGAACGCTTGGTCTGCATGTCCACGCCGAAGAGCGTGGGCTCCTACGGAGCAGCAAAGGGAAGGAGAAAGGGCCGGACATCATCTGCGCATCTTGTAGAGTTGTGGAACCACCATATGGACGTCAGCCACGCAAAGGGGCGTCGGCGGCTCGTAGTCTGCTTCCGGGTTGGTTGAAGGTGTTGTGGAGATGGATATTTTTCGGACATGACAGTAGCCCTATCGGCAGGCTGCGCCTAGATTCCGAGGCATGCGCCTCAACACTGTGGCGCAGAACTTTTAACATGGATGTGGATCACAAATAAGGTCGTTGGATTCTGACTCTCCTACCCAGGCATCGTTGCGCATGTGGTCGCCGCAGCGCGCCGCCAGCGACGCCTGTTTTGCCCCCATCTTTCGCCGCCATCTCGCGCCAAACATCTCACATCTCACATCTCACATCTCACATCTCGCGATCATCGCGCCGTCGCGCCGCTGCTCTCAGTAACTTTGGGAAGCAACACTGAACTTGCGCCGCACGCCACCGCTGTCAAGCGCCCAGCTGGTCGTGCAGGTGAACTTGTTGGGGAC
This sequence comes from Phyllosticta citribraziliensis, assembly GCF_038025025.1. Lineage (NCBI taxonomy): Eukaryota > Fungi > Ascomycota > Dothideomycetes > Botryosphaeriales > Phyllostictaceae > Phyllosticta > Phyllosticta citribraziliensis. The sequence continues at coordinate 1,555,448 of NW_027117348.1, forward strand.
GTTTCTATTACCGCCGACAAGCCAGATCCGCCATCAACACGACAAAGCACCACATGCGGAGTCGGGATGGAGGGGTGGATGGAGCTCCATAGTCGGCTCACAGGCTGCCAATTTGGTAGATGTACCCTATCAGCCCTCCCATCCCCGTTTCTCGCATCCTCATTTCCATCCCGCTCCTCCAATCCTTCTGCCCTGCTACCCCCTCTCCCTCTTGACACTCTATTTCCTTCGCCCCCATACCCTACTCAATTGGTGTAGCATTTCCTTTTGGCGAACACTCATCCTGTGGCTTGTCCCCAACCTGAAAGCCCGCGCGCGCCTTACTACAGACCCTTGGACAGCTACACATAGTCGTGGCATCATCAAGGTTTCTATAAGAGTTGGGGCGCTCCTTGCCAGCGCCGCAGTGAATGAACGGACTAAACTTCCGGCAGGTTATGATATAGGTGCAGGCCTTGTCATCGGGAGCCTGTCGAGCGAGTGAGCGAGCGCCAGAACAAGAAAGGATAGGCAGGTAGGATATGAGGGGGCATCGCGAGTGGTGAGTGTTTTGGGCACACGCACATAGCAAGCACACTTGCCCTTAATCTTCTTAGTCCCGCACTTGCCCGCCAGCACCTTGGACCACGCGCAGGAAATCGACTCGACGTCGTCCTTGTTCGCATCCTTTGGGGCCATCGCTTTGTATGCCTCTTTGTCCTGGCATGCGCCCTTCCCTTTGTCAGGGACGCCGGCGCACTGTTCGTCGGTGGTGCACTGCCAACGCGCACATCAGCCTCACTGAGCAAGGGAGCGAAGGAGGGGAGAGGAACAGCGTACGTCCACATTGAGGATGACTTCGGCGGCATGCACTCCATATGGGGAGCCGGAAGTCTCGCCGTCAACTTTGCGGTGGTCTTCGATCGCCGCTTCGTCTTCCTCGCCCGCGGCGAAGGGCGTGGCGGTTGCAAGGACCGCGTAAATCAAGGAGAGAGTGACGAGCTTCATTTTCGCACGGTGCGAAGAGGACACGAGAGTAAATGGATAATAGGCAAGATAGCAAACGACGCTGCCCACCGAACGGAGGATCCATTGTTTTTCATATACATGCCCAGCGCGCGCGCTCAATTAAACCAGAAGCTCGTTTCTGGATAGACTTGACGGCGATAGAAAGTAAGAAGAAGTTGAGATTACACGAAAGAGCTTCTTCGTTTAAACCTACCTACATATTGACATGCTTTCAACAGCTGCAGTGTTGACGGTAGGCTGGCACTTTTTCCTTTCCGCCAGTCAGGCAATTTTGGACGCTGGCAGACGGGGGAAACAGGACAAGCATCGTTCATGAGGCAAAACCCTACCTAGCTACTGATGTATTTACTCAGCGTGTAGGCTGAATAAATGGGCCGAGCTTGGTAACTAGTTTTAAACTTCTCTCTCTGAAAGGGGTAGGTTTCGCCGACGACGACAACGAAAATAATGAGAATAGGGAGGCCGGTGCGCCGCTCGCTTCCAGTGCAGGTGTCGTTAGTGGTAATTGGCATGGTTCGATTCGGTATCTTACCTACATATGTAGTTAGGCGCGTGTCTGCGCGCGCTCTCTCCTAGACAATACAACAACAACTACAAAGGTCTTCGTCTTCTTAAAAAACCGACGCCAGAGCTTTGGCCTTTGAGAGCACATTTTGGCGTCAGCTGAACCGTTGCATCACAACTGGATATCTGTCCCTATTTTCACATTGACCGTCGGATCTGAAGTGTGTCGCTGTCGCAGTCGTTGCTCTTCCTTGTACGCCCATCCGCCCGCTCGCCATCATCCCACTTCCGTTGGTCGTCCTAACCACACACCGCTACCCCCTAGACCTATCTCTCATCACGCCCTCCCCCCTGCCTCACTCCCATCTTCATCCCCCCGCCTCATCATCATCGGCAGCCTTTCCCTTCGGCGAACACTCATCCTTCGGCTTCGGTCCCTTTTGAAAGCCCGCGCGCGCCCTCGCGCACACGCGCGGACAGGCGCATATGGTCGTGCGATCGTCGACATTGCGGTATGCCTTTGGCCGCTCTTTGCCCGGCCCGCAGTTTTCAGAGGTAATCTTTTTGCATGTGAAGATGTAGGAGCAGGCGGCGTCGTTGGGGGCCTATGTCGACGTGAGCGAGCGCCAAAATATGAAAGGGCAGGAGGCAGGTAGTGAGGTGGGTACGTAGGTGGGTAGGTAGCTTGGTAGGATGGAGGAGGCCACACGACGCCGGACGCACATAGCAAACGCACTTCTTCTCCTTCTCCTTCGTCTTCCCCTTCACGACATCGACATCCCCGCACCTCCCCGTCATCACCTTCGCCCACACGCAGGCGGTCGACTCAGCATCAGTTTGCGGCACGTCCTTCGGCACAATGGCCAGGTACGCGTCTTTATCTTGACACGCGCCCTTCGTCTTCGTCTTCGGGTCGCCGGCGCACTCGAGGTCGGCCGTGCACTGATGGCGCCGTCACGTCTGTTGTCAGCCGGGGAGATCAAGGATACGAGGAGCAGAGGAAGAGCATACGTCTGTCTTTAAAACGATCGTGTCGTCGTGTATGCCGTACTCGGTGCCGCTGTTGTGGCCGCCGTCGCCGGTGGATTCCTGCTCTGCGATCGCGATCACGAAGGCCGCGTAGAAAGAGAGAAGAATGGCGAGTGTGAGCTTCATCTTCACGATGGACAAGAGAGTGTGTCATTAATGGGAAAGAAATAAAGCGAACATGAGCGAAGTAAGTACTCGTGCAAGAAGCCGTCGGACGTCGCTGGATCCATCTCCCTTTTTGTATACATCGCATATGAATACAGTGCGTGCTGACATTACGCACGCAGCTCAGGTCGACAAACTCAACGACAAACCTACGCATAGATGCAGCCTTTCTTGTACAAATTACAAACGTAAGCGCGGCCCCAAGAGGAGTATTTATTCCACGTCCTCCCCCACGCGGTCTGTCTTTCACTCTTTCTTGGTACAAGCAGAAGCCGACACTTGCCTGTCCGAGCCGCTACTAGGTAGGTTGCTGGATCCGGGCGGTGTTTGATGGAGCCGGTCTTTGCAAGTTGGATCGAGACTCCTGGCTGCGTGGGTAATGGGGCGGAGGTTGAAGGTAGGTATGTATGGAGGTCGCACGTTTCGCGGTCACTTGCGCGGTGAGCGAGAAGGAAAGAGACAAATAGACACGCCGGCCGAGCAAGAAGATGGTATATACATGTATGTATGCATGAGCCAGACGCAGTGATCGACGACCAGTCAGCCATACAAGGTACCTACCTACCGGTACCTTATCGAGCACATTTTCGCCCAATCCGGTAATTTCGCTCGCGGTGGCTAACCTGAAGGGAATGTCGTTCCTGACCTGAGCGCTACGATACGCGTGTAGGGCGCGTGCGATAGATCAAGCAAGCAGGCAAGCAAGCGAACGAGCATACTTTGCGCGGTAAACCTACGTACGTGCCTGAATAAGGTACATGTACCTACCAGGTTTCGCGCTGAAAGGGGTAGGCGACCCCGACGACGACGATGCGACGGCTGTGCAAGCGGAGGTAAGGTAGGTACCTAATGTAGGTTGCTGTTGTATGGATGGGTGCCTGCCTGCTCGCCCGCCCGCCTGTCCCCCCGCTACCATTCTACTTCCACGTCTCACCGCCGCACCGCCACCGCCACCGCCACCCCCTTGCCCTTGCTCTCATGTCCCTTCTCTCTTCCTCACGTGCATTTCTACTCCCTCTCATCCACCCCTCACCCCTCCGCTTCCTCCACCCCCCGCCAACGACTGTCCTTTCGGCGAACATTCATCCTGCGGCGGCGGCCCCCCCTTCCAAAACCCCGCCCACGCCCTCTCACAAGTTCTCGGACAGCTGCAGAGGGACACGCCACTACGGTCGATGACGGAGTTAGGGCGCTCATTGCCAGAGCCGCAGTCAACGCCTGGAGGAAATTTCTCGCAGTGGTAGATGTAGGTGCATGCGGCGTCGTTGGGCGGCTACAGTGGTGTGAGCAAGCAGCAAGCACGAGAATAGGTGGGTAGGAGAAGGGTGGGAGTAGGATTTGATGGACATACATAACAAGCACACTTCTTCTTGCCCCCCTTTACCCCCACGACGCTGACGCACTCGCCCGTCAGCACCTTGGCGAAGGCGCAGGCGACCGTCTCGGCGTCGCTCGCCGGCACGTCCTTGGGCGTCACCTCCAGGTACGCCGCTTTGTTCTGGCAGAGGCCCTTTTTGCCGTTACCACCGCCGGCGCAGTCTGCGTTGGTCATGCACTGTTGTCGCCGTTGTCGTGTCAGTCAGCTAGTCACATAGCAAGAGCAAAGGGTGCAAGGAGGGAGAGAGAGATAGAGAGAGCTTACGTCCGGCTTGAGAAGAATATCAGGGCCTCGAGCTCCGTACACGACACCGCGCTCGTCTTCAGGCGCGGCCGCCGCGACGTCTCCTCCACCCGCAGCAGACGGCGTGCCGGCCGCAAGGACAGCGTAAACCAAGAAAAGAGTGGCAACCTTCATCTTCATCTTGATGAAAGAACGGGACAAGAGAGAGTAGAGTGGCTACGAGCGAAAAGCGAATGTGTACCACCACGCGTGATGCCCCTGTACGGATGGATCCATCCCTCTTGTATGCATGTATATATGCACCGCGCACAAGCGCGAGCGCGCGCTTAATCAAAGCGTAAAACCTGAGATTTATCGGATAGACTCACTCACTCGACAGCAGTGGTAGAAAGCTACATGTCATGGACGCAATTGTAGTGGCAGCAGTGGTGGCACGCAGAGCGGAGACTCTTACCGACTTGGTGGCCAAGGCGGCAGGTCTGTCCATGCCTTTGTGCATTTGGTCCCTCCCCGCTCGTCTGAGGAGGCGCAGGTTGAAATAAGAGTGGAGGTACAGTCTTTGTTCCTCGTGTTGCTCCATACAATAATGATAGTGGAGCTTCTTGATACACGCAAGAGAAGCAGTGGCACGCGGAGCGGAGCCTCTTACCGGCCTTGTCAAGACTTGAGGCAGAGGCCGCAAGGCTTCTACTTCTACCCCCGGCTTCACTCTGCAGGTCTGTCTTTTCGGATACGGTATCAGGCGCAGGTCGGAAATGCAGGTACAGTCTTTGTTCCTTGTGCGCCACACCATGCCGATTGACCTTGCGCGGAGACACTTGCCGACATGGTCAAGGAGGCCGTCAGGCTTCTGCTCCCCAGTTTTTCTCTGTGGCATCCAGTAGTCAGTAATCCAGTAGCCACGAAGAACCAAGTCCAGTTCGCATCACCACACACCAATTCACGATTGCATCTCTTCGCTGTGGCAGAATCTGGCATTCTGGCTGGGTAGACTACCACCCCACCACCCCGTACCTCCTCACATCCGAATCCTACTCGAACTCTCATCCTACCCAGAACAGGGACCCCACTCTACCCTACCCATCATCACCATCATCATCATCATCAACATACGGCTCAACTCGTGCCCAACAGTCTGTGAGATGGCGCATGTGGCTGGCGTGCGCGGGACGAGGCGCTCAAGCGACCATTTCAAACCCTCGGTCCTCCTTCTCCTCCTCCTCCACCTCCTCCAAAACCCACCTCTGTTAGATAGTGCCAGGCGAACGCAGCTTTCTGCTCAAGCTCCTTGCTGGTTCCGAGAGTCGCACTGGGCAGCCTGTTTCGGCAACATCCGGCGCGGGAGAATGGAATCCAATCAACTGGAGCAAGCAGAGGTCAAATGCCCAATCAGTCTGTCAAGACGGGCAAGAAGCCGGTCCTCAAGCACATCGGGCGAGCAGCTACCGCAACTGGGAACCACGGCCGACGCGGAAGCGTCACTCAACCTTTTCCCCGCCCTCGGCGACGTGCTGGCCGGGCCCAGCCGGGGGAGGCATTTGCGGGGGCATGGAATGGGCGGGCATCATGGGCTGGCTGTAGCTTCCGCTGGGCGTGCCTCGGTGCTGCTGGGGAAAATGGTGGTGTTGATGAGGGCTGGAGCCGTAGTGAGCTTGGTGCGGCTGCGGGTAGGGACCTCTCATTGGCGTCACTGAAAAGCTGGTCAGTAGCAAACTTTTGGTTGCTGCGTGTTGTTCTCTCACTTGATCCCTGAGGTGCTTGATGGTACACTGGATATGCGCCATTCGGCATGGGCATAAACTGCTGGGGGGGGTGGCCCTGCTGCGAGCCCTGGTGGCTCATCATTTGCGCGACGGGAGGACGTGGGCTAGGGAATCCGTTCGCGCCCATGGCCGGACCTGGCATTGGTCCGCCGTGATGGGGAAAGGCTTGGCCAGGCGCTGGCGAGTACACCATTCCTGGCATCTGTGGCATAGGCTGCATGCCTGGGTTTCCGTAGATGACGGGGCCGCCGTTGGATGGCTGATTGACCATCATTTGACCGCCCATGGCTGGGCTTTGTGCGACGAAGCCGGGCTGACGAATTGGCACGGCTTGCACGTTGGGGCCCATGCCAAAGGCCGGCATGCCCTGTGAGAATTGAGGCATATGTTGAGGGACTTGGTTATACGCGACAAAAGGCGGCATTCCCGCTCGTGGAGAAGGATGCACGCCCGAGTTGGACGCGGAAAACTGCATGTGGTGACCGTCAAAATGCGGTCCGTTGGGGCCGTGGTGAGGTTGGACAGGAGGATGACGCGGCGTGTGTTGGGGAGTGTGGACTGGACCCATGCCGTGTCCACCTTGTTGCAGGTGAGGAGGAAGTTGGTGTTGGTGTGGGATGGGTCCGTTGTTGATGGCTTGCGGGGCAGACATTGGTTGCACGGTGATGGGCGCGCGCTCAAACATGTCGGCATAGCTCTTTTCGACATTCTTCTCCGGGACGTCCCAGATAGGGGGAGTGCGGTACGCCTGAGGGATGCCGCCGTTGAAGTTGTACTCCTTTATCTTGTTCTCAGTTTGGGCCTCCTTCTTGAGGCGCTTAATGGGGTTGAACATGTCGGTAAGCGAAGGACGCTCGGACGGCGGAGCTGGCTTTTGGTTTCCAAAGAAGCTCGAAGTGGGCGCCCGACGAGGCTCAGGGCGAGCCGGTACAGACTCTTTCTTGGGGCTTGACGAGTTGCTCGTGTTTCCGCCAGGAGTAAAAGTGTTCGCGGCCGGATTGGGGCGGAATTCCATAGCCTTGACGTTGAAACGAGTCGAAATGCTCGAGGTGGGTGTATGGGAACCACTCGAGGGCGCCGTGGGCCCACTTGGTGGAACTCTCATGTCGCTGATGGGGACTGCGTGAGGCACATTCGGAATTCCCATGCCAGATCGATGCTGCTGCTGGGTAATGGCCAGGCGCTGGCTGAGATGGCCGGGTCCGTTCCGGAAGGGCATGCCGCCGTTGTTTTGAAAGTTTCTGTCACCCCGTGGTGCTTGGGGAAAGGCGCCTGGAGCAGGTCTGCCACGTTGGCCCAGTCGGTCGACTTGGGAAGCCGCTGGGGCTCCAGGAGCTTTAGGCTGCGTCTTGACGTCGGCAACAGGCGCAGCGGGCTTGCGTTCCGGAGTTGGAGCCGTCTTGCGCTCTTCTGAGGCCTTTTGCGACTTTTGCTTAATCTCTTGCTGTTTGCTGGGGTCCTTGGCCAGGATGGGAATCAAGTCTTCTGGAATTGGCGCGCTGTAGTTGAAGTTTGCAGCAAACTTTTTGAGATCGTTCAGCTTGACATTCTTGTCATGCCGAGCCGCATGGCGCTGTCTCTCTTGTAGTCTCATCTTCTCGTTGGCCGAGAATTGCTTGAAAGCATCCACTAGGTCATGCTCGACCGTATTTCCGGTTCTGCCGGGCCTCTTTCCTGCCGCCATATCAGATGTGGTTTGTTGAAGCGAGGGAGTCTTTCGTGTTGATTCGGCATGAATCGTTGAGATATCACCAGGCCTGCTGGTTGAGGTAGTGGCAACGGGAGCCGCGGTCGGCTTGCTTTCCTCGTTGGACGCAGTCTGCTGAGCATTGGACTCGCTGGCAGGAGTTGGAGAGGGGTTTGCCGCGGGAGAAATGGGGCGGGCGAGGGACGAAGAGATGATGGCTGGATCGACAGGAGCACCAGGCACAGTGGCTTGGCCTGTTGGGGCTCTTCTGGCTGGCGGCGTGTATTTGTTGGGTTGGCCAGAGGACAACTGATGAATGTCTCGGCGAACACCGCTGTACTTGTCCTCTTCGTTCAGACCGCTGTCATCAGGCGCAACGGCGCCACGCTCCTCGGCAACGTGAGAATTCATGGCCACGCCTGCCTCAATCTCTCTGGCAAGCTTCTCGGCTTGCGCAGCCTTTTGCCTGTACGTCGGGTCGTCCCGGTTGATCTTTGTGGTGTAGAGCTCTTCGTCATAGCTGCTGGTTGCGCCAAAGAGACGCTCATTTGCCTCGAATTGGTCCCATCCCGTGCCACTATCTTCGAGAGACAAATCGACGTCCGTTTCGGCGGATGGAACCCACGGTTGAAGGTCGCGTTCGCGCATTTGAAGATTGCCCGAAATGTCGGCATCGGTCCTGAATCCAGCAGAAGCGCCTAAGAAGCTGTCAGCATTTGACGCTTCAGTGGCTCCTCCACCAGACTCACCATTTCGGGGCTTTGCTTGTGCCTTGTCCGTCGAAACGCCTTCGGCATTCAAGAGGACGACATCCTTGACATCAAAGGCCATTTTGTGCTCCGGACCGGCTCCACAGTATTCGGAGTGCGACTCGGCCGCGCCGTTGGTCTGGCCGCTCGAGGCAGGCAGTTTCTTGGTCATCTTGAGGACATATCGGGACTCTTGCTGATCCAACGAAGGAGCGGAAAAGATGCCAGTAAATCGCTCGCCATTCTTTAACGTGACCTTGGCCTCGTGGCCCTGCGGTTGTCCGTCAGCGTGTGCTACCTGCGTTGTCATGGCGCGCAAAGAGTCCTCCATATCATTCCACACTCAGCACACCGGACACTCACAATGAAGTTGCTCAGCAGATAAACCATGCGGTCGTGCGCATGTTGGTTGTTGTCCGATTGGGAGGACTCCTTGGACGTGGTCATGGCTTTTGCGCCAGCAGGACCTTTTGCGGCGCCGACGGCACCGTTGGGCAATGTGGAGTTGGAGGATCTTTGGGTAATGGGATTTGTGCCTGAGGTCCAGGCCTTGGGTGCGGGAGCTTTTCTGCAAAGGCCAGGTGGTTAGCTCAGTGGGTTTGCGACGGGGACGGATGACGCGAGATGCGGACGAGGGAAAAGGGACATGGCGGTGACCAGGTGCGCGATGATAACAAAAGGAGAGTGAGGCGTTGGTGGAAGCGGAGCATAGCCAATCGCCATTTTTGATGCGTGTAACGGCCAGTTTGGGCGAAGTGGAGATTCGAGTCGAACCACAAGCGCGGCGGGGACTCGGGGGAGGGTCTCGAGGTGACATTGTGGCACGACGAGTCGGCGGGTGGAAGGGTGCTGCAGCAACGCAAATTGGGTCTTACCTCTGCGAAGCGTCAATGGGACTGGGCGACTGCTTGCGCGTGCCGTCCATGGCCTTGGCAGTGGTTGTTGTCTTTAGGTGAGCTTTGTGCGGGCCGGAGGGGAGCGAGGGCGAAGTCTTGCCATTCGCGGCGTTCAGCGACGCCATGCTACGGGCGGGGGAGAAGCTCAATTGGTGCCTCGGAGCAGGAGGCAGACGAGCAGGGAGGACGACGGCGACCGGACGTGACGACGAGCGGCGCGAAGGGCCGGGAAGCTCTGGCCGGTGAGCGCCAAGTGAGGGTGGGGAGGGCGACGACGGCAGGCGGCGGTCGTGAGGGCGAGGAAGGGGCCGGTCGGGGGTCGAGGGCGCGAGGGTGACAGGCGGAGAGATGGACTCAAGGGACAGGCGTGGTGTGGAGAAGGGCTCGGTGGTGAGGTTGAGCCGTTGCTGAGGTCAGGTAAGGTCGGTACAGTAGGTAGCAGGCAGGTGGTAGGTTGTTGGCGTCCGGGTGAAACTACGCTAGCGGAGATCCCTGGCTGGGATGCGGCTTGGGGGAACAACAGGTCGAGTCGGCCAGAGGAGAGGGCACGGGTGAGGGAGGAAAATAACGACGCCAACGAGACAACAGACTGGAGGTGGATGGCGTGCGGTCGGTGAGCGACGGTGCGTTGGGCTGGCTGGGTGGATGCGTGGCCCAAGTGTGCTGTTTGGATGGATGCGCGTGTGGAGCTTCCCTGAGCTGCGCGGAGCAGTCGACCAACTGACAACAACGGAACGAGGGAGGAGATGCGCGTGAGCGTGTTGTCTGCGTGATGGTCGGCCGTGTGTTGAGGTCGTTCTCAACGTGTGTCTGGCTGCGACCTGTACAGGGAGTGCCGTAGGTGGTGGGCGTGAAGCGCGACAGCGACAGCGACGACAGCTCCTCGGGGTCAAGTCAAGCATCAAAGTGGTGGCCGACGCGAACCAAGCCACCTCAAATGCTTCAGCGTGCGGTTTCAAAAGACATCAATGCATTGCATCCCTCCCTCCACCTCCTCCTCCTCCTCCGCTGTCCTGCCATCTCTCCATGTCCCTCCCCCTTCCACGCTGACCTCATTTCTTGTCCGTCAACCCGACAGCCCGAGCCTCGCCTCAGGTCCTCTCGGAGCGGACTTGGCACGAGGCCAAGATCACCCCCCGGCGTAAGCGACGGGCCGGGATCCCTGACGGCTGAACCACATCTCCAGCTCTGTATTGCTCCCGTCTGCTCGCCCGCCGTCTGTCAGATGCTCCTGGGCCTCCTTCGTCGCTGACCACGTCCGCTTCTCCCTCACTTCCATGCAGAGCCCCTCGTCTTCCCTGAGATCGCACCGCTCCGGCTCCGGCACCACCGTCGCCTCCACCACCTCGGCCATGACGCACAACTCTGACGAGCCGGGGCCGCGAACCTCGTCTGCCTCGAACCGCTCCACCGGACAATCATCATCGCGCCGCGCGATGAATGTGAGTCTCGATTTTCTACACAGCGACTCCGACATTAGCCTCGACTCGCTCACCACTAACATGTTGCCTCTGCTGCAGCCCCAGCAGCAGCTCTCCCAGATTGAAAAGAGCGTCACCCACCTCCTCGTCGCGACCAAACAGCTCCTCGAGACCCTGACCCTCTGGTCCCGCGGAACCGCCACCGAAAGCGAAGTCTCCGACGTCTATGTGCGCCTTGGCTACGAGTTCAACATTGCTACAAGGGCCTTCAATGCCATCGGAGTGGAGACGAGCGACCTGGGCAATGTCCCTGAGCTCCTGCGCTCCATTCTGGAAGAGACCCTGAGCCAGGAGGCGTCTCAGTCAAGCTTGGATCGTTTCCTCCCTCGGATCCGTGACATCATCATCAACCTGCTCCACGGATTGAAGAAGAAACAGCAGCGGCTGCGCCAGAGGAGTGGGCGCGATTCGGGCAGTTCCAATGGTACGAGCTCGAGACATGCCAGCCTTGGCGAGGAGGAGGCCACGCAAAGGCAGTCAAGCAGACCGTCGGCACGCCAGGGAAGCGCCGACTTCACTGCCGACAACTCTGAATTTGGGCCACGGACGTCATCCATCCCAGCAGGTAGAGGGTCACCCGGCAATCATTCTCTGCCGCCAGTCCCCCGAGGCAGTCGACGCGATACCAGCACAACAGATTCGTCGCTCTCCAGCAATGCCCTCCAAAACATACCCGTCATTGCGCCCTACCCTCCAGACGACAAGATGCCATCCCAACCAGACAATCGGCCCCAGCAGTTTGCAGACTTTCCCCCACCGCCGCCTCCCCCGAAACAACAAGACGCTCTCGCTGCGCTGCAACGTGGAGGTGAGCTGGAGCGCAGGGCCTCGAGAAGATTCTCGGCATATCAAATTCAAAAACATCTCGGCGCTGCGAATGGCATTCCCATGCTCCCTACCCAGACGACGCCTGTGCCCAACCGTGGGAAGGATGTGCGAGAGTCGATGAATGCTGTTAGGAACAGGGGCTCCGTCATGCATAGCCGCAAGCAGTCGACACAACGTGCAGGCTTCGACGATTCGGCCAAGGCAAACAATTTGGCCGCTCGGAGAATCTCCGAAGAGAGTTCGGCCACTTCTTCGTCAGTTCCAGCGCCAGGCGAAAACGATGAAGGCTCTCGCATGCAGTCGCCAGAAAGAACTCGAGGTGACGATGTCGACGAGGATGCGCCGACGTTCAATGCCACGGTTTCTAGTCCAGGGGAAGACGAATCAGGGACGTCACAAGGTGGGGATAAGTCGCTCTTTAGGCGTGGCACCATTATAACCCCGACGCGCTCTCCCTCTCGACGAGCGAAGCCCTCTACTCCGGAGCAATCTCAAGAGTTCATCCCGGAGCAGTCGCCTCAACCAGGCAAAGAACTCACTCTGTTCCTGCAATACAAGAGCAAGATTAAAAAGTTTGTGCTTGCCGATGGATACAACGACTTGTCGATGGCTCGTCTACAGTTGGCTTTTATCGAAAAGTTTGCGTGGAATACGCACAATAACGGAGCAGATTTGCCCGACATTTACCTTCAAGATCCCGTGTCTGGCGTCAGGCACGAGTTGGAAGATTTGAATGACATCAAGGATCGCAGCGTCCTCGTCCTAAATGTCGAGCCGCTGGACGAGGTCAAGCGTCACTTTGACGACGGCATCGGTGATCTCCGCAAGCTCGTCGAGGGAATCAAGACATCCATTTCGGACCAGCAGTCCGTTATTGAACGCGTGTCAAACCGTCAACAAGATGCAGCAAAGGAGATTGCCAGCTTGGCTGCAGCTCCATCGGCGGGTTCGAGGGCCTCGATGCTCTCGCCAGTATCTCCTCTGCGTGGACCACCAAGCGGGGCAAATCTCAAGGGATCCGCTGCCTCGCTCGACGAGATTCAATCGCTTCGGCGGGATCTGGCAGTCGTCCGTCAAACTTACACATCGTTTGTCTCTGACGTCGAGGCAACCATGACCACGATTCGTTCCAAGGCAGCATCGGTCAAGTCGACCGCCATCAAGGCCGAAATCCCGTCCGTCGAGGGTGAAAGTGGAAGAGCCTATGTTAACGCCGGGAAGAAGACCCTCAACGACGACTCGGAGAAGATTGTCAACCGCGTTGACGACCTTCAAGACTTGGTCGAAGACCTTCGCAAGGATGTGGTACAGCGAGGTGTTCGTCCCATCCCGCGGCAACTGGACACGGTCGCCAAGGATATTCAGAACGCTACATCAGAAGTCAAGAAGCTTCAAGACTTTCTCAAGAAGGAGAAGCCGATTTGGACCAAGATTTGGGAGCAAGAGCTGCAGATGGTCATGGAAGACAGGGAAATGCTTACGATGCAAGAGGAGCTCGCGCTCGACCTGCAAGACGACTTGGAGAAGCTTTCGGAAACCTTTGGTCTGGTTGAACAAGCCACCAAGCAACAGAACCTGCAGAGCGGCGGCAGCCGCACGACTAGCGGCAAGGGCATGCACGCCCTGCAGCTTGATGCCGCAGTCGATCCCCACAAGGCCAAGGACGGCATGCTCAATGAAGTGCGGGCTTTGCAACCAAACCACGAGAGCAGGCTCGAAGCAATCGAACGTGCCGAGAAGCTGAGACAAAAGGAATTGGAAAGCCGCCGAGGAGGCGAGTTCCAGCAAGAACTCAGCAACTTTGTGGAAGAAGGCAAGCTCAAGAAGAGCGGCGGGTTTGAAGAGGTGGAGCGTCTCCGAATCGCCAAAGATGAAAAGATCCGCAAGGAGGTGTTTGAATTGCAAGCAAAGAGGGCCGCCGAGTTGGAAGCCAAGAGAGCGGCCGCAGCAGAGGCTCGCCGCAAAGAGGCTGAAGCCGCCGCGGCATCGGCTGCAGCAAACCCATCGGCGGACGTGGATGGGTCGGGCGATGCGCCATCGGGTGAAGACGCAACGGAGGCCAAGAATGAGCAGGCTCCCGCCACCGAAAACGGTGGTGAGGACGCAGCAACTTGAGCCCCGTCGTTTCTTTCATCTGCTAATGGCTTGCAGCAGAGATGCCCAAACGTCGGTCCAAGCCCTCCGTGAAGCGCGGCGAGCCGTCAAACTACCAGACTCCGCCCGAATCGCCCTTGCAGCTCCTCAACCAGCCTCAGGGACGCCGCCACGGCAAGTCTCCTCTGGGATTCACGCCTTCTCCTGCAACGGCGCGGACGCTTCGCCACTCGCCCACCAGCGCCATCCTCTCTGCCTCTCCCAGGTCGCCGCCGCCAAACGCGAAAAAGGAAAATCAGTCTCCCACCTCGTCGACCAAGAGCTCACCGCGCCAATACAAAGGCAGTCCGCATTCGCAATCGCGCGTCCGCGGCGTCGACGGTGACGCCGCGCTCAAGCGCCAGGCCTTCGCCAACAAGCACGTGCAGCAGCTGCGCGAAAGCCCTACGGGAAGCGCGACTGCACCGCCGCTGCGGCTGCGCTCGTCGACGCCTGATCTGCGCAAGCGGCGCTCCATCTGGGACAGTCTGACTGGGCTGGCGGGGTGGGGAGGCGCGGGAGGTGGTGGTGGTGCAGCAGATTGACGAGACATCCGGCGGCTCTGGAGCATCCATGGCAGTCTTTTCCCTCTCTCTCTCTTCGTCGTCTGGTCTTTTTCATGACTGCGACCGTTTGGCTTTGGAGATCCCCGCTCGCTCACTGCCTTTTTCGTCGTCACACCGATCCCCCTGTTGTCTCTTTTGTTGCCTTTCTTCTTTTCTTCCTCTTTTTCCAAGCGTCCTAGCGAGTAACTATGCAGGCAAGCGAGCGAGACGGCATGAGTAGTAGTAGACGTAGTAGTAGTAGTAGTAATCACGTAATCATAAATTCGACACTACCACGCTCTGTCAGTCGATTGCACTTTTTTTTGCGCCTTGGTTTTGGGTTTGGCCTTGGCCTTGGGTTTGGCTTTTGCGTCTTGTTGTTGGTCTTGGACTGCACTGCACTGGACCATTTGTACATACTTGCTTGCATAGCCTAGGCGCCACGATTCTCCTTTATTCGATTTAATGCCATTTCCTCTCGCTTCTCTCTTCTTTGCTTATCTTTTTCTCCCCCTCATCTCTACCCCTGTGTCTGGCTGGCCCCGCTCTGCCTGCCGTCTCAATCAATGTACTCCGCACCTCCTCGCCTGCGCACCAGCGCCTCTATCGCTCAACAGCACGGTACAGTCCCGTGCATCAACCTCAACCAACGACGCACGCGCGGAGGCAGGGGTGGTGGGAATATCTCGTATGAGTACGCCGGGAGACGGCAAACCACAGTAAACAGAGGGAAAGCGATATATGAGGGCGCTGTGGAGACGGACAGACGGAGTAGTCTGCGTGTAAGCGGATCATATGGCTTGATGAGAGAGGGAGATGCGATGCGATGTGTGCATGCTGAGCTGCATCCCTTCGCGCTTTGTATTCGACTCGTCGGTTGTGATGGTAGTTTGTGGGGGGAAAACATGATGGACACGGAGAACATGTGACGGTGAGATGCAATGAGATGGGACGAGATGAATTAAGTGCAGGCGTAGAACCTTGACATTTACGGCTAAGCTTAAGCTTAATTCTGCGTGTTCTGCGTGTTGTGCTGTCGTTCTACTCGGCTCGCGTTAATCAATCAACAGCCATATACTCCACTCCATAAATACACAAACAAATACAGATCCCACCCTTGCAACAACAGCACCATCTCCTACGCCTTCTCTGCAATAGATTCCATGCCTACCTACATGGCGCCGACGAGATCGACCCAGCACCACAGTAATCTATGTATGTGCGTAGTCGGCTGGCTGGACGTTTGGCCCCCACCACCACGCCATACGATCTCACGACACACACACCGCCCGGCCGGGCACGGTCGTGGTGTTGCCCTTTTGCCGCCTACGCTGCCTGCCTGCCTACCAGCCTGGTCTAGAACAGCCGCTGCTGCTGCGTGTAAGCGAGACACCCATGCGGAAGCACTAGCGACGCTCCCGCTGCAGGGGTACGGCGGAATGGCCTGAACGGGTAGGGCACGGTACGGTATGGTGGGAGGGTAGGAGTACATACGGCCGGTTGTGGTGGTGTGTGGTGTGTTCCTGCAGATGAGTACCTTGCGGTAGGGAGGGAGGGATGTGTATGTGGAAGATGGGGAGGCACCAGGGGGAGAAGGGGCCGGGAGGGCAGAGATGTCGAAAGTTTAGGGGTCTCGGTTGTTGGATGCGCGAGTGAGTGAGTGATTGAGTTCTTGTCTCGCTGTCTGTCTGGCTGTCTGGCTCTCCGGGGTCCGGGCGCTTAAATGCTGCTTTTCACACGTGGAGAGACAGAGTCAGAACCAGAACCAGAACAAGAACCAGTGTCAGAATCAGGGAACGACAAAACAGCAACATCCCAATTCCGCGGCAGACATGAGAGAGTACGTCAGTATCTAGACAATCGAAAGGGCAAAGCAGACCCTCGAACAGAGATAATGGAGCTACGGCGACGTGACAGCGGCTCTCGGCTCCCTGGTGCAATAATAGAGCGGACTGGTGGCTCACCCGGGGCGGACGTGTGGCGTCGACGGGGCCCGCTGGCCGGTTGCTTGATTGGCCAGCGCACGGAGCCTTTTTGAGTGATATTTCGATGGCGGAACGGAAAAGCAGGCGAGGCGGATGGGGGCCAGCCGGCTTTCTCCATCAAGATCCCGTTGTGAAAAGGCCGTGTTCTTGGAAAGACGACGCAGTTGAGCCGTGGCCAGCTTGCTATGGGGCCATCAATGCTTGGTTGGAACAAGCTTTCCTGGACCCGGCAGGGTCGGTGGGTGGCGCGCGCCGGGCGTCTAGTCCACCACACAACCACCACCGCCGCACATGCAACCGGGCTGGCGACCTCAGCTCCAGGGCGAGACGGACGGGCAGTCCTGCTCATCACTTTTGTCCGGAACCAACCGCGGCGCCCCCCAAAAAGGATCGCAGACATTGTCTTTTCCGCATCAAGCCCAGGTTTGCCCCCTCAGTGTCGGCGCTTGTCCCTCTCCAACTGCATGATACGAGATTCTAGAGCGCCACTGACTGCTGGTCCGGCTGGCTTTGCTGCCTGGGCTGGGCTGGCTGGCGGGCAGGAAGGATGACGGCAATTTTAAAATGACCGCCGCTGCGCTTTCTTAAGGGGTGCTGTTTGCCCTCTGCTGTAGTTATCGTGAACCCATTCTCTGGTCAGCTCTCTCGGAACATACCACCACCACCCTCTCTCAAGATGATGCGTTCTCTCCTCCTCGCATCCGCCACCTTGGCGGCCGTCGTCCTCGCCGACGACTACAAGCAAATCTCGTTTCCCTTCCCGGCCGTGGAGGGCGACGATGTGGCCGACTACCTGGGCTCCGTCATTGGGATCCAGCAGTCCCTGACGACCCTCAAGGTCGAGTGCAAGGACTCCATCTCGACGGGCACCAAGTCGTGGGCCGACATCGACACGACCGACATTTGCTACTTCACCGACCCCGTAACCATGACGGTTGGCCCCAGCACTTTTGCGTACACGACCGAGTTGACGGGCGACGGCGGCACTGTCGATTTGACGGTCAGTGTTGGCTGCTCGCAGGGCAGCTCCCTGGTATGCGCCGTCAGCGAGGGAGGCCCGGGTGCGTGGGCAAATGTGTGCTACAGCTCCTACGTGGCGGGTGTAACTGTAAGTCTTTTACTTTCTGGAGGTGCCGGTGGATGGTCAGTTACTGATGCGCAACAGGGCGTCGCCTTTTCCAGCTGCTTGACGGCCAACAGCGGCACCGTCCCCATCACCACCACTGCCTTTGATCTCAAGGACATGAGCTCCATGACCATTACCGTCACCGATGGCGGCCAGTCGCTGACGGCTGGCGCTTCTGTCGTTGCAGCCACGGCCACGGCGACCGACGTCTCCAAGAATGCCAGTAAGTCGAACCGCACAATTGGATCTTCGTGTTCTTCGCTAATGAGGTGTCAGCTGCCAAAGCTACGGGTACCACGACGCACTCTGGTTCCTCGTCGCATACTGGCTCTTCGTCCGCCACTGGCACTGGTGCTGCTCCCAAGGTGACTGCTGGTATTGCGCTGGCCAATATTGCGGGATTGGTGGTGGCTGGCTTGTTGTAGAGATATATGGGATAGAGATGATTGTACAAGACTGTATGAAAAGGTTGGGCGTTCATAATCAGACGGAATGTTTTTAAAGACGATAAAGGACGAATGGATAACCTGATAATCGAGCATTTGTTGATTTGTTATTGTTTTCGAGCCACATTGAATGTTGAATGGTGAGACGTCTTGAAGGTGCAAGACAAGCCTGGTCTTTTGGAAAGTGAACCAAAACGCGAGCGCGGCCATCTTCGAGACCCGTCGGCTCCAGAAGAGCAGGCGATTTCGAGTGCCACTCCGAGGTCGCCAACGAGATAACCTCTGCATGTTGGTGTGCCACGATTTCGGCGTCGAAGCACAGCAGGTGGTACAGTGTGGCGCCGTCGCATCGGCAAACGGCACTGTTCCTGGCGATCTCGTCAAGGCTGCATCACAGGGTCAAGTGCGCGTGGAGGACGGGGAATAACATGGGGGCGTTGTGGGGTGAAAAGTGTGGAGGAGAGCCAGGGTCCGAGCTGCCCAGATGATCAAGCCGGACTGCTCCCTTCGTCATGCCTCTCTGTCTCACTCCTGTCCACCGCCTCCAACAGCACGACAACTCCTACGGCTCAACGGTCCGCGCTCTTCTTCCATGAAGCTTCCATGAAGCTGACCTCTTCGCCGGCAGCAGCACCTACGCCGCTTGAGATAACCCCGCGAATACTGCGACCAGCATAGACTACGAGCTAGACATGGCGCCGCTGCGTGCCGACTCGGCGGCCCAAGAGCCGCTGATAAACGACGCCCGCCTCCCTCTGTCGGACGAGTACGACAGCGACACGGCGCCGGACCTGGGCGACGACGACGATGTAGACGAGAGCAAACTGGTGTCGCCAGGCACCTTCATCTGGGCCCTGACCTTTTCGGCCGGGGTCAGCGGGCTCCTGTTTGGCTACGAGTGAGGGACGCTTTTGCCCCGCGGACCAGAGGGCTCTGGCTGACGTCTGTCCAGCACCGGTGTCATATCCAGCACGCTCGTGAGCATCGGCTCCGACCTCTCCGGCCGCCCTCTGACGACGCTGGACAAGTCGCTGATTACCTCTTGCACGAGCCTCTTCGCCCTCATTGCGAGCCCGGTGACGGGCATACTGGCGGACGCGTGGGGCAGGAAGAGGGTCATTCTGATTGCGGACGTGCTCTTCGTTGTGGGCGCGCTATGGCAGGCGTTCACGAGCACCGTCTGGGGAATGATATGGGGCCGCAGCATCGTTGGGATAGCAGTGGGAAGCGCAAGCTTCGTCGTGCCTCTGTACGAAGCCTCCTGCGCGGTCTACATTGCTCGCTAACCTTTCAAACAGCTACATTTCTGAACTGGCGCCTTCGCCCTTTAGAGGCCGCCTCGTCGTCGTCTCCAGTCTATTCATTACCGGCGGCCAAGTCGTGGCCTATGTCATTGGGTGGATCTTTTCCATGCAACCGCATGGCTGGAAATGGATCGTGGGCCTCGGTGCTCTGCCGGCGGCCATCCAGTTCGTGACACTCGGCTTCATGCCCGAGACGCCCAGGTGGCTGGTCAAAGCCAACCGCAAGGAACACGCGCGCCGCGTCCTCAAGAAAGTGTACGGCGTGAATCAAGACTCGAAAGACAGACTGGTCGAAGCGCTGCTCCGGCGCGTCGAAAGGGAGGTGCTCGAAGAGGAAGAAGCAGCCAGCAACCGTCGCAACCCGGACCTCCCCACCAAAGGCCTCCGCGCCAAAATGGCGTCCGTCAACGACGGCTTCGCGGAGCTGACCGTGGGCGGCAACAAGCGCGCTCTCATTATCGCGTGCATGCTGCAGGGCGTGCAGCAGGCGTGCGGCTTCAACGTGCTCATGTACTTCAGCGCCTCCATCTTCGCCATGATGGGCTTCGACTCGCCGACCCTGACATCGCTGTCCATCGCCGTGACCAACTTTGCCTTTACGCTCGTGGCCTTCCACTGCATCGACCGCGTCGGCCGCCGCCGCATCCTGCTCTTGTCCATCCCGTTCATGGTTGCCGGCCTCGCCATGTGCAGCGTGTCGTTCAACTTCCTCGACCTGCCCGAGCAGGAGACCGGCGCGACGGCAGCGCACGCCCAAGGCGGCCCGTGGGCCGTCGTCATCCTGCTCTCCATGGTCGTCTACGTCGCCGGCTACGCCGTGGGCCTGGGCAACGTGCCATGGCAGCAATCCGAGTGCGTCTCCTCTTCCCTTCCCCTCGCCAGCACCAACTAACACACAACCACCAGGCTCTTCCCCCTCGCGGTCCGCTCGCTCGGCTCCGCGCTCGCCACGGCGACGAATTGGGGCACCAATTTCGTCGTCGGCCTCACGTTCCTGCCGCTCATGGACGGCCTGTCGCCCGCCGGCACGTTTGCCCTGTACACGGCCGTCTGCGTCGCCGCGTGGGGCACCGTCCACCGCATCTACCCCGAGACCGCGGGGATGGGCTTGGAGGAGGTGGGCGGCTTGCTGAGGGATGGGTGGGGCGTCAAGGAGAGCTTGGCGCGGTGGAGCGAGCGGCGGCGTGTGAGGGAGAGGGTGGGTGGGGTGGAGTAGGTATGGTAGGACGGCCGTGATGTGGTGGTGAGCTTTGTTGGCATTAGATGGAATGGCGTTTTCTCGAGTAGCACTTCGCATTTAGAGAGAGATCTGTAGGCATATCGACCTTCCAATACTACAAACCCACAAAACATGCCCATCCTACCACACTACCCTCTGCTCCTTGTAGCAGCATCCTCTCATTCCCATCCCAAAGTATCCCCAAAGCTCCCAGTACCCGCGGCCTGCGATCTGTGGCATGTGGCACATGGCCTGTGGCAATCCCTCCCGCCCGTCCCTACCGTCTGCCGTCTGCCGTGTGCGCCACATCGGGCGACAGGGATGCAGCCTGTCCAGCTGCGTGGCTGCGCGTGCCGTTCCTAGCAGAGCAGTGGTGGCGGTGGCGGTGGGTGGCAGTGGCGGGGCGGGAGTGTATTTTAGGATTTGTTAGGAGAGGAGGAGGGAGGAACGCTTGGGCGAAGACGTCTCTCAGCGTATACATGAAGGAGAGGAGGTGGTGGAGGAGGAAAGGGAAGGAAAGGGAAGGGAAGGGAAGGAAAGGGAGGCAGTGAACCAAGCCTCAAAAAGGCCGACAGAGGAAAATGTAGCAGTCAGTCAGCCAGTCGACGCAATCACGAATCAACAAACCAATCAAGCAAGTCTACAATGTCTTCTGTTGTATAGCGTTGTATCGCGTCGCACGGACACAAGGCTGGACTGAACTAGACGAGGCGGCAGAAAAGAGGAAAAGAAGAGGAAAGAAAGGAAAGTGAGGCGGCATAGTACGTTGGACTGACTGACTCCTTGAAGGCAAACACATCATGAGCAGACGCGAGGCGAAGCAGATTGTGCGTGGGGAGATTGCTGTGATACAAGGTTAGATGGTAGAGGGATATACAGCCAGTCACTGCATACACAGCCAGCCTCTAGTCTTGCAAGCTGGTCGACGGACAGAGCAGAGGCGAGCGGCGGTAGCTCAGAGGACGAACTCGCCAACTCGCCAGCTAGCCGTGCGCGAAGACGAGCCAAGTATCGACTCGACCGAGCTCCATCTTCGATGACAGCGCCGGCAAAGCGATATAACAAGGCAAGGCAAGGCAAGACATGGCACGACACATCCCGCGATATACCAGCATGCATCTCCAGAACAGACAGCGGGAACCACTTCGACAACACCATGAACAACGAAAACACACCCATCAGGCTTCAAAGCAATCAATTGGTAGACGCCTATGTAGATTTATTACACCTCCTATGCGCAAAGCAAGATGATACGGTACGGGGATAACAACAACAGTGACAGCGATGAGTGAGAGGGACCAGAGGAGTGCATGGGATGGGTTGGAGGACAAAGAAAGAAAAAAGGAAAGGGAAGAAGAGAGAAAAAGGGGCGGATGGGTGGGAAACCAGTGTAGAAGGAGAAAAAGAGAGCCGGCAAAAAAACAAACACACGCACCGATGGAAATGAGGTGGGTGGTGGTCGGTGGTGGTGCCCGGGCTGGGGTTGACATGAGATGGGGAGTGTATGGGTTTGCGGACAGACGGACGGACGGACGGGCGGGGAGAGGAAGGGAGCCGGTGGGGAGGACAGGAAAGAAGTGGTGGCGGCGGAATAGTACCAAGAAGTCTCTCTCTCCAGAGCAAAAGCCAGCAACGTTGTCGGTTTCTGCTAGTTGAAAAGGGAAAGGGAAAAAAAAAAAAAAAAGAGGTGCCTCCAAATGTGCTTCTCCCCCCTCCCCGACCCAATAAAAAAAGAAAACCATACCAGACCAGGCACAACGAGATGGATGGGATGATTGCGGGCGTGGGTGTGGTGCGTAAGATGTACTGGCGAGGAAAGGGAAGGGGCATGAGAGACCACAACGCAATCCTAACTTTCAAATCCGTGACCATAACACTCGCTCGCAGCTCAGCCAACCTGAGACATGTACCTTGTCCACCCACACATCCACACTCTCCCTCCCTCGAAAAGACCCCCCCCCTGCAGCCCGTCGTCAAAAACGGAAAGCCCAGCCAGCGCAAGATGAACGCCTCAGGTTGCCGAGAATGAGGAAGCTCTAATATGTGGGGATGGGCTCATTTAACTGAGAGAAGCGTCCACGCTTGTCTTCATTCACCGTACTCCATGATTCGCATTCGAGCTTCGTTCGAGGATATCAGAGCCCAGTGTGTAAAAGCCACGGACAAGTCCGACTCTGCATGCAAGACCCCAAGCAGCCGTGGCGGGTGGTGCGCTTGCGGGCAATTTACAGGATGTCGCACTTCTTCTTCTCCTTCTTGCGGGTGAGCAGGGCGGCACGTGTTGCGTGCTCAAAGACTTCTCTGACGCCCTCGTTGGTCTTGGCCGAGCACTCGAGGTACTTGAGCGCGCCAATCTTCTTGCGAACGTCCTCGGCCTGCGGCGTGTTAGTGTGGAGTCGAGAGGGAGATGGCGGCGTTGCATACCTGCTCAGGAGTGACGGGCTTCTGCGACGTCTTGTGCAGCTCCTCGATGGTCTTTTGGTCGTGACGCAGATCCTTCTTGCAGCCGACGAGGATGATGGGAAGGCCTTGGCAGAAGTGAAGGACCTCGGAGATCCACTGGTGGCGTGTTAGCAAGGGCGGCAACGAGGCAGACGACAGGAGGGTAGGCCGACCTTTTCCTGGACGTTGTCGAGCGAGTCGGGCGAGTCGACGGCAAAGCAGATGAGGATGACGTGCGAGTCGGGGTACGACAGAGGGCGGAGACGGTCGTAGTCTTCCTGGCCCGCGGTATCCCAAAGAGCTAGCTCGACGTGCTTACCGTCGACCTCGACGTCGGCGACGTAGTTTTCAAAGACGGTGGGGACGTAGACCTGGAGGCGGTATCAGCATCGGACGTGCGACAGATGCAGCGACGGTGGGAGGGTTATCAGCGGAGGGGTGGGTGGGTGGAGTGGAGTGGTCGGCGGCGGAACGAAGGGCGAGGCGACGGTGTAGGGGATGGGATGGGATGGGATGGGAGCTGACCTCGGGGAAAGTGCCCTTGGAGAAGACGCTGCAGAAGAATGGGCGTCAGCATGGCATCCATCAGGAGGGTTGCGACGGGCACAGCACAGGCGGCGTGCGTGGCTGTTGCAGGCCAAACAAACGGGGGAGCAACTCACATGAGCAGACAGGTCTTTCCGCAGGCGCCGTCGCCGACGATAACGAGCTTGCGACGAATCTCGGCCATCTGGAGTCGTCAACGGGGGGACTTGGTAGGGTGGATGGAGTGGCGTGTGAGGAGGAGAGGAGGTGGGTGGTGATGATGTCGGTCGGGGGTTGCGAGAAGAGGTTGAGGGTTCGGCGGGTTGAAGTCGGAGCGACGCACTTTCTGGGGCTAACAACAGCAGCACAGCCGCAAAGGCGTCTACCTATGGGGGAGTAAGGGGGGTGGACGGGCGGTCAAAGCTGGCCGCGCGGGTGGCTTTGGCGGGATGGCGGTGCAGAGGAACGGTCGGCGGTCGAGTCGGGGAGTGTCGGGTACAGTGGAGTGGAGTTGAAGAAGCTGAGTGGGAGGGAGAGAAGACAGTTGAGCGACGGTGGTAGTGGTAGTGGTAGTGGTGGTGGTGGTGGTGGGTGGGTGTGGTGTGGTGCGGTGCACGTAGCGTAGCGTAGCGGGTTGCCAGGAGCGCTGGGTGCCGGTGCTGGTGCTGGTGCTGCTGGTGCAGGCTGGGTGCTGGCCTCGTACTGGACTGGACTGGGCTGCCTCACCCTCTCCCCTTCGCCTTCGGCTAGCCCCGAACGAGCAGCCAGCAGATAACACTTCATTCAATTTCCACTCTCCAGCACCACTGTCTTCTCCTCGACTGCATTCACTCTGCAGCCCCGTGCATCCTCCTCCCATGCTGCTTTCGCGTCGCTGCTCGAGCACCGCCCTCTCGTGCTCCTCTTCCTTGGCCCTCTCAACACATGCGCCATGGCCAACCCACAACTGACTGCATCATCGTCCGCGTTGTACAGACCAGACGCGCTCCCAACCACTCTGCCTGCGTCACGCCCGTCCTCGTCATTGGTCGCGGCCTCCGGGAACAGGTGCATCTTGGCTCTCAGGCCTCAGCAGAGGCAATCGACAAGGCTGAAGACCCACTGCTCTCATTGACTTCCCCAGTTTTTGGTGCGCCTGGCTCTCTGTTTGTCCATTTGCTCAGCTCGCCCATGCCTGATCGTCGCTGTCCATTGGCCCTGACCACTCGCGAGCCTTTGTCCTTGTATGTCCGTCGCTTTGTGCGAGCACTATACGAGACCAAGACGACAATCTTCTGCGACACCGAGAGCAGCCTGGTGCTTCATCGGGATTGCGTAGGTCGTGCTGCTCAGGGACGAGCACGCGACCACTGCTTGCCCCTGGGACTCATCCCCGCCCAAAGCATGCGTGATGCATATCGCCATGCTGCTACGCCAGACAGCTGAGAGTCGACGATGATCAGATTGGTAATCTAGCACAACTGCTCCTGGATTCCAGCAGTGCGTGCTCGAATGCTCGGAGTTGATTCGCCGGCCAAGTTGATTTAGAAGGCGTCGACTTGGGGGCATATTGACGGAGCAAAACAAAACAGCGATAGGGAACAACTATTTGCGGCAAGCGGCCCTAGCTGCTGATAAGGTGAAATTACGACTGCAACAGCATTCGAAACCTTGACTTCCATGATATCCAACTTGTAGCGTTTGCCCAATTCTGGGTCGTTGAAATAGCCTCAGTTGGCGGAGACGAATGGCAGAATAGCATGTCACGATTCGACGTGTTTCGACTCTGCCTGCACGTTTCTGGTGACTGTAGGCTGGACTATCACCTCCCGCGAGCTATGTCCTGCCATCAAAACCGGGGGATTCAAACTGTTTTGATTGTCGGTGAAAGGTACATTGCCTAACCGCCGCCAGTAGAAAACGGCTGCGTTTCTAGATCACCAGTTTTTCTAAATATTCCATCCTCTACGCTACAGGTCGTACAGGGCCGGCGATACCATCAGCGCGACCTGCACGCGGGCTGGCTTTGGATGCTGCTCCGGCACTCGGCGACGCGGGCAGTCAGTACATCATCGCGCCCGCGGGCAAGCTGACCTTAGCATCCACTCGTCCTCATCGCCGACGTGGGTTGCTTGCTCAACACCTTCACATCCATCCAAACCCCCGCCATCGACCACGCATTCCCTCTACCGCCGCCATTTTTCTCCCACGCCGTCTCTTCCCCACAATTGCAACACGCCGTCATTTAGATCATCATGTCTGACACGCAATCCGAAGCCGACAAGGTATCTAGCTCCGCCGCTCTGTGCGCCGTGTTTAGCTCACGTTCGTCAGATCCGCAACAAGCGCCTGGCAAAGCTGGGAGGAGGCACGCCCTCAGTCTCTGCTTCACAGTCCTCCATCGATCCCGCCGCCGCACCAGGATCACCGTCACCAGGCCCCGCCGCACCCCAGACCGAACAGAGCGCACCCCGACCTGCGAGCATCGAAAGCTCCAAGGTCGCCACAGGCCCCGCCGCCAGCCCAACTTCACATCTCTCGCACAAGCCGGCCTCTCCTGCACCAGCGGTCGACATCTCACAGAAGCCATCGCTGCCTCAGAAGCGCGACAATGAGAGCGATACACCACAACGTCCGCGACCGGCGGCGCAGGAGTCTTTGGAGGTCTGGCAGCACAAGGCCTTGAGTCACATTTTCAGGGCAACCTTGGACGAGAATACCAAGCAGGACGCGCATGGAAACCGGCTTTCACATCTCCCGGGCGTCAAGTCGGACCTTGAGGACGCCGGCAGCCCATTGCTGCTGAGCACCAACGTGTTGGACCAGGCAATCTTGGAGGCGGCATCGAGCCACAAAAAGCCATTGGACTACCTGCTCGGATGCTGGAAGCGGGTGGCAAGACAGGCGCGGGGCGCGAGCACGGCAGACAAGAATGATCCAGGCCGTTCCGAGGTCCTGAAGGAGGCCCGGAGGCTTTGCATGAGCTATTGCATGTTCGCCGTGACGATGCCCGACATGTTTGGCATAGACTCGTGGCAGTCCAATCCCCTGGCTCCGCACCTCCTGGTCGACCCCGAAGACGACAGAGGCCTCTGCCACGACTTTTTGAATGAGGCGGTTTCCCGGTTCGAGGAGGACGAAAGCATCAAGGAAGCTTTGGTCGGGGCCATGGAGCAGCTGAGCATCGAGCTCGCGTCCAAAAACATGAACGATGACTACAAGGGCTACGTCCTGGCTCTGCGAAACGTCTCGCAATACCCTCCACTCATCAAGGCCCTTGCAGAGTCGCCCAGATTTCTGCCCTCCGACGTTGATGGCCCGAGGCTTGAGACGGACACTCTGCTTGGCCCGTTCTTCAAGCTGTCTCCGCTCCAGGCCGAGACTGCCTTGACCTACTTTTCAGACGCCCGCGGCAGGGACAAGTCGGTCACCTTGAACGCACAAAAGGCACTCCGCATGACCTTGTCCACTCATCATGACGAACTCTTCGAAGTCGCCAATCGCTTCATTCGCGTCAAGGACTCCCGGAGCAAGATGCTGGACTGGTTTGCGGCCACGGTGAACAAGAACCACAAGAGAAGGGCCATGCGAGTGGACCTGAAAAAGGTCTCGTCCGACGGCTTCATGCACAACGTCACCGTCATTCTCGACAGGCTGTGCGATCCATTCATGGACTCGACCTTTTCAAAGATTGACCGCATCGACATTGGCTACTTGAAGAGAAACCCACGGGTCGACATCAAGGAGGAGACCAAGTTCAACGCAGACCAGCAGGCCTCGGATGAATTTTACGACATGAAGCTGGATGGCGAAAACAACTTCATCACCGAGTGCTTCTTCCTGACAGTTGCTGCCCATCACTACGGCACAGAGGCGATCAAGAGCAAGGCCTCCCAGCTCCAAAAGGATGTCAAGTACATGGAGCGCGAACTGGAAAAGTTGGAGAAGGAAAGGCACAAGTACGCCCATGTAAGACGGCTCCACCCACTCCCCAAATCACCACTGACAATCCCAGAACCCAATCTCGCTTCGACAGTTTGAGAATGCCATCAAAAAGTACAAGGACGCCATTGAGAGGGCCCACTGCACAATTTTGGCGACTCAAGGAGTTCTCCTCGACGAGACTACCGAAGGACGCGCCATGCAGTTCATGCGCTACGTCATTGTCTGGCTGCTGCGCATCGTGAGCCCCGGATACCCACAGCAAAAGTTGAAGCTTCCTCTCCCCGAAGAGCAGCCAGAGGCCTTCAAGTTCCTGCCCGAGTACTTTTTGGAAGACGTGGTCGAGAACTTCAAGTTCATCACGCACATGATGCCGCACGTCATCACTTCGACGCAGTGCGAGGAGCTCATCGCCATTTGCATCACCTTCCTCCGCAGCTCGTCGTATATCAAGAACCCCTACCTCAAGTCTGGTCTCATCACCATCCTCTACTACGGGACTCTGCCATACTACGGCAAATCCAAGGGTGTCTTTGGAGACTTGTTGTTTGCGTGGCCGTTTGCGACCGACAACTTGCTGCACGCTCTGCTGCAGTTTTATATCGAGTGTGAGTCTACCGGCGCACACACCCAATTTTACGACAAGTTCAACATTCGCCTGGAAATCTTCCAGGTTATCAAGTGTATCTGGGGCAACCCCATCTACCGGGAGCATCTGGCCAGGGAAGCGAACCACAACCTGAACTTTTTCGTCCGCTTCGTCAACCTGCTCCTGAACGACGTCACCTTTGTTCTTGACGAGTCTTTTTCGGCGTTTACGTCCATCACCAACCTCACCAAGGAACTCCGGGACCCCTCGCATCTGGATGAGAATATCCGAAAAGAGAAGGAGGAGCTCTTGGAATCTTCCAAGTCAAGGGCCAAGAGCTACATGAGCCTTACCAATGAGACTGTGGCCATGCTCAAGCTCTTTACTGAGGCCTTGAGCGACTCTTTCACGATGCCAGAAATCGTCCAGCGCCTGGCGGACATGCTGGATTACAACCTGGACGCTCTCGTGGGCCCGAAGCAGTCGAATCTGAAGCTGGAGAACCCGCAGGAGTACGGCTTCAACGCCAAATCCATGCTTGCCGAGATTGTCGACGTGTACCTCAACCTCAAAGAAAAGGACAGTTTCCTCACAGCCGTGGCAAGAGACGGCCGCTCGTACAAGCCCGAAAACTTCAACAAAGCGGGCAACATCATGCGGCGGTTCGCCCTCAAGAGCGAGGAGGAAATCGCCACGTGGGACCAGCTCGCAGGCAAGGTGCAAGCGTTCAAGGAGGCCGACGAGGAGGAAGAGGCCGACCTGGGCGAGGTGCCCGACGAGTTCCTCGACCCGCTGCTCTTCGAGATCATGACGGACCCCGTCATCCTGCCCAAGAGCCGCATGACCATCGACCGCAGCACCATCCAGAGCCACCTGCTGTCCGACCCGCACGACCCCTTCAACCGCAGCCCGCTCAAGATTGAGGACGTCCTTCCGAATACCGAGCTCAAGGACCAGATTGCCGCGTTTAGGGCTGAGAGGAAGGCGGCGAAGAGGGCGGCTGTGGCTGCGACTGCGTCTGCGGGGGAGCCCATGGACACGAGCGGCGGTTAGTGGTTCCGCCAGGGGGATGTCGATTGGTTGGTTCGCATTATGGGGGCGTTCGGGAGTAGGAATTGGAGGCTGCGTTTTACAGCAGCGAATAATGCTCGCACCTATGCGCCCAGCAGAGGAATCGTACAGGTAGACAGTCAAACGAGCAAAAGGCTAGAAGCCCCGATGGAATTTCTCAAGCAAGGTAGTCGGTCTTTTTCCCACCTATCCATCATCTCCATCCATCCTGCCTGTGTGCATGCGTGCCTGCCCGCCCGCCTCCCACAACGCCTGCAAATGCTCCCTCCCGTGCCTATCGTACAACATGCGCTGCCTTTTTCCTTTTTTCCCTTCCGTTCTTTCATTCTGCGCCGACGACTCAAGACGTGCCTCTTATGTGTATACCGTGAATGCTTCTCCTTCGTAACGTCTCAGTTCGACTGTCCGTCTCAATTCGACTCGCCGTCTTCCTGCTCCTCCCGCTTGCCAAACACGTACGCCAGGCCGCCGCCGACGACGTTGACGGCGCACAGCCCGACCGTCACGCCGCGCAGGATGCCGCGCGCGCCGAACTTGGCGTACATTTTCTGATGGTGTGTGTGTCAGTCCAGCAGCAGTGTACCAACTCCACAAACTCCACCACCACTAAATTCACCACGAGCAAAATCCAAAAGCGACATGCCCTGAGCACACATGCTCAGTGTGAAAAGCAACGCACCTGCTTCCGCCGCATCGCCAACACGGCATACACGCCACTCCACGCGGCCGACATGCCGGCGGCGTCCTTCTTGAAGCCGCCCACGTTGATGTAGCTGGAGAGCAGGAGCAGCGGCGGGAAGAGCATGGGCAGCGTTTGGAAGGGGCGCGCGTGTTGCGCGAATATCAGCGCGGCCGTGACGGTGGGCGGGAACGAGTGCTCTGTTGTGTGTGCGTGGTGGGTTAGTTTGGGTCTGCGTTTGGAGGTTGGAGGTTGGATGGGGAGTGGTGGGAGCGGATTGTACCTCCCCATGCGCGCAGCATTTGCGCGGCGCTCTTGGGCGGCTCGCCGTCTGGTGTCGACATTTTGCCGGCGCTGGTTGTGTCGTGTGTCGTTGTTGTCGAGCTTGTTCTCCGGGCGAGAGAGAGAGAGAGAGAGGTACGGTAGACTTTCGTCATACGCGGCGGCAGCCAGCCAATGGCAGAGAGGGGCAGTGAGCCGGCGGGCGGGCGGGCAACGAGCTCCCGCCGGGCGGTGAAGCGCGAGACTGGACACGCTAGAACATTGAGAACACCTGCACCAACCGAACTACGTGCCCGCAAAAGAAAGATAACCATCCGCGTCGACGACTGCTGCTTTGACGCCCGACCGACCGCTCGACCGACCACTTCTCCGACCACTGCCTCGTTTGCTGAACAGCGATTAGGCCGCTGATTACAACAACCCACTACTTCTCTCCGCGTCTGGGGCCCCGCTGCGCCAACGCTCGCATCAACAACACTACCGACCTACCTACCAGCCAGCCAGCCAGCCCACCACGCCGCCCTGCGCGCAACAAACCACGCACCAACCGTCTCTCTCGCCTCACTCCCCCTCCACCACCACCACCACCCGCCGGCCCCCCTTCGTCCCACCTCCATGTCGGCCAAGGCATCAGGCGCGGACGCCGGCACCAACGGCGAAGCACGCAACCGCGGCGGCGCCAGCGCCAACGGCCACCACGACGGCAGCGCCGGGCGGGCGTACACGGTGGAGCAAAAGGCGGCGGTGCTGCGCATCAAGCGCTGCAGCCCGACGGCCTTCTACGAGATCCTGGGGCTGGAGGAGCGCCGCGCTACGTGCTCGGACGGCGAGATAAAAAAGGCGTATCGCAAGCTCAGTCTGCTCACGCATCCGGACAAGAACGGGTATGAGGGAGCTGACGAGGCGTTCAAGAGTGAGTTGTTCTCCTGTTGATTGTTGGATCTTGGGTGGAGGATGGTGGAGGTTGATGGCTGATTGACTGACTTGCGTCGTCCTAGTGGTGTCCCGCGCATTCCAGGTGCTGTCGGACGCGGACAAGAAGCAAAAGTACGACAAGTTTGGCGGCGATCCGGACAACAGGTTCGGGGGCGGCGCCTCCGCGTCGGCAGAATCGCCCTTCAGCGGCTTCCGGACAAGAGGAGGTGGTGGGCCGCGCGGACCAATGTTCGAGGAAGAGATATCACCAGAGGAAATGTTCAGGCAGTTCTTTGGCGGCGGCATGGGAGGCTTTGGAGGCCCGTTTGGTATGCCAGTCCCCCACCCACCACTTGTCGACTGATGCTCGATATTCTGACACTTATCCCAGGCGGCCCCGGCATCTTCGACACCGGCCCCGGCTTCGTCTTCAACCTCAACGGCGGGCCGGGCGTACGCGTGCACCAATTCGGCGGCCCACGCATGCGGCGACGACCGGCCAACGCCAACGCCGAGGCGGCCCCCAGCCTAGGCAGCGCGCTGCAATCGCTCCTCCCACTGCTCCTCCTCTTCATCGTGCCGCTCCTCTCGTCCCTCTTCTCTGGCGCCGGCAGCGGCACGCCGGGCCCCTCGATCCGGCTCGACTCGCCCGTGCCGCCGCACACGCACCAGCGCGTCTCGGAGCGCCTGCACATCAACTACTTCGTCAATCCGCACGAGATCGAGGACCTCTCGGCCCGCAAGCTGCGCGAGCTCGACCGCGAGGCCGAGGGCCGCTACATGCGCAAGCTCAACACCGACTGCGACGCCGAGTACGCCCGCAAGAACGACCTCTTCCTGGCCGCCAAGGGCTGGTTCTTCACCGACGAGGAGAAGCTGCGGCAGGCGCGCGATTTGCCCATGCCGTCGTGTGAGCGCTTGGCGAGCTTTGGGTATGCGAGGAGATGAGGACGGCGAGGTTGGGGAGCGTGTTGAGGTGCGGACGCGGATGCATTGGCGTTGGCGTTGTGTTGTTTGGGTCGTGGGTGTGGTCGTTGTCGTTGGGATGGATGGAAGCGGTTGCTTCGTCGCCTTTCTTGTAATCATGCTGTGCCAGTGTGGTACTTTACCTACTATATTATCTCCATCCGTCTGTTCCCTGTTGTTTGTGTTTACCGACTATCACTTGAACTGGACGAGTCACTTGCATTCCCTCCCATCCCGTCTCCTCTCCTCCTTCACGCCTGGCCTGAGTTGATTGATAGGAGGGGATCTGCGCGGGTATATATGTGCCCCCTTTTTCCCCTTGCTTTTCTCCTTTCCTCTCCACTACACCTCTCACATGCATAGCCTTACAACGCTACGCGTGGAGTAAGATATCTAGACTACGCCTCCAACTTCAACGTAAGTATCACAGGACACATAAGGGACGCAGAAGGAGGGCGAGGCGCTATGCCACAGCTGCACGTGTCAAAGCATATCCAGTTGCTAGCATATTGAAATGGAAGGCTTTTGTATCCCCGTGAATTGTGTTCTCTTCTATTGTGATCGAGTTCAAGCAGGCTCTGCTAATGAAAAGGAAAAGGCTTAGCTGGTTTATCGGCGTCTGTCTCTTTTTGTTGTTGTTTTTGCTGCTGCCACCGCCAGAGTTTCGTGTAGAGGGACAAAGGCTACCTACGCTGGATATGGAGAGAGGTAGGTAAGAGAGAGAGAGAGAGAAACGAGAAAGAAAACTTCTATTCAGCCCACGCGCTCGTCGAGCTGTGCGGTCATGCCTGGACGACCTCGCCCTTGCCGTCGATCAAATGGCTGTCCACACTGATGGGGCCCTCGCCCACGCCCGTCAGAATGACCCTGCTGACGCCGTCCTTGAGCGCCGCCGCCGCCTTGTCGTCAATCTTGGCCAAGCCGTCCTTGTTCTCCTGCACAGCGGCGCCCCTGCTGCTGGCCCAGCCGTCCTTGTCGCCCAGCAGCGCCTTGAAGACGCCCGCGATTTCCTTCTCGTGCTCGGCGAGGTAGTAGACCACGGCGTTGGGGCCGGCGTCGAACGTGTAGGCGGCGATGGTCTTGCCCGCCGCCGCGTTGATGCACTCGACGGCGCGCACCGCCGCGCGCGACACGTCGTTCATGTAGAAGATGGGCGGCTCCGTGTCGAGGCAGGTGGCGTGGAAGCTGTTGCTGTCTTTCATGGTGACCTTGCCGAAGGCCTCAAAGTCGCGGTTGCGCACGGCGTCCTCCATTTCGCGCATGCGCCGCGGCACCGTCTCGTTTGCGCGCGCCGGGAAGAGACTCGAGGTCGCGACCGTCGCCTGCATGCCCGTCGTGCTGCTGACGCCCTTCTTGGCCGCGCTGACGACCAGAATCACCGCCCGCATCTGCGGCCAGTGCGACGCCGGCGCCACCTCGTACGCCAGGCTGTCGCTGCCGTCGTCCAGGCTGCCCTTCTCCCACCCCACGTACCCGCCGAAGAGCGACCGGCATGCTGACCCGGACCCCTGGCGCGCGATGCGCGACAGCTCGGTCGCCGACGCCGGCAGCGCGTACAGGTCGGCGATGGCGCGCACCAGCGCCGCGAAGCCCGCCGCGCTGCTGGCCAGCCCGGCCGCCGTGGGGAAGTTGTTCTCCGACGCTATGCGGAGGGGGAACGTCGACAGCTTGGGCAGCGTTGCGTCGCTGGCTTCGAGGGCGCTGCGCAGAGCGCGAAGCTCGCGGAAGCAGGCCTGCGTGCGGGCACCGGACACGTCTTGCGGTGCGCCGTTGAGCAGAAGCGTGTCTGGCCCCGTGTAGCTGGTGCTGCAGGATGCCGTCGTGTGTGTGCGCAGGTCGGATTGCGAGAGCGTTACGGAGAGGGACGAATTGGTGGGAAGGTTGAGCTTGGGGTCCCGCTTGCCCCAGTACCTAGGGTCTCGCCGTTAGCCATTGTGGTCTGTTGAAAGGGATTGCGGCGTACTTGATGACGGCAATGTTGACGGGAGCGGTGGTGCTCGCGCGGTGTACGGTAGAGTCGGCCATGGCGGTTGGGCGTGGTGGTCAGCAGGACGAGGCGTGAGGTGGTGTTGAAGGGCGAAGAGACGGTGACGGGCAATAATTGTAACGTCGAGGGGTCAACCTAAACCAACGGTTCCAGTTCCGCTGCCAACGGGCGGACCCTGGCGTGCCTGCGTCCGGGATCTCGCCCTGGCCAAAGCTTGGCGCTGCTGCTTATTTCCGCCCGCATCGATTGTGTCATGGAGATTTTTTATCCGCCCTCCCATTGATCCAGTTCAACGCAACCACATTTCCCACTCCACCGCCATGGGTGCCGACGGAGACGCAGAGCCGAGCGTGTGCCCGGTCGACCACAAGAGCCGCGAGGCATGGATGGCCCAGGCCAAAGCCGCCGGCGCGCAGCAGCCCGACCAGCATCCACCGCATCCAATCCCTCCAGTGCCCGCAGCTCCCCCCAAACCCGCCGACCCAGGATGCGATTCTTCCAAGATGGACCAGAAAGCCCCGGCGCAAACGGCAGGCTCAAAGGTCCTTGGAGCCTTGGGGTTGAGCCAGGACCGAGAGATTTCGACAATCCCGCGGTCGTTCCCCGAAGCCAAAGTTGCGGCCGCTCCGGCAAACAACGAGCAAGAGTCTGGCGCGGACAAGTCGAGCGGCAACTGGATATATCCGTCCGAAGAAATGTTCTTCAATGCCATGAAGAGGAAGAACTTTGACCCCCGCGCCGAGGACCTGCACTCCATCGTCCCCATCCACAACGCCGTCAACGAGCGCGCGTGGAAGGAGATTAAGCAGTGGGAGGCCGGCAGGGGCTCCGACGTGTACGTTGAAGAATCGAGTCTTTTGTTTGCCATTGCTAACTTGCTACAGCTGCGGCGGCCCCAAGCTTGTTTCGTTCAGCGGCAACTCGCAAAAGCTCACCCCGAGAGCACGTCTCAACACCCTCCTCGGCTACCAGCCCCCCTTTGACCGTCACGACTGGATCGTCGACCGCTGCGGAACCCAGGTCGAATACGTCATTGACTTTTACTCGGGCAAAAACGAGGGCAGGCCTGGCAAGAGCCTGAACTTTTACCTCGACGTCCGCCCCAAGCTCAACAGCTGGGAGGCTGTCAAGACACGCATGATGATGTTCATGGGGATGTAAAGATATTTCTTCCGTCTTAGTTGCATTGGCTGGCGTTTGGTTGGGCGCCGTCGGCTGGCTGTTTTGGAAAGAGAAAGGATACCTCCGCTCTGTGCTTGTTGGAGTTTTCTGGAACACAACGTGTTGAATCCAGATGATTTGAAATCTTGTTCTACTGGGTGGAGCTCATTATGTGTTCTAACATACACAAAACATCTCTTTACTCAATCTCTTGTGTTTCATTTCAAAAGTTGCTGAGACTCGAGTTTTCGACGTCGGAAAATCTCCAGCGTCGAGTACCGCAACCTTTTCTTTTGCATGACAAGCCTCTTCAACTTTGGACCTTTTGATCTTTCAAGTCTGATGTCCAGAGGACGTTTGAGTTTGCCTTTTGTATGGCTGACTTGCTCAACAGTGAAAGTCCGCATCACTGAAGGAGCGCGGACTGGAAGAAGTGAAGTCCTGGACGTCTCGAAAGGCGCGGAGCACTCAAGCCTCTCATCAGGATGGAAAATAAAGCAGTCAAGTCCTGTACACCCAGAATGTCAGGAATTGACCACAATAGTGATTGGGAGCAGCCAAGTCCGGGCGTTTGGACAACGAGCATCCGGGCCCTGCCGCTGGATGAACACAGGAAGCATTCAAGTGATCTTGCATGCCACGCCCTCACCGTCGAGTCCAGGCGCGCTACAACGGCGCCCGCAGGCGGCATGGGCGCCGTGGATACGCTCTGTTTATAAATTTTCAAACTGTCAAATTTCTGGCTCACTACACACTCTACTCTCTGCACGACACTTCACTACGGGTCTAGCAACCACCATGCCCGCGCTCGAGTATCAGAATCACGTTCTGATGGATGGCCATCCGGAGCCAGTCTTTTGCACATTCTCCTTGACCCATCCGAGGATGCCCCAGCCGCCAGACGCGCTGCTTCAAGCCGACCCTCTCAAATACCTCAAGACCTTCCTCGTCCTCCTCCGCCCGTCCCGCATGCGCGAGAGCGAGCATGATTACAGCCCCATCAACTCGGACCTCATCTCCACCGACGACCGCAAGCAAACCATCGCCTGGATCAGCCCCAAGCTCATCAGCATCATGAACGACAACGCGGAGCTGGAGCGCCAGGTCAAAAACCAAGGACCCCGGCGCACCAAGGTCCTCAGCTCCGACGTCTACCAGCCCATCACGCTGCACAAGATGCGCGCCGAGAAGTGGAGCGGCAGCGACTTTGCCTTTTGCCTCACCGAGGCCATGAAGCGCCTGCCCAAGGAGGAGATCAAGAACACGCGCTTCATGGTGCGTCTGGGCCGCAACCCGCTGAATGGCGTTGCTGCCCGCTGCGCCGCCGACACGACGAGCCACCTCGGCCTCAGTATGCGCGCCTGGATCAACGCCCGCTGCCTCAATGGCAACGGCTCGCGCATGAACCTGCTGTGCAAGCCCATCGACGACCCCGACATACGCAACCACGCCCTCGCTCTGGAGGCCGCGCCGCAGCCGTCCCGTTCTTCATCGGCGCGCGCGTCGACTCCTCAACAGCTGCCCCAGGCCCAGCCTCAGCCTCAGCCCAAGTCGAAACCCCAGCCGCAGCCGCAGCCGAAGCCGAAGTCGAAGCCCAGAGGCAAGAAGAGGCGCTCCCTCGCTTCTAATCTCGACAGCGACGTCGACGACGACAGCGACCACGCCAGCGACTCGGACTACGCGCAGCCGCCGCGCAAGAAGACGGCCACGGCCACGGCCACGGCCACTCCACCCAAGCCCAATCCCAAGTCCAACCCCAAGTCCAACCCCGTCAAGGCTCAGCAGCAGAAGCCGCGCGCCGGTCCTCGCGCTCCCGGCAGTCCAGCAGCCGCGGTCGCGCGTCCCACCTGCCCCTCGACGCCGGCTGGCAAGCAGATCCAGGTCAAGGAGGAGATGTGGTCGTCGTGCGTGTTTACACCTCCTATTCTTCTACGTGCGGGCAGTTGGCTAATGCGTTCGTTGTAGGGCTTGATTGCGGTATTGCTTTGCTCTCTGCATGTGTTGGCGGCGGCGTTGGACGAGGCCGTAGGCGCGGACGTTGGCGTTGGGTGGTGGGGTGTCAAGGTGTCGGCGCCACACGTTAAAGCGGTGACGGGGTTTTTTTCTCCTTGGTCTTGGGGAACGGATTTGTGGTCCTTGAACACGGCATGGAGACCGGGAGTTTGGGGGTGCACGATTGGCTGCGCTGGCCGAATTGAAAGGAGTGAACGACGTTGGAGAAGGCGGCTCTGGGTATACAAGGTCTCTGCTAAATGAGGTGCGGTTCGAGTACTCAAACCAACTTTTGTTCCTTTCTTTACTTTTATCATCACGTCATTCGTGCAGCAGCCCGTTTCACGTCGAAGCCTTGAATTGGCCCGCCGGCCTGTCTCTGAGCAGGCGCATCACATCGGACACGAGATACAGACTACCTGCAACCACCATGGGCGCGTCTCCGCCGCTATTACTTGCAATCTTTGCACCCGTCTCCAACCCCCGCTGGACGTCAGGGCCCGCAGCAACGGCCTCGTCGAGCTTGACCAGCTGGTTTGCCGCAGAGACGACGTCCGCGGCAGGCGTGGGAGTGACCCAGGGCATCCCGTCTACGGGGCCGAACTCGACGGCTACGAGCGAGTCGCCGTCTTTGAGCAGCGGCCGGAACATTTCCGACACGTCCTTGCCGCGACTGACGGCGAGGACCCAGACGACGTGGCCTGGCCCCTTCTGCCGGAGCGAGTTTACGCGGCTTGCGAGTGCCAGGGCAGAGTCTGCGTTGTGGGCGCCGTCTAGCAGCACGGGAGCGGAGCGGCCGGTGATTGGGCTTAGATCGATGCTCTGCAGGCGTCCCGGCAACACCGTGTCTGTGAGGCCGTAGAACAGACTGAGTTCGTTGGCGGGCTTGCGGCCGAGGGCTTCCAGCGCAAGACAGGTAGCCTTGTGAGCACAGCCAATGTTGAGGAGCTCGTGCGGCGCATACGTCCTCGCCTGGAGAAACTTGGAGTACTCCGAGTCGCTCTGCGGCGCGCTGGGTAGGCCGTCGACCTGGTAGATTGGTCCAGCCAAAGTCTCTTTTGCGCGCTCCGAAATGACTTGCAGGACAGAGGGCGGATTGGTGCCAGCAACCACGCACGGCACGCCAGGCTTGAGGATGCCGGCCTTTTCGGCAGCAATCTTTTCAATCGTGTCGCCCAAAAAGGCCTGGTGGTCGAGGCCAATCTTGGCAATGACCGTCACCAAGGGGCTCTGCAGGACGTTGGTCGCGTCGAGACGGCCGCCCATGCCCGTCTCGATGACGCCCACATGGATGCCGGCGCGGGTGAAAATTTCAAAGGCAGTGGCCGTCAGAACTTCAAACTCGCTGGCGTGGATGCCCTCTTGCTCGCTGCGGCTCTGGACCAGGCGCTCGATCTCGCGGAAGAGCGACTCGGCGACGGGCTCTTCGTTGATGTTGATGCAGTCCCAGCGGTCGACCAGGTGCGGTGAGGTAAAGCGGCCGTGTGATACGCCAGCCCTATGCAGCATGGCCGAGGCTGTGGCGCAGATGGAGCCTTTGCCGTTGGTGCCGGCCACGTGAATGGCCTTCCATGGCAGCGGAGTGTTTGCAAGCAGCCGGGTGATGCGCGCGAGGCCCAGCTCAATCATGTCTGGATTGTGGACACAAGGGCGGTGTTGTTTGGTGCCGTGGGTGCGAGAGCGGAGAATGGAAGCATCTGAGGTCGTCGAGCTTCCTTCCCGCTCCGGCTGTGCCTGAGTCAGGCTCGCGATTGGCCGGCGGTCCGTGCCAGGCTAGTCCCGTTTGGGCCGTCTCACCCCGGATTGTCGCTTGTCGCGATGGTTCGTTTCTCTCTACAATCTCCTCCCACTCCCCAGCTTCCATCCCCTTAGCCCGTCCTGCCCATCGCCTGCAGTCGCTGCATTGTCGCTCGTTTCTCCGCACCCCTTTGCGCCACCGAAGCCGCCGATTTCCAGCCATGGGCCTTGAGTGAGTAGCCCACGCGCCTCGCGGGCCGGTGCACGCGCGTCGCGCGCAGCTCCAGCCTCACATGCGCTCCGCTCCGCCTGAGCGCATCCACTTCCATCAGCTCCGTGGCTGACATGTACTGCGCAGACTCTGGAGCTACTCCAACGACTCGCCGCGCAAGGCGTGCGCGACCAAAGCGGACCCGGCGGCCCTGTCGCGTTCCCCCATCCGTCGCCGCCATGCTCCGCCCGTGATCCGCCGTACCATCGATCTCCGCCGCATCCCGCCATCCTCATTCGTCTCTCCCTCCGTCCGCGACGCCTTGGCCGCTGCGGACGCAACGAGGCGCTCTCACAGTGTCGAAACCGCATCTCCGCCTGACTCGGAAGAGTCTGATGAGCCGCCGCGCTTGGAAGATGCGTCGGTCCGCCGCGAGCCTGCAGACCTCCATGTGGACCGGCGCTATCTTGGCATGGATTTGACTTCGCGCCCCTCGAGAGACTCCGACGCCAGAGACGTTGATGGACCTGCCCGGTCTTCACTCCAAACGGGTGGCTCTGCTAGGGCAACAAGCACCAGTGGCATTGGTCCTCTCCGGCGCGCCCGCCCGCTTCGTGACGACTCCCTTGAAATTGCCAGACGCGCCGTCAACAGGCGATCGGCTTACCTTTCAGGGCGTCAGAGATTGCCGCGCCCACATTCCGACCACACTGGTGAAGAGGCGTACCGAGAACGCCGCGCTGCCAGGAGGGAGGCCAGAGAGATCGCAGAGATTCTCGAGAGGGCGCGAAGTAGTGTACGTCCCGAGAGATCCACAGCCCAAGTTTGGGTGCCGGAAGCCGCGGACTTTCCACCTTTGAGACGCATGGGTCGACGTCAAGTCACTGACGGACCACTACCTCCTAGCGGCTTGCGTCAGAGCTCTCTCCGCGAGTCTTGGGGTCCGGGCAACGTGGATGGCCTTGGTGACCGCGAGCGGAGCGTGAGCTCTCCCCCGTCTGACCACTGGGAGACGATGCTCACGACAATTACACCTGATCCCCAACTCCCAAGCGCACATTCGTCGTTCACGTCGGCCGCTGCGTCTGCTTCATTCTCTACATCCAACACGACTTCCCAGGCTGGGACTCAGTCTACGCGCTCGGCTTCGGATGGCTCTACACCGACTGACCTCACTGAGCCGATGATACAAGGAGGCTGGGAGGAACAGCTGTTTTGCGAATCTGATGAAGATTATGACGGGCAGGTGGTTGAACGCTTTCCCGGGTTTGATGACCTCGATGATGATCAAGGCTCTCGTCGCCGCACAGAGCAGCGAGACCGCAACGTCTGGACGGCTGCTCCCTCGCCTCCAGCCCGCAACCCCGGTCGTTACTCTTCGGATGCGCACTCGCGCTTGCGAGAAATCACCAACATCATCCAAAACTACAACACAGACCGTGCGCCATCTGCCTCTCGCTCGCAGTCCCCGAGATCGCGCAATCACGTGCCCGACGTCGTTGACGGGTTCATTGACGCTCCGGCAAATGATGACAGACGCGACAGTGCGGCCGTTGTCCCCAATGTGAGCAGACCGGGGTCCGCTCAAAATGAGCGGAATGAGCGGAGCCGAGAGGCCACGGCGGAGCAAGAGTCGTTTGACATGTACATTGTCGACCCGGACGATCCAGACCAGAGGCCAAACAGGGTGCCGACACACTCGCTACACGCACCGGACGACCAACCGCGAGGGCGCGACTACCTGCGCGCAATCGCTGATCATCTAGGATTGGAGCACGGACGGCTCGCGCAGGAGGATCGCAGTGCAGATGACATACTCGACGAGATACTCGACGGAGCGTGACCAGGCCGGTGTATGACTTTTTGACGGATTCTGATTCCGTTCGCAGCAGAGGCGTGGCGGCTCTGTGGAGTGGGAATAGGCCCCGGAGCCTACGGTTTGAATCGACCCAAATGGACGATGCTCATGCGGCAAGTCTGGGCTTTTGATCTTTCATCTTGCGGAACAGCAGGCGTCCTGAGAATGGTTTGCTTTTCTTGGTTTGTGTTGCAAAAGTTGATGGCCGAATGAGGTGCGGTCTTGGTTTTGCCTACCTATCAAAAGTTGCGATGCGGTAATTCACAGACGGCCTTGGACAACTTCATGTTGGTGGTTTTTTCATCGGGAGCGGTTTTGGGCGTTTAGACATTGACCAGAGATTATGCCGATCCGACGAAGCTACGGCTTGCGAGCTTTTGAATAGCTGACGAACGAATGAGACGAATTGAGATTTACGCACGTCCTGGCCTTTCCTGAGCACGTTGGCTTTTGAATCTATGTATCCAAGATGGTCGTGCTGTATTGTAATTATGTGTCTTCCCAACGTAGGGGAGCTGAGAGTGGATGACTGCTCAACCAATCAGGTTGCTCCATGGCGGCACGCTGGCGCTGCTGGCCAACGCAGGCGAGGGATGGGTCTCGATGTCACTTTGCGGAGCAAACTTCGGCTCTGGTTGGTTCCTTGAGTACATCGTGCCGTGGGGAGCGGGGTAAGGTAGAGCTTCAGCCACACATGACGTTCGTTGTTGGCGCTACTTCCCAGGTGCTTTCTGTTTGCACCGGCACCATTCAATTGCGGCTGGTGTTTGTGGGTGGCTCTTGTTTGTGTCTGGGCTGTCGAATAAAGAAAGGATGAGCCACGAGCTTTGGTTTTCTTTGGACTCTTTGGTGGATTGCAGTGGTGCGCGTGTTGTATGGATGTTTTGGGAGTGTGGGCTTTGTTGGTTGTGGTTCCGAAGAAGCTTCCAGCTCGCAAGCAAGGCACACCTCACTCCACTCAATCCACCTTGCCACGGCAGCCACAGACCAGCAAATGTCGTTTCATGGGATGGTGTCTGTGGTGCCGAGATGGCATTCCAGTCCAATCCACAGGCATCTTGTTCTGGACTAGCGCTGGGGCATCCCGAGTCCTTACCTGCTTGAGTGCCATTTCGTCATTGGCACGACATTGTCGCTGCTGTGGCTGAAAGGCTGGGGTGGCAGTACCGGTCTGGTACTGGTTGGTAGTAGTCATGATGGCATTTCCTTGAACGGACTGGCCTGGTCGGGGCTGGGCGGCTGTTGCGTCGTCGTCCTTCCTTCATAAAGACCGTCATTCTCGTCACTCCATCAACCACCATTGACCTCGTTGACCTGTCTACCTTCAGCCTCTCACGACCACCACCTCGCTGCTCTACGTTCGACACTCAAACAAACACTTGACCTTCATCATCATGGCTACGCTCCACTGTACGCCGTCCCCCTCTCTCACCATCCCTTTGCCCACCCTCTCCATCACCTCAACCACGGCACACATCGCT
Source organism: Phyllosticta citribraziliensis (assembly GCF_038025025.1). Taxonomy (NCBI): domain Eukaryota; kingdom Fungi; phylum Ascomycota; class Dothideomycetes; order Botryosphaeriales; family Phyllostictaceae; genus Phyllosticta; species Phyllosticta citribraziliensis. The sequence goes on from NW_027117348.1 coordinate 1,597,754, forward strand.
AACAGCACGCCCAACAAACAGACCTCCCGCCCGTCAAGCCCAGCGCCATCGCCTTCGGCACGGCCTACACGCACGCCATCTCGCTGGCGGTGCTCGGCCCCGTCTTCGGCTCGGCGTACCGCGAGGCGCAGCGCGCCAACACCAAGGAGGAGTTCTTCCGCAGCAAGGAGACGGCGACGGCGGCCGCCAGCTGGGGCAGCAGCGTGCTGGGCGGCGTCGTGCAGACGTACGGCGTCGCGGCCCTCATCAATGCCACGGGCACTCTCAGCTACAAGGGCGCTGCGTACCTGGGCAGCTTGGTGTTTTTGGCCAGCTCTGGCCCCTCGGTAAGTCTTTGTCTTTTCTGTTTTTCTGTTCTTGTTCTTGTTCTGGTTTTTGCAAGTGCTGATGTGTGGTTTTGCAGTTGATCTCGGCTTTCATCACTGAGAAGCGTCCCCTCGACACCATTGCCGTCGGCACCCTCACGCGCCTGGCCGAGACGGTCGGCCTCAGCTTGATCCTGACGTACTGGGGCACCCGCACCAATCCCTTTGACTAAACGCGTGCTTGCGCAGTGACGACGGAGGAGGAGAATACCAAGGCAGATGGTGGTGGAACCTGCCGTTGCTAAATGAGTGAGAGGGTGGGTCTGGGATTTGCGGCGTTGTACGAACATCAGGGAAATACATGCGATTCAAGAGTGCCATGCTGTCGATCTGCGAATGATGCTGCTTTGCCATGGCGTGATGACGGCAATGTGTGGTGCTTCGATCGATGGAGGATGAGGGCCGGTCCCGTCACTGCTCGTTCACCCTGACGTCATGGCTCAGCCACGCCACTGCCGCGGCGGGAGGAATCAAGGATCAAAACGCTTCCGCAACATCATCCCCATTCAACCACCTACCTTGGCTAGGTTCCTAAAACCTATCCCTGCAGCCGCGGCAGCGCCAAAGACGACGCGTCGAGCCAAACTACATGTACCACATGTACGTGCAGCAGAATGCTTACGACGCGGCCGTCGCTAATCGAGACAAGTCGACCAGTGCTGTTGTTGGTGTTGTTATTCTTCGGTTGCACATGCCCCTTTCTCGCGCGCTGCCTGTGTTTTGCCGCCGTGATGCAATACCGGTAGGAGTAGGGGTTGGGGTAGCGAGCCGCGGCACAGTACCGTACACGCGTACCGCAGCGCCTGTCGACCTTGCGCTACGCATTGTGAGACGGTTGCCGGGCGGACTAAGGGATGTAGGTAGGTGATTCGGTACTGGAGCAGGACGACGCAGATGGGGAGGCAGGGAGAAGCGCGCGGAGTCAGGAGTAAGGTAGGCAAGGTCGGTGCGGGAGTATTGCTTTAGGTACCCAGGTAGGAGTAGATGCAGGTAAGGAGTTGGAGAGATGAGGAGAAGCACGCGAGCAACAGCCAGCCGGCCAGCGCGGACAGAAGAGCGGCGTCAGCTCGCTCGCTCGCTTGTTTGCCTTGGTGAGCGAGCCATACGGCGGTGCCGTCTACTACGTGCGCAGGCAGCAGATAGATAGTGGCGATTTGAGGCGCGTACCGCGGTTAGTCGTTCGCGTGTTGGGGGTGGGTACATGTAGGAACCAGAGCGTGGATTTGGGAATGGAGCAGTAATGGCAGTGACAATAAGATCCAGAAATAGAGCCGATACTGTATGCGCTCGTACGGCACAGGGGGGGGGCGTCTGCAGCTCGTGGCGTGTTCTGTACGAGTTCCGTCAGGTTCTTGTCTGAGCTGCATGAGGACTGCGGTACGGTGCGGTGCGGTGCGGTGCGGAGCCGCTGGCCGCGCTGCCTCCCTCCCACTCCTGACCTGACATGCCTGACCAGTGCAAGTAAGAGAGAGAGAGAGAAAAAGCAGGGCATGGCGCACGCACGCACAGCCTGCCCGCCTGCCTGTGCCAGCTCCTTTTTCGCTGCTGCGTATATAACCCACACATCCCCCCGGTCTTGATGACTGCTCCGCTCTCCGTCTTTCCAGTCTCCACCACTGTTCCATCCGGCCTCCCTTCTCCTGCTCCGTCAACAATCATCATCAATACTACCACCATCCCGATCCCCATCATCCTACGTCTGCAGATGCCGAGTGCCGCCCCCCGGATCCCACCACCGACGTCTTTTCCGTGGACCACAACTACGCCTTGAACGACCGCTCCTCGCCGCCGTTTGCTTACCTACTTTGTGAACGCAACGCACCTGAAATCCCCAAATTGCCGGCTCTCCTTGGACCGCTCTTCCCTCCGACCAGGTCATTCAAGGACCTGGATACCCATGGGCTGAGATAGACCCACCACCAAAAGGCCTCGAAGAAGAATCCAAACGACTCCCGATTCCGCGTCCACTACTCGAACGGCACTCTGCTGCGTTGCCGCTCTAGTTCCCGGGTCCAAGCGTTTCATAACCTTTGCTGCCAGGCCAGCAGGTTTTTTTGCCAGACACTGTTTTTGGGTCATTCAGTTCGGCCCTTTTGCCCGCCCTTTTTCTTGTTCTCTCCTGAAACTCTCGACTGCGGGAGAAAGAAGGCAAGACATCACGCGACACGCTCGGAATTAGTTGTCCAGCGCCACAACTCGCAACGACAGCACGCAAGATACCTGGCACCACCATCACCATCAGCACACCAGCACATCACCTAAAAGAAAAAGAAACAATCTCCTCCGTTCCCATTGACCACCGCAATAATGCCTCCCTGGACTTACCTCCCCGCCCTCCCCGTCTCCACCCCCATGCCCGCCGCCCACAAATCCTCAAAGATCTGGACCGGCAAGAAGACCCTGTCGCCTCCGCCGCCCGACGCTGCGCAGCAGCAGCAGCACCAGCAGCAGCGCGACCAGCAGCGCCCGGAGCCTGCCTCGCGCGGCGCCTCTGCCGACGACGACGCGGATGCGCGGCATGCTGGCGACGGCCGGTGATGCGCGAGTGAGCGAGCGAGCTGACCTGGCTGGGTGGCTGGGTGGCTGGTTCGGAGTGGAGTGGAGTTATTAATTGGATTGGATTGTGTTGGGGTGTCTGAAGTGCCGCTGGGGTGTGAGTCGTGCAGTGGAGTGGATTGAAGATCAGGCCGAGCAGCGCCGCTACCGTTGCGGCACCTGTCCGGGTCGTGTCATGTTGTTTGGATCATTGAACGCAGGAGTCTGCGTCGTTGATCGTTGGTCGGTCGTCGGTCATTTGATGCATTTCGTTCTAGAGATTTAGAGTACTCAACGGGCGTACTTGGTTGTATGTACGTGCGCCAATTGGATGACGCAGCGGCTCGCCATCTCCTGCTCTGTGGTTTGTTTAGCTGCTGCTCGTCTTCAAGCCAGCCAGCCGGCCGTTGAGTGGACGGAAGATGAGAAAAGGAGAGGAGAGGAGAGATCTGTCTGTCTGTGTCAGTTCATCAGCATTTCCACCACATCAACCCCGGCGTCAACCTAGAGAAGAAAAGCCATCATCCTTTTCATCCATTTATACTCAACACCAAAATGCAATAACACTGTCCACAAACACCAACCATCAAGCAAAAACACAAAAACACAACCACCAAGCAGTCATTTGTCGTTCGCTGCTTCACCGCGACAGTCATATGTCGCCCTGCCTTCACCTGCAGGCGCGGCGGCGACGTGTGCTGGTTGCAGTGTGTTGAGGAGGGTGGGAGACGGGGAGTTTTATAGGTGGTGTGGTGGATGTGTGGCGTGCCGTGGGCGGTGGTGAGTGAGGACCTGATGGCGGGTGAGTCAACGGGGTCGTGCGCGTGGCATAGGCACGGGGAGGCATGGGGAGGCACGTGTAAGCGCTGGGAGCAGTCATGCGCTGCGCTGTGCTGTGGTAGGCTTGGGGTATAAAACTACACCTCCTTGCGCCCATACCTTTCTCTCGTCAAAGTGACTTGCGGAGTTGGTCTAACTCACACCTCCTAGCGAGATGCCACTCTTCTGCTCTCTGCAGCATTGATTGCTGCTCGCAATGACTCTTTTTTCTTTTTTCCTTTTTGCTTGCTTGCTTGCTTGCTTGCTTGCTTGCGCTCTAAAAACCCCTGATTCCTCTTTTCTGCTAGCGGTGATCGTCATCTGATAGTGCTGACCAGCTCAAGTATTCCTTACAGCAGAGCAGCATCACTACACAACCATGACGAGTATCGCTGGAATGCCACGCTAGTGACAGCGGCTCCGGCTACACAAAAGCAAAGACGAAAGAAGCAAGTCGGCGATTGCGGCATGACGGAGCGAGGAAAGTAGCCACACTCCAGTGTCTTTGTCGCTCAACTCGCCAATTGATGGTTGACGGATGCAGGCAGACAGCGCGGTCAGGATGGCAATTTATACCTGCCTCCCATGAGTTCTTCTTCACACGGAGAAATGGCGCGAGCGCATGCCAAAGCGGTCGTTAATGACGCAGTGGCGTCGGAATCAGTGGTATAAAAGTCTACCAGCCCGCCTCTTTATTCCTCTCATTGTGCTACTCCAAGAGTCACGACCTCCACACATAGAGAGACATTGGTACTTTGCGCGCCCGTCGAAACTCTACAAGTTCTGCACTTTTTCCTGGTTTGTCTGGCTTGAAGATGATGGAATTGGAAAATCATTCAGGGGTCATGACGATGAGTACCGTGATTACTGCGCGAATGCACGTCAACACCGCAACAGAATAATAAAGAAAGTCGCCGCTGACCGCAGAGAAAGAGGAGGGAGCGAATATCTGCTGAAATCCAGTGCTCAAGAACACAGTGGCTCTCTTTCTGGGATATTTCCGATGGTTCATAAATCCACACCCTCCGTTTTGCGGGAAGCAGATGTAGGCAAAAGATAGAGCGACTAGGAGATTTTTATACCTCTAACTCAGCACTATCACAAGGAAAATGCGCGGCCACATGCCATCGCGCCCTCTATGCGCCATCTGATCGCATCACGCGAGCGCGCTCTATCCTCTACGCTCAGTTTCCAACCCGGCAAGTATAAAAACAGACCCCCCTACTCTTGATCCTTTCCTCATCTCGCTGCCTTGAGTGGAATATCTAGGAGTAGGAAGAACTCACTGCTTGTTTCGCGCACAACTTCTTTCCTGGCGTCACTCTTTCTTCTTCCTGTTGGTCGCAGAAGTCTTTCCCCTCCAGCAGGAACTTTACCCCTGACTAGCATATACTGATGCTGTCGGCCACGGATTTGATGGATGCGTAGAAGCGCGGAACGTCGTTATTAGATGGTGACGGAGTACCCCTGAGTCTAGAGGAAAGAGGAAGTTGAATGTGTCCGGGAAACCCCCGAAACAACGAAAGTAGAAATGAAAGAAAAGTGGCGGCTCTTTTATACCTCTCAACAGCCGCTGGCACGTGGGAAAGGGGGCGAGCGCGTGTGCCGCCGACCTTCGCGAAAACTGTGATTGCCGTGGCAGTGAGCTTGTGATTAAGATGTGGAGTGGATATAAAACAACCCTCCCTGCCTCCTTGTCTCCTTGCTAATCGACCACTGATCCTGCTAGCCAACAAGACGGCTGAGACAATGTCAAGGAAAACAGGCGCACTGTGCTCCGGCTTGAGCTGTGGGTAGCGACCTTTTTTTGCGCCGCAGGACTCCAGACGCTGAAAAATGTGCTCACTTACTTAAAAGCGGGCGCGTGGTGCTTGTGTGCAGCGTCAGGGGATAATGGCATTCCCCCCTTTCCACAGACAATTTTCAACAGCATTGCCGTGCAGCGTCAATCTAGGCTCCCCCCAACGCTGCAGCAGACATAGAAACGGAGGAAAGGATCAAGGTCAAAAGACACAACACGCAGAAAACAGTGTGTCGGAGTAACTAGTCTTCCCAAGTCAATTGTAGCCAAGGGGATGACCTCTGACTGCAGGACACTGCGCGCAAAAATCCAGCAGCGCGGGGAGGAGTACGTCTTTTATACCGCCCGCCTGTCAGAAGCAAGAGAAGAACAGAGGGACCACATGCTCGACGATGAGGCGGCACTGCGTCGCTGTCACGCGCTGACTGCGTGATCTGCGCGCTAGGCTCTAGTAACCGGCGAAGTATAAAAGTAACCTTCTCTATCCCTCTTTTCGGCTTTTGTCAACAGCGCAGTGAGCTTCCAAGTAGGATCCAGATGATTGACCTCTCTATACTGCTGCTCTTGCGCTGTAGCCTCGTAGCGGCATCCCTGACTTTTCTTTTGTGGTGGGACGCGCCCTGAGTTAAGGGTGAGTTCTGTCGAGGGAGGCTGTCACTTTTCCCCTGAGTAGAGTAGTATATGCTGTTACTCTTCACTATTAAAAGGTAAAAATGAAGGTATCCCTATCGTCACGTAGCGCTTCTAATCATCACCAACAGAAAGTGAGAGTGCCGGCTTCAGACCAGGAGAAAAACAAGGAACACGAGTGGGCTGTTCGCGCGCAGGTAAAGCACGCCAAAGAGAAGAGTGCCAATTTTCTCGCAGATTAAGCCGCAAGACGCAATCGCCCATGTGGTCAGCCAGAAGACTCAGCAGTGAGAGGGCTTTTATACTCGCCTGACTGCGCTGAAAGGAAAGGCACATGTCGAAAGAAGCGCAGCAGCAGCGTCGTAGTCACGCGCTCTGGCTCCGTGCTCCAGGCTCCAACGTCTGCTCCAGCCGTCCACATATAAAACCAACCCCTCTACTCCTCACGTCTCCCTCTCAGAAGCGCAACAAGCCAAGTCGTTTGGCATGCCGGTCGTCTGCCTCCGCTCCTACTGGACTGTGTCCTGCGTCGGGGACAGGAGATACACATTCTACCCAGCAACTGCGCGTGTTTGTGGAGGGAGAGTGCGACGAAGGGCGGGGTGCGCTGGCCGTGAAGTCTAGAACTGTAGAGTTGCGTCGATTTCTTCGGCGTTCAGGGATGGCGATGAGTATCATTGCTCGAAGGCGTGTGTTGACGTCGTCGCGTGGCAGTGATGGCTTTCAAGTATGCCGTCTTGCCAGGGGCGCGCGGCCAGAACGACGTGGGAAAGAAAAGGAGGAACAGTCATCAGAAAAAGTGACGACATAAAGTCGACCAGGGTCCAGTTCAATGAGCTCTGGACTGCAGGACGCTGGCTGGCCTGTTGCAGTGCTGCCATGGCCGTCGGAAGGCCGTCTTTTATACCTAGGAGTCAGTCAACCACAAGCCAGCGCAGCAGATCCACCCCATGCCCTGTCCAACCGACTGACACCTGCCACTCACATGCTCCTAGTGCACAAGTCGCGCGTCAGCTGTCTTGCCAGCACTAGGCTCCGCTTCCGCTCCCGGCTTCGTCATCGTCATGTGTCTGCTGCCTGCCTGCTGCCTACTCCCCCTTCACAGGTATAAGAGCCAGACCTCCCTCCACTCTGACTGCATCATCGAGCCAGTCGAAGCGGTACTGAAGAGTGCTCCGATTGGAGGCTCGACTGTCTTTGCGCTCGAGCCTGCAGCGTCCCATCACTGGCTGTGCCGGCGGGGCTGCGTGCGCTTGAGGAGAGGACGGGAGAAGGCGTGATGTGCTGCTGTGCTCTTCCTGGCTAGCCATCGGTATGTGATGGTGATGTTGAGTCGTATCTTGCCTTGAAGATGCGCTTCACCATGAAGTCGGCATGGCGTGCCACTGGAATATATCAGTGCATGGGCGATAGACAAAGTAGAAAGAGACCAGAGTGCTCGCGGCGTGAACAAGGGAGACGGCGCACCGAAGAAAGAGTTCCGTGGAGTACTGGGAGGAAGACCGAGGTTCTTCACACTCGGGGGTGGTTGAGCACTGCAGCGCCAGCATGTCTCTTCCATAGCAGCGCGAACAGTGTCTTTTATACCGCAGAACTCGCAGGTCCTCGGACCCCTGATCTGCCACATGCAGACTCCACAGTCGACACAATCACACGCTCCACTCTTGACTCACCTCGCCTCTCCCGCGGCGTATAAAAACTCTCTGCCAACCCGCCACAACTCCTCTCCATCAGCCACCGCTTGCCGTCAACACACGCCACCAACCCAACCACAGTCTTGTGGCGGCAACCATACGGCAAAGCTGTACTAATCTCCCTTTCGTGTCCTTGGGTCGGGATGCGGTAAGGAGCTGCTGGTGGGTCAGTCGACATGGAGACAAGTGTCGAGGCGAGGAGATCTACAGCACTGTCTGTCAATGAAGATGAGAGGCGCAAAGGCGGTGTCGATTTTCATTTCGCGATGCTGTCTTGTCTCTACGCAGGAGCGGCAGGCAAGAAGGGCGGCTTGAGCTTAGATAATGCGGGCGTGCAAACCGTGAGCACCCATGAGGCGGTCTCAGTCTGCCTCGCTTTCAAGTTGTAGAGCAAGCCAGGCACATAGAGTGGATGGGTGAAAATGCTGTATTTTGCGAGACTATCTGCGCTCTTTTCTCCTCCTCCTCAGTAGTCGTCGCCTCTCGAAACGACTTCCTTGACGTTGGGCCGCAGGAGGATGGTCTGCAGGAGAAGCGCGTCAGCAACCACGAAAAATGAGGGAAACAATGCAAACGTACGTGCTCAAACTGCGCCGTGTACGAGCCCTTGACGTCGACGAGCGGCGGGTATGCCTCGACAATGCCGTTCTGCACCAAGTGGTTGAGGCCGAGCAGGTACTTGTCGTGGCCCAGGCGATCGAGGTAGCGGCGGCAGAAGGGCAGCGTGCCAAAGTTCTTGTTGATGCTGTTGAGCAGCGCCTTGGCCGACGACACGCGCAGGGGGATCTTGGGCGCGTCGACGCGCCGCGCGTAGTGCGACGTCTCCATGTCGTCGTGCACGTAGCCCTTGCCCGTCGAGCCGAACGTCTCGATGGCGAAAATTTCGCCTTCTTCCATCTTGGTCTGGTCCGAGCCCTTGACGATGGGCACCGATTTGCCGCCGTGGATCTCGTACTGGTTGATGTTGTGCCCGTTGAGGTTGCGAATCGGCCGCACTTGGTGAGTTTTGCCGCCCAGCTCGACCTCGTAGCTCTCCATGACTTCTTGAATGGCGGCGCCAATGTCGGACATGCGGACGTCGATGCCGGCTTCCTGGTAAGAGTTAGAAATGGAGGCGCTAAATAAGTTGGCAAATATACCTTGATGCCCGTGTTGGTGGCGTCCTTGACGGCAGCGAGCAGCGGGTCGTACTTGGGGTCAAAGGCCACGGTAAAGGCGCTGTCGACTATTCTGCCATTGACATGTACACCAAAATCGACCTTCATGACATCATCGTGCTGCAGGACCATCTTGTTGCCGGCGTTGGGCGTGTAGTGGGCGGCGCAGTGGTTCAAGCTGAGGCCAGTGGGGAAGCCCATGCCGCCCTTGAGGTTGTCGCCCTCCTCGAGGCCCTGGTGGCCCGTCAAGGCGCGCACGCCGTCCTCGATGCCCTCGGCAATCTCCGTCAGCGACATGCCCGGCTTGATGTTCTTCTGCGCCCACTGCCGCACCTGGCGGTGCACCTCGGAGCCCTGGCGGTACTCGGTCAAAAAGTCCGAGTTCATGCGGTCCAGGTGCCGCTTCTCCTCGCTGGTCGTGCGGAACGTGTTCTCATCGCGGTACTCCTCTATCTGGCCCTCGGGGTAGGTGTTGTTGGGGAACAGCTGCGAGACCAAGACGCGCGGAGGGTCGGATTGCTTGGAGGCGCCGCCGCCCGCGGCAGCCTTCTTTTTCTTCTTGGGCTTCTTCTTCTTCTTCTTTTTGGCGGCGCCGTTTTCGGCGGGAGCGCCGTCGGCGGGCGCGTCGGCGTCGTCGTCAGAGTCGTCGTTTTCTACATTGTCGGCGGGTGTGGGCTCGGGCTGCTTTTCTTTGGAGCCGTCAACTGGGGCGTGTTAGCGGGGCGCAAGGGAGCAAGCGGGCAACTCGCAGATTGGACACACGGTTGAGGTCCTTGACGGCGTTGGCGACTTGGGCGGCCATGGTTGTGTCGGGGTGGAGGGAGGGAGAGTGGCGTGGCGGGGATGCAGCTGCAGCTGGTGCACATCTTGATATGCTGGCCCAAGCGCGGCGGGCGTTAGGCGGGCTGGTGGACTGCGGTGCCAACAGAGCCTCTTTGTCGACAACGAGAACAGCTGGATAGTGTCATGGTGAACATGGAGTCTGGCACGGTTTCTGTCACCGCCAGGACCTGCCGTCTATCTTTGTTGTTTAATTTCTGGCAGCATGCTGCGCTCGGGCCATGGAATTTTGCCAGGCATTGGTATGGCTGAGGCCATGGTCGAGACTCAAGGGAGCATCAGATAAACGTCGCAGCCACGCACGCAACCAGGCGGGTCTCTCCTCTCAAGATACGGATCAACTCCACACGCCCCTCAACAACAAAAAATCATCGTCAGCTTCCCGACACCGGAAGAGGCCATGGCCAGCCGTTGACTCGAAACAAGCCAGCAGTCGGGCCCGCCTCGACGCCGATACCGATAAACCACCCCGATACTCGGAGACGTCATCGCTGCACCTCTGCCATTCGACACCTCCTCGATGCGCATCTGCTTCCACCGCCGGCCCCCTTAAATTGCCCCTTGTCCCTCCTGTTTCTTTCTTGAGAGTCTAGACATGAGATGAGGTATGCCACGTCTGGCCCTGCTCCCGCGATCCTGCCACGCTCGTCCGCTGTGCGGCCAGCAGCAGCCTCTACCACCACCATCATGTCCTCGCGCCAGGAACTTCAGATGCTTCCATGCCTCTGCCCGGCAGAACGAGGCTTTTCCTGATCATTACAAGACCCTCGACCTGCCCGTGACGGCGAGCGCGGCCGAGATCAAAAAGTGCGTTGCCACAACCAAACCATGCACCCCCGCTCCCCGCACATCGTATACAACTCCACAGCTAACCACCTCCCCAAGACAATTCTACACCCTCTCCAAACAACACCACCCGGACCGCAACCGCGGCGACCCGTCCGCCTCGTCCCGCTTCGTCGCCATCAGCGCCGCGTACCACGTTCTCGGCTCGCCCGCCAAACGCAGCACCTACGACGCGCAGCTGTCCTCGCGCTCCTCTCCCTCCTCCTCCTCCTCCTCACCCTACGCCTCCGCCGCATACTCCGGCCCCGCCGGCTCGCGCCCCGCCTCGGGCCTCAGCCGCCGCCGCACCACCTTCAAGGGCCCGCCCCCCAGCTTCTACCGCAACGGCGCCTGGGGCGCGTACAGCGCGAAGCGCGCCTCGTACGCCCCGCGCGGCGACCCCAGCGGCGCAAACTACGACGCCCCGCAATCCGAAGACTACACGGGGAGCCCGTACAGCAGCGACTCCTCATCTTCCAACGGAGCGGGAGCAGGAGCAGCCGGCGGCGGCTTCGGCCCCGGCCAGGCCTGGCGCGGCGTCGACACGGCCATGCCGCACTGGGACCGCGAGGCCCACATGCGCACGCACAGCGAGATCGCGGCGCGCTTCCGCGCCCGCGCCCGCGAGCGCGGCTGGGACGCCTCGACAAACGACATGAAGAACGGCGGCGGCGGCTGGAGCCTCGTCGCCAATTTCCTTGCTGTGAGTGCTGCCATTGGCCTGGCGACCGGCTTGCCCGCCGTGCTTGTCGGCTGGCGGTGATAGTGTGACGTTGTTGATTCTGAGATTCTTTTTTTCTGAGCAGAAGCAGATGGAGGGGTTGAAATAGACAAACAGATTTAGGGTGCTGGCGTTCGGGTGGTTTACGGGAACATTTTTAGGGTCAAGGGATTGGTATTGGATTGGCATGTAGAGAAGAGGGCTCGGTAAACGATTGAGACTTGCGGGCAAATATTGTTGCAAGTAAATACAAACACGCATTTCACACAACACGCAGAGCTAGAAAGAGTCCGTGAAGAGCTTAAATGCATCTACATCCACTTCCTTTCAGCACCAAGAGAGGCCAGAGACGCAAATCAAGCTGCCAATCCTTTTCATCGTCTCGTCTACGCAGAGAGCAGCAGCGTGGTGGTATCAATAGGTTTAACCCTCAAAGGTGAACGAGGCACCAATCTGGACCTTGTCAGCAAAGCTCTCACCCTGCACATCGAATACATACCTTGTGGCCGGCCTCGTTGAGCTTCTGGGTGTCGAGCGAGGCACCGATGCCAAAGGTGAAGCCCTGGTTGATCTTGGTGTTGTAGGCAATCGAGGCGATACCGCGGTCGTTGATCTTGGCCTGTGTGTTTTCAAAAATCATCAGTCACGTCCTGTGTTTGCGCAATCGCTCGCAAAATTTCTCACCTTGGCAAACGACAGAGGGTCCAGCTTGTACTTGCTGGCAAGCTCAATGCCGACGGCAGAGCCAGCCTTGGCGTCCCAGGAAGCCTTGGCGCCAGTCTCGACGGCCGAGTTGACCTTCTGGTAGTACGAGGCGGTGAAGAGGTTGAGGTTGTTGGTCGCGGTGATGGCGGCGCTGTAGAGGGGGGTCTGGTAGCCAACGGCGGCCGAGTAGCGGGTGACGGCGGCCTTTTGGACGTCGTAGCCAGCCTCACCACCGACGAGGAAGCCCTCGTGGCCGACGACACCGTCGACGACGGCCGTCAGGTTGCCGGCGGCCGAGTAGTCGAAGAAGGCGCGCGTCTGGAAGATGGGCTGCTTGAAGATCAAGTTGAGCTTCTGGCCCTTGTTGCCCGAGGCGGGAGCAAAGACGGAAGACAGCTCGGCCTTGAGACCCTTGGAGAAGGTGTCGGCGAGCTCAACCTTGGTGTTGAGGACATTGGCGGTGCTCCAGGACTCGGTGACCGTGATGCCTGGTTGTCGATATTGTATTAGTCCCTGAATGCTCAAGGGAGGTCCTGGCACGCCGTATACAGCCAGCGCGCAGCGGAAGCCTCGTTGCCTTTGCGGCGTGACGGGAAGAACGAGAAGGAAATTGTGCAGATATATACCGTTGGAGAGAGCCTTCTTTCCCTCGACCTGCAAATGCCGTCAGCGTCGGCCTGGGGTTTGTAAAACGCAGTGATGCATACCGAGCCAACGATGGGACCCTCGTGGGCAGAGGTGCCCTTGGTGGTGACGGCGACGCCGTTGGGGGACGCAAGCTTGACCTCGAGGGCGGCTATACAGTTGTGTAAGCTCAAATCACAGCCGACGGCCGGCCTTGGACCACTTGCCAGCAGAGTTGTGGTAAAAGTCCTTGTTCAAGAGCTGTGGATGATGGTCAGCTGGGCGGCTGCGACAACAGGAGATGTAATGGCGCAATTGCGCAGCGCGCCAAACCTACGTCGTTGGCCGCCTTGGGGATGTCGCTGAAGGCCGGGACGGACATGATGACGGTCGGTCGAGAGAAGAATGGAAGCTGTGGAAGCGGAGTCTGGGGCGAGGGTTAGCTGCAGGCGACGAGGAGCGATGGCATCGAGGGGGTACGCACGGCGCGGGATGGATGAGAAAACAACAATGAAGAGGATAGGGTTGAGGGACTGCCGTGGAGCTACGGATAAGTTCTTGACGTCCAGTCCCTTCCTGTCCAGTCGCGGCCGCTTCTGCGCCGGCGCCGAGGAGCTCGGGCCATCCACGTGCGCGAGCTCTAGTCACCCTGTCGTCTAAACTCAACAACTCCACTTTTGCCCGATTCGTCCCTCCGCCGTCGACCTCAGCCCGTCACTGAATGACGTCTCGAGAGCTTGGGCAGACGCACTTTTTCTTTCTCGTCAACAGCTGCGATGGAGGAGACGGATAACCCACGAGCAGGCATGTCCCGGACCAAAACCCACCGGGATGAGCTCTGTCAAGTGTAAACAAACCACTGGAACGGTTTGAATCAAAACAAACAGACAACAATCCAATCCGCCCAAGACCAGAACGGCAAGACATGACCAATCCTCAAGCATCAAATCCAACAACATCCCGCGATAAGAGCAGCGAAAAGCCCACCAAAACAGTGACCCAGCACCACCCAGCGCCCCGGCCACGGACACCCCTGATCTGCAGTCCATCCCATCTCACCTGTGGCCCCTCCTAGTCGCCCGTCCTTGCTCCTCCGGATCCAAATCTTCAGAGTCCCCCCTCGGCTCATGAGCCCTGCCACTGCTCTCGGCGTCACGATGACCACGACCAGAAGCATTCCTGCCACTGGTGGCCGGCGAGCTGGCAGCTGAAGCCTGTCTAGCGCCACGCTGTTCGTTAATCCGGCCCGGCCCGCCGCTGCTGCCGCTGCCACGACTTCTCGATGCTGGCGCTTCTGTTCTGGATTGTCTGATCGAGTTGCTGCGGGCTAGCGACGCCGTCGTGGCCATTTGCGAATGCGGCACCGGTCGAGGCGGCCGCGCCGGCGCTGGAGGTGCTGGACCTGGCGCCGATGCCGCAGGAGCTTGATGTCTCGAGGCTGGAGCTGGAGCTGGAGCTGGAGCTGGAGCTCTGGCGGGTGTGCTAAGCGCTGGTTGGCGCGGCTGAAGCGTTACCTGCTGCGTCTGTTGGACGCGAGGTTGTGTCTGGCTCTGGTATGGCTCTGGTGCCGGCGCGGGCTGTGACTGGGATTGCTGGCGAGCATTAGCATTCAGTACAGGTCGCGGCCTCGGTATCTGGGAAGCCATTGGTGTCCTGGGGCTCGAGTTCGTGCCCACGGCACCGGGCAAATCCAAAGAGCTCCGACTTCGTGGGATGGGGTTGGGATCGGGATCCTGCTGCGACTGCTCATGGCTGCTCGCACCCGTCACAGTCGCCGAACGCTGTAGGGGCTGCACAGGCACCGGTTCAGGAGTAGCATCCCTCGGTGCAGCCTCTTCAAGCAGCGGCTGCGGAGCAGAGTCAGACGCAACTGGATCCGGCGCAGGTTCCGACTCCAGAGTGCTTGCGCGCGAAACCCGCGCTTTCACCCGCCGCAACAAGTGCTCGAGCGGCTTCGTGCAGCTCTCTGCTTCAAAAGGCGGCTCCTCTACCTCCAAAACCGTGCCCAAATCCGTGGCGAAGCGCTGGTACGGAGATCCTTTGTCAAACCAACAGTACGCGCTCGAGCGGCCGCCCAAGAACGGTATGCGGTAATCTGTGTCTGGGTAGTACCGCTCTGTAGGATCTAGCTCGTCGTCGTCGTCGTCGTAGGTCTCCCCGTCTTCGTATCTCTCCCCGTCTTCATATCTCTCCCCGTCTTCGTATCTCTCCCCATCGTCGTAAGCCTCCCACGTCTCGTCTGCCTGTGGCTCATCCGGCTGCGGAGCAATGGGCTCAGGGGGGAGCACTGATGTGTTGTTAGCCTAATAATTCACTGATAGAACCGGCAGTAGAGAGAGCTTACAGTAGCCCTCGTTTACATGCAGCGTGCTGCCTCCAAGAGCGCCATGCATATATGGCCCTGTCCCCATGTCTGACCCAAATTCCGGGTCACTGTCAAAGTCGGGGCTCCCCGAACGTGAATCTGACGGCGAATTCGCCTGCGTCGCCACGTCCTTATTGGACGGCGCTTCCTCTGCAGCTCCATCCGCGTACGAGTGGTCGTTTGGCGCTTGCTGTGTCTCTGAAGCCCAAGCCGCCAACTCCTCGTCGTTGGAAATCCTCACCGTGGCTGGCCGCGCAGCGGGGTGAGGAAGCGGTGCCCCCGCAGGGAGCGGTGGTAGAGGCTGATGTGCGTACATGTCCATCACGCTCAGGGAATTACTCCTGGGCATGTCATGGCCCAGAGTGGCTGGCAGCGGGCCTGCATTGCTCTGTGCATAGTCCACCGGCGGGTAGGTTCCCAAGTCACTCTGAGGCCGCGCTCTTGAAACCGTATTCGTTCTCGATGCGGGCTCAACTGGCGCAGTTTGATGCGTGGGAGCTGGCTGCCAGCCGTCCGGCGCCGTTGGATGTCCGTGTTGGTCGTCTGGAGCCCATACGACGTGCCTCTCGCGCCGCCGGTGAACATGTTCCGTGTCTTGCCCGCTTCGGCGGTCTCTGTAGTCAGGGCTTCTTTGGCGTTGCCTTCTTCTTCCATCGTCGTTCTCATCGTGTCGATGGTCCTCATACCGATGGTCCTCTCGTCGATCCTCTCGTCGATGGTCCTCTCGTCGACGGCCCTCATATTGATAGTCCTTAGGTCGATAGTCCTCATCTCGATAATCCTCACGTCGATACTCCTTATATCGGTAGTCCTCATACCGACGGCTGTCGTAATGCTTTCGCGACGATTCCGAGCCATGGTAATAGGACTGCTCATCCCAATCATACCCCCTCCAATTCTCACAGTCCCGTTTATGTACCTCGGGCCGGAAAGGCGACCTACTCGACTCTCTACGGCGCGACCTCTTCCGCTTCCTGTGGCTGCGCGCGCCCGAAGAAGTGGCCTCTCGCAGCTTCAGCTCCAGTTCGACTGCCCACCCGTTCCGCGCCCACTGCTGCTTGCTGGCTTGCAGTCGGGCTTTCTGGAACAGCTCTTCGGTGTTTCGGTGGCGCCTCTTGCCAGTCAGCGGTAGGTAGCAGCGGCCGCACCGAGGCGTGTCTTTTGGGAAATCCTTGTCGAGGTACTTGCGTCGCTGTTTGAGCAACTCCGCGGAGACGCTGGCGACGCCGGTGTACCAAGGACATCCAATGGCATCTGTCGAGAGAGTCAGCTTCAAAGAAGTCCAGGCCTGACGAGGAGAGAAAGGACGATCTGTCATGTCTAATATCATGACGCGTGGACGCCACAAAGTGCGCCCCAGAAGCTCAGAAACGCTTTCGAAAGAGCGAACGAACGCTTCCTGGTAGAGAGAAAAATGAGGCTGGGATGATCGTACTGAGTAAGTTTGCCTGGCATGCTAGGCAAAATGTTTCCGGGGGTGGGATGCCTGCTTGTAAAGGCCATTGAGGTTTCGATCCGCCCAATTTGCTCCGAATCTTCTCGACAAGACCGCCTTTGGGCTTGGGAGGTGCCTCTTTTTCACGCGTTCTGGGCATCTTGATTCACTGGACAAGCCCACAGAAAGGCCGTCAAAAGGCTTCAGGCTTTGTGCCGCACGAGTCTTTCCGCACCCTCATGGGTGTATTCGAGCGTCAATGGCCGAGGGGAGGAAACGAAGGCGGAGGCAGAGATGGCCAAAGCCTCTGGGAAGGGTTGGGATCTTTTTCTCGTGTGGGATTTCGTCTCCGCTCCTTGTCAGACGTTCAACCATGGATGGCGAGAAGACTATGGTGTGGTGAACTGTTCGAAGTGATTTTTGCATGTGTTCTTAGAGCTGAAGAGCACTTGAAGGGAACACAGGAGACGCAACACCAAACACCGTGAGCACCACTCAGCAGTCAAGATAGTTCATCATTGAAACATCAACGTGCGTGAGAAAATCAAGAGATGTACAATGCCTCCACGCAAAACGGAGAAGTAATCCAAAGCGAAACAAGTCACGTACCAAGAATCTTGACATGGTTACCAATCGTCCCGTAGTCTGGGGGTGCACAGGGGCAATCGTGCCCTTGGCCGTCCTGAAGCCAGGCGAGCACGTGAATCCTTGACGCACTTGTCCCTCTTCCATTCGAGTAGCAAGAACGAAAAATGCCTGCATGGTGACAAAGCATGACAAGTAATGTAACTGTATTTTCAAGGACAGGCAAGAGGCCCATCTTCAACAAGGCGAGGGGTGCAAAGAATCTTTGCCAGAATGGCCCCACAGGGCTGCGTTCCAAGACGTCGCTTCGCCATCCTTTTGCAGTAAAGTAGCCAACCGTTGAGCCACATGGTTCGCCGTAAACACCGTCGCTGCAATGCTCCTGATCCGAAAGAACGCCGCGTAAACTATGCAAAGTCGTTTAAACATGAATGAAGGTTTCGATTGGCAGAGCAATCTAGTTGCCGCTGCCCTTGTTTTTGTTGTAGTTGGGCATCTTCTCATAGGCATTGGGGCTGCGCTTCCTGGTGCGAGTAGTGCCCTTCTTGGGGCCGCAGCTGCCTTCGGCATGGTCGTGAGAATGACGAGGGCGACCACGTCCAGCATTGTTCCTTGATGGGCGAGCAGTGCTGTTGTCTGGCTCGCTGTCCGAGTCGTTGTCGGAGGACGAGTCGTCGGAAGACTCGTCGGATGATTCGCCAAACTCGCGCTGCTTGTGGTAGATGCAACAGACTGGGAAGGTCAGCTAGATGTTTGAAAAGCAGACTCAAGAACTTCGTACCTTTGGAAGACTTCTTGCCCATTCCCTCGTTGTCGATAACGTCATCAGCCCACTGAATGTGGCGGCGCTGCGAGGTGTCTGGGCGCAAACGGAGAGTGCCCGAGGGTAAAGTCAACGGCGTGGAACGACCCGACTCGGTGATGACAGTGCTGCCAGCAGGGCGAGACTCTGGGGTGCGCATGGCGGAGGTGTTGGGGGTCGAAGACATGGTCGTGTGAGGTGGAATAGGGAGCTGGAGCTGGGGTGCTGGATGCGGCGGCGGGCACGAGGAGAGGATATGCGAAGCGAAGCGAAGCGAAGCGGGAGGTCGCGGAGAATACCGGTGAACGTGGGGCTGTAGGGAGCAGCGCGGATGGGGCGGCGCGGCGGCGTGTGGTGGAGGATCGGGGCCCTTATGTAGCGCTTTGTTGTTGGGTGGTGAGTGGAGGGCACGCGGTGTAGGAGGATGGCTGAGGTGGGCTAGGGCCGAGAAATGGGAGCCCCGCCTTACCGCCTTGGGCTGGGCTCCTCGCGTCGGGCCTCGTCTGTGGCGCGACGTCATTGCACCCTGTGAGCCTGTGGAAATTGATCCATCGTGAACATTGGATTGTCTGAAGAAGCTTGTTTGTTCAGGGTCATGCAGCTACCCGCGAGCACACCATGACTTCATCCATCCTGCCCGTACGCCGTCAACGTCCAGCGGAATGCCATCACGATGCCATCACAGCGCTGCCGAGTACAGCATGGTGATTGTCGAGTCAATGGTTGGTCGAGGCCGTTGAAACACAGAATGGTGTTCAGGTCTGGACTGGGGCACTAGGACGGCCGCCGCAATGCTTGACCAGACGGCTGGCGTGGGTTGGTGCGATTAGCTACAATAGGCTTGGATGCCGCAACTAGTCGGCAGGAAATCTCCCGATTCTAATGTCATGGTCGAATGGATGCGCTTCTTTGGCGAGCGGTAATAATGCCATGGAGCCGCGAATGTCCACCTGCACAGTGCGTGTCGAGAGAAACGACACGGTCTGGGCTCAACGATGGCTTTAAGCTCCATCCGTGGCAGTGAGCGAATGCGTCAGGATACATCACTTCTTTTGACCCGCTTAGTTGAGCAGTAATCGGCTGAATAATGGGGAGAAGAGCGTCGAGATTAATATTCGGCCAGTCGTGTACATCTGGGAGTGGGAAATGGAGCAGGCAGGTAGCTGCATGGCATCGCTTTTGGAGAGGCGCCACGTCGAGGGTGATGGAACGCGCAGGAGGTGACGAGAGGGATAGGGTCTGCAGGTAGATGGATGGATATTGAATGAATGGGTGAATAGTGAAGAGTGGAGCGGAGCGGGTGGGTTACTAAGCGTCGACCCGGCTCGTGACCGCCCGCGTCTCTCTGCGGTGTCTCTGAGCTGTGGTACCCTCACCCGGACCTCGAACTGCCTGCCTGCCTGCCTGCCTGCCTGCCTGCCCTTCTCTCCATAGGTCTGCCCCGAGTCTGCTTTTTCTGCGCGTCCTGCAAACCACCCATCCAACCCATCCTAACCCCAAGACGCTCCCTCACCCACCTCGCCCCCTCGCGTCCTCTCCCATCGCGACCTGTTCATCCTCGAGAGCTGCGCGGATCCTGCACGCTGCTTGCGCCCGCCGCGAACCTTGCCCCGCCATCCCGCTTCCGCGTGCAAACGCCAACCTCCACCCGCACACTCCTCAGCGCATGAACTCGACGACCAGGCATTGAGCGCGCACACCCAGTCGAGTCCTCTTGCACATCTTGTCCGCCGCCTTTGAGCAGCCCCGACCGGTCCAGCTCTGAGCATGTCCATGCCTACCATCGAAGAGCTGGACGCCACTGTCCGCGCCTTTTACGAAGGCAGAGGCGACACTGCAAGTTTGCCCCCCACCACCTGTCTGCTCCACTCGCTGACTCGACCCCTCGAACAGCAAAAGCAAGCCCAAGTCTCGTTGAACCAGGTACGCTCCGCCCATTGCCAACGCTTATCGAGCCTGACCTGACCGCTCCACAGTTCAAAGAGAACCCCGATGCATGGCTCCTCGTCGATAAGATATTACAGGATGCTGCATACCCCCAGACCAAGTGCAAGTATTCCCGTGTCTGTCCAGCATTCCCTCGCTGACTTGAATAGACCTGGGACTCCAGGTTTTGGACAGCGTCATCTTGACCAGGTGGAAAGTGCTGCCTCGAGACCAGTGTCAAGGTCTGCGACAGCTTCCAAACTCACACATGACATGTCCGCTGAACAATTGTCGCAGGAATCCGCAACTTCGTCGTCAACTTTATCATCCAGACATCGAGCACCGAGGAGAGCCTCAGGACCAACCGCACCCTGCTCAACAAGCTTAACCTCGTCCTGGTCTCCATCTTGAAGCAAGAATGGCCCCACAACTGGCCCACCTTCATCAACGAAATCATCTCCTCCTGCCACAGCAGCCTCCCCATTTGCGAAAACAACATGGCAATCCTGCGCCTGCTGTCGGAGGAAGTTTTTGACTTTTCTGCCGATCAAATGACGTCGACCAAGACAAAAGAGCTCAAGCAGAGCATGTGCGACGAGTTCACGTCCATCTACCAGCTTTGCTCCGAGGTTCTCCGGACTGCCGAGCAGGCAAGCCTCATCAAGGCCACTTTGGAGACTCTGTTGCGCTTCCTGAACTGGATTCCCCTTGGTTACATTTTCGAGACGCCCCCTAGCGGCATCAGCTTGATCGAGACCCTGCGGAGTAGATTCCTCGAGGTTCCAGAATTCCGCAACATCACTCTCAAGTGTTTGACCGAGATTGCCAGTCTGCACACGGAGCCGGCCTACAACGAGAAGCTGGTCCAGATGTTCACCGACACTCTTACGGAAATCTCCAAAATCATCCCGCTTACCCTCGATCTCAAGACCACCTACGCAAACAGCAACGGCAGAGACCAGGAGTTTGTGCAGAACTTGGCGCTCTTTCTTACCAACTTCTTTTCCATGCACCTCAGCCTCATAGAGAACCTCCCGAACCGCGATTTCCTCACGCACGGCCACTTTTACCTCATTCGCATCAGCCAGATCGACGACCGCGAGATATTCAAAATCTGCCTCGAGTACTGGACCAAGCTCGTTTCGGAGCTGTACGACGAGATGCAGCAGCTGCCCATCGGCGACATCAATCCCCTCATCAACATGGGCCTCGGCGGACTCGCCAATGGTGGCGCTCGCGACCCCAACCTCCTTGCAAACTATCCTCTGCGCAAGCACAAGTACGCCGAGGTTCTCACCAATCTGCGCACGGTCATGATTGAGAAGATGGTGAGGCCCGAGGAAGTCTTGATTGTGGAAAACGACGAGGGCGAAATCGTGCGCGAGTTCGTCAAGGAGTCGGACACGATCCAGCTGTACAAGTCCACGAGGGAGTGCCTCGTCTTCTTGACTCACTTGGACGTCAACGACACGGAGAATATCATGACGGAAAAGCTCGCTCGCCAGGTCGATGGCACCGAATGGTCATGGGCAAACTGCAACACGCTTTGCTGGGCCATTGGCTCCATCTCTGGTGCCATGAACGAGGAGACGGAAAAGAGATTCCTTGTCACGGTCATCAAGGACCTGTTGGGCCTGACGGAAATGAAGCGTGGCAAGGACAACAAGGCCGTGGTTGCATCTAACATCATGTACATTGTCGGCCAGTACCCGCGTTTCCTCAAGGCTCATTGGAAATTCCTCAAGACGGTCGTCAACAAGCTCTTTGAGTTTATGCACGAGACGCACGAAGGCAAGTTTGACTCGGCCAGGAAATACAGTCTGCTAACAACAAACAGGTGTTCAGGACATGGCTTGCGACACTTTCATCAAGATTGCCAACAAGTGCAGAAGGCACTTTGTCGCTCTGCAACCTGGCGAGACTGAACCCTTCATCGACGAGATTGTCCGCAACCTGCGCAAAACAACTTGTGACCTGAACCCGCAACAGATTCACACCTTTTACGAGGCTTGCGGCTACATGATCAGTGCACAGGGTCAAAAGGGTATCCAGGAGCGCCTGATCCAGGAGTTGATGGCTCTTCCCAACGCTGCCTGGGAGCAAATCATCCAGCAGGCCAACCAGAACCCCAGCATTCTGGAAGACGCCGAAACCATCAAGATCATTGGAAACATCATGAAGACCAACGTCGCCGCCTGCAGCTCGATTGGCAGCTACTTTTATCCCCAAATAGGCCGCATCTACATGGACATGCTCTTGATGTACAGGGCATCCAGCAACCTCATTGACGCGGCAGTCCAGCGTGATGGCAACATTGCCACCAAGATGCCAAGAGTGCGCGGTCTCCGTACGATCAAGAAGGAGATTCTCAAGCTCATAAACACCTATGTTGAGCGGGCCGACGACCTCGAAATGGTCCACAACACCTTGGTGCCTGGCCTGCTCGAGGCCGTCCTTCTCGACTACAAGCGCAACGTCCCCGATGCGCGCGAGGCTGAAGTTCTGAACGTCATGACGACCATCATCAACAAGCTACATGTACGTTGGCGGCCCAATCTCAGCAAATACATGCAACTCCATGTACTTGAAGCCTTTCGCAATTTGACATGAAAGCTAACTTTGACCAGGGAATGATGGAGGACCAAATCATGAACATCATGGACGCCGTCTTCGAGTGCACGCTGGACATGATCAACAAGGACTTTTCCGAGTACCCCGACCACCGTGTAGAGTTCTTCAAGCTTCTCCGCACCATCAACCTGCGATGCTTCCCGGCCCTCCTCAACCTCGATGCCCGGACTTTTAAGTTTGTCATTGACTCTTGCATGTGGGCAAGCAAGCACGACAACCGCGAAGTCGAAGGCGCGGGCTTGATGATGTGCTTTGAGCTCATCACCAACATGTCGGAAACCGAGTCGCAGACGTGCAACGCCTTTTTCCAGAACTTCTACACAGTCATTCTGCAGGACGTCTTCTTCGTGCTCACCGACAGCGACCACAAGGCGGGATTCAAGCAGCAGTCGGCTCTCCTGTCGAGGCTGTTTTGGCTTGTCGAGACGGGCAAGATTCAAGGTCCCATCTACACCCCCGACATGGCACCGGCCGGCACCTCGAATCGCGATTTCTTGAAGAACTTTGTCGGCAACCTCCTGGCGAACGCTTTCCCGAATCTCCAAACGTAAGTCTGCCGCCCACACGCGCATGATGACGCTAACGCAGTGCAGTATCCAAATCTCAAACTTCATTGACGGCCTTCTCGCCAACAACGGCGATCTTACCCGGTTCAAGCTCATCCTCCGCGACTTCCTCATCTCGCTCAAGGAGTTTTCTGGCGACAATGCCGAGCTGTTTGCAGAGGAGCGCGAGCAGGCGGCCAAGGCTGCCAGGGATCAGGAGCGTGAGCGTGCCAGCAAGGTTGGCGGTCTGTTGAAGCCGTCGGAGCTCGACGATGACGAGCTCTGACTTAATCAAGAGTTGGAGGTGGGAGTTGCTCTTGGATCGCAGTCGGACGCATCCGCAAGTCAGGCCGCGGGCTCCAAAGTCAGGCGCGGGAGTTCCAGCCTGGACGGTTGGGACATTTACGGCCTGTGAGAGAAGCCTTTTATTCAGCGGCACAGGCGTCTGGCGAGGTTTTGTGTGTGTGCGCGTGTGTGTTCATTTCTCAGCGAAATGGAAAGGATACCAGCTCTCCCCTTTTGTTCATTCCGTCAAATCCAACAAGTAAACATAGCGAGGCGAAGGGGGTTGGCAAGTCTGGGGAGGAGAGAGCAAAAGCAATGTAGGTACGACTGGTTGGAATCAGCCTTTTAAAAGCAAAAAAATATCAAGAGTCACAGGCCGAGTCTCGAGTTGAGCGGAGTGAAGGAAATCTTGCAGATAATATTTGTAGCATGGAATGAAATGATCGGCCTTGAAAAATATTGGTAATTCATGAAGTGAAGCCAGCTAAATTTCGTCATCCGGCCGTCGTCGATCACAGCTATCGATAAGAATTCCACGAGAGCCAGCCCTATCGTGACTTTATTTCGACACCCACTCCTGTCCCTCAAACACACGAATCCCCGAAACGACCTACCTACACGACCATCCATGTCGACGACGACGGCCCCCGCAGCCGTTGCCGCAGCTGCAGCCGCACCACCATCCCCGACCGGGACCCCGGCCGCCGCGCCTGCGACGGAGGAGGGAGATCCCTTCCTGGCATCCTTCGGCGTGGACCTCGTCTCGCTGCCCGAATACAAAGCCGCCGGCACGTCCAAGCTGGACTTCGACGGCCTGCTCGCACATCGCCCGCTTGAGCTGCACGAGGACCTCAAGGGAGGATGTGGCGGGCAGCTTTGGCCGGCCGGCATGGTGCTGTCGCGATATCTGCTGAGGAAGTACGGGTACAAGGATGGCGCCGATGGTGGGCTGGTGGGCAAGTCAATGTTTGTACGCCCGCCTTTCTGTCTTTCTGTCTTTCTGTCTGGTCTGCTGGCGGCTGCGCGCGAATAGCATGGCAAGGCTAATGCGCGCCGTTTCTCGCATACAGAGTCGAGCTGGGCGCGGGAGGCGGTCTCGTTGGGCTGGCCGTCGCCCTGGGATGTAGACTGCACCGCGACGACGGCCGCGAAACCGTCAACGAGAAACCCGCATCCGACGCGACCAAGTCGCTATCCCCGCCGCTGTACATTACCGACCAGCAGCCCATGTTTGACCTCATGGTGCAAAACACGGCGCTCAACGGGCTCGCGGCGCGCGTCAAGCCCGTCGTCTTCGACTGGGGCGCGGCGCCGCCTGCAGAGATTCCGCTGCCCCCGGACGTCATTCTCGCCGCCGACTGCGTGTACTTTGAGCCGGCTTTCCCGCTGCTGTTGCGGACGCTGGAGGACCTGGTTGGCGAGAGGACGGTGTGCTGGTTCTGCTTCAAGAAGAGGAGGCGCGCGGATATGCACTTTGTCAAGGATTTGAAGAAGAGGTTTAGCGTCGAGAGCGTGGTGGATGATCCGGACAAGGAGGTCTATGGGAGGGAGAACATCTTTCTGTGAGTTTCTTCTTTGGGTGGCTTTGTGGTGATGCTGACGCGGAATAGGCTGAAGGTCACGAAGAAGAAGGCAGGTGATGCGTGAAGTTGGACTGCTAGATGTGCTTTCAAACCCAAAAAGTGCCATTGGTCGCACAGACTGGGAGATATAGACGGCCATGAACTTGCGGCGTTGTTCGAAGCATTTCCGCTTAAAAGCTTGGTGGAATAGATACTCCGTTGGACCCAACCAGTGAAAAATTCCACATCGAACCTCTTGTCCAATGGGCCACAGGCATTGGAATGCTTCGCCTGAGGTCTACTGAGGTGTTGTACCCTGACATTTATGTCGCCACCAAGCTTCGGGGCGCAGCCAAGCTCGACCCGCGCCATGGTCTGTTGCAGGGTCCATGTCTGGTGATCCCGGCCTGATTCTTATCGATACGTGTAACAGCGTGGCCACCAGCCCAGAATCTCCACTTCGACTTCGACTTCATCCTGTCCACTCCACCCCGTCGCTCCTTTTCTCCATTCCCTGGGCCATGATGCAGACGACGACGACGACTGCCACCGTGGACCGCGCCTCGGCCCAGAAGCCCGACCAACATGACTTCTTCTGGACCTACACCGAAGAGCCACACCGCACCCGGCGCATGGCCATTATTAAGGCGCACCCAGAGGTATTTGGCTCTCTTGCCCCCCCATGGACCATACACGAATGCTGACTTGTCGAAAAGGTCACCAAGCTCTGCGGGCCAGAGCCATTGACCAAATACGTCGTCGCTGGTGTCGTCGCAACCCAAGTCGCCTGCGCCTATCTCCTCCGCAACACGCCCATCTTCTCGTGGCCCTTTTTCCTCACAGCATACGTGATTGGAGCCACGGCAAACCAGAACATCTTCCTAGCCATCCATGAAATCTCACACAACCTGGCTTTCAAGTCGCCCATGGCGAATCGGCTGTTTGCCGTCTTTGCGAACCTCCCCATTGGCATTCCGTACAGCGCGTCGTTTAGGGTGCGTAGACTCGCGAGTCCTATCAGAAGCAGGACGCTAATAGGACACAGCCGTACCATCTCACACACCACAAATCGCTCGGCGTCGAAGGCCTCGATACAGACCTCCCGACTGCCTTTGAAGCCTGGTTCCTCGACTCGGTCCTCGGGAAAGCCTTCTTCGCCACCTTCCAAATCCTCTTCTACGCGCTGCGTCCCATGTTCATCTACCAGCTCCCCATCTCGCGGATCCATCTGTTCAACATCGCCGCGCAGGTGGCCTTCGACTACGCGCTGGTCAAGACGTGCGGCGCCAACGCCGTCTGGTACCTGATCATGTCGTCGTTCCTCGCCGGCTCGCTGCACCCCTGCGCCGGCCACTTCATCGCCGAGCACTACGTCTTCGAGAAGCAGCCGCGCGGCGCAAAGGACCCGGCGCTCGCGGCCGCCGGCGAACTCGCCCCCGTCCCAGAGACCTTCAGCTACTACGGCCCGCTCAACTTCTTCACCTACAACGTCGGCCTGCACAACGAGCACCACGACTTCCCCGCCGTCCCGTGGACCCGCCTGTGGGAGCTGAACCGCATCGCGAAGGAGTTCTACGACCCCCTCCCCACCCACCGCTCCTGGGTCGGCGTCATTTGGCAGTTCATCTGGGACAAGGAGGTCGGCATGTTTTGCCGCGTCAAGAGAGAGCAGGGCGGCAGGAAGGTCGGCGCGGGTAATGCGCCGCAGGCCAAGATTGCGGCGTGGAAGGAGGAAGAGCTGGGCGCGAACGAGGGCAACAGCATTCCGGGCGTCAAATGAAAAACGCGGTATAGGCGGACACTGAATGCATTTTGCGAGCATGGATTGGCCAGGCGGCTGTGGACAGCATGAGGCATGTTGCTGTATGATGTACCTATGTACAAAAGCACGACACACAAAAAAGTCTTTCGCCCAACACCCTCCTCCTTTCTCCTCCCCGAACAACCCACTCACCACGTCCTTCTCACCGCACTCTTAAACGCCCAGCACTGCAGCCTCTCCATATCCCACACCCCCTCGCGCGCATACACGTCTCCGCTCAGCAAGCGCCGTATCTCCTCTGCGCTGCTTGCCCACACCAGCCCCGCGCTGCCCTGCATGGGGAGCGGCGGCGGCGCTGCGGCGTCTTTTGCTTCGTCGGCCGCGATTTCGTGCGGCGCCCGCTCCAGCAACGCACCGGCCACGAGCCAGAAGTCGCTCGGGTAGGCGGAGGCGATGGCGGCGATGTGTTGGCTGCAAACAAGGGGATGGAGTGGTTAGATTGAGCGTGTGCTGGAAGAGTAGGTATACGAGTAGACGAGTAGACTGGAAAAATGCATGCATGCGTGTACTGCACAGAAAAAAGAAAAAGAAAGATGAGAAGAATAGAGAAGAGAAGAGAAGAGAGGAGAGGAGAAGAGACATCACTTACCCCCTCACCTGAACCCTCTTCTCCAATACGCCTGGCTTATCCGGCAGGACGACCAGCCATTCGCATTTGGGCTGCTCGTCGCCGCCGGCCGCGGTGGTAGTGGTGGTGCTAGTGGGAGTCGCCATGTCCTCCCTTTCTCCTGCTCTTGCTGCTGTGGTTTTACTCGTACTGCTCGTACTGCTGCTACTGCTGCGCTGCCCTCCAATAACACTCCGTAGAAAGCTCTTCTCAACAGAAGACGAGCCGCCACTTCCAAACGCGCGTGCGTGGGACGTGTAGCTAGAGAACGATAGCAGCAGACTACCAGCGGTACCGCGCCGTTGGTGTTGGACTCTCTGAAATTGACTCGGAGCAGCAGAGGCGTGGAGGATGCTGGACACGGGGAGGCGAGAGAATTGGCGCATTGGAGGAGTGATGATGAGGCTGAAGCTATTTATGCTCTGCCGTGGGGTGGATCTGGACGGGACTGGATGATGTGATGATGGAGGGGCGCGGACGGCGGGGGCGTCTTCGCGTGCGTGCGTCGATTGTTGCCGTCCGTCCGTGGTTGTACCGCGGCCAGGGCGACGACTGGTGGCTGGCTGCGTGAGGGTCCAGAGTGGAGTGGAGTGGAGTGGAGCGGAGCCCTGCCGATAAAATGGATGCGGCACTTTGTGAGACTGTACTGTACGTGTGTATTACCTGCTGAGCAGGAAAAAAAGTAAAGATTCTTGGGGCCAGTGAATCGAATGAATTGAATCGAAAATTCGAGCAACGGAGTTGCCCTAATGAACATGTACTTCGCTGCGGATAAGTCCAAGAGTAATTGTTCACCACTACAATTCCAACCAGGAAGCCACCAGACATTTCGACAAGGGCTGCCTGTGAAAGACGAAAATTCCATCTCTTCACAGCTCCTGCTGAAACGGTCTCCTTTTTGAGGGATGTAATTCATGTTATTGTCTCTTTGTGTCTACCATCCAAGCTCCATGGCTATAGCCAGTTCTTTTCCTTGCCCCTAAATGCCAGGCACTTTGTTCCAACGTCTTGTAAGAAGCGAGCTGCTGCCAGCGCTGCAACTAGAGGCAAAAGTCGATTCACGATGGGTCCAGCGGGACACACAGTCGCCGGCCCGGATGTAAGAATGCCGCTACAGACATGTCGGTAGCGACTAACGATGGAAAGGGACCACAACGAGAAACGGATCGATCTACTGCCCACTCTCTTGATTATCCGTTCCCACCTCGTTCTCGGGCACCACCACCTCGAGGTCGCCCTTTGAAAATCTGGCCGAGTCAAAATATCGAGCGCTTATCTTGTTGCCGTTGAAGATGCGTCCATCGAGGGCGTTAACGGCGCGGAGAGCAGACATTTGGCTGGTGAACTTGACAAAGACGGGAACGGTATCGGCTGTCGTGTCCTTGTCTATGCGGACCTGTTCGACGCGGCCATACTGTTGCTTGTCAGGTATGCTCCTCGTTAATGTCTGAATGCTTACCTTGGCACCACACTCCTCGCCAATCTCTTGTACGAGAACACCTTCCTGCAGCTCCTTCTCCACATCCATGCCATCGACCATGTGGAACAGTACAACGACCTCGCTGAGTGCAGGGTATGGGCTGTTTTCTTCCTCCACCTTGACCCTCTTGCCCCCAACAATTTTGCCCATGCCTTTTGGTGCAGCCCATCCACCGCCCTCGGCGTCCGGCTTTTTCTTCCGTTTCTGGGCTTGCATCTGCAGAGGTGTGACGATACCGGTTTCCTTTGCTCCGAGACCCTTGCCTTTCTCCCAACCGTACTTTTGCATCAGGCGCTGAGCAAAGCCCTTTTGTCCCGGCGCCTTTGATCGTGGGCCATCTTCGTCCTCTCGCGCTGTCTCTGAGGGGGGTTCATCTTCCTCCTCATCCATCATCTGGTCCATTTCTTCTTCCGTAGCAGGCAAGCCAGCAGGGGCTGGAGGAAGCTCGTAACGAACAGGCGCGCGTGCTATGGTCGCCGAGGGCGCGGGTTCAGATGGCGGGGGTGGTGGTGGAACGGGCAAATTCGAAAAGACTGGCGGAGTGTACGTCGGTCCGGGTTCGTCTTGAACTTCAGGAGGAGGCGGCGGGTTGCCAGCCATTCCGCTCAGACGCAATCGTCGGGCGTATGCATCCTCGCCAGTTGGATCATCGGGAATACTGACTGGCGCAGTAGCAGCCGGAGGTGGGGGCGCAGGCGCATTGAGGCTAGGAGGTGGAGCAAAGTTGAGACTTTTGGGTGGAGCGAATTGTGCTGCAAGCTGTCAGTGATCGCCCATGCCTGGAATGGACAAAACGCACCATTTATTCGCGGCCTCCGCCCTTCATCTTCGCTCGAAGAGTAGTCCATGGAGTCAGCCCGCTTGTCGAAACGGTGAAGATGCTCCTTCCACTCGTTGATCTCGCGCATCTGCTCCTCGCTTCCTTTGTACTGGCTATAGTCGTTGGGGCGAGTCGGGTCGTAAATGTCGTCCCAATTGTGCTCAAGCTCTTGCTCTTGCTGCTTCTTCTTCTTTTTCTTCCTGCGGCCGCCCCTTTCCCTCTGCTGGGTTGCAACGTAGAACCCCTCCACGTCCCCATCATCGGCGGTCCAATCAGCAAATGTAGTCTTGGAGGGCGGGTTGGCGGCAAGCGCAACAACTTTGGGAGCCGCGGACTTGTTGGAAGGATCAGGTGAGCTTGAGCTTTGGAGTCCAGAGGCGCCTGGCTTCTTTGGTTTCTTTTGCGACGCGAGCTGCGGCCGCTTTGTCGGCTGGAAGCGTAGAGCTGCTGCTCGACGTCAACATTACGCTGCTCAAGTCACTATTGGCAGCCTTGGAGGAGACGTCTGGTGCAAGCAAGCGTAGGTACCTGAGTTGATCTGCTGCTTTTTGGCGGCGGCCTCGTCCTTCGGCGCGTCGTCGCCGCTCGGTTGCTGGGCGTACAAGACGGGTGCGCTCGAGATGGTGCTCGCATTGGACCCGAGCAGGTTGGCGAAGGAGGACAAGCCTCGCGGCTGGGCATTGTTGGTGTTGTCTTCCTGCGCCATGGTGCGCGACCGTGGCAGTTCCAAGCAATGGGGAGCGAGGATAGATGTTCGGTGTTGATTGCTTGCCCTGCAGTGGTTGAAGATGGACTCCTGGCCCGTGCATTCGGAGATCGGAGATAACGCCGTCAGTTGCCTGCCCATCCAAAGCGACACCTCAGGTCGATGGCGCAATCGTCACACTTCACGCCTCTTGGATCTTCTGGCGAGCGCAGCTTTCTTCCCGTCGTCTTTGATAAACTTTGTTGCTGGTCTGCTGCTCTTCTCTGTACATACCATCCCCTTCCTGCGCCATGGCGACGACTCTTTCCACCGCCTTCTCGGCCCAATCGCCCTCCACTGCCGTCATCGTTCCAGGCAAGCCTGCTTTGACCGTATCATACCGCCAACTGAGCCAGGAAATCGCTTCTTTTCAAAAGAAACTCGCTGCTCTTGGAATCACACCTCAGTCCGCGGTCTCAATCGCTCTCCCCAACAGCTATGAGTTTATCGTCTCGTTTCTGGCCGCATCATGGCAGAGAGGGATTGCTGCGCCGCTCAACCCGGCCTACAAACAAGACGAATTTGAATTCTACATTGACGACCTGAAATCTGCCGTCGCTTTGGTGCCCAAGGGTCAATTCGCCCAAAACTCACCCGCCGTCAGGGCCGCTCGCAAGTTCAATGCTGCCATTGCCGAGTGCTATTGGAACGGCAAGGAGGTCGTTTTGGACGTCAAAGAGACTGGAAAGCTTTCTGGCAAAGGCGGGCAAAAGATCGAGACCGCTCAGCCAGAAGACGTTGCACTTGTGTTGCATACGAGCGGTACTACGGGCAGGCCAAAGGCTGTTCCTCTGAGCCACCGCAACTTGACCAGAACCATGAGTATGTCCAAGCAAATCTGGAGTGAATCTTGTACTGACAGTATCACAGAAAACATTCAAAACACCTACCAGCTTAGTGCGCAGGATCGTACCATGTTGGTGATGCCTCTCTTCCACGTTCACGGTCTTTTGGCGGGATTCCTCGCACCACTGCACTCTGGTGGCTCAGTCATCGTGCCTCCCAAGTTCTCGGCCTCCGATTTTTGGCGCGACTTTAACGAGCACAAGGCCACCTGGTACACTGCGGTGCCGACAATCCACCAGATTCTCTTGAAGAACCCGCCGCCGAGCCCCAAGCCAAACATTCGCTTTATTCGCTCGTGCTCTTCTCCTCTCAGCCCCGAAGTATTCAAGGCTCTGGAGAAGGCATTTGATGCGCCCGTGTTGGAAGCATATGCCATGACCGAAGCCGCGCACCAGATGACGTCAAACCCGCTCCCGCAAAACGGGCCGCGCAAGCCCGGCTCTGTCGGCGTCGGCCAAGGTGTCGAGGTCAAGATTCTTGACCAGGCTGGCGCTGAAGTGCCTCAAGGCAAAGAAGGCGAGATTTGTGTGCGCGGAGAAAACGTCACCAGTGGCTACCTGAACAATCCCGAAGCCAACAAGTCGAGCTTCACCAGCACTGGCTTTTTCCGCACGGGTGACCAGGGCAAGCTGGACAAGGAAGGCTACGTCATCATCACCGGCCGCATCAAGGAGCTCATCAACAAGGGCGGCGAGAAGATTTCGCCCATTGAGCTCGACAATGTGCTCGCGCAGCACCCTGCTGTCTCAGAGGCCGTCAGCTTCGCCATCGCGGACGAAATGTACGGCCAGGATGTTGGCGTGGCCGTTGTCCTGAACAGCGGCAAGCAACTGAGTGCCAGTGAGCTCAAGCGGTGGTTGGAGGACAAGGTGGCCAAGTTCAAGCTGCCGAAGAAGGTCTTCTTCACCGACCTGATGCCCAAGACGGCGACGGGTAAGGTGCAGAGGAGGCTGGTGGCCGAGGCGATGCTGAAGACGGAGAAGCCCAAGGCGAAGTTGTAGAGCATACACGCATTTCATTGCAGCAACTTTCCCAGATATCGACAACAAGTAGATCAAAGCGAGCCTTATATTCCTTGTGTTTCTTCATGATCTGATCTGTGCCTGATCTGCATTGGAATTCTCGACCCTGTCGGCATTTATTCATCAATCCCTCGCATGCTTTGCCCTGCATCGATCGGGATCTCCCGCCGCCCCTTCTGCTCCTTGCGTGTCGCCGAAACGCCTTGTCGCCCTTTGAAGAAGGAGGACTAGACCGGAGCTCGCGCCGCTCTGTTGGAAATGGGCGTATCGTAAGTGGTTCGTTATTCTCAGAGATGCAAGGGTGCGAGCCGTCAGTCTTCATGCTGGGCTCCTGTGCCGGAATTGCTCGTTCCTGCTCTTCTCGCTTACACGGCACTGTGACTGCTCCCAGCACGCACCAGACTGGCGAGCAGTTGACTTGAACACAGAAGAAAAGAATAGTGCAACGAATGGAGAGATGGTGGCCTACTGATGCACTCAAGCAGCAGACTTTCTTGACACTGCTGCTTCTACACTTATGCAGTACTTTCGCCATAACCCACCCTTTATTGAGCATCTCCCCAACCAACCAGACCAAAAAGCAAAGCAATCAATGTCTACCGAGGGCACTCTCCTCTCGCCTACCTGAGCAAATCCTGCAGACTAGCCGACTCGAACGCGTCACCTCTCTCTGCTGCCTTCCCAGTTGCACCTCATCCCTGCCCAGACACGCCCAGCCTCCCCTTGAACAAAGCAAAAAGGCAGCAAACCAAAACGCAAAACGGGGGTGGGAAAGGGAGAAGGTGAAGTGCTGTCCAAGTACGCCAACGGCACCTCAGTTCATGTCGAGGCGAAATTTGAGATTTATCAGTGTAGACGGCGTTTTTTGAGAGAGGCGGAGTGATGAGTGGACGTTGCTGCGCTGTTTCTTCTTTTAATCGTCTGCCTTTTGGTCTGATGTTGAGTCAGAACGTCGAGCTAGCTGTTGGAGGGAAGAGATGGTTGAATTTGTGATCGGTGTGGTTGTTGAGGGCTTTTTGTTTATGTTGTAGATTGTTGATGTTAAAATTAAGCAATCTATTATGACTGACTATGAAAAGATTATAATGCGTGAACTGAACTTTTGCGCATCCACCCTGCAAAAGTTCTCTATTATACACACTACAATCAGCATTTCTGTGGAAGCCTCGTAAAGCAGTCAGATATTTGTTGCAGGTTGTGGTTGTGGTCGTGGTGCTGATGCGTCCGCAGACCTACGTCTCGTCCACCTATGTACCTCGCCAGCAGCAGGAACCTCTTCTCTCCGCACCACCAAAGTCTCCAACACTTCTACCACACGCAGTCGCTTTCCCGGACTCTCTGTTCAGGCGGCATCTTACTGAAAGGCCCACACGTCCAGCTTGCGAACCACACAAAGCCGTCGGCAACACACACCACCATCACCCTGTCCCACGACGTCGACATCAGCCACAACGGCATACCCCATGCGGCAGCGCCAAAACAGCCCACGTGCTCCATAAGGCTGAGCCTGCTAGTGCGGCCCCAAAACTGCTCTTCTCATTCTTTTATCACTTTCACATGTCAAAGAAATTGTCTGGCTGGGCGTTGCTATTTGATTGGTGAGGATGAGGTGATGCGTGACGGTCCGAATGGCGTTTGTTTTGGGGACGTGGTGATGTAATTGACAGGGCGAGACTGCGGCTGGCTGGCTGATTGTTGGCATGTGAAGATGGGTGGGTTGATTGAGTGTTTGCGGCTGACTACTGGCCGACGTCGGTCCATTTGCTTGGACTGCTGCGGCGAACTTTCCGTCTCCGGGTTTCTCAGCGCAAAGCGTCTGGGTATTTCTGCGGCGTTGGATGATATGTCACCGGCTTCGTTCGGCGGTGGAGATGTGTGGCTATGAAATCTTGAATTTGTAGAAGGTGTAGATGAGATCTGTCTACGTAGTTACATCGTCTAGGTGGTCCAAAATCTCATGCTAGATACCCTCGTGTAGGTTGTTTGCAAAAAACGCCATATCCAAAATCCCAAAGTCGACAGTGTCTAACCCGGCAAATTCATAGGTACCCAAGACTCCAGTCCCAAATTCTTGTGCCGATTGAGCGGCTTCGCTTTCAAAGCATTCCAAAATCACAACTTGGCCTTGAAGTCCCTGCTCTTGTCCTCCTTGAAGAGCACCGGGCTGTCCGGGTACGGGTCCACCGTAATGGCGTTGAGCGGGTTGAGCTCGCTGGCGCGGCGGAACATGTCCTCGTACACCTTGCCGTCGTAGCGGCCCAAGCTGCTGTCGAGCTGCCAGTCGGGGAAATCCCACGAGTCGACCAGGCGCACGGCGTGCGGCCGGATCTCCTTGAGCAGCTTCATGACGGCGCTGGTGCGGCACAGCTGGATCTGGCGCACCGTGACGGCCGCCGACGTGTAAAACTCGGACGCTTCACTCTCGAGCGTGTGCAGCGAGTACAGCCGGAACAGCTTGTACATGATGGTGTGGATCTCCGGGTCGAATTCGGGGCGCGCCTGCGCCGAGTGGATCGTTTCGTAGAAACTCTTGACGATGAGGTACTGCGAGTGCGCCTTGCTGAGGCGGTAAAAGTCGACGAGCAGGTCGTTCCAGGGCTTCTTCTGCTCGTCACGCTGCTTGAGCGCTTCGAACGTAAGGAACGCGGTGCGCCAGGCAAAGGCAGCGACAATGTCCTCGTCCTTGCCCAACACGTCAAAAGCCGCGCCCATGTCCGACTTTGACAGGAAACTGGTGAGGATGGTCGTCGTGTCGTTGGTGGGCTTCTCGCCGCGGAGAACGCTGCGGGCGGACTTGAGCAGGTACCGCGCCACTTGCTGCGTCAACATGTAGTTGTCGCCCTCCCAAGTCACGTTGGGAAGGTAGTCGGCATACCAGGTGCCGATACCACTGAAGCTGCTGTAGCCGTGGCCTCCGCAGGCACGGCGGCAGACCTCCAGACCTTCAGCAGCGGTAGAGCTGGCAAGGGACTTGAGACCGCAGGACGTAGCGTGCATGTCGGCCAAAATGTCGCTGCCGGGCTCCGTCTCTTCTGGGCCAGGAGCCCGGTTTCCAGTACCGTTCTTGGGGGCATTGATCTTGTCTTGACTCTCCTGGTAGAGTCTCATCATGCCCTGACCAGTAAAGTGCAGGGCGAATGTCGCAGCAAGGAGCGTAAGCAGACGAATCTGCACCATGGTGTAGTTCAACACCTGAGTCTCACCCCGCCGATCCTTGGCATCGTTGTCCTGGAACTGTCTGCGGACCGCGCAATAACGGATGGCGATGGTAACACCGCGAGCCAGGACACCACCGGCTTGCATGACGATATTGCTACGGACCCAAGTCAACGTTCCGTAGACCAACGCGGGCTTTTCGGGGCGAATGTATTTGTTGGTCTTGGTGTCCACGCAGGAGTATCTGGCGAGCATGTTCTTGTGCGGGACTTTGACCTTGTTGAAGAGGAGGAATCCATTGTCCATGGTGCTGCAGATAAAGTCAGCCAAAACCCGCAGAGCATTGCAAAGTACTCACTTGTAACCAAACTTTGGACCAATGTCGCCAATGTGGATGTTCGGCAGCGGCTTGTGCGTCTTCGGGTCCCTGACGGGAACCATGAACGGGTGAGGACCGTACGGCTTGCCTGCAATCACGAGCTGGGCCATGACGACAGCCCAGTTTGCAGTGCGTCCAAGAGATCCTATCCACCATTTCGCCGATGTCAAGTGTGGGGAGTGTATGGTAAAGGTCTGGTCTTCGGGATTCCAGGTCGCAGTCGTCTCGAGGCCTCGCACGTTGGAGCCGTGGCCCAGCTCCGTCTGGGCGTAGCATCCCATGTACTCATAGTTGGCGGCCTTTTCGTAGAAGAGTTCTCGTTGCTCGGGCGTGGTTTGGTTCTTGAGGGTGACCTGGATGCAGGTCAGCGTGGATAAGCTCGAACGGAGAGGTTGTGCGCACCAGAAACATGCTCTCGTGCAGAGCGTACGGGGTGGGCTCGCTAATGAGATCATTGGCCACGCGAGAGTCGTCGTCTGTGAAACCGTGTTTCACGGCAAGTTGACGCAGACGCTTTGCTCTAGCGAGGGCAACCTCGAAACGGTCGACGCGGCCATGGTAGTAGTTGGGAGTCTTGTCAAACACCTTTTCCTGCTCGAGAATCTTCAAGACACGCTTCTTGCGCTCAATCAAGTCGTTGCCAAAGAGGTACTGGGTGAGCTTCTCCACAGGGATGTTGCTCTGAGCTCTTTCTTGGGCGAGGAGCTCGTGGCCCTGGGGGCCAGAGGGCTTGAGAGCCTTTACCCAGTCCGGATTCGAAGTCATGTCTTTGATACGGGGCGATGAAAGGGGGACGCAGGAGAATTGCGGCGTGAATGGAGCATGGTGTCTGTTCAAAGCTAAAGTACGTTCGGCCCTACAGCGCCGAATCTGGACATGCCGAGGTTCGATAGTGATAAGCGAGGCAACTGATTAGGCACCCGGTCCGCCGCGGCCATGACAAGACCCCTAAAGACCCCTTTGCAACGCCCGTCATGAGAAGGAGAAAAAGTCATGACCTTGTGATTCTGCTTAGCGTCGAGAGGCTCGAGCAGTAGTGCATCTTCTGACCGTTGCAGCAGACGGCTGGAGGATGGCAAACGCCGCGTGCCCTTGGTCGGGCTTGGAGGATGCCGACATCGGTGGAGCGTGCGCCTCGCAACCGGCCGAGAGCCTCTGGGTGTGGCGCAGTACTCCAACGTCCTCCATCGTCGAGCGAAGACCCCATGGCTTGGGCTACGTGCCAACATGCGGCTCTCGGTAATCTTCATGCTGGAGATCCTGCAGCCGCCTCTGCAATCCCTTTGCCGCGGCTATTCTGACGACCAGCCATGACATTCTGCTCGAATCCTTTGTCATCCGCGGGACCATGCCGCTCCGCAATCAATCCAACGACCTGCGACATACCGTACACCGGCCAGTCATTTGAGAGAAGAGGACGTTCTGGTCCCATCTGCCAGCCTCACCCTATGAAAGCAAGGGGTGTTGTTGTTGAAAGACTTTGCATATGCCCAGCGCCCACGCGATCCTCATGCGACCCCTCCTTGCTGTTCAGCCTCCCTGTCTGATATCGTCTTTTGGCATCGATTTCTTTGTACCCCCGATGGCGACTTTCTAAGGGCATTCCACCGCAGTCCACGTCGATTGGGTCAGATGAACACTGGCGAAGATTCTGCCGAAGCAGCTGTTTTGATTTCGCTATGCGTAATTAACGAAGAGTTCCAAAATTTCCAGTCTACTGGGGCCTATGCCTGTGGCAAATACCGTACGAAATCCCGACATGGATGATGGAGACTCGCAAAAGGTCATGGTTTGTCGCCAACTGAACGAGCTCCGTGTAAGTGGCGGCACTGGGAGGGTTGCCATCATGAGAACGCATCAAGGTTTTGGAAAGCTCGCCCGGCAGGAGCCATGTTCCCGCATGAGTTGTGAGCTGAAAGGTGGGTTCTCATGGAAATGTTGCACTTGGTTCTGCACAGGCTGGGTAAACTTCTGGGGTCAAGAAGCGTCCAGCCGCCAAACCAGAGGTCGTGAAAGGACAGCAGGCCAGGCGATCACTACCCTTCCGTGTATCCAACTTCGGTAGCGAGTCTGGACTTCTTGGCCTGCATATCCCCTGACTGGACTTCCCATTCTTCTCGGACACTCTCTGGTCACCTCTATATCGCCATCGCCGAGCATTTCTTCTCCCACCGACAATGCAGCTTTGGTGTCTCAGCAAAACAACTTTGCTCACGAGGTCGCAAACTTGGACTGGGAACTCGATGTGCTAACTTTGCCCGCCACCCAGTGACAGCGCAGAATAGTAATGATCTCCTGAAGTTCAACGTGTACGAGAACGCACCGAGGATCCAAACTGTCGTGGCTTGACCAAGCCTCAAAGATGGACTGTTCTTTACTTCCATTTCTCTGCTTTCCCACTACCGACGATGCTTTTGGAGATTTGTTTTGACGATTTCTTCTTCTGTAATTCATTCTTGTCGGTCTCTTGGCACCTCGACGAAGGGCTCGAAGCTATCTTTGGTACCGCCAAGGTGTTGCAATCACTGGCGAAGCATTCCACCCATCGACACACAATGTTGGCTGGGTTATAACTATGGCTTCGAACTCCGTTGCCTGGTCATCATCAGCAGTTGCTAGAGTGACTTCCC
This sequence comes from Phyllosticta citribraziliensis, assembly GCF_038025025.1. Taxonomy (NCBI): domain Eukaryota; kingdom Fungi; phylum Ascomycota; class Dothideomycetes; order Botryosphaeriales; family Phyllostictaceae; genus Phyllosticta; species Phyllosticta citribraziliensis. The sequence goes on from NW_027117348.1 coordinate 1,636,113, forward strand.
ATTCTCACTCAGCAACGGTGGAAACGGCCCTCGCCCGGAACTTGTTCAAGGCAACGGCAAGATGCTGTTCCACTCCCTCTTTGCGGCTGTTTGTGTCGCCGTACCCGTCGCCCAAGCCGGCCTGTTGCCCAAGCAATTCGTGGCTGGTCGACATGAAGCCGAGTCAGCAGGCAAAGCCGACTCGCCAGAATCTCAAATCGACCAGGCGCTCAGCGTAAGTGCAGCCAATTAGCTTCTCCGTACCATACTGACGACATGAACAGCTGTTCGACACTGTTTGTGAATCTTCTACAAACGAATCTTGCGTTCAAGACTTGTAAGATGTTCGAAATGGGAACGGGAGTCTTGAGACTGACAGCAAGATTAGCGCATACGGCTTCCAGTGCGTGAAGACTGAGGCTTGTGGCATCAAGGCCACCGCCTTGGAAAACTGCCTGGAATCCGAGGATGCCGACTGTGACGATGCCCAGTCTGCATACGACTTTTGCCACACCTCCACGTAGGTGTCACAAAAAGCCATTTCCAGCGAAAAGTTCCTAACAGTTGACAGATTGAACGTCTTCCGGTCCTGTCTTTCCGACCTCGATGATGCCTCCGATGCCTCCGCGGCGACGAGCTGCGCTGCTGGTCTTCTCGATGTCTCTGGCTGCGGCGACGTCGACACCGTTGAGCTCAAGAAACGACAAGGACTTAGCGTCGGGCAGCTAACGGTCCCTCTTGGTCCGCAGAGCACTACGAGATCTCCAGTCCTCCAAGCGACTGCTTCGGTCGGCGTGTCTGTTGGCATCGGTGCCAGTATTTCCGTCGCGTCGTTCACGCCTTCATCGCTGTCATTCCCCTCCGGCTCTTCGTTCAACCTGATTCCATCGTCGAGCGCACCGGCTCAAGGTTCGTCAGCGGGAGGCTCCAACTCGGCGCCCGCGAGCGGTTCTGGAGCCGCGTCGGCATCCGGGACCCGGGCAGCATCAGGGTCACAAGGAACCTCCGCTCCTGCGGTCTCTTCCCTTGGGCTTCCAGGGCTTTCGGTACCAGCGCTGACATTGCCATCATCGCTGCCAAGTGCATCACTACCTTCGATAGCAGTCTCACTGCCGTCATCGCTGCCAAGTGCATCGCTGCCTTCGGTGGCCCTCTCACTGCCATCTTCAGCGCCCAGTCTCTCTATCCCGAGTTTGGCTGTGTCCATACCGAGCCTCTCTGCCCCAAGCGTCTCGGCTCCTTCTTTGGGGAGTATCACTTTGCCGTCTCTTTCGGTGCCGTCTCTCTCGGTTCCATCTCTCTCGGTCCCTAGCTTGGAAGTTCCTAGTTTGTCTGCCCCGAGTTTGTCGATTCCAAGCCTCTCGGCCCCGTCTATCTCGGTGCCATCTCTCTCGGCGCCATCTCTCACGGTGCCATCTCTCTCGGTGCCGTCTCTCTCGGTGCCGTCTCTCTCGATACCATCTCTCTCGATACCCAGCTTGGAGGTTCCTACTTTGTCTGCCCCAAGCTTGTCGATTCCAAGCATCACGGTTCCGTCTCTCTCGGCGCCGTCTCTGTCTATTCCATCTCTCTCGGTCCCCAGCTTGGAAATCCCTAGCTTGTCTGCCCCGAGTTTGTCGATTCCCAGCATCACGGTGCCATCTCTATCGGTCCCCAGCTTGGAAATTCCCAGCTTGTCTGCTCCAAGCTTGTCGATTCCTAGTCTCTCGGTGCCTTCTCTCTCAATCCCTAGTTTGGAGGTGCCCAGTGTCTCGGCTCCGTCTATCTCGGCCCCCAGTTTGGAAGTACCCAGTTTGACACTCCCAAGCTTGACGATTCCTAGCATCTCGGCACCTTCTCTCTCGATTCCTAGTTTGGAGGTTCCCAGTATCTCGGCTCCGTCTATCTCGGTCCCGAGTTTGGAGGTCCCCAGTCTGACCCTCCCAAGCTTGACAGTCCCCAGCTTGTCAATTCCTAGCATCTCGGCACCTTCTCTCTCGGTGCCTAGCCTAGAGGTCCCCAGTCTGACCCTCCCAAGCTTGACAGTCCCCAGCTTGTCAATTCCTAGCATCTCGGCACCTTCTCTCTCGGTGCCTAGCCTGGAGGTCCCTAGTTTGACACTCCCAAGCTTGACAGTGCCCAGCTTGTCGATTCCTAGCCTCTCGGTCCCGACCTTGGAAATCCCCAGCATATCGGCACCAAGTTTGTCGATTCCCAGCTTGGAGGTCCCCAGCCTCTCAGTCCCATCGATTGTACCGAGTATCTCTGTCCCTGGCATCAGCCTGCCTTCAGGGGGCGTGTCGGCACCTTCAAATGGACTCCCCACTGGACTTCCCCTGCCATCCGGATTTCCCCTGCCGTCGCTTCCTCTGCCGTCGCTTTCCTTGCCGTCGGTAGGGCTTCCGACGAGCGGGCTTCCTCTTCCATCTGGGCTTCCATCATTGTCAATTCCCGGCGTGTCTGTCTCGCTTACTGTTCCACTGCTCCCGTCGTCGACTTCTCCACCGTACTCATGCCCTTCTGACAACAACCGGCTCATTGACGTTGGCGGTCTCCAGTTCCAAATCAAGTGTGGCATAAGGATCGCGCTCAACCTCGCTCTGCCAAATCTCTTCAGCAGCGAAAACAACATTGGACTCTGCTTGAACACCTGCGTTCTCCTGGGATTCCCCGGTGCAAATATCAACCTGAATCTCAGTCCTATTGGCAACTGCCAGTGTTACACCCAGACCAACTCGACGATCGATGACCCCGCGAGCATTGCTGCGATCTTGGCTCCTGGCCAAAACCCGCTCTCGCTCTCGCTTGACCTTGGTCTTCCCACTGGGCTGCCCACTGGTAGCGATGGCGCTGCGTCTTCGGGCGGTTTTCCCGGATTCCCATCTCTTTCCTTACCAACCGACTTGGGCCTTACATTCCCGTCGCTGAGTATCCCCACTGATGTGCCATCGCTCAGCTTGAGTCTGCCATCGCTCAGCATTCCCACGGATTTTCCATCACTCAGCTTGAGCCTGCCGTCGCTCAGCATCCCCACTGATTTGCCGTCGCTCAGTCTCAGCCTGCCGTCGCTCAGCATCCCCACGGATTTTCCATCACTCATCTTGAGCCTACCGTCACTCAGCATCCCCACTGATTTGCCGTCACTCAGTATCCCCACTGATTTGCCGTCGCTCAGTCTCAGCCTGCCGTCGCTGAGCATACCTACCGACGTGCCCTCTTTGAGCCTGCCGTCACTCAGTCTTAGCCTGCCATCACTGAGCATACCCACGGATGTGCCCTCTTTGAGCTTGCCGTCGCTTAGCATTCCCACGTCACTGGGCTTGAGCTTGCCAACAGATTTGGGCTTGACGCTGCCGTCGCTGAGCATCCCCACCGATGTGCCGTCGCTTGGTCTCACTCTGCCTTCGCTCAGTGTTCCCACGGACTTGAGTGTTAGCATCCCGAGTCTCAGCATTCCGACAGACTTGAGCTTGAGCATCCCGAGTCTCAGCCTCCCTACGGACTTGAGCATCAGCATCCCGAGTCTCAGCCTCCCTACTGATTTGAGCATCAGCATCCCGAGCTTGAGCATCCCAAGTCTGAGTATCCCGAGCCTTAGCGTCCCCACAGACCTAAGTATTAGCATCCCCAGCTTGAGTATCCCGAGTCTCAGCGTCCCAAGTCTCAGTCTTCCCACGGATCTCAGCATCAGCATCCCGAGTCTGACTCTACCCACGGATCTCAGCATTAGCATCCCAAGCCTAAGCATTCCGAGTCTCAGTGTTCCCACGGACCTCGGTATCAGCGTCCCGACTGATTTGGGCTTGACGTTGCCTTCTCTCAGCGTTCCCACTGATTTGCCATCACTCAGCCTGAGCCTGCCATCTCTCAGCATCCCGACTGACCTCGGCGTGAGCCTGCCGTCGCTGACTCTTCCAACTGACCTTGGATTGACGTTGCCTTCGGCCAGCGGCGTGCCCACTGCACCACCTTCGCTTGGCCTGACTCTGCCGTCGCTCAGTGTCCCTACTGATCTCGGGCTGTCCTTCCCATCTCTCAGTATTCCCACGGACTTGGGTTTGACCTTCCCCTCGCTTTCGCTGTCGATCCCCACGGAGACACCGTCGCTCGGGCTCAGCTTTCCATCTCTGAGCGTCCCCACTGACTTGGGCGTGACGCTTCCCTCGCTCTCCCTGAGTGTTCCCACCGACTTGGGTGTGACGCTTCCCTCGCTCTCGTTGAGCATGCCCACGGATTTGGGTGTCACCCTGCCATCTCTCAGTGTTCCCACTGATTTGGGTGTAACGGTTCCCTCGCTCTCACTGAGTGTTCCCACGGATTTGGGCTTGACGTTGCCGTCTCTCAGCATTCCCACCGACTTGGGTGTGACGCTTCCCTCGCTTTCGCTGAGCATCCCCACGGATCTTGGCTTGACGCTGCCTTCCCTGAGTGTCCCCACAGACCTTGGACTCACGCTGCCGTCGCTTAGCGTTCCAACCGATTTGGGCCTTACCCTGCCATCACTCTCCCTGCCCACAGACCTTGGCATCACGGTGCCATCGCTGAGCCTCCCCACAGATTTGGGTCTTACGCTGCCCTCTCTCAGTGTTCCCACTGACTTGAGCCTGTCGTTTCCCTCTCTCAGCATCCCGACTGATCTTGGCCTGACCCTGCCCTCGTTAAGTTTTCCAACAGACTTCCCGTCGCTGAGCCTGCCCACGGATCTCGGCCTTACGCTGCCGTCAATCAGCTTGCCCACAAATTTCCCTTCGCTCAGCCTGCCCACGGATCTTGGCCTTACATTGCCGACGGACCTGGGACTTACTCTGCCATCAATCAGCCTGCCCACGGATTTCCCCTCGCTCAGCATCCCTACTGACCTTGGCCTTACTCTGCCCTCAGACCTGGGCCTGACTCTGCCTTCGCTCAGCTTGCCAACAGATTTGGGACTTACTCTTCCCTCGCTGAGTCTCCCTACAGACCTTGGTCTCACGCTCCCAACAGATCTTGGCTTGACGCTGCCAACGAACTTGCCTTCGCTCAGCCTGCCTACAGATTTGGGTTTGACGCTTCCCTCGCTCAGTCTTCCAACGGACTTGGGCCTGACGCTGCCAACGGACCTTGGATTGACTCTCCCCTCTCTCAGTCTTCTCACCGACCTCGGCTTGACGCTTCCCACGAACTTGCCCTCGTTGAGCCTGCCTACAGACTTGGGTCTCACTCTTCCCTCGCTCAGTCTCCCGACAGACTTGGGCTTGACCCTGCCATCGCTCAGTCTGCCAACTGATTTGGGACTCACCTTGCCATCTCTCAGTCTTCCCACAGACCTTGGATTGACATTGCCCACAAACTTGCCCTCGCTGAGCTTGCCATCGCTGAGCCTGCCGTCACTGAGCTTGCCCACCGACTTGGGACTCACGTTGCCGTCTCTCAGCCTCCCAACAGATCTCGGCTTGACATTGCCCACAAACCTGCCGTCGCTGAGCCTGCCCTCGTTGAGCCTGCCCTCGTTGAGCCTGCCTACTGATTTGGGGCTCACCTTGCCTTCTCTTAGCCTGCCGACAGATCTCGGCTTGACGCTGCCAACAAACTTGCCGTCGCTGAGCCTGCCGTCGCTGAGTCTTCCCACGGACCTTGGCCTGACGCTCCCAACCAATTTGCCGTCGCTGAGTCTTCCGTCACTGAGCCTGCCCACGGATCTGGGACTTACCCTGCCTTCCCTCAGTCTCCCTACGGATCTTGGCTTGACACTGCCTACGAATCTGCCTTCTCTCAGTCTTCCAACAGACCTGTGGTTGACACTGCCGACCAACTTGCCTTCGCTGAGCTTCCCCACGGACCTTGGTCTGACGCTGCCAACAAATTTGCCCTCCCTGAGCCTGCCCTCGCTGAGCATACCCACTGACCTGGGGCTTACATTGCCGTCTCTCAGTCTTCCCACGGATCTTGGCTTGACGCTGCCAACTGACTTGGGGCTCACACTTCCGTCCATCAGCATCCCCACTGATTTGGGCCTTACCCTGCCCTCACTCAGCCTGCCAACTGATCTCGGCCTTACACTGCCCACGGACCTGGGACTCACGCTGCCCTCGCTGGTTCTTCCCACGGGAAATCCGACTATTACACCTGCGCCGAATGGTCGTCCGCTGTTGACAACGGCAGGATACTTGCCTGGTAGTACCACGTTCATTTTCTTCGCGCAACTCCCGCTCGGCATCGCTCTCAAGAAAAGGCAAATTCCAATTGTTGACCCAGTCCTCAGTCTCGTCGACAACTTGGTCGATGATCTTCTGGATGGCATTCTCCCCCTGATCCTCACGCCCACGAGACTGTTTGGTCCTTTCCCCACCAACATTCAGACCATCACGCAGCCCTTCCCTGGAACCACGACTACAACTTTCACGGTCGTGCCTACGGACACGAACCCTCCGTTTGTCGTCATTGGAACCCCGACTGTCACCGTCACCAGCATCATCACGACTACGGAGGCTGGCAATCCCGGTGCATCTTCTGGTCTCGGATTGCCATCCGGCCTACCTCTTCCGTCGATCACGCCAGGCATTTCGTTGCCCACTGGCCTCCCAGGGCTGACTTCAGAATTGGGCTCGATCCTACCAAGTGGAGTGCTATCTGAGACAACGCCCCTCTTGAGTGGTTTGCCCTCTTTGAGTGGAGTACTTCCATCAGGAGGAGCATCCTCCGGCGGCTTGTTGCCCCCCATTAGTCTCCCAAGCTCAGGAGTGGTATCACCGCCACTTTCAAGCCCAGGCGGCCCTCTGATTTCCCTCCCAAGTCTTTCGCAGATTCTGTCAATTCCGACCACGCCAATTCTGTCTCTGCCAACAACGCCCATCATCTCGTTGCCGGACCTGTCAGGCATCATCTCGCTCCCAACGACCCCCATCTTGTCGATTCCCACAACACCCATTCTCTCGGTCGATCTCTCTGGAATAATCTCTCTTCCCACAACCCCAATCATATCTCTCCCGACAACGCCCATCATATCTCTTCCAGACCTTTCGGGCATCATCTCCATCCCCACGACTCCAATAATCTCTCTCCCAACAACTCCGATCATCTCCCTGGGTCCCTCAGGCATCTCCTTGCCTACGACGCCCATCATCTCCCTCCCAACGACTCCAATCATCTCCATCTCTCTCCCGGGTCTCACTGATCTCCTACCAACAACGCCCATCATTTCGCTTCCAACCACCCCAATTATTTCTCTCGACCTGTCGGGCATAATCTCTCTCCCAACCACACCCATCATCTCGCTCCCGACGACCCCGATCATCTCTTTGCCAGATCTCTCCGGCATACTTTCGCTTCCAACCACTCCTATTATCTCTCTTCCGACGACTCCGATTATTTCTTTGCCGGACCTGTCTGGTATACTTTCGCTTCCAACGACTCCCATTATTTCGCTCCCGACCACCCCAATAATCTCCTTGCCAGACCTGTCTGGTATTCTTTCACTTCCAACGACGCCCATCATTTCACTCCCTATCACGCTGCCAACGCTTTTGCTCCCGAGCATTTCTCTGCCAATCTCGCTCCCCAGCATCTCCCTGCCGATTTCTCTCCCGAGCATCTCTCTTCCAAGCATATCCGCAGGAGTCTCTATTGGCCTGTCGATCGGCCCTGGCGGCGAGAACCCAACAACCACGACGGGCACAAACACTGCATCCTTCTCGTTCTCTGGATCTGGATCCGGATCTGTTTCGACGTTTGCTACGCAAACCGCACCGTCTTCTTTCTTGACTCTTCCGTCTGGAGCATCGACTGCTTCGAGCGGAGCGTCTGTGTTCCCTGGCGCAAGCACATCAATCTCAGGCACCGGTCCTGCGCCGTCCTCGGATAGTCTTGCGCCTTCTGGTTCCACCACTTCCAGCGGAACGGTGCCTGGCGCATCTTCATCTGGAAGCGTGGTGCCTTCAGGCGCGAGCACATCTCCCTCAAGTGGACTGCCCTCAGGATCTACTGGTCCGCCTTTGACATTCTCCCCCACCTCGACGCTCTTCCCGAGCTCCCTGTTCAGCAGCCAACCAACCACGCTGCTCACCCTGCCCTCGAATTCCGCTTCTGTGAGTGGTAGCGCGTCCATCTCTGGAGGTGTGTCTTCGCTGCCTTCCGGAACGACACCTGTCGTGAGCTCCCCTAGCTTGAGCATACCATCGGGTGTGTCTACTCTGCCCTCCGGGACACCCGGTTCATCAGGCGTGAGCTCGCCGACCCTGACCATTCCAACGGGCGTTTCTTCCCTCCCCTCTGGTGGCCCATCCAACACGATTTCGTCGTTGCCCTCTTTGACGTTGACCACGATCACCTCGTCGGGCTCTCTCACGACCATGTTCGTGCCTTCGTCGACGGGCCCGGCGCCGTCTTCGTGCACGCCTGGCTGGAAGCACATCGAGGGCTATGTCTGGGTCCAGCCCGGCCAAGCCGCCCAAGCCGCCCAAGCTGGCCGGAGATGATGAAATGTCTGTCAAATTCAACTGTGGATGTTCACACTTCAAGGCGCGATTTGTTTGAGAGCCTAGACTGGGTTGGCGTTTTGAAAGGTCGATTGTCTAATTTGTTCAAGTGTTTTCTTTGTTGACTCGTCGGATGCATGCCAGAATGATGACAAGCGAGCGGGCTGCTTTTGGGTTGACGGCTGTACTTCTTGCTCTTGTTTCCTCCTTGTCTTTTTCTTGCTCCAATGTTTGTGGACCTGTCTTGATGCGGACGTTGCTAATTTGTTGAAGGCATCAAAAGTCAGAACCACTTGATGTGGGCTACGGAGTTGTCTCGCGCCTTGTCGATTTCTTTTGTCGAGTCCTTTCTCTCATAGATTTGATCAATTTACCAGTTTCAAAAACATGCATGTCCCTCAGATTGTGCTCTGGCTATCTCAAGTTTCACGATTTCTGCTCGCAAAATATTGTCTGCCAGTCGCGGCTTCTGTCGTAAGGCGACATTCGAAAGTGGCGGTCAAGTTGCCCCCAAACACCTCAGATTTCAACAAGAGGCAATGAAGGCTGCCGCCTTTCAATTTCCTGCGACTTGGACACTTCCCACAGCCGGATTACACAAGCTGCCGGAGCAAATGAAATGGTGGGAGCTACGGACGTCATTGCTCCAAAGCCGTCAAGCGGAAGGCTCGAGCGGTGTCTCACGCTCTTTCCTTGCCTAGAGAAGCTCGACGTCTTCGACAACCACAATCTACCCCTAACCTCTTCAACACCGTCCACACGCTCATAAATTACCTTACTCGCTTCAACATCATCAACGCACTCAAAATCTCACTCGCAACACGATCCAACGTTATCAGCATGTCGGCTGATCCAACGCCATTCTTTCCATTGTTGCGCCTTCCCACCGAACTCACAGAAAAGATACTCGAGAGAGTGGATGATACGCAGACGCTCCGGAACGTTGCTCTCACTTGTTCCCATCTCAACGGTATCGTTGAGAGGTACCTCTATCGGAAAATCAGCATTACAGATATTCGGGGTCACCTGAGTTTCCTTTGTGCACTCGAGAAAAAGCCCAAACGAGCGAAACGAGTCCAAGATATTTGGATCCGTCGTCGCAGCCTACGCAATGCCTACCCTGGACCCGGCAATCTCTGCTCTGAAGAACCTATCTCTCATTTGCAGGTGTTACGGACCATGCCAAAACTGAAACGCCTGTACGTCAAGTCCTTCAGGATGTTCCCATCGGAGATACAAAGCATCTTTAACTGCGCTGCCCGAGGGGAAATCCTCTGCTCTCTCGAAGTTTGTACGTTGCGTCAGATCTACCCGAAGAGATTGTGTGCTGACCCAATCGAATAAACAGGTGAACTCGAACTCGATACAGCGGAGCCGGAATGCGTAATCGTAATAGACAGGGCGGAAAGAGGGGGGTTAAATGGCTGGATAGCGGCCGCCCGTTACTTTACCCCTGTTTTCCGACACCCAAATCTGAAGCACCTCATACTCAACAACGTCAGCGGAACTCTAGACCGAAGAGCTGCAGCACAACCACCCACCCCACTGGAGAGACTCGAGATTTTGGATTCTGAATTGAGCAATCGGGGCATCACAGATGCCTTGACCCACTGTCCCTTGCTCAAGGAACTCACTATCTGCCCGTCCTTGCTCTCCGGGTATCCTTTACTCGGTGCGGCTGATTACGGGGCTGAAGCATTCGCCGCTGTGAGGAACTCCCTAACAAAACTAGTCATGTGCTCGGGAGCACGTGGAAGGGCAGCCACGCCACTGGAGCTGCATACTATGGCCGCACTTCGCTATTTAGCTGTCGAGAACAAGTGCCTATTCGGATACATATTATCAGAACACGAGCTTTTGAAGACCATCACTGTCGAGCAGCTGGAGGCAATCTTCCCACCACAACTAGAAATATGGGAGGTGGATTGCACAGCGGACGTGATGGACACGATTTCCCACGCTCTGGTCCACAGGGAGGCCGTCTTCTCGAAGCTTCGACAGATTGTGCTTTGCGAGCACACGAGGGACGACATGGACCCAGAAGACGAGGAAAGGTTTGCTTTAGCTGGCATTTCATTGAAGTTCGGCTGTTCGGCACACTCGAAGGACCGTCATGGCTGTAGTGCTTGTAATATGTCCATTGGAGATGTTCGCTTTCGAATATCGCACAGTGTCTGAATCTGGCTTCGTTCAGTCTGAGTCGTTGCAACTGGGCACAGGACTCCAGCGAATTGAGAACCAGAAAAGAAGGAATTGGAACTCGAAGAAAGGACAATTCTGCAGGAACCAACGGCTGATTGATCTCGTCTCGACGGCTCAAGCGATGAAAACTGGAAAAGACAGCGCAGAGGTTGAGATTACAGGACCAAGAGGGGCAGGAAAATTCATATCAACGGTGCAGACAGTACCATCTTCCGAGCAACAGTGCAAGGCTATGCATGTGTCGCTTGTGATGCGAGTGTTGACGAGGAGACATCCCGAAATACCTCAGAAGCCAACACCGAGAATGAATGAGACCCTCAGCAAAAATCCAAACCACGTCGTAAACTGGTTGCCCCAATCCTCCCACCGCGTCCACATCCTCGGATCCCACAACGCGGACGGTTGGCCGGAGGCATCGGCGACAAGCTTCAAAGACCACAAATGACCCATGTCGCACAGCAAGATTCCAGCGACCACCAGGCGCCAGATGTCGCGGCGCTCGGATCCGACGTACCGCAAGACAACAAACTCGATGAAGGCGAAGTAGACGTAGAGAGAGGCCACTTCCCACATGAGAAGCTTTTCGATTGGCGTTTGTTGCAGCGTCTGCGGATGCAAAGGCGGAGGCGTGATGATTTGCAGCGCATCTGTCGGCGTGAAGATGTACAGGTAGGCCCCGATGACCGCGAAGACGGGTTCCAGCCAGAGCATGTAGACGCGGTAGACGAGCGGTACTGACGCTGCTTGTTTTTCCGGCGCCATTTTGGTCGACTGGTCGTGTTCAACGCAGTGGCGGAAGAGCTTTGGCATGTGTTCGAGCTTAAGAATCGTCGATGCTGGAGTTGTTGTTGGAAGTGTGTTGTGTTGTAGTTGAGGGAGCCCCGCGGAACACGCCGGAGGAGAGGTTGGCCACGTAAATACTACATGCGGCTTCCCTGTCGACTCAGCCAAGCTCGCTCGCTACAGCTGAGTCGATGATCCGCTTACTCTGCTGGAACATCTCAGCTCGTGGAGTGGTACAAGTGGCGGAACGATGTCGCAACAAAAGCTTCTCGGTCCATTCTTCAGCTATTCGCCCACTCCTCGTATCCGATGCCTCGACCCTACCATCTTGGAGCAAGTCAAGAATGTGCCGACGACATGGATCACTCATTGCCGAACCCTTTGGTAGCCGTCCGACTGCGACCAAGTGGATTGCCTTGACGAGCCCTGCTCTTGCAACAGCGTGAGCTCGCTGTAAGAGCGCTGTTGCGTCGACGCCCTCCAAGACCGCAGGTCGTCTTCCGTCTCGTTCATCCTTTTCAGAACGCGATGCCGCGCCGCCAACTCGCTGGATCCTTGCTGGCGCATGACGAGCTTGCCGACGCGCTTGCTTTCCGTTCCCGAAATGCTCGACGCCGTTCTGATGCCCGCGGCCCCGTTGCTGCGCAGAATCGAGCCTGCGTCGGTCAAGAGTGACACGGCTGCAAAATCTATCACGGCAGGTTGTTCGCATTGCCATTGCATCGCGAAGAGTATAGTGCCTGCAACCAGGATGAGCAAGTGCAAGATGATCCACGTCCGGATTCTTCCAGTATCTACGACGGCTTCCATTTCAGGGTAGGGCAGGCTGATGTTGCTCGTGGAACCTCCGGTAGCCAAGCGGTCCACGAGGTCGTTCCAGGACGCTTGGTACGCTGCAGAGAACGAGCCTGCGAGAAATCCTTCCAAGTTTTCCCACGTCGGCGCGTACGTCGCGTTGGCAGTGACAATCGCCAACATGGTCTCGGGCAACATACCCAACACGATTTCGACAAGAGTGTCTTCCTGCAGAGCAAAGTCTCCCGGCGCATCGCCTGGCCTTTCGACGACACCTGGAGCGACGACCTGGCAGTTGGAGCATTCCAAGGAGCCCGCTGTGACCTCAACTCGAGCGAAAAGGTAGCAGTTGTTTGGGTCGTTGGAAGCATCCAAATTCTGTTTCACCAAAGGGAGAGGGCCGAAAGCTGGGCTGGTATTTGCGCAAACCCCATCGGATGCCTGGCTCGCAACCACTGCTATTGTGTAGCCTTCGTCCAAGATTGTCGCGTTCGGCCAAGTCGACAGCCAAGTTGATGACGGAGCGTTTCGCAGTATCGCAGCGTTTCCGATTAGTGATTTCGCCAGGGGATTGGCGCTTGAGCTCACATTGAAGAGTCCGTTGTCCATGTCCAAGTAAGGCGCGAAAGAGTCTTGATAGTCGATCCATGTCAAGTTCGTCATGTGGAAGAAGGGAAAGACGGCTTTGCCCACTTTGGTCTCTGGGGGGAGAGCTTGGTATTCGCCGGAAGCATTCACTTTGCCGTGTTCTTTCATCGCGCTTATCCATCTCCGACTGGGGACATTGTTCCCTCCTCTTACCGAGTAGAAGTCGCCTGCGAAACCATGAAGAACAGCCAGACCGGAGGCTCGGTATTTGGAGAATCCACGGACATCTGATGAGTTCCGAAATTGGTCGAACTTGGGGCCATCGTCGGCGGTGTTGACGGTGACGTTGAAGTCTGCGGGATCGAAAAGAGTCTTTGGTCTCCAGCTGATTGCGCCTTGAGCTACTGGAGAGCTCAGCTGGGCGGGTACGAAGAGGAGGAGAAGCAAAGTCGCCCCCAGCGAGTAGAGGCCGAATCCAGCGGGTCCCTGCTCGTAGCAGAAGAGTCTCTCGATTTGACGAAGCGTGACCCCACACTTCTCCAACAAGATGAAGACGCTCCGTTGGGCTGCTGTCGCGTTGCAGACGTTCGTGGTGAACCGAGTCACCACGAGAGCGGCAGCTATGAGCGTTGTGACATCTGATTGGCGAAGCTTTCCATGGTAGATGTTGTGCGCGATGGACAAACCCGGGGAGTCCAATGGGAAAGATTTGCCGTTGAGCTGGAATACCGCGAGCAGGCCAAAAGTGATGACGACAAGAACATGGAGGGCGAAAAAGTACCACGCGCGCACGCAGCGAAAGAAATTCCGATTTACGGGTTGGTCGCTCGACGTTCGCGGATCAACATGAGTGTCGCTTGATTCCAGCAGCTGGAGTTTCTGCATACTTTCGGCTTTGACAGAAGCCACTCCCACCTGGGAGAGCCGGAGTCATATTCATTTGCGCGCTGCTTACGCTCCGGTCGCTGGTAACCAGGAGTGATGATGGTGGCGCCGCAGCTCAGCGAGTGGCGGAGCCGGACCAAGCCCGTGCAAATCATCTTACCTGCATCAAGAAGCAGAATCACGACCAAGCAGAGTCAACGTCATGTTGACAAGAAAAGCTCCAGCTTGCTTGGATTGCGGGGCCGGAGTCCGCTTACTAGAACCGCATGGCGAAGCTGGCACACAGCGAGTCTTTTCGCCAATAAACGCTCAAGAAGATTGTTGCAGCAACGCACACACAAAGGCCGCAGATAGCAAGGTGAGATTGATGCATGCGATGTGTAGATGTTGCCATTGACAGAAAATAGCCCCCATCGAGCTTGCGCGACAAGTTGTCAGCAGAATACGCGTCCACGTCCCCTCTTGCTGTGGCGGAGCCTCTTTTTGTGCCAGAAGCCTCGCGTTCCATTCGCGGACAAGAGACCGACGCCTGCTCAACGCTGTTGGACCAACTGTGCTGTTTCCACCCACGTGGCGCGTTTGGGGGCTGGCCGAAATTCCTGGGCAGCGCGCGATTGCTCCACTTAGGACGAGGCTGTTGAATCCGAAGGCCTAGCTGAGATCAACCGCACGTTAGCAACGCCGGCAGATTGAGAGGGCAATTTTCGCTCGTTACCCGGGTGCGTCTCGCCAAAGCCAGGCGCACCATGATGATTCCAGCAAACGCCTTGGAATTTTCCAGTCCATCTTCGCGCCATCTCGAAGCAGTCAAGCTTTTGCGCTGTTTGGCGCAGAGTCTGGGCCTCCGGCCTGGACTTGGGCGATGCACGTGAAAGCGCCAACTGCCGTGCGTGATCTTTCTGGAAGCTGTCAGGCCCAAACAATTGATGGCGGGCGGCGACACAAGCTCCGGTCTCAGGTTGGATTGAAGGTGGGTGCACATGGTGAATCGAAGGCGATGGCAGGCATTGTTCGACGCGCTGTGGCGAAACTCCCCGCAGAATCGTTGACGAACGACCAGTCCGAACTGGCAATCAAACAGGTGCCTGCCAACGGCTTCGTGAGCGAGCGAAGATGGGACACCGTCTTTTTTGTTGCGCTGCTTGTTGGAGAGGCGGGTTTGCTCTGGAAGAGAGGAGAGGTCCAACCAGTTGTTGTTGTCCCCAGAGAGCACCAAGGCCCAAATTCGCCTAGCGCCGTCGGCCGGGCCCACAACGTTGCCCGCAACCTTGAGTCTATCCACACCCTTCCTCGTCCACATCTTCATCCTCACCTCTTCAAAAATCACGCACCGACAGTCTGTTCAACGGCACCGAGCGTTCGCCTTGTCATGGTCACCACGTTCCGGCCGTCGGCAATCAGACTACCGGCGACGCCTGTCTGCTATTCCATGTCGACAGCCGGCAAGGACGCAGTCAGTCTATCCAAGTCGGTACAAGCGCTGAGATGATGCGATGGGAAAGCTGGGCCGTGGGCAAACCCAAAATCAACTCGGATTTTCGTGTCCGACGTTAGCGTCCTCTGGGTCAGAAAGCCGGCGGGTCGGGAGGTTGGGGCTACAGGTTGGAGCGGTCCAAAAATCGGGAGAGGCAAATGTACACACCTGTCTGAGACAAGAACATTGACTTGCGACACAGCTCGCCATGGTCACGCTTCATGTCCACGTTGTCGAATTTGATTTCCAAAGTGGCACTGCACAAAGTCTCGAATCCGACCGAAAGCTGCATGAAACCGCATCAAATTTGCTCTCGCGCTCGCAGGAAACTCTGGCCGTGGAGTGGGATACTGGAAGACCCCAGAGGCTCCTTTGAATTGAGCACGCGCTCACTCTCACCGCATTTTGGCTGCTGCAGCGCCGTTGACAGCGGCTCAATCTTCGTCGCTGCGGCTCATGCAGACCGGCCGTCTGCGACGCCCTAGTGCGCTCCATCGACATTTTGAATTCCTGAGACACTGAATCTGCTCCGGATTGGGCGACTCCGCTCATGCGTGGACACGGTCAACGTCTGATGTCGAGGACGCTCCTCAATCTGCAGCACTTGGCATCGTTCCCAGCCAACTTTCATTGGCTCGAAATTGAAGCGATGGACAGACCTAGATCCATTTGTACTGGTGTATTTTTTGGGCAAGCAAGAGCTACTGCGGGTGTTAAGTTTCATCGTCGTAGATGGCAGGTTTGATTTTGCCCCACAAATTTGCGTCGCTCATTGAAAGGACCATCTGAGAAGGTTTTAATCGCAATGAAATGGAACTAGACCACCAGCGTCCCTTCTTTAACGACACCTAGCGCCCACATGTGAAGAGCGACCATTCCATTCGTTTTGCCCCGGACTGATCGAACTGAAGAGTTGTCTGGTACAACTCCAACTCTTTTTCATCTTGAGCGCCTTCGCCGCCGGTGACGAGCATGGCCAGCAAGCAAGCAAAATCTTCGGCGGTGGATGTGGGGGAGCGCGATCGGATCAGGAGATTGACGCCGGTTGAGGAGCTTCAAACTCGACTGACATCTTGGGATGGCACCGCGGACCGCATGGCTGATCCCAACTACCCAGAACCTGATGACGAAAAGGCAACAGCAGAGGTGGTCGACGAAAAGGGACTGACAGAAACTGGAACCGAAGAAGAGGAAAATTCCCCATACCCGGAAGTTCGTGCGGCTGTCCCAAATGTCGATGAAGACATGCCTGCAAATACGATTCGCGCGTGGACACTCGGCCTGCTGCTTACTGTTTTTGGAGCCAGCGTCAACACCATCTTCTCCCTCCGTCAGCCCGCCATTAGTATTGGAACCATTGTGGCACAGCTCATCTCCTACTTTCTGGGAAACCTGTGGGCGAGGTTCCTGCCTGACAAGCAGTACACGACTTTTGGCATCAAGTGGAATCTCAATCCGGGCCCCTTCAATGTCAAAGAGCATTCGATTATCGTCGTCATGGCCGGTGTTTCTTACGGCGTCGCATACGCTACCGACATCATCCTAGCCCAAGTGAGCTTCTACAAGCAGGACTTTGGTATTCTTTTCCAGCTGCTTCTGATCATCACCACCCAAAGCCTTGGATACGGGATCGCGGGGATGCTGCGCAAGTTTCTCGTGTATCCCGCTGCTATGATTTGGCCTGTCAACCTCGTGGGTGTGAGCCTGATGCACGCCATGCACGAGAAGGAGGTCACGGTCGACCCAACGATCCCAAAGATTTTTGGAGGAGCCATGTCGCGGTATAGGTGGTTTGGCATCATGTTCTTGATATCCTTTGCGTATTACTTCATCCCGGGATTTCTGGCACAATTCCTGAGCATCTTTGCCTTCATGACGTGGATCTACCCAAACAACCCCGTGGTGAACCAGATCTTCGGCGGCTCGACAGGATTGTCTCTGATACCCATCACCTTCGACTGGACACAAATCACGGGTTTCGTTGGCGACCCTCTCATTCCGCCGTGGCACGCCATTGCAAACACCCTCATCGGTGTTGTTGCATTCTACATTTTCGGAGCCCTCGGCCTGCATTACGGAGGCGCTTTCTATGCCAAGTTTCTACCGATGAGCGACTCTTCGACCTACGATAACACTGGCGCGCCGTACAACACCTCTCTGATCGTTACCGACCGACTCACGCTGAATGAAGCCGCATACAAACAATACTCGCCACTCTTCATCTCCACGACGTTTGCCATCAGCTACGGACTGTCATTTGCTACGATCGCGTCTCTCGTGGTGTACGTCTTTTTGCATTACCGCAAGCAAATTTGGAAGCAGTTCAGGAGCTCTACAATCGAGGAGCCCGATGTCCACGCAAAGATGATGATGAAGTACAAGGAGGCTCCGCACTGGTGGTACGGCGCGCTCTTTGTCTTCATGATTGGCCTTTCGCTCGTCACGATTCTGGCGTTCCCCACCGAGTTCGCCTGGTGGGCGTTCTTGATCGCCATCGTCCTCTCGACGGCCTTTACTCTCCCAATCGGTATCATCCAGGCCATCACGAACCAGCAGATTGGCCTCAATGTCATTACCGAATTTTTGATGGGGTACATGCAGCCCGGACGCCCTCTCGCGCTCATGATGTTCAAGACGTACGGGTACATCACCATGTCCCAGGCATTGAGCTTCGTTAGCGATTTGAAATTGTAAGTCTTGAAAGGCCCCGCGTGTTCTTGCGACAACTACTCACCCCGTCCAATGCAGTGGCCACTACATGAAGATTCCTCCCCGGACCATGTTCACCGCCCAAGTCGTAGCCACAACCGTCGCGTGTTTCGTCCAGATCGCCGTCCTCAACTTTGCGCTCAACAACATCGAAGACGTCTGCACTCCGCAACAGCCGCAAAAGTTCTCCTGCCCCGGCGGCAGAGTTTTCTTCTCGGCTTCAATCATTTGGGGACTGCTTGGACCGCAGCGCATCTTCTCCCCGGGCCAAGTCTACAATGCTTTGTTCTGGTTCTTCCCGCTGGGATTCATCCTCCCCATCATTTTCTGGTACGTGGCCAAGAAGTGGCCCAGGTCAGGAGCGCGATACCTGATGGCACCGCTCATCCTCGGGGGTGCTGGACTCATTCCTCCTGCGACGCCGCTCAACTACTTGTCGTGGGGCGCGGTCGGATTTGTTTTCCAGAAATACATTAGGTCGAGACACTGGAACTGGTGGTCGCGGCTCAACTACATGACGGCAATTGGCTTGGACACAGGCCTTGCGATCGCTACGCTCGTCATCTTTTTCGCCTTCACGATGCCCGGAGTGGAAGCGCCGCAGTGGTGGTAAGTTGAACGACTCGAGTCTGAGCGATAGCTGACGATTTCGCAGGGGAAACACCGTCGTCCAAACGACAATGGACGCTCAGGACACAGCAATACAAGCGCAGGTTGCTCCTGGCCAGCATTTTGGGCCAGACACGTGGTGATCCAAAAAGAAGCTCTCCGTTGGTGTTTCTTTTCCTTCTTATCTTTCCGTAATTCTTGATGGACATGTATCTTGCGCCGCGCTTTGAAAGCCGGACCTTTTTGCCCATAATATCACCATGTTCAAGAACACACGGCGGAGGCTTTCACCTTCGATTGAAGCGTCAACTCTAGTTAGGTCAAATTCACCGACTGTCTGTTTTTGCTCGTTGCGATTCTCCACAGCTCGACGATCCAGCGTCATCAATGTGGGACAAACCTTTCTTTTTTAGCGGCCACAGACGCGGTGTTTGCTCAAGGCCAGGGAGGAGGCGAGAATGTCACAGGATGTGTTCCTCTCGCATTGTAGGGTAGGCCGAAAATGCGAAGCACGGCCACGCCCAGACGAACCGTGTGTGCACTTGTTCCATTCAGCCTGGCGGGCTTGGGAAGAATTGGTTTCGCTGACCCGCCTTGGCAATACTTTGTCAAGCGCAGGCGGCGGACCAGCGGACCGCGTTTTGCGCTGGCCAATTTTCCACGTATCACCAGGGGCCAGAGCCGCCACGCCAAGACAGTGGTACAATTGGACCTCTGCGGCGCCGCATGACACCAGAATAGATACGGAGAGATGTCCCTTTGCGCCTGCATGGCGTTTGTGAAAGTGCACTTAGAGAAGTCTTCTGGAGACATCACAAACCCGTCAGTATTTGTGGGATTGGAAATTCGCGAAGACTTTTGTTTCGTTGTGATTCACACTCGGCGAGGTATTATACTACGCTTGCTTACCATGGCATGCTACAAACTCCCCCAATGGCACGACACGAGCTCATTCGCCAGAGGGTCCCGTGAGGACCGTTCCCAGCGCCGCTGCAGTGCCAAAGTTAGGCGAGCCGTCCGAGTTCCAATTGACAATTTGGGCCGACGTGTATCTGTTGCCATCACAAGTGCCAGCGGAGTTGGACGTCGCGTGGTAGACGTTCCAGATTTCCGTTCCATCGGGGCTCGTGAAGAATCTGCTCACTGAATCAGTTTCAAATCCCGAAAATTGGGAAGATGCAGCCGTTTTTCCAGTGCAAAGAAGACGAGGACACGTACCCATTGTGACCGGTGCCGTAGTTGCCATTCGCAGAGCTAAAGACTGGACCCGACTTGGCCCAGCTGCTTGCAGACGTCGGGTCTCCGCTACCGTCCCACGTCAACAAGCCCAACTGGTAGCTCGCCGTCCAGCAGTAGCTAGCAGAATACGCAATGTACGTCTTGCCGCCGTGGTACAACGCTGCAGGCCCTTCGTTGACCGGAGTGTCGACAATTTCCCAGTCCTCGGTGGGCTCAGAGATGACGGTTGTCGCGCCGAGTTCTCCGGGCGAAGTGAGCGGCGCAATGCACAAGGACTGCAGGTTATTCGTGCTGAAGCAGGAATACGCAAAGTAGTTTCCTGACGTGAAGCGGACGACAGTGCCGTCGATCCCCCAAACGTCAGTCAGCTGGGCGAGGTATGAAAAGTCATCATCCCAAGGACTGGCTCCGCCTGTTTTCCGGAGAGGTCAGCGGTTGCGATGTAGCATTTTGAGCAAAGGGTCTTCTTACCCTGTAGCACGTGAGCTCTTTGCAAGTCCAAGTTCTCCGAAGATCCGGCTGTGTAATAGATATACCAGGAGTTGTCGATGTAATGGAGCTCAGGCGCCCAAACGTTGCAGCAGCGGCTGGCCGTGGTGTCGGTCCAAACAGTCTTCCTCTCTCCGGTTTTCAGGCCTTCCAGAGTCGTCGCGCGAGTGATTTCGAGGTCGGTCCATGTCGTAGTCATAAGATAGTAGTACCCGCCAGTCCATGCTATGTGAGGGTCGGATCCATCAGTGTCCCTGAGCGCATTGGAATAGGTCGCGGCGCGGGCGACGGCGGCAAAAGCCAGAAGGCTTTGGCAAATCAGACGAGCAATCGACCGCATTTTGCGTTGGGATAGAAATGGATCAAATTGATGACATTTGACAAGGTACAAAAGGAAACACAGCTTTATACGTCGACAGCGAAGGGGCAGAGTAGTTCCGCACAACCGTGCCCAGGGCAATGCTCCAGAGAACCCACCTGCTGTCCGACTACCAAATGGCCACTACAGTCTCCGCACGTCCGTTGCGTCGCTTCATCGTTCTTGATGATTGGTGCTCGTTCACACAAGCCTCCTTGGGCAACAGTCCCGTTTCAGATAGGTGGATACCTCGTTCGCTTCGAATTGGCCGTTTGACGTCTCTGGGTAGGCAATGTGCGCATTCAAGATAGGTGGAAAAGCACCAATCACGAGTTTGGCTGGCCAAAAGCAGGAGGCGGGGGCATTCGTGGCGGCCGACCACCAGTTTTCCCACTGCAAGCCCTTCTGCTTCTGGTCATTGGCTAAATCCGCTCCATATCGGCAAATATGCGTGTACATCGGGGCGGCCCGTACCATAACGGAACAATTGCTCTCTCACTATCGCTTGGAGACTCGGCTTCAACAACCCCTTTCGGCAGGAGATCGTATTCGGTAACATGCTGCACTACATCCACGGTCAGTCCGCTCCTCGAATCTGTCACATACCAGAGCCGAGGGTAAAACACGCAGGGCGATTCCTATTCGAGTCTTGCATGTGCAGACCAAAAGTCACGACCGGAAGTCACAACAACTCGAAGAAATAACGGCGGTTTCAGCGCGGGCTGTGGCGGTCTCCACGATGAAGCCGCGTCTTTGAGGGAAGGCAAGATAGCGGAGCGCTGGCAAGATTCCAAGATTGTGCAGAAACCTCGAATGCTGTGTGGAGTCGACCTCCCAGGGACAGGGCGCTATGGCACGAGCGGACGAAGGGGGCCATTCGCTGTGCAATTGTGCGCAATTCATCTTTGCAAGATCTTTCGTCCGACTTTGATCCCAGAAGACAGCAAGATCAGCTATCCCTCGCCTCAGTGTCTCCCTTCTGATCTGCGAGCGCCGTGTCCCAATATCGAAGGTATCTCGGGCTGGAGACGTTTGACCGTGCTCACTCGATGATCGACATGGTGCGAGTTCTGCTGCGACGGTTGGCGGGCTGCGGCTGACGGCTGGTTGCAAATGAAAGGAACGGCGAGTGTATTGTTGAGCACTGGCTGCTGGTCGCTGCCGAGGATGGGTCGCGTTTGGAGTGTCGCGTTCGGGAGGCAGTGCGTGGGAATTGGGAAGTAGTCAGTGAAAGCCGTACGAATGCTCGTGAAGCGCATCAGGCCTGAGCAAAATGTAGACAGGATGCTGGACGGATGTAGAGCAGTGACTGTCGCGGGAAAGAATGTTGTCTCCGCCGTCGCGGGTGGTGAACCATGGCTCGGGGCCCGCCCGCGGGCCATCCTTGCGCCTCCGCTCCGGTCACCGCTTGCCTGCCGCTGTGGCGAAGTCTCTCCGCTCCGCTCCGCCCCGCCCGCCCTGCTTCCATCGCTTCCCACCAACGTCTCGTTCTACTGTCGCAACACTCAACTCGCACGCGACACGATTGATGAAATGACGGGCCAGACAACGAACAGAATATTTTTCTTCAACTCCAGCTGAGATTGTGAGATGTCCAGCGCCCGGCACTTTCCCACGGCCTTGCCTGGCTGACCTACCGCCCTCCGTCCGCCATGTTGTCCCGCAATGCAGACCGCTGCCCCCGCCGATGTTCTGGACGCCACCAACGTCCGGGAGGACAATCAGCACATCCTTCCGACGAAATTCGCGATGTACTCGGGAAGATTTACGGCCTCGTTCTGCTCTCCCATCATCGGCCGTCGTGGAATCTGAGCAAAGCGTACTGAACAAGTCACGTTGTTTCCGATCAAAGCTGTATTGGAGTCTGCGCCGTCGCAAAAGATTCATTTGAACGAGTGACTAGCTGCGGGAAAGCAACGAGAACGAAAGAAACCGAAACACCACGCGCAACGCTTTTCTCGAGGGTTTCTCGGTTGTTACTTGAGCCACGCACCGCCTGTGAACTAAACAAGACGCTGCTCGAGGCAAAAAATGCTGCCATGGCTCAGCCTGTCCTGATCTCAATTGGGACGGCGTCGGCCACCATTGTTGCCTCCCTTACCCTTGCCACCCTGTTTTCCACCCTTTTTTCCACCCTTTCCACGGTTGTTGTTGTTGTTGTTGTTGGCGCGGGCCTCGACTAGGGGACTATCCTTGTCGTCCTCGCCGGCCTGAAGAGAGCGCTTGTCGTCACGGTTCCTCTCGGCCTCTTGCTTCCTCCTCTGCTCGTCCTCCTTCTGCTGCTGCTGTTCCTGCTTGCGCCTCTGCGCGTCATCCTTGGCCTGCTGCTGCTCCTGCTTGCGTCTTTGCTGGTCTTCCTTTTCCTGCTTTTTCTCTTGCTCACGTCTCTCTTCATCCTCCTCCTGCTGCTTCTGCTGTTGCTTGCGTCTCTGTTCGTCCTCCTTCTCTTGCTGTTGCTGCTGCTTGCGTCGTTGCTGGTCTTCCTTCTGTTGCTGTTGCTGCCTGCGCCTTTCTTCTTCCTCGTCATAGTCGTCGCGGGCCTTGAGTGCGAGAGGGCCGTCATGGGAGTTTCCGACGCTCTTCATGTCTCTCTTCACGAGCTCGTTGACAGCGAGAGGATGACCAACGCCGGTGCTCTCCGGTACAGGAGCTGGCAAAGCGCCAACCATGGCACTGAAAGCAGTCAGCAACGTTCCAATTCAGAACTCAAAAGGCGACATACCTTGCCGACGCAAGGGTAATCAGGACGGTGCAGGAGAAGCGCATGTTGATGGTTTGTGTGTTGGTTCTTGTTGTTGACTGTGTGTTGGTGTGTTTTTTGCTTGACTGACTGAACGAAAGCCGTGGCCAAGGGTGGGCTTTATACCCCATCTTGCCCATGATTCTACCGCCATCTCTTGGTACTGTGTCTCGATTCGGCGTCGAAGGATTGCATCAGGCGAAGACCCTACATTGACCGCGCAGCCAGTCTCGACCTTGGTCGCAATGATCACGCATACAGTGGCTGCGCATGTTCTCGGAGCGCGAGCGCCGAGCATGTTTCCAAGAGCCCACGACACGCCGGCAAGAATTGGCTCCCCGAATCAATGCCGCCCGGAGGTGTTTCGAAGCGGTTGGCCCTCTGGTCCAGAACACGACGCCGGAGCGGCATTTGAAACGTGTGGCTCAGGAAGACGACTCTGGAAGCAGAGATGGCAGCTCAACTTTGTAGCGTTTCCGCAGTGTCTCGCTGCGCTTTCTCGACCAGCACTATGCTGCGGTCAATCTCCTTGAGAAATTGGAGTATCGACGCTTCATATCCGAGGATCACCAAAAGCTGCTCCGACACGGATGGAGTGGTTGGGCGACAGGGGAAATCTTTATCTTCGCTTCCAAGTTTCGGTCTGCTGGTGCGTCGCCGACGTTTGACGCCTTGCGCATTTCGGCACGGGACATGTACCAAACAACTTCTCGCTCAATTGAACGCGTCCAATGCAGGCAAATTTCTCGAACACCTCAACATTTTTGTTTCCTGGCAAGGCTGCATCGGCCTCGACCAGTGCCCCTGCCAAGTTGCACTGCCGGCTGTCTAGATTACGCATGTTGCATCTTCCGGCCACACCCGCGACAAGAATTCGCTCGGTGTCTCGTGTTACTGACCAGTTTAGAATAGTCTGGAAGAACTGAGTCTATGCCTCCCATGCCGCCTTCCGCGCGTTCGGCATCCCGCCGCCGCTCATCGATGAAACAAAAAAACCAAGGCTCGCAGCGACAAGATGTGACGGTCGCAGTCGTATGGAGCGACTTGGAAAGCCACAATCTGCTCCGCTTGAGAGCGATGAGTAGTGCTCCGGTCGTCCGCAGTATCAAAAAACGACGTCGAAGTCCCGCCCGATATAGAACCGTTGTGTGTGCTATACCTACATATAGCCTATTCCGCAGCTCAAGATAGTCGTTGTATAAGCTAGGAAGGGATAGTTAACAACGCTATACTAACTTATCTAAGTACTAGAGATACTACTACTATCTAAAGCTACTTAAGATCCTTTAAAGTCTAGGCCGTACTTTAATATACTAGGTCGTTCTATTATTTATTAGCTTAAAAGAAATATAAAATTAATTTATAGCTAGATTACTATCTCTCTCTTTAATAATAGACCCTTACTTTTTAATTACTAACTTCTTCTATCTATTTAGGTATTAAATTACCTCTAGCTATAACTATATAATATTTAAAGATCTAGTTAGATAAAATATAATATTTATATTTATATTATCTACTAAATTACTTT
The DNA here is from genome assembly GCF_038025025.1 of Phyllosticta citribraziliensis. Classification (NCBI taxonomy): domain Eukaryota; kingdom Fungi; phylum Ascomycota; class Dothideomycetes; order Botryosphaeriales; family Phyllostictaceae; genus Phyllosticta; species Phyllosticta citribraziliensis. The sequence continues at coordinate 1,660,926 of NW_027117348.1, forward strand.
TTAGATTATATCTCTCTTAGTATTATCTAGTATTATCTACTATACTACTACTACTCTATCTACTATACTACTACTACTATAACTCTTAAAATAAATTCTATTTAAAAAAAAATTAAAATCTTTCTAGATAAGAAATAGCCTATATATAAGTTATTAATTTAATCTAGAAGTAGATTTAAAGTATAATAAATAGTTAAATTATTTAATTTCTTTTTTCTTCTCTTATTCTATTAGTAATTTTAATTAATTTTAATTAATTTTTTTTTAATTTTAATATACTTCTCTAGATATAATTAATCTTAATACTTCTAGCTAGTAGATATATATAAAAATAATAATATAAATTATTTTATATAAATAAGTATAAGATTTATAATAGTATACTTTAAATAATTCTAATTAGATAATTACTAAGGCTACTTAATACTTAACTAATAGTTCTAGATATCTAGATATAGTACTTAATAAGTAGTAATAAATAATAATCTTTAAAGATAGTTATATATATCTAGTAAAATACTACTAGCTAGTATAGTACTACTAGCTAGTATAGTTTTTATAGCTTTTAAGGGTTACTTTTAGTAATTATTATTCTTATTTTTAGCTATATTTTTAGCTTAGATATAAGTAGAAGATTAGACTAGTAAGAAAATAAGACTATAAATAGCTTTAAAATACTAGAAAAATATAGTTCTATATAGTTTAGTAGTAATAATAATAGTTAATAAAAGTATAAGTAAACTTAGTATCTTTAGTAGTAATAGGAGGTCTTATATTATTAGTATTTTTAATAGTAGATTAGCTAGTTATATACCTCCTTTTATAGCTACTTATTAAGAGGGACTACTTATATAAATAAAGTCTTTTATATTTAGTTAAACTATTATCTACTAAATATTTAGTTATTTATTTATTTATACTTATTATTTATATCTAAATCTTATACTACTTAAATAATAAAATAATAGCTAGATAGTAGCCTATTTTAATTAGTTTAGTAGTTATTTTATTCTTATTTTATAGAGCCTACTTATTTATTACTAGTTACTATCTCTTATATCTCTTCTAGTACTAGTATTTTAGCTAGCTAAATAAGTATATTAGTAAGTAGCTAGTTCTATCTATACTAGTATAGTTTTTATAGTCTTTAAAGATTATTTTTAGTATTATTATTTCTATTTCTAATAGTAATTTTAGCTCTAATATAAGTAGAAGATTAGACTAGTAAGAAAATAAGACTATAAATAGCTTTAAAATACTAGAAAAATATAGTTCTATATAGTTTTATAGTAATAATAATAGCTAATAAAAGTATAGGTAAACTTAGTATCTTTAATAATAATAAGAAGTCTTATATTATTAGTATTTTTAGTAGTAGATTAGCTAGTTATATACTTTAACTATTAGTTCTAATTAATTATTATTTAGTAAGTAATTTATATTTAAATCCTATTTATACTATATATATATTTTTTATTATTTTTTTTTCTTCTTTTTTATTTATTTATATATATAAAGAAATCTCTTAAGTAAAGAAAGAGAGAGAGGAGAAAAAAGTCTATAATATTAAATAATAATAAAAAAAAACCCTTTTTAATTATTATTACTATTATTATTATAAAAAAAGACTAATTATAATAAATCTTACTCTTATAGCCTTTATTATTATAGTTATAAGTAGTAGTAGTTAGTATATATAGCTTATAAAATATATACCTTACTATAAAAGATATCTTTTATAAAATAGATAATATATATACTATTAAAAAAGAATTCTAATTAGCCTAGTAGTATTTATATATACTAGTAGAATAGGCTACTAGGGCCTTAATATTATTTATATAAGTTATAATTTTTAGTAATAAGAGTAGATAAGTAGTATAGTAGAATAGTAGTATTATATAGTAAGTATAGCTTAAGTAGATAGTATAGCTACTACTATATATTAAGTACTTATAGATTATTAAGGCTAATAGTATTATAAACTTCTATAGCTATTAGAATAAAGAGATAGTATCTATTTTATATAATATAAATACTAGTAAGTAAAATAATAAATTAAAGTATATAGAGATAATAGATACTTTACTAAATATATAGTTATATTAGATTAAACTATAAGAGTAGTTACTAATAGAAGTAAATAGTATAGCTATTATTAGTAGTAGTCTAATAGTATCTTTCTCTTTAATAAATAAGGACTATAGTAGTAGTAAGATAATAAATAGATATTATAATTATTATTATTATTAGGGTTAGGGTTAGGGTTAGGGTTAGGGTTAGGGTTAGGGTTAGGGTTAGGGTTAGGGTTAGGGTTAGGGTTAGGGTTAGGGTTAGGGTTAGGGTTAGGGTAG